>NW_023416284.1:161441973-163841973 GCF_014176215.1 Rousettus aegyptiacus
ATTTTGACCATCTTACATAGCGTGTAGTAGTAGTGGTATATTGTTGAGAATCTGTTTATGTTATCATTGGGCTTTAATGTATCCACTTTGGTGAATTGTCCATGAACATTTGCCCATTTTTAATGAATTTTAAAGTGTTCTTACTATTGAGTTGACTGTTCTTTAGAAATATGTGTTATGAATATTGGACTTTCATTTTTTGAGCATATTTCTTAAAGAGTAGAAGGTTTAAATTTTGATGAACACTGATGATAAATTTGTTGTGTCACGACCATTATTTTCCATGCTTCTAGAGTTTTTATAATTTTAGTTCTTATAGGTCTCTGATTCTTTTCATATTATTTTAAATACATTGTGATGGGAAGACTGAGATCTTTTATTATTAGTAGAAGTAGTATTTGGATATTCTGTAATTCAAGCAGTATTTCTTGAAAAGACTGTTCTTTCTCTAGAAAACGATGTTTGTTCTTTTGCCAAAAACCATTAACAATACATGTGTGTCTCTATTTCTGGACTCTATTCTAATCCATTAATTTCTGTATCTATATTTCTGTCAACGCCTTATTGTCTTGCCTGAAACACCAAAGTAAGTATTAAAGCCAGGTTCTGTATTCTTCGATTTTTATGTATTGATTGATTGATTTTCTTAAAAGATTTTATTTTCTTTTATTTTCTCCCCTCTTCAATTCCCGCCATGCCTCCCCAACTTCCACCCCTGATTTATGGTTCTTGCCTTTTCCCCTTAAGAACTGAATCCCTGAAGGCGGGGTGTCCACTCCCACATGCTCCTGACGTGCTCCTGGGGTCTGGCGTACCCCCGGTATAGTCCGTGGCTCTACTTGGGGTGAACCCAGGAATTCTTGAGCATAAAGCAGACATGGTAACAACTACTTTATGAAGCCACCCCCTAAATACCACCTTTGATATTAAAATTATTAATAGGGCAGCAGTTCTAAAAAACTTGGGTTTCAGAAATATCAAGCTGGCTAAATAATTAGGGAAACCAACAAGTAATTCCCAAACATTTACTCTAACCCAATAAGAGCTGGGAGAAAAAAAAATGGGAAGATATCTAACACTTTGTTTTATAAATCAATTTATTGGGATTAGCGTTTGTCCAGATTCTTTTTGGAATAAGCTCCATTTCTCCCCTACTCCCACTTCCAGACCAGAGGACGCTAGGCCCTCATCTCTCTCTTTCTCTCTCTGTCTATCTTTCTTGCCGACATACTATATTTATACATTGTTTTCATCTGCTGACAAATGTCTGAAATCCCTAGCTATTGATCTATTCATTCTCCTTTATTTTTTTCTGATGTATATTATGCCATTACATTACAAATATTGAAGTAGTATTTTGGTCTTAACCTTTTTTGGAAAATTTTTGTCTACGCTTTCCTGTCTAGGTGTTTATTTCACTATCATAAACTATTGTCTTTCAACTTTATAATACTATTCCAATATGTGTTCATATAACCATTCCTCTGTGTACTTCTTTAAAGTTATTTTCCTCCTCAGCACTGAAAGCTTCATGAAGCTAAGGATCATATCTCCTTGTTTCATTACTTTGCATCCTACTCAGGGCTTTCAATAAATATGTATTAAATAGAACAATTCATTAATGAATAATTCTCAGAATAATGGAGGGAGATAAAAATTATTTCTTTACCAAAAGTGGAAGTGTTTTATGATACTTTTTTATTGCCTAGAATAATAGTTCTCAGTGGGGCAGACTATTTAGCCATATGTGCCCAGAGGACATTTGTCAACATATAGACACATTTCTGTTTTTCACATCTGGGGAGATTTTATCGGCATCTACTGGCACCTAGCAGTAGGGATCCTGCTAAAAGTCTGCCAATGTGCAGGACAGATCTTCATAGCAAGAAGTTATCTGAACTCAAGTGTTCATAATGCTGAATTTGAGAAAGCCTGGCCTAGACCTCTGTCTTTATAAGCACTGACACTACAAAATTAGGCTTTCAAAAATATTAGAGGGAATCTAAAAGATTATTCAGTTCAGAGTGTTAAATTTCTTAAGTAGGAATCAGATGGCTTGATGAATGAATAATATTCCCCATGGCACTCTTGTACCTTGAAAAGCAAGTTCACAAACATCTCTAAGGTCATAGCTCTGCAGTAAGAAGAGTCTGAGCCCTTCTTTAGGACAGCCGAATGAGGCTTTTCCTTGCCTTGCAATGTTCCAGCATTCCAGGGATGGGAAATTACCAGTAATGTGTTCCCATTTCACAGCTTTCTTCTCGTTGTTCCTTATTTGACTTCTTTTAGCATTGAGAACAAGAAGTTCTATCACCTAAAACCACAAACCAATGTGCAGTTGGAGGGTTTACAGCCCTTTTCTCACATTCAGGGAAACACCTGGCAAATATTCTTCCAGTGAAAATGTCCTGAGATGAGAACTAAACTCTTTTCTTCCAGTACCTCAAAATGCTGGTGTGTATAAGTATCATGGTTTTGTTTTGTTTTTTTTAATGCTTTGGAGTAATATATTCCATCAATCTCAAGTGGTCCTCAATGTACCTTTTCTGTTTGTTGGTAACCACTGCGGATGCAAAAACATGACGCATAGCAGGAGAGAACAACTAAGTACTGATACTAACTGCATGCACCCTACTGTATCTCTAACCGAAACCCAATAAGGTGGCCTGTCAATATTGAGAACAGGAGAACTGCTCAAGTCTATGAAGAAAAAATGTATTTGCCCCAAGAAATACAACAACTAACCTAATTTAATGTACAGAGCTGTTTTGAAGAATAACTTTCTTAATAATCATTGTTAAGAAATCATTGTTCAATTTCACACCTTGCACTGCCGGGACTCCATCTAGGGATTTGCCCATTGTTGGCGTCTATTTAGGAGGAAGGACTGCATGCTTTAGGCAGGAACCTACGTCAGACAACCCGGAAACAGACAAGAGGCGATCCTTCAGCCTTATAATACCTTCCTAGATTAGTGCCTGTGGTAAAGAGGAATTCTGGAGGTAAAAATAAAAACATATATTTTGACCAAAAGGTAGTTTATCAGATGAAAGGAAACAATCACTGGTTTAAATTAACTCCTAGTAATCTTGTACCTATAATTTTTATTGGATCGTATTTCTTTAAACATTTGAGATTTACAATACAAGCTGGTAAATTGAAGAAAACATAAGTAGTAACAGCTGATAATTATCTCACTCATCCAGGTGTATTTATGATTTCTCCGTCAGAAGTATTCAAATTAGAATCTCATATTTCTCGTGATAATCAAAAAGACCGACGTCTTCCAATGTAAAGAGAAGCGTCATGAGCAGCAACTCGTCCTCAGCTGCAGCTGCGGAGCTGTGCTATGAAAACGTGACCGGTTCCTGTGTGAAAACGCCCTACTCGCCTGGACCCCGCCTGGTTCTCTATGCACTGTTCGGCTTTGGGGCAGCGCTGGCCGTGTTTGGAAACCTCTTGGTCATGATTTCAGTCCTGCACTTCAAGCAGCTGCACTCTCCAACCAACTTTCTCATCGCCTCCCTGGCCTGCGCTGACTTTCTGGTGGGCATCACCGTGATGCCCTTCAGCATGGTCAGGTCCGTGGAGAGCTGCTGGTACTTCGGAGACAGATTTTGTACCCTTCACAGTTGCTGTGATGCAGCATTTTGTTACTCTTCTCTCTTCCACTTGTGCTTCATCTCCATCGACAGGTACATTGCTGTTACTGACCCTCTGCTCTATCCTACCAAGTTCACTGTGTCTGTGTCAGGAATTTGCATCAGCATCTCCTGGATCCTGCCCATTGTATACAGTGGTGCTGTGTTCTACACGGGTGTCAGTGATGATGGGATGGAAGAATTAGTAAGTGCTCTCAACTGTATAGGTGGTTGTCAAATTCTTATAAATCGAGACTGGGTTTTGGTAGATTTTCTGTTATTTTTCATACCTACTCTTGTTATAATCATTCTTTATAGTAAGATTTTTCTTGTGGCTAAACAACAAGCTATAAAAATTGAAAATCTTGGTAGTAAAGCAAAGTCATCCTCAGAGAGTTACAAAGCCAGAGTGGCCAAGAGAGAGAGGAAAGCAGCTAAAACCCTGGGGGCTACAGTGCTAGCATTTATGATTTCGTGGTTACCTTATACTATTGACTCACTAATCGATGCCTTTATGGGCTTCATAACTCCTGCCTATGTTTATGAGATTTGCTTATGGTGTGCTTATTATAACTCAGCCATGAACCCTTTGATTTATGCTTTGTTTTATCCTTGGTTTAGGAAAGCTATAGAAGTCATTTTAAGTGGGAAACTTCTGAAAGGTAGCTCAACAAACATTAGTTTATTTTCAGAATAAATGTAAGCACTAAGTTAAGAAATTTAATGATCTTTTCAAAATTTTGAAGTAATGATGAAATTATATATAAGAAATCATAAAACCTTTCGAAATTGGGGAAATAGTTTTCAGATTAGCCAGGAACGAAGTCATGAGACAATTTCTCTATTAAAATATTGGAAAGGTATTCACTGCACTAAATAAATAGTAAATGATAAAGTGACTTACATATGTCAATTGTGTCAATGCTCCATACACATTCTTACCACAGGTTCTGGTTTCTTCCAACTGTATTAAATTCTTAATTTCATTTTACTTGTGAAATCTCTAATCATCTTCTCTGTGATGCTGAACTCTCATTTATCTTCAGAAAGTCTTTCTTCCTCCTCTTTGCCACACTATTCTGCTTTGCTAGGGTCATCATAATTGAAGAGCACAGAAGGGGTGGCTTAAAAAAGAGAAATTTATTTTCTCACAATTCCAGACACCACAATTCTAAGATCAAGGTGTCAACAAGATCCATTTCTTCTTAGGAGCCCCCCTTTAGACTTCCTCTGCATCCGTCCTCAACTAGTCTTTCTTCCATGTGTGTCTGTGACCCTATTTCCTCTGTTTATAAGAACACTAGTTCTATTAAATTAGGGCTCACCCTAAAACCCATAATAACATAATTACCTTGTAAAAGACCTTATCGCTAGATATGGTAACTTTCTGAAGTACTGAGAGTTTAGGACTTTGACATATGTTTTTTGGGGGATAGGATTCAGCCCATAGTAGACACAGCCCAGGTACGGTGACACTATTCAATGGTCTGTTTGTTTGCTCCTCCCTTGTGACTGTTTCTCCCTGTTCTTTTAATGTCTGCACCTTCCATGAGCTTTGGTGCAACAGACGAGCCTCTCCTGCTTAATGGCTGGGAAGAATCTAGGAAGGTTGACTTGTAACATTGTAGGACCAATAATTCAGCCTTGGGATCTGATGTTAAATACAGACATTGCCAGAAGTGGAAAAATCGTCAGTTATCATTAGTAGTGGTCAATTCTACACTGAATTTTCTCACTTGAAAATATTGTGTATTTCACGTTGTAATAATGTTGTGGGGTGAAAAATGTTATGCTAATACTGCAAAATATTTCTATTAAAAAGAATATAAACAATATGTGTTCTAATTTTACATTTTTATCCTGGAATATTTTACACTATTGATTCAATAAAAATTTTGGACTACATATCTGGAGTATTTCATGTAATGAAACTAAATTGTTGTAAAATGATGTTGTTAAACATTTTTTCTTTTTCTTTTTCTTTTTTGCTTTATCTGTAGAGTAGCCCAGTCAAAATGATTGACATATTTTTTTCTAATTTGTTTCACTAAGACTTTTTATTGCTTTCAAACAGATATCGGGCATTAATTATATTGAAAGTACCTGTGTCAGGAATTGGTAAAGATAAAAAATGTGTATTTTATAGTATTTTTCTTAAGGAAAGTAATTTTGTACATAATACAAACAACACATTTTAAATTATTTTATTGAGGAAGGAAAAAGTGTCAGACATGCTACGTCCTGTGAACAAAAGACTCATTTGCCATCACAATGTTGGTACCCAGTGTTGGTCATTTCTATAACATTGTCTTCACACACGCATGTAGTCCCCTTGGCCTGAGGTGATAAAAATTGCAAAAGGAGACTATTTAGGAGGTAAAAGTACTTTTGATAGTTCTACCAGCGTGTTTGGACTTGTGGAAGCAGACAGGTATGTGTACACTTTTTTTTTTTTTTGTCAAGGTGATTAATATCCACAAATGGAGACTTGAGCTTCGAGATTAGAAGACAATGAATAGATTAGTAGCATAACAGACTATGAATAAAGTTTCATTCTATCACTTACTATCCTTAATAGATCATTTTAGCTGTAAGAAATTTAAAAAATAATATGATATTTCCCATTTTTAAGTATAGAGGACAAACATAGGTAAAATAATGAAATATTTAGATAAAAATCCCAGTACAAATGTCTCACAGTATTGCACTGTTGCTAAATTAAGTTACAAGTAATGAATATAACAAAAGTTATAGGATAAAGATTTCTAAAGTTTATTCTACTACGTTGTTATGAATGACACAGAAACCTCCAATAGAACTTCTTTTGAACCTCCAAATATGGAACTTCTTTTGAACAAATAGTGGGAATGTAGAACTTCACAGAGGAGAAAACAGTAAGAGATTAGATTCTTCCATATATACCATGATCATCTTTTCTAAGTGTGACTACCACAGATATACTGATTGTGACATTCTAATGATACAAGCAAATAATGCCTTTGTTAGTACCAGATGATAATCCTCTTGGCCATTGAATTAAAGGTGGAAGTTTGATTCCAGGAAAATATATCACTGGGTTAGGCTGAATCCATCATATTATCACTCACAAGAATACAAACTAACACACCAGATCATATGTTACTACTAAGTAGTAGAATAAAGATTCCTGGATTATACCTATGTTCTGCTTTCCAAGTTCTGATGACTCATTGTTTCGTTCATTAATACGATAAAAAATGTATTTATCATGAAAATTAAGCAGATAAGCAGAGGTAGAAGCATTCTCTTTAGGGTCAAGATATAGACTAAATGGTTCAAAATTATCATGTTGCATTAATACTGTTTCAGAAGTACTAATGAATGCAATTATACAAGAGAAATAAATAGATATAGAAAATCAAAAATAGGAAATTAAGTTGCTATTTGCAGCTGATATTACTAAAAATAAATTTGTCTAAGTGTGCCTTGACGCTATTGAGAACTAGTGCCACAGACCAATAGCACATAGAAACAGAGATTACAGAGATATATTTCTCTTCATTATTTAGTTTACTTAAGATGTAAATGCACTCAGTGACTTTGGTTTAAACTACATGTATCACCTAAGAAAATTCGCCTATTCTGATTATTAACAATTCTACATGTGGGACATCTGCTTCCAGTAATGGCGGATAGTTGATGCAGATCAATTCTGCTGCTGAGCACAACTAGAAAATCTGAGGCACATGTGGGACTCATTCTGGGAGGGCCTGCCCACTTCCTAGTTCTCTACTGTGGATGAGCCACTGCAGTTGACCTCTTTCAAATTCTCTTTAGAGTCTGTCTATGAGTGGAAAACTTACAGGCTTTGGATTCTGGCATCCCTTTGTCCAGGGGACCACTCTATTCATAAAGGTATTGGCAAGATGATTCAAGCTCGAGCCTCCCTTTAGATGTGCTTATTTCATAGTCTCACTGACCTGCCCTGTGTTCATGTTGAACAGAGGCACGTAGAATTGGAGAGACAGTGAGGAAGATATTCCCGGTTACTCCCCCCAAATATTTATTTGACTAATAAATGTTAAATCCTATTTGTTAAGTGTTACAGAGCTCACCATACCCCACTCTCTGCAGACACTTCCCTCCCTCCATTTTCTTTTTTATTCCACTGACTCTTCCCTTCCTAACGTAAAAACATCTTTGTTTTCTTTGATTTCTTTTCTTCTTTCCTTACAAAGTCTTCTACTCACTCTCAACTTGTCAAACATTTCTCTGGGATTGACTTCATGGGGCTGTTGCTTTTGTTGTTGTTGTTCCTTTGCTCTGCTGTGCTTATTTTTCCCAGGTAAACTTTTTGGGTACCAATCAATCTATTATGTTTAATGTCTGTATGGTGTCTGTGTCAGGAATTTACTTCAGTATCTCATGGGTCCTGCCCCTTCCATACAGATGCCCATGAGGATGGAATGGAGGAATGAGTATGTGGTCTCTACTCCATAGGTGGTGTCAGCTTGTTGTAAATCAAACTGGATATTGATAAATTTCTATTATTTTCACAACTTTCATGTTAAGATGATTCAATATATTTGGGGGGAGTAGGGACCGGGAACACAAACTACAAAGATTGAAACTACCAGTAGAGAATAGCTACATTATCAGGGAATTGTAAGACCAGGGTGGCTAAGAGAGAGAGAGAAAAGCAGCTAGAACGTTGGGTTCACAGTTAGTGTTTTTGATCTCATGGTTATCACATGTATTTGTTTCATTCACTGAATGGTTTTTGGGTTTTATAATCCCTTCTTCTGTTTAGGAGATATTTTCCTGGTTCAGTAATTATAATTCTGCTCTAAATCATTTGATTTATGAACTTCTTTAAGCATTTGATAGAAACGTATCTACTAAGAGCAGTGAACACGAAGGGCATAAGTTCTAGTCTCCCCAAAACTGCGCACTTCCCTGCTCTGTCAGTTGTTAATTATTTTATCTTTCCAGGCCTCCCGTACCTTTCTTACCTTGTCTACCAATCTTACCTATCTGCCATTTTCTAAGGTTTCCTGATTTTGTGCTTCCTGTGACAACTTTGTATTCCTTATCTTTCTTTAGACTTGTAACTTTGCTTTCATTTTGAGCAGCTTGTTTCTGAGTGTCGGTCTTTCTGGAGCTCATAGAGGTCTCTGAGCCATATGCACAAGCCCTTTTGACTCAGGACAAGATTCATATTTTATATTTTGGGGGCACATTTTGTGATTATAGAAATAACCATGAGCAAATGGTACAATTTTTGCAGCAGAGATTGTTTCTTAAATGATTGTTTTCTTATTCCATGAGGTGTGTTGTTCTACTGATCAGCATGATGGACTTCAACTTTCTGTCATTTCCTTTTCTAGTAACACTATCCAAAGTTTATACTTTGTCCATGATAAAAATTATAATGTATTTTAAGTTATGATAAAAAGATGGATTATTAAAGAAATGTTGATGTGTGACTTAATTTTGGGGGACTATATTGTTAAGCATCTTGCTTCATTCACTTCAGAAAAAATAAACTGATTTCTTTCAGATATTAAAAAATTAGAGAAAATATAGTTTTGTAATTTTTCATTGGTATACTGATAACAGAAAACCCGCAGAGATCCATGCACTCATTTAAATTTTTAAACTTTAAAAGAAGACAGTCATGTTAAGGGGAAAAGAAGACAAACAGGAAAAATCATTGGCAGTATACATGATGAAAAAGGGTTAACAGATTTAAAAGTGTAAGCTTTTTACAAAATAGTAAGGAAGCAATAAACATTATACTAAATTCATGTATAGGCCCTTTTTAAGAGAAAAAATAAAAATGCCCAATAAATACATTAAAATGCCAATTGCACAATATTTTTAAAATGTAATAGAGTTCGATATATCAAATTGGTAGATACAAGAAGGATTAATGTTTGATGTTTAACTAGAGTGTGGAAAATTGAGAACTACTCTGAGAGTTGAACATGCTCATATAGATCTAGAGAAAATATAATTTAGTTTCTCCTTTCTAGGATGATTAAAATATTTGTATAAAAATTTAAATCGTACATGTCATGTGACTCTGTACTTCTATTTCCACCAAGTGATCCTAAGAAAAGCACCAGGCAAGGAAGCCAACATGACCAAAACATTCATTGTATAAACCTTAATTATTAACTACATTGATATAGGATAAATTAAACAAATTATGTTCGACCGGTATAAGGGAATGTTATGAAGCAATTGAAAACTATCAAAGAGTTTGTGTCCATTGATATGGAAAAACAACTACAATATAATTTGTGACTAAAAAACACAAAACCCAAAATCTCTAGCCCAGAATGTAAAACACAATATGTAATTATGACCCTAGAAATATATATATATAATTCAATATCCCTTTAAAACTCTAACTTGATGTGTAATGTACAGTGTATATGTATAAGGTAATTTACTTTGTAATTTATTTCTATCATTTTAATATTTGTGATGATATAAATACATTAAAATTGCTAACACCAATGCACATCCTATTCTCATCTGAGCATTGGAGTCAGGTCTGTCTGTGTTTCTCATTTTATTTTCACAGAATATCTTTGAGTATATACTTCTGAGATATTTTTTCTTATCTAATGAAGCAAAACAGTAGCTTCATTGGTATATTTTAGGAACTACATCTTAAAATGATTAAAGTATCTTAGGAATTATATCTTAATGTTAAATATTTTTAAAGTAAATATGTGCAGCAGATCTTTAAGATCCTCTAACTCTTCCTCTCTAATATTAATTATTTGCTGTGTCAAGAGCTATAGGAGGTATCAAGTCATTCTTTCACCTTCCGTTTGTGTTTTTTTCTACTCTTTATGTTACTTCTGGAAAAGTGGTAAGGAGTGTCAGTACATATGTTGGGTATAAGCTTTAGGGAGAGGCATCTTCTAAGAGAGAAAGGCAGTGTCTCTAGAGAATCCTTGCACAGGAGTTCAACTCTGAAAGCTCTGAGGACAAATCCTGGCTGTGTGATCTTAGACAACTTACTGACTTCCTCCTACTTCAGATCACTCATTTCTAATATGGGAGTAATATTATCTACCAAATAGAACTGTGTGAGTAAAGATAGGAAAAGGACCTAATGTGCCTTTAAAACTGAGCTACTATGTAACAACTGGTAAGGTAGTATCATATAGGGTAGATAATACATGATAAATAGACAGACAGACAGACAGACAGAATATAAAAATCATTAACAGAAAAAAATTACAAGTGACTGATCATTTCTTCCAATCAACTTTATTTCTAAGGAGTGATTAGAATGACTGCTGTTGGCATTTCAGCTGGATGAGGAGAAAAGTTATAACGTCCAGCAAGTGAGAGTTTAAAAGTTACTTGTAGTTGGCTTTCTAGAGCAAGCGAGCCTGCAAGGTGATCAAATACACAAAATAGAGAGATTTTAGATTATAACATCAGTCCAAATTCTGAAATTCCAAATGCTATAACACTGGAAGCTTGTGTCCTAATTAATTTGGTTACAAACACCAACATGAGGTCATTTCTAGTGTTACTTCTTACCACTGTCTGAACATTGATACTTTGGTACAGAGATAGCAATGTGTTGATTACAAGTGTTTGACACACTTCACTGGTATATTGAAACTATATAATGGATGAGCCTTTCAAAATTTAAAAAAAGTTCTGATTTCCAGAAGGACGAAAGTTTCAGATAAGAGATTATAGCCCTGCTAACTGCAAGTCATAGGTTATGATCATGTAAATGAGAGACTGGGGTACGGTGGGAGGTGATATCCTCAAAGGACAGGACATGTAGAACCTGTGAGGCAGCTTAGCATGTGGTCAAGAACATGGACTCCAGGTAGTCAGCCTAGGATTCAATCTAGGTTCTCCCCGAATCCTTAACCTCCCAAAGACTCAGTGTTCTCAGCTGTGACGAAAGGGGCATAATAATATTACTTACTTCAGGGAGTTACGAAGATGACTTAAGGAACCGATACTTCTAAAGCACTCATAGCAAATGCTTATGTTTTACATATTAGAGACATTGAGAGTAGTAGTAAGGTAATAACAGAGTTATGGGTATTAAAATTAAGGTCAAAGATGGAAGAAGGACCCTGTGGTCAGTGCTTAACAGTATTGAAGAGATTCTTGAGTGACACAATTTGATGATATTGGGGGTTTTAAGGAAGAAGGAGAGAGAATGCTCTAACACCATGAAGAGGAACAAGGGGGATGCATACCCACCTTGTCACTGAGTCTCCTGGGAAGCAGAGACCTCAGGTGAAGGCGTGGTCCTACTGGATGCACAGAACCTACACGGAAAGAATCATATTTCTAAAGTTATTTATCGGTATTTATTCATTTCACTGTTGTCTTCAAATTTTAACTCAGTTGTGTGGAAATGTCAGTCTCAGAAACTAAACTGTGACAATCTTTTCACTGGTCAGGAAAAGGAGAAAAATAAGATTGATGAAACAAGTGCTTCATAATAGAAGATTTA
This sequence comes from Rousettus aegyptiacus, assembly GCF_014176215.1. Taxonomy (NCBI): domain Eukaryota; kingdom Metazoa; phylum Chordata; class Mammalia; order Chiroptera; family Pteropodidae; genus Rousettus; species Rousettus aegyptiacus. The sequence goes on from NW_023416284.1 coordinate 161,454,106, forward strand.
TTCACTTTACAAGACTGTCCATTTTGTTAAATAATGTCTTTCTTTAGATATTAAATAATGTTAAATAATGTCTATACTTTAGATATTAAAGCATGCTTTTCTTTTACGAAATATTGGCAAAGTACATAAAGTTGTTGTTGCTGTTTCTGATGTTCTTTACTTGCAAAGTTAAAATTTGATTACAATTTGTTGATTGTCCAACTTTTTAACTGATTTTATTATTTCTGAAACCCAAATTCTAGGAACTACCATCCTGACTCACTTGTATATTTAGTATTAAAGGTGATATATGCCAGTGGGTACAGTTTTATATTTGTCTAAGCAAAGTAGAGCAGCATCTGACTAACTCCAAACATTAGAGACAGTGAAGAAGTAATGAATGGTAATAACCAGACATGAGCCAATGGAAGTAGATATTCAAGAAGTCAACCACATAGAGAAATTAATATCAAATGTATGTTATGAAAAAGATTTTCCTGCATTTTTCTATCTTTTTTTGCTACCTATGAAAACTAAAGAGAAATCTAAGTTATTTTTTACTTTCATATTTCAGGTTAGTCAATACGGAATATCTAGCCCTTTGCTGAGATATAAATTGGAGGATCTCCCTAAGGCCTCCACAATTATTGCACACATATGACGCTTCCTATCTTGCTTATAAGACCACCTCGAGTAAATGGATTTGCAACAGTTAAAGATCAAGATTAGGCAGCAATCATGGCTCTTAGGGGTCCGTAATTCTAACACCAAGGACGGCTTCTGGGGTAAACTTTTGTTAACTTGCGTCATCTAAAGTTTTCAGTCTAATATCTACACTTAACCTTTAGCTTGCTTGACCATCTTTAAACATTTCTAAAATAAAAGCCTATCAAGTAAATCATCTCCCCAGTGTATGGGAGTGTGATATGGGCCTCATTAGGACCAACTGACTCACATTGCAGAAAGATGCCTTAATGATCTCTGCGTTCCTTCCGGTGCACAAACTCAGATCTTCGTTAATGAGAGCAAGGGGAGAGAAGTGTTTCGCACTCTTGTCTCTTAGCATTAAAGGCCAGAAAGGCCAAGCCTGACTGGCTTCCATGTGTGTATTAGCCCATATTAAATAATGACTCTTTGCACTTGAAACAGTGACAGTATAGGCTTCTCACCCTGCTGGCCCAATTCTCCTCCCAGCCATCTCTCCCCATTTCTACTTGCCTCTGCTCAGCATAAACACAGGGCAGGTCTGCAAGACTATTAAATAAGCAGATCTAAAGAGAGACTCAAGCTTGAATCATCTCACCAATCAAACCTTCATCAATGGAGTGGTCCCCTGGACAAAGGGACCACAGATGCAAATGCCTGTAAGTTTTCTACTCATAGACTCTAAAGAGAAGTTGAAAGAGGCCAACTGCAGGGGCTCACCCACATTAGAGTACTAGGCAGTGGGCAAGCTCTTCCAAAATAAGCCACCTATGTGAGTCACACATGTTCCTCATAACAGAGCCTATATTTTGGTGCCTGCCACATTTGGACATTGTGTAAAATGGACTCTGATACCACCAGACATGAGAAATCTTTTATCCCACTATTAATATTCTCCATATTCCATTTCTGTTGTACCATGGAGGGTGAGTGGCGTTACAAAAAGAGAGGGGAAAGAACTATAAAAGCAGACTTATCTCCCACCACACTGTAGGACCCTACCCTAAAACCCAGGCTTGCATAGCTTTGGCTGGAATAGGAAAGATAAAAGTGCTAAACTGAATGTAACTTTAAAGTTTTCATCTGTCTTAGAATTCACTTTCATATGGAATTTTCAATCCCAGAAACTGCATGGAAAGCTCTGTAATCTGCTCAAGGTGTTTTAAAAATTGAAAATGGAGAGTCAAGAGAGGAAGTCTGCATACACTAATGCATAACATAGTGAAGCCATTTTATGTTTTCAAATCACCAGTGCAGACTATTCCAAAATTAGCGACATGTTCTATGGGCCAAAAGTCCCAATTTTTCCCAAGGAAGAACCAAACTGATGACTAGATTCTCATTTTTCATGCTTTTTCTGAAAAATTTGAGGAATACTTCCCACCATCTTACCATATACTTTGAGCAATCTGCTTCGTTTCTTAGGAAGTAAATAATAAATAATTATTTAGTAGTTTTGAATACATTCTTAAGATTTCCCTCTTTAAGCTTTCATGACCAAAAATAAATGTATTAATGACAATATCTCATCGAAAAATGAACACTTGATTTCTGAATCATTTTAAGATTTGATATTTCAAAGCACTAAAAACAAATCAAAACGAAACAAAACAGAAAACAATGTGTCCAAATGTGGGCAATGACCAATCAGAATGGATGCTTTTCTGAGAGACAGAGCAGGCCCTGCAGGTGCCCTTCTATGCCTTGCATTGATGTTTTAGTTGAATTAGTCATGAGGAACCTGCGGAGTTTGGGGAAGAGGAGCCAGAGATCAGGTCACCAGGGGTTGCATGGGAGCTGAGGGTAATGGATATTTCCCAACAAGTATTTAAGCCTTTCAACACTTTCCCAGCTGGAATGGTTGAATTGGTACCTATGTCTGAAGATCAGCCCCGTTAACATAGCTGATCACATAGTTTTATTTCTCTTATCTGAAGTCCCATTGAAATGACTTCAAAAACATATCTAAAAAAAAAAGTCACATGAGATTAAATTGACTAAAAAACAATAGAGAAAAATATGACCCAAAATACACACAATGGAAGGTTTTTAGTGCAATAAGAGCTATTCTCATGAATAGAGCTTGGGAGAAATTCTAAATACTAGAAAAAATCATCAAAGTGTAAGGAAGAAAACAAAAGCAATTGTTCAGATATTTCTTTCTGAATTAAAGAAAAGTCTAAGGCTTCAAATTAATAGTATCCACGAAGTGCAAAAAGCACAAATGAAAAGCATACAGGGAACAAATTCAGACAAGTATAAAGAGAAAATCTTAAAAAGCTTTTAAGACCGGGGTCGAAGGGAGGAGTTAATTTAAGACAAAGGAATAAACATCATGCTAGCATCATACTTCTCATCAGTACTAGGTCTTAGAAGTCATTTGGAAAATGCTTTTAAAGTTCTGAGGGATTTTTTTTAAAAAACCGTAATTGTAATTCTCGTTAAAATTATCATTACAATTAAAATTCTGTAAAACCCCTCAATGCTAATTGAGAAATGTGTATATATGAAATAGATGATCATAAATCTATAAGACCAGGTAAACCAGACCTAATGGAGAAGAGTTGAGGCAAAATCCTCAGAAAGGAGAGATTGCACTGTGGCCAGGTATTAGAGGAGATGACGATGGACCCACCCAGGCCCTGTGGACAGATGGACACCGCTGGAGTGTGGCTAGCCCCCTATATGAATTCATGAGACTCTCATTGTCTGACCTTGCTCAGGGTACTTAAGCGATAGCCTGCTCTGGAAAAATCATGGCTTGGAATAGATTATTTCAAAGGTATCTCTCAATTCTAGTATTTTGTGAGTCCTTCAGTCTAATGACTAAGTGGCAAGGGGAATGTGAGAAAAAAAAAAAAACATAACATTTCTGATTTGGGAAATTCTTTTTTGTCCCTTCAATTCAGCTACCAATGCCCTACAGTTAGAGAGGGGGCTTTTTTCCAGAGGACAATTGTCTTTTGTGAAGGGAGGAATCTTCGTGGTTATGACATTTACTCTCTGGCCCTTGGGTGTTTATACTGGTTCTAATGTTAAGCAAGTATGCCACCTTGGGCATGTGACTTACCTCTTTATGCCTCAGGTTACTCATTTTAAAATGGAAGTAATAACATTCCCTTGCACAAAGGGTTGTTGTGAAGATGAAGTGCAGGCAAGGCAGTTCCATGCACAGAATGAGTGTCCCATATACATAGATAAATAATGATTAGGTTGAAATTGTTTTTCTTGTTAGATCCTTCTGGTTCTGGTGCTCATGTACTGTATACCTAAAACACTCAATAAATATTCATTGAAGCAAAGGCCTCTAGACTAGTCCCCACAAACAGAGTAGTTCACAGAAAAGAATAATGAGGACAGTAGCTTGTGTCTTTTACGAGAGTTTTCAAACACTTATGAAAAGAGACAAGCTAGTCTGTTGATCTAAAAAAGGAAGTCATAAAATCAAATGATTTGTCTAATATATTAGAAAGGCTACTAAGAAAGGAAAGACAAGTATAAATATATAAAACTAGCATCAAACAAAAAGTACCAGTTTGAATCCTGAAGCTTTATAATATTCATCAGAATTCTGAAGTACTTTGTTTTAGCTTCTTTATCTTTAAAATGAGGCAGTAGGATTATTCTGTAGCTTGCAAAACAGTCTTAGAAAAAGTTACTATAGTGAAACCTCTAGGATCAAAATAAATTGATGATATTCACTCTTGAAACTGAAGAAACAAAATGAGAATAACGATCTTAAAACCCTGGCTTTAATGTATGTTAACTGATACAACTTATGGACTATAATGTAATTTTAGACTTCACAGTAAGAAGCTCACTGAATGTATGCTAGTTACATTTCCCATTATAGCATAGCAGAATGAGCCATCGAAACGAGAGTGCAATATACAATAACTCTCCCCAAAGTACCAGCAGCCTTCCACGGACCTCACTGCACTGAAGGGCATCACAGTCACTCCCACCAAGAAGTCAGCACAGGCCAGGGAGGCGATCAAAAGGTTGGTTGGAGAGTGCAGCTGCTTGAAATGAAGAATCGAAATCATCACAAAGAGGTTTCCAAATATAGTCAGCCAAGATCCAAAGCCAAACACTGCGTACAGAATCAGGTGGGGTCCAGTCGAGCAGGAAATTTTGACACAGGATCCATTCAGGTTCTCGAAGCAGAGCTGCGCAGCTGCAGGAGGGGGCAAATCACTGCCCATGATTCTGCGTTTTGACACCTGGAAAAGCTATTATTTTCTGTGGCCAAATACGTCATCCCAGTTTTCAAAAGACTTTAAAAAGTGGGTATTTATTATATGTCAGTAATTGCCAGTACATTCTATCTTTATTTCTTTGTAAGTACAAATCCTCATTTTCATATTTAGAAACTGAGTCATACCTTTATCTCATAAACTCTACTTCCCACTAAATAAGTAGTCAGTTTTTATCATTACATAAAATTCTGTTTGTTTAAACGTTTAAGAAAAAATCTTTCTTTTCATTAGCTGGTACATACCTAAGAAGCATCAGTCTTCCAAGAGCAGTTGTATGATGCATGTAAGAATGCCAAATTTTATTAGCTTTCTTTTCCTAGTTTTTCAGAGTTAGAATTAAACCTCAAACACTCTGTCCCCTCAGGAAAGTAGCTAAATAATTTCAAATACCCAAAGCCCTTAAGCTTAAATTCCCATAGTGCAATGTGGAGAAGAAAAGAAACTTTAAACAATGATTGTGTTTATGCTAAAAAGCTTGCGCCCTTCTAATATCCTGATGACATTTGACATTTTTGTGAAATAGAAATGGAAATAGAAATAGTCCTTTACTTTAAAATCTTTGTCTATAATTTGAAAGCCATATTGTTTATTTTTACTTATTTTTACTAAAAGAATTTTACAGAAAAGATTTTTCTGATAAATGATTTCTGGTCATTTTTCAAATCAGTTTTTTATATAACATAATTTATATTTGAAAATTTCACACTTTTTTATGTAAAAATCAGGATTATCTTTTTATTTATTAATTTATTTATTCTTTTATTTATTTATCTGTTTATTTACTCATGGTGACCTTGTTTAACAAAATCCAGTAAGTTTCAGGTGTACAATTTAGCAATAAGGCATATGTATATATATACATTGCATTGTGTGTTCACTGCCCATATTTAGATTTTTTTTATTCAGGTTACAGACATGATAATGTATTCGCACTCATAACCACCTGCACAATCAAGGTATGCAATATTTCAAACACCTCAGGAATTTTATTTGAGCTCTTTTGCTGCCAGCCTCTTCCCATATTTCCTTTCTTCTGCCCTGGGCAATCAGTGATATCCATTCTATCTCTACATAGTAATTCCCTTGATCTAAAATCTCATCTAAATAGCATCGCACACTACACACTCTTCTGTGACAAGCTGCTTCCTCTCAGCTCAGTGTCTGAGGCATTTATTAAGTATATTAGCAGTTCATTCCTTATTATTGCTGAAGTGTATTCCATTGTATTAATATACCACAATTATTTTATTCATGTACCTGTCGATAGACTTTTGGACTTGTGTTCAGTTTGGGGCTGTTATTGAAAGTGTTGGTATAAGCATTGTATACAATTCTTTGCATACACATACGTATCTACCTATTTGTTTGTTTGTTTGTTTGTTTGTTTGTTTGTTTGTTTTTGGCAAATACCTAGGAGTAGAATTCCTGGATCATATGGGAAGTGTATGTTTAACTATACAAGAAACTACAAACTGTCTTCTAAAGTAATTGCACCATTTTGTACTCCCACCAGCAATCTATAAATGTTCCAATTACTTCAAGTTCTATTCAACACTTGGCATTGCTATTTCTTTTTATTTTAACCATCTTAGATAGTGTGTAGTAGTATTTCATTTTTAATTTAGGAATGATGATGTTGAGAATCTGTTTATGTTATCATTGGTCTTTAATGTATCCACTTTGGTGAACTGTCCATGAACATTTTGCCCATTTTTAATGAATTTTAAAGTTTTCTTATTATTGAGTTGACTCTCCCCTAGAAAGATGTGTTATGAATATTGGACTCTTTCTTTTTTTGAGCATAGTTTTTGAAGAGTAGAAAGTTTAAATTTTGGTGAAGACCAACATATAAATTTGTTGTGTCACAACTATTTTTTTCTTTGCTTCTTCTAGAGTTTTTATAATTTTAGTTCTTATAGGTCCATGATTCTTTTCATATTAATTTTAAATATGTTGTGATGGAGAGATTGAAATTTTTTATTATTGGCAGAAGTAGTATTTGGAAATTCAGTAATTCCAGCAGCATTTCTTTAATAGACTATTCTTCCTCTAGTAAATGATGTTTGTTCTTCTGCCAAAAATCATTCAACCATATATGTGTGTCTCTATTTCTGGACACTATTCTAATTTATTAATATCTATATCTATAGTTAGGTCAATGCCTTATTGTCTAAACTGAAACTCCAAAGTAAGTATTAAAGCCAGGTTGTATAAGTCTTCAATTTTATAGTCCTCGAAACTGTTTTAGACATTCTATATCTTTATTTTCACATGACTTTTAGAAGCACCTTCTCAATTTCTAAAAAAAAACCTCTGTGATTTTTTATTGGTATGAAATCAAATCCATAAAATAGTTATGGGGAGAGGTACTGAAATATCTGATGGAACTGTAAGTTTGCTCATTTCACCTTTTGGTTTTGTCATTTATGATTTATGAATTTAGATGCTCTGCAATAAGCTGCATACATATTTAAGAATGCTATATTTTCTTGGTAACAGAAGGATTGGACACCTTAATAATATCCAGTCAATTAAGCCATATACATATTATAGCTCTTTGTGATTAAGAAGCCAAAGAAGAAAAATTAGACTATCTGCATTATTTTAGCAAAAAAAAAAAAAAAAAAGAGCAAATATGAATAACAGAGAAATAATATACAAAGGAAATAAATAAGAAATAAATATTAGGATAATAGAATTAAACTCAAATATATATATATATATATATATATAAGACATAAGATGTAAATAGATTGAACTTTCAAATTAACAGAATTTTTTACAATCTTATTTGTCTTTATCTATTTACTTGCATTTTATCTGTCTCTTTCAACAATGTGTGTAAGCTCCATGAGGTCAGGCACTTCCTTAAGTATCACCATGAATAAATAAACCAAGCGGTTTTTAGTGCTTTATTTCTCTCGTTTTTTGTTTTGTTTTGTTTTGTTTTGTTTTGCTGTTATTTTGTTTCAGTCAATTGAGAGGACAAATAAAATAGAAATCCATACCCCAGCATTGGGAGAATGCATGAAAATGCATTTTTAAAATAATAAAATAGTAAGTTGGCCTTGTCTAAAGAATTTGTTGAATATGGCATTAAATCATCTAACATTTGATGATTAGCAAGCCTTTTCATTCTTTGGACTCAATAACTGGGGTCTAATTCTCTATAATTGTTATCTCAGCTACTGGCTATTCCTGAGTTTGGTGTTATCCAGGAAAATGGACTTATATATTCAACCATTGAAATTCTGATGTCTCTAGTATAGGTTATTAGGTGTGCCATGCTTTCAGGTTAAACCACATTGTTTCAACCTAGAAATAAAAAATATGTAACTGGAAGCCAAGGAAATTCAGTCATTATTAAGTCAAGGGCATGTGGAAATGCATGGCCTCACTAATACAGTCTGTAATGTTGTTGATAGTAAAACCATAAGATCTTGGATTAAATATAAGAGAAGGGAATCATAGCTGTTGGTGGTAGGCAGAACAATGCCCCCTCACCCAGAATGCCTGTGTCCTAATCCCCAGAACCTATGAATATGTTACCTTACATGGCAAAGGGGACTTTGCTGATATGATCTTGAGATGAGATTATCCTGACTGTCTACATGTGCTCAATGTAATCACAAGAGTCCTTATGAGGGAAAAATGGAAGGAGGAGAGTCAATGTGGTGGAAACAGAAGCCAGAGTGATGCCACTTTCTCCTGAATATCAAAAAAAATGAATATCAGATGCACAGATTACCATGATTCCACAACAAAATAAAAGTTGTGGTTATCAAGGGGGAGGTAGATAAAGGGAAAGGGGGTCAAACATATGGTAACAGAAGGATATTTAACTTTGGGTGGTAAACATACAATGCAATATACAGATGATGTATTGTCAAATTGTACACTCAAAACCTATGTAATTTTTTTAAAGGAAAAAAGAAAGCTTATTTTCTCTACATCTGTTTGCTACAGATCACAGTTCAAACTTTTCTGTCTATGGCCATGCCACCCTGAACAAGCCCGATCCCATCTGATCTTGGAACCTAAGCAGGGTCGGGTCTGGTTAATATTTGGATGGGAGACCACCTAAGACAAGTAGGTGCTGTAGGTGTAAAAAATTTTAAAAATAAGGGATTGTAAACTGACGAGGTTCTTGCAATCTGTGAGGTCAACCAAGAGTTGCCTGGTCAAAAAAAAGAAAGAAAAAAATCTTTTCTAAGCTCTGTAATTTTATTAACCAATGTCACCCTGACAAATTTAAATAAATAGATAGATGATAGATAGATAGATAGATAGATAGATAGATAGATAGATAGATAGATAGATAGATAATAGATAGATAGATAGATATAGATAGATAAACAAACGGATGAATAAAGTGAAATAAAATCACAGTACAACCAGCATACTTCCAAACAGCATACTTCGAGTGAAAAGACTAAAAAATATATAAAATGTATTTTAAAAGACTTAAAAATATATAAAATATGTGAAACTAGTTCTCTCTAGAATGTGGAAATTAGTTTTTTTCCTCTTCTATGCTTCTTGGTATTTTCAAAATTTTCTGTAATAGATGATACTGTTTTTATAATTGAAAAAACTTATCTAAAAAACTTATAAAAATGTAAGAAGACACATTGTCTGTATTATCTCAAGTACATTAAATTACCCAGCTGTGTAAGCATTAACAAGGAGCAGCAACACACAGGTAGACAAGTCCTTCAAATTGTTCTCCTGGGGAAAGAAGCAGACTTGTGTCATAGAGGCTCATCTACACTTGTGGAGGGCAGAGGGGGCTCAAATCTCAGCTCTGCCCCTTGTTAACTCGGTGACTTAGAACAATACTCTTAACCTATCTGAACCCCATCTCTTTGCAAAAATTTTTTTGAGTATGTATTCAAGTTCAGTAAAGAGAGATATTTTTAAATAATAGTACATGTTAATGTTTATTCTGATCCTTCTTTTTAAAATGCATTTCCCTACCTTATCTACCCTTTCAGAAACTTTCCATCTTTAAAGCCTATTTCATATGCCACTTCCTCTTTTAAGTCTTTATGATCACACCAATTTATGGAACACTGCTTTAGTCACATACTACGACATTTATTTATGTGATTATCTCACCTCATCTCACAACACTGTGGGACAGGTGGAATTATTTCAGATGAGAAAACTAAGACTTATGAGAGGTAAATAACTTTCTCAAGATGACAGGAAAAAGAGGCAGTTAAATCTGAATTTGGTCACTCGTCTGACTCCGTAGCCCTTAATTTGAAATATTGATCCCTCTAGGAATAAGAGACTGCTCTCTCTCCTGAGTATCATAGCTCTTTGTTGTAACTTTACTAGGAACTGATTTTTGTTATGCCTTGCTTGTTCTTATTTATAGTTATTTCCATGCCTTGAAACTAAGAGATTTTTTAGTACAATTATAACATTTCAGGAATTTGGGATCCAAGAGGGTTTAGCTTCATACTCTGCACATAGTAGATTCTCAATAAACGGTTGAGAGGCTGAATAAAATATCACATTTGAAATATTTGAAGTTATACTACACTCCTCTGAACCTCAGCTTTGAGAAAGGTAGCTCAGGGCTACACACTTTGGACCTTCAGCAACAGATGTGAATCCCTCAAGACAATTCTGGAATTCTGTTCAGGGCCCTCATTCACAGTGGGAGTCTCCACTCTCCTAAGTTGGAAGAATTTAAAGTTATAAAGGAAAATATTTGTTTTTTAAGAAAGCTTGCCTTCTGACTTCAAATTTTTCCAGGATGACTGATGTTACACCTCATAATACACTTAGCTGAGGTCAACGTGTAGAAATAGGATGGGATCACTTTCAAAGCTGGAAGATACTTTGAGTGGGACAAAATGAGGGCAGCATGAGATGAACACTGGAATTATGTGTATATTGGTCAATTTTCTAGCATAACACATATATTTTCAATGGTTTACAACAACAAACACTTGCTTTTTGTTCATGTTACATAAGGGTCTCAGGATGACAGAAACTCTGCTCCCCACTGCATGCAAGTCACAGGTCTGCTCTTCCTGTCTTCTCATCCTGGGACCCAGGCTGAAGGAGCAGCACCTATTGAGACAATCTCAGGGCAGGGGCATAAATTCAAGAGCAGGACTGAACCATACAATTACATTTAAAGCTTCTGTTTGAACATGTATTGCATTGATCAAAGTATATCACATGACCAAGCCCAATATCAGTATGCCTGGAATGTTTGTTCCTTCCAAGAGAGTAGGAAGCCAGAGAGGCCACACTGGGAAAGGAGCATAAAATAGAAGTGACAATTGTAGAAGATAAAATCTCAGTGATATCATGTGACAGGTGCCAAGAGCCAGGACCAAGCATGGCGAATCGCTTCTCTTTAATTATCAAAGCCTTCCTCTATAGTTCCAACTCTTCAGCTATTAGAATTCCAGAGAAAAGCTATGTAAACTGTAAAACTCTGAGTGTGAGACAGAGCCTGATTCTCTCACACACTTTGTGGATCATCTCTTGATTCTTGATCCCCTCAGCAGAATGTACTTTATGGAACAGAGTATTCAGAAGTAACATAAAGAGACTCTTGCTATAGAAGTTGCCTTGCTCAAAAGCATTAGTTATGTGGATGGCATATAGATCACATTTATTCTTCTATACATATACGTATATATATAATGTACAATATATAATGTACATTCATGTACATTATATATTCACTCATGCTGCAGCTCAGGTGATCTGTGAACTGGTTTGACTAAATAGTAAGAAAACAATATAATTAAAATGGGAGGTGTTTAGAGAAAAAATAATGACCAGGTTCACACAAAACAGGAAGTTTTTAAAAGACCTAAAAGAAGATGTAAAAGCAAATACAAAAACACGAAGAAATGATTTGGCCTGTCGAGCAGTTTCCAGTGGAATGCTCTAGATGGAGATGAGTTTATGAGACTGCAGGCTATTGGTAGTTAATGGTGAGGCCTGACTTCCACAACCTTCTGTTTGCATTTGATCACAAAGTTACCATGCTCAGAAAAGTGATCTGGTGTCACATTGAAAGGAGATTCTTTAACCAAGGCACCCATGAAGTTACACAGAAAAAATACTGTATCTCTATATTCACTAATCTCTACTTGAAATTTAACAATTCCTTTCATTTTAATATAGGCAAAAATACCATTAACATTAGCACTACCTCTGATTTTTATCACCTGTAAAAATTAATATTTTTTAGCACAGTATCTTACAGGTATCATGAGATTTCATTTATGCTCATCACTATTACAAAATTACAGTAGTTATCTCAGATGTGGTTATTTAACGTTTTCATAAAGAATCACGTGTATAATTATATTGCAAACTTGGCTATTTAAAAGATATTTTGATAAATATATATCAATATAATTGTATTCCTTTATAAGTCTATTGCTGTTTTTAAAAAAATTTATCCCCTTAAAGAGTCTTCTCCTGAAACAGGGTCCACTACCAAACAGGGTCGCTACCAAAGTGCCAAAGGAGGTCATGGCAGAAAATTTAACAATACTTGCTTTAAATGTAGATAATTCTCATTCAGCAAGAGAGAGAATGAGGAAAGGTAATTATCCCATAACAGTAAGGTAGTACTATGGACATTCTACTCGTATCTCAGGAAAACATCATTGAACATAAGTTTTCATTTGTCCTATGGTCTAAACAGACTTTCTGGGTACAACGGTTTTGCTTCTTATATCCTGTTCTCATATCATAGATGATAAAGAAGCTGAGCATCAAATTCCAGGGTCAGGAGCCTGACCTGTTAACCCATCAGCTCTCGCTCGCCTTTGTGGTACCCACCACAATTGTGATTCTTGTTCTTACTCCATCTTGATTTATTGGTGATATGAACATTGTGCCGTTACACTCATGTTCTAGTGCTTCAATGATTCACTAGAAGCTGAAGTCTCTCACCTGCTTTTGATTTATTAGCTGTCCAGTTTCCTCCAGTATCTCAGAGTATATAGGTCAGGACTTTCCATTAAGAGGAGAGTAAATTACCGAATGTCTGTGTGCCTCATCCGTAACATAATGTTACTAATGTCCACCCACAGGGTCTGTGGGCAGTAAGCGAAATGTTTAGGTTCTTAGTAAATATGAGTTCCTTCCCTTTCCATCCTTTTCTTCTCTATATTCTGCAACCTCTCTTGGCTAATGCAGCCTTCTCCCACTAACAGAAAACGGCAAGATGTGAAAAAAAGTGGAATCACTGCCTGCTCCTGTGAAAGTGGCTAACACACAGGGTTCCACCTTGGAAAGTATCTGAGTGTTCTTACTTTCAGGACAGTCATCCTCAGTGGATTGAGAATAGATGTTGATTTATTTCTAGGAATCTAAGAGGGGAATGTGTTTTTTAAAGTAATGACTGACTTACACTTTGCAAATTGTATTTATTGCTATATCTAAGACAAAGTATTCCTAGTTTCATAATGTCTCAAAATTGTTATCTAGTAGGATACATTTTAATTTATAATTCATTTGTAATGTAATTATCTCATAATGCTGAAGAGCTAAATGTAAAAGAAAGAATAATTACTTCCAGTGAAAAATTAAATCTTAAAAATACATTGAAAAATATTCTTACAATATTTTTTTAAATTAGGAATAAGAATGAATTCAAGAGAAGTTATCACTCTAAGGAAAAAATGAGAAATAAACAGAATAAATACATTTCAGCCAACTTTATTGACAAAATATGACTTTACTTCTTTATTTATTGAAATTGATATATCTATGTCTGTATCTTTATCTATAATTACACCTATCTGTACATCTGTACTCCAGAGACCACAAATTAATTTACAAATAAGTTTTCCCAGTGAATAATTATTAATCTGAAAAAACTAAGCAAGAAATGTGGAAGTAGAGTGACTAGAAATCTGAGAAAAAGATTTAAGAAAGAAACAGAAGCAAGATGTACATAAAACGTGTTAGTACTTTTGCTAATAATAGCTCCTGAGAAACATTTAGTTCAATTCTGAGAAAGCATGTGTCATAGGTACTTGTTTTTCCAAAGAAAATCATATACTAGTGTTCCTGGAAAGATAATAATTCTAACTTGCGTAATTTTTTAAAAAGGAGGTAATATTAAATGGTGAGATGTCGTTCATTATCATTTTTATTTTTATTATTTTTGCATGGCAAAAGAGTCCTTATATTTTCAAGTTTGTGTTATTAAAGAAAAAAATAAAATATTCCTTCAAAAATATGATACATTCACTCAGCGATCACTGAAATAGACAGACCGGGCATACAAATCTTTTTAGTGATTGGCTGCCAAGGAGACAGGGATTCTAAACAGAACATTTTGAAAACTGATCCAGACACTTGGCCACGATTATGAAAAGTGATGTGAAATTAGGATTCAAACAATGTTTCTCCAAGTAAGGTTATAGGATATTTGAGACACTTTAGAAAGCAAACAACACAAGACTCTAATTTTCTAAATGAGCAAACTCGGTGGTGAGGGAGGGATTCAAAGATTGCTGAATTGTCCCAGCAGGTTCTTCCAGGTGGCAGAACCAAGACGAGAAATCAGAAGTCCTCAGTGCTCTTTATCCTTCGCCTCTGTAACTTCGTTGTCTCAAGAAAGTAATGAATGAGGTACTGAATGTTTTCAGAATTTTAACTTATCCAATAAATATTTAAATGATTTTACTCTCTCTTTTTCCTACATCTTACTATAGAAACATTGAATGAGGGGGTGCTATATTTCATTCCAAATTAAAAAGTTGTTTTTTCTCCAGCACTTAAACCAGGCTGCCCTGGAAGTATGCGCATAAACCCATGACACCACACAGCCCACTGCTAGGGCACTACTCATCCTTCCTGCAAAGGCCTCCCGCTTTCCTGAATTCCATTAAAGGAGTTATTCTTGGTACAAATCAATAGTGGGTGTCCGAGGTGAGAAGATCTCCCGACTCAAAATGAGTTTCAGTGCCTTCCTGAACCACCGGTAAGAAAAGACATAAATGATTGGGTTACAGGCTGAGTTGAAATAAGCAAACCAGATAAAGATGTCAAAGACCAGGGGTGGCGTGACAAAATTAAGGAGGCTGTCCACCAGTGTGTCGATGGTGAAGGGAAGCCAGCACAAGAGGTATATGCCCACAGCGATACCCAGGGTCTTGGCTGCTTTTCTTTCACGCTTGG
Organism: Rousettus aegyptiacus; assembly: GCF_014176215.1. Taxonomy (NCBI): domain Eukaryota; kingdom Metazoa; phylum Chordata; class Mammalia; order Chiroptera; family Pteropodidae; genus Rousettus; species Rousettus aegyptiacus. The sequence continues at coordinate 161,469,228 of NW_023416284.1, forward strand.
CAGTCCCAGCCAGGTTTTTGCTGAGGGAGTTGATCTGCTGGGCCTGCCTGGAAGCAACCATGAAGATCTTTACATACAAGCCGATCATAATGAAGCAGGGGAAAAAAAACACGGGGAAGTTTATCCAGCCCCAAAATTTATTGAACAGCAGCTGGCAACTGCCCACACAAGGCATCTCTTCCAGCCACTGGCTGAGCCCTCTCTCTATTACATCTGTGTAAATAAAGAAGGCAGTATAACCTGCTGGCATCCCCCATCCTGCCAAGATGAACCTGAAAGCCACTTTAACTGTGAACTTGGAGGGATAGAGCAGAGGCTCACAGATGGCACAGTGGCGGTCAATGGAAATGAAACAGAGATGGAAGATGGAGATGAGGCAGAAGAGGGTGTCCAAGTAAGTGTGCAGGCGGCAGAGGAAGTCTCCAAAAAACCAGCAGCTCTCCACTGAGCGAACAGTGCTGAGTGGCAGCACCAGCAGACCCAGAAGCATGTCGGCCAGTGCCAGAGAAAGCAGCAAGAAGTTAGTGGGAGTGTGAAGTCCTCTGAAGTAGGAAACAGAGAACACCACAAACAAATTTCCTAGGACTATAATAATTATTCCTACTGCGCAGACGAGGTAGATGGTCACCTGAATACCCAAGGAATGGACAGTCCTGGGGCAAGACCCATTCACCTGGTAGCAGAACGCCAGGGGGTATTCTTCAGCACCTTGGTTGAGGAGGGCACTCATTTATGGTTTGTACTCTTCCTCTCTCTGAGAACTGGTCACCTGTTCTTACAAAAAAAAAAAAAAAAAAAAAAAAAGTCTGCTAAACAATTAGAAAGTGATATCTAGGGAGGAAATAAAGGGCAATTTGGAAACTAGTACAATTTCTCTAGGTACTAAATCAAATGCACCCTGAAAATCAAATGCAGCATGAGATTCAAGGACTCATAAGAGTTACTTCTGTTAGCCCTGGTTCGTCTGAAATTAGTGTAGATGTTATCTATAAAGAAAGAAAAGAAAGATATAGACTAAATGTTTTCCTAAAGAAAAAATTAGCTATTTCACAGCAGGTATTTTACAATTATTGAGAGTGCTGTCTCTTCCATTTTGATAAATTACCTATTTTTAAATGTTAAGTGAAATTTAAAGTTATGAGTCTGAAACAAGTGAAAAATTAATTCTTGTTAATAAATTATTACTTGGGTAAAGAGTAATTTCTGGCTCCTTTCTTCAAGAATTAAATAAATTGACAATAAAATCAACAGATTAAGCCTTTTAATTACATGTCAGCTCTTCCAAAGAAAAGAATCACCATACAAATAAGTGAGGGAATAAAATTATTCTGTTTCAGTTTTGCCTGCTGCTTAATTTCTAAAGATAATACACAGTGTTTACACATCTTGGGAGAATTATCTGATATAAAAAAGTATTTTATCTATCTTAACACTAGTCTGCAAAGTTTAAAGCAATTTAAAATCAATTGAATTCAGTTTTCAAGCTACTTACAGAGGTAGGGATCAGAATCACTAATGGGAAGAAGTTCTTTTTGGAGCCGGTAGACATAAGCATACAGAATCTGCTTCCATCCAGAAAGATGACAGATGTGCAATCAGTTAATGATTTTATACTCCAAATAGAAACTACTCCTCCATGTGATGTGTTATGCAAATGAGCACTGAATAAATACCAAGGGACCTAGTTTGCACTGTTCACAAGTCTCAGTAGTTTAAGATTCCTTCTCAATACAAAATCATCATTTATCCTGCCAATTAAGTAGAGATGAAAATTAAAGACACAGGATTTATACCATCTTTTGTTTAATTTTTTTTAGTGCAGTCCTTATATCCCTTCTGCTTTAGGACTACTTGTACACATTTCTCTCAACAAGAAAAATAATTGAGAATAATCGATTTGTGACCCCCACACTGAATTCATCATGATGTCTTCTTTAAGCTCTGCATTTTGTGCTGCTTAAAGAAGCCATAGTAGATGAAACAGTTCACCTGGACACAGAAGTGAGATTCTTGTACTGCTACTACCTAAATCATCGCTTACCCTCTTCCTCCCTCTGTCTCTCCATTGATGAGTACCTACAGTTAGACTCATATATCTGTCCCTCACAGGTGTGTTATCAAGGAAAATAGCATGCTCAGTAATATTCTGATCTCTCTGTTTCTTGGCGTTTAAGAAGATGGAATGTCTCTTGGTGAAATCATTTGCAATATAAGTCAAGCTGATGTTGTAAAAATGATAGAATTCTAAGGACAACACTAGATTACATCAGCCAGCAGGGCCTATAGAAGGCGGCACAGGTAAACAAATGAAAAAGTTGGCATGCACTTCCTGCTTCACAAACCCCCAGCTAAACTCAGTGGTGATAGTTTAAAACTTGTCTTGTGCCAAGTCCATGTACATGAAAACAGCTCTTTTACTCCAGAGGAAGAATCCTGCACTACCAGATATCATGACACTCTTAGTTTACACGTCATAATCCACATGCAATCAGCCAGAAAGCCTATGGCTCTAAATCTAATCCGACCGAGAATTCGTGAAAAATAGAGACAAATGTCTTACAACAGGAATAAGCCTTGAAGAGGGAAACTCACAAACATTTTTGTCTCTGGGATATATATAACAAACTTAAAATTCAATATACTTCAGTAGCTGGATGTGAATCTTTTACTAAACTTGTTGACACATTTCTTGGGCCTAAAATATGAGCAATCTTCTCTAAATCCCAAACCAGGCTAAATTTCCTCCTCCATACTCCCTTAGCTTCCTGCACTGTAATTGAATGGCTATGGTCTTTCCTATTAGGCCATAAGCCCCTTGAAGCCAGAACTTGAGTTTTATTCATCTCTGAACTATAAGCACTCAGAACAGCACTTGGCATATAACAGATGTTTAATAAACGTTGAACTTAGTAGCTTTGAATATAGAGAGCAAGGTGTCCTTGGCAGTCCAACCTCCTGAAATAAAGACTATCTTGGTCAATCTGGATAAGACCTAGAAAGAAGAGCAGTATATTAGGAATCATAGTGATTCATTTTTCCTTGGACTGGCCTGGAAAGAGCATGTGGAGCTGTTATGAGAAACAATTGATTTAATTTTCACAGAAACTGTTTTAAATTATAAAAACTCTTTGTTAAGGTAAGAAATGATTATGGCTGCAGCAGAAGCTTCCACTTGCTCCTTCTTTTCTCCTTTATTTAGCTCTGCTCTTAATGAGCAAAAAATAATGATGATTTACAGAAAGGACCAACCCATAGCCCCAGACCTCAGTTCCTTGATATTAATTCACACATTTTTATGTCATTTTGAGGATCAAATGAGAAAGTGAGTATGTGCTAAATGACTAACTTCCTTTCTTATTCAGTCTTTCAGATTTAGTAGTCCAAATGTCTCTGTTGAATTCCCCCCAAAAAGGAAAGGGCTCATCATTGAAAGCAAGTTGTAAAACCATCCTGAGATAACAGTAATTTACTGAAACATTTCAAGACCTAAATATGCTATATTCATATAACCAAATTAGAAGTATTGACCTTGAGAAGCTATAAATATTCAACAGAATACATGGATCAAGAGGCTACTGGGAATTCCCAATTGAATAGAGATGTTATTAAAGGTGTTTTGGAGTAATGAGTAGTCTCCCAAAGCAAAGGTAGATTAAAAAAGAAAAAAGGTTCATAAAAGAATTTGTGATTTATGTACATGAACATTAGAAACCTTAAGATTAGGTGTCCTAAATAGAAGTGTGATGTCATTGGCTAGGTTGTAGAATGGGGAGAGGCAGGGGGTGGAGGGGTTGGTTAACTAAGTATTCTACTGTTATTATAAGAATTACTACAAAAATAAAATACACTTAACATTAAATCTATAGTAATGGTAATAAATTTTTTCTTTGCAACCTATAAGTATTTTAAGGTAATTATTGTGAAAAGCAACCTTACTTCCTGCAAAAATTGTCAAACATTGATGAAAAAATTGCTCTAACCACATATTAACAGATTCAAAGTTTGTATGCTATATTGGGCTAGAAGAGTCCTTCTATTGAAGATCTCGTTTTAAAAATTTCCCAATCTGTAAATACATAGGATAGTGAACAGTATGTCTACATGACCAAACCTTTCTGTAAAGCACTTGGACTATTGACATATTAGGAAAAGGAAGGGAATACCTAATTTTTATACTCAGGAAGTTTATTGTATGAGCATAAAAGCTTTATTCTAAATATTGCAAACATTTCTGAGTTGGTGAGTCGTTTTACACTATGTACTTCTGCTGGCCTTGTCCCAGAGTTTCCTAGCACAACACTGTGCATGTATGACCAAAATCCATTACTCTGTTCAATTTTCTTTTTTCCTCCATCTTTACTCTGAAAAAAAAAAAAAAGAGAGAGAGGCTCCCACTGTCCAATATCCTTTGTTTTATAATTGTTTATTTCTGTGAATGTAAGTAACTTTCTCCTATTTTCCTCAAAGATTCTATGTTTTAGTTATCCTGTGAATGTGTTCAGAGATTTTTATGGAAAAGGCACTATGCTAAGCATTGTGGGATACCAAGCTGAGCAATATAAGGACATAGTCTCACACACAAGAAGCTTATAGTCTAGATAAGGAATGAACACACTTGTGCACACTCAACCCTAGTACAAAGCAGAAGTCAAAAGAGACATATTTGCAGTGGTAGGGTGGGCATAAAAGAAAATGCTGGGTGTGTTGAGCTTGAGATACTTCACTGATAATAAAGTGAGGAACTTGAATTTTGTGGAAATGATAGGGCTGAAGATAAATATATTTGAGAGAAATATATAGGTAATTAGTAATTAAAGCTATAGGATTAGATGAGATTAGAACAGGGTTTCTCAAATATGGCACTACTAAAGTTTGGGCCAGATAATTATTTGTTGTGGGTGACTGTTCTGTTCACTATAGGATATTTAGCAACATCCCTTACCTCTGCCCTATGAGTGTTGTAGCAACCAAAAATGTTGAGGACCACTGGATTAGAGAGACAAAGAGATGATATGAAGGATGGAAAGATTATAAAGAATAAAATGTAGTGAAATAAATTCATAAGTAGGAGAAGAAAGAGTGAGACAAAAGGACACACATAAGACAATGAATATTATCTTTATACTCCAGGGGAGGGAAAGAGCTTCAGTCTGTAAATGAAGCTCAGTCTTGGTAAATAATTAGTGGGTGCACACACATGCACAAAGAGATGGACACACTACCTGTGTGTATACACACAAGCCACAAGTATATAGAGATAAAAAGTATATATTGAGAAAAGAAAGAATATATTTCTAAACTCTTTCATTATCCATTCTTCCCATTTAATAAGACAATCCAAGTTTATCAAAATATTGCAAACCTCACATCAACTCTTTTTGAAAGAGGTTTAACTCAGAACCAATAAAATTGTAAGTAAATACAACTGCCTGCTTCCTTCTCCCCTTCTGTCATTCACATACTCCACAATTCAGGCTCCCAGTGTTCTCAAACTTTCTCTTCATTCTCCTTAGATGTAATAATAATCTCAAGAAAGATTTAGATAAACTCTACATGGCTGTCAATGAATGTGATGACCAACTGTGTCTTTTCTTCTTATGTTTACAAGAAAAAAAGTAAAAGATCCCTTTTTGATTTAAGCCAAAAGAATGCAATTTCAAATCTCTAATTTTAGATATTCAGGAATCAGCAAGCCTTGGAAGAGAGTTTCTTCTTATTGGAAGTGCCTTCCCCAGAACCCTAGAAATTAACCACTATGGTAGCTATGGTATACTCAGAAGGCTAGATCGAGTGCTTCTACTTAGGTCTCTATTACACCAACTGGAAGAATCTCTTTATCTAGTCTACATTTGGGTGGAAAGAGCATCCAAGATTCCCTACCATGAAAGAATCTTAGAGAATAGAGAGCATTGCCTAAGTATGTGCAGGAAATAAGCTTACAGTAGAAGAGTCAGGGTGGAAGATCCTTCCTGTGACAATCATCCTCACTGCCTTGCGAAACCATGGATAGAACATACCATATATAATGGGATTGAAAGTAGAATTGAAATAACCCAGCCAGAGGAAGATATTGTACAAATCTTCAGGAGTTGTAAAGTTAATAAAAGGGTCTGTGATGGTCAAGACAAAAAAAGGCAGCCAGCACAATACAAACACTCCCATGACTATGCTTAAAGTCTTGGTGGCTTTGTTTTCTTTTTTGGATGATGTCTTCATTTTGCTCTTTGACCCAACCCGTTTCATCATAGGACCTGTGCCAATTTGCTTAGTGTGCTTCCTGGCTACTGTAAAAATGTGTAAGTAAATCCCCACCATTGTTGTCCCGGGAAGAAAGAAAGCTATAAGGGAGGCCAGCACTCCCCAAAGCTTGTTAAATATCAACACACACAAGCCTGTACAGTCAATGGCTGCAACAAAATCTTCTGCACCAATTATGTTTAATTCTGAGAACACCAGGCCAAAGGCGAAAAAAATTGGAATAGACCAACTGATGAACAGGAAGACCTCTATGACAGGGATGGTAATTTTTGTAACATAATGCAAAGGGTCACAAACAGCATAGTAACGGTCCACTGAGATGAAACAGAGGTGAAAAATTGAAGTGGTACAAAGCATGATGTCACAGCAGCTGTGGACTTTACAAAAGAGATCTCCAAAGTACCAGCAGGATTCGATGGACCTGATCATACTGAAGGGCATGACCACACAGCTCAGCAGAAAGTCAGTGGTGGCCATGGAGAGGATCAGGAAGTTGGTCGGGGAGTGGAGTTGCTTGAAGTGGGTGATAGAAATGATCACAACCAGATTGCCCACCATGGTCATCACTATAGCACCAATCATGACAATGTACATGGCAGAGGCACTCAGCATAGACCTCACATTTCTAGGGCATGAATTGTTAACCAAAGCAAAGCAAAACTGTATTTCTGTGAGATTCCAAAGGTCAGATGAATTCATCCTCTTTGTCCTGTAGGTACTATGACTCTTTTGCAGAAGTGCTGTGCTCTTATCCTTTCTATGGGAAAAGGGGAAAAATAATAAAAATCATTGGCAGAGCAATTTTTCAGAGTGGCCCAGCTAGCTGTATTTCCTATTCCAAGTTGAGCTCTCTACTAACTTGGAACACTGCTCCCCAAATTTGAATGTGCATACGAATCACTGATACCTTTTTAAGACACAAATTCTGAAGAAGGTACAGAGGGTGGGGTTGAGAATTGGGATTTCTCACCAGCTCTCAGGAGATGCCAGTGATGTTAGTCTAAGGACCACCCCTTTGCTAGAGAGGAACTAATGACAACTGAATAAATATTGCCACCCAACTTCTAAGCAACCCAGTTAAAACCACCTAAGTGATTCAGGCAAACGTGTGTTCTGATTACACAAATGTATAGCCCTCAATCAGGATTTTAAATCTAAAGGCAGATTAAGATTTTTCCCTGTCCCACTTATATTAACCAATTTGCTGGATAAAAGCCCCTCGAGAATTATCTAGACCTGTGGAACTATTATTTAATGTTTAGCTTAAATAAGAATTATAATCTAAAGATTGTGTTTCTTTCTTTTTCTTTTTAAAAAATTTTTTCTTGTAAATATTTACAAATGCTTTGGTTCTTGCCACTTAATACATACTATTTAATTAAGGAAGTATTTATCCATACAATGTAAACAATATAATTTTTAGAATTTAGGGGAAAATATCTCAAATGATAGATTCTGTAAATCCCTTGGGGTATCTCTTTTCATTTAGCAGGTACATTCATGAATTCAAATTCAGGCTTAAGTCATCTTGTCCACAGATTTCAAGCCTCAGACTGGGAACAAATTTGAGATGCAGGTGTGCTCATTGTTTAAGCTGCCACTTTATAAAATTATGCTGTTGCTCTTAAAATGTGAAATTAATGGGAATGACTCACCCAGGTTTGATTTGTTTTTCCAGTACCAGAAGTAGATGCATAGCTCTGATGACCAATGACAAACATTAGTGAGATCTAAAGCCAGGTTTGAGAAGTGGACTTTGTCCTGAGAATAAATTAAAATTCACTGGTCCATTGAGAAAATGAACCTACAAGCATGTCCTAACAGGTTTACTTGGAAAAAACATTAATAAGAAATATCTTTGAAAATAATATTTAAAATATTTGCTACTATAGCTCAATAATTTTTTCCAATGTGTGTTATTTGAAATCTTAAAATTATAGCACATTTTATTTGCTCTGGATATATTAAATTAATTTTCAGATTAGCATTTTTCTTCAGATATATTTTAATTGTACCAATCAAACATTATGCAATTGAGTCGAACTTGAGAACTAAAACAAAAAGAAGTAAAACGTAAGAAGGACAAAGGCTTATTTAACTTTTTTACAAACTGTAGACTATAAATTTTGGAACACACAGCATAAATTATTTAATTACTTATTTTAGTTTCTAAGTTCTACGATATTAAATATAATAAAATCTTAAATATCTGATTACTTTAATAAATTAAATTTATTCTGTTTTTATCTTCTTTACTTAAATTTTTTTCTTTTGTTCTTCTTTTCAAAGTTCTCTTTAAAATTAGCTGTAAAGATAACTAACAATTACCACAAAATTACTTAGACATTTGTTACTTGTATATACATAGACAAACCATTCCTTATACAAAATAGTACAATCTTCAATATTTCATAGTATAATTTTTGGAGTTGTAAATTTCATTTTCGAAAACCTAATTCTTGAAAGCATTGACATAACTTCATCTCCTAGGTTTGTAAGGGCAATTTTACTTGTTGTATTTTATTTTTTATTTATTTTTTATTTTTTTGGAAAACATAATATGAACCAGCTAGACAGTTATAGTATTACCTCATGTTTCTGATGCATGGTTATATATATCAGGAAAATATTTAAACCTTTAAATGTTAGATTAAGACAAAAAGAATAAGACTCACATTTACTTTAAAAATTATTACATGAGTGAATTATTAAAGTGATGTTGAAGGTAATAATACTTTTAAGCTCCTATCTTAAGTTTTTGGCCAAAAATTTTAAAAACAAATAAGAAAATGCAAATATGACTACTGGTCCTCTGCTCTGTTAACAAAAGAAGATTGTCATGAAAGTAAATGCAGTTAGGGGATTGTTGTGATTTAAAAACTGGACAGAATGAGATTTTTTTTTTTGAAGATTAATTTCCACAAAAGGTACAGTAATTTTTAATAAAATAAAGTTAAACCCTCTATGACATCTCACTTTTATCATGAGAAATTATTATTGTTGTTATACTTTTTTTTTACCATTAACATTGCAACAAAGAACCAAATTAATAACAACATTACAAATATTTCACTTAATGAAAGCACAGATTGTTTTTGCCAGGAGATAAATAGAATCGTTTGCTAACAATTCTGGAGAAGAGCAAGAATTATTGCCTTGTATTTTAGTTCAAATTTAGCTCTTTAAAGGAAAACATTTCAGAATAAGGAAACAGAAGCAAAGACTCTCAAATAATGATTTTGAAAATGTAAGTTCCTCAGAATTTCAAAGAAAAAATGAAAATGGAATCAGGTAATAAATTTTTCTCAAGTATTAGATATCTAAAATTCTACTAATGTGTATATATTGCTCTCAAATAAGAAGAAAAATATTAAACAAATTCAATAATGCATTTTAAAGAAAGTGGAAAAGTTAGGAGAGAACACATCATACCTGCTTTATCAGGCATGATTTTTCTTCTCTTACTAGTAACATAGCTCAAACATTCCACTCTGAGACTATTTCTCTGAAAATAATGATTTTATCTCACACATACAATAGTTTCTCAGGTAAGGGAGATTATTTGTGAATTAGATTTAAGAAAAATCTTCTATAGGTGTTCCTCACATTGCCTCTTTAGAATTTCAGTAATTTTTTAAAATGATACAGGTTTATTTTTATAGAGAAGTGTTTTAAGATTGGTTCCTTTCAATATGCAAAAAAAAAAAAAAAGGATAAATCTTTTTTATTTTTTTCCTCTCTTACTATATTATTTTTTGGTTTAACAGAATTTGTTTAGCTGATTAGGTATTTCAGAGCTGAAACCATTGAAAAGTGACTTATCTGTTGTGCTAAAGTTTCTTACCATGCAAATGAGCATTATGCTCCACTATTTTCTTTCCTGCTGATTTCTCCCCAGAAAACACACTTAGATCCAAGCCCTTATAGGTAGGCTCCTGGCAAGCTGTGCTGACATCAGTATTTAACCTTAAAATATGCCTCCTGAGGCTGTATTACTTGTGTCCTGCTTTTGACAGGTGTGTTCTTTAACAACCTTCAGTGTGCTGCCAGCAAAGAGGCCACAGCAATCACCAGAGAATTGGCTCTGGGAGGATGAATCAGTTATATGCTATCACCCTTATGATTTCAAAGGAATAACGTGGACTAGCCTCATAAATGGCTGAAGTGGAAAAGAATGAAAATATGGAAGGAAGAAAGGAAGCATGGAAATGAGAGAGGGAGGAATTTAGAAAGGGAAGGAGAGTGGGAGGGAGGGAAGGAGGGAGGAAGGGAGAAGATTTAGTTAAATCCAATAAATGTTCACTCCCCTTATTACTAAATGCTAGATATTTTCAAACTGTGAACTCTTTCATCTTTAGTGAAAATTTGACACATTTATATCTTTTTTGTTTGGCTACCATGCACAATCAGTAATATTCACTCACACTATGGTTCATTGTCTATAATTTTTCAAATAAAGATCTTAGCTCAAACAAAAAGCATTAAAAACTGTGTTTCAAGCCAGCCAAGTTGAAAGGGAAAACTTGCATCATCATGTGCCAGGGAAAAATAGCATGATGATTCCAGGAGCAGATCCTGAAGCAAAGAAGTCAAAGGGGATGGTGCCAGAAACAAGGAACGTGAGGCTTTAGCAGTCATTTTCTCTTTTATTAGAAGTTTGTTAGCCTCAGTTCATTTTAAAATTTTATTTCAAAAAGAGGCAACTTCAAATTCCTAGTAGTGTTTGGAAGCCTCAAAATATCACTCGAAACAGGCGTCCCATTCACTTTTGCAAATCTCAGACCTATTACTATCCAATTCAGTTTGAAGAAAATTAAGTTTGGGGATTTCAAAAGTTCCCCACAATGGCCATTGGTGTTCTAAGTTACTTTTGGTCAAATTGGTCCATTCAGTTAAGAATGAACATAAGGAGGGACTGTGGTCTTTAAACATAAATTTGGGGTCTATCCCCAAAACTATTCCTTGAGTATAAATCCCCACTTGACCTTGTTGGAATCTGAGTCTAATCTCTCTCCTATTGCAAAAAGTCCATTGTAGAACCTCCCTTAAATAAAGTCTGCTTTATCATCTTTAACAAATGTCATGAATAATTTTTTCTAACACATACCACATGAAACTTGTAGAGTAGAGAAATATTTCAAAAGTGGAGAAACAAATGAGACTTTCAAAAGCAGAAACTGAGAAGAAGCCAAAAGTGATAGAAGGATCACTGGATATGAAATGGGGCAAATCAATTTTAATGTTCTCATCTGTGAAGAAAGAGGTGTGATTAGGTGGCATCTATGGTCTTGTGAGACTTAGGAAGAAGGAGCCTGGCAGCGCTCCTCATGTCCTAATGTCTCCACCTGACACAGCCTAAAGTGTTTACCTCAAGGCCAGCAGTGAGATTGGATCAGTAAATATCCTTTGGTAAACATGAAAACATTTAAATTATAAATTTATCAAGCACATTTGCTTTCCTACTAACAACTACAGGGAATAAAATTGTAGTGGTAGTCCTTACAGAAACATATTTCTTTTTAAGACACCAGTTAAGCCTGGGTAATTTTCCATAGTTGAATCTAAGACACAATGATGTCAGGGCTTATGGAGAGGACTTGGAAGAGAGACAGGAAAAAGCCAAAATTAAAATTTCCTATTTAATCCTGACCTTAGATTCAGAAACATTCTACCCTCATTCTGCTCCACCTTTCCTCCCTCCCACAAATTAATCCCCAATATGAGGGGATGTGGATATGATTTTTACATATAATCACGTGTGTCCAAATCTATCAAATAAAAGAAAGGTTCTGTTTGTTTCACAGAACTTTTACTGGAATAATTTTTCAATGAAAGTTAATGATATGACTTAAATCATAGGCATTGTGGTGTGGATGAAATTTATTTGGTAGGACCTTCAGTAACTTACAGAGAATGTGGTTAAAACAAGTACAAGGCGGGGCCTTGTGATCGCTAGCCTATGGCGTAGACACACTACACAGATTAGGCAGCTAGAGAAGGAGGAAACAGGAAGCCATTTCAAATATAAACCACAAAGTGAAAAATTACAAGGATAAACTCAAATTGTGCATGATAATTTGTAATCAACTGCTTCTCCTATGTGCAGCTCTTTTTAGTGAGTTTTGGGGTGTCAGAAAATAACTGAATAATTTATATAATGATTGTTAATAATTCTCCCAAACCACATGCTAAGGTGGACTGGTAATTGATAGTAAAGATCAGTCTCATGTCACACATTTTCCATAGATTCACAGGTCACAATGATGTTCCCTTTTCTGAATTCCTAGAGTGAAATCAGAGAGGAATCAAAACCATTAGCACTTTATTTTCTTTATTCTTATATTGTCTCATGTGTATAAGCTGAGCCCGACCTATTCTGAATTATGTTTTATATTTCCTTTGTAAATTTTTCTTACCAGTCAGAGTTGAGTGTTGATTGGATACCATTAATAAGTGGTTAATTGATTGGTTGATCAAAGATACTAAATGTAGCTCTTGTAGCACTTATCTAGATTACTGAAATTTAATAGAATAATATTTGTAGGAATCTGGGGATGTAAAGTATGTGCTTCAGGTCAAAATAACAACACTCTCGTTTTCAATATTCTGTTCACTTTTGAAATGGCTTTTTTATTAATGTGCTTCAGGAAACAGATTTGTAGTTTCTGAATGGGAGCTAAATATTTTTCCTGACACTATATACTTGAGAGCTTTCCGAAACCATGGATAAAAAAAACCATGAATGAGGGGGTTGCAAGTGGAGTTGAAGTACCCAAGCCACACTAAAAGATCAAGCACTATTATGGGAGTGGAATAGTCTAAATATGGGTCGATCAAAACAGCAAGAAAACAAGGCAACCAGCAAGCTAGAAACACCCCCATTACTATACCCAGGGTTTTAGCTGCTTTCCTGTCTTTTTTCTTAGATAGGTTCTTTTTCACTTCTCCTTTTGCGTTTTCAGACATATTGCTAATAATTCGAGCATGTCGCTTGGAAACGATAAAAATTTTGCCATAAATACCAACCATGATGGAGCCAGGAGTAAAGAAACATGTAGTGAACAATATTGTCCCCCAAAATTTGTTAAAAGTAAGTGCACAGAAATTGAAACAAGCAACAAGAATCTCATAGCTCTGCATACCAGAAACATTGGCCTCAGATAGAACCAACCCGAAAGAAAAAAGAGCGGGAGCCGACCAGCAAAATGCTAGCAGTCGCTTTATCATAGAGGTGGTCATTGTGGTTGAGTAGTGTAGAGGGTAACACACAGCATAAAATCGATCAATAGCAATGGAACAGAGGTGGAAAATGGAGGTCAGGCTCAGCATCATGTCAAAGCTTGCATGGAATTTACAAAAGCCATCCCCAAAATACCAACAGCTCTCCACTGATCGCACCATGCTGTATGGCATAATGACAAAACCCAGCAGAAAGTCCGTGGTTGCCATGGAGAGAATGAGAAAATTTGTGGGAGAGTGAAGCTGTTTGAAATGTGATATGGAAATCATGATAACCAAGTTTCCAAAGACAGTGATAACCATGGCGCCAGTCATAATTGAATACATTATCATCCGGACATGAAAAGGACGATTGGTGAGAGGACAGGATTTATTTCCAAATTCTGGACAACTGGATAGGTCTTCAGGAATATAAGTTAGATCCATGGTGCTTTATCTCTTCAAATTCCTAAGAAGATGAATTGGTGTTTCTTCTCTTAAAATGATTCCAGTAAATTTCAGCTCCTAATACGAGTACAACAAAGTTCAAAGTCACTTGTTATTTCAATTATAACTTATTTAATATTTAAAATTATATCAATTGTGCCTGCCTTCTGAACTATTTGCTACATTCAAAAATGAAAAATCTCCACTGCTTACCTTCCCTATTCTAGTTTATTCTATTTCATCTATTGCCATATATTCATTCAACATGAGTTCATGGGTTTATTTATCAACTAGTCAATTCCCAGTAATGTAGCAGAAGCTTTTCAAGAGTTTATTTCTTGTATCTGAGTTATCTAATATAGTCAAATTCATAAAAGCAGAGAATACAATAGTGGTTATCAGGGGCTGGGGGGTGGGGAAATTTTGTTTAATTGGTATACAATTTCAGTTATGCTAGATGGTAAGTTTTAGAGATCTGCTCTACAACATGGTGCCTATAATTAATCATATGGTATTGTGCACTTCAAAATTTATTAAGAGGGTAGATCTCATGTTAAGTATTCTAACCATTAAAAAAAAACATAAAGGGACATGAGAATTCTTTGGAAAGTATTGGATGTATCTATCGCTTTGATCATGATGATGTTCTCACAGGTGTCTTCATATGTCCAAATTGTGTAGTTCTTTGTCTGACAATCACAGCTCAATAAAGTTGTTTATTTTTTTAAAAAAAAAATTATGGTTGACTTTCACCTTGATCAATCACTTCCCTAGAAACTCCTTTGAACCGCAACAAACTAATATCTTTTTCACCATAAAAATACTTAATACATGAAAGCTAAGTAAAACACAATATTTTTCTTTATGCATTCTTTCAATTATTGAAAATCTTCATTTGCAAAAAGACTACACATGGCTCAAGAGTTATAAATGGCACATCGTTATTGAAATTCACGGAAAGCCATGTACCTATGCACTGAACCATACACCGAGGTTGATGTTTCATAGCTTCTCTACTCTGCTTCCTTTCCTTTCCTCTGTCTTCCTCTCCTGTCTTATCCTCTTTATTCTTCTTCCTTATATTTCTTGAGTCTTCTCACTTATCTGAGATTCTAACTAGTGGAGCCCTGTTACATATTCTATGCCCAAGTGACCCATAGGATCACAAATTTCACACTCACAGACTCAGACCAATCAAATCTCATGTGACTCCTGTTGGCCACAGGCATGTCTTTTTGATATACCGTCATGAGGAAAAGAATTCTATCTTGTCCACCACAGGATTCTCAGTACCTTAGTTAGGGCTTACAGCAGGCACTAAATACATATTTTTGGATAAATAAATATATAAACAAATAGTAAATTATGTTCATTAAAAAAAATCTGCATTTTTCCAATAAAAGCAACTGATTCAATATGCTTGAAATTTTGCTACAAATGAATGAACTAGTTCCAGCAGCAAAGTTCATAAAAATATCTTTCGATATTAAACTCCTTCTGATGCTGCTATAAAACAATCCTCTCAGAGTAGCATTTAAACAAACATTGCTGAAAAATTTGCTCTAAACGTACTTTACTGATCCTTTAGGCTAGTGAAAAGAGAACTAAAGATACTGAATCCAGATAAAGCTATGAAAGTAACACAGTGAAAGCTGTATTTGGGAGTAGATGGCAGTTGTGACATAAGAGTCCCCTCAGTATTTTATGGATGTGTTAAGATGGGGTTATAGGCTCTTTTCAGTCACTTATGCGACCTTTAGTGCTTTACCTACCACTAACAGGAGTTGAGGATTTTCTTCCAAGTAAAATTCACGTACTCTCCAAAATGAGAGAAAATACTGTGTTGGAGAGCGCAGACCTACAATTAAACTTGTACAGTATTTAAGTGCATGACGGTGTGTGCAGTTAAAGTATATTATAACCCAGGAAATTCTCTGCCACACCTCAATTGTCCATATGATCTTAATGATCACAGCCACAACATTGAAACAACCTCACACGGGTGTTGCATACAAGCAATTGCTTGATTCTTTTTTTTTAGGATTGAGAGGATTCTATGAGGTGTTTCAACATGAGATCAAAATTTCCATTTTACACACTTATGTTTACATAAAGGAAATCATATACTTGCAGAACTGGAAAAGACCTCAATTGGAATATTTACAAAGATTTATTACATGATGCAGTTTTTAGCCCCCTGGCTATCTTACATTCTACAGTATGGCTTTGAAATCAGGCAGATCTGTATTTGATTATTGGTTCCACAACTTATTAACCACATTATTTTGGATGGTATTCCTGAGTCTCAGTTTCTCCTCTATAAAATATTTTACATGTTTCATTTAAAGATCAAAGATAATGAAGAGCCTATAACCCCACCTTAACACATCCGCAAAATACTGAGGGGACTGTTGTGCCACAACTGCCACCCACTCTCAAATACAGCTTTTATTGTGTTACTTTCATAGCTTTATCTGGATTCAATATCTTTAGTTCTCTTTTCACTAGCCTAAAAGATCAGCAAAGTATGTCTGAAGCAAATATTTCAGCAACGTTTGTTTAAATGCTACTCTAAGGGGGTTACTAGGCACCTACCCAGTAAGCACTCAATGAAGCTCATATTAACCAGGTTTTAAAACTAACAATAATCTTTTGGAAAACTATGTTCTGATTTCTAAATGACTAATTTTCAAGTAAATTATTATTTCATAACTTCCTTATAAGTTTCAAAGTTGTCTATGAAGATATATAAGGTCATTAGCATATTCCTACTTTCCTCCCTGCTTTTCCTCATAAGAATTATGACATTTCCTTCAATTTTATCATTTTTTGAGTCTTCCATGCAACCTATTATGTTGAACCACATAGCCTCTATGACAGTGCCATTTTTGTAAGTCAAAGTGTTCAAATATTAACCATTTGGGAACTTTTCCTTTTCTCCTCAAGTTTCAATTTCAAGTTAGCTGATAAAAAAGTTTATCTCCAGTCACATACTTTAGTAGTCAGATTTTTAATGAAAGATTATGTCATGGAGTTAAAGCTTATTAAATAGAAACTTCAAGGCACTGAACACATTCATTTCAGTAGGAGGATGAGGTGGCCCGACAACAAACTCTAGGTACAAAATCTAATTGTCATTAGCCTTAAAATAGGAATGGCATATAAGATACAATAGAAAATAAAAACTTACGATCCATGGTTCTAATAGGAAGCAAATATTTTCATATGCTATCTACCAGGTACCAACCAACTGACAAGAATGTCACCACTTTTATAAAACATGTTTCTCTCTTCAAAAACTGAACTATTCAAGTAAAAAACTTAAAATTGCCATTGCCACCTATGTATTTATATTTGTACATATGCAGGTACAGATATATAAATTAATCCAAATTATTATTTTTCTCATTTTTATTTTTTGAAAAAACATTAGGTAAAAAAGATCAACAAAGTAAGAAATGAGCAGTTAATGTTATTATTCTTTAATATACTGATTCAGATTAAATGTAATAAGAAACAAATTTTACAGTTTTCTAAATTTGAGCACAAGTTTGCTTAATGTCCATAAATAATGTACTTTTTCTGTCTCTTCTTAAATTCTGGTCACCCTTGTTTTCTGAAATTTAAGGCTGAAGTCTAAAGTATTTCGGTGGGTAACTGCTTAAGGGAAACACATAAAATTTCAAACTAGCTTCTCTGATCACTTTTTAATGCCTGCTCATGGTGTACCATGTAGGAGGAAGAGTTTCTTACCGAAATCAATTTAAAGACATGGAACTAACATTAACAGTAATTATTCCATCATTGCTCTTGCCACATGGTCAGAAGATAATATCCAATTATATATATTTATTAAAAATTGATCCTAAACTGTAAAGTTTCAAATATAAATTCTATTTTTAGAGCTCCAAAATCATTCTTACCCTAAAAGCAAATTCCATTCAAAAAAGAAGACTTGTGTTAATTTTTATTAAACTTGTTAAATAGAAACAACGGGATGTCAGTATAATTTCATGAGTGATTTCAAAATTTAGACTAGTATCTTATATAAATGCATAAGTAGTTTATGTAGTATAATAGAAAAGTAAAGTTTTGAAATTTATAAAAATTTATTATATTAGATCTTTTCTGGTTAATTCTATAATATCAAATATAGGCAATAATGAATATTTAAAGACTATGAAAACCATTTTAGAGATGAAAATAAGTTGACCGTATTCAGATGTATCACTGAAAACTAAGAAAAACAGAAAAAAAAAAGATTTCTTCTATAAATCTACTTAATAACTATCTATCGTAGCTTATACATTGTGACATCAAAAAGTAAAAATAGTATGTGGAAAACTTTTAATGTAAATGACAGACTTATTTCAAAAAGCTCACAGTACACAATAGCCTTATAAAGCCGCATGGCTGTTGGCAGTGAGCGGAGATGAAATATTGAAAATGTTGTCTTCTTAAAAGCAGCCAGGAGAAAGTGACAGTGAATACACTCACAGAACAGGCAGAGCAGCCTTCATTTCAGAGAACAGGAGCAGAAAGAAAAGTGAAAATTAAAATCGAAGCAAAACATCTTCGTTGTAATTAGCTATAAACTATAGCATTATTTGAAAACTAGTAGAAGAGAAGAATCTTCACTAAAACTAAATATCAAAGAATATGTTAGAAGTAGAAGGCCCAAGAGGAATTGATCTAAATAAATCTTTTATCAAGACCGTGAGTACTTGTTTTTGGTGGCTACAAGGAAAAGGGCCTGGGAAAACACACCTTGGCTAGAATATCAGAGCACAGTCTTGCATATTACAAATGTATGTTTCAGCATTTGTTTTGCCTGAAAACGCTGGTAGTAGCCTTTTCACCCTTCAGTCACCCTTCACTAATAGTCCTGCCACATTTGGCTACAGTGGTCTCTACATTGCCCTGCAAATTCCCATTCCGTGGTGGTGCCAACTCTTTTCCTCCACCTGATTGCCAGTCCTTTTATCCCTGATCACTTCAAATTTTGGTTTAAATATCTTTTCTTTCCAGAAACCTGTTTTGACTCTCCCAGTTGGAGTGAATGTCATAATATTATAGACTGCTAAGGTGGCCAAAGATCTTAGAGGCAAGTGTTTCCACTTCCTCATCTTACAGCTGACTTTGATTTCAAATATCTTTGTTCTCTTCTTCTGGCACAGAACTCTAAAAAAACTGCCTTATCTTAACTGTGAATTTCTCAAGAAATTTACAGCTAGTGAGATAACATGCCACTAACCATCTAACCCTTGAAATGTTTAACACAAAGCTGTGTACATGTCAGGAAACAGTAACAGCTTGTTGAATTAAATGAAAAAGAAACACCAACACATTATGAAACCTAGTTAATATGTATCCTGTCTCATGGTATAAAAGACATCTGGTTTGAGAAAGATAAAAATATTAGGAAAACAGTAAATGCTTCTTAGAAAGTAACTAATAAACCTACTTTCAAAACAAATAGCATTCCAAATGAAACCCAGGTAACAATAGAAATTCTGGATGTCTTAAAGTTTCTAAATTACTTGAAAGGCATATTTCCATTGTATTCTCTCACTGTTCCATGTATATTAAATAACAAGACCTTGAGGTAGCAATTGCTACTAAATGCTAGAACCAACATTATAATCCAGGTCTTTTGGCTCCTGTTCCAGTAAACCTCCCACCACCCCTTACCATCTCTAATAAAGGCAATGATTCATTTCTGATCAATTCAGGCAACAAAAAAAGTCTATAGCTTCATCTGCTTATAGTTTCTCCCATCTTGTCCTTTCTAATCAAACTTTGATTCATACATCAGCCATATCATCATCTCCTGGGAACATTTTTGAAAACGAAAAATCTCTGACCCACCCCAAAATGTACTTCTTAGCAAGATACCTATATTATTTGTATGCCCATTGAATTTGAGAAGAAGAGTTCTTGGAAATAGAGAAACTTCATTTTTAGCTTGGGCATCTTTTTATTTGAAATGAGTAAATAACTTGAAGAACAAGGAGAAACTGAATATCTTCAGTAAATGCTACTTGAAAGAGAGAAAAAATGCCAAAAAAAAAAAAAATTAAATATGTAGTGTCTGGCAGTGAACTAAATAGTATATAACAAGATTTTTAATTAAGACATAATATCAGAGGAACGCATTTAAGATTATCGAAATTCATGAGTACCTTTCATTTATAAAATCATGTGTTTCATAGTCCTTATATTTTTGGAAAAATATTTTTTATATTGGCACTACAAGTACATTTATAAATTGCCAAACAAATTTTGATGGAAAATTTAAAAACTTTCTTTCAGTTAAATATTATAATAATTATTTTCCAGTTAAGGAAAAAAAAAAAACCTTCTCTATTGCAACCTATTTGTAACAATTTCTGGTTCTCTTTAAAATTTAATTGTCACTGTGCAATTATTTCAAAGCAGAGAATAAATCGACAATTAAAAAAATAATACGTTTCCACTTATTTTTATTGATTCATTACCTTTCCTCTCCTGAAAAGCTAGTTGTGAATCACTGTGTCTTTTCTGGTGTCTTTGCAGGCAAGGGGTCAGGAAATTCTAAAAAGTTTAGTGTTGAAGATTAAGATATCAGGTTCATATGAGTTTGCTTCTGCTCCCAAGAGAACTGTAGTGAAGAATTCAGATCCAAGAACTCCAAGGGAGGAACTAGCAGCAGAACCCCAGTGGAATTGTTCTTCTAATTTTCCTTCCTGGGGGGATATTGAAATATTCTATGTATTTTTAATGTCCCAGATAGTTCTTGTTTTATTTGTTTGTTTGTTTGGTTGGTTGTTTTTGTTTGTTTGTTTGTTTTTGTTTGTCTTTTTTTTTTTTTAATCAAAGGAAGAATAATTTCATAGTCACTTGGGTTTCAAGCTAGGAAGATAGATACTGAAACTTCTATAAGAAACTTCTATCAATTAGAAATACATTAACTTGTGCAGTTTGAATTAAATGTTGGCTGATATCCAAATGAGGAATAATTGCTGGAATCATAAAAGATTTCTGTTTATATTTTGATTCCCGTACATAATGAGAACATTTTGGGGTGAGAGGGAAGTATTTATTTTTGCTTTAGTGATTTGCACTAGTTTAACTAAAACCCTTGGTAAGTAAAAGAGGGCGAGGGGAAACTGAAAGTGTCACAAATTTTGAAAAAGCGAGTTCAGTAAACAATACAGGGCGAGAAGTCAAGGGATCTGGGTTCTAGACCTGCTTCAATAATTAATTGTACAATCTAGTACAAATCACTAATTTCCCCAGGTTCTTTTTTCTCATCTACAACTTTCTGTAAAATTCGGGGTGTGGAAGGGAGATATTACTTCACTAACACTGGGAAATGAAAGCAGTATGAATGATGGAAGGTAGAAAGCACATAGGAGATTTTATGACTCTTTCGCTAGCACACTGAGTAGGATGACCACACTATGAAACTAAAAAGTGCCATAAAAAGGTCCAGAGAAAATTATGCTCCAGTGAAAGGGGAATAACTGAGCAGAATTACAGAGGGGCTATTTGAATGACGTTGTAAAGTATAAATAGAATTCTAATAGAGAGAAGTATCATAAGAAACTTTATGGCCCACATAGGCCTGCCAAATTTTTATTTTATCTGTAAGCACCAGCATAAACAATAACCACCATCACATATATCATCATTCTGTGAAAAGGACAGTCATAAATTCCTTTCCAACAAATGTCAATAGGCAAGCGTACACCAAGCTATTTAGTTTTATTTTCTATTGTCATTTGTTAGCGAATTGAAAGGTAAATATAATATTAATTCAAAATAATTCTACTTCACAGTAAGGTTAAAATCTATTTTACTCATTTTTTTAGCAATTGATGTTTTAAAATAATGTTCTTTCTGTGTGCATGCATGTTTAAATACCAGAACATAATCATTTCATTAAGAAGAATTACAAAACAAAACAAAACAAAACAAAACAAAACAAAACAAAACAACCTTGTTAGTATCTAACGCCCACGTTAGGGTCTCATAAAACACTTGGTTTTAATTTCTCAGTTCTTGTAAAATCACTTTTCCATTTATTTTGTACTCATAGTCTCTTTTACCATTTCAAAGAAGCTCCACTATTTCACCTTTACCCTATAGGCAAGCAAGGATGGAAGGGCTATAGAAGGTCCAGATATATGTGCAGACCCATTTTTGGTTAGCTAGGCAAGACTAACACTTAAGTTGACAAGAGAAAAGTCACTATTCAATTGCAATCTGTGCAATGAACTAAGGTCATAGCAAATATGTGGGCAATTATGTAAACTTTTCCACAAAGAGAAAAAATTGTTAATTTGTTCACTGAGATATTGAAATTGAAGAAATTAAACCAAAAATATTTTGGTGAAACAGTTAAACTTGCATATATGAAAACACATGCACAAACATATACATATATATATGACTCAAATTAAAAATTCATAAGGTAATATTTACTCTCAATGCAAGTGATATATTTTAGATTATCTATTTTCTTTTATTCTAATTTGTTTTTCATTAAAAATTTTGTTTGCAGTCAGTGGTATACTGGAATCATTTATGCCCACTTGCAAGAATAGGTTAACTTTTCAAAGATTTTGAGAGCCAGCTGACATTACATTCACAGCTTAAAATCAGTTAAATGAAGATTAATATATACATATATATGAACATTTATCAAGAAAATCATCAAATAATACAAATTAGAACTTTTTTTTTCTTTTCAGAGCCAGATGTTAAGCCTTTACCAGTACACCACTGGTTGATGACCACCAAATCAATTTCACAAGTTATTAATGGGTCTCAACTTACAGTTAAAAAGACACTGGATAACAAATACAGCATTAAGTTTCCACTATCCAGAGGTCTCTCCATCCTATAATTAGTTTCCTTTGCTTCCTTCTCTCATTATTCTATTATTCAAACACATATGTATAAATATTAAGCAAAAAGGAATGATGGATTCAAAACACAACTTTTGGGTATATATATATATATATATATATATGTATATATATATATATACTTCACATATATTAAAAGTCAGGATACCAATTAGCAATACAAAATGTGGATGAGCCTGAGGAAGAAAAGAAGACATTGACTAGAATTCTTCTGCTAATAAAATAGAAATTGCTAACTGCTATGATTAAAATGATATGAATGAGAACATTATAATTAAGATGACATAAACGAGAACATGGGTTGAATCTGTGTCCACGATTACACAGTTCCATTCCTCTTTCATTTAAAAAACATTTAATCTCACAAAATCTAGCAAACACTTAACTCTCAGCTAATAAGACTGATTCCTAGTAGAATACGGATTTTTTTGAAATTATCATTTCCATATTTATTTACCTATAATTTTTAATTGTTGATATGTTTCAAAATGCATCTGGTCAGACACAAAGGAAGAAAAAATAAATAGGTATATCATACAAAGTATGTGTGGTGGTGAGACCCTCAGCTTATATTTTAATCCCTTCCAAATAGCATACACGTTTTTGTGCGTCCTCTTCATCCCATTCCTGGCTTTTCTTCATCTCTCTTCACCTTTTTAACATTCTCTTTTCTCTTCCTGAAAGTTGTGGGCATATGAAGTATTCTGAAATGGAGGGATTTTTAATTCAAAGAGAAGACTCTTTTTTTCCCTTCAAGTCTTATAAACTAAGACCTTTCCATGGTAGCCAAAATCACACACACACACACACACACACACACACACACACACACACACATACACACACGCGCACACAAGTTGAGCAACTTCATCTTATGAAGTTCAGTACTTTTTCTTCAATTTTCTCATACAGAATAAGTCTATTCAGTTTCTTTTTGAGTAAACAAATTTGTATTATGGAAGTGCGAGCTGAAAATTTTACCTAGAAAAATATACTTAAGTGCTCTGCGAAACCAGGGGTAGAAGAAACCATATATTAAAGGATTACATGTGGAATTAAAATAGCCAAACCATGTCAAAGCATCAAACAAAACTATAGGAGTAGAGAAGTTCAAAAAGGGATCCAACAAAATCGTAAAGAAACAGGGAAACCAACATAATAAGAAAACACCCATTACTATTCCTAAAGTTTTGGCTGCTTTTTTGTCTTTCCTCATTTGATTATTTTGATTTTCTGGTAAGTTATTGATTGCACGAGAATGTTTTTTGGATACTGCAAAAATTTTCCCATAAATCCCCACCATCACAGACCCAGGAGTGAAGAAACCTGCCATAAATAAGGTGGTCCCCCATAGCTTGTTGAACATCACTGGGCAAGAACTAGAGCAAGCGACTAAGATGTCATAACCCTCTATTCCATCAGCATAGGCCTCGGAGAAGACCACTCCAAATGCAAATGCTCCGGGGACTGACCAGCAAAGAAGTAGTAACCGTTTAATGACCGGAATCGTCATTTTGGTGGAATAACGTAAAGGGTAACAGACAGCATAAAATCTATCAATAGCCACGGAGCAAAGATGGAAAATGGACGTTATGCTAAGCATTAAGTCAAAGCTATAGTGAATCTTGCAAAATGTAAGCCCAAAATACCAGCAATTCTCCACCGATCTGATCATGCTATATGGCATGATGGTAAATCCCAGGAGGAAATCAGTAACCGCCATGGAGAGAATGAGGAAGTTGGTTGGTGTGTGGAGCTGCTTGAAGTAGGAAATGGATATTATCATGGTAAGGTTGCCAAACACCGTGATGAATATGGCCCCTGCCATAAATGAATATATGGCGGCTCGGATACCCAGCGGTCTTTCACTTTCTGAGCAAGATCCATTTTCATATTCAGAGCAATTGAATGTTTCCTTCAGAAAAAGCAGAAACACATGGAATTTTGTAAGATAGATAAAATATTGTTTTACATAGTTTTTATAGGAAACTCAAGAAAGACATGGTGGACTCAAGGAAGATACTTTATGCTGAAATATTAGTTATGATCTTTCTCACTTATCTTAATCTTTATTTGCAACTTCATAGAATTCTAACCATAGTTTAAATGATCGTTATTTCTTTATATTTTTCTTAATTCAAATTATACCACCAATATTTAGTAAGCTCTTAATTTATTCCAGGACCTGAGATTAAAAAGAAAGAGGAGGAGAAGAAACAGGTTTACTGCTGAACTTGTAATAATTGATCCTCTTTGTGTGCATAGGAAGAAATACATATATATTAGATGATACATTTATTTCTTTAAATAAGTTAGGAACACATATCAGATTTGATTTGATCGGAGTCTATTGCCTTGTGGGACTAAGAAGTTATTATTTAAAAAATAGTTTTATTCATCTATTCTATTATTTTCACCATGCTTCAATGTTTTTCATGCTAAGGTTATTTGAAAGAGAAGAAATCATTGAAGAATGTCTAATGATCCAGCAGAATTGTCCTCTTCAATTAATCATGAAGCCTTGCTAAGCATCTCACCAGCAAGGATAGCTAAATCAGAGGTGGGCAAAGTCCAAAGTTGGGCCATGCCCACCTCTTTGTGAAGAGCAGGTGTTTAGCGAGCTTTGGAAAACAAGGCATCTCCACTACGACAAAAACAAATAGCTCATGCTGTGTTGACCTAGTATCATTTTACTTATAAAATCAGTGTGCTACCATTTGAATATATATTTGGAATGTAATATGTTTATAAATGTTGGTACATTTCTATTTTAATGTACACTAAGGAGAAAAAGCACTATCTAAATACAAAGCATTTCTATTAATATTGCAGAAAGGCTTTAGCCATCAATGACTTCACGCATGTCATATCTGACCAATTACTAATAGATAAACCAATAAGTTCTCAGCCTCTGTGATGTAAGAGCACCATCACACATTACTGTTTATTGAATGCTTACAGTACAAGAGATACAATGAAAAGAACAAAAAAGCATGAACTAGTCCCTGGCTGCAGAGAGTCTATAAAACAGTTGAAGAGAAAAAACATGTGAAAGTTAACTAGTTCTGCACCACTGATAAGAAAGCAATAGATGTGATTAATTGACCAAAGAGAGGTCTCAACAAAATCTAAAATTAAAGATCGAAACTAGACAAGAGAATTTCAGGCTGGAGCAGACAAGAATGTTCCAGTGAGGGTGGGACTTTTGATTTAGCTCTCAGTGGATGTGTGGGATTTGAACAGAAGAGAAAGAAGCCTATTCCAAGCAAAAGGAAGGCTGAAGAAAAAACATAACGTTGTTAGGAGACCTCTAAAACCATTCTCACAGTCTCTGAAAATGACAGAGAAATTAGGGGCTGAGGAAAAGGTAGTGTGGGGGAAAGAAGGGTTTCTAATTTCCTTGTTGTCCCTCAAGTGGGTGTTTTTAGCCAGCATAGAGTTGGAGGAACTTTCCTACTTGTTTCTCAAATTTAAGGAGTGATTTTAAAAAGAAAAAATAAATAAATAAAGGAATTAAATTAGCAACAGAAGAATGAATACAGATTTGAAATTAAAAGCTTTTCCCAGCTCATTTAAGTGTTGAGTCCCAGGCAATTTCACTCCTTATCCTTTCTGCTCTGGGGTCGCATTCCCACCTGTGCAGAATCAATGATCTAATAGTGAGGAGGGACATATTTCAGCAATGGAACTAAAGTTGGAGACAGGGGCATATGGGTAATTATAACTACATAATGTGTTTGAGGTCTCTACCAACTAATGTCCTAACTGCTGTTTATAGAAACGACAGACTTATCCCTGAAAAACGCTTTTTTTAAAAACATTTTTATCCAAAAATTTCTAAAATGTATACAGCTGATTCTCAAACTTTACTCATTTTTAGCAGCTACCACAGGGATTTCTAATATGTATATAGCATTTATCTCCTGTTTCTTCTAACATCTTCCCAGGAAAAAAGGAGAAAAGAGGAGAAAGGTAGGTAGACAAGGAATATTCCCCCATCTTGTTACCAAGTTTTTCAACTGCTTGTTATTCCTTGTTAGCCACCTGCTGACCAGTTAAGCATGATCACAGAAGAAAATACTGGGAGAAAATGCAGTTTTATGAAATAGAAAGGAAGGTTTGAATCACATTGAAGGTACTCATTGAGAAGCATGAGATAGCCAAAGAAAATATTGTTGGTTTATTTTAAATCACTTTATTTCTTGGAAAACTAAGAGAAATGTCAAATAATTTCATTTTAATGAAAATGGCATAAACACACAATATTCTTGTGCTAAAAACAACACCACAACACACATTTTAAGATTTAGTTGCAAAATTCTTTTTGTTCCTGGCTTAGGGATTGATGTTATTAATCACCTTACCATCCCTCTTTTGGAGAAGTCTTACTCAATTCTTCTAAGCATCAAATTATAAGGTATGGAGCTTGCTTCCCTTTCCTTTTAACATTCAGGAACTTGAATTAACCAATCAACTCTAGGCGCTATAATAAAATTCTTTGAAGCACATAATACGATGCTTACATTGCTAATGTGTATTTGTATTCCCCATACACTCGTCATAAAGGGAAGGAGCACTTTAGATGACTATCTGGTGAGCTCATCAAATAGTACTTTTAAGCACATTGCATTCATCATTATCCATGGTGTATTTGGCATGTTTCTTGCATGTGACATCTATCATCAGTCTAAACCTTCAATGGTCATATCTTTCACACCTTTCAGATTGATCGTCTGTGAAAGCTAAATGCATAAAACAATATTTTTAAGACTATACTCGTCAAGTGTCATTTATTTTTCTATTTTTTAAACCTGTCAATAGAAGCACATACAGATACCAGAATTGCAACATAATTAAATGGCAAGTTTGGGCTTTTCTTCATTACTGTTATGTTTATACGAAAAGCACAAAAATTAAAGATTTGGAACATAAAGAATTGCTTGCCTATTTATCTTAACTTTTCTGATTTTTCTAATGTATTCTCATTTCTTTTTACCTTATCATTAAATTTGCTAAAGATTCATATAAAGATTCATACTAAAGATTCATCTGCTTTGGCAACCACATTTTAAACTTTTAAGAGACATTATGAAGTCTTTCTCCCTGCCAATCATTCTTTCTGCTTTCCTTGAATTGTTTTCCCTTACCAAAGCTATTGATTGCTTTCAGTTGTCCAATTTCCATCAAATATTAAATATGAATGAATTTTAATATATGAAATAATGCATATTAACAGCCTGAGCACAATGTCTGACATTTAAAGAGCTCTAGCAAAGGTGACTTTCCTCTCCTCCTTCTTTCTTTCTTCCTTGTTAATATAAACACCACATTCAATAACATATTTAACCAAAACAATTTCTCCTAAGAAAGCAATGGCAGGGGGCTGTATGTAAAAATCCCAGGTAACGCCCTCAACTCTCTGCTTCACTTGAGTGAACACTAAGTGATAAAGAATGTACTCAGCCACTAATAAAGAGGTAACCCTTTCTAGAACTGTAAATCTTCTTCCCAGAACATGTTCCACTGCCAAAAGGTAGCACACTATCCTGTTCGCATATTTTAAAAGGCTCTGTATTTTATTACAAATTCGTATTAAGTTCTGAAACTATAAGCTACCACATTCCTACACATTCTCTCTACACATGACCAAAACACCACCAAAAATAAAAATAAAAAAAATCAATGAACCAGCAATGCTATGGCATCATTAGGATGACATTTTACTTCTTTAAGCAAACCTGAAGGAAGAAAAAACACAGATTTGTCCTAATCCCTTCTCCCCATACCTGTTGCATTGTAGAAGGTGCCATTGTTAAACTCCTTACTGAAGGAACTTTATTTCTTTGTTTCTTTCTAACTACTGTGAATGCTTATATGGAAGTAGAAAACCTGAACTATGTGATTTTGTGCTGCTCAAGAACTTAACAATTAGTCTCAAGGGAATTGTGTCTGAAAAGTTAAAACAAAAGCAAAAATAAATCCTACCTTTCTAAAGTTTAACAGCTTAATGAGCCTAAACCCCTCCATCCTCTCAGGTGTCTCTGCTTACCTAAGTTTTCATCACCTGCAACACCGAGAGCTCTAAGTCTGCTATTATATAACTAACTATAAAGCACATCTGAACCATTGAGTCATCGGTGGCCCTAAGGAACCCGATCCCAAGTACACATGGATGGGATTAGTAATTCAGGTAGAAAAACAGATATATGCCTTCCATCTTTTTAGGAAAATCTGAGACTTTCACAATATATATTTTGTCTCACATTTAGTCACTGAGAAGAGGCCTTACCATCCATTGTTTTTTTCTTTTTTCCTTCATATAAATGTGACTAAAAGTATAAATCTCATCAACCTTCTTCGACCTGGAATAATGGGGCATAATTATTATCTCTTTAAGGAACTCGCATAATAGTACCAAAATCTTCTCAGATGCTATTGGCTTAAATCTATTCATAAATTAGAGTCTACATTTTTGAACAATGTTCTTTTAAAATGTGAAAGTTCATTTTGCAGGGATGGGATAGTTTGTGAGGCAACACACCCAAGATGTGGATGAAATATAATACTGATTACTAGAAGACATCAAGGTCCTACTTGAATTATAATTAGTCTATTCTGTGTGATCTCGGCTTGGCTCAGGGCTGCTGCTTGGGCATGCAATTTGTTCAGTCAACTGGAACTTGAACTCCAAAGAGCCCATGATTAGTTTAATGCTTTGCAGTCACCCTCTTGAAATTCTTAATAATTTTTTTTTTAACAAAGAACTCTGTATTTTCATTCTGCAATGGTCATCACAAATTATGTGGCTGATCCTCATGCAATCTTTCTCAGGAGCTCTTTTTGAAGATAAGAAAGAGTAACTTAAAAAAATCTCTTTTCATTTCAGAACACATTCATATCTACATTAGGATATAATGAGAAAATGTATGTGAAAGTATTTTAAAAGAAAGCTTTATGAATATTAGCATTGTTGTTTGCCAAGAAGTAGAACTTAATTTTTTTTTTTTTACTAGCAGAAGATTTACTATTCAAAAATTGTTAAAAACTGTCTCTTCTTGGGGAGACAGTAAGTTATTTTGGATAAACCTTCTTAGTTCTGTAAAGAATTACTTAAGCATTCTCTTTTAATCATGTAAGTAAGAGTCAAGTAGCAAGGGCAGTCAGAACTTAAACTGTTGTTTTTTTAAGAGGTAAGGAGGCAGCCTGGAGTAAAAGCAATGAATCTTGTGTTCTTTCCTTTTGGCGTTTACTGCTATTAGACCACATCTAATAATCTAAAATATACATTTTGGCCCAGCTGGCAAGCAAGAACACAAAGGCTTTATTGATTGAGACTGACCATGAGGAAGAGTAGAAGGAGGATTCATGGTGCAGAGTTAAAACCAAATCCTAGAAATGATGTATGGCTGAGCCTTGAAAATCCTTCTGAAACAGCCTCTCTAAACCAGAGGGCAAGATTTAAAAGAGCTCTCTGGTGAATGTAAGTATAAATGCGCAGCAGTCTATTCCTCTTCCTTCAAGCCCTGAGAAATTGTGGCTTTCTCTAATAGTTGCATAGCTCCACATCATTGAGGATGGAATGACATTGTTTTCCAACTGGGTGGCCACCTTTTTTTAAGAGTGACACCTTGTGGCAGCTTAGAACTAAATTTTTAGATTCAGTTCTCAGAGAATATGAAAAACTCAAAGAGATATGGGAAAACTGGCTAATTAATTTAAATAATACAAAGACATATGACTTTATTTTGTACCTCAAGCTGGAGAAAAGGGATCTATAACTAACACAAGTGGTCACATTTTTAATGGGACTCGTATGTACAGAAATTAAATTAGCCACAGTTATGCTACCAGTGACTTGCTTGTTTCTTTGTTTGTAACATAACACCCATCACTATGAACTAGGTCGACTAGTTTACGTGCATCTATATGCTACTTTCTGCCCATTATCTCAGGTAGCTATTGCCTTGAATTTTGTTTCTTTTGTATTTTTAATAATTTTATCATGTATATTTGTATAATTAAATTGTTGGATATAATTGTTTTTAGAACTCTGTAAATGGTTATTATGCAATTCATTATCTTTTGAAGTTAGTTTTGTTCTTATTTTTCTACTCAACTTTATACCATATGTAACTATAGTTCATTAATTTTCACTGTCCTATAATAATCTGCTTTTATCTTATCAATGACTATTTGAATTATTTCTAGTTCTTTTGCTATTATGGAGAATGTTATTTCGAATATTCTGATGCAAGTCTGGTGTATAAATTCAAGAGATTTTCTTGGAGATATATATAATTGCAGAATCAACAATATGAATATTCAACTTCACAAGATAAGAAAAACATTGTATTTCAAAATGGCTGTGCTAATTTGCATTCTCACAATCAATATTCAGAAATTCTATTGACCTACATCCAACTCATGGTCAGGGTTTAATTTTTGACAATTAAATGAGTGAAAAGTGGTATTTTATTGCAGTCTTGAGTTTCATTTTCCTGATTACCTAGGAGGTAGAGCATTTATTCATATTTATTATCCTAAATTGTTTCTCCTGTGAAATAGTGTCCATTTTTTTTTTGCACACTTTCTTTTTCTTTTTGATTTATAGAATTATTTTTATATTCTTAATAATACCTCTTATATATATAGCAAATATATTCTCCCAGTGAATACTCTGCCTTTTCTTTATCTTTAGATATTTTTTGATAAACAGTTCTTCTATATCAATGAATTTATCAATTATTTATGTTTCTTCTAACTGTATTTTAAAATTTCTTCCCTACTTAAAAGTCAGAAAAATATCCTCATATTTTCTACTGAAAAGTTAAAGTTTTATTTTTAACATGTAAGTTTTTACTTCATCTGAAATTGTGTATGGTATAAAGTAAGGATATACTTTATTTTTTATATATAAACCATAAATCATATATATAGATATACACATATATATATACACACACACTCATATGCAGACACACATTTATGTATATGTGAACATGTGTATGATCTGGTCTGCATGATCTGGCTTCTGGCTACTATTTGACCTCATCTTCTACAACTCTCCTTCTTAAAAAGAAAATATCAGATTTGATGGAAAAAAATCCAACTCTATGCTGTTTTAAAGAGATACATCTAAAACATAAGAATACAGAAATTTGGAAAATAAAAAAGATAGAAAAACATTCCAAACAAATAGAAACAAAGGAAAATTTGTGTCATATCAATATCAGACAATAAATATGTTAAAACAAAAAGTGTTAGTAGTAAAAAAGATAAGTTCCGCTTACCAAGATGATAAAACTACATTTAATAGCAGTCTTCAAATCTATAATAAAAAATGACCAAACTACAAGGGAAAACAGACAAACTCCACAATCCTTGTGGTAAATTTTAACACACATCTATCAATAATTTAGAGAATAACTAAATATCAGTAAGATTCTAAAAAAGCTAGATCTAATGAAAATATGTAGACTTCTGTATGAAACACCTGCTGAGCGCAGTTTTCTCAGGCATACACAAAATAGTTGCAAAAATTGATGAAATATTGGGATACAAATTCAGATCTCAACTAATTTCAAAGGACTGAAATCACATATATCATGTTCTCTGAGCACAACACAATTAAGATAGAAATAAATAACAAAATGATAATTAGAAAAACTCCCTGTCTTCAGATATTAAAAGATATAGTTTAAATAACTTAATGACCAAAGAAGGAATCCAATATTGAAATTAGAATTCACTTTGAACTGGAAAAATGAAAATGAATGAAGGCTTGAAAGAGTTAGCTAAAGCAGAACTTAAAGGGATAATTTTTCTCTTACTTGCTCATATTACAAAAAAAGAAAGCATGAAAAATAACTACATAACCATATAAATTAAGAAGTTAGAAAAAACAGTGGAATATCAAAAAAAGAGAAAAAAGCAGAAGGAAAGAAATAATAAAAATAAGAGCAGTAATTGATACAGAAAACCAACATACAATAGAAAGGATGAACAAAGCCTAATTTTTTTTAAGAAAGAGAGAGAAAATAAATAATATTAAGACAATATTAGAAACAAAATAAGTATATAAATGTGTAATATTCAGCAAATATTAAATAGATAAGACATTATGAACAACTTTATGCCAATAAATTTGAAAATCTGTGTGTGAAACAGACAAATTCTAGAAAAACATGATTTATAAAAACTGACTCAAAATAAACAGTGAACAGTCTATTCTACAGTGCGTGTTTCTATAACACAAATTAGTTTATACCCAATTGGCACATAGCAGGGTGATGTCAGTATAATTCAGATATGTTGAATCTTTTGTGATTTTTCCCCCAACACATTAATGTTTTAAAGTGATTATGGCAAATGTTCTCACAATTGAAGAAAAAGCTTTAGCAATATACAGAGACCTTAAGAATCTTTCTAAAATACAAGTAGTGCTGCTTTAGTGTTTTAAAAATGACTGCAATTTCCACAGCATTAAACTATCTGGTGAGGCTAAGAGTAAAGATAAAACATTGCAAAAGCATGTCCTTCTGTGTTAATTTTTTGACTAATGATCAATAAATAGCATTCCTTAAGTTAGATATTTTTATTTTTTATTTTTGTATACTGATCTTTATTGGAAGCAAAGGTACTCATGGATCTACAATTTGAAGGAGCAAGCATTGAGCCCCTGGCAAAGAAGCTGACTCACTGACTGTGAAGCTGAGTGCAAATTCCAGCAAAAATTTACTCTACTAATGTCTTCATTAAGATTATTATTGTTTTCGTTAGGGTTCTCATTAAAGAGCCACATAGTACTTGAGGAATCTGCCATGAATCTGATTTTTCTCATTTACTCTGTTATTCATAGTGCAAAAATTTAAGAACATTGGCTTTTCAGATGCCCACACATTATGTGAAAACAGAAACACCTGTGACTAAATAGTCTGTGACCATTAAAATGAATTAATATTTTCAAATGTTCACATAAAGAAAATTGCATATCCAGATGGTTTTCATGGCAAATTCTACTGAATGTTCAAGAACCAAATAATGTTCATCATCTTACATAAATTGTTCAGGACACAGGAAATGGTAAATTAGCCAGATGATTTTATGAGATTAACATAAACTTCATACAAATCCTGACAAGGATCTACAAGATAGGAAAATTAAAGTTTATTCTTACTCATAAACATAGATGTAACAGTCTATAGATTTCTGAGTTATTTTTTAGAAAGATTAATTATGCCTATGATTGCTGACCCTGATCTGTAAGCATGGTTTGACATTTAGACATTATGACATCACTTGACATAATTCACCACATTATCAGATTAAGAGAGACTATCTCAATAAGCAATAGTAAAATGCAAACTTATTCATCATTAAAAAAAAAAACTCATCAAATTAGGGAGGAAAGCAATTTTCTTAAGAGTACATACAAAAATAAAAATTTTCAGCAGACATTTTATTTAATGATGAAACATTAGAAGTATTCTCTTGAAGACACGTAATAAGTCTAAAGAATCTTCTAAAAACACTTCAGTGTTCTTTTGCTGGAAATTTTGGCCAGTGCAGAAAGGCAGGAAGGAAATGTACACAGATTAGAAAAAAACAAGGATTAGGGAAAAAAAATATTAACAAATGATATGAATGTCTCCATAAAATACCAAAATATACACTTATATCTTTAGAATTAATAAAAGAGATTAACAAGGTTGCTATTTTTAAAAATCAGATATTGCTTTTCTATCAATAAGAAAGGATTAGAAATTATAACTTTTAAAAAGTTTATTTTTACAACATAATCAAACAATATGTAAAGTAACTTTAAATAAATTTGTAAGTTGTTTATGGGAAAAGTTTAAAATTGTGTTAGAAGACATAAATGAAGATGTAAATAAATGAAGAAATATACCACACTCAGGAATTGGTGAAGGTGTCAATTTTCCTCCGATGACCTACAGATTTAATGCACTATCAAAATCTCAAACGTTTTCTGTATGTGAGTGTTTTGATAAGTTGTCTCAAAAATTTACAAGAAATTATAAAAG
Organism: Rousettus aegyptiacus; assembly: GCF_014176215.1. Classification (NCBI taxonomy): domain Eukaryota; kingdom Metazoa; phylum Chordata; class Mammalia; order Chiroptera; family Pteropodidae; genus Rousettus; species Rousettus aegyptiacus. Next base: position 161,504,107 of record NW_023416284.1, read on the forward strand.
ACAATAAACTATAAAACCTAAACTGCAGATGAAGAAAAATAAAAAATGAGAGGAGGACAAAATGCGGAAATATAAGGCAAAGGAAATATTTTTACCTGATTTAAAGACAATATAAATTACAATAATTAAGACAATCTGCTATTGGTATAAGGATAAATAAATACATCAATGGAGACTTTAATGAGCCTACAAACATATATTTTTAAAATATATATGGAAACAATGTATTGTATTGCCAACAACAGATTAATGGAGATTTAAACTTTCCAATAAATAGTACTAAGACAGTCATATAGAAAGAATAAATGAAATTAAATATTCTCTCACATCATATACAACAATCAATTCCAGAATTAAGATGAATTAAAACCTAAATATAAGAAGAAAATCTCTAAAATTCTTAGAAGACAATATAGTAAATTTTTTCTGATCTCATAGTGGGGAAGGATTACTGAAGTTACAAAAAAACACAAAACATGAAGACAATTGATAAATTTGACTACATGAGTATGAAGAACTTGTGTTTAGCAAAAGTCATCCTAAGAAACTTAAAAAATAACCTACTGGAGGAAGATATTTTCACACATTATTGACAAAAAATTTGTATCAGAAATATGCAAAGAACTTCAATATGTTGTTTTTCCTAAACTAAGTATAGGCTGTAAGGATGCTCATTGTGATATTTATACCTAATCTTATATCTTACATATATTTTAATAAATATTCTACTCAATTTTTATTAAAAACTATTTTTTTGTAAAGACAGATTATCATAATGCACCATGTTATAGGTAATAATAGAACTATGTCTGAATTGCTTTTAGAGAGCAGAGAAGAAAGCATCACATGAACCTGAGCAGGGCAGGCTTCAGAAGAGTCATGCTTATGGTAAGGCTTCAAGAATGAGTAAGTCGACAATTTGATGAAGGGTATTCTGAATGCAGGAATCGAATGTTCTGAAAAAAAAATAGAGTTTTCAGGAAATTTAGATAACTTGGTATGGTTGAAATATAATATGTTTATAAGAGACAGGGAGAAGAAACAGGTAGACAAGTAGGAAGGACAGATCCAGATTGTCTTTTATGCTGGTCAAGGACTTTGGACATTATGGTGTAAATAACACAAAAAGCACTACAAAACCATATAAGAATGTTCAACAGCAGAAGATATTAGGACTAGGGTTCAAATTTGGGTTTTAGGTAATTTGTGGCTATTGTGCTGAGAATGGGCAAGAGTGGCCAAGACAAAATGAATGAAACCAGTTGTGAAATTTATCCAAAGTTCATGGATGGGAAAGCTAAGACCTAAATTAAGATGCATTGCCCACATTTGACTGGTGGGAGGGAGTAAGGAGAAGGAGTCAAGGATTACTCCCAGACTTCCAACTTGAGCAATTCCAAGGATAGAGGACCATTCAATAGGGAACATAGGAAAAGAAGGTTGGATAATGGAATAATTTAGTTTAGTTTGGCACACACAGAATTTGGGGTGCCTAATGAAGAAGAGATGCCCAATTGACTGACAAAAACACTGGTGGATTTTATGTGACTTGGTCTACCAGAAAAGAAATTAGAATAAAGCAATAAGAGCATAGTCACAAAAATGACCTTCAGGGTTTACTGTATCAGTTATATACAGAAAGAGTGACATATAATGCTATAAATCTGAGCTCAAAATTGATAGCCAGGGATATATTTTTTAATTCTATCTCTGCAACTTCGAACCAAGTTGATAATGGCTAAGTAAATTGTAAATAATAATATAATAACTTTAATTTATTGACCATGTGCTATAAATTATCTACTGTACATTTTGCAAATGCTTGACAAATAATCTCGTTTCATTTCCAAAAGCCTCATTTCATTTCCATGAAAATTCCAGAAGGATATAATACATGTTGGTCTCATTGACATCTGTATCTTTAACATCTAGCTAACACAATGATGGCATATAACAGGTGCTCAATAAATAGTTATATGAGTAAATAAATTATTTAATAAATAAATCAATACAACAACCCTGTAAGTTACACATTACTTATAATGCAAATGAGAAAACTAAAATTTAAAGTTTAGTCAATAACTTCTGCTGTTGAACATTGCTAAACAGCTAATAATCAGCAATGTTTGAATATAAACTCAGGTCAACATATTTCCAGGTACATTTCAATCAATGATTCTGGTTTCTTTTATTCATGATCTTTTTTGATCACAGTAACAGGACTGATGAAGAGAATTCGGATGACTCAATTACTCATTAATTAATTACATTAATCTTCCACTTTTGCTTTTTTACATAGAACTAGCCCTTTCATCTAGCTGTACATATTTAAATTTAGATTTGTGATAGTATGATCTACATATAATGTTTTGCTGTGTTTTATTTTATTGTAATATGAACCATGGAAGGAAAAGCAATGAATAGTCTATGTGTTTTTCCTTATTTCCCAAACTTTTATTTTTCTGTGCTTAGGAGAATCTACAGACAAAATTAAAACCTTTAGCCATTTAAAAATAAAGTTATCAACACATTTCAAGCATATGATATCACCGTTTGTAAACTCTTGTGTTTGTTAAAAGTAAAATCTTGTGAGAATTGCTAATAACAGTAATTAAATGTGTTGATTGGGTATTTATCAATGCTCACTGCTCTTCATTTACAGTTTGAGATTTTGAAGCTACAATTGGATTCCACAGTCCACAGAGACAAGTATAAGTAGCATTTCTCTCACTTTGCTCTTATTTGCCAAACTTCCGAGTAAATAGAGACCAGAGGGCATCATTAACACATCATCTGTTCTGGCTCGGTCATGCTAGAAAATCATTTCACACTGTAAGTCATTGGGGAGATAATTGTACTTAGTGAGGAAAGAAAAACATTTATCACAGAACTTTATTTGAGAAACCAAATGTTTGGGGAATTCTCAGACTATTAAGCAAAAGCAAAGTATAAACCTGAGAAAGAAAACTTTAGCTGATGCAAGAGAGGCAAGACATATTCAATATATGTACATATTCATAAAGAACACAAATTTATTGCCAAAATTAAACCCATATAGGTACATCTGCTTCAACTTGGCCGAAGATAAAAGTACAAATTCCATAGTTCTCCCATGGTTGGCCTCACTTCTTAAAATAGGAAAGGGTAGATTTTGCAGCCAGACACACTTGGGCTCAAATCTGTCTCTAACTTCTATTGCTTTATCTTCTTGGATACCTTATATTTCTTATTCATTTATTCCTTAGAAAACATGCATAGAGTGACTTCTCTGTGCCAGGTGTGGTACTAAGCATAGGGTATAATGATGAATAAAGCACGATGCCTAACTACGGTAATTCATAGTGCAGTAGAGGCAGCGGGCATTTTAATATAAACAGTAAGTGCATCGATAGAAATGCATAGGATATTTTGGGAGTTCAGAGAAAGATGCCTACCTAGCCCGAGGAGATTATAGATTATTTCCTGGAGAGATAACCCAAAAGAGGAGTTTTTTCAAATAAGTAAATGTCAGCTAGTTAAGGGGAGGTAGAGTGGGAGAGGAGGCCATTTCAGGCACTAGGGGGCTGCAGGACCAAAGGCATAAAGGAGAGAAAGCACAGGAGCTACAATGAGAGCTAGTATTTTAACCCAGGCTCATCCGGTTCCAAAGTCTGAGGATGTGCCTCAGTGCTTTGGGATTCTGCTCTATACTAAAGTGCTTGGGGCTTACACAAAGTGTTCATCCAAAGTCATTAGCTAGGTAGATAAGTTATTTTGCAGATAGATATCAATATTATGTATGATATGTAAATATATAGTTATTTTATATGTATATATACACACATTTAATGTGTTATAAAAATTCCCACAGTCTTTCAAACATATTATATGCCAAACACTGACACTCTGCAGACTAACAATGTGAAAATGTGTCACCAGGTTAATTGCCTTCAGTGTAGACTTTGGAATAAATCTTTGGCTATATTTTTTTTGCATAATTGTAATTGTAAAACAATATGTAATGTTTGCCTATGTCAGCTTTTCTGAGTCAGCACCACCTTAGCACATAACAATAAAATAATAGGAAATAATGCTAATAATGTCTGTTCGCTGAGTGTTTTTACGTGCAAGGCCCCATGCTAGACCTTACGTCTCACCTAATAATTAACAGTCCAATGAGGTAGGTGATACCATTCTTCTCATTTTGTGGGTAAACTAAGGCTTAGAGGTTTTAAGTAATTTTGTTCAAATAATAGCTGATAAATACTGGAGCCGGAGTTTAAACTCATGGCATCTGATTCCCAAGCTTGCCTCTTCATCACAGATCATCTTCTTGAAATAAGGGCTGAGTATCCACGTTATTTATTTATAGTTATATCATAACTTTCCAGTGGCAGCCAGGGTTGAAAAACATTACTTTAATACATCACATAGTGAAACTGTTGACCGGTAAACAAATTTTAGAGTTTATCATCTCTATTATTGCTTACCTGACATATTTATGAAGAGAAAAGTTTGCCATTGAGAAAACATTGAGAGTGGCTTAACATTAAGCCTCTAAGTCACTTTAATTGATAAATATGCTGATAACTTTTAGTTTGTCTGAGTCAATGATTTTTTTCTCCTAGGAAAAATTAAAGACAGGAACAAATTAGATATTAAGGCTGATATGAATTCACAATAGACCAGCCCCACTCATTCTAATCGAGTTAGAATATTGGAGCAGCATAAATTCACTGGTAACTTAAAGACTTGGGAAAGGGGTTTTAGGATGTGGAAGAAAAGGTCAAGACCTGTCAAAGACAAATTTATTTTCTTACATTATCTAGATTATTTGAGTGCAGCATTCAAAATATTTCTGAATAATTGTTTTGTTGGTACACTTTATCATTTGCTAAATTTAAAAACGCAAATCATTCTTTGTATATCTTTACACATTTAAGTTCAAGTTTAAGTTCTTATTGACTACGTACAACTAAACAGAAACTATGACTCAAGAGAATCCAAAATGAGCTGGCATTTATATGGTTCGCCCTACTTGGCAAGTATTTATGATCTTCCAAAGATTGGATTATTGGCTTCGAAAACCAAGTTTTAAATCAGGATGGAACTTTCTAGTTCCATGATCTCAAGATGGCATTATTTTTATTAACAATAAATCAGTACCAATAAACTTCTTTGCTAGTGTGTTTATTTTCATTTTTTCCTGAGTAGAAATGTACACGAATACTACTCTTTGAAAAGAGAGTGGAGAATGAGGCTGTTTTGGTTGGAAATTGTCTGGACTTGCAGAAGGAGTATCATGTTGTTGCAATTACTTTCTTGATGTTTACAACAATATAGTATATCAAGCTAAGGCTCTTTCTGTAGATGCAACCAAAAATTATTCTCAAAGGGAATTTATGAGAAGATTGTCTTTCCTCATAGAATCCATTAGAGACTGGATAACTTAGTTTGGAAATGGGCAGACAGTTAGCAAGCTCTGGAGTCTGGGAAGCAAGAATGACAACAATACCAAGAGCAGTGTGGTCGTGATTTTACCACGTGGATAGAATGGAAACGCGCATGTTTTTATTGTTTTCTGCTAACCATTCTGCTAAAGATCATTGTCTTTGCTCCTCTGTTAAAGATTCAAATTCTAGAGAAAGACTTTCTGAACATTGTAGCTTGCTTTATCCACCCATCTGTTTAGTTGAGGGGAAGGGCAGGGGACCAATCTTCTTATTACAGTTCCAATAGACTATAGCTAGTTGAAATGGAAAATTTCTCAAAAGCTAATTAGATTCCAGGTAGAAAATGGTCTTTGGACAACCAAAAAAACAAAATACCTTCTGCGGTGAATGGAAGCTAGAGTAAAGCAGGCAATATGGCCAAACAAAGTTTCGCTGAGAAGTTAGACTATAAGTTATCTCTTATTATGAGTATTAAAAACAGAGGCTACAAAGAAAGATAGATATAGGGGTTTTAGTGCTGAGTTAAAAAAAAAGGTAGAATTATCTGAATTATGATCTTGTTCCAAGAAAAGTGTGGAATCAGTATTAAAAGCTAAACAGTAATTTAAAATAAATGTAAAGCAGGATGAGCCCTATCACTATTATTGCTTATACTTTTGCCATCAGTATTACTCCCGAAATTCTGACTAATGAAGTACAGCAAAAATATATATAAACAAGAAGCACAACTGTGGAAGAGGAGATAAAACAGCATTGTTTGAAGATAATACGATTATGTATAGTGAAAACCCAATTGAAAAGCTAAAATAAAATTTTACTACATACCAGCACTAATGGTCGCAGAGAAAATATAATGGCTTAAAAGAAGATTTAGTCACAATAGGCAAAAAATGCACATAAAAGTGCAAAACATCTAGGAATAATCTTAAGAGGAATGTGTGGAAGGAAATGAAGAACAGCACAGAAACTTGCTGTAAGGTACAGAGAACTGTCTAAATGCTTTTGTTCCCTTTTTAAAATTTGACAGAATGTTCTCACAGGTGAAAAAAGTCAAGAAAGTTTTTGAAATTGGGAGTGATTAGGGGCAACTTGTCTTACTCTATTCTAAATGAAAAAGATAACTCAGAGTATTTTTTAAGTAGACTAGAACAAAAATCTAGTCAGATCAATGAAATAAAATATGTAGCCCCAAAATAGACTGTAACAGATGGAAGGATTTAACAGATCTTCAGAAGATCATCAGGTTTTTGAACAGAAATTTACATGCAGGAAATGTGCATCTTAGTTTCATTTTAAATTAGCTGCGTTGCCCTAACTTACTCATGAGCCTAAGTCACTACTATTAAATAACTAAATCCAAACCCCTGGTGCTCCTCAATGTGAAACAGGTTTCAGGAAGTCTGTATGAGAAACAGCTCAATTATAAATCTATGCTTATAATTTAGAATGTTTGCCCATTTCCTTTTAAGAGATCTTATTTGAAACCATTGTTTGACTGTTTGTTTCTCTTTTTTTCTTTCTTTCTGAATATGTCATTCTAATAGGCATTTAATGGTTATTCCGATTATACCTCTTGTTATCCTTAAGATTTAGCTGCATTGATGGATGATTGCCTCTCTTTCAATATAGCCTAGAACCCAACAAGTGAACTTGTTTTTACTTCATACAGTTTATATTTTGAGTCCTACCATACCTTGCATAACCTTTAAATATGGTGGGATCCTTCAAGACATTTTTATGAGCTGAAGTAGAAGGTAACAGGCAGAAACTTGATTTAATTTCTTTTTTTTTTAAATAATTAAAAGCACCTAAGTGGTCAACAATAGGGAAGTGGTTAAAAAATATCTTTGTACATCCATACAATGTACTGTTATATAGTCACCAAAAAAAAATGTTTTTTTTTAAAGAATTTTAAACATTACAGTTCTTTCAGGAGGTGAGAAGTAAATTATATCTTTATTTTTTATTTCTATACAGTGTTTGATTTTTATTTTTCCTTTATTTTCTAAATTTCCTACAGTATGGGAATCAGCAAAACTTATTGTAAAAAGATGAAAATCAAGATTTTAAGAACTGGAATATATATTAATAAGGATTCATGATAAATAACAAATTATACATAAATAACTATTTAATAAATAACATTTAATGTATATTTTTAGTTGGTTTTATAAAAAGACAAATAGACTCAAACAAATGAATGACAAAGTCACTCTAACTTGCATTTTCAAATGAAGCCCCATATTTCCTACCATTGAACAACTGAGTAAGGTCCCATTGTTAATTTAATGGCAGTTCATGTAAAAGCAGAAAAGGAATTTTTTTAAATATAGGACCTTAAATTCTAGACTTTCAAAACTTGATATGTATATTAAGAATGGCAAAGATCATATCTACTACATCCCAAACAGAAACAAGATACAAGCATCACATCTCATTATACATTCTTTGACTCAAATAATTGATAAAAGACCCTGCAGTTTGTACATGTGGTTGGTGATGTTGTGCTCATAAATATGATCATCATTTGTTTTGCAAGACAGTAAAGTATTATAATGCTATTAACTTGATTCTAAAAATAATTTACTCCTAGATGAATCTTTTTGGAAAATTTTTCCAAATAGAATCATTTTCAGTGCCCTTCTGAACCATGGATAAAAAAATGCATAAACCATTGGATTAAAAGTAGAGTTCAAGTAGCCAAACCACATCAATGCATCATTCAAGGTGGGTGGAATAGTATAGTCCAGAAAAGGATCCATGACTGTACAGACAAAGAAAGGGCACCAGCATATTAGGAAAACTCCCATTACAATTCCTAAAGTCTTTGTTGCTTTCCTGTCTTTGCTTCGTGAAATTCTGTTTTTCTCTTCTAATCCAATTTGAAGTTTTGGATTTGAATCATTAATTGATCTTGCCTGCCCTTTAGCAATAAAATATATTCTATAATAAACACACAACATAATAGATCCGGGTATATAAAAAGAAGTCAAAAAGGTCAGTATCCCAGATGTTTTGCTGAAGAAGACAGAGCAACCCCCTATGCAGTGAGTGTGTTTGTAAAGCATCTGCTCAGTTCCTTTGATGTTTAGCTCCAGAAAGATAATTCCAAATGCAAAAAGAGCAGGAATACTCCAGCTAATGAAGATCATCACAAAAATAACCAAGATACTGATCTTGGCTTTGTATCTCAGTGGGTCACACACAGCATAGTAGCGGTCAATGGAAATGAAGGACAAGTGGAAAATGGATGCTGAGCTCAGCGTAATGTCAGTACCAGTGTGAATTTTACAGAAGACTTCTCCAAAATACCAGCAGCGGTCAACAGATCTCACCATGCTATACGGCATGACCAGGCATCCCAGCAGAAAGTCCACAGTGGCCATGGATTGAATGAGCCAATTAGTTGGGGTATGAAGTTCCTTGAAGTGTGATATGGAAATAATAACTATCAGATTGCCAAACAGTGTGGTCAGAATTATGATCATCATCAAACTGTATAGAGAAGCACGGACATCATTTGACCAGTTCCTTGTCACACAGGAAATATTAATTATATTGTGGCAAAAGGACATGTTTTTTGAGGGCTGTCCACCACTTAATTCTTCCTTTGTGTGTTGAGGAATCTTTCTTTGAAATCCATAATTGGGTTAGAGTCCTTTCTTTTATTTCCATATGCCTATCCCAGAAACCTGGGGCGGGGGGGGGGGGGAGAGTGAATCATTGGCAATTTGATTCCTTTTACTTCTAACACATTTACCTATTACTTCTGGTTGAAAATAATTATTTTGGGAAAAGCTGTTACTTCTAAGTTTAGTTCAATGGTTCAGTTCAACAATTTTTTAACATCTACATGATGTCAGACACTGTGCTAGAAATGAAAAGCTAAAATTATTAGGTTGAAATAAATAAAACTGAACTTTTATAGGTTAGAGAGTATCAAATGATAAAATTTTTATATGCTTTAATCACTAGAAACAGTTTTTGCACAAAGGAAAGTTTTGTGAAAGAGACTTACATTCTAAAGAGTAGATACCAATTGCCAGAAAGTATGGAATTGAAATATCTTAGTGAAAAAAAAAAAGTAAAATATTTGAAATGTGCCACTAATGGTTGCTTATGCACTTAATCATATATATCTTATTTTATAATGGATTGTAATGGAAAGAAACTTACATGTTTACTTCCAGTTTGCCAAGCAATTCTACATGTATAGTGTGCATTAGTTTTTTTAACATTTTTATATCTATAATATCAACATCACTCTTTATAAGGAAGACATGACAATTTTACTGGCAAGAAATTGAAGCTTAATTTGTAAAACATTGAAGCTGGAATATGACCTGATGTCTCAAATACTAATACCGTTTCTTTTTCACTAATCTAATTTTTTTCCACTGCAGAAAGGATCGACTCAGCTAAATTATTTTTTAAGAACATTAAGCTTTGAACTTTCATATAAGAATGTAAGCTGTCTTGAATAATGGCAACTACTTGTGGTTCAAATTCTTAAGGATTTTAAATATGCAGACCAACATGTATGGTAAGAAGTAATGTGACATGCAGAAAAGCAGAAAAGAGCACTGAGATGAGAACCACATCATAGTGGTTAAACATATAATTTACAAATTGATTCTCCCAGATTAATCTGGTACCCACCTGGCACTGTACATAGTTATAACAATATTTTTGACTATATTTCCTATGCTGTACTTCACATCCCTGTGACTATTTGGAATTACCAATTTGTACTTCTTAATCCATTCATTTTTTCAGCCATCCTCCACCCCCTTCTCAAAATCTGGCCATCATTAGTTTGTTCTCTGTATCGGTGAGTCTGTTTTCATTTTGTTTGTTCATTTATTTTTTTCCTTAGATTCCATACATAAGTGAAATCATATGGTATTTGTCTTTCTCTGTCTGACTTATTTCACTTAACGTCCAGGTTGTCAAAAATGATAAGGTTTCATTTTTTATGGCTAAATATTCCATTGTACATATGGACCACCTCTTCTTTAACCAATTGTTTATTGATGGGCACTCAGGTTGCTTCCATATTTCAGCGAATGTAAATAGTGCTGTAGTGAACATAGGGGTGCATGTATCTTTTCAAATTAGTGTTTTGGTTTTCTTTGAGTTAATACCCAGAATTGGAATTGCTGGATCATAATGTAGTTCTATTTTTAATTTTTTGAGGAACCTCTATACTGTTTTCCATAGTGGCATAGTGGCTGTCCCAATTTGCAATTCTACCATGAGGGTTCCCTTTTCTCTACATCCTTGCCAACACTTGTTGACTTATTGATGATAGCCGTTCTGACAGGTATGATTTCAACTTGCATTTCTCTGATGATTAGTGACACTGAGCAGCTTTTCATGTCTATTGGCCATATGTATGTCTTCTTTGGAGAAATGCCTATTCGGGTCCTTCACTCATTTTTTAATTTTTTTTTTTTTTTTTTTTTTTTTTTTGGTGTTGAATTGTATGAGGTCTTCACAAATTTTGGATATTAACCCCTTATCAGATGTTTCATTGGCAAATATCTTTTCCCATTCATTAGGTTGTCTTTTCATTTTGTTGATTGTTTCCTTTGCTGTGCAGAAAAATTTTAATTTGATGTAGTCCTATTTGTTTATCTTTTGTTTCCCTTGCCCAAGGAGGTATATCAGGAAAAAAAGAAGAAGAAGAAGAAGAAGAAAAAACATTACTAAGAGCAATGTCAGAGAGTTTGCTACTTCCGTTGTCTTCTAGTTTATGGTTTTGAGTCTTATTCTTAAGTCTTTAATCCATCTTGAGTTTACTCTTGTATGTGGTATAACAAGGTGGTCCCGGCTTTATTTTTTTGAATGTATCTTTCCAGTTTTCCCAACAGCATTTATTGAAGAAACTGTTTTTACCTCATTGTGTATTCTCGCCTTCTTTGTCATAGATTAAATGATCATATAGGAGTGGATTATATTCCTGGTCTCTCTAGTCTGTTCCATTGAGCTATGTGTCTGTTTTTATGCCATTACCATGTTATTTTGATTACTACAGCTTTGATATACTAAGTAGCATAATACTTCCATCTTTGTTCTTCCTTCTCAAGATTGCCATGGCTATTTGGGGTCTTTTATGGTTCCATAAAATTTAAGGGGAATCACAATTTATAAAACAGATAAAAGTAAAATTTCTTAAAACAAATATGCCAACTTCTACTAGGCCTCCTTCTAATGCATCTCTGAAAAACCCTAAGGGACCCAGTTTAAAAATGCCCATGGGACCCAGTTTAAAAATGCTCTTTTTCTTTCTATTTGATTCTGTAATTCTCAGTTAAATTTGGAATTTGCAATATATTTTGCAATATACATGGTACATATGTATATGAGAGAGAGAGAGAGAGAGAGAGAGAGAGAGAGAGAGAGAGAGAGAGAGAGAGAGAAAGAGAGAGGAGGAGGAGGAGGAGGAAGAGGAGGAGGAAGAGAGAAAGAGTTTGGAAGAAGAATGTAAATTTTTGGCAATCAATAAACAATCTATCACTATGTTGCGAAAATGCTAGAAAATAGCAACAAGTCTTAGAATTCCAGGAGTTTGCCTTCCTTTTTATCTCTTCCACTACCTTTAGGCTGACAATTTAAATCAAAATCACATAGAAATATAAATTTATCCAAAACAAGAAATGGAAGAATAGAATATTAGGTACTAAAATGCATATTTTAATACATTCGAAACGCCTCTCCCCCAACCCCTTTCTGCCTTCTATTCCCAGGTAGAAATAGATTCCTACTAAATAAATCTGTAAGATTTATTTTAATAGATATCCAGGCCTGTTTCATAACAAAACACAGAGTACACTAAAACTAGGTTATTTGAACTAAGCAATATTTAAATTATAATTAAAATTTTACTAAAAGAATGATGAGTTTTTTTACTATGCACTTGACTGAGATGAATAAAAGCAACAATAGTGTATCTAAGTTAAGATTTAGTTTAAATCAAAAAGGATGATGATAATAGGATACAATGCAAATTTTGTTAATTAAAGATTTTTGAAATGAAAAAATAAATTTTAAGAAAATACTTAACATTAACCTGTAACTTAAATTCTCTACTGTCACTAACCTCCAATTATAATCAGCGTTGGTGAGGGGTGACAAGTTAATTTTCTTGACTGGATCACATGATGCATAACTAATCATTTAATTTTATAAGCAGGATTCGGCCTGGTTAGTACTTGGATGGGAGACTACCTAGGAAGACCAGGTACTGTAGGCATAGAAAATAAAAAATAAAGGATTATAAATTGACAAGGTCCTTGCAATCTGTGAGGTCAACCAAGGAAGGGTTGCCTCGTCAAATAAATAAATAAATAAATAATTTGATTTTAGAAAGTTTCTGCGGCAGCATTTTTTAAAGTTTAAAATGCCTGTGTTGTTTGACCCAGCAAAAGTTTACTGCAATCGTTCTTGTAACAACAAAGGCAAAAAATAAAAGTCTATTGATGTATGTATATCAGTAAATATGCATGTTTAGAAAGATGTTAAATTAAATGAATTCATTCTTTCCTTATAGAGACAGAAAGATCTCTATGTTATCTTGTCAACTAAAGAAAAAAATTTGCGGAGTGTTTTGAAATATCATGTATAGTGCACACACACACACACGCATGCGCGCACACACACACACGTTTATATAATCACAGAATATAGGCATCGAATGGCATACTTCAAATTCTCAATATCATTTACTCAGACATAGTGAGATTGAAACCAAAAAATAAATAAACAAAAAGGAGGGAAAATATCAGATTTTAGCAATAATTTTTCTTGCTTGGTGGTGAAATAACAAGTGAGTTCTACTTTCTTCTCTATAATTTCTACATATTCCAAGTTTTCTACTATGAGAATATTTTATTTTTATAACTAGAAAAGATATTCAATAAAATTAAATGTATTGCCTAAAAATGTTTCAAATGGAGTTTTAAAAAAACTATTAGTGAATAATTATTAATACATTTATATTATTTGTGCTTCTTTCATTTGTATAATTCTTTACATGAGTTATTTATCTATTTTACCTTCATATAAATCAAACTTTTGCTAAATTTCTGAACTGAACCGATATTCTGTTTTGTTCTACCCTATAAACTTGGGAACAAAATTAGAAATGAACTTGATAATAATTATATTCTAAAAATATGATTGCAGCTCTGTAACTTATCCAGTATTCTTCATTAAAATACTAATAGTATTTTTGAAACATGTATTTTAAAAGAGAGAAAGGGGCTGGGGAAACATAATTTTCAAATGTTTTAGTAATGATTCTTGAGACAGAACATCACTGGAAACAAATTGTTTCCATCCTAGAGAAACAGGAAACATGGCAAAAATCATTTGTTTGCTTACACATCAACACAGATTGATAGATAAGAGAGGAAAACAATCTCCAGCAATATTATGATCAATAGATTATACTCGAAAGTGTTTCTGCTATGAAGACATGCATAAGATAATATGTGTCAGATTTAGGTAATTATAACTGAAAGATTCTTAAGTTAATTGATCTACTGTATGGCATGTATACACACACACCACACATATATGTGCAAACACACATACACACATACACACACACACATACACACTAAAGTATGAAGTCATTTTGCAATGTGCCAGGATTTTTCCTACCAAATAATATTTGTGCAAATAAGATTTTAGTTCTATAGTTTAGTATATAGTAACAATGAGATATATTTTAATTTAAAAACATGTAAAAAAAACTCTATAAAAGTCTCTTTTTATTATATCAAAACTAGTTAAGTGGATTTCCTTATTTATGTCCAAGAAAAGGAGATAAAAAATCATGTTTTAACTTTTCAAATTTTCTAGCTTTCCACAGGGTGAATTTTTCATAAAAGCGACCTATTTTAAAAACAGATATAAAAAAAGCTACATTTAAAAATATACTTTTTAACTTTACTTACTAAAGCAGGTATTAAGTAACTAAATTACATAAACCTTGTTAATCTTCACATTAAATAATCTTAAAATTAATGCATGAATAAATAGCAAATCATTGATAAGTCTTATTCTTTCGAGCATTCTCCCTGTAAAAGATTGCCTAGACCTGCAGGCTGGTCTCTACAAGCTGATGCATGTGGCCGTTCTGTATATTTAGACCTACCTTCTCAGGTAAGAGTGACCAGAGAGAGCAGATGAGCAGACACGGGAAACACTGCCTTTGGGAGGAGATGTTACAGCTGCTGCGGGCTAGAGCCACTGCTACGCTACGATAGGCCACAGTTAACAGAGACAGGGTGACGCAAACATTAAAATTTGAAAAAGATAAACTGATAATTAATGTTTCTGAAACAAGGTAATAGTTTATTATCAAGGAATACAACTGAGAGGTGCTTTTATTCTAAACCAGTATCAGGAAGCTAGCACTGAGCAAGCTAAATAGAGAAGGTAAATATTATCATTACTCTAAAAATAATCCAAGCATGAGTCACCAGTAACCACAGTCATGGGTAGCAGCATATAAATGAAAGCACATATCCTTTGAAACTGCCTTAATTGTTGATTGATTTGAAAGAAAAATATTCCTGTATTAGACATCTGTACAATGGAAATAAGGTGGGGAAAAAAGTCGTTTTCAAAACGGATGATTTATACCACCAAAGGAATATTTCTAAAAATAGAAATTAAACTCAATAACATCCTATAGTTAGAAAATACTTTAAAGCAGTGGCTTACAAACTTTTTTAAACCACAATAAGAAGAAATGCATCTTAAATCCTTACTCAAACATGTGTAGGTATACATCCACAGCAGAAACAAATGTTTTCATTAAAAAATACCCTTACCACATTCAATTCACTCTAATTATTTTCTATTTTATTTTCTTAAGTTATCGTGATTTATACCTCAATAATGTTACTTAATCACAATAAGAAAAACACTGCTTTAGAGGCTATAGGATTGCACATATTTAGCTCAACAATTTTTTAATGTGGAATATGCTAAGGTTTAACACACTCCTAAACTTAGAAACTCAATAAATAGTAGTTATGGAAGCCAATAATAGTATGGAGGTTAAAAGGTGAAATGGTACTTCGAAAACTGTGTTCAGTTCAGAGTTCTGAGGACAGACCAGTTGTTAGTAGGTCTCATTAATCTCCCAAAACTCCTTTTAGAGAATAGGTTGACTGATAAATAAAATCATCTTGATGCTACAACTCTGAATAGTTTCATGAATATTACAGGAAAGAGCTTTAGAAGATTGTCTATATATCTATTCTTTGGCTATCACAAATAGAAAAATAAAATATCATGAGACATTCGGTTTATACATTTCAGGAAGGATATTTTCTCTTTCTGAACCCACCCTACACCTTGAATGATCTTACTGAACTTGAATCTCTGGCCCAGATATTATATTTACATGGACCTATAGAGGGCAGCATCCTGCAAATTTTTGTGAGATGTGGGTATTTTATATTGGGTCCCTCCTCCTTCCTCCCAAGGGCCCTGGAGTGACCTAGTATGAAGTAACCTCACAACCTCATCCTTCTCACTATTTTTCCCCATGGGATGGGGTTGAGGGCAAGTTAACTAGGGCAACAATTTGTAATAGTGGATCTCCCACAGTGTGCTTCTCAGAACCTTCATTGCATCTTAGGAAATCTTGGAGACAGAATTTGAACATGCTGCTCATATGGGCACAGCCTAAGAATAAACAGAAATAATAGGGAGAAAAGAGAGGACAAAGAGGAGAGATGAAGGAGGAAAGAAGAAAGAATAGAAAGAGGAGGAAAAAAAGATAGACTGAGGAGGGAGGGAGTAGGTAGACAGGGTAAAGGAGGTTACAGAAAGAAATCTAACTATGGGAGGTGAACACAGTGTGTGTGTATACATATTTATTTATTTATTTATTTATTTATTTATTTATTTATTTATTTATATGACTTACTGTCTTACTGTTAAAGTGTACAGCTGAAACATTGGATTTCATTAACCAATGTCACCATAAAAAATAAGTAAATAAATTTTTAAAAAATAGAAACAAAGAGAGAGAGAGAGAGAACGAGGAGTAGGAAATATTTTATTGAACTTGTACTCATTGCTGGGCTAAATGCATCACATAAAATCTCTAGTTTATTTGCATAAAAACTCTAAATAATGAATACTATGTTTATCATTGCCTTATAAAGAAAGGGATATTTAGATAAGTTAAGTTACTACTGAGAGGCAACACTGGAATTCGATTCCAGATTTGTCCAAGTCCAGAGTTTCAAGCTCCTAAAAACTATCAAGAATTTGGGGAAAAAAGTTCAAATGAAGAGTTTGCCTTCCTTATAGCTGATTTTTCCCTCTCCTGTAGACCCTCAAAACAGCTGAATAGGAAAAACCGAAATAACTACATTAATGAAAACTTTACTTAAACAATTCTATTTTTAGCAGAGGGATCTTATTAATTACAAGCTAAACTGATGAGATAATAACATATTAACAGTAATTTTAAAACATTTAAAAACTATCATCGTGTTAGTCGCTACAATTATTATAGTATATTTTTATCAACAATCTCTGAAGATAACTTTTATGTATTTATTGCAGTTTAAATTAGGGAAATTTTTCAAGCTATCAGATTTTATCTTCTTGCTACAATGCTTTTATAATCCATCTCTACAGCTATAACTGGATATATACAATGGCAGACTTTCTGTTAATTTTTAGCCATTTCGTGATAGTAAATAAACCTTCAGATAATGGTCCTTGATAGAGCAAGATGAAACTTTATCACAGAGAGAGGAAAAAAATTAGGTAGTTCACAAGCAATTTCAGTTAAATCGACATGATAGTCTGTTAAACCGGTATTTTGTGAGACCCATATTTTTATAATTCAGTTCAAAGTTCATTCAATCAACATGTCTACAAAGCACATTGCCCAAACAGTAACTTTTTATCTGATACTCTACCACCATACCAGCAGGTGGGCCTTATTTGCTTTGGCAGAAATTCAAAGTTTCTAGAAGGCTTCGATGGCTCAAAAGCTATTAACACTGTTAATAGCTCTTGCTGTATTTCAGTAGCTGAACCACCATGTGGAACTGATCTCAAAATAGAAAGATTAAAAAGGCTCACTCTTCTGTTAATACATTTTCATTGATCCCTCTAAATTTACCATCTAAGTCTGAAATTTTTCCACTCTTGATGGCAGTCTTCTCTCTGTGTCTCATGGAAAACTTTTATTCTCTATGCCTTGTCAACAGATGTGATCAATTAAGTTCAATCTTTGTTCTGAGATACATCTATCTATCTATCTATCTATCTATCTATCTATCTATCTATCTATATGTTTTAATATCAATTATATACTTTCGCCTTAGCCCTCACCCTACCGAACTGTGACTATTAAAGCTATAAGATTGATTATGAAGAATGTGGTATATTGCTCTTATAAAGGTTAGAGTGCAATTAAAATCTGGCTTTAATAATCATTAACATAAAAATAAGTTTCCAGAATGTCAATCAAACAGTATTAAAATTAAATCCTTCAGGAAGCCACAGACTAACATAGCTATGTAAGTAAACACTAGTAACCTGAAATGCTAGAGAAAGCATGGAACATAAAGTTAAATACACTAAGTTAGGAGTCTAATACACCAAGTTAGGAGATTTTAACACAATACTTTGCTCTCTATGGTAAAATAGAGAAAAATGTGCCTGCTTTGTGAAGTTTTTAAAAATATGTCTTAAAATGTTTTGTGAACTGAAAAATACTATACACAAAACAAAGTTGCCTTCAGATCAATGGAAAGGAGGAGAAAGGTGTGAAGAAATTGGTGGTATTAGATTGCAGTTGGCAGATACACAAGGCTGACAACAAAGCAATGGAACAAGAGGCAAGGAATATAACTGAACTATAGGTTAGAGAATAAAGGAATTATAAATAGCACCGCTGATGGTTCATGGCAGACGTTAATCATTAATCTGTTCATAAGTCGAATAGATTTCTGTATGCTAAAGTTGAGGAAGAATGTAAGATACATGCCTTTGAGGAACTTACATTTAGTGATAGACGTTACAGTGCTAACCAATATTTATGAATCTCTTCCTTTTCCTGGACATACAGGGAAATTACACCTTCTACCCATTTAAATTTGACATGCAATATCACTTGCTTTGCCCAATAAAATATGAATGTAAATGACATGTATTATTGGATGAAAGCATTTAAGAGGCAGTGCGTAATTTCTCTATATTCTTTTCTCATGCTCTAGAAATTATGGGAGTACCGATTGATAAGGAGATGACACAAATAAAAGAAGCCTGGGTTTCTGCAGTATTTATGGTGCGGAATCTAGATATCCTGGACTAGACTCTAAACAAGCAAGAAATAAGCTTTTGTTTTATTAATCATGAGATCGTTAGTATTATTTGTTACTACACCATAACCTAGCCTATCCTAACACATATTCTAAAAAAAAAGTATAGCAAGTGAAAGAGTATATACATTTGACAGAAAAGAAGTTGAAAGTTTTATCCCAGCTGAACCATTTATTATTTGTTGACTTTGAAGTGTTACTTAACTCTCTTAGCCTCAGTGTTATCCTTTTAAAATGAAGGTAATAATGCTTGCTTAATAGGGCTGTTTTGCATGAGAAAGTACCTGGCTTTTAATAGTGTTAATTAAACAAGGAAGCTATTAGATTGAGGTGGTTCTAATACCCTCCACAGTTTTTGTAAGCAAACCAAAACCTAAGCCTGTAAATGCCTCCAGGTTAAGAAATCAAAACCTAAGGACCAGCAATCTCAGCTAATGAGGCTTTCCAAATAAGGCAACCCCTTAAGCTATCACCAGCCAGATAATTTCCTGCTTTGCTTTAATGTCTTCTTTATACAAGTTCTGCCCCTAACTTCTGTAGATGGCTCTCTCCTACCACTTCCAGTTTTGCACTGCCCCATTCAACTCAATTTTCGTTCAAATGGACTCAAATTTTTATATGCCGGTTTATCTTTTAACAATTCATACTTGAAAAATACTTATTATTATACCTCAGCATAATAAAATAGAGTTCAAATATCTTAACAATAAACACAACTTTTGTTGGTGCCTCTACACATGGATGGCTGAATGCACTGAGCAGGGTTCTGAGCAGCTGTCAAGGGCTGAAAATTAGCGACTGTCCTTTGAGGGTGCCAGGGGTGGAGCATTCCTTGGCTCTAGGAAACAAGGGTGAAGGGGCCATGGAATCCAGCTGGGACATTTTTGCATTCCGCAATTGTTAAATTTCTTTCCCTTTTTTTTTTTTTTTTTTTTTCCGCAACTGGAATATTTTTTGAGACCAGGGTTTCAAAGCAAGTGAGAACAGCTACAGACCAAAAGTAGAGATTATTAAATGATTTAATTTTTATAATACAAAGTCATTGTAGAAAGTTATTTGGCACAATACTTTTCAGATATAAATACTAGGGATCCATTTTGAAAGATATTACATATAGCAAAAAGAAAAGGAAACCAATCCTATGCTTTAAAATTATATAGAAAATACATACATATGTAAATATAAAAGCACATGTATTGTGATAGCCACCATACAAAGTGACCTGCAATGATTCTCACTCACTTCCTGGTATTCTCTCTCACCTTTATGTGATTCTCTCGCACATTGTGCCACTGTTGGTCTATATGACTAAAAGCAGACAGCAGAAGTGCTATCACTTTCAAGATTAGATTATAGAAGATTGCAGCTTCTATCTTAGGCTCTCTCTCCCTCCCTCCCTTCTCTACTGCCGCCCCCCCACCCACCGCCACCCCCATTCTCATTCACTCTAGAAGCCAGCTACTCCTTTCTTGTAAAATCTTTCAGCTGGTCTATGGAGAGGCCCATGTGGTGAGAAGCAGAGGCCTTCGGCCAATTCCAGCAAGGAAGTGAGCCTGTCAATACCATGTCAGTGAGCCTAGGAGCAGTCTCTAACCTCAGTAGAGCCTTGAGATGACTGCAGTCCTGGTGACAAGTTAATTGTAACTTCAGAGGGACCCTAAGCCACAAAAACCAGCTAAACTTCTCCCAGATCCTAACTCTCAGAAACTATAAGATAATGTTTATTGTCTTAAGCTGTTAAATTTGGAAGTAATTTGTATGTCACAGTTTATCAATATAGAAAGGAAAGAAGCATTTAGGATTTTTTTTTGAAACATTTAATATTTTAAGCATATTGCTGATACATTGGCATGTTTTCTGCTTTAAATTAAAATTGTATGATGGTATTGAGGCTTGTCATGATGATTTCTGTTTCTAAATACATAAGGAGCTTTCTTATTTTCTAATACATCTTTTTAAAAAGTCAGTTAATGTCACCCAAAACCACAAGATAAATTTCACTCAAATATTTATTGGATGATATAGTATTTTTTAGGAAAAGCATCTGCCACAAAAATGTTTATTTCAAAATGTTGTATTGCTGGCATGAATCACTATTGCAAGTGCTCTGCTCTCCTTTGCAGAAGGTTATGTTTTGTACAGTGTGAGGCTAATATCAGCGCTATGCGAATAGTCTGTCTGTTGATAGATGTTTTGACTTAAAAAATGTTCTTTGTTTCATTAGGTTGGGCAATGTCAAGAGATTCCACTGTTACTTAAAAAGAACATTTAATGTCATGTTAAATATATAATTTCATCAATGAGACTCTGATTTCCTAATTCCAAAGGATCTTCATTGATCTGGTGGTTTCATTACCAACTCATCAGCAATGCTTCTCTAAGAGTATCTAGTTGAGTCTGGGGGCGCTCAGCTAGCTGGATATTCTTATTAGGTAACCATTTTGCCCAAGCTTCAGATTATGGTAGAAGGTAGAGAGAGGAAAGGAATTGGAATTTGTGTTCTTTTGCTAGGGCTGACATAATAAAATACCTCAGACTGGCTCAAACAACAGAAATTTATTTTTTCATGATTCTGGAGACCACAAGTTTTAGATCAAAGTGTTGGCAGGGTTGTTTTTTTTCCAAGATGGCCATCTTCTTCTGTGTTGTCACGTGGTCTCCCCTCTGGGCGTATCTGTGCCTCAATCTCATCTTCTTATAAGAACACGAGTCATATTGGATTCGGGCTCACCCTAATTAATATACAAAAGAAGCATGAGAATGACACGAATGAACTAAATATTAAACCAGGCTGAATTTACAGCATGCTATGTGCTGCTAGACACTGAACCTGGTTGCTTGGCCATAAGGCCAGACCCCAAGGAACCTATAGAACAAAGAAAGATTCCTGAAGAGATTACTAATGACTATTTATCCATCCTGCTAAAACTTACCATTGCCATAAAAGGAAAACAAAGCTGTACCTTGTACAAAAAGATAAACCCAATCATTTATTCCATCCTTTACTCCCTGTAATCAGTAATTTTACATAGAAGCTAAGAAACAGATATAAACCCAATTCAACAAATACTCAGAGACTCATTCTCTGACTCTGAGAGGAGACCATACTCTGTCTATGGAGTATTGGTCCTTCTCTAATAGACTTTTCTTTGTCTCTAATTCTGGCTAGCTCTTGAATTCTTTCCTGCACAAAGCCAAGGACCTTTCTTCTTTTTGTGCAGGGCCTGAATCCCCACTCAGGGGGATTCACCCCATCCTGCATCATAATGACCTCATATTACCTCTTCAAAGACTATCTCCAAATGCAGCCACTTTTTGAGGTCTAGACTTAGGACTTCAACATAATAAATTGGGTGGGGATGAAGGGCATACAATTCAGTCCCTAAGAAAACTAAAATGTGTTATTTAGATAAATAACTAACAAAGCAAACAAATTAAATCACTGGAACTTTTAAGCAGAACTGAAGAAAAGCTATCAGTTATAATTAAAGAAGTCATGAATTGAGATCTATTGCAGACGACAAGGCTAATAATTACAGAACAGTTAATCATGAATAATCTCGCAGAACACTTAATCATGAGGAATCTCTCCATGGAGCTTGGAGATGGGGTTCACCGGGGGCCATGTTGGAAGCTGGCTACCAGCAAGAGCATGTGTATGCGTGTGGAGTATTTTACATAATCACAAAGTTGATAACATAAATTGTAATCTTTAAATGAGGAAGTGTCAAAAATTGCTCCCTGGACCAATCAAACTCATTCATCAAGGTATTAAAAGATAAAAAACTGTCTTTGAGCCTTAGTCTTTTTCTTGGAATTGTGTTGTTTGTATCAAATGAGCATCACAAACATTTTAAGAAGAATAAATTTAAATTACAGTTAAAAAGCACATCAAAACTATCATAAAATAGGCATATATGCATTAAAGAAATCCAGAATGAAAAAGTAATCAGAGCTGAGTATGGATGTAGTAAATGCCACCATTAAAAAATTAAATTCACTGCAGCAATGCTTAATTTTATGAAAAATTATTCTAAGACAAGCTAGTTAGTTTGTCACAGGGAAAAATATCAGGTAGTATATTCAGACGAACAGTTCTTAGTTGATTTCCAGGAAAAATGTGAAAATAAAAATATGATTTCTTTCATGAATTTTAGAACATACCAAATGTAACAAAAAACTTCATGATGTGGTATCTTACAGTGACTAGAAACCATCATGCTAATAAAAATTATATTCACTTGTTTGGAGTATTAGTTTATTTAGCATATTTGTTCATATGTTAATTAAGGGCTTTTTGTGATGGTAATATAATTCAAAGCAAATAAAATTATTTTATTACAAGAGAGTTGCTCAAGGGCAATTTCCCACTGATTTATTTTAAAGGTTTTCAATACTAAAATCCATTGCTATTTAATACTTTAAGTGGGAGTCAGCAAAGTTTTTCAGCTCTTCTAGCCAAATGGTCTATATCACACAACTACTCAACTCTACCACTGTAGCACAAAAATAACCATCAACAATACCTAAACGTATGAACGTGGCTATGTTCAGTAAAAGTTTAGGTATGGAGACTGAAATTTGAATTTCACATAATTATCATGTGTCACAAAATATTATTCTTCTTTTGATTTTCTTTTTCAACCATTTAGAAACATAAAAACCTTTCATAGCTCACAGGACACACAAAAACAGTTAACAGGCCAGATTTGGTCAATGTGTGCTTTAGAGCTACCCTATTAATATGCTTATAGGCTAATATTTTAGGCAAAGCACTTAATTGTCAGTAAATTATCACTGAAAAACAAAAAATGTGAAAGCCTTCTAGCAGGTTTATAGATGTAATTTCAGATGCCCTCTGGGATACATCAGTGCTGGATATCAGGCCAAAGCCAATAAGCTGAGGTTGAATTCATTGATTTTCTAATTGAAATATGCAGGGTTGCTGGACCATTGGAAAATGTATGCACTTTAAAAAATCAGAAGTAATGTAATTTTAGCAATAAGTACATCACGACTGGTTTTACAGTGACAATCATGTATCATTTCGATAGCTAACATATACAGGTGCTTTCTATGAGTCAGGAGCTTACGTAAGCACTTTAAATATATTAACTTATTCAATTCTCCCACCAAAAATCTGAAAGATGGGTACAATTGTTATCCTCATTTTATAGATTTTAACTTTCAAAATGTTTTCACTATTTATCTGGTTCCTATTGTCTGGTGTGTGTGGGTATGTCTAAATAAAAAAAATATATACATATTAGTAATTAATTTATACTAGAGGCCAAAACTCTAATATCAAAAGCCCAAACCCATCTTTCTTTCTTTATCCATCATTTTTTAAATTATTCAAATAAAAATGAGAAGATGTAAAGATTCTACTTACTTAATGACAATAGTTGTTAATACTACAAGCATTACTGTTAGTGCTTGTGCCATGAGGTTTGATGAAGCATTTGATACTGGGTCCTTCTCATACAACCTCCCAAACAGAGTTACTGTCAAGACAGGTCCAGATGATGGCTTCAGGCTAAACAAGCGTCCATCACTTGATACCTAATTAAAACACAGAGAAGTTCATTGGCTCTACCTTTAAGTTATACAACCCACAACTCATTATTAAAATTCAGTACAACTGGATGAGGAAATAACAAAAATACTGGCCAGGTTACGTTTTATCAGAAATATTTGAAATGATCCAAAGTTCAAGAAAAATTGAATCTATGGAACTGATTCATTTATTTTTGAAATGCCTAGAATCAATATCTTATAATTTGTATATCTGAAGAAGCATCCCATGAGTTAATAAACAAAAAAAACAATGGGTTTGGAAGTATATAAGAGAGAAATCTGGTCATCAGACAAGATAAAGACTCCTCCAAAAAAAAAAGAGGGAAGAGATGGAGGAAGTGGAGGAGGAGGAGGAGGAGAGGAGGAGGAGGAGGAGGAGGAGGAGGAGGAGGAGGAGGAGGAGGAGGAGGAGGAGGAGGAGGAGGCCGGGAAGGAGAAGGAAGAGAAGAATAAAAAAAAAGAGAGAAGAAAAAGAAAAAGACTTTTCCAAATGATCAGAAGGGATTGACGAAGGGGAGTTTGAGTCGAGCTTCCATCATCCCTGTCAATGGCTCACCACAGTGTCCCAACCTGCCCATTGTCCCTAATACACTATAGCAACTGTCTCCACGAGGAAAGGGGAGTGAGAGCAGAACCTGCAGGAAAAGTCAATAGAAGAACATGGCTAAGCAGAGTGCTTGTCCAGTAAGAAATTATACCTAGCCTCTAAAAAAAAGTTTTTGCTTTCTTGCCAACATTGGCCGTGCAGATTCTCTCTCCTCAACTTTTTCATTTTCCTTTTCCTCCTGTGGTTACCCATACCACGAGAGGAATTCCTTCTAACTATCCTAGGTCATCACTGCCCAGTGATGCAGAGCAACTTCCTCTGGTGGCGCTGATCCTGAAACTCTTCTTGGGTATTCTTCCTACTCGACAGACCGTAAACAATCCAGCCTTGTCCCTGCAGTCTCCACAAGAGGATTTTTCTTTATTTTCGAGGACAATTTAATTATTATACTAAGGCTTTCCATACAAGAAATGTGGCCTACTCAGTGTCCTTCGCAATCCCTAAAGACAATTTTACTCTTTTCAAATGGAGATTTTATGATATTTGTAAGCTCTTGAGTAGATTTTGTATTCAAAAAGTGGTTCCTTTTTCATGAAAGGAGTTGGCGACATTAAGCAACGATTCCTACCTGAAATTCTCCTGGCGCAAGCTGAATTTCACTCAGCAACACCTCAGGAAAGACATACTGGGTTCCAAAAGTGCCACTGAGGGAGAGCATTTCAAACCTGGTGGAAGCAGTTTCAACTGAGTCACCACAAGTGTTCAAGTCCATCGTTTTACACTTCAACAGAGTACAAATCTAGGAAAGAAAATGCAAATGATTAAGATCTAGAAAAGCCAGTTGAAACATTCTTCTGACCATGGAAAAAAAATGCCTCTTTGTTTGGTAAATAATATTATTTCCTCAATTGATTAGTCTAGTTCATTGCAGACTATCTATGGCAACTAGTAAAAAAATAAAGGACTTTAGACCTTGGTGTTTTCTGCAATTCATTGTCAAACAAATTAAGTCACATAAAAGAAGCAATGAAATCTTTGGTCTGTAGCGAGAAGAAATACCCTCATTGTTCTTAAGTTAGAAATGCTTTTAATAATTAAAAGTGTTCAATTCTTTAAAAAGATTTAATTTAAATACTAGATTCATCTCTATTTTATTGCCTATTTCACACACTAAAAGAACTTTAAAGTTGTAGTGAACCCTAGAGTTGACGTCAAAGACAACCCCTGTGATCTGGAAAAGTCACGTACTTTTTATCTGAGCAAGGACTTAAATAGTTCTCACTAAATTGCATAGTTATATGATACTACACTACACTACATAGCTATTTGAATGTATAATCTAAGGATATGAATTACCTCACCAGGGAGAGAGAAAAGCCTCCAAAATAAAGATCCATATTCATTTAACTCTCTCTGTACTGCATCTTTTAGGCCTATTCCAAGCCACTTTCATTTCTTGCCTGACTAAAGCAATAGCCTCTAACTGGTCTCATTGCTTCTGCTTTTGAAGTTAGACAGCAAACGCTTAGGGCAAGTGTGTTAAGATGGCATACACATAACTTTTTGGTAAAGGTAGAATACATTTTTCTTTTTGTTCCCTTGAAATACTACTTACACTAATACATATATATTTTTTTAAGCTATAAACCTAGAAGGATAGGAAACCTGGAGGATAAACCACAGTATAATTTTAGAAGCTGAGATATTGACACAAAAGTACTAACCTAGTGAGCAAGCCTAAGAAAGCCAAGTCCTAAACTGGCAGTGGGGAAAACCAAGACTCATCTCTATCTACACGGCAGAATACTCAAAAGCTTCCATCCCTGAGAGCATTGGATACTTCGGCAGCTGGTAAAGCTGCTTGCTAACATAAGGAAAATTAGTTGGAAGTCATTAAGGGTGCCTCAGATACAACTCCCCTTCTTTATTCCAGCAAAGGGGTATTCATTTCCAGAAAGGGTAAAGATGATGTTTAGATGGAGGTTTTAAAAGATGTAGTTGAAAAAGATTACATGAATGAATGATGCTGAATGCTGAGACTGTCTCCTTCCACTGCCATCCACCCTGCAAGGTCATTTCTCACTTGGCCGTCTAAATGCTGCCGGCAAGGCATTTATCCTTCAAGAATAGGGTTGCTAGATAAAATACAGACAGGAGTCCCAGTTTAAATTAAAGTTCAGATAAATTAAAGACACAAAAAATAGTTTTTGGTATAAGTATGTCCCAAATATCCCACAGGACCTGGACATACTTATATTTTTTAAATCTAAACTTTAAATTTATCTGAACTCCAATTTTACCTGGGCATCCTGTATTTTTATTTGCTAAACTAGACAACCTTCCTCAGAAAGAGAATTAGAAGAATTTTGAAACCTGGAAAACCTGATCAACTCGAGAGGAAGTCTTTAAAGATACATATCTCATGGATTACCCTTTTTAAAAAGGTCCAGTTAGATAACCCTACTGTGAAACTTAAAATTGGCAAGTATTACCCATATGCTCAGAAAGTTCAATTGGTTTAGGAGGGTCACCCTATATATGAGAAAACCTCTAAACTTTGAATTTTAAATTCCAAAAGCTGTTTGGCACCAGTGCTTTAGCCAAGGGACCATCGCCCAGCAATAACATCAGAGGGTGTTATTTACTTGACGGAGCTGATCTTCCCAACTATGAAATGACTTCACTCTGCTCTCCTCCAGTGCAATCAGACTCTGGGGGAGGCAGAAAGGCTTCTCTCTGTTCCAAGACCAAGGTGGGAAGGAAGGAAAAAGAGAGAAGAATTGCCAAGAAATTGCTATCTTGTTCTATAACCAACTTTTTAAATCTAAAAATTTATCACAAAAAATAAAATATAAGTTTTGAATTTTAAAAATTAATATGGCAATGTAATATCATATATATGTCACATACGTAATAAAATTAATTAATGTCAATATGCCACATAATATATGGTAATATTTATATGGCAATAAAGTTCTTATGCAACATAATTTGTTTAACTAATTTTCAATTGCTGGACATTTTCTATCTGTGTTCCTGATACTATTTTTTCCTCTTTCCTCCAGCGCTTTGGAGCACTGATAGGATTATTAATTTCTGCTACATTTTCATCCTTTTCCTTTTTTTGTTGCTCTTTCCCTTAGGCCTATAAATATAATCAAGACTTTCTCATCTACCGGAAAAACAAAAATCAAAAATAGCTTTTGTGACCATAAGTTTGTGTCTAGTTCCTGTCTCTTTTTTCTTCTTCCAGTCTCAGACAAGGGTTTTGAAGAAAAAATATTCACTCATTCTTGCAGTATCCTCACATCCCTTTAACTTTTCAACCTACTGCAGTCCGTTTCACTCTGTCATTATGAGCCCAGGAAATTCAACCAAAATTGCATGCATGCCAATAACGGTAAACATATTGTATAAATACACTTCAGAATTTTTTTCTTCTGAGAGTCTCTACTTCCTTGCTGTTCATGAGAGTTCTCTTTGTAAGTTCTCCTTTATTTTTTAGTTATATTTGTAGGTTTCTATTCTTCTGTCCATTTCCTGCCCAAACATTGGAGCTCCAAAGCCCACTATTTTTACTATCTATGTAGTCAACTTTGTAATGAAATTCACTTTTATGGTTTTAACCAACACCTTTATTTTGCTGATTCTCAAAACAATGTTTTTAAATCTAATAATAGCTCCTTTAAGTGTCAGACCCATTATTTTCACCAGCCTATTGGATGGTTCCAGACAAATGTCCCAAAAGTTCCTCAAAATCAGCACATCCAAAGCAAAACTGAGTCTCCACCTACTGCCACCCAGTCTGCTCTTCTTCTCACATCCTGATCTGTCTGAGCATAACATTCACCCAGTCATTCTTGCCAGAAACCTGGCACATTCTAGATCCTTCATTCTGCTTTTCTGTTCCATATCAAATTAGCTGTTACATTCAATTTTCTAAATATTTTTTGACTCCATGCTTTTATTCTTCCTACTAACATAATCTTGGTTCAGGTCCTAATAAGACTAGTTTAGTGATCCACTAATCTTTTTGCTCTTAATTCCATCATCCACAGTGCAGCCAAAATTATCTCCTCAAAAGCAGATGTGATCACATCATTCCCTTGCTGGACACCTTCCAACAGAAGACCATCACTGGTAGAATAAAATTCAAATCTTTAAATGACAGGTAAGATGCTGCAAGTTATGATCCTGCCTCCTGGCTTACCTTCCTGCAATCCTCACCTCTTGTGTTATGCCTTAGTAACACTGGACTATTTGCTCTTCCTTGCATACCCTATTCTCTCACATATCCACACCCTTGATCATGCTCTCACTCTACCTAGAATTCCTTCCCACTCTTTTTCACCTGGATAATAGCACAAGTTCATACATCATGTCTCCAGAAACTTTCCTGGACCTCTGCAGTATTCCTACTGCAAATGCGCATTCTATGTTCTATCACATGCCAACCTTTACTGAAATTATGTGTTCATACGTTTTTCTCCCCTACTAGATTCCTCATAAGGAAGGTCTATACTTATTCATTTTCATATTATTAGCACAAAATATGTACCTAGTATGTAGAAGGCACTTGATAAACATTTATCAAAATGAACAAGCATTGGTACAGTGTTTATCATATAGCAAACAAATATTACACGGTGGGTACAGTTCCAGAACTTCAAGGGCTTTCAGTCTCTAAAAAGTGTGTTCATAATTTGACACAACATGCCTTTGACAAAGTTAAGCATAGGATGTCTAGGAGCACATAAGAGAGGTTTCTAATTCGGTTGAGAAGGAGGGAACAGGGCTACAGAAAGTGTCAGGGAAGCTTTCTTGATGAAGATAATACCTGAAAAGCACTATGAATGATAGGGGGGGGGGGGGTGAGCATCATAGACAAAAAAAAAAAAAAAAAAAAAAACACCAGTGCAGACACCCAGAGATTATGCAGAAGCTGGCATATTGGAGATAGAGAAACGTCTCAGTATGACAGGAGCCCAGGGCACATATGAGCATAAGTGAGCATAGATGATAAAGAATAGAAGAGGGCACTTAACAAGACTTTGAGTGTTTTTTGAAAAGAATTTAATTTGCCAGTTAGAAGATACAGAAATTTTAAGCAAGAGAGTGAAATGATCAGAAATAGTGTTTAGTGATTTTGTAATTATAGTGTAGGGAATGGAGTAGATGAAGCTGAAACTGTCATCAGGAAACTGTTAGGAACGTATTGCAATAACCTGAATGAAATAGGATTGGAGGCCAGATCAAGGAAGAGAAGAGCAGAATGAGAAAAACACGGAAGCTGTTTTTCCTGAGGAGTTCTACCTCATGAGACTAATATAGAACCTTCTTTATGTTGAGAGATATGAGATAACTGAATCTTTGCAGCAGTAAACTATTGTACTATATATCACAGAGATCACCTTTATATGTCTCCAGGACATACTCAGTGTCAAGCTCTTCATAATACAAGATAGGCATTAGTAAACAGATAGGTGAAATGGCTAACTTTGTTTAGGCGGGAAATAGCAGAGGTTAATTATCCATTAAAATTATCTGTAATGTGATTACTAAATCATTTTAAACACTGGTACCACAAATAAATGTCCTTTTTTCTAACCAGTTTAACATTTGCTGACATCTAGGATTGTAAGTTTTAGCAAATAAAATTCAAGATGCTCAACTAAATTTGATTTCAAATAAACAACACATTTTTTTTAGTATACACATATCCCCCGAAGTGGGACATACTTATAATAAAAATAATTGTTTATCTGAAATTTAAATCTAACCAGGTGTCCTGTATTTTATCTGGTAACTTCCCTACTACCAAAATAATCCATTACCTGTAAATAGTAGCTCCCTTCAACAGTGTGTAGTCCATCAAATACCCCTAGGGCATAAACTTCATCTGATCTCTTCTCAGACATCTCATAGCTTAAATGACAGCAGAGATCTTTCTGACAAACAGTGTAATTTCCCGTGACTCTTTTGAGCTCCAAGAAGGTGAATTCATCAGAAAAAACAATGCCCTTAAATTCCTGGTCTCCCGTTGATTGTGCTTCTATACCACTGGCGTAAGAAGTCCAGTTCACAACTGGGTGGTATGGGTGGGAATTCAGTTGTGAGAGGAGGAGTTTTCCCTCCTCTGTCTTCATATCATAATGAAATTCTCTTGGCGAATCAGGTGCATAGATGCCACTTCCTGGAAGTGATAAGTTGGAAATGGCATTTGAAACAGAAAAGTTACAAAGGATCACATCGTTTTTGTTATTTGAAACTTATATTAACATTTTACTCCCCCTAAAGTATTTTTTCATTGATTTCAGTGAAACATGCTAAGGTTAACAAGTGAAAAGAAATCCAACTGAGGATGACACCAAGAGACCAAGGAGAAAGTTTCATGAAAGAAGTAGTGAATTTTTTTTGGTGGTGAGGAAGAAAAGGGTGTTCATTCAAGTCGAATAAAACTAAGTAAATCTAGAAACAATTTATATAAAGACTGATGCTACAGCATGTCACCAGCTAGTTATGCAAAAATTAAGAGTTGAAAAACTCTGTATTTAAGAGTACATATTAGCTAGCAAAAAAGGTTTTTTGCTTTTTTAGATTACATCAATTCTATAAATTTCAATGATTACACAGTACCTGTCATTTTCTTTGAGGGGTGATGTATATTGGATGCAAGGAAATTGACTCCCATGCCCATAGCCCAAGCTGAGTGGAATTCAATAGCTGACAAATGTGGCAAAACATTCATCCAAGCCGTGGGAAACAGTATGGTGTCCACGTGGAAATCCTTCACCAGAGTCACAGCAGGATCGTGGAAGAGTATATCGAAACATGTAAATATGCCAAACCTTCCAAAGGAGGTGTTGAAAGTCACAACCTCAGGCTCCTTGGGTACATTGAATTGATCTTCACCCAAGAAAAGATTTTGCTGTGATAAACAGAAGATGAAGCAGGAAGAAATCTCTTTTAAGAAGTTGCCCTGGAGATCACTGTGTCTGAAAAAGTGCAGGCTCACATCTATTCTGGGGGTTCCCAGCCCCCAGGCCGCGGACTGGTACCACGTGATCTGTTAGGGACCAGGCCACACAGCAGGAGGTGGCAAAGCTTCATCTGTATTTGCAGCTGCTCTCCAGTCTAGCATCACCCCCTCAGCTCCACCTCAGATCACCAGGCATTAGATTCTCATAAGAGCACTGGTCCCTGGTGTCAGAAAGGCTGGGGACCACTGATCTACTCTGCAGAGCCAATTTCATCTATGACCACTGTCTTCAGAGGGAAAGAGTGCTACTGAATCAGAGATTACTACAGCTGAGAAGGAGCCTTCGGTTCAATCTCCTCATTTTATAGATACATACAAGGGAATCCTTGTCTGTTAAGACCTTCTTGAATCTTATAAGACATAGGAGTGAAATAGATAATTTCTACTTGCTAAAATCACTTAAGTATTTTCTGTGGACGAAGAAATTTCTTTGCTCCTTTCTCTTTAAAACCAAGTCTACTTGGTAAGGAGTTTTTTATTCTAGCCTTGACCTATTGCCAGGGTGTGTTTTTAAAAGGACAAAGTTCAAAGATGACATTATATTTCAATGTAGGTAGGTCCCGCTAATCTTCACACACTCCCAACATCAAGCTTTTAAATGCACAGGAAACCTCTCAAGCCTCCTTATAGGGGTTCCTCACACCAAATCATTTCTTTCTATGTTTTGTCTCCACTCTACTTCTAAACTATGCTTATTATTATCAACAATAAGGAATTCCTTCCCCTCTTGTCCACTTTATTTTGTTAAACATTCAGTAATTATTTGTAAATTCATTATACCTTATGGTAGCGTGCCACCAGCTTTCCCTGAGAATCAAACACCACATCAGTGTTGTATTGGTAACGGCCATCAGAGGGACAGTGGGGATCACTGGCATTGCATGGCTTCTTGTCCCCAACATTTGCCACAATGTAGATAACGTTTTCCTTGGCCAGGCAGCTGAGTCTTTGTTGCACTGGGGTGTAGCCAAATCTGATATGTGTTATTGGAAGAGGAAAAAAAAAATCAAGCTTAACTTTTAACGAAATTTAGAATATAGCAGCCTGAACCTATAAAGTGATGTACAGAAAAAATAAGTTCTAAATAACATAGGTAGAAAGTATTAAAACAAGAAGAGACTTCAGAGAAAGTATATGCTTGTGGGAATTTTGGCTGTAGAAAACTATACTACGGGATGATTTCAGTTCATGTATTTTTTCTTTATAGCATTTATCATCTTTTCTAATCATGCATTCCTTTATTTGTTAATCTTATATTGTATGTCACATCTTACAGATATTTGGGGGCAAAGACACATACCTCTTATTCCCTGAACCCATCTCTGACATAAGAGAGGCATTAAAAAATATTTCAAGTGAAAGAAGGGCAATTTGTAAGTAGGAAATTTCTGGGAAGATGACAGAATAGAAAGCACCAGGAATCTATCCCTCCATAGAGAAAAATTGCATGTGCAGAATCTGTCTGATATAATTATTTTGGAACTCTGGAGTCAGTTGAAAGGATTGGAAATTCCAGGGGAAGGCTTGGAAGGTTAATCACAGTTAATTGTATTCTAGTTTAGCTCTTAGCCCAGCTGTGACTACTCATGCCTATCGCTACCTTCAGCCGTGAAGCAGGTAGCCATGCAGGTATTCCTGGAGCGCTTTGCAGGCAGCATGCAGGAGCAGGGTGAGCAATAAAGACTCTCTCCTCTAATTATCAGGGAACTCTGTTCTGGCCTTTGATAACTGTTTCTGATGGTTTGGAGTGTAGAGTCAGTCAGAGGCAAGCAGCCATTATTGCATTCCCAACCCCACACACATTGTTACTATTCTGGCTGAAGTGACTTGAAGGAGATTTATATGACAGAACCTTCTTCTTCCTCTTCTTTTGTTCTTTTTTCCCCTTTTAGGAACCAGAAATTTAAGAACTAGGATATAAAAAAGCAATCACATATATAGGAGAATTTAGAAAGTCACAATACATGCTCAGGGAAAGGCATAGGCTAAGACAAGACCCAAGACATTAAGTTTATCTCAAGCTTACACCCAGCACGGAAAGAACCTACGAGCAAAATAAACAAACAAACAAAAGACAGAAAATTGGGGGGAAAAAAGAAAATTTGATTTGCAGAGGTATCACATTATAATTGAAATGTTTATCTGTCAACAAAAATCATAAGGCATGCAAATAAACAGGACAACAGATATCATCTCGGAGAGAGACCGGATGCCTTACCTACTGGACATAACTTCTGCAGTTCGAATGGCAAAAGCAAAACTAGCACAAATTTCTTTTTTCTTCTTCACAATTTTATGGGTAGAAGATTCATCTTTACTGTAAATCTTAGCAACCTCAGCATACAGTTTTTTTCTTCCCATATTAAGATGACAACTTTCACTTTTTCACTTAAATGGATGTACTTTATAGCTTCTCTTTGGCATATCTAAATTGCCAGAATCACTATTCTTGCACTTTGGGGCCATTATTAAGTAAAATAAGGATCACTTGAACACAAGTGCTATAATAATGTGACAGTTAATCTGATACCGGGAATGACTACTATAACTAATGGGTGAAGAGTATGTGCAGTGTGGATACACTGTGCAAAGGGATGACTCACATCCTGGGTGCAACAGAGGGACAGTGATAGATTTCATCATGCTACTCAGAACACATAGCACACAATTTAAAACTTGTGAATTGTTTATTACTGGCATTTTCCATTTAATATTTTGAACAAATAGTTGACAGCAGGTATCTAAAACCACGGAAAGCAACACCACAAATAAGGGAAGGCTACTGTGTATACCATATATTTTTCATTCAGTTATCCAGTGATAGAAACTTAGGTTGTTTCCATGTCTTAGCTATTGTAAATAATGCTGCAATGAACATGGGAGTGCAGATATCTTTTCAAGATAGTAATTTCACTTCCTTTGAAAATATATCCAGAAGTGAAATTGCTAGATCATATGGTAGTTCTATTTTAATTTTTTGAAGAAACTTCATACTATTTTTCATAATGCTGCACCAATTTACATTCTCACCAACAGTACACAAGGATTCTCTTTTCTCTGTCTCTTCCACCATTTTTTATCTCTTATTCTTTTGATAATAGCCATACTACCAGGTATGAGGTGATATCTCAATGTGGTTTTGATTTGCATTTCCTGCAGATTAGTGATCTGGAGCACCTTTTCATGTAACCATTGGCCATTTGTGTGTTTTCTTTGGGAAAATGTCTATTAGGTTATTATTTAATCAAAAGAATTTTTTTGCTATTGAGTTGTATGAGTTCCTTATATATTTTGGGTATTAACTCCTTATCAGATATATCATTGATAAATATTTTCTCCCATTCTACAGGAGTTTTTCTTTTGCCATGCAGAAGCTTTTTAGTTCAATATAGTTCCACTCATTGATTTTGCTTTTTTTTTTTTTTTTGCTTATATTTTTGGTGTCATATCAAAAAATTTCTTGCTAAGAACAATGGCCAGGAACTTTTTTCCCTATTTTTTTTACTATAAGTTCTACAGTTTCAGGTCTTATGTTTAAGTCCATTTTGAGTTAATTTTTGAGTGGTATAAGACAAAATTCCAATTTCATCCTTTTTTTATGTCAATATCCAGTTTTCCAAACACCATATATTGAAGAGACTATCCTTTCCCCATTGAGTATTTCTGGCTCCCTTATCAAATATTCATTGACCATATGAATAGGCACGGGTTTATTTTTGGAATCTCTGTTCTGTTTTATTGAGCTATGTGTTCATTTTTATGCCAATATTATACTGTTTTGATTTCTCTTTTTTTTTATAGCTTTGAAATACAGTTTGAAGTCAGGAAGTGTGATGTCTTCAGCTTTCTTTTTTATCCCAGATTGCTGTGGCTATTTGGAGTCTTTAGTGGTTCCATACATATTTTAGTATTATTTTTTATATTTCTGTGAAAAATGTCATTGGAATTTAGATAAAGGTTGCATTGAATCTATAGATGAATTTAGATAAAGGTTGCATTGACTCTATAGATGGAAATTTTAATACTACTAGCTTTTCTAATCCACGAACACAGGATATCTTTCCATTTATTTGTGTCATTTTCAATTTATTCCCTCAATGTCTTAGTCTTTGGTGTATAGATCTTTCTTTTGTTAGTTAAATCTTTTCCTATTTTATTGTTTTTAATACTTTGTAAATGGGATTTTTTTTCCATATAGTTCATTGTTAATATACAGAAATACAACTGATTTTATATATTGACTTTGTATTCTGTAACTTTATCAAATTTGTTTATTAGTTCTAACAGTTTTTTGGTGGTGTCTTTAAGATTTTCCTATGCAGCAGCAAACAGAGACAGTATTACTCTTCCTTTCCAATTTGAATGCCTTTTATTTCTTTCTCTTGCTTAATTGCTCTGGCTAGGACTTCCAGTACTATGTTAAACAGAAGTGGCAATAGTGGGCGCTGCTTGTCTTATTCCAAGAAGAAAACTTTCAACCATTCACTATTGAGTATGATAGTAGCTATTGGCTTGTAACATATGACTTCTATACATACTCTGGCATTCTTATCATGAAAAGATGCTGAACTTTGTCAAATGTTATTTCTGTATCTATTGAGGTAATCGTGATTTTTATCTTTCATTCTGTTAATGTGATGTATTACATTTTTTGATTGTACATATTGAAACATTCTTGCATCACAGGGAATAAATACCATGTTATCATAGTCTATGATCCTTTTAAGGTGCTGTTGAATTTGGTTTGCTAGTATTTTGTTAAATTGTTTTTCATTTATGTTTAGCAGGGATATTGACCTGTAGTTTTCTTTTCTTGTGATTTCGTACCTGACTTTGGTATCAGAGTAATGCAGACCTCTAAAAATGAGTTTGGGTGTGTTCCTACTCCCTTTATTTTTTTGTAAGTTTTTGTGATGAACTGGCATTAATTTTTATTTAAATGTTTGGTTGAATTAACTGTGAAGACATCTAGTCCTGGGCTGTACTTTGGAGGGAGGATTTTGATTACTAATTCAATCTCCCTATTCATAACTGGTATACTCAGGCCTTTATTTTGTCATGATTTAGTTTTGGTAAGTTGTCTGTTTGTAGGAATTTATCCACTTTTTCTAAGTTGTCCTATTTGCTGGCCTATAATGTTTGTTCATAGTAGTTTCTTATGATCCTTTGTCTTTCTGTAGTATTATTATAGTGTCTCTTCTTTCATTTCTAAAAATACAGCATTTTTCAGGAATTCACATGCCATCCCTGTACAGAAGCCATTCTAATCTTCTTTGTATCATTTTGATTTTAATATATGTGCTGCCAAAGTGAGAACAAGAGAATTATTGTTTCATAGGTATTGAGATTGAGTTTTGCTAAAGTGTTCTAAAGATAAATGATGGTGATGGTTATGCAACAATGCAAATATAATTAATATCACTGACTATACATTCATTCAAGAATGATTAAGATGGTAAATGTTATGTTATGCATATATTAATTACCACAATTAAAGAATGGGTGGAAAAAAAAAAGACCCTTGGAGGTAAGAAAAGGAAATCTTATTCAGGAAACCAGTCAATTTTAAAAAAGAAAAGGGCAAGAATTTCAAAGATGTGTTTTGGGTCATAGGAGATACAGCTCTGCCCAAGAGGCTAAGAAACCTATTCCAAATTTGAATGACAAAGAAGTAACAGGATCTGAATTTTCTTTAAGATTATTAGGACATCAGAGCATAGAATATAGTAGAATGTTGAGACACTAAATATAGGAAAATCATTAGGAAGCTGTTTAAATAGTTCAGATTACAGGCAACAAGGGTTGAGTTAGGACAGTGACGGTATGGAAAGATGAAAATACTGGAACATTTGTTAATGCTTGATTTCTTTATTTTTATTATGTTACCAGTAGTTGTCCCAGTAAAGAAATTAAAATACAATTTTCAATAGTGAGACCTCAGAAATATAATATTTAGTCATATTTATTCTGTATTGGCATAACCCTAAAATAATAATTGACCAATACTAGGTTATTGCCGAATAGATGTTAGGATGTCGAATGAATGTGTGGTGCCATCTGCTGGCAGTAGTAATTAAAGCTTTCTTTTAGTATTAAATCTAAACCATTAGGTCTACAAATTGGTACAAAATCATAGCAAACATCCACAAAACGGATTCCTTGTAAAACACCAAGAAGGATGGAAAGCACATCTAAAAATTACTATTTTAATGCATTTACATGAATGACCATTTGATAGTCCCTCTACTTGTTTCAATAGTATGTGAAATGCATAGATATAAATGCAACACATTGAACCACTTAAAATATATTTACTCCAAGCCTTTCCAGATCACCTGAATTGGTAGAATAGGTACATGAATTAGAAACCTGATATTTTTGATTTCTGAAACAGTACTGAGTAAATATTTTTCTTGTCTATATTAATCTTTAAAATGCCTTATAGATTCTAATATATTTCCACTTAAACTATGTTTTTCAGATGAATTTGCTATATCCAGAAAAGGCTCCAAAATTCTTTGTTAGACCACATGTCCTGATTTGGAGTTTAAAAACGCATTTTGCTTGTGTGAGCCTGAAATCTGCCTGTCCTAGTGCTACCAGGAACAGAAAAGGGTGAAACAGAAAAATTAAAAGGTATTTTCTAGGACTGTTTTCAAAGTGCTTAATCTCAAAGTACAACAAAAATTGTTAATTATTGAACAAGACATTTACTAATTTACAATAAGTGTACATTAAGTATTCAACAAATATCTGCTGGCTCCTTACCACACAAAGCACCTTGCTAAGTATGCGGGCATCCAGGAAAAAGACATGCTGGGCAGAGCTGTCCCAGTGCAGTATGGGAGACACTGAAACATAAGAGATGATGGGTGCACGCTGAAATCACTTACTCTTCCTGGAGAAACCATGCATGCACACAAAGCTCTGGACTAACAGCACGAATAACATGCAATCAACCCTCAAAATGTTTTATTATACAAGCTAACTAATTAGGCAAGTTTTTTCTTTTACTTTTGGAACTAATGATTGATTCTAAACAGTAAGCCGGATCACCTCAAACATAAGTGCAGATATTCACAGTTATTAAAGGATGCCCCTTATATAAGGACTCAGACACAGGCACATAAGACATTGTCAATGAAAAAAAGGTGAATGAGTAAATTCATCTTTGAGTTAGGTTATTGGACATAGGTTGTCTCTCAAGAAATCTATAAGCTTTCTTCTGTCAGGCAATGAAATCTTCTGAGCCAAATTGATTCTCTTTATGCTCCCGGGAACTATCAAAACTACGGTGCACAACAAATTTAATTATCAGCCTACTATCAGCCTTGTAACAACTAATTCTACTTTATTCAATTGACTTATATTTTGTTTTTCTATCTAAACTGTCCTATTTTTAATTATTTCTAATTTTAGTAAAAATATAATAATAAAATTTTAAAAACTCTCAAATCCCCTTGGAAGCATATGAAGTATAAATGCTAAATAAATAAATAAATAAATAAATAAATAAATAAATAAATAATAAAGGAAAATGAGAAGGCCCTATCTCCATTACACCTGGGTTAACTGGTGACCTAGGCCCCAAGAAAGGTTGGTGACTCTGAGAAAAGAAAAAAAAGGAACTCAGTGGATATTTCAAACATACTCACAGAACATGCTATCTGATCACATGCAAAGAATTAAGGAGCTTAACTACTCATTTCGTTTCATACCCTACATCTAATCTTTCAGTGAAACCTGTCAGAGCTACTTTCAGACTTTATTCAGAATCTGGTCATTTCTCAATGCCCAAACTTCTACCATCTTGGTTCAAGCGCCATCATTACTCTGCCTAGATCACTCCAAGGACCACTGGAGTCTATTCTCTATGTTCTCTGCCAGAGAGATCTTTATAAAACTTAAGTCAGAACATGTCACTTCTCTGCTCAAAACTCTCTAATGGCTACCTTCTCACTCAAGTAACAAAGTCATTATTATGGTCCACAAACCTTTATGCAATCAGGCCCTTCCAAACTATTTGCCTCCATCTCCTACTTTTCTCCCCCCTCCTTCACATCACTTCAACCACACTAACCTTCTTGCTGTTTCTAATATGCCAGACATACACTCTGACCACAGTATCTTAGTATGTAGAATTCCCTTGGCCTGGAATGTTCCTTTCTCAGATACCCATATGACCTACTCCTTCACTTCCTTAAGTCTTTGCTTAGATGTCACCATAAAGCCTTCTGATGACCTAAAAACTTAAGCCCACCCTTATCACCATATTCACCTTTCTGCTTTACTTTTTTTTCATAACATTTATATCTATCTCATATCATAGATTATAAATAAATAGACAGATAGATGATATTAACTTTTTCTTTTTCAATTGACTGTTTCCCTACACTGGAATATCAGCTCCAGAGGACAGAGGCTGTGTTCACTCCAATGTCCAGAATACTACCTGGACATAATAAGTTCTCAAAATTTCATTGAAGAAATAAATGAAGGCCAGTAATGGAGATATATTTGAACCACGGAAAACATAAAGGGAAAATCATACTCCTTGAAATGCAACATCCTGGTGGGGATTTTCTAGAGGCCCTTGAATACATTGTCCTAGAGACAGGCCATTAAGAATCAAGTAAAGTCATTTCATAATGGAAGTGATAACAGAGTTCTTGCTTTTTAGAAACTGAAGATCTAGCATTGGAAATGGCTAAATAAGAGATAATTATGATACAATGAAATATGAATAAAGTAGATGATTAAAATAAATAATCAAGGTGCCTCTACAAGCAGTTACAGCAGTTAGTTTGTATAATTTTAAGAACAATTCCAAAAGACGAATTCTTACAATTTTAGTCATGGTGCATTTGGAAAGCAGTGAGTTAACTGACACAATTCTCTTAGATGTATAATACAGTGTTTTGCTTATATTGAATGTAATAGTGCTATTTTCATCATACTTCATATCTCTTTAGACTACATTTGATTTAAGCTACTTACACAATGCTGCTATATCACCTCCTAGGTTGACAATTAGCTTAAGCTCTAAGGGTTTCATATACATTAACCTCATGAGCTATTTTATGAAAGAAAGGAACATTTTAAATCCTAAACTGACATGTAACGATTTTACTATTTACTTACACAATTTTCAAATTACAGACCCAATAGGGGAACAATTTTCTGCTCATGAGTAAAAAGTCAGAAGACTAGAGTTTGGTTCTGATTACCCACTAACCAACCACCCTGTGACCCTAACCAAGTTACACTAATATCTCTCCAGAGTCAGTCTCTCAATGGAAATTTTCATTGAATTTGATGATTTCTCTGTTACCTGCCAGTAAAAAAAAACCCTGATTTTTGTGATTTCATAATTCATATTTACCTCTCCATTAAATGTGTCCAGATGAGATGAGAAATAATAAAACTATCTTGAAACTTAGAGTTGATAGTGAATGTTATGCAATGATTGTCTACAAAATTTGTTTTTTGTTCGTTTGTTTGTTTGTTTACCTGTCAGGATGATTACAAGGGATCCAGTTCACTTGAGGGTCTGGGATATCCTCCAAGTATGGGTAGATAGCCTCCCTGCTGAAGTTCCAGCCATAAATACCATCTTCTGGAGTCACGATAATATGTGCACCCTGTTAAAAATGAATCTTATTTAAAATATTTCTTAAATTAGCAAACAATTAAAGAGGGGCGTGCGATAAGGCCTGAGATACTAGGTGGCTGAGGAACAGCCAGTTAGGGTTTTTTTTTTTTTTCTTTCAATCTTATTCATTTGTTTTTTACATTTTTAACTTATTTTCTTTGCCCAACCACTTTCATTTTCTAATCCTAATGTCATGCTTTCTTTAGAACTTTTCTATTTTTTCCTAAAAACTAATAGTTTTCCAGGTTACTCATAAGTTTGCTATCCATTGAAATAGTTAACTCTAAACCTAGCTCTTCTTCAAATCAACCCTTCTCTGAACTTTGGTAAATCATTGTACCTGAATGTGTCAGGGTTGATTTATAATTCAAATTCTCTGCTTCCCTTTCTCCTCTGCTCCAGCCTCCCTGCTTTATACTCTGCAAATGAAATTCCTGCTTTTCAGAAGAAAGGGGCTCAGACACTGGTACCTTGTGGGTGCTGAGCCTAGTGGTACAAACTGAGCTAACCTAGGCGACTTTGTGTGGGAGAGTCACCC
This sequence comes from Rousettus aegyptiacus, assembly GCF_014176215.1. Taxonomy (NCBI): domain Eukaryota; kingdom Metazoa; phylum Chordata; class Mammalia; order Chiroptera; family Pteropodidae; genus Rousettus; species Rousettus aegyptiacus. The sequence continues at coordinate 161,546,262 of NW_023416284.1, forward strand.
TGAATCCTGCTGTGGCTTTTAGGAAAATAGTTGGACTAAAAGTGAAAAAGAGCCTCAAAATTTTTGATAACCTTTTAAATGTTTGTATGTATAAGAATGTGTATTGATAAATATAACTTCTATATCTACATCTTTGACTTTCATCACGCTTCACATATCCCTCATCTATATCTGATTTACAAATATCTTATTTAAACCATATTTGTTCAAACCACACTTAACCTTAACCCTACATTTAATTCAATTTAATTATATATGCATTGACATATTTTTGTTCTGTAATAGAATGAAATATCAAGTATACTGTCAAGTAATTTGCAACTTACATTTGTTTTAATGTTATGAGCTAACTCAAAATCCTACACATTCTTAAGAGAACAAATGTACATCAAAAATACTCTAAAAATAGCATCTGGTCCCTGACCCATTTATCCTCCTCCCTCCATCTGTAGCAGAAAAGGGCAACAAAGTTGTTGAATTTAGGACAATTCCTCAGAGATCTACGGTACTTCAATGACAACCAAGCTGTTCTTTTCCTAACTTCATCTCACTATTAGGAGAGTAACAGTGTTCTTTTTCTAATAATTTGGAAAAGGAGGTAGGATTCTGATTGTAAAACAAAAGTTCTAAGCTACCTTGGCACATATGTCATGATGTACCTTGACACGTATGTAATTGGCCGTGACAATGACCCTGTCTCCTTAGACTCCACTCTTTCTCTACATAGAAGCCCTCACTCTAGAGAGGTGGTACCTGTTTTGCTGCTGATATGATGGCTCTCTCCAAAAGATCCAAATTTCGGTTCATTAATACCAATGCCTCTTTATGGGACACTGGTGTTGAGGTGGCATTAGGCAATATCACCGCATGCTCATAAACAGCTGCAATAAAGGTCTCCAGGGAGCTGGCTTTTAAGACACAGAAAACTGAAGTTGCCACATAAGTCAACAGCTGAGAAGTACTCATGCCGAAGTCCAATGACTGCTGAAAAACAGAACAAGTCCTGATATTTATAGAGAGAAACCACAATGAATCACATGGTGTCCAGGACTTAGTACTTTTAAAATAAATCACAACATGTAACTTTGAGAAAACAGTATGGTTTTACATCATAGACATAGATGTAAACAAATTTTATATAACAAACGATCTCCCCTTATCGTTGTGATAAGAGGTTGTTCAGACACTCTCCCTGCAGATGTCTGTCTTCTTCCCATGTTTGATCCTGAGTCCAAATTTCCATTTTATAAAAACACCAGTCATCAGATTTAATGCCCAGCTGACTCCAGAATGACTTCATCTTAACTAATTTCATCGGAAACTATCCTATTTCCAAATGAGGTCATATTCTAAGGTATATGTGGTTAGGACTTAAACATGAATTTTTAGACACCATATATTACAGAACTTCAATACACTGCAGTATATGTAAATAATTTGAAGAATAAATAGGTTTATACTTTTAAAATTATTACTATCATCATATAAATATTTAAACACTACACATTATTTACTTTAGTTTCCTCAGAATGGGGAAGCCATGACAAAGAGAAATACAAAAGGGTCATTTATTAGCTATTGCTATATGAAAGTTACCTGAAATTTGGTGGCTTCAAACAGCAAGCACTTATTATCTCACATTTTCTGTGGGTCAGGAATCTAGGAGCTGGGTGCCTCTGGTCCAGAGTCTCTTTCACAAAGCAGTAATGAAGCTACTGACTCAGGCTGCAGTTATCTCAAAGCTTGACTGAGGACAATTCACTTCTAAGCTCCAAGCTCACCTGAAGTTCTTCTGATGGCAGCCTCAGGTCATCCCTGGCTATTGCCTGAAGATGTGAATTCCTTGCTTCAGCCTTGATAAAAAGCTACTGGCATTATGGTATCTGGCTTCCAGACAGAAGCTACAGTCTCTTAATAGTCTAATGTGAGAAGTGACGCCTCATCCCTTCTGTTGTATACTAGTCATTAAAAGCAAGTCGGGTCGGTCCAGCTCACAATTGTGGGAGGGGATTACACAAGGGCATAAATGAAGCAAGAATTATTGCAGATGATCTTAGAAGCTACAGACCACAGGCTTAAAAGGGCAGTATAAATAATGACAGAAAGAACAAGTGTAAGAACTAAAGAGAGAAATAGAGGGGGATGAAAGAGAGAAAAATAATAGAAAATAGAAAAAGAGCTTATAAATTTTGGTATGTAATAAGTAGGCAAATTTTGTTTTAGTTGTAAATTAGTTTAATATTTTTCATATTTATAGAACTAGTGTTTATAACTATCCATTTTATTTTTAGATTTTATTTTGGATGTCTGATTTTTCTTTTATTTCTGTACTATAATAGATTTATTCTGTGGCTGCCAAGATAACCAAGAGGCCGTGGTTGCCCAGCCTTCATGAGTCTACAGCAAATACCAGCTCCTTCTACTTGCTGACTTTCTTTGGGTTTTCCATTCCCAGGTGGGTGGGGATACACACACTTCACATGAGATGTGATCGTTACTTAACAATGTATAAAAAGAAGCTCTGAAATAAAAGTTAAAACTAGAATGAGTTACAGAGAGGTTGAAAAATTGTTTTATCTTATTAGGTTAGAAATGTTATTATTGGGTTTCCAGTCTGACATAGAAAGAGTTTGGAAGCTAACTTTCCTATTTCAGAACACGAAAAGAAGCTGAACAGCTGAAAACCAATAACTTTCCTTAGATGCGTCAGAGAATTATAGGACAAATCACTACTCCAAAATTTGAAAGACATCCTTACCTGCAGCAGAAGTCCACTGTTGGAGCCAGTACTGGTGTCTACATAAAAAGCATCCAAACCTGTAGAGAATTTTTATAAGTTTATTTGAGCCAAAACCAACAATTACCATAAAGCAAGATCTAAAATGCTCAGGAAAATGACAGTTTTGCAGTTTCTTTTATGCATTTGAGGTTAAAGAGAGAAGTAAAGAGGATTACCTGAAGGTGGGAGAAAGCAAGGCAGGGATCGAATAATAATAGTTAACAAGATTATATTCTGTGTTGAGGGTGGTTTTATCTGAGAGGTCTGAAAAGAGGCATTTCAAAGACTTGTTAATTTAGAGACGCAGAAACAACTGAGCAGGGCTTGCTTCAAGCAAAGATTAACCTTTTACTAAAGAAGTTATACAACCTGGAGTGTGACTCCCTACCTTGTCCTGCCCAGTTAGTAATTTAAAATCAGATTACTCTGTGAGGTTACTTTCCATAGAAGCCCTTTTTTTCATCCACAACTGGAACTCGTGAAGCACCAACAGTGTCTACTACAACACCTGAGCTCGGTCTCCTGATTACTAATGCCACTGCATCGCCTTTGACAAGCACTCTACAGAATGCCAAATTCAGCCTTGCTGTTGTTCGTACAGAGTAGAGATACTGCGGCAATTGTCTCCAGCAAAACTTGTATATGGAGAGAAGCCTTGATTGATACCTCCGGACTCTTCCAACCAAACCTGCATAGAGGGAGAGAATTGCCTCTTGAGAGGGGAAATGTGACGTCCCACTGCCTAGGGTCAGAACAAGACCCACAGTAATCTGGATTTTGCTGACAAAGTAGTGATGACACCAACTCAGGCATCAGGTTCCAAAAGGAACTCAGCAGCAAGTCTTACCCAGAACAAATGGAGAAAGCCAGAAGCAGGGGAAAAGGAGAAGAGAACAAGGACTAAATAGGGTTGGTACTGCCTCTTGTACTCCTCTATGTCCCCAGCACCTAGCGTAGTATACATAAAAGATTTAATAAATGTAGCTTTTAAGGAAATATGATTCTTGTGCCAGCACTGTTATCAGCTTGCTGTGCAACCTTGAATAGTTTACTTCCCTTATCAATTATCTCCTCAGATGATTTAGTTCATTCAGTTGATCCAGCTGATCCAGGGAAGTCAATGCAAATGCTGATATCAGGGTGATTTTGAGGATGAGATGAGATGAGGTGAACTCCAAGAGCCATCTGCATACTTATGTGTATGTGCGATATTGTGGTTTACATAAGAAATATGTGTATACACACATATACATATATACATGTGTGTGTGTGTATATATATAATCTCAAAAATCTAAATAAAGAATGGCAATAACTGCATATCTATCAACAAATACTTCAAATAAAAAAGAATGAAGTGCTCCAATCAAAATATAAGGTGGCTGAATGGATAAGAAATCAAGACCCTTACATACATTGCCTACAAGAGACTCACTTCAAATAAAAGACACACACAGACTAAAAGTAAAAGGATGGAAAAAGATATTTCATAATAGACCCAGAGGGTATTGTGCTGAGTGGAGTAAGTTAAATAGAGGAAGACAAATGCCATAAGATTGCACGTATATGTGGAATCTAAAGAACAAAATAAACAATCAGAAACAGAAACAAACCCGTAGATACAAAGAACATTTTGAGAGTTAACAGATGGGAGGGGGCTAGGGAGTCAGTAGAAAAGGAAGAAGGGATTAAGAAGTACAATTGGTAGTTTCAAAATAGTCTTGGAGATATAAAGTATAGCATAAGGAATATAACCAATAATATTATAATAACTATGTATAGTGTTAGAGGGACACCAGATTTATTGGGATGATATAAAAATTTATCTAAAAAAAATGTTTTAAAAGATAAGGGGAAAAACAATTTCAGAAGGGCAGCTCTGTTGTTGAACTATGGTGAGTAAGCACAGAGAATGCCCATTGCATTCATTGGTTCTGCAGCTCCCTGTAAGAGACAGAGGGGGCAGAGGTTGGCTTACATAAGATGCATGGGGTGAGGGGTGATGAAGAAGGTGGGTCTGCTGGGTACTAATGCAGCCTCTAGACACTAGTCTAGGAGAGAGAGGAAAGGAGGCTGGAAAGAATCGACATGAGGCCATCAGGAGGGAGTCCCAGACACAGGTACGATCCTAGGATTCTACTGTCATAGTCCCCAGAAAAAATATCCATGAATGATAGAAGTAGAGGAAGGGCATTTTCTGCTACCTAGAATGTCTACGGCTTCCTGGAACTAGATCGAATTAAATTAGGTGGAAATAAATACCTATGAAAAGTCTAGGAAAGCAAGTGTCATACCTTTTGTGGAAAAAGGGTGTTCCCAAACTCAGAGTTATCCTCAATCATTCCCACATATCCCAGAGAGCCCCCTTGATTTCACATGTGTCTCTTCCCAGAGTTAATGAGTGACTAGACATATAAAAAGACTCAGGGAGCCAGGGCCTAGGGACCAGAGGTAACTGGGGAAAAGGTGACAGATGGCCCTTTTTAAAGAAGATCTCAGTCTATCACGGCCTACAACAAATCCCTTAATATAGAAGGAATTTAATCATGATAGGGTAGATTTTAGGAAAAGATAATTTCAGAAAGAAACAAAGTATGGTCTGAAGGAGATTATTTATTTATTTATTTTAATTTCCATACAAATAAATCATAATAGTAGAATAAAGAGAGAATAGAATAACTTTAATTAATTAAAAAGTTGTTCATAATTACTTAAAAGATGATCTTGTTTTTTAATTTCTTGTATCTTAAATGACTAGGACCAAAGACCCTCTGCATATTCAATATTTGTTCTTTGTATTTCCAAATGATAGAAATAACATTCACATACATTAGAGCAGTTATCAGAAATGGATTTTTCTAGGCCCCCTCCCATTTAAATATATGTTTCGTTACATACATATACATACTTAAATGCATCTGCATTAAAGATGAATGCATCTTCCATAAATGAGTTTGTGCTAGATAAAATCTGTAAAATGTAAAATTTGTACACACATCTATGGCTTTTTAAATCTTCTTTTGTTTATTGTTTTAGCAAATTTATGACATCTCATAAACAAACACTAAGGGCTCTTTTTTCCCTGACTCTCTTTGCCATGTTAATCTTGAAAGGGTGCTGGAAAAGGGGATCATTGTAATTATTCTGGTTCCTGCCCTAGGCGTGGAGGGTCCTTCTCAAACACTCTTCCGTATAGAGTCATAACTAAAACAGGCAAAGGGGCTCCACTTCTGCTCTTCAGACGTCCATCTCTTGAAACCTGATCAAAGAAAGCAAAGGATTAACTCCAGTGCAGAGCTTGGTTTCCAGCCATTATCACTCCAAAAGCAACATAAAATAGTCAAAAGCACACAGGATTTAGTGTCAGAAGATGCATGCTTCAGATCTAAAGGTCTAGTAGCAGAGGAACCTTGGGTAAAAACGCAGCAGATAAATATATTGCACAGAAAGGTTAAATAAGATAATATGTAATAAAGAGTTCATTTCACTCAAGAAACACTATAGAAAGTATTAATTATTATTATCATTATTATAACTTCTCAGAATAATATACCATGAAATAAGTTGTAGATGCATTATTTAATGTATTTAATTTGGACCATACAAATAAAGAGAACATTAGTTGCTAGCCATCATCTGTAATCATTTTTATTTTAATTTTCCATAACCTCATTGTTGTCTCATATCTCAAAAATCACATTTATGTAGAAAAATGAACCCCAAATTTTCCATCATGGCTTAAAGACAATCTAGAGCCACAATTATCTTCCACATGTCTTTAAATTGTTGCTTGTATTATGTGAACCACAATATGCAATACTCTCTCATTATTTCAAAGATCTTCGTTATACCAATCTACCCTATCTAGTCAAAGAAATTTACCATTCTGAAAATCTCTTACCTCATAATGTCTTTCAGGGGCAAGGTGACTCCCACTTAGAATGAGCTGTGGAAAAACATAACTTGTTCCAAATGTGCCACTGAGGGAGAATTCTTCAAAGCTGGTAAAAGCTGACCCCACAGGCTCCCCACAAGTTCTTGGGTCAGTAGTCTGACACTTGAGTAATATACATATCTATGTAGGAAAAGAAAAGATATCTTGGAAATATTTCTCAGAAAAATACAATTTCAAGGAATAGAGGAATATGTGTTAGATTGCCTCTTAAGTAAAGTTTTTCAAATTTTAGGCCGTTACCTTTTAGTGAATCCTAAAATCAATTTAATGGGTTAGAATTCGCTCTTTTTTTAATGAAGCAAAATGCAATAGACTAGGATTTTAGAAATCATAATTACATAATTCAACTTTTCTAATTCTAATTTGAATTATTTCATAAATGTTTGTTTCAATTAAATATCTCTTTTAACTCGGTCACACATCTTGACTTCACCGAAATGGACTTCTTGCTCTGAACTCTAATTGAAGGCAGTTTGAAAAACACTGCTCTAAAGTAACTGACCAAGTAATGAAAATGCATGGAAGTTGAAGGTTTGTAAACTCAAACCTGGCTTGCTGAGAACTAATCAACCTGCTTTATGTTTTTATTTTGCACCCAAGAGAACTAATTCTGTTCTTGCTAAGACTAAATAAATAAGGTGTTCGGGGGTGGGGGGGGCGGAGGGGGCATAGGAATTCTGTGATAAATATAACATTATTCCAATTAATTGAATCCAGCTGGATTTTTAAAGAAATGCAATGATGACCTAGAAGAAAAACTAATAAAGAAAACGTTCTAACATATGTAAGCATTTCTACCTGTAAGTAATATTGGCCTTCTACGGTGTGCAGTCCGTCAAAAGCACCTAGGGCATATGTCTCATCTGTTTGCTTCTCAGACATCTTGTAAGTTAAGTGACAATGCAGGTCTTTCTGGCAAACAGTATAATTTCCTGTGTTTCTCTTAAGCTCCATGAAGGTGAACTCATCAAAATAAATCGTCCCTGGAAAATCCAACAGCTCAGATGAGAATGGCTTGACACCTTTGGCATAAGCACTCCAGTCAACAGCTGCAGGAGAGGTGAGTTCACTTCGAGGACGGGTCTTCAATTCTGAGAGCATCAGCTGGCCACTCTCTGTTTCCATGTCATAGTAATACAACATCTTGACTGATTCAGGCGTGTAGATTCCACTTCCTATGGGCAACACAAAGAAACACACAAATTTTGGGTTCCAACTTTGCATGATGACAAACTAATAGAATCATCTCATAAGAAAGTTAATATAAAGTTATAAAAGCATAAGGATTTTCAAGATACATGAGGAGATAGCTGTTACGTTGGCTTAAGTTCCAATTTGACTCAGTCCTCCATAAGTCATTGCTTGCACTGAAATTATCATTTGAATTGGATAGCTTCTTTTTTTTTTTTTTACTTAAGCTACCTTTTTTTAAAGCCAACTTCATGACAAACTAGAAAATTCCCCAAAAACGAAGAATAATTTTAGCTTTCACTGACCTATCTAATGTATTTGTGTTTGAGATTCTTCATTTAGATTCATGAATAACACAGCAGTCAAGAAATGAACTTGCATTATCCTGAGTATGGTTATTATAAAGGATAAACTCTAAAACTCTGATTAAGTCTAATATGATTTTGTCACCTCAACAAGATTTACTTTAATCGTACTAATGGATGTTCATTGCAAAATTCTTTAGAACTGGCTTTGGGTTTTTTTTGTTTTGTTGTTTATTTTTTTTATGTGATTTGACTTCTCTCTAACTAATTTCCCCTCATGCAAAATTGACATAATAATGTTTACATCCTTCTTTACTCAGAGTGATAATGTTCCATTTAAGGAATGTTGGTGTAAAAACCCACGCTATTATTAATTTTGTGACATTAGAGTTAATAAAACAATCATTAAAGAAAGGTGTGGTTTGAAAATCAGCGAAGGCTTCCTAAAATTGTCACTGACAGTTAGTTGTCTCTTGACTGTTGTGAGTTATCTGTCATATGCATTCTGGTGTTGTGGGTATTTGCAGCAAGCAGGTTGACTCTCACGGATCTGGCCCATGCCGAATGGAAGGGAACCGCTGAGAGGAGGGGCAGTGTGTTGTACCATGCCGTGGGGTAGAGAACACTGTCAACTTGAAACTCATCCACCACCACCATGGCCGGGTCATGAGAAAAAATGTCAAAGCAAGTGAAAATGCCAAACTTCCCAAAGGAGTGACAAAAGGAGTTGCAAATCCTTGGGGAAATCAAATCGAATTTCAGGTGCAAAAAGAGTGTACTGTTAACAGTAAGCAAGAGAAAATTAGTAAGAAAATTGCCAAATAGAGGTGATCAATACCCACATATTCTTTTTCCCATGCATGTTGATGTACATATTTAAAACTGTTACAGGTGAATATGTGTAAATCATAACCAGTATACCACTGTCTATGAGTTTTCTTAATGTGATATTAACCAAAAAACAATTTTTCTACAACCAATGAATCAACCAATGAGATTACATCTACAAATGATATTTAAAAGGTGAATATTTCTGTCTTAAAAGCACAGGTCGAATTTTGAATATGACAAACGTTGAATATGACAAATTTACCATATTTCTTAAATATCAATAGTACTGCTAATATGAAGTTTTACACATGTTAATAAAATAAACCTTGTCATGCCTCCCTTTGATACTGCTAGGTCTTTATAAGTGATAGTTAAACCTTGATAGTTAGTAAATCATTGGTAACTTTTTTTTTTTTCAGCCTAATTATCACTCCAAAACTCCACTTTGCCTAGGCTTTAGAATACAGCATATGTTTTTACTCAGGTTGTTATCTGGCCCGACTGTGCACATGTGTGCTCTCTGGCTATATCTCTCTCTCCTTCACTGAGGATCCCATTCTCCTCCACCCTCCCTCATGTGGTAGCCCATCCTTCATTCATCAGTGATCATCTCAAGGAATGCATGTAGCCTGATTGGAGTCAAGGCATGACAAGGTTTTCACAAGGTTTCTAGGAGAGAGAAATGTACTTTTCCTCTGGATTTTATTGCTATAAAGATGTGAGTTTTATGTTGAGCAGCAACATAATTTCTAAAAGGACAGTAAGCTTGAGAAAAAAGCTAACAAAGGGCTAGGAAATGGAGGGATGGATGACACCTTTTGAGCCTCTGAGGGACAAACTGCATCTGCAACTGGACCTACTCTTTCTACAATTTATATTTTTTTAGGTACATAAGCAAGAAAGTTTCGTTGTCATTTTTTAAGCCAATTTTAGTTAGGGTTTTCTATCATTGCAAACAAAAAAAATCCTAATGGAATGATAGATTAAAGCTTACCATAAAATGTTAATGAATTGGGGCAAAAAAAAAACTAATTCTGCTATTAAATCATGAATGGAACAGATTTTCTCCTTTCTCAGAGAATACTAAAACCTTTGTGAAGTTATTATCGCAGTTGTTTTAATATTCTGCCATATTCTTTTTTATGACTATTTTGAACCCAGAACCCTTATATGAAACCAAAGTAAATTAAATCCCTTTTTCAACTAAAATGTAACAATTAAGAAATGTATTTGTAATAGCTCTCTCATCAACATTCAACAGACAAATATACATACGTATCACAAACAAACAGAAGAGGAAGTAAATCAATTTTAAAATACAAGTGATTTTCACCTTATGGTAGCGCGCCACCAGTCTACCCTCAGAATCAAACACCACATCAGTGTTGTATTGGTAACGACCATCAGGGGGACACTTAGGGTCACTGGCATTGCATGGCTTCTTGTCCCCAATATTTGCCACAACGTAGATAGAGTCGTCCTTGGCCAGGCAGCTGAGCCTTTCTTGCACTGGGGTATAACCAAACCTATTTCAATGGATATTGCCTTAAACTTACTACATTTTAGTCATTTCTTAACTTCCAAATTGATACTTTATTTTCCCATTACTGATAACATAACACCTCTAGTTTAAGAATCAAAAGAAAAATTTTAAAACTCACATGCAATATAATCTTCATCTTTATGAAATTAACCTATTTTAATGTGCCAGACTGCAGATTGCAGTGTAACTGAAGTGCAGAAAAGATGGCAGAGGAAGAGGAAAAAGAAAAGTAATAGTTTCTCTTAAAAAGTACTCCCGGAAGGCAAACGGAGGGCTTGAAATTTAGCAGACTCTTTTAATGGGAAGGACCTTTTCTGTAACCCAAACCATAGTCTTATTAGGAGGCAGTAAATAGTTGGCCCTATGTAGATCATTTTCTATAGCAAATAAATGCAGCGTTAGGTACTGGAAATACCTGAAGAAGGAGAAGGAGAAAGAGAGAAGGAGAAGAAAGAGGAGGAGGAGTGGAAGAGGAGAAAGGAAGGGGAGGGAGAAGGGAGAGGGGGGGAAGGAGAAAGAGGAAGAGAAAAAAGTAGAAAAGAAAAGAGAAGAGAAGAAAAGAAAAGAAAAAAGAAAAGAAAAGAAAAGAAAAGAAAAGAAAAGAAAAGAAAAGAAAAGAAAAGAAAAGAAAAAAGAAAAGAAAAGAAAAGAAAAGAAAAAAGAAAAGAAAAGAAAAAGGAAAAAAAAGACATAAAAAAGCACTTCACTATTAGGCTTTGTTTCCTCATCTGTAAATGCAACCTATTATCTTTCTTTCAATCTGAGAGAGTCTTGCAAAAAACCCTGAGCTAAATGCAGACTATGAAATTGCTTTTCAAAGTAATACCAAATCTGTTTACATCAGCAATATTTATCTTGGAAATAAGAAGAGATTGAGAAGATAAAATAAATAGAATGATAGCAACCTTAAGTACTTCTAGGCTCTAATTTGAAAATGAGCCATGCACATGAACTACCATAGAGCCAGTACAAAGACCAAAGGAAGTTACAGAGAGGTTTCAGCAAATAATAAGACAAAAATTTTTAGCAACCAGAATATGCTGTTAAAGAAGTGAATTAACTAGGCACTGGAAATTTCAAGTATAATATGGTGCATCCAGGCACTCCGAGACATTCAGTTATCATAGCTCAATGGAAATGGCTATGTTGAAATTCTAGCCATGCTCATCACCAATTTCCTCAATTTGAAATGAGAATAATTATACCTGCTACATAAATTGAATGAGGTAATGCATAGTCTACAGTTTCTGGGACCAAATAGGTGCTCAATAAATTAGTAATGGCCCTTACAGATTTTATAACTACAAGAAAACAACCCAAAAAACTGGTGACTATTGCTTCAGAGGTTATTCCAGCTCTCTCCTTGATCTCAGCCTCTTTGCAATTGATATTGACCTAATATTTGAATACAAAGGACAGATTTATCACAATCGTTTTAGACCATTTCTTTTATTTTGCCTTCAGGAAAAACAGGGGATATTGTCAACATTCATATTCATTAAGATCTTTAGTAAAATTATTATGTAATTTGTTTAATTTTTCTTTTTTTGGGGGGGATGCTACTAAGCAATCGGGATACTTTACTTCCTTTTACTTCCTCCTGAGGAAAGCCCAAGAAAGCATGGGACATGTCCGTATTCTAAATGATAGTATTTAAACATGAGGGATGACCACATTTCTTTTCTATTATCCCTCTTAGGATAATAGAAAATCCATTAATAATGGATTTCTTTACCAATATTACCATTATATTAAATACTGGATTTCTCCTTTTTATAACACAGAGCTGAAAACTTGTCTTTTGAATAAGTGTCTCTCTAAGACTCAATAATGTTAGTTTCAGCAGTCACCTACCTTCCTTAACTTAATTGCCAGAGACTAATTAGGCTTCAGGACATTTTTTCCCTGGGCAAGTTAGTTTTATCAGCTCGGGCAGAGTGTATTTTAGTATAAGCCTCTTGAATGACTGCAAATAACAGGTGCTTCCTGTTCTGAGGAAAGCCGCATAATCAAGTAGACACTGAATCATAGTTATATGGTTTCTCTAAACACAGATCATGCGACATTCAGAGAATATTTTCACAAAGGTGAAAAGCCCAGGGCAAGACAATTCACACAGTAGAGTTCCTATGTTGTAGCATTAGATCACTCCAATTGATTTCAAATGGTCAAAATTATTTAAGTTCCTTTTTGTGCTATAGATATAGTTCTGAACAGATGAGTGTAAATTTAAAATTAGCAGATTAAATTACTTTTTAATTCATTGATTTTCTCATTTAAAGAAATTTTATGAGAACTATTTTTAAAAGTAAATATACCTATAATAATCTATTTCCAAATCTTTCTTATGTTTTACATAAAATTTTTTTAAAGTTATGCCTAAGTTACAGCTATAAATAATTATAAAATTTCTTGAAGGATAAGAAAACAAAGAAGTTCAGACCCAGTTTCTTCTGTTATAAAAAGAAATTGTGACAGTTAACATTGGAAAGGACACAATGACATACAGATTCTATGTATATTTCTTCGCTTAACACTCTTGTCTACTCTGTAAGGGAAATTTGTCTCTTTAGGAGAGGAAATTTTATTATCCCTGTTTTACAGATTAAAAAACAGAGACACCTAATGTTTAGGTTGTCTGTCCCACGTCACTCAGGTAAGAGATGGTATAATATGGTCTCAGGAAAAACATACTGGCTATTGAACTCTTTTAATAAAATACACTTTCCTGGCAGTTCAGTCTGTCCATTAATATGGACAATTTTGGACAATTATAGAAGGCCAGCATCATAACAGCAATTTGCTGAAAACTTGTGTATAAAGCTATGACAGATGCTGTTTTAACAGAGCTCACAAAATGGCAAGGGAGAACCGTAGTATACACGCTGATGAATGATGGAGATGTTGTGACATGAGGCTACTATTGACCTTCTGATGACACATAACAAGCATTTTACAGCTTTATTTTGGTATATTTGACCTCCATTACTATTCTTATGCTTTGGGACCATTATTAAGTAAAATAAGGGCTATTTGAACACAAGCATTGCAATAGGAAAACAGTTGATCTGATAACCCAGCTGGCTACTAAGTGACTAATAAGTATATACGACATAGACATGCTGGACAATGGGATGATTTATGTCTCCTGCAGGAAAAGTGGGATAGCGTGAGATTTCATCATGTGACTCAGAATGGTGAACAATTTAAAACTTAGGAATTGTTTATTTTAAGAATTTTCCAAATTCATATTTTGGACCACAGCTGACCATGTGAAACTGAAACCATGGAAAACAAAACTGTGGATAAGGGGTTACTGCTATATTTAAAACATTAATTCCCAGATGTGGTCCATACTCCATGAGGAATAAGCGAGTTGATTTTGCAAGATATACAGATAAATTCTTTTGATTTTAATAGTTGCAGATTAATACTCAATGTTTACTAGAAAATTTAAAATTATTTCATCAAACCCATGGATAGTAGAATGCATACAATTCTGGATTTGTTTCTACAGTTTACCTATATGAACCCTTTATTTGATGATGTTGAATTATTACCTATCCTCTGAACACTGTATGTGCAGCTCTACCTATATGATTCTATGTCCATTTCTCCCTGACATGCACTTGCTCTTCATCTATTTAAGTTACAGCTCCTTGTAGAGTTTTCTCAAATCTACCCCAGTTCTAAGTGATATTTCCAAACTTTCAAAGCATTATTTTCTTGTCTTTGTGAATATTTCTCACAGCTTGCTGTTATCTCGACCCTTAATTTAAATCTTATGCTGATATTTAGTTTTGTAGATGTGTCTTCTCTTCTTAAAGAGATTAAAAGGAATCTTGATGTATCATTTCAGGACATCCATGTCTAACAATCATTTAAAAAGGATGCATCCCAGGGAGTAAACCCTGGAGGATAAGGGACTGTCTTGCTTACTGTTGAGTCTCATCACTCCAGCACATAGTGAAACGTACGGGACCCCAATACACAAATAAATGTTGAATGAGGGAACCAGTCACCTGAAAGTCCAACTTGTTCCATGTTTGAATGTTGCAAACATTAATTCTATTTCTCTCTCTCTCTCTCTCTCTCTCTCCCCCCCTCTCTTTCTCTCTCTCTCCACCCCTCTCCTTTATCCTTTCTAATCCTTTCCCAATGTAGATTTATCTTTGTTTACTTGTGTGGTTTAGTTATATAATTCAAAACCTTTTGATTCTAATACTTTTTCCATTAACTAAATAAATATTCCTTCCTTCTCCTAGGTATCCCAGTGAGTTTCCATGTGTTCTTGTGCCCATCCAACACAAATTCATTTCAGAAAAACTATCTGAGGACAAGACGAAAACTATAAGATAGATTAATTGTTTTGCAATAAGGAGGAAGCTTTTTATATTTCAGGTTGAAATGCTAATTGTTGTCTTAGATCACCTGACTTTCTGAATAGAATCAAAAGAAAACATATGGGAATTCCCCTTCACTCTCCCAGTCCCTAATTCCAGGAAATGTACCAGCATTTTATTATGTTGAAATCCAGAGAAACTCGGATTAAATATTTTATCATCGATGTAGTTAATGATGCCTTTATCTCATAAAGAGTAGGGATTATGGATGTTAGTTATTTAAACAAGGTATTTGTATGTAACTTGAATGACAGTTTGAAATTATCGTGGGATTATTAAGTTCAAAGTCTAAAGTTTCACGTTAAAAGAAATATAGTTCTGCTTTTAAATGTGTAAGGCACAAATTTTAAAGAAGGGAGGGCCACTAGAATAAAGTCTCTAAGAGTTCCTTGGCCCTCCCCAACTCTTTACTTCCAATATTCACTATCTTCTCCATTCCCATTATCAGAGTCCTAATTCTGTGGCCAAGAATTATTCTTACAGGCTCTCCTTCAGTGTTTCTGATCCTACTCCTTCCACCCTAACCCTCAACCAATACTACAAACCATTTAAATTTCATTAACCATTGTTTTTATTAACTAAAATGCTTCTCATGTGTATATTAAATCAAATCAGTTGATCAGAGCCCTCCTCACTTGGTTCCATTTAATCTTTCCTGTTCTCAGGTAAGACAACTCTTCTTATTGTATTTTAATATACTTACTACTGCTCTGATCCTGGAATGATTCCTCACAAAATCCTCCCCCTCTAACTCAAGTTCCTCATCTGTCCAATCCTTGTTGCTATTCTCTTCTCTGAACTCTAAATGCGCGTATGGTCAGTAGCTGAATTATTGTTAATAGGTTTTATTCCTTGTTTGACTGTCTCTCTCTCTTGGCAGATCCTTTTCTACTTTACACCTTCCACTACCTTCTATAAACTAATAATCCTCTGTCTCTATCTTTAGCTCAAATTTCTCTGTGGAACTTCAAGCCTGTTGATACATTCAGATAGACATTTCAACAGGTACCACCAAGCATCAACACACCTGCTAGCATCTGTACCTATCAGTTCTCCCTCCCCTCCTCTCACTATACATGACTCCTCATGCCCTTACAAGCCCTTCCTTGTCCCTGTTCACTAGATTTCAAAGACATTGCTCTAGAAATTATCCTCTCCTACTCCTTATTATCGATTTTCCTTTGTCTATTGGGTTATAATCGTCGGCATACAAATATTTTATCTCCCATCTTAAAACAAATCAAAACAAAACGAAACATGGCTCTCTCGATCTGACATCCCCTTGCAGTTCTTGCCTTATTTCTCTGTTCTGCTTTATAATAAAACTCCTTTACACAGTTGTGTATACTCTCTGTATTAATTCTTTTCCTCCAATCAGGATTTTGACCCTGTGATTTCACCACCTTGTCAAAGTCAGCAATGTCTACATTACTACATCCATTGATCAGTTTTCAGTCTCATCTTACTTGACGTGTTGGCAACATTATACAGCCGCTGCTACCTCATTCTCGAAGTGTTCTTCCCCCACAGTCTTTTGGTTATCATCTTTCCTTGTTGGTTTTTGTACTTACTTTGAGATTTTCTTGTGGGCTTTCTATTTTTTATTTTATTTTATTTTTCCTGGTTCCTTCTTACCATCCTTGACCTTTTAATATTGGTACATCCTGGAGCCCAATGCTTGGAAATCTTTTTTATTTACATTCACTCCCTAGATGATTTTAACTATTTCATGGCTTTAAATGCCATCTATATATTAGTGGCTCACAGATTTATATCTCTAGCTCAGACCTTTCTCCTGAACTCCATACTCCTGTGTCCAAAAACAATCAGCTCAAAATCTTCCTTTGGATATATAAAGGTATATCAAATCAACATAAACAAAATTGAACTTTTGACCTTTCCCTCTCAACATTCCTGCACTCTTTCAGATCTCAGTTAATGGCTTCTTTAATCTTTCAGTTATTTCATGGGTTTCAGGCAATAGCTTAATAACCGATATATTCACACACCTGTTTCCCATATAGCAGTGAAAATGCATGAAATGGAGTGATATTTATATGGATTAAGCATGCAATGTCAAATATATATATATACACACTTCAAAATTATGCAAAAGAGTACTAAATAGTGATACGTGCATATATAATAAACTACCAAGATGTCATGGGAATGATCTAGAACAATTTTAGGAAAATTATTTCCTCTAAGGGAGGGGATAGGAAAAGGAGGAGAATGTGGTCACAGGGCAATATAAGAGGCACCATGCTATTCATAACATCTTATTGCACAAATTGAAAAGTGGGTACATAGGTTGATTGTTATACAATCCTTTATATGTGTGTATGTGAGTGTGTGTGTGTGTGTGTGTGTGTGTGTGTCTGTGTCAGAAACATTTTCATGATTCATTTTTAAATGACTTGGAATGTGCTTTTGTTTTTCAATAATAGGATGTTTCATAAGAAAACTTCACAAAGCTTTGCTTTTTCTAAGCCCTAGGCAGGCTCTTCTTTCTTAGACCCTCCTTATTTTGCCTCCACGAGACATTGTCTTCTATGGAGCTACTGCCATCCACTATTGTTTTTTGAGGTTATTGTACCCAAGAGTAGCAGAAGAGTAGCACCAAGTCTTTAAAGTCCCCCTTGAAGAAAAGCACATAGGGCCTTTGCATTTAGAGATTTTCTGTTCACTGATGTTCTGCACATCACTACAATACTTATATTTGAAATCACGTATGGTCATATTGCAGGTGTGATCTGATCAACAAAATATTTTCATTTTATCCAGTAGGATCTATAGAACTATCTTGTTTCTTTGGGGATCCAGAACAAGTCACCACGGGATATGCCTCTGTGGTAAGCAGATCGTTTTGAGCCAAAAACAACTTTACCCAGCAGGCTCAAGAGAAACTTCTGACTCACTGTACCCTCTTACCTACTTAGAAGAACTTGAATTAGAGGCTTTGCCTATAAAAGATGATCAGAGAGAACTTCTTTTGGCCTATCTATAGGTCAGGGCAAACTTGTGTTTACTAAAGGTCTTCTCTTCTTACCAGCCTGCAATAAACTTTTGAAGCCCCCAAAGTACTTTACTTCATCCCCAGCTCAGAATATCTCATATACCCATGTTCTCTTTCTATTCCTAAACCTTTCATGCATGTGGGGTCTCTATCTTATGTATGTGGGGTTCCCATACATATATATGTATTAAATTTGGTTATTTTTTTTCTTGCTAATCTATCTCATTTAATTATTAGACCAGCCAGAAGAATCTTCAGAGTAGAATAAAGTTAGTTCCTCTCCCATATCCCAAATACAGAACAAACACCCATTCTGGGTATCCATTCTCTGTATTTTTAGTAATTTTTTCAGTTTATTCAGCATCTTTGTTCTAGACACTATAATATATATTCAAAATACATCAGATAAATAAGCATTATTTTTGTCATCGAGAAGCTTATTTAGTGGTAAATATATCAGATATGATAGTTAATAGATGAACTGTACCATGCTCCACAGAGCACAAAGTTAGTTGTTTTCCATTTGTCTGCAGTTAATACTGTGCCTTAGATAAGTACCAGGTTATTGAGTCAGTTGGACTGGGGTCAAATAATTAGTTAATATGTCATTCTCTACTTATTAGTTATATTAACCTTGGGGAATTTACCCAACTCCCTGGACTTCACTGTCTTCATATGTAAAATGAGTATTTACCAGTGCCCTGAGGGTTGTAAGAATTTAGAATGGATGTAAAGTCTTATAGATATAAAATATGTTAAGTTTTTCATTTATTTCTTTCAAATCTATCATTTCTCACATTTTTTAGTAAGTCTTAGGTTTCTTTAGCTGTCTTTTCAGTTCTAGCAAATGGAACCTTACAAATGCAGGTATATAAGGTGGTGAAAGCCAAAGAACAAAGCCATTTAAAATATGTTATGTATGGCAAATGCCATAAATGCTAAATTACTGTCCTATAACTGGTAACCATGTGAGTGTCCTTATAAAGTTGTCAAAGAAACCCCCCATTTTAGCCATCTGGACTTCAAATATTTCATATGCCTATTATATCTGCTTTTAATTTATAAATACTTCAGCTTATTAGTCATCATGGATAACTGTATTCAAATTTGTACTTCTAATTCTAAAAATTCAATAAATTCTCATTTTTCTTAATTATAAAAAGAGTATTGGTCTCCTTTTTCTTCCTTTCTCTTTGTCCATACAAGGTTAAAAAAAAAAAAATCAATGACTCTATTAGACATAATATGAAAGACTTATCATTGGCAAGTGCCTAAATTATTTTCATTATTTATTATTTATAATATCAAGGATTAAAATTATAATGTAAAGTGACCTTAGCATAAGCATTCCTGAAACTCCAGCTAATGGACTGAAATTCTAGCATTCAATAGGAATAGACAAAGAATACAGTATTAAAAAAATTAACTTCTGAGATAAAAAAAATGAAAAGTACATAAGAAAAACAGGGGAGCAATGGCTTAATAATTCTTATAACTGATTGTAGCTATTGTTCAAGCCATATTTACATAAATATCACAAAATTATTGAAAACAGGTAAACTAAAATCACTCCATTCATTCTTATCATTTTTCTAATTTGATTTACCTTTAAGTGGCCTGGAAATTCTCAAAGACATGGTTGAAATATCTTTTTTCACACTCCAATATTTTATGTTTCCACTGCAGTAACTCAAGAAATCCTCTTCACAATCGTTACTATTCCTATATTCAAATGTCTTTTTGAGAATGCTTTTGTTAGAAGTATCTATGTGTGGCCGAGTGTGTGTGTGTGTGTGTGTGTGTGTGTGTGTGTGTGTGTGTGTGACAGCCATATTAATCTAAACAGACATCTGCTCTCAGATTTCTTTCAAAACACTCTCATCTATAGAATTCCTTAAAGAGATGATCAGAATGGAGTTAGAAACATGAATGGCATTTAAGAAAGAAGGTGAGAATGGAAAGGTGAAAGCAGAAAGAATGCTACTGTAAATCACTGTGTAAATGAAGAAGCCAATGCCATGAGGATGGGCCAGAATGCAAAGAAGGAATAAAAAGTAACGAGTAGAGGCAGTGATAATTGCAGAGCAGCCTGAGGTATAGTACAGAAATGACTGGAATAGATGATCCCACAGAGGCAATGTCAGAGAGTGGCAAGGAGAGCAAAGAGAACGCATAGACCAATGTCTCAGTACCTAGCACTTGGAAAACGATATGAAATCAATAAATGCCATCTGAGTGAAAGAACAGGGGTAGAGAGTGAGCCCTGAGAGAAAGCTGAGGCTGAGGGTATGGCTTTATAACACAGGGGAACTTAACTGAGGAAATTGAAATAGAACCTTTCAGAATAAGGCCTGGTAAAAGCACACTAGGTAAAAATCAGCCTGTATACTCCCTCCAGAACCACAGGGAAATTTAAAGTGAGATAGAAAGATGTTTCTTATCAAAGAAACTGGACTATAACATTGCACTCTTCAGAAACAAAAGAGCTACTCCCTCAGGTGCATTTCCCTAAATCGAAGCCAGATCAAACAAACTATGCTGGAGTCGTTTGGTAAAATAAAATGTGTGTGTGTGAAAATCGCTGAGGAAATATCATTTAAAATGTGATGCAATAAATTCTACAATTGCGTTGAGTACTCTTTCTTTTCCCTGGGACTTGGTGCTATTTGTTTTTGTTTTTTAATAAATTAAAGCACAACTGACAGCTCTAAGTGTGAGTCAGGGGGAAAACTGTCCCCTAGAATCTGTGAGGAGCTTCTTGCTTATATCTTTCTAAAACCAGCGGGTTTAGGGTCGATGCAGGACAGGGCAAATTTCCCCAAGTGGAGGAAGACCAAGCCCTACACTGGGAAAAGAAGAGTCCTTTGGTGGAGAGTGAAGAAAGAATTCAACACACGTGCCAAAGTTAGTGTCAAAAGGAAAGTTTATTAAAAAAGAGGTAACAGTCCACAAAGTGTGGTCTCCTCTCAGAGGCATAAAGTAAAAGGGTCCCCAGGTGTTTAGCAATTTCAGTTTCTATATCATTCTTTGGTTCCCATTTTCTTTGATATGGACATGAGGTGAGGAAGGGAAAGTAGAAGAGCATGTAGCCTGAAAGGCCTGCTGGCAGTTCCCAGCCTTTAATCCAAGGTTCCCTCATGGTTTTAGCCATTGGGAACGAAGGATTTAATTTGTGTAGGGCAGCCACTAAAAGACTGTTTTTCCTGTTTCCCTATCCACAGGTGTGTTAGAAATGAGTTGTTAGCAATCCCAGCAGAAACCTTCCTTTGTTCTGAAGGTGTCTCCCTGGCCTGGCTGCAGGGCTGATGGGCATATTTCAGTCTCTGAATGTAGCTTGATTGAGCATTTTAATTCTCTTGCCTCCTCCCTGCATTAGGGTTAGCTGTTGACTTCCAGTCAAGAGTTTAACTTTTTAAAATGAAATATCATTGCCCAAAGGTCACAACACTCATAACAATACTATAGCATAATGTCTAATTTCCTCAGGCAAAATCTGGCAAATCTGAAATGTTCCATATTTCAGGAAAAGTTAAAGAGCACCCAATTTTGATGGTTACACGATTTGGACTATTAATATACATGTACATTCATCACCATTTCAAAATGACCATCTTTGATGTATGTCTCAATGTTGAATATGGACAACATATAAGCCCTTCTCAAAATCCAACAGAAAATGTGGCTTGACCACCATTTCCTTTCTCTTAGTAGTAACCACTTCATTATAAAAGTAGTCTTAATTTCCTACTGCATTTCAATAGAATATCCAAGTTGAATATACAAGTAGATATACAACAGTATATAAAAACAAAACATAAATGCCTCAATTTTAATATTTTAATTTGAAAGTGTTAGACTTAACGTAATTTTGGAGATATAAAATCTATAATCAATCTGTAAATTTACTTTCATAATTTAAAGAATATTTGCATTAAAAGATCAGTAACGAATACACTATATTTTAAGTTGTACAAGATAACACATTTTTTTGCCAAAGTAGACCACCCAGTGTTGAAAACAGTGTTACCACTACTAGGCATGGCCTTTGTGTTACAGGATTGGGGCCTGTTAAATTGTACCACGGCCTCGGGTGAGATTGTTTGGGGTAACAAATGCCCTGGGCCACGTTTCCTTTGAAGTGAACCTGGACTAGCTGTCATCTCTTCTAGAACATCTCAAAACAACTGTCATTGTGAAGAAAAGCTTCAACATTACTGTATGATTGAAAAGCAAATTTCCCCCAAATCATTAGCACAGAAAAGTGGATGAGTTCAAATGATCTTTCTTATCAAATGGAATGCTGCCATAAACCTCTCAATTCTGATCATTACTGTTCTCTTCAAAGGCCACAGCTCTGTCTGCAAGGGCCCTGAAGCTCTTCACTCCGCTGCCTCTCACACACACAAAAGCACACAAGGTCACACAGCAAATAAGGATACAACTAAGATCTGACTCTCATTTATGTGACCCAAACACCCATGTTCTTTCCATTTCACAGTAACATTTCAGAGTAGCCGAAAAAGGGGGAAAATGACCACAATACTTAAAATAAGTATTGATAAGAAAAATACATATTTAGAAATCATTGGTCTATACAATTGAGATAGCCTTTCAAAGTTTCTTAGTAAACTTGGAAACCTGATAAACACATTTAGCAAAAAACATACTGCAAAATGGGTTGTGATAAAGAGATGTGCTATATCATCATAATATTTTACAAAGCTATGATCATTAATAAAGTGGATATTAGCAGGTAAGTTGCTGACAAATTGCTGGTCCCTCCCTGGATGGAATGTGAGTCCTTAGCATACCATCTCCCAAACAGTGACAATGTTAGGATAGGCTCGGATGATCCATTCTTGTTTACTAAACGCCCATCTTTGAGTACCTAAAGAGATGGTGGGAAAAGTATAATTAGCTTGATTAAAATATGCATTACAAGCAGAATGACATTTTTGAAACAATTCTATATATCATGATTGATTAAATAGTTCCAGATTGATAAGATAGGGGAAGTAAGGCACAGGCAGAGCCAAAGGGGACGGGCTATTTTATATGTAATGAAAACCAGGATCATTCTAGAGGGCTTAACATTTGAGTTTCGACATTCAAATATAACCCTTAATGAAAAGGCAAAATTTCACAACAGCAAAGACTCGACTCCAATTATTTGCAAGATAATCAGAAACTAGAGAAGTAAAATCACAGCCTTTTCTTAAGAAGCTTAAAAGTTAAAGGTGAAACTAAGCAGATCCTAAGCATAAAGACAGAAAGCAGCATACTAGAGAAGAAAACAGATAAGTGCTTAGGAGAAGAAAAAGCTGGACTCATCTGCTTCCCAGAGTGGAACACAACCTGCCACAAGAAGGACCAGTTTTTGTAATTTCTATTTGGGGCTGATGACAGAAGACACTGTGAGAAGTGGAAATCTAAGTAGCAAAGTCTTATTCTGAGACAGAAGTGTGTGTGACAGATCTAGGCAATGTGCTTTCTTACTCCAGTTGTTTAGAACCAGTGGTGTGCTGGAGCTAGCAGTGTGTAAGCTCGCCAGAACAGATTGTTAAAATTTCAGGAACTTTGACAGCTTGTTGGTAAACATAGTCATTCTTGAAGTGGATCATGGTGAAAGCATTTACACCATGAAAATTGGTAAATGACACAAATTGGGGCTTTTTCTTTTCTTCCTCAGAGAGTAAGTTGTTAATATTTATAGCACATCACCAACTAGAGCTGAAGACTGGTGAAAAAGAGAATAAGCCTTGTGGTGAAAGAAGAAGATAGGGATCCTATTGTAAAAAGCCATGAATGACCAGATGTATCCTGAAGTCACAGAGGCCTCTCTCTGTAAGGGCATAATGAGTACAAACTAATGGGACAAGAATAGAAAGACACACAAGCAGATAGATGGTAGATAGAACAAGAAAGAAAGAAAATGAAATTCATCAGCTGTGAGGACAATTTGAATGGAGATGAACTTGGAAATGGAGAAACCAGATACATTATACTTAGAAGGAGAAAATAACTGAATATCCTAGAATATAATTTCTGTGGTGATCACATACACACAAAAAAATAGATCACTAACAACTAGTCAAACATACAACCTGTTGGTAATTAAATAAACAAAATAAAGTATTAAATGTTCATTATTTATCATTTATTAAGTGTTCATTGTTTATGAAGTGTTTCTTATTTATTAAATTTTTCATTAAAGAAACAAATAAAATATCAGAGCTATATTTCAAATTATAGTTGGATGAATGTTTAAAACAATTTAAACACAGATACTTTATTTTTTAGTGACTTTTCATCAATATAGTAAAATTTTATTTGAAACTTTTCAGGATTAATTCTAAATCTGATTATCTCTACGGTTCTAGTTAGAACTCAGTTTTCCATTTTTACTGGTTGCTTGTTAAACATTTTCCTAAGATAAACTATAATTTACTACCCCCCTAAGCAGTGTCTACTAATTATAATTTGACTTTTTTGATTAGACCTTTAAACTGATAATTCTTACCCATCAAAATCACCTGCAGAACTCTGAACAAGTATAGGTCTCACCTTCTCAACATCCTGATTTACTGGATCTGGAATGGGACCTCACTTTTTACTCTTCCAGCCTATCTGTACATTGATCTATACTTACATGATATTCAGTACATGTGGCCTATTTCTGGTAAGCTTTTCCTCCTAGTTGTTAACATGATTAAATGGGTAAATTTTTTGTAGTAAGTACTTAAAAACACATCTCAATATTTGTATAATGCTTCACTGTTTAGAGTGCTTTCGCATGCATTATTATATTTGACACTCACCAAATCAGTGAGGAAGGTATTATCTCCCTTTTACAGGTAGGAAAGTCAGAGGCTAACCGACTTGCACAAGGTTACGTAAACTAGTTAGTTGCAGAGATCAGATTTCTGATGATACAGCAGAGTTGCCTAAGACATTACAGCAAGATGTTTCTCACATTTGTGATCATGGTCAGCAACACTTCACAATTTTACCATAAAACTAGGGGTGGAGAAAGACAGTAAGTGTGCTGAAATCTCTGCAGAAGTGATCTTCTAAGATAATATGTAAATATTTGTTGACAGAGAGTGCATCAGTCAAAGACCCTGGGAAATACCCCAGAAGACATAACTCGAGTAAGAAAAAACTTGTCATCTGTGATACTGCAACTGGTCTCTCTAAAAATAATATGTTAACAGAAGGACCGTGAACTGCAAAGTCTCTCAAGAAAGAATAACTTAAAAAATCAAGATTTAGTTGCTGTTTATTTCACTGTTTTTGAGGCAAGTAGGCACCCAGATTCACCATGGTCTTAGATAACTAGTCCTAAAGAAAAGAAGCACATGCCTCAAGCTTTTGTAGCTTCATGAAAATCTGTCCCATGATTACCCAATCCCTTCTGTTTTAATTCTGTGCTCACAAAACAAACTTCTGATCCATAGCTTCAATGCTTAAAAGGGCTTGCCAGTCGAGAGCTTCTTGAGATGATAGCTCATTTTCTCCAGCTCAGTGAATCTATTTTTAAAAGTTATAATAAATTGGTCCTCTCTTTTATCCATCTTGTGAGTTTGTTTGGTGTCTGCTCCTTAGACTCTGATGAACCTAGGGAAAGTCATGCCATAGAGAACCTACACTTGTGAAATGAAGACCAGCACCTTGGCCATGGTGGCCCCTTCAAAGAACTGTTATACCAAAAATCCTGCCTACTAGTAGGCAAATGCTTCCTTTATAACTTTTCGATGTAACACTATTTCTTATTTCCTCTTTCAGCAAATAAGCTGGAGTCATGGGACATGATCCTAATGATAAATAGACTGACCACAAGTGCCTAATTTAAAGGACAGGCATGACCCCTCCCTTTCCTCCTTCCTTCCGAGTAAGAATTAGGAGCCAGTGGCCAGACATGACAGACAGCATGACAAGTTCGGAGAAAGTTAAGAGTCGAGACCTACAAATACTAAATAGTTAAGCACTTAACCATTTACTCTTGTGTATCATTCTCTGTTCCCAACTACCTGAAACCATTTAGGGAAAAAATGTACATCAAAGAAAGGAGGTAACTATGTCCAAATTTCTTCATGCTCTCCAATATCTCATTAACTACCACCATCCAAATTCTTCAAATACTGATGTAGTTCAGAGTAATAGTGAAATGGCATTTCTGGCTCTGGACCATTAACCTGTTCTGGAAAGCTCCAGCAGGTTTTTTGTCTTTCTTCCATGTATGAGCCCAGCCAAGATCAACCAAGCCTGTTCCAAACCAGAACAGCCTAGCTACACCATGTTCAGATGGCAACTGCCAAAGAAGAGCTAAAGAAATGGTTATTGTCTAAACTCATAAAGGTTTGAGGAAGTTTGCTACACAGTGAAAGTTGACGGATACAGTTGCCACAGACTTACTTTACCTGGCTTCAGAGAACACAGAAAATGAAAATACTCTTAAAATCCTCCTACCTCAAATTTTCCAGGTGACAATTGAATTTTAGTAAGGAGCACTTCAGGAAAAACATATTCTGTTCCGAATGTGCCACTTAGGGAGAACATGTCAAATCTTGTCAAAGCAGTTTCTGTTGGCCGTCCACAAGTTGTCAAATTAGTCGTGTTGCATTTCAGCATTGTGCATACCTGTGTGGAACAGATGCAGATAAAATGCAAGGCCTTACATCTAAGTTACTTGTACTAGAACTGCTGACTCAGTTTATAACCGTAGCAAATATCTTCTTCATTTGATAAACGGATCTGGATCGTGTGTTTTATAATTACCTGACTTATTGGAAATGGCAAATGATTTGAGAACCAATTCCATTTCCTGGGTAATAAATGAATTGAGAGGAAAATGTCAGTTTAAAATTAGACTTAAACCATTAGTTTGGTATGTCAGATGATTAGTTGGCTCTAGAGAGTAGAGGTCTTTCAGCAACAGTAGTACTAATGCTAAAATGGTTATTAATGGTTATTTTGACTATCTTTCTCCATATCCTCTTCCTCAGAAGAAGGTAGTAAGACTCAGAATATAATAAGAAAATATAAATGCATAGTCAACACTATAATAAAAGTTTGCATTTAAAATTTTTGTCATTGGAAGAGAATAAAATGACCAAGACATGTGACTACAAAAGAAACTAAAATAAAAGTGGTATCCCTACTCATCACTGGTTTCAAGTTAAAACAAAACTGTTTATATTCAGATACGTCAGTAAAGCTACTTAAGGAAGCCTTATTGAAGTTCACTATAATATATAAAATAGTTCATCGGTCAAATAGGTTAATAAGTTTTTCAAACATGCACAAAGCAAACAATGAGATTATACTTAATTCCTATTGCAAATATCATGTGATTACTCCCAGTGTGTGTGTGTGTGTGTGTGTGTGTGTGTGTGTGTGTGTGAGCATGCGTGTGTGATATTGACGATCTGTAGAGTCATTCCAAGAAAAAGCACTTGGCTCCCTGGGACAAACATGAAAAGTTAACCCCGGAATTCATTGACACCTAAACACCACCTTTCACTTGAGCTGAGATTACCTGCCAGTACTCTCTTTTCCTTCGGCCGTGAAGTCCTGTGAAAGCTCCCAGCACATACACTTCGCTCTCTTCTTTTCTTAACATTCTATAGCTTAAGTGACAGCAGAGATCTTCTTGACAGATTGTGAGGTTTCCTGCATTTTCAAAAAGTTCTGTGAAGTTGAACATATCCCGGGAAATAAACCCCTGGAAAGTGTTTTTCTGCACTGAGAATGGTTTGATGCTAGTGGCGTAAGCACTCCAATTCACAGCCATTGGGTAGGCAGAAGAGTTTTGAGGATGCGAATCTACTTCTGAAAGGAGGAGCTTTCCCAACTCCGTTTCCATATCATAATGGTATACTTTGGGAGAATGTGGTGCATAAATACCGCTGCCTGTGAATGGAAAACAGGTCTTTTTAAAAACAAAACACTGCCAGTTTCCCCGTCAGAATTGAGCATGCAGTCATGCCACTACTTGAGTCTAGTTACACTGAACACCTAAGTACTTCTATTCTCCATTGGAGGAAATTAAAACAAATATTCAATGGTCTCAGGTGAAATAACTTCGATTATAATGGGGTTATCTATCAGCATTATGGATAGTTAAACCAAATATAAAAAATCTTTGTATTTGGGAGTTCCTGAAAGGTAAGGAAAGGTAACGCACAATGCTCTCCTTTCTCCATTGTCATGGTTTTCAAATTTGCCTTCAAATTGCTCAACACTCTTCTCTCCAAGGGTATATCTACTTCCTTTCCCTTTAAGTGCAGGCTGGACTTTGTCACTCAGTTTTAACGAATAAAACATGGTAGAAATGACTGTATGTGACTAGTCATAAAGGACCGTGCAGCTTTCGCTCCCTCTGCACTTCTCTCTCTTTTCTCTTTCTTCTCTCTCTCCTCTCTCCTCTCACTCTCATCACTTGCTCTGGAGGAAATCAGCTGTCATGTCATGAGGATACATCACACAATTCTGAGAGGCCCAAGTGGCAAGAAATAGAGGTCTACTAACAGCCACAGAGGAACCAGGTGATCTCCTGACAATAGCCATGTGAGGCAGTTCTAGAAGCAGACCTACCAGCCCCGGTCACGATTCCAAATGACTGCCAGCCCAGCTAACAGCTTGTTGTAACCTTGAAGAGATAACCTGAGCCAGAACCATCCAGCTAAACCAATTTCAAATTCCTGGCCAACAAAAAATATGAGATAATAAATGTTTGTTGTTTTAAGCCACTTTTACTGTTTACTGTTAGGGTAGTTTGTTACAAAACAATGTGTCAAGAACACATTCCTCTGTCCTCTGCCAATGTTCAAGCAAATCTTGTTTAGCGCCAAGCTTTATCACTTACTAGCTGGTAGACTTTGGTAAATTACTTACATTCTCTGTGTCTCAGTTTTATAATCTGTAAAAATGGGATGATAATTAATACTCAGCTCACTAAGTTGTGAGGATAAATTCAATAATAAAGGTCTTAACACAGCCATAGCTGCTAAAATCAGTCACTAGCCTTTCTTTTCTTGTGAAAGGATGACAAATAGTGATTAGTCCCAACAGAGAAGCAAGAAATTTATGACAAGTAATATCTGAGGCATTAATTTATCTGCATTTAGAAGTATAACCTGCAAATCTCATCTGATCATGAATTACCTGTCATATTGATGCGAACATGATGTGTATTGGCCGCAAGAAGATTAACTCTCATTCCCATTGCCCAAGCTGAATGGAATTCAATAGCTGTCAAAAGAGGCAAAACATTCATCCAAGCTGTGGGAAACAATATGGTGTCCACGTGGAAATCTTTCACCAGGGTCACAGCAGGATCATGGAAGAGTATATCAAAACATGTAAACATGCCAAACTTTCCGAAGGTGGTGTTGAAAGTCACCAACTCTGGCTTTTCAGGGACATCAAACTGAGGCTCAGAGTAGAGGTGGTACTATAGCAAATGCATAAGATAAAACCAGGAAAGGCTTGTTTATTAAAGAAATAACTTGTAAAACCCTCCAAAGTCAGTAATAGATTCGGCTATGATCGACATCAGCAAATGTACAGGAAGTGAATGAATCTGGTGATTGGAAGTAAAATTCCAAGGAAAACATGGAGAAATACATCTCTCTCTCTCTCTCTCTCTCTCTCTCTCTCTCTCTCTCTCTCTCTCTCTCTCTCTCTCTCTCTCTCTCTCTCTCTCTCTCTCTCTTACTCTCCTACTCTCCCAATCCCTACTTCTCAATTAGGATCCAAATACCTTCTCATAAATTCCAAGAGACTATAAACTTCTTGAAAGATGAAGAAGATTTTTCACATTTCCAGGTATCAAGGATTCAAAGAACAATATGTATTATTCCCCTTTGAATCCCTAATACCTAGAAGCATAATAAACACACAATAAATAGCTGTTAAGTGGATGAAGGATGCCCAATGCATCTTTACAGTGTCACATCCAAAGTTATTTTAGAGACTTAAGTAGATTTCAAAATTGCTGTTGAAGACGAAAATTTTATTTAATTCTCTCTGATTCTATCCAAGTCAACTTGGAAAACTAACCTAGTGTAATATAATAATCAAAGTCGACAGTTTAATAAAATGATCTGAAAAAGAAGGAATGACAAGGTGGGGAACAAGACTATTAAAATTTATCTTTACATTTATGTGCTATTTAAAAAATAAAAAATAAATTGAACCTACTAGCACTTGAAGAATTGATTGACCTACTCTTGTTAGGTCCCTGTGTTAGAGCTCATGGGTCATGAATGGTTTTTGAAGTACTCTGAGGGGAGAGTGGGAGCTGCTCAATTTAGAATAATCACAAGTCCCTCACTAGCTTGTCCACATTCAGTGTGCTGCACCATCCTGCAGTTTACCTCATCCTGCTTAAATTGGTCGACCAGATATGCTGTCAGTTTAACTAAATCAACACTTACAGAATGCAAGAACAACGTCTGATAATTCTTGTAAAGAGAGTGCATTAAAAAATGATACTAATACTTATAATGCAAAGTCTAGAAAACAAAAAATAGAAGAGCTGACATTTTTATTTCTAGTATGAGCACACATTTAAGGAAAACAAGAAAGCTTAATTATATATGAAAAGAAATTGTGAAAACCTACAGTTATGAGAAAACTTTTTGAAAGTTATGTGTTTTGTTTATGAATACAAAAAAAATACACATTTATTGAGGACTCAAGTTAAATTTTTTTATAATAGGGGTATATGATCAAAAACATTGGAAAACCATTGAGTTAATATCATTCCTTGTGACTAATATTTGTATTTTAACTGGGACTTCCAGCAGATAATTTCTCCATTCAAAAGCCTCTGAGGCTAAAAACTACATGGGGGAAGAAAAGGAACATTCACACTGCCGTGCGCATCACATACACATTTAAAAGGCCAGGCTCTCTCCCTGCCCAATTTGGTATAAAATTATGGCTTAAGATTATTTCACTCTTTTAATTCAAAATTTAAAGGTAAAACTTTATGATTTGACCTTAAATCTGTAAGAAAGGAATGAAACTAATTGGTATAGAAATAGGAGAAAAAATATTTTCATGATTTGATAAAAAAATGAGGAAATTAACTTCTGCGAAACTGATTTATTCAATTTGGAAACATCTTTGTATCATTTCAATATTAAATGGTATCTGGATTATAGTCACCTTAGCATCTTTTGTACCAATATTAAAATTATTTGTTTTAGAGAGACTGGGCAAAATGGCATAAATGATAGAAACTTTATTCATTCCCTCTTGCAACTAAATTAAAGTTGTGATGGAATGAAGCAAGCAGCAAGCAGAGTCACCTGGGGTCTAGAGGAACAGAAGCCCTACAACTAGAGAGAAAAATATGAAATCACCCAGTGACAGCTGGAGATAGGAAGGTGCAAAGACAAGAGGCTGCCTGGTCCTGAGCAGCTGAGTGGGACAGAGGCTGCAGCAGTGACAGCTAGCAGGGGCCGATGCCTCTTAAAGGGGCTGTATCCACAACCAGACTTTCGCAGTGAGATATCTGCTCGCTCTGAGGACCATTGTCAGGTGGGCTACTTATGGGGCACGAGGAACTTACAGGGGAACACTGAGTTGTCAGAGAGAGGGCTAGAGGTGAGGCTTTCTCCCGGGCAGAAGTGCTGGTGGTATCCATGGTTCCTCTGTTGAGTCTGCTCCCCTCCCAGTGTGTGGTCGCAGAACCGATATAGTTGAGACATCATCGAACTAGACAACAGAGGTCACTCTGACCAAAAGATTCTCTGAAACTTCACCTCCCTCAATTTGTGGCCCTAACCAAGCCACATCCATCTGTGTACTTCACCTCCCTCAATTTGTGGCCCTAACCAAGCCACATCCATCTGTGTCCTTCATGAGTCTGTGCCACTTGTGAACAGTGCCAAGAATCACACTGGTTGCATTTGATCTCGTTTTCTGGCGTGGCTTCTTAACGCAACTATACACACAGCATCTGTGGACTGCTTGCTGAATCTTAACAGGTGGCCCCAGAAGGGCACAGTCTGGGGCTAAAATTGGCTTGCAACTGAACTCTTCTCAGGACTGTGCTTCTGGACAACTACTACATAAAGCAACACTATTAAGACC
Source organism: Rousettus aegyptiacus (assembly GCF_014176215.1). NCBI lineage: Eukaryota > Metazoa > Chordata > Mammalia > Chiroptera > Pteropodidae > Rousettus > Rousettus aegyptiacus. The sequence continues at coordinate 161,578,390 of NW_023416284.1, forward strand.
AGGAGACTTAGGAGCTTTGACTAGTACATAGAAAAAGACACAGAAAGACAGCCAAAATGGGAAGACAAAGAAGCAGAAACCGTATGAAAGAACAGAACAGAGATCCAGGAATAATGGAGTCAAGCAATCTAACAGATGCCGAGTTCAAAACACTGATTATAAAGATGCTCAATGAAATTAAGGGAAGTGTAGATGAACTCAGTGAGAACTTTAAAAAAGAGATTTAAAAAAAAAATATAATGGAAATGGAAATTATAAAATAGAACCAGTCAGAAATGAAGAGTACATTATCTGAGAGTATTAGAGAGAATCAGCAGAGTGGAGGAAGAAGAGGATCGAACTGCCAAGGAAGCCAAAGACACCCAATCAGAATGACAAGAAAAAAGTAACCAAGAATATAATAATAATTTAAAGAGCCTATGGAACAAAATTAAGGGCAAGAACATCCATGTCTTAGGGGTACCTGAAGAGGGAGAACAGGAAGTTGAATATATATTTGAGGAAATAATGATGGAAAACTTCCCTAACCTGGTGAAGGAAATAGACGTGCAACCCCAGAAAGTGCAGAGAGTCCCTCCAAAAATGAACTCAAAGAGGCCCATACCAAGACACATCATAATTAAAATGTCAAAGATTAAATTCAAAGAGAATATCTTAAAAGCAGCAAGAGAAAAGCAATAAGTTACTTACAAGGGAACACTCATAAGACTGGTAGCTGATTTCTCAAAAGAAACTTTGCAGGACAGAAAGCTTGGCACAAAATATTCAAAGTGATGAAAACCCAGGATCTACAACCAAGATACTTTATCCAGCAAAGCTATCATTTAGACTCACAGGACAGATAAAGAGCTTCTCAGACAAAAAAAAAAAAAAAAAAAAAAAAAAAAAATGAACTAAAGGAATTCATCAACACCAAGCTAGTATTACAGAAATTGTTGGAGGGACTTCTTTAAGAAGAAAAACATGTATCAAAAAATGAATAAAGAATGGTAATAACTACATATCTATCAACAAGTACTTCAAATGAAAAAGAATTAAGTGCTCCAAACAAAAGATAGGAAAGTTGAATGGATAAGAAAACAAGACCCCTACATACACTGCCTACAAGAGACTTGCTTCAGATTGAAAGACACACACACAGACTTAAAGGAAGGGGATGGAAAAAGATATTGCCTTGAGGAACCTAGAGAGTATTATGGTGAATGAAATAAGTCACAGAAAGACAAATACCACGCGATTTTACATACATGTGGAATCTAAAAGCAAAATAAACAACAAAAACAACAACAAAAATGAAAACAAACTCATAGATACAGAGAATATTTTGAGAGCCACTAGACAAGAGGGAGATTGAGGAAACAGCGAAAAGGTGCAAAGGGATTAAGAAATTCTAATGGATAAATACAAAATAGTCATGGAGATATAAAGTGTAGCATAAGAAAAATAGTTAACAATGTTGTAAAAAATATGTAAGGAGGAAGAGGGGTACTAGATTTAGTGGAGTGATCACTTTGTGAGTTATATAGTTGTCTAATCACTATGCTGTACAACTGAAACTAATCTATGATTGAAAAGAAAACTCATTGATTTGTACAATGTAAATATGAGTAACTAATAGTCTCTTATACTTCAATAAAACTGGAGAAAAAAATTATTTGTTTTATATATACAAAAAAAAATTATCTCAATCCTGGATTATTACATCTTTCTAATAGACCTTAGCCTACATATTTTTCCGGATTAGTTCTTTTTTCTAAAATGTCATCTTTGTTGTTGCTCACTTAAAAAAAATCTCTAGTAACATTGCATAATATAGGAATGAAGCTCAAACTCGCAAACATAGCATTCATTGCTCTCACAGCAGGCACATTGTACATGCCCACCCCCTCTTACCTTATGGTAACGTGCCACCAGTTTTCCCTCTGTATCATACACCACGTTGGTATTGTACTGATAATAGCCATTAGAAGGACATCTGGAGCCATAGGAATGACATGGCTTTTTGTCCCCAATATTTGCTAAGACATAAATAGAGTTGTTCTTGGCTAGGCAGCTGAGTCTTGCTTGTACTGGTGTGTGACCAAATCTAAATCAATTTTTAATTAAGACATTTTAGTAAGTCAAACAGAAAGACAAATACTATATAATATCACTTATATGTGGAATCTAAAAAAGCCAGACTCATAGAAACAAAGTAGAATGGTGATTACCAGGGTTTGGGAGTTGGGAGGAATAAGAGAGATATTGTGTAAGGGTATAAACTTGCAACTAGTAGATAAATAAGTCCTGGAGATTTAATGAACATCATAGGGATTATAATCAATCATACTGTATAAAAGTAAACTTCAAAGTTGCTTAGAGACTAGAACTTGATTGTTCTCACCACAAAAAAAGAAATGATAGTTATGTGACATGTTAACAGATTAACTAATGCTATGGCGATAATCATATTGCAACATATGTGTATGATATTAATGCATCATACACTTTAAACTTACACAATGTTATATGTCAATTGTATCTCAATAAAAAAGACATTTCAACTTTAAAAAGTATTTTAGTCACTTCATACATAAACAATAACAAGAGCCTAAGTGCAACTGAAGTCAATATAAAAACTATTCATAAAATAGATAATATTTTAAAAGCCGCAAATTATACTTAAAGTTGATGGATTTTTTCCACATCATATCTATTGCTTCAGCAATTCATTATTCACAGTCCTACACCATTACCTGTCTCCTCTCTACTGGATCATTCCATTGGCATGCAAATATGCTCTAGTATCTCTAATCTTCAAAAAATAAAATAAAACCTCTCTTGAACCCACATGTCCCTCTAAATATTGCTCCACGTCTCAGCTCCCTCTTACAGTATAACTCCTAGAAAGAACTGTTCATCTCGTTCCTGGTTGGTCCTCTCTTTGAAGCTCTCAAATCGGCTTTCATGTCTATCACCCCGCTCTCACAAATGCCAATGATGACCCACATCGTACTTCATTTCATCCTACTTATCTGCAGCAGTGGACACAGCTAAGTATGTCCTCCTCATGGAAACATTTCACCTTGCTTATTGGACCCCACTCTTCTTCTCCTACTCACTGGTTCACCTTCTCATTCTCCCTTGCTGGTTCCTCTTCATCTCTCCTGAGTCTAAACACTGGACTTTCCTAGATCTCAAGCCTTGGACCCCTTCTTTTCTTTAACTCACTCCATAGGTGAACCCATCATGGTGTTAAGACCATCTGTGTTCCGACTCCTGATTTTCTATCTCCAGCCCTGACATTGTCCTTCCACACCAGACTTGTATATGCAACTGCCAGACATCTCCACTTAGATACCTTAAGTGCAACTCAAACTTAAGACGCACGAAACTGACTTTCTATTTCCATCCCAGACGTACTATTCCTTAAGTGCCCCCTATAGCTGTAAACAGCAATTACATGTCTCTAGTTGCTCAGGCCAAAAACTTAGGAGTCACTTCTGATGCTCATCTTTCTCTCATACCCCCACAAACAATCTGACAACAAATCCTGTCACCTTTACATCCTACACTCTTGTTACCACTTCTACCTCTTCCATCCTACTTCCAGTCTCCATCAGCCCTAACTAGGATAATTAAAATAGCTTCCTAAGTGGTCTTTCTGCTTTGCCCTTGCCCTCCTAGTCTTTTTCTAATACAGAAGCCAGAGTGGTGCTTTTAAAACATGAGTCAGATTGGGTCACTCCTCAAATGAAAACCTTCTAGTGACTCGCTGTCTCTCTCAGAGGAAAAACCAAAGTTCTTAAAATAGACTTCAAGACCCTACATGATATGTAGCACTCACACAACATGAAATCTTTCTGATCTCATTTTACTACTTCTTTCCCTTGCTAACACACTGAAGTCATACTCAGTAAAAACTCCATAATCAATTTAAATTAAAAAAAAATAACCACAATAGGTCTTATACCTCATCCCACCCAAGTACCCCATTTCTCTGATTCTTATCACAATACAACATTTTATGTGATAAATGAGTTTGTTTATATCTATCTTCCCCCACTAAATATTCATAAGCCACAGGGAGGGCATAAATTTTGTTTTATTAAGTGCTATATCCCCTACTCTTAGAAGAGTATCGGAATGAATGAAAAGATGAATGAATTAAATTTGACTATATTGGGTGATGATGCAAACCATTTTTCAATCAAAAATTTTCCTTCTACTGTAAGGCTATTAAAGAGACATTTATTAACCATATGGAAGAACTTGTTCCCCGACCTTTACCAGTTTCCATAGCTACTGTGATCTTTGACTCATCTACAAATTCGCAACATATGTTGCTTTTAACAGGAAAACCAGAACTCAGTCCCACTGTGAAATAAAAAACAAATGGATTGTCCCAATTCTCAAAACTTATTTGGCCTCTTTTTTCCACAAAAGGAAATTTTTTACAAACACCATGGAGAGCATCAGTTCAGAAAAAGAAAGATAAGACCATGGAGCTGTCCAGTTTCATTATCCCAATAGTCTCCTTGTATAATCTCTCCAGAGCTAAGAGAAGCTATTTCCTCATAGCCCTTATATAAATGTTAGAATAACTGGGAGTGCCTTAAAAAGTCTGGTACCGTAATTCTCCAGCAAAAATGTGGCTGAGGAATGTTTAATAAACTTAATTTGAGGTAAAAGAGTGAAAGTGTGAGGGTAAGACAATGAGAGGATTTGAGAGGTGAGAAAGGATAAGTGTGACAGAGTGAGAGACATTTTACTGCAAATTTTGAAGTATACGATCTGTGCCTCAATAATTTAATCAGGTTTTATTAGGTGTAGGATTTATATGTTAAATATACACTTATATCCATTAAATATTCCATATTAAAATGTTTCTAGATTACTTTTTCCTGGAAAATTATCTTATGAGCCTAGGAAAATGCAGTTTCAAAGCCTAATGTCTTATGATTCCCTGGAAAGTACATAGTGAGATCTTTCTGCCTGAGAAGCAGATTCTGGAACAGAGACTCTATGAAATTAAAATATGATACCTTTGATAGACATTTTGAAATATTTTTGAAACATAACCCACTGTCTACTTCAGAAATTAATTTACTACTTGTATCCATGGTCCTCTTCCCCTTGGTTTCTAAGCCTAGTAATAAATACCTTGTTTACATATTTTCTCCAAATATAATAAAGATATTAAATCATAAATGATTGTCCGATGGTATTTAAGTGTGATTTTTAAATCTAATAAATGACAAGGTTAATACATAATAATAAATACCACACATAGGATAATTCAGGATTTATCATTTTACTGTGGCGCACATGCACATTTTAGAGGATTACAGCACTTTTGCATGAATGACTGAGATAATTTAAATACCTGTGGGGATCTTTACATGGAATCCAGGCCACCTGAGGGTCTGGGATATCCTCCAGATATGGGAAAATAGTTTCCCTGGTAAATTTCCACCCATAAAGTGCATCTTCTGGAGTCACAATGATTTGAGCACCCTGTTCAAAATAAGTCAAATCAAAATTATTTTTTCATGTGTAATATAGACACTCCAATACTCCAATCTTCCACCAGATCTCACATACCTCTCATAAATCACAATTAATGGAAATAAAATATTACCTTCTCAGCTGCCAGCTTAATTATTTTCTCCAGAATGTCTATATTCTTGTTCATAAGGAGCAAGGCATCTTCTTGAGAAACAGGTGTTTTTGTTTCATTTGGCAATATGACAGCATGTTCATATACTGCAGCGATAAATGTATCCAGGGCACTGACATGCAGGATAATCAGGGCAAAAACTGCCACAGAGGTTTGAAATGAGCAAGTGGTCATGGCCAAGGTCTAGAGCTTTTTGAAAGTGCAAGTAACATTCGTGTAGGATTTATGAAGGGCGGGATATTTACATAACACATAACTGCCAGCTACTAGGCTCTTAGTTTATAATCTTACGAATATTATGCCTGACAGCTTTTGTGGGAAAACAATTGCAATTCAATGAATGCAATCAAAAAGTATTATGAGGATTATAAAACATGTACTATTGATAAGATTTGATGTCAAATTTCAAAAAGAAAGGAAAATTCAAATATAGTACACTTGCACCCTTTTATTAATAGAAAGAAAATACTAACTAAATTAATTCTCATGTGAAAACTCATAATACAGTATACCTGCTCTATCTCCTTCACAAGATTATTCTGAGAGTCAAAGACACATGAAAGTTCTTTGTAAGCTTAGGATGGGATGGCATTAATTAACAAAAATGGATGACAATTTGGTAATGCAATGATCTTACAGCTTCATATGATTTGATTGTTAAGACCACAGAGCTACTATTGTTCAATTAGTTAACTCTAGTCTATTTGGGTTACTGTGCTAGACAACTGCTGAGGGGGACACAGTACCTGAGCACCAACCCCTGGATCACACCAAGCAGAACACGGCAGATGCACATCACCCGTGAGGCGAAGACACAGCTAAGATCAAGGAACTCAAGATGGTGAGGAGCAGCATCGGGCTCGGCCACAACCTGAAGGAATTCTTGGTCTGCCCTCTCTCCTAGAAATGAAATGACAATAAGTGAGCTGAGAAGTTAAAAATTGGAAATACTTTATATAATTATTGACAGCATTTCCGTATAGGCAGAAAGGATGACACATCAAAATAAGGAGCAAGAAAAACAGAATAACCAGTTCTTTTAAAATTGTTCTCTTGATACTGTATACCAAAAAAAAAAAAAAAAAAGAAAAAGAAAAAGTAATACTGTATCCAAAAAAAGTACATAGTAGCAAAAAACAATGTTCCTGTCCCTGCCCCCATTAGAGTTCTTCAGCAAGACTTTGTAAATCGGCCTTTTGGAAAGAAAGTCTTTGCTTGAGCAGAATCAGCCTTAACTTTAACTGTATTTTGGTGCCAGTTCCCACCCAGATGAGGTGCTCCTCCAGTTCTGGACTTGCACAACGAGCAAACCTAAAACCAAGAAAAAATTTGAGAGTGACAATGTGTATGTGCTAGTGTTTCCTGAATGCTCTACATGATGTAAAGAGTTGTGTCACAGGAAGTTACCAAAAGCCAACTATTTTTGACCGACAGCCACAGCAATTTTATATGTTTCAAACTGCCTTTCTGTTCCCCTCAGAAGTTTAGGACTGTGGGAAGTTGAGCTGCAAAAGCCCCTTTGAACTGGTAACATGCTTCAGTACTGAGGGCCCCACATCCTCAAAAGCAGAACAGTAACAAGCTCTCTTGCTGACGATTTCCCTTGCAGAACATTAACTTTAGTTCTGATCCAACTCTGCCAAAAGTTTGTTGCATTCACCAACAGGAACTTTTAAAAATTCTCTTGGTTAGTGCTATAGACTGAGTGTTTGTGTTTCCTCCCCAACTTACATGTTGAAACCTAGTCCCTCGTGTAATGGTATTAGGAAATAGGACTTTTGGAGGCTGATTAGATCATGAGGGTGGAGCCTTCAAGAACTGGATTCCTGCCCTTAGAATAGAACCTGAGGAGATCTGTTCCCTTCCACCGTGTGAGGACACAGTCAGAAGATGGCTAACAACCAGGAAGCAGGTCCTCACCAGGCACTGAATCTGCTGGCATCTTGATCTTGGACTTCCCAGGGTCCAGAACTGTGAGAAATAAATTTCTGTTGTTCATAAGACACCTAGTCTATGATATTCCATTATGGCAGCCCAAATGTGCTATGACAGTGGATATGAAGCTTTGGTAAAGTAAGAATGACTGCCTCACTTTCAGGACAGTTGAAATAACTCCAAACAGCTGGATCAAGTCACTTTTTTTTTTTTTAAAGGTAGACAGCTATAGAAGTATGCATTTGAAAGGGTATGATACAAAAATAAAGCTGAAATCTCAGATACTACAGAAGAGATAAAAATGAAAAAATAGATCAAAAATAGAAAACGTCAAGCTGTGGTACATTTGTTGTTTTGTTAAGTGATATGAAGGTGTTAACATAAGAAAGTACAAACCTTAAGAAAGATTAAAAGGGTTTATTTCAGTTGAGGCTGAGGGCCAGACCCAGAAGCAAAATCTCAAAGGACTGAGAAACTGATCCTAGGAGTAGCAGTTTGGTAGTTGTTTTACACATTAAAATCAAAGGGCTAGGTGAAAGGAAGGTTACATAAACTCCATTGGGTAGAGTAAGGAGACAGGAGGGAGAAAGCAAAGTGGGGAAATCTCTAGGGTTGGTTAAAAAGTAGAACTGGAGAGGTATATACTTCTTTTACATTGGTGGGGGCAGGATTAGCTAACATTCAACATACATAGTTTACAGATGTGTGTGGGGTAAAGGATAAAATGAGAAATGTTGGGGTCGTCTCACCCCAGTACCAGATGTTTACCTCTGAAGTTCTGGAGAAGAGATCATTCTGACATTTTAAGTATGTTATCCTAGACGCACAGAAACAATGGACAGGGCTTGTTCAAGGTAAAGATGAATCTATCATATACCCCTTAGGCTGTGACTTCTCATTATAATCCACTCAGGAATTTTTATGGTGAGAACATCCTCCTTTTTCATTCAGGATTATAATAATTCACCAATAATTCACCTGTTCATTTTCAATGAGCAAGGATGTAAAAAAATAAAAACATGTTCAAGGCCAAAGGTATATAACTACACACAGGTCTGCCTAGGTGAAGCCCTCCGTTCCCCTGGATTCCATCTGCTTTCTTCTTTCCAAGCCCCGTGGCTCCTCCAATCACCCTGACTTCCTGTTTTGGTTTACTTTCTAGGTGAGCAGCAGATGGCCAGCTGCTGAGCAACTCTGATTTCTGGGGGTTTCTTTCAAGCAGTCATAGAGGCCAGGTAACCCAGATCAAATAGAATTACATGATTTCTACGGAACAATGTCCAAATGGCCAGAAGTAACAGAGCAATAAAGGCCGGCATTTTCTAGCCCTCGAGGCCTAAGCTAATTCTTACATTCACATCATATTCTTTCTTTTTAGCACATTATTCTTCTACTGTGACAAATCCATTCTAGAACTTTCCTCCCGGTGGAGATAACTAAATTCTGTATGGTCCTTCATCTAATTACTGTTAACTTATGTGACATGAGTTTTTTCTCACTATAGTTATAAGAGTCATGATGGCATCAGGTAATGGTTAAGAACATGGACCCTGAGGCCAGCATGCTTAGGTTTGAACCACTTCCTCTCTAGGTAACTATAAGTAAGTCCCCTTAGTGCTGTAGTTTCCCTCATCTGCAAAATGGTGATAATATATGCTGAACAATTTTCGCTGTGATTATTATTGCCTCATGCCCACAAGGCTGAGGCCCTATTGTGAGGGCAATTCTCAGGGCAGCTTTAACCCAGGTCTTTAACTCTCTCTGGTCCTATGCCCTCCTGTTGTTCTTGCCTACTAATTTGTTAAATGAACATCACCTAATCCACATTCTCTATTTTCTTATTGTTCTGTCTCTTTCCACAAAGTCTTTCATGTTTCCTCTCTTCTATGTCAACCGGCCCTGAATGGTTTATCCTGAAATTATTAATTCAAAGTCCCTTTTTACGAGCTAATCTTGATGGCTTTTCCTCTAATTATACCATAGATTATCCCTCTGATCAATAGCTCTCACTCCTTACTTCATGCATCATTCCATTTTTCAAACACACACAAACTTACCGAGAAACTGAATTACTCATTCATTGCTATTGGGAATGCAAAATGGTATAGCCAGTCTGGAAAACAAGTTTGGCAGTCTCTGAAAAAAACTAATCATGGCCTCATCTCCTCCTGGGTAGAGCAGTGCAACAGAAACGTGGGGCAGGATCCAGTACTTCCTGCACTGCTTGTTTCCAGTTCGGGAAAGAGGACGACAGAGCACTGTGGAAAATTTAGAGGCCCCAGTGCAGGAAGAATTTCTCTATGAGCCGTTACTTCACTTTCTTATGGACTGCACCATTAACCAAAGTCACTACATGCAAAGTCAGAAGAAAAGCAGAAGTCTTGCATTTGTCTGCTTTGAACACCGAGAATCAGACTCATATGCCATAGAGCTGCTAAATGGAATTTGTTTATATGGAAGAACAATTAATATGTAGTATCTCTTTGAGAATTCTGTTTTCTGAATCCACTACCCAAAGTCTTTAGCACTATGTTAAGACAAACTTACCAGCTATAGGAATATCACCTCAAGATACTTATTTTTTCTTTCATAAGATGCAGGGGCATGCATATAATCCAATGCTGCAACTTCCTTACCATGAAATGACAGTGCCCCTTCCTAAAGCACATCCCTGGCCTCTTTCTATTTGTGTTCCAGATCTTGAGGCTGGACCTAGTTCTTGGGAATGGACTCACCATTAACCAGATGTCTCTGAGCTTTATCAGGTAGGTAAACAAGAGGTAAAAGTAAACCAGTAATAGCAATAGAACAGAAAATGCTAGAGGAAATGTATATAGCCCAATCCTGAACGTGTATGAAGAAAGGGCATTAATATTACTTTCAAATAAAAAATATTTATCTACGTGGGTTTTAATTCTCTTAAAAGGTAAAAAAAAAAAAAAAACCCTATTGGAATTCATCCAACAACTGATTTCATGACTATCATTTTTGAAATATATAATAATATGACAACTTATTTAATATTCAAATTTGTCTTGAAAACTTAAAAATGGTAAAAATGTACTACTTTTGTATTTGTCGTGTTTTGACCCATTGTGACTCAACAAGAGACACATTTTGAGTTGTTAATTTTAGTACTGATGACAAAATTATACTAAACTATAAACCAAAAGTTATACTGAACCCTGTGTTCTCCTAGTTTATTGCCTGTAACCTTCAACTGCAAATAGGCTGGGATTAGAACAGGCTGTGGATTTTCTCAAAGAAACTAGTACAAATGTTTAAGGTTTACAAGCTCTTCCTAATAAAAGACTGAATAAACAGGACTTAGTTTCCTTTGTTAGTGCCCTAAATAACATTTTTTCTTTCTCACTCTGAATATATTGTTTCTGAGTCTTACTCTCCTGTGGGTTTATTTCCTAAATAGAGGACCCATGGCATTGAACCAAAGAAGAGATAGCTATCACAGAACTAGTCTTTGGATCATTCCTTTTTGATATGATTAGATATAAGTAGAAATAAATGCTTCTTTACTTTTCACTTACTAATTGTATTTAATGAAAATGAGTTTGAAAATTCTATCTATATTTATTATCCATCTTTTGCCAGTTAGGTTTGAGAAGATCTGTTTAACATATTTAAATCTTCATAACTTAATAAACAGATAAATGGAATATTTTATTAATGTATGATATTGAAGAGGACATTTGGGGAATTTCATTAAAAACTAATCAGCTTTCTGCTTCTGTAAATAGGCTTGCTTTCTGCGAATAAGCTTACTGCATGCAAGGGCTCCTGCAAAAGCTCCCTTGCACTCTGCTCGACTTGCAAATGTAACTGTTTGTGCCTTTGCTCCATAAATGTAACTGTTTGTACCCAAGCAGCTCCCACTTTCTGTAATAATTTGTATCTGTCAGCAACAGGTGACAACTCCTGGCCTTTCCAATGTTACTATTTATAGTCTCCATAGCAACCCCAGTCATTTATAAAGGTTTGAATTCAAACTGACCAATTAGCTTGAGCAAAAATTCTGGTATATAAGCAATATTTCAACTGAACCCACTGCCCAGATCTTCAGAGTACTATCTCATCTAGGACCACGTGTAATAAATTTGAATTCTCTCCGAGTTACTGTTTGGTTTTTCATTGGACTGGGTTTTGGAGCTTTGGGGATATTTTTCCACAACAATATTTAATATTTATTGTCCAAATCAAATTTCCTTGTAAAATAAATAGGTTATTTGGGAGAAAAACTAATCATAGAACTATACTACAATCCAGCAGTTTAATTTTAAAAAAACTATTTGTGATTTTTTCATTTGCCCTTTTAATTTTTCTTTTGAGTTAATGAGTCATACATATAGGTTACAATATGATCTTAACATAAAAATAACATTATTATATTCTACATTCAGCTCATAAAATAGTCTCCTTTTATAAAAGGATTTTTTTAAGGTGGGCATGTAGAAGAATGTAAATATAAAAAATATAAACATGCGCAGATGTCCTTTGATAGTGTTTACTACCCTTTGGTCTCATTGCTCAAGGTTCCTCTATCCTTTCTCATCAGAAAGCTTGGAATCTATGTTGACCTTGAACTCTCAATAGTCAACAAACGGCACTGGTAACGGTAATAGGAGGGTGGTCCTGAGTCCGGATTGGGAAGGTAGGAGCCCCACTGATATGGCCCCCCCCCCCCCGGAAGCTGCCTGACGGCTCCTGTGGTGCTTTTTAAAAAATTTTTTATTTTATTATTAGTTTCAAGTATACAGTACATTGGTTAGACATTTCTATAGTTTATGAAACAATTCCCCTGATTATCTTCCCTCTAGCTCTACATATAGCCATTACATTACTGCTCACTGCATTTCCCATGTGTGCTCCCCATCCCCATAACCATCTGTCAACCACTAATTTGTACTTCTTTAACCCTTCACTCCTTCTTCCCAGCCTCCCAAACCCCCTCCTCTTTGTCACCAGATTGTTCTCTATATTTGGTTGTTTTCGATTTTATTCTTTTTGTTCCTTAGATTCCACACATACGTAAAATCATATGGTATTTATCTTTATCTGACTTATTTCACTCAGAATAATAACCTCTATGTCTATCCATGTCATTGTAAATGGTAGGATTTCATTTTTTATGGTTGAGTAATATTCCATTGTATACATGAACCATAACTTCTTTATCCATGCAGTGCTTCAATAGTGGCCTTGGCCCACAGGTACTCAGCATATCCTCCAATCACTGGGCCCAGAAGGGGTAGCCTGCAAAAGCCAGCCCCCAGGGAGGAAAAGTGCGGAAGCGGGGCTAGGGCGGCCGAGGCCTGGACCTGTTCTGCACTCCACACGAGTGCAGCAGGCCGGGGTCACACTCCTTCCCGGTGCTGCTCTGGGAAGCAGGGGAGGGTTGACAGGCCACTTGTGCTCCCGTGTACTAGACCACGCATTGGAGGTCTCATGATGAAGGGACTTATGTGGAGAAGAATGAGGAGTGCATGGGATTTGTGAATATTCGACTTTGGCAATTAATGCCAGTCTTCCAAACGGTCGGACTTCCAGTTGCCCTCCATCATCCCCAGCCTTGGTTTTGTCATCTTTCACTTTTTTTTTTTCATTCTAGTGATGGGAAAGCAGTACTTCATGGTTTAACCTGCCCCTTCAGGATCTGTTTTGCTCCTATGCCTCCCCATCTCACTAAAAGGAACTGCCACCCACTCACACCCTCATGCCAAAACCTAGTTTCCCTAAATTCCTCTTCCCTTCTCCATCCACACCAGCAAGTCCTGTTTGTTCCACTTCCAAACACATCCAAACATTAATGTTTCTCTCACAGCTTCCAAAGATCTCCCTCCAACCTAGCTTAAGCACCATCCCCACTCACATCCACATGCAGACACCATGACTTTCTTGAAAATGAATCAAATTCTGCATCCTTAGCTAAAAGCTGGCCCCTCCCCACTTCCCCAACCTCCTCTGTTTACTGTATTCCAGATGTGCGGGCCATGGTCTCATCTTTGACCACGTCAAGCTCTTTTGCATATACTATAGTCTGCTTTCCCCTCAGGATGACTGCCTCACTCTTCTGCTTCAGGTCTCAGTTCAAAAGTCCCACCTCCAAGGAGAAGACTTGTCTAAATTAGAACCCCACACCTAATCAACCCACCAGTTACTCTCACATAACCATGTTGTGTTCCTTCCTCGCATCTAAGATAATTGGAGATTCTGGTATGTATCTATTGTTTAGCCCTTGCTCTGAAATATAAGTTATATAAAGGCAGAGATTATGTTTATTTTGGTCAAAGATAGCACCTATCATAGTGTCAGTTCAGAGAAGGCATTCAATAATATTTCTGAATGTGTAAATAGATAAAACTATTTCTTCTACTACAAAAATAAATATGGCTACTATGCCACAAAAGTGGATCAGAAGGTATGAGAGTTGCTAAAGAGAGGTTCTCTTATTTTAAATAACAGCATGGATTTTACATGAAGTAGGAGGAACCCCTTCCCTATCATACAACAAGCATTTTTGTGGGGTCACCTGTTCTAGGAATGGAGACATCAACTAGGAATATGTTTAAAGAACAAAAACAAAAACAAAACTGAAAGAGACATTAAGGGAAATAAATAATGTTATGCCAAGTATTGTTTATTAGTCTGGATCATAACTGAAAGTATGTTACAAAAATAAAAGTCTCAATAATGTTATTCTTATACTTTTCATACAAACAAAATTTTCAGAAGAGCCGAGGGTCAGGAAATGTTAGTTTTTGCATGGTAGACAGGAATTTTGCCTTTAAACGAGAACAAAAATCTCAGATACAGATAATGCATATCTTTTAAAAACTGATTTCATAGTCATTGTTCTACATATGAGTTATCTTTATATTATCTTTATATTATAACCATATCAACTTCCCTTAAGCTTCCCTTAAGCATATAATTTCTTTCCTTGTTAATATAAAAAGGTACATGCACAGAATCAGTGCATTTAGAATAAAAAGTAAACAGAGGAAACAGGAGACCTTGAGTCAATAACATCTCCAAGGCTCAGTTTGGTCACCTAAAAACACAAACCTCTGCTGATTTTCAACTACTCTTCTCATACTTAATGCTTCAAATATGGCTGGTTCCGCAGGCCAGCTTTGCAGAATGACAGTAAGTACAGCCCCACACAGGTCACCCAAAAACACATGGACACATGAAGTTCTGTGCACAAAATTAAGAAAACTTTTCAAACTTTCCAGCTTTAATATTCAAGGCCAGGAGCATTATCTCCCAATCCTATATCAGTCCAAGATTCTTGAGGTTAGATTTCATCAGGCAAGAGAGCAGTTCGTTCCTCCTCTGTGCCAAGATTCTTTTGAACTTTTGATCTACTTTGAAGAAAAGAAAAAAAGAACCTCAAAATTTCTCACATTAAAAAACTAAGTAACCAACTACCTCCTTAAATGTGTCTACCACATCCTGAGGCTCAGAAATCTGCTGACTGGAAGAAGAAAAGTAAAGTGGTCCTTCTTTTTCATTCCCACAGGCTGAGTTTTAAAGGAAGAAAAAAGATCAAGAGTTGACCATACCTTCTTTTCCTTGAGTACTCCAACAGATAAAATAAGCCCATCGCTAATCCCTTAAACACAATTAAAGATAATGGTCAATGTCAATTCTCCAAATCATGTTTCTCCACAAACATAAAAAAATATGAAAATAAAAGGCTGATTACTCACACTTGTCAGAGCCCACAGACCTTGTATAGCTGCTGCCCATTCAAAACCAATTTTCTCATACAGAAATCCACCTAGTATTGGTCCTATAAAAGCACTAATGAAAAGAAAAAAAAAAAACGGTATTAGGAAGTGCAAAAAAATAAGTTCCTTTTTAAAGGCTGCATGATCCCCTAGTCATATATTTCATTAAAATGGAACTAAAGAAAAAAATGCTAAAGAAAAAAAGCAATTCCTGGACATAGCATTGGGTATAAGAAAATAATTCTACCTGATAATGATGATGCTTTATAGCAATTGTAAAATGATAACTGCTTCTGAAAAGTAGGTGCCTTATAGGAAAATAAAAAAGGATGACAGGAATTCGGAAGAATCTTTATTCTTTCTACTCTTCTCAGTATTTATATTAAAAATGATAATTTAGTATATATTTACTGATGATATCTACATTGCCAGTCTAGTTATCTCTCTGGTATAGTAGAAAGTGAGAAATAAAGAAATGAATAAATTTTAAAAACTGAGATACACTCCTGACAAAGGAACTTAAAAATATTATTTTTATAGGACAAAGTATATAGGGCCATTTTGATTAAATATCAAAACTGCTGATACAACCAATGATATTGGAGTCAGAGGGTGGGTTAAAACACTGGTTCCACTCTAAATGAATTATGTGCCTTCATGCAACTCATTTGTCTCAATGTCTCAATTTTTTCATTGTATAAAGGGGATAGTATTTTCCATGTTTCATGTGTGAATGGAATTTAACGGCTACTCACCCAACTGACCACATTGCACTAAAGAGACCTGACACAAGCGCCAACGTACTTAATCCTTCTTCAAACCCATTTTCACTGCAGAGAGACAAGAGTGTATCTGTGTTAAAAGGGAACTATGCATGACAGATAAAACAAACCAAGGATAATCTGGACAAAAGTAACAACAAGAACTCCATTTCTAAGATAAAAAGCTAATCTAATTTGAAGAATTTTCATGCCGATGTTAATCTCATGGTTTTCTAAAAATAATTTTGGTGCATATATGATACGATATTAAGAATCATGATCCATTAGCACTAAATGCTCTGCAAAATATATTAATTAATAAAGAAATCTTTAAAATAAGATCAACATGTAAAGAGAACAATGGGCAACTTTTAGAAAATACAGGGGCAGCTCCTTACTCCTGTGAGAGCTGCTGAATCGACACAGCCTAATTTCCAATATTCTCCTTGAAGATCAGGGAGAAATGAACTCCCTTAAGTTCACTTTGCGTTCATCACCATGCGTACCAAACAAAAGACTGATGGCCAAGTAACAAATGTCTGGTGTGCTATTGTGATTTATAAGAAATAAATATTTGGTCTTAGTCCCCATTTCTGGCAAAGAGCTCCTAAAACCCTTAGAATCTCCTGATGAAAACAATAAGTCTTTTGTTATAGTAATGAAGGGACCTTTGAAAAACACCTTAAAGATGTGGGTTGGTTTCTGGGAGAGCCACTCATGTGATTAGAAGATTGAAACTTTCAGTCACACATCCCACACCCCACCCCTCCACATACACACACACACTGCCCCCGTCCTGGGAGAGAGACTGGAGGTTAAATCAATTGCCACTGGACAATGATCTAATCAACCATGCCTATGTAATGAAGTCTCCATAAAAACCCACAAGGACGGGGTTCAGAGAGCTTCCTGGTTGGTGAACCGGAACACTTGCATGTGCCACCATGCAAAGCCCAAAAATTCCACAAGGACAGAAGCTCCTTTGTTCAGGACTGCACCCTATCTTATCTCTTCATCTGGCTGTTCATGCATACCCTTTATTATCCTTCTTAATAAACCATATTCTAGTGCGTAAACTGGTTTCCTAAGTTCACTGAGCTGTTCTAACAAATCGGTCAACCCCAAGGAAGGGGTCATGGAAACCTTTGATATGTAGCCAGTCGGTCAGGAGTATAGGTGACAACCTAGACTTGTGATTGGCATCTAAAATAAGGGTAGTCTTGTGAGACTGAGCTCTTAACCTGTGAAATCTGATGGTATCTGTGTTGGCAGTGTCAGAGTTGAGTTGTACCGTAGGACATCCATCTGGTGTGAGAGAACAGCTTGGTAGCGTGGCAAAATCCCCCCAACACTGGAACTAGAATCACTTTACCTGGCCACTCTATGTTCCTGCATGGACCTCCTCCATAAGAAAGGAACAGTACTGAGGCTTTTCCGTTTTGCTTTGGCTTTTTAGAAGTCTATCTGTACAGAGGCATAAACCACTAAGCCTCTATCCACAACCTATTTTACCTATTATTATATTAATATTAGTATATATTATCATTTACATCATCATATTATTGCATATACTACTTATATCACAATGGTGTGTGGCATGAAATCATGACAATTTAGTATTGTGAAAAAATACGTAACATCCTACAAAATTGAGAAATTCAAGCAAGCCTGTGATGCTCGCTGGTATTCAAAATACAGCTCTTCAAGCAATGGAAATAACTTACTATGCACAACTGAGAATCTCCGGGAAAGTTGGAATTACACTCATTCCAGAAGAGATGCCATTCACGACTAATACCAGTACCAGCAGCCAAAGCTGACTGAAAAAGAGTTTTGGAGGAAAAAAAAAGAAATAGCATTTTAAATGACACAAAGCTTCATGCTAAAGAAGGCACATAGGATCCCAGAGAAGTTCCTTTCATAGATTCCAGGGCTAATCTCATCCTCATTTGCATCTGATCCCATTTCATTTAGTGATAGCATCCTCTATTTAGCTCTTTACATTGGGGGGAGGGGGGGGGAACCAGGGTCAATTCATTCTGATATCTCAATGTCTTTGGTCACATGTTAACATGCACCTAGAGTCAACAGGGCCTTCTTATCACCATACAAAACTTATCTTTTCAAAACTGGTGATAATACCAATGTTAACTTTGTTTCTTCAACTGCTCAGCTTTGAAATTCAATTGTTTGGAAAATGGGATAGAAAGAAAGTAGTAAAATAACAAGAAACTAATATTTGTGCCATGTGGGGCACTATACCAGTTACTCAACATCCATTACCCCATTGAATACTTGCAGCATCCCTGTGATATAAATACTTTTCCAAAATGATTAAAGAAGACAATTTAGGTCATAAAAACAAACTTTATTTAACACTTTATGAAGTGGACGATCTCCTTTTGGAAAACTGCAAAATGGGGCGGAAGGCAGGAAACTTTCATAGGATAAAGAATAAAGAACAAAGAAAAAAAAAAGGAAAAAAATCTGATTGGCTAGGTCTACACGGTCAAGCCCGTTCGGGGTGAGAAGGCCCAGAGTTAGTTTGGCATTTGGGGATTGGCTGACTAGACAGACTGCATTTATTGGGACAGAAAAGTTATCTAAGCTTTGGTTTGCTGACATGGCACCCCAGGCAGGAACAGCTTCTTGAGCCTAGAAAGTTATTTCGACAGTACTATTACTGACTTTTTTGTAGATAAAAAAAAACTAAGGCTTTGGAGGTTAAGTGATTTGCCCAAGTTCACATATCTCGTAAATGGCAAAGCCAGGATATAACCCCAAAACTGAAGGACTCTGAAATCCTTGCTCATTCCATATCATGCTTTATTCCAGAAGTACCTGAAAAAGTCTAAGAAGCTCACTTTATATTATATTAAACAAGCTTTAATGAGCAGTTACTATATACTAAGAATGATATAGGAAAAAATAAAATAAAAGATTTGGTCCCTGCCTTAAGGAATAGGAGTACAAAAACAAAAATATATTCTAAGAACTATCAACTAAAGGCAAGTGGCAACAAATGTTATTTTAAAAATAAAGTATAAGCAAGCATGCAATGGAAACACAAAGGGAGAATAAGCATATTTCTCATTTGACACTGAACTTCCAAGATCTTATGCATTCCTGTTTGCTTGTACCACTGCTAGCTTCTAGTAAGGTAAAATACTGCCAGTCTAAAACAATTCAATATAGTCCTACGTCAAGTAATTATTGCCATAATAAGGCTCAAAATACTAAGCCATATCAGCATTACAACAAAATTTTTTAAAAAAAAAATTCCTAATGCTATTCAGCTAAAAATACAGAAGTAAAAAATTACCTTTTAATGTGCAAGAATGGGACAGGTCCTAACAGTATGTAGCACCCTGCTGTGATTAAGTTTCCAAAAACCAGAAACCATTTCCTTAGATGCTGGTAAAGAAAGAGACCAAAGAAACTCTTAGAACCCTCCATAATCAAAGAATAAAAAAACAAAAACAGTAATGAACAAAAGTCATGATATTAAAAAAAAATCTAAATACACTGAATAAAACAAAAGTTTATATTTAAGAGAAAAAAGCTGATGGTAAATACAAAAGCTGGGACAACATACCCCGAGACAGGGAGTGTACAAAAGGCGAGACTTCCTTAGAAAGGCAGTGGACTGCAGATTTTGCACAAGATGGACTATTTCAAATATAATAATATTAAAAAGCAGTCACTGGCAGGAACCCCTTAGTAGGTAAAACTCCTAGAAAATTCACATTATCAAAAAAAAGTACCCAATAACATTATTCCTTATAAATAACTTGAATGCAGGCTAAAAATGATAAGTATACCATAGCGGCTCAGTTATACGAGACTACGCCTTAAAACCCAGTTTCATATACTATTTAAAACACTTACTTTTTGTCACCTGGATTACTTAGTAATCTCCATAAAATTTAGGTCTTGATAAAAATATATTCAAATCTTCAGAGGGGAAATGCAAAAAATAAGTGCTAAAGCCGTAGAAGCCTGAACCTTGGTTGTTAGAACTCATTCTGTATATTAGTCATCTGGACTAAATGGCTTAGACTTCGTTAAAGGAGAATAGAAGGGCTTTTCTGGCACGATGGCTATGGGATAACCAATTCACAATACATGGTCAACCCTTTCACTCCCACAGAAAAACTAAATTATCTCCTCTCAATCTGATCACATCCTAACTACCTCCGGGATTCTGCCCTAATTATTAAAATCAACCCATGATTTTGCATCAAGGAATCTTTTTCCTTTAGAACGTTTGATCCAGTAGGTTTTCAAGTTTTAACATAAGATTCCTCTTTTCCCAAAGAAGCAACTAAAAGTAAATATGTTCAGGGTGATAGCAGGTTGGAAGTCACTGGAACCTCTCCATCAGCTCAAAAAAAAAAAAAAAAAAAAATGACTATATTAGAACTTAAATGTTCTTACTCCCTCCCCTCAAAAAAGATAAGTAGGTGAAGTGATGGACATGGTACTGTACACTTTAAATATCTGACAATTTTGTCAATTAAAGCTGAAATGAAAAAAATATATATATGTCAATTCTAATAAAGCTGAAATAAAAATAAAAACATGTAAATTCTAATGAATGGACCTCTGGAGTTCTAGAGGTACAGATGGAAAACCACAGGTCTAAACATACAAAAGCATTTCTTAAATATAAATTAAGTGTACATACTGGCATTTTATCACTTAGTAGACCAAAGAGTGGTGAAGAAATGGCGTAGGACAAGGCCAAACCCAGGAATACGAGTCCCACATATCCAGCTGGTAAATTAAACTGTGAAAAAAATCTTGGATTAAAGTTACACAGTTAAGTCATTTTTTAAATAAAAACCTTTCGTCTACTATTTCTTCAGCTGTTATTTACCACGAGTCTACTAATAACATTCAGCACCTTTCCTAATTTTTGACTTACTTTTGTAAATGGATTAATTTTTCTCTATGAGGGGAAACAATCTAACCAGAGGTCAGAAGTCCTAGATTTTTCACTTGGTAGCACTTGACATAATTTTGCTTTTATGAATTACAGTGTTTTACATGTAAACTGACACTTTGCAAACACTTCTGTGCATAAAAATTACCTGGAGAACTTGTTAAAAGAGGTTCTTGGAAACTAGCCCTAGATTTTCTGATTCAAAAAGTCTGCGACGGGGCCCGCAAATGTGCATTTCTAACAAGCTACCAGGTGATGCCGACTGTTCACAGACTGCACGCACTGGTATAAAAACCACTGCTGATACTATCTATTCTATCCATACCCAAGGGATACTAACATCTAATCAAGGAACTTGATGATATAACACATTTTAAAAGGCTTTTAAAGCAGTAAGCCACCATATAACTCTGATACTGCTACTACTACCAACATGATATAAATGCCTTTTTTGTGGTTACATGATTAATTTTTTAAATTAAATTAATTTTTTAAATTAAATCTATAGGATTTATTTATGAGTCAGTATGTTTTAACAACATTAATGACAAATATTAACTCATGCTAAAAATTAGTCCTTTCACAAGTTAGATATGTCCTGTTCTGATTTTACTACTAGGGGACAAGGGGTGGTACCTTCTCACCCTAAAAGGCTGGGCAACCAATGACTGGAAAGCAAATTGCCAATTCAAACAACTGATAAGAAATCAGAAGGACAACAGAATCAAAAAAAAAAAAATGGATAGAAAAATAGGAAAATACATTTCTAAAGATTTCTTATAAGATAGACATGAGCAACTTGGGTTTACTAGAGAATGGTTCAAATTTTTTCCATCGTTTAGACACAACTCCTTATGGACAGAAAAAAATGATCATTCAAGAGACATGCTATTGATGTGAACAGAATGTGTCACCATAAATATAAAGTATTTTTCTCATGTGTTACATCCTGAACGCTTACTGCTTAAGCATTTTAATGATAAGAGAATAATGATATTCTATTATTCTCTAAACCTAGCACCACACATTAAAACTACAGTCTCCAAGTTTATCTTTTTGGGTAGTTCACATACCCAACACTGTAATGACTTGAAGGGGCTGTGTTTCTGGTAACTGTGCTTTTTGAATTCTAGTGCCTAACATAAAGTCAGTGTGGGCTGCAACTGATAGATTTCTGCCTTTATAGACATATTAATTCTTCAAAATAATTCACTATCAGACTTAGTAATATACTCTATTGTATTATTAATAATCTTTTTAAAGAACTTCTAAGAATAAATTTCTATGATATCAAACTTACAGAATTCATTATTTATTTTTCAGCACTAAAAAAAATGGAGAGGCTCTTGGTTCCTCTCTCCATACCTGATGAATATAATCTATAGTCATTCAATCATATGCATTAGTCTATGAAGTACATGGACTCGGAGGGGATCTGTTAGAGAAGTAGGACACCTCACATTAAATGAGCCGCTGAGTTCCCCAAGTTCTCCACTGGAATTCAAATGAACAGAGGAAAACTATCCTTGTTAAACAGGTAGGATGATATGCAAGTTAGACCTATCATGACTCGAGCTCAGCCTATGATGACTGGAGCTCAATGTTGGGGCCACGTAGTGAAAGGTTTCCTTGACTTACACTGAATCAAATCCCTCATTACAGGGATATCACAGACGAAGGTACAGGCTACCTAGTGGTACAGTTCTCACTCTGCCTCCTCCTCGCAGCCTCTCAGAGAGCTTTCCACAAAACAGGGTCCGAGAGCAAGTAACTATGTCCACCTTCTACAACGCAGAGCCCCTTGGCAATCAGGCTACTTACCTTCTCCAAAACAAAGAGAGACAGGGTAGGATCAAGGAAGCCTAAACACGAACTGAGTGCGTTGATGACGAAGGCTATGAGGGCGACCTTGGGTAAAGTGATGAGTTTCCAGAACGAGTGTTCACCAGGATCAGACTCTTTGGGGCAAAAATGAAGAAAAAATATTAAAGTAATTCAAATCACTTAACTTTATAATTTAACCTATTTTGAAAAGTAAAACTGATAAGGCCATCTTTACCTAGGAATAAAATAACTATACCTCTGAGTTTGCCTAAAATTACATATTATCTATATTTGCATATAAGTTACTCAAACCTAGAGGCCACATTTAGTTTTCTCAAAAATAATGTCTCAAATTCAAAAAGAATCAACTAGAATCTGGGTGTGAGGAGAAGAAGGGGTCTTAGGTTATAGGTTATAACCTAGCAGCAAGTGAGGCTTTCCCCCAGATGGCATAAAGAACATGTAAAGTTTAATTTGGCGCATGGGAAAAGCCAGAAGCTTTATCAAGGAACAATGTGTACGTGCTAAGGAAGAATTTGAGTTAATCAAAAAAAAAAAAAAAAAGACAATTTTTCCCTGCCAGCAAAGAAAACACTGAATGTAGAGGTGCTACTGAATCTTGTGTAAATTATATTTAGCATTTAAGGTCAGTTGAGTTGAGCACTAACCTTCCTTCCTACCATTCCCCCAACTTGGGGCAGGGGACATCTACAGAATGGGGGGAAGATTGTACTGCAGAAAAATGTAGGGATAAGACGGTGCAGGACTTTGTATAATATGCTAAGAAGCTTGAGAAATCACTAGAGATTTCAAATGAGGAGTGAAAATTAGATAAATCAGATTTGTGGTTTAAGGCAACCTCTCCGTAGTCTCGTGGAGAAGGGAAACAGAGGACCACTTAGGAGGAAGTTGCAGTGATCCAGGCCTGAGGTGATGTTGGCTAAGTCTGGATGAGGAAGCTCTTTGAGAACCACAATCAGCACTTGTTTATCCTCATTTCTCCAATATCATCCACTGCGGTTCATTACTGAATAATGATACAGCATGGACGAAGTACAAAACAGCACAAAAAATGGTTCAACTATCCAACCATTTGAAGTGCTACATTTAGACTTTGTCAGGATATGAGCCATAAAGTAAACCATGGTGTTAGTTTCTTAATTGTCAGCCAAATATTTAACAGTGAACTAAATCTGAGCACAGCCCAGGATGCTCAACTACCAGGACAGCTTGTAGTCAGACTTAGAAAGATGACAAGCACCATCGTGTGGCTGAGTGTGGTAGTGCCAACAGGGAGACACGTGGATTTTAAACGGTATGTTAAAGATGTTTATTAGTCACCTTTAAGGTATATATTATGAAAGATCAACTTTAACCTGTTACACTTCTTGTGCATATAAAAGGTACTATGCATTTATGGTATAAGACAAGCTATTATGGTGTAAATGGTCCCCTTTTCTAAAATCAAAGTGTGAAAAAGGGTTACCAAAATAACATATATGAATGTCCGTGAAAACAAACACATGAATCTAAGCTGTTGAAGAAACTCAGGTAATGAAAACTTAGAGTAATATCTGCTTAGAGACACATGTCAGAATCACCTGGGAGGCTTTTCCAAGCTACTCCAGTACTCTCTCTGCTCCCTCCAATCCTGACATATTCTTCTTAGAGAGGGATGACTCCCTGCTTAATAATGCCTGCCAAAGAAAGCTCCTGGTAGAGATGGGTAAATGAGGAAAGGAGTGGGGTACCCTTTGAGTGTGGGGGCAAGGAAAAATACTGAGCACTGCAGTTCCACTTACTCAGCATTAATGGAGAAGGTTTAGAAAAACTTCCCCAAAGAGGTAATATAAATTAATTTTTGAAGGATGTGTAAGAGTTCGGTAGAGTGGGAGGGGGAAATATTCCAGCTCATGTGACTCTCCTGCTGAGATCTAACAATAGCTCCTAATGGCTTTCTGGATAAAGCTCATGTTTCATAGATTTAGGGGTTTTCATAAGAGGACTAACATGTCCATTACTGTGTTTTAGAAATATTTCTTTTGAGCAGTACAGAAGAGGGGACTTAAGTGAGCAGATATAAAGGATGGAGGAAGGGACTAAAGATGACTTAGCCACAGAAGTTAAAGCCACATTGTCCATGGGTCTAGAAGGAAGTAAATAAATGGAGTAGAACAAAAATTCTGCCAATATTGTCAAAATAACTGATTTAATTTTCTAACTTCTATCTATAAGCTCTCCTAAAACAATAATTTAAAAAACTCCTTAATGGCAACACTTAAATCTATATTTATAGCCTTACATTAGTAATCTTAGAGCTTTTTTACACCTGTTTTTTTTTTCCACTCAATCTAACTATAACTCCTTCTGTACATAAATTTCAAGTTTGTCAAACCATTTTGTTCATAATAACATAGCTAGCTGGGATTTTGCTAAGTTCAATGAATATGCAGGAAAATTTTAATTGAGGAGTAACAGGAATGAAGAGAAACAAGTACTAAGCAACTAGGCTGGTGGCGATTAGAGGGGGCTGAAAAAGATACCAAAGATGTGAGATTAAGGGGAGAAAATGAGGAGAGGCTGGGACTCAAGGAATAAGAGATGCTGCGGTCAGTCCAGCATCTAATCACAGATGTTCTCAATACCATGTCCTACCATTAATTAGTAGGCAAAGTCTTTTTTTTTTTTTCTTCTACAGTGTGGTAAACGGTTAACAAAACTCTTTCCCCTGCAGTATGAGAATCTGAGCTGGTGTCAGTTTCTTAGTTTATCAGGCAAATGTTCATCTGTGAACCAAGTCTGAACACAGCCCAGCATGCTGGAATACAGAACCATCCCTGTTAAGGTGTTCTTGGTGAAGAAAAAGGACAGGCACCCACTGTGTGTTTCAGGATGGTGGTGCCTCTCTAGCAACATTTTTTAACTCTCTCCTCTCCAGCTAATTCTCTAGCCCTGTTTCCGTATAATTTGGTAAAGGTAAAACGCTATGTTACTAGATAATCTTGCTCATAAAAAAGATGACCCTTGCCTGGCAAATTTCATCTGTACAGAAGGAACTATAACCGAGTCATAAATAAATACCTGGTGAGGTATTTGTGCCTCCCTGAGCATGCTTACTTGTACCCAGTATGTCCCTCGTGGAGACTCTGGCAGTTGTGCCCATGGCTTTGTTACAGGATAAGTGAACTCCTACGGGGCATGAAGCTTTGAAACCAGGATGACTCCCATTACTGCCCGAGGTGGCCTGTGTCCCTGCACTGCGCCATGTTGCACAGACAGCTGCAAAGGCCACTGGGAAGGAAAGCGTGACGTTGCTCTCCCATCTTATATAGCCTAAGGTTTTAACAATGAGTAATAAATGGAGTCTTACCATAGTTGGGTAAAATACACATATTGAGTGGTACCATCAGCAAAATTATGCATCCGAGAATAATAAAAGGCATCTCATAGCCAAAGGATTGATACAAGAAGCCACCTATAGGAGGTCCTAGCACTAGTCCCAGTCCAGAAAAAGTCTCAAGACTTCCCTAAAAATGGGAAAACAAAAAAATTGAGTTAACACATTGTGTTTGAAAAACTAACAAATATTTAATGGGCACTATCTAAAAAAAATTCTGTCTACCTCACAATTTCTATCTATACACTCACACACAAGCCCAAGATGGATCCAAAATTTAAACATACATACATATTGAAATTATAAAAGTACTGGAAAAATAAAATGTGAGAGGCTTTTTTTGTTTTGTTTTTAAACTTTATGGTTAGAAAGGTTTTCTAATTATGACACAAAGACTCAAAACACACACAGAAAAGATTAATACACTTATGTGAAAATAGGAAAAACTACGCATTGCAAAACAACAAAAGATGAATGAAGACTAGAGGGAAAATACTGACAAAGGATTAATTTCCCAACTATATCAAGAGAGGTACTATTGATTAATGAGGGAAAAAAAACGAAGTACCTAATAGAAAAACGGGCAAATGCTATAAATAGGCTGTTGATAAATAAATTTAAATACAGAACTCTTAGTTATGTAAAAACGAGCTCGCTGTCACTTTTAAACGAAATTAACATTTAAAGCACAAAAGACCTATGTTTACCTATCACCTATGAAACTCTCTATACTGCCAAGGATGTGAAGAGAGAAGCACTCTCGTACATGGCTGGTGAGTGAACACTGGAGGGCGATCTTGCCGATCGATTATTACAAATGTACTCATTCTCTGACCAAGAATGCTACTTCTGGGAGAAAAAAATTACATATCCATAATGATGTGACAAGGTATAACCATAAAGATGTGACATAGTACATGTATAGGCTTACATCTGTTGCACTGCTTGCCATAGCAAAAGATGTAAAAATCTAAATATTCATCAAGTTAAATAAACTAGTGAAGTACAAAGAGAAGCAGAGTAAGAAACTTTTTATGTACAGGTACAGAAAGATCTCCAAGGTGATTTCATTGTTACCATAACCAGCACGATTCTGAACAGTTCGTAGACTATACCACCATTAGTGTGAATAAAATGGAGGGAATCATGCTGTGTGTGTGTGTGTGTGTGTGTGTGTGTGTGTACATAAATACATGGAATCACTCCAGAAGGAACATATAATATCTGTTGCCTTCTCTGAGAGAGCGACGCTGGACTAGGTGTCTGGACAACAGTTGTGTCTATGAAGGGTGAGGAACTGTAACATATGGAACATATTTACTATATCCTATATTTCCTTTTGTAACTTTTGAATTTTGTAGCATATAAAATTCTCTTTTTGTTAAAATTAAAACAAAATAGCACTTTGGAAAAAATAGTTTACTATTACAGAACTCTTACAGAAATACACCATTTTAAATCAACCTAGTTTAGGGGCTTTAAACAGAGACCTATGATTTGCAGCCTTGTACCCTCAGCCTTCACAGAAGATACAAAACTAGTCCAATAATAACTCTGAATGTTTTATAAGGAATATAAGAATTCTACACTTAATCATGGTAAGATCATCCAGATTAACTATCATGTTAACTTTGTTATCTTTTGGCTGCAATTTTATATAGGAACTTGGTATGCCAATACTGGTTTCCCCTGCTGATCAGAAAATCCAATGGACTATTGGATTATAGTATTGATCATCATAATAGATATTTCTTGGGTAGCACTTTCCAGAGTGTTCCAATGAACACTAGTTCTTTAAGAGTTAAAAAGTGGTTCTATAGTCAAATTCAGTTGTGGAACATTTATTAAATAAAGTACTTCTATTACAGAATTTCTCAGAGCCTTAATACATAATGATGAACTAGACGGCATATGTACGCTCCAAACATGTATAGCCACAAACCTTGTTTATAAAGCATGTCAACGGACTAATCTTCTGAATCCTTTTTGATAAATATGTGTCTGAGAAATATAAACAGTATACCTTTCACAATGACAACCACTGCACACCAAATGGCTATGTAATCTAAAATGTGCCTACTGAGCTATAAATAGGCTTAATAAAAAGTGGGAAGACTACCTATCTACACTGCGAATAGTTTATTTGATGGTCAAAACTTTCAAACTATAGTATTAGTTGGGTAAATGAGGGCGCACTTGATACTAAACTGATTAGACCTGAGGTCTAGAAGACAATTACATGCTTTGAGGTAACATTTGGTGGGCTATCCAGAAGTTCTTTCAAGGATGCATGGGTCCAAAGAAAGAGCTATGGGAAAGCCTTCCTGGGGTCAAAGAGGCAGTAGCCAAGAGTTGGGACAGGAATCTGGTATGTCGCTAATACCACATGTCTAGGCACCTAGGCAACACATAAGAATGTACATCAATACATTCTACCAGGGTCTAGATAGAAACTCAGAAGGTCTGTCCATCCTGGGTTCATGTTACACGTGGGAATCTCCTTCTGGAACACAGCTGCTCGTTTGGATGGGGCTTTGCTCCCCAGTTTGCCCCACCCCTTCATGCTATGTGCAGGGCCCAGGACTCGCCCTCCGGCCTTTTTAAGAGAGGCTCTCTCTGATGGGCCCAAGTCACCTGCTTACAGAATTGTAAGCCTTTACAGAAGGGCTTTTATGGCAAGAGAAGCGTGCACTCCATAGACAGACAGCACAGAAGCAGTTGTGGACTTCCAGATGACCTCAAATGAATCTGGGAAAAGTCAAGGAAGGACTCTAGTATAAAATCAATGTTTGGTCATTAAAGATAACTCTTTTCTAAAGTTTAGGAGCACTTCAGGCAGCCAAGCCCCAATCCAGGCATCTAGGCTACAGAGAGACAGCAAAATACTACTTGGGAGGTTTTTTTTTTTTTTTTTTTTTTAAAGTGGTATAAAGAGTATTTGGCTTGGACCACATTTACCTGTGAAACTGCCCATTTGGCGGATTCTAAGCCCAAGAAGAAACCTAAGTGAGACTAACGGTACAATTATTGACAGTTTGTTGCTGGAAGTACAAATTCAGGTCAAAGGTCACAAACATAGACTGTAGAAAAGAGCAAGGTTAGTAGAATGGACCCCAGCTTTAACTTGGAAGGTAAAACAAATATTTTAGCTGACATTAAAAGGAAAATAGAAAAAAATTTATGAAATACATACCAATACTGTGGCCACATTATTTGGAAAAGCCTTTGTAAGGATAGAAGAAGATGCAGTTACTGCTGCAGTAAAGCTTATTGCATCTGCCGCTCTCACTAGAAAACACATAGCAATAAATATCGGTCCTTCTGGAACTTGGTCCAAGACACTAAAAGAGAATGAGACAATTCTCAAATGCAAAGTTGGTTTTAATTTTTTTTTACTTTTTAACTGTACTCACTGAAACAAGTAGTACCTCACTCATAGTTATTAGAATAAATACCTTTAGAATATCAATTTTTTAAAAAGTTGCTTTGTTATACATTGAGGAGAAGAAAATTCTCTCTTTTTCTGATAATTTGAATCATAATAAGAACTTAATTGCCCTTTTCTGCTGATAACTGATAATACTTCGCAGGCCTTTTGCAATACGTGGAATCACTCTGACAACAACCTATCCAGAAGATCGCTTAGTTTCAGCCCCATCCCACGCCATGGTGGGACTCAAACCCCAAGAACTTGTGTAAGCGCTTTCATACTATTTGCCACTACACTGTTGGTTTAAGGACTCTATGCTTAAGAATGTTCATAGCTATTTTGCTTCTGGCACTTATTTTCCCTGTTTCTTGAAACGGCACTTCTGCCAAGCTCAGAAGTGAGCACATGACTCAGACCTGGCTGAGCATTCCCTTCCCCTGGGCTACAGTGACCTTGATACAGGGACAGGGTCTTCCACAAAGATCAGGCCAGTGGGGCTCTACGTTCTGTGACTTCACTAGAAACTACTATGAAAGTGGCATTTTCTTCCTACAGGAGCTGCTAAGGGCCATCTTGCTCCCTTGAGGGGAAAGTTTATCCAAGAACAAAGGATAGAAGAGGAAAACAAAACCAGAAACTTCTGATGAAGCAAACGAGCATCTTAACACATGTATCCTGATGTTCTTCAGTTGCTTCTCTAGGTAAGAAATTCACTTTCTTGCTTAAGCCAAAACGCTTCTGTGACTCAGAAAACTGAGTTAAACTTCTGTCACTCACAGTCACAAGAGTCCTAATAAACAGATTCAGTAGCCAGCTTATTAGTCATTCCCTGAAGGCTCTTAAGATCAGTGTCATTTGTCCTATTTTCTACATCACCCAACTCTCTTCACCATTAGTCACACGCCTAGCACTAAACAGACAATCAGTGGTACTAATATAAGGAATCCATTAACATTTTAAACCGAACCTTCCAAACATATCAGAACATAGCTTACCCAAAGAGAACTGTAACTCCTCCTGCGACAAACATTCCTGCTACAAACATAAATTTTGCTCCAATATGTACAAGCTATAATAAATGTCAAAGAAGAGTGGTAAATTGATAATCGCTACAAGTCTACATTGACATAAACAAATCCACTGTATTAGGAAATACATGATTTAGAGAAGACATAAGCGGTTAATGCAATAATAATTTCTTAATAGAATAAAAACATATGTTTCTTACAAACATAAAAAAAATTTAATAATCAATCTACTTTAAGAATGGAACTGTCAATAGTGGCGCAATTCATAAAATATAATGATGGTTATTTCAGTATCAATGGAAATTTTAGACTAGTAAATTAGAATAACTCATTATGTAATTTTTAAAAATTAAAATGTACATATGAACTTTAATACTTACATATTTTCCAAATACCAAAGATGACAGCAATACAAACAAAGAGTAACATCCAAAGATCATACCAATAACTGTACTGCTGGCTCCTTTCTTTTCAGCCTTTAAAGAAATTGAAAAGGAAACAGAGTTTGAAAGACAAATTAGCATCAACATGGAAAAATGAAGCTATTAGATCAGAGAACTGTCTTCTTGTAACCTTTATCTGTCTAGCAATCTTAAAAATTATCATTAGAAAATAAACATGATGGGGAAGTAAGGGAAACTATACTAAAACTTAGCCTTTGACATGGAAATAATTTACTTACCATGCTTATAAAGAATTGTTATATTTTCGAAATATAACTGTTGTTTTATATGTGGTTATCCCTGAGCCTAATAAAATTGATGGTTCCACTGTGTTAAACAAAATTATTAGCTTTATGATCTTGAGAAAGAAGAACAAAGTTGGAGATATCACAGTTCCCGATTTCAAAAGTGAATTATAAAACTGTAATAATTAAAATAGTATGGTCCCAGCATAAAGACAAACAGATAGATCAATGGAACAGAAGACAGCCCAGATATAAACCCACATTCATATGGTCAACTGATCTTCTACAAGAGTGCGAAGGACACGTGATAGGGAAAAGACAGTCTCTTTAGGAAATGGTATTGGGAAAACTGGATATCCATATAAAAAAGGATTGGATTGAGCCCCTGTTTTATACCATTCACAAAATCAACTCAAAATAAAACCAAAAGTAGAAAAATGAACTACCAAAAAGCTTCTTTAAAGCAAAAGAAACAACCAACAGAGTGAAAAGACAACCTATACAGTGGGAGAAAATATTTGGAAATCATCAATTAGATAAGACGTTAATATCCAAAATATAAGAATCTCCTACAACTCAATAACAAAACAAAACAAAAAATCCCCCACGAAGAACCTGATTAAAAAGTGGGCAAAGGACTTGAATAAACATTTCTTCAAAGAAGACATACACATGGGCACCAAGTATATGAAAAGGTGCTCAAGGTCACTAACCATCAGGAAAATGCAGATTGAAATCACAATAAGATACCATCTAATACCTGTTAGAATGGCTATTACTGAAAAAAAAAAAAGATAAGTGTTGGTGAGGATACGAAGAAACTGGAATGTAGTTGGTAGGAATGTAGAATGTTGTAACCACTACAGAAAACAGAAGAGTCCTCAAAATATCAAAAATAGAACTATCGGCAATTTCGCTTCTGAGTATATATCGAAGAGAGTTGAAAGCAGTGTCTCAAAGAGATATGTAGCTCCATGTTCACTGCAGTATTATTCACAATAGGTAAGATATAAAAACAACCAGATATCTACCTATTGACAGACGGACGGATAAAGAAAATGTGGTATATGCATACAGTGGAATATTACTCATTTTTTAAAAAGAAAACTTTAGCATTTGCAATAACATGGATGAACCTTGAGGAAATTATGCTAAGTGAAATAAGCCAGACTCAGAATAAAAAGTACTACACAATTCCACTTATATGATGTATCCAAAATAGTCGAATTCAGAAGCAGAAAATAAAATGGTTATCAAGGGCTTCTGGGAGGGGAAAGTGGAGAATTGGGTGTAAAAGTTTCTGTTAAAAAGATGGGCTCATGTTGTATTGTTACCTCAAAAAGAGAGGAAGAAAAGGAAAAAGAAAAAGAAAAAAAATCTCACAAAAGAACAAGAGAATTTTTGTAGGTGATGGATACTATGTTTAGTATCTTCATTGTGATGATGATGTCACAGGTATATATGCATATGTCCAAACCAAACTCAGAAAGATGGACGTACTAAATGTGTGGAATATTTTGTAAATTAATTATACTTCAATAAAGCCCGAATCAAAAAAAAAAAGTCAGCTTTAGCTGGTAAAAAGTCAGTATAAGAGAGTCTCACAGTACAAACAAAAGCTAAAAGTCTTGGCTGAGGAAATTTGAGCTCTACTTCACCCACGAAACCTAGAAAACTGCTGATCTTGACTTGCCTCCTTTATGATATCTGTGAGATAACAGGAAATGTATTGGTCTCTGCCCCTGGTTCCTGGCACAGAGCTTCTAAAACCCTTGTAATTGATAAGAACAACAGGAGCATCTTCTGTTCTAATATTTGGTTTTTGACCCTGGTTCCTCACGCCGAGCTCCTAAGTCCCTTGAAATTTCCTGGGCAATAGGAATGTCTTTTGTTCTAATTAAGTGACTCTGGGTGGGCTCTTGGATGGGAGCTGACCACCAGAAAGAACAAACCATGAATCTTCAGCCCCATCACCCCCATTTGCTAGAGGAGAGCTGTGACACAGAGAATGGCTTTGCATGGAGTAAAAAACTCCACACATCTGGTGTCAAAGTGAGTATGGTAGTAGTGTGAGAGTAAAGAAAAAACACACAGGAGGAAGAGTTTTCCTACTTAGTATCACATTTAGTTATAGGATCAAACTCCACGAAAAACAAAAAAACACTTTGCTGGTCAAAAACTCAAGAACAGGAAGTTACTTGATTTGACATGAGTCATGCCAATGCCCATTCGGTCCAGTTCTCTGTTTCTAATATTAGTACATACCACCTGACAGTTTAAAGAAGCCAAATTTTTCTTTTCCGACATCAACAGAGATAAAAGATGCCTCCCTCAGCATTCTATGTTCTCCTTAAACACTTAGAGTAGTTTATCATCCATCAACTATACCTCTTAATGTTGGCTGCCTATTCTATCAGCATGTTCCTAAAGTTGCCACAGACAATAGGGTATTTATTTTAAATCTACTTCTTTTGAACTCTGAATGCTATTATTAGTGGTGGTATATAACTGAATTCATGTACGAAAATAGAAGGTCCGGAAAACATTTTTAGACCCTGGAAATGTAGGTCCTTACATCATATTGTAGCTATAGCCATTTTAAGGAGTTAAAATGAGTTTAATTTCTTTAAGATAGGATAGAATATGTACACTATGAAGTGTAAACCTGAACTACACGATTCTCTGTCTTCTCAGGCAGACAACAGACATTTATTGAGCACCTTCTATGTACCAGGCATTGTACCAGGAGCCAGAAGTGAATATTGATGGTTGGAAGATCCAATTTAGAATCATCCTTTCACCAGAGCTTCCGCTATTTTGCAAATAACTTTACTCTTAATATGGAAATGCATGTGCAAGCACACACACTCCTACACCCCTCGAAATCCATTCTCTACAACAGCCATAATCACATTTCTTCACCTTTTCTCCCTAACCACAATTTAAGATAAAATTTTACATTGTTGCTGTACATGTAAAGTTACCATCATCACTCAATCTTTGCCTTTTTCAAAAGTGTTCTTTTCATGTCAGACTATGTTTCTTTAAATAAACCCTATATTTCTCATAACGCCACAGGAAACCGGAGACGTGAACTCTATTATTCTCAGGTAAACTTCAGGAAGACCCCCTTTACTCTAAAAAGTACCTCCCTAAAATTCAGTCCTTAAGTATCTGGTGGCAGCGGTGGAGACATTGAACCTACAGTACTACAGTAATGTAGTAACTTAGGCAGGATTTAAGTCCATAATTCTATGGTATTCAGAATTAGCCATTCCCCTTCCATTGCTAATAACCACATGAGATAATGGTGAGGAGACAAGAGAGATCTCATTGTAAGAGATACCTTTAATGGCATCCTAGCAAAATGTTGTGCTACATGTAGGCCAAAACATGAAGGAGGGAGGCCTGGAATTGATCCTTTCCTCACAGCCCTCAGAGGGAACCAACACTGCTGTCACCTTGATCCAGACATCCAGCCTCCAGAATTGCAAGACATCACATTTCTGCTGTTTAAGCCACCCAGTGTGTGGTACTTTATGACAACCCTAGCAAACTAGAACAGGTACCTCAAAGGGAAGGTATTATCAAAAGAGTCAATTAAGAGGTAGAAGAACATTGATTGGTCAAGTTATAGTATTCATGTTCTTGGCTTGATAGATCTAAGTATGTAATTTGAGAATCTGGCAGAAAATATATAAGGGTTACAGCAACTAACATTTATTGGGTCCTTGCTATGTGCCAGAATCTCCATTAAGTACTGTTTTATATGTTAGCTAACAACAATTAAATAAGGGATGTATTTTTAGCCGGCCCCATTTTATCAATGAAGACAGACTTGCAAAGTTTACACAATCACTGCTGCCATGACAGTTTCCATCTAGTGCACGTTCTCACATTCACTATGGACATAGAATGGTGACTTAGGATGTCCTAGAACCACATACCACAGTAGCAGCTGGATACCACTTTTGGAACATGGATCCTGCTTCACATTAGGATGTCTTGCTCAAACACTCTGATGACTTCTCATTGAATAAATCTCTGCCTCGCATGTGAGGACTCTTGCATTCTAGCTCCAACCTGTCTCCCCAGATCCTCTTGCTCCTTTGAAACCTCACTCTATCCCAGGCCAAGGCCACACTTGTTTGTCTGCTGCTCTCCAATAACTAGTTATTTACTTTGCTAATCTTGTGACTATCTCAAGCTGTTTCCTAGAACACTACTGCCTCTGCTGGTCACCTTGGGGAAGACCGTTTCTCAAGATCCACTTAGATTTATCCTGTGAAGTCCCTCTCTGAACCACCCCTTCTTCTCCTTCCCTCCCTCAACACTCCCAACCTCCACCATTCCTTCCTCTAGAGTCCCATAACATTTTGGTTATCCTTTTCTTAAAGGATGACAGACACGAGAGGGACATTTTCCTAATCTTTTTTTTCTTCCCTAGCATCCAAAGCCTAGCATACTCTAGAGTGAGAAGTCCTTTACCCCCTATCCTCATTCAGTCAACAGAACTGGATTGCACCAGTCACTTAACTTCTGAGTTGGCTTCTCATTACTATGCCTATCTTATGGAGTAGCTGCAGAGACCAACTGGGATAAATGTGTGGAAAAGTACACTGAAAACTAAACAGCATTGTATGGGTATAAAGCCGTATTGTTCTTCAGCAGAGAATAATTTTTATCGTCTTTTGTGGCACACAGATTTTTACCAAAGCAGTTAGAGGGCTGAGAAGGGCCAGTGCACTGACTAAGTTGAGGCTTTGGCAAAGAACATGAAGTATAAAACACATAGGCAAATGATATTCAGCCAAGCCAGTACCATTCCTTTCCTACTATATCCTATCAATCTCCAGATTCCAGGTAGATTCTCTAGGGGTTATTCCCTTTGAGTCTGTGCCATTATCTATAGATTCTAACACCATATCGAAGTCTATGATTAGGAAGAACCAGTCAATATTAAGCAGAATTCCTCCTTGGCACCAACGTTGCTTCTAGATTCCACAAGAATTCAAGTCAGAAAAAAGATTTCAGTGAACCATGGTTTCCTAATTCAAAATATCAATAAACCCAAAATCTAAGAAACAGGGTTACTGTCTTAACACAACCCTTTTGCAATACCATTAAAATCTCAGTTATTCAGTGTGGACTTTTTTTTTTTTTTTGCCAGTTGCAGAAACCAAGTAAAGATTAATGAAATTACATGGTAAGCAAAGTAATCTTTGGAAGATCAATTATATTTAGGTGAATTACCTCCTAAGATGATGTTCTGACTGGATTTTCTTTTTTCTGGTATCAAATATTTTGTAAGAAGTCTTCAGTTTGCTAATGTTCTATATATCATCTTTACTATATTCAGATCTTTATATTTTACATATTGTAAAATGAAATAATTCAAAAGGCTATTTAAAAGTTAAGAATTCACAAGGATATAAAAATGTCTTACCTCTTTGGGGAAAAAGGGTCCAAGAATAGAAAAGTACAACATAGAACCTAAATTAATGGAAGCTGCCGATATCAGTACAAAAAGCTGTTCTCTTGAAAGCCAGTTGGGTGTCTTTCCTGCATTCTCTGGAGGATCATCACCTTAAACGCAAACATACTATTACAAGCATGTAATTGAAACTACTGATCAAGTACACAAATGTCACTTCTGTGCATAGACAATGTACTCTGAAGATAATCCGATGAACTGAAGGCTATGTTCACATAACACAATCAAATGTGACACAGTCTTTGTACACCACTGCCAATTTGAAAACATATCACTTTCATTTACATTCTATTCCCTATTAGAATTTCAGTGCAGAATTTATCAAACCATCTGATCTGTTTTGTCTCCACTATAAGGCCTACTTCTTTCAGCTTTAATAAATTCCTTCAAGAAGAATGAGGGAACATGGTGGTCTCCAAAGGGTATGTATAATTTAATTTCCCCAGTTACCAGCTTCATCTGTTATATGAACTAATGACGTTTCCAGGACGTCATGTTGGCAGTTTATTAAGCATCCAAGGGCAGTACTGAAGCTGAGTGAAGTAGAAGAAAACAAACTACAGTATCCAATTGGCAAATTAAAACAATAGTATGCTCCTGGAAAGACGAGTCCCACAAATCCATAAAGTCATGTATTTTTTACACAAATTGCTGTTCTTTTGCATCCATTAATTTAATACTTATCGCCAGGGCTAAATTTTCATTTAACTTAGAGACATCAAGTCAATTACTCAGTTTCAAACATCCAGCAAATCTATCGGCCATTTTCAAATTAAATGGTTTGGAGCAAAAAAGAAATTTAAGTAAGAAAAACATGTTAGTTTGCTCTATGTTTCAGAATCTGTCATAGCAGTACAGGGGGGAAAATCTGTGCAACATGAGTAACTGTTAAGAACGTAAAATTTTGGAATAGATGAGGAAGGGAACTGAAAGTTAAAAAGGGAGCGACAACAGTGGGAGCTCGAAACGTAAGGCTTTCCGTTGTCTAAAGGCATACTTATTTAAATACATTCTAATACACACAGTACTTAACACCAGAGCTAGAGAAGAAAGTCATTATAGATATTACACCATCCCAATCCTCGAACTTTAACCTCTTCCAGAGAGGAGAGAAACGCGAAGTCGAACGCCACCTTCAGGTCCCAGCTTTTTCGAATGTCTCGGAAACAAACCAAGCTAAAGCTAATTCAATCGTCGGTAACGACACTGGGCCCAAACCACCCAGGAGCGTCAGGCAGCGCCGCTCTCGGTCACCTCCAGGTGAGCGTGGGGCCTCGGGCTCCCCTGCCGCGTCCATGCTCAGTGCGCGGGCTCCAGTGCTGCTGCTCGCGGGTCCAAGTTCTCGACTGGACTCCACTTGGGACGAGAGGACAAGTGGAAGAGCGGAGACTGCTCAGCCAGGCCCTGGCATCCCGGATCCGCGCCGGCGGCACTCCGCTAGGGGCTCGCCGCAGCCTCCGAAGACTCCGCGCTCGGGGAGGCGGGCCGGAGGCGGGCCGGGGGTGGAGCAGGACCGTTTATTTATATTTCCTTTTACTTAAGACACACGCTATTATAATGCACCTCCTCGGATATGATGTACTTTTTCACTCTGTATGAGGAAAAATTAAAGTGAAAATGGAAAGGATGAGTCTATATTCCATTCAGTTTAGTAAAATGAGTAAAATTTATTCCCATTAAAAGTAAGAAAAGAAGCATGTGTGAACACAAAAGGTAGACGGTACCTAAACTGAAAGATGTGAATTAGAAAATCAGGCTCATGCCGATTCTTTTTAAGAGTGGGTTATTTTTCGCAGTGGGTATGTGATGTGGTGTTGTAATCCCTGAAGCCAGACATTAATACACTGGAAACGAATTTACTGATGTGAAGCACCCGTTATTAGAAAAAAATCATTATAGAAATGTTGAGGAAGCACGGCGGAGTGGCTGAGAATAAGATCTCTGGAGGCAGGTGCTTGAGTTTTAATCCAGGGCGTTTGCTAGCTGTTTGTGACTGTGTGGCAAGGTCACTTTCTCCATCTGTGCAACTGGGATTACAATGCCTATTTTGTAGAGTGGCTGCGACCACTGGAATTAAGGTGCGTGAAATGCTTGGTATGTGAACGTGATGGGTCTTACCTTACTCTCACCCTCAATATTCTGGCGCGCACGCGCACATACACACGAGACTTCACTTATCTTCCCCTTATTGTTTGGGAAGGGTTAAAGTTTGCAGACGAGGAAATTCTTGATTTGGGGCCAAGATGAAACAAAAGACTATTATTGAGTTACCACCGTTGTGACTTTAAAGATGAATGAGCGCCATCTGGCCTCTGCCCTCAAGTAGCACATACCTCCTTCAAGAAGATAAAACAGACTCCAATTAACAATTTATTCTAGCGCAATGAGCTCTATAATATATTGGAAGAACTGTTTACTTTGGCTAAATGAATTCAGGTTGGTTTCTTGAGGTAGTGATGTTCTCTTGGGTCTTGAAGATAGTGTAAAAAAATCTGGGTAGGTCAGGAGAGACTAACAGCCACTCTAAACAGAAGGTGTAGCCTTTAAGAGACCTCCCAGAATCTTTATGATCTAAGAACCCATGTAAGCTTCTGCAATCTCATTTTACTCTACGTTCTCTCGCCCATCTAACATCAAACCATAGAGGAGAATTTTTCTTAATTTTTTTTTTCGTTGTTGTTTACATTCCCTTTTTTGTTTTCTCATTCTGGACTGCTTTTTATGCAGATATTGGGTCACCTAGACTGGTCCTCTTCTTTATTACTCTTTTTCTCTTCTACTTTTCATCTCTTTCTCTTTTTTGCTCCACCTTATAGGAAGTTTCCCCAACTTTATCTTCCAACTGTTCAACTGAATTTTTTATTTCTGTTGTCATCCATTTCCCTGTATCTCCATTCCCCTCCTCGTTGTCAATCATTCTTTCACGTTTGATACAAATCTTCTTGTTCATATATATTTTCATGAAATTTATACTCTTGTTTTGTGTCCATCTATTTTTAATTTATGTAAAGGGTATTGTGACATATATACTCATATTCCTATATTCCTCTCCACATCTGACTTCTACCTCCCATCCTCTATCCAGATCATCAGTGTTACAGGTAAATATATTACTGTATTCATTTTCTGCAGCCTCTGTAACAATTTACCACAAACTAGGTAGCTTAAAACAATACAGCCCTGTAGGCCAGAAGTTCAGTATCAGTTTCATGGAGCCAAAATCCAAAATGATCTCCTCATCTCAAGCTTCTTAATTTAATCACATCTACATGGACCCTTTTTTTTTTCAAATAAGTAACATTTATAAGTTCTAGACATTGAGATATGGGTATATCTTTGAGAGTCATTATTAGCCTGCCATAATAATATATTCATATTTTTATATGCTTACCTAGACATATATATACTTATGGAACACTATTCTCTTTTTACAAACTGAAATGGAATAATATGATCTCTGTTCAAATGCTACTTCCTCAAAGAAGTTCATTCTTATCCCTTTATCCAACATATAGCCTACCCTTTGTTCCTTCATCCTTCTTTATTTTTCTTCCTAGTATTTGTATCAATCAGGGTACCCCGTCACTAATAAAAGAAACAACTTTTGCTGATTTAAGCAGAAAATAGAATGTCAAGTAGCACACAGAATCATCAGGAGGGCTATTTACACCACTTAAAGGCTATGTGCCTAAAATCACATCACAGAGGTGGTCCAGTACACATCTTTCTGCAACACAGCTAGACACACATCTGCAGCATGTGCTGCCAACACCACTGGAGCTAGGCACCAGACATTATAGCTAGAACATTGTCCTTACTCCCTGGGAATGCTGCGAGAAGGGATTTTAGGTAGTACCAGATTCTTTCATCATATAAGTCCAGTAATAGAAATCCTCCGAATGTACACTTTCTTTTTAAGAGTGGTCTGAATATTCTGGGTCCTTTGAATTTGTGTAGAAATGTTGGGATCAGCTCTTAATTTTTCAAAAAAAAAAAAAGTAAACAAAAAAACCCAGGTAGGTTCTTATTGGAATTTCGTTGACCCTATAAATCAATTTAGGAAAAACCGAAATCTAATCAATACTGAGTATTTTAATCAATGAACATTATATGTCTCTCCATTTA
Source organism: Rousettus aegyptiacus (assembly GCF_014176215.1). Lineage (NCBI taxonomy): Eukaryota > Metazoa > Chordata > Mammalia > Chiroptera > Pteropodidae > Rousettus > Rousettus aegyptiacus. Next base: position 161,619,424 of record NW_023416284.1, read on the forward strand.
TATAGAATTTTAAGTTCTTCGGAAATGCTTTGTAGAGATATCACATGCCTTATGTTAAATTTGTTTCTAAATATCTTGGTTTTAGAAATGATTAAAATGAAATTTTTACATTTAAATCTTCAATCATTAGCTGATTACATATAAAAGTAAATTAACTTTATGTTAATCTTGGATCCTGCAACCTTGTAAATTCCCTCATTAGTTCTAATAGTTTTTAAAATAGATTCTTCTAGATTTTCTACATGAAGTCATGTCACCTATGAATGAATTTTTCTTCCTTTATGAAATATATGCTTTCACTACTTTCACTTACTTTATGGCACTGACTAGGATGACCAGTAAAATGGTGAACAGAAGTGATGAGAACAGAGATGCTACTTTTTTCCCATCTTAGGGAGAAAACCATTAAGTATGAGGTTAGCCATAGGCTTTTCAGATGTGCATTTTCTCAGATTTCTCAATACATTCCTAATGTACCGAGAGATTTTAATATGATTTGATGTTGAATTTATATGTTTCTTCTGTATTTATTGTGAATGGTTTTTCTTCTTTATTCTGTTTAATATGCTGAATTACACTGTTCAATTTTCTAATGTTAACACAACCTTGCATTCTTGGGGTACACTCAACTTGGTCAGAACATATTACTTTTTTTTTATGTGAGTTCAAGTTGCTGATATTACGTTAAGGATTTTTCTATCTATGATTATGAGTAATGTTGACATGTAATTTTATTTTCTTTTGTCAGCCTTTGGTAGTCGGGTAATCTTGGACTCATAAAACAAGTCAACCATTTTCCCTCCTCCTATATTTTCTATGTGTGTTTGTGTAACATTCGTGGTGTTTTGGGCCTCAACTGTCTGGTAGAATTCACCAGTGAAACTACCTTCCTTCTATTTTCTTTTACTATGCTCTTATTCTTCATGCTTTGTAAGATTATATGATTGATTTTAGCCCTTTCCTCTTTTCTGATATTAGTATTTAAGGCTTTAAATTTCCCTCTAAACAAACACTACTCTAACTATATCCAACAAATTATCATTCAGTTTGAAGTATTTTCTAATTTACCTTATGCTCTCTTCTTTTACCCATTGGTTAATAAGAATCATGTTCCTAAATTCCAATTATTTGGGGATTTTTTGGATAAGTTTATATTATTAATTTCTAATTTAATTTTATTGTGGAAGGCCTCTGTTCTGGAAGATTTCAATCTTTTAAAATCTACTGAAACTTGTTTTATGGACCACACTGCATTCTGTCTCTGTGAACAGTACCGCATACACTTGAAAATAATAATATTCTACAGTTGTTGGACATAGTATTCTCTAAAAGTCAATTAGGTCAAAGTGATAGTTTTGTTAATATCTTCTGATTACCTATTTTGTATAATTGTTCTATCAATTGCTGAGAGAGGGATATTTGAATATCTAACTTATGCATTTACTCATTTATCATCGTGAAATGCCTCTATCACTTGTAATCTCTTGAAGTATACCTTATCTGATATTAACATAGTCACTATAACTTTTATATTTATTGGTTGTATGATATATCTTTTTCCATCGTTTCACTTCCATTTGTCTGTATATTTAAAATGCATCTCTTACAGAAATAATAGACTTAATTTTTTAAAATCCATCTGACAATCTCTGCTTTTTAGCAGGTAGTCTATTTACATGTAAGGTAAGTATTGACATGGCTGAATTTAAGTCTATCATTTTATTATTTGTTTTATATCTTCCCATCTGTTTTTCATTCATTCGTTTTTTCTTTCTTATCTTCTTTTTGGTTTTTGGAATTGCCTTTTATTTATTTGTTGCGAATATACCTTTAATTTTTTTTTTTAGTGGCCCCTTGGGGATTATTATACAAATTCCTAACTTTTCTGGTCTAGTTAGAGTTAGTATTGTATGACTTCATGTAAAATATAAGAACCTTGCTACTCTATGGGTCCAGTCACCCAGTACCCTCTCCCAATCATTTATGCTTTAGTTTTTAGATGCAATATCTATAATTGACATAAAGTCTATAATAAAATGCTGTACTTTTTGCTTTAAATTATCATAGGTATTTTTAATCAAGAAAAAAGTTTTTTAAGTTGATCATTTCCAGTGTTCTTCATTCTTTCCAGAACATCTTAAGTCTCTATTTCATGTCATTTCTCTTCAACATGACTAACTCCCTTAACATTTCTTCAAGTGTGGACTTCTGATGATGAATTCTGTTAATTTTTGTTTATCTCTGAATGTCTATTTTGTCTTCATTTTTGCAGGATCTTTTAATTGGATATAGAAATATGGGTAGAGAGTTATCTTTCAGTCCTTTCAGTCCTTTCGAGATATGGTTCTCCTGTCTTTTGGCCTCTTTCATATCACAAGAGAAATGACTATAATTAACATTAGTAATCTCCTCTATGTTTGTTATGTACCCTTTTTTTTTTTTCTGGCTGCTTTTGGAATTTTCCTTTTATATTTGAGTTTCAACAACAGTTCAGTTATGATGTGCTACAGTATGTGTGTGTTTGTGTTTATACTTCTTGGGGTTCATTGAGCTTCTTGAATCTGTAAATTTATGTGTTTCATCAAACTTTGTTAAGTGTTTGGATATTATTTCTTAATTTTTTTTAAATCTCATTTTCTAATCTCCTTCTAGCATCTCAATTACATATACATTAGATCTTTTTATTTTGTCCCACAAATCATTTTAGCTCTATTCATTTGCTTCAATTGTTTTTCTCTCTCTGTTCTTCAAGTTGGATAATTTCAATTGATTTAGCTTATAAAGTGTACTGCATCTTTCTTTTATTATCTCCAATCTGCTATTCACCCTTCCGGATAATTTTTTATTTCTTATATTTCCATTTCTCACATTTCAATTTGATCCTCTTCTATAGTTTCTATTTTTCCTATTCATTCCTTATGAGATTCTTTTTCTTTTTTCTTTTTTTCCCTCCCTCCATTCCTTCCTTCCTTCCTTCCTTCCTTCCTTCCTTCCTTCCTTCCTTCCTTCCTTCCTTCCTTCCTTCCTTCCTTTCTTTTCTACATTCCTGAGCACATTTCTAATAGTTGCTTTACAATCCTGGTCAGAAATTCTAACATTTCGATTACTTGGGATCACTTTTCATAGACTGTTTTTTCTTTTGCATAGGAGTCATGGTTTCATGTTTCTTAGCACATGTAATAATTTTGAATTATATTAAGGACATCATTAGTGATAAATTGCAGACTTGATTCTGTTTTATTCTTTTAAAAAATATATTGTTTGTTTATTTTAATTTTATCACAGAGTTAACCTGTCTTGACTCAAGCTTTGTAATCTGTTTCCCCAGTGATGGGAGATAGCTGATATCTCTGTTCATTTTGTTTAGTCTTAGATGTGCTGCTTGCAGTCTACCCTATGCGTGTGTAGTCCAGGGGGCAGACAGAGATTTAGGCAGAGTTTACACCCAGAATGTTTATCTTCCTTTCTGGCTTTCTCCTTTCTGAGATTTTCCTCTCCCCTACTTTTTAGCAGTGGAAGTTGCTCTAAATGCTACCATCTGGTTTTCTAGTCAGTTAAACTGAGGACCTCTGGCTATTGTTGTCCAATGTGGCACTGACTGGAGACTGACCTAATGCTAAAAGCCATAAAAATGGGAATTCAGCCACAGCCATTCCTTTTTCCAAGCAATGATTGCCAATCTCACCTTCCAGTTCTGTCCGCATTTGGTCACTTTCCAGCATCTTTAGGTGAATGTATAGACTTTCATTTGTTATGTATAAGAGGGTCATTCCTCCTAGTAATTTACATTTATTGTATTTTATTAAACTAATAATGTGTGATGGATTAGGTAAAAAATTCTCATGGTCAGACAGTTAGCCAGATAGTTGAGAAGCATTGTCTTACAAGATTTTTCATGAGTTCTGGTAACCAAGGTCTCTGCAACTATCTGGTTCCTACCATTCTTCAATCCTGATTGCTCAGCAACCTTTTTGTTCTCTAAACCATCGAATCCAGTAAATTCACTTTTTTTGTTTTACATTGGCCATAGGGCATTATGTTGCATGCAAAGAACTATAATTTATACAATATCATTCAATTTTTCTACAATGAACATGATGACTTGTCCTAACATAAAAAAAGCAACAACCAGCATTTACAAATAAGGAGATCGTCTATGACCTGGAGGGAAACTAGCATCAGCTATAGCTTATTGTTATGTGGCGGATGTCATATGATATCAAAAAAACTTATACGGCAGACTATGTAGATGTTTGACATTTACTAAAAATCAAAATTATTGTTTCAAAAAGATGACACAGAATGTCCAATCCCAAAGAATGTTTAAAACCATCTCATTCAACATCCTAGTACATTTCGGAGATGAGGTACTCGAGGCCCAGATATTAACAGTGTTTTGACAAAGGCTACAGAGTCAGAAAATGCATTTTCTGGAGAATACATGTAAATTTTTTTTTTTTTTAGGTACGTTAACCCTTGGTTGACCTCACAGATTGCAAGAACTTTGTCAGTTTATAATCCCTTATTTTCATTTTTAATGCCTACAGCATCTGGTCTTCCTAGGTGGTCTCCCATCCAAGTACTAACCAGGCCCAACCTTGCTTAGCTCCTGAGGTCAGACAGGATAGGGCTTGTTCTGGGTAGCATGGCTGTAGACAAGAATTCTTAAATCGCCAGTCTGTCTTTTAACTTCATTGTTGGGATTAGAAACAGTTATATGACTAGGACTTTTTTTTTTTTTTTTTTTTTTTAATGTAGCTCTAGTTCTAAGGACAGGAATGGTCCTGGCTTCATTCCAAATGAATCTCTAATAAGATTTGCAGTTATCAAACACATTTTAGATCATCATGACCTATCTTTCAAAAGAAATATTACATAGATAACAGCAGAGCTAGTCTATAGGAAGTAGCATTGAAGTCTGGAGTCCTACACACTCAGATTCTCCTTGCACCTTGAGTGAATAAATTCAATGATAATATAGGGTTTGTTCTATTGGCCAGTACTCTTTATTTTGTTTATAAGTTACCTGTGTTGCTGCTTTATAATTAGTTTATTCATAAACTTTAAGTATTATCTCTAATTGTCTTCCCGAGTATGTTCATTTCCCCCAAATTCTGGATTAACCCTATAACAAGCAGCTACAGTGCCCAAACAGCTCTGGGTAACCTCTGGTAGAAATAGAAAAAAAAAGGGGGGGCTGAGAAACATTTTAAGTAAGATTTACGAAAGCTCTGATGAAAATGACACAAAACTCTCAACACATATATTGACATCACCTTCATATTTAGTTACATCATAATCTAGCTCTGTTCTCCTCCATAGACTTTTTTTCCCCCTTAACAAACTGGGTTTTCCAATTAAAAGCCTTATATATTAACTTTATAAGCTACTACCTACAGCCTTTTAAAATCTATTCTACTCTTATTCATCTATGTTCTTATTTTCTTTTTTATTTTTTTTCTTATCAATTTCTTTCTCCTTTGATTCTTCCCTTGATATAATAGGATATAATTATATCTTTTTTGGCCCAAGACTTTCTTCAGCTACAACTAATTTTTCTTTGGTATGTTTAAAGCTACATACACCAAGACTAGACTTATGTGTACCTAAGCTGCAGCAGGATAATATTTTCTGAGTTTTCTCCTATTTTTTAGCTTCCATTTCTAACCATTCACTTTATTTTCGACCCCCAAAGGTAGAGACATTTTAAAAGTTTTGAAATTAAAAGTGTTTTTTGGGGGATGCCCACAACCTCCACCTAGCTCACACGAGATATTAATTTATGACAGCAGTTCTCCACATGGCTTTTTTAGATATGCAATCTACCCAGATGCTTTTTAAAACTTACTTCATTCAATGAGTTTATTCAGTAGATATTAGTTTAGTGATTCTAATATGTAAGTCACTGTACTAAGATACTGGGTCATTTGGGGCAGGAGAAAATTAATATTTAAGAAACTCTCCATGTTTTTGTATCAATTTATTTTATAAAGTAAATAACTACTTCACATGCATTGTGGTAAACACTTTATACAACTATCTAATTTCATCCTCACAAAGAAAGTGGTATCACCACCATTTTACTCAGAAAAGTAAGTAATTTGTCAAAGTTAGCTGGAATTTTAACTTAGCACAGCTGAGCCCCACCACTCCAAGATATAAAATCTGGCCTAGTTTCTCTTCTCAGCTCTGGTCATCCAAGTGAGCTTTTTGTAGTTCGACTAAAAGATCTTTTCTATCATTTAATCTCCCTCTACAGTTGTAGCTGAAGAGATTTTCTGCATCTCTCTCTTCTTTAACATCTGTTATGGATTAAATTTTTTTCCCCAAATGGGCTATGTCGAAATCATAATCCCCCACATCTCATATCAAGACCCTATTTAGAAATAGAGCTGTTCTTAATGTAATTAGTTAAGATGAGGCCATACTGAAGTAGGATGGGCCCCAATCCAATATGACTGGTATCTTTTTGAAATGGAAAAATGTAGACACAGAGACAGACATGCACACAGAGAGAACATAATCAAGAAGATTGGAGTTATGCTGCTACAAGCCAAGGAATACCAACATTGCCAGCAAAGCTCTGGAAACTAGGAGAAAGGTATGGAACAGATTCCCATTCACAGCCTTAGAAGGAAGCACCCTTGCAGACACCCTAATTACAGACGTCTTATCTTCAGAAATGTGAGACAATAAATCTCTGTTGTTTAAATACCTTTGTTATGGCAGCCCCAGCAAGCTAATATAACATCTGCACTTGATGATTCAGAAACCCAAATTTAAACTGCGCTTTTTCTGCAGAACTAGCAATATCCTCTTTCTCCATCTTTGCAACCTTTTTGCACAATGAGATAGAACCACATTGTTGAATTATTGCCAACTGTGAGATGTAAAGAGTTTTTCTTGAAATCTCAGTGATCTCCCTCCCACATTTGGGCAATCACCCAAATGGCTGAAGGGTTAAAAGCATGAGCTTTGACTTCCACTGGGTTCAAATACCACCTTCCACATTTACTGGCTTTGTCATTTAGGGCAACTCTCTAAACTTTGGTTTCTTACCTGTTAAAGGGCGTGAATACCACCACCACCACGTAGGATCTCAATGATAATCAAAGAAGAAAATGCGTGACAATAATTTAGCACATTAACTGGTTGTTAGAAAGTGCTAAACAAAATTACTCATTATTCATTGTTCCTAAAACAAACTTTAGAATTTATTTTTCATATATATTTCAGATGCACATTTGTGTACATTATGAAAGTATTATAATCTAGCCATTAGCTCCTATTTAGTATTGAGAAGAGGTAAACTTAAGCATGTGAACTAGGAGAATCTATATTAAAGAAGCCTCGAACCACCAGCATGCCCTTTAACTTCATTTCTGGTTAGAACCGGTTTTAAAACCAGGATTTAAAAAAAGTGTAGCTACATTTCTAAGGAGGAACGTTTACAACTGATAGAAAAGGTATTTATAAGGTGAAATATTAAGGAATAGGCCCATGATACTTTAGTCTACAGAATAGATTACGAGCTGCAAGAAACCAGAAACCAACCACAGCATAAGAATCACTTTCCCCCTAAATAAATATGTTGGCAATGATTATTTTCCCCATTTATGTTCCTGAGTCTTTATCAAATTCCCTATCTCCGCCCCAACATTTTTTTTGGGGGGCGGGGGGAAGGAGGGCTAGATCTACTAATATGCTCATCACATTCACTTTTATTAATTTTAGATAATGGAAAATTTGCTGGCACACTACTTACCATGTTCTCATTCAAAAATAAAAATGTGTTAAAATAACTTCCAAAAAAGTTAAGAAGGCATCAGTGGGTTTGCCCTTAGTCTTTCTTCCACTTGGAATGCTCTATCTTTTCTCTCATCCTCCTTTGGGGATTCTTTTGTTCATTTTCATTTCAGATGCTGCCACAAGTCTGAAGTCCTCCTCTTACCTTTCTACATCATCCCCATCTCCAACTCCCATGCCACTTTGTGCCTCTCCTGTGGCCTTTAGGTATTTTAATCTTTGATTCAAATCTTGATCCCACCACAAGTATGGAAGCAACAGGAATAAATGTCAATTTTATAAAAGCTGTAGCTTTTTTTTTTAAGTGAAAGTTCAATAATTAATTAAATGAACGGCGAACAATTTAGGATGATTTATAAATGGAAAGCAGGTTCAACACTTTAAAATGAAAATGTGCATTTGAAAAGCTAAATATGTACTAACTATATCAGTTTATTAAAATTCCAGCATAGCTCTATTCTGATGAACTCTACCTCTCACTCTTATCGTGTTACCCATTTTTGTTTTCTTTTAGGCACTCAGCCTGACATTAACTGTTTGCTGTTCACTGTATCCAGCGTTGGCACCTATCAAACTCTTAACAGTTGCTGACTGGTTTAGCGACTCGTCAGGGGAGGACGGTAAAAGAAAAGGAAAAAGACTGATGATATTGAGTTACATTTCATGTGTTGAAAATTGGCGCGCTAGTTGCGGGGAGGATGGTCAGTCATTGCAAAATTCAAAATGTTGCTTCCGGGGACAATCAAATTTTAGGGTTCTCAGATTCCACTCCTAATTCTGCCAGTCCTCGCGATGGCGAAATTAATGCCGAATATCTCAAAGACCACGTTTTCCTCTCTATATTTGTATACCCTTCCTATCCCTGTGTCTGGTACACTGCAGTTGATTTAAACGCACCTATTGAATCCCCTTTTGTGCGGAACAACGAATTCAGGGGACAATTTCACGTTAAAAAAGAAAAACTTCACTTAGAACCAACTACATTTAGAAACCGGAACCAACTATCTGGCTGGGTTACCTTTTACTAACAGATCTCTGGGAAGGTGGAATTTAGATGCACTTAATAGAAAAAAACATGTTGGCTTTTATGACCGCGCGCGCGCGCACACACACACGAGGATCACCCACAATGTCACACATTCATGGACATTCAGAGCGACGTAGATGCGAATGGAGAGAATGTGCCACTCAGGAAGGAGAGAATGTGCCACTCAGGAAGGCCCAGTTTTTGAGGTCAATGGGAACTATAAAACAAAGCGTTAATGCTTAAAAAGCGTTCTGAGGAATGAAGAGGTTACGCGCTCTACGAGACCACGCAGCCGGGCGCGCATGGCCGCTCTCGCGCCCCGTAGAACGAGCTCCGCGGGCCTCTGCACGCCACGCCCCCGGAGGGAAAGGACGGAGCAAGGCTGCCCGCGATGGTGCCTGTTATGCGGGCCAGTGACGGGCGGAGCAGTCAGAAGTGTAGCAGTATCCTTCTCTCAGAATCATCTCGATCCGGAAACCAATTCTCGAGGCCCGGCACCACTAGAGACACCTCTTTCAAGGAGGGGAGAGCACATGCGCAAAGGGGTCCTGGGAAGCCCTTAAATACCGTCATGCGGTCGCGTACTGTCTCTTTCCCTGCCGCCGCGGAGGAGCGCGGAGGCACGTATTGGGGTACGTTGAGCGACGCGAGGGTGCTGGTTATGGTGCACGGTTCAGTGTATTTCGTTTGGGATTGGCGATGGATATTTGGGTTTAAAGTGATTCTTTTAGTTAACTCGTGTTCTGTTGTTTGTATTACAGTGTTTTCAAGATTCGGCTTCTCCCGTAACCCACCGCCATGGCCGAGGAAGGGTGAGCCCAGGGCGGGAATAGCGGTGCTAAGTCGTTGGCCGCGGGACGGCTGTGTGGGCTCGGGGTCGGACGTGGCTCCGTAAGCGTATCGGACATCTCGCTGATGACTGACGTGTCCAAGGCTTTAGACGGTGTGCGGGAATTTGACCATTTTGGTTTGTTGCATTTCAGCATTGCTGCTGGAGGTGTAATGGACGTTAATACTGCTTTACAAGAGGTGCTGAAGACCGCCCTCATCCACGATGGCCTAGCACGTGGAATTCGTGAAGCTGCCAAAGCCTTAGACAAGTACGTGTGTCAATTTCAATACTGTGGGTTGTTGGAACCGGAACAAAACTGCAGCCAAGGGAAGAAAGCGTGAAGTTCATGGTGTTAGCGCAAAGGTTCTGAATGGCATCCGTTCTACAGGAAACCTAGGAAAAGGTATCAGAATTCTGATCTATATAGCCCACTTAAGAGTTTGTGGGTTTCTGTTTGGAATGGGGATGACCAATTGATTCTTAAAACTACAGTGTTTGAATGATGACTCAAAGTGTCGGATACCCCTTCACTCTTTTTATGAGTGAAACTTGAAAAGTCTGACAAACCTGTAAGTTGTGGGGTTAATTTCACATTATTTAGGTGAGATGGGAGTCTTCATATGGCAGTCTGCAAAACTAAAGTTAAATTAATGGGATTTCAAGTTGTAGAAGCATCTAGATTTGCAGATGAATTTAATAAGTGAAATAGCTGTTGTAGAAATGTTAATATGGAATACTTGTAAATTCATTCAATTTAGTCTCTGGGCTGGTTACATTGGCAAAACTGAGTTATAACTCTTCGACTTTAAAGGCACTTAAGGGTTTCTAAACCAGGTAAATTTGTCAGTTCAATCAACTGGTGTAGATTGATGAGTTGAATCCATTGGAAACGACTTGATGGAAGTACTTGCTCAGGTCGTGGTGTGAATCCCTTGCACTATTTGGTAACGCACAGTGTTAAATCTGGGCTACCAAGAAGTGACAACTCTGATCTAGTTTATTTCACAATTTCAGTCTGTGTAAGACTGGCAAACAAGAGGTCATGTTTTTGTTTTGGTCACGAACTAGTTCCCCTGTGTAAACATTGGTATTACTGAGTAGTTAGTGTTTCCATAGATGAATCTAATGAATGTGTATAACAAAACTGGAGCAGTTTTGTTCACTAATGGTTTTGCTGCTTGTGTTTTGTCAGTGTAGCCAGTACTTAAGACAACTTCCCTTGTAAAGTGCAGGAATACTGGATTTACAGTATTTCTGTTGGATTATGTATTTCAGGCGCCAGGCCCATCTGTGTGTGCTTGCATCCAACTGTGATGAACCTATGTATGTCAAGTTGGTGGAGGCCCTTTGTGCTGAACATCAAATCAACCTAATTAAGGTAAGTTACCTGTCTTAATTTGATCTGAACTGCTAAGAGATAGATATTTTAGCTTAATAAAAATTGGGCCAATGTGTCAGGATTAATGTATGTAGTCTTGTGAGTTTTGTCATACCAGAGCAAATTTGTACTATTGAGCTTATTGCTTTCTTCAGGTCTGAAAAACATCACATTAACTTGATACCGTTGGCTATGCTAAAGGTAGTTATAGAGCAAACATTTTATTTCTGTAGTATTAAATGACAATTTTGATGTTGATAGAAAACAAAACTGAGGATAGAATCAATAGGTGACCTTGGTGCTGTACATGATGACAACTGGCTCCCTCTACTGAACTGCCATGAGGAAACTGCCATGTCACCCTATCTGACTACAGCTACCTTTTGGGTTTGGTTTATTGCCAATAGCATTAATCCCTACTAATACAGTGATTTTTAAAATTTCCCCCAATAGGTTGATGACAACAAGAAACTAGGGGAATGGGTAGGCCTCTGTAAAATTGACAGAGAGGGAAAACCCCGGAAAGTGGTTGGTTGCAGTTGCGTGGTGGTTAAGGTAAGTCAGTATTTATTTTCGGAATGAAGGTTATATGCCGGGTAACCCTGTATTGAAGTCAGGAACCATCTAAAAGAAAAGTCGACTATCAACAGATTTAAAATCATTTTTCTGCCTTTCACAAAAGGAAAATAAGCCATAATTCAAGCCGGCCAATGAATCTGCTTACCTGAATGTGTTTCTGCAGAAATATAGAGAAAGCTGGCAATAGTAAAGCCATGTTACGAGCCTTAAAGACATTGACGTCATTAAGGTCCCTGAAAATGGCTACAAGAAATTTTAATGATGAACCATTTTCAGAAGATGAGCTTAGTTTTTAAAGCTTCACTATAATTAGTGCTAATGACTTTGTGGAATTTCTAAATGTTAGTAAAAATCCCATATGACTTTTTTTTAGGACTATGGCAAAGAGTCTCAGGCCAAGGATGTCATCGAGGAGTACTTCAAATGCAAGAAATGAACAAATAAACTTGGCTTTGGTTTTTCATCTCTGGGTTATTTATTTTTTTTTAATTTTGTGGCACTGGAAAATAAGGTTTTTGTTAGTGAAGGACACAAGATAATCATTGCAAAATAACTAGAAGCATGTTATTTGCTTTCTCTTTGGTTTGTAAATGTAAGCCTAATCCCAACCAGCAGTTAACATCAGTACTGGCAATTAAAACTGGTTGAAGCAGAGATAGGCTTAATAGTAACCTATTAGTTGATAGCTAGAGTTTCTTGGGGTGGACATTTATAATGACTTAATTGGCCAGCCTAGAACCTGTAGAAATGACCTAAGGCTAGTTAAGTATGGGTGTTAAAAAGTTGGGATCTTATGGTTGGGTGGGTAGGATTGGATTTAGGCTATGGACACTAGAAGATACACGCTGTCAAGGAGCGCTTATGGACATGCCCATTAGGAAAGGTCAGAGTGTTTGTTTTCACTGACCTAGATGGTAGGTACCAGAGCAAAATAATGCTTCAGCATACTCTTAATAAGAATTCAGCAGGGAGAAATGGTGATCTATGTATTTTAAGATCCAGTTGGGTATTGTGTGAGTGAAATGTTGAACCAGGTTAAGACTAATAGAAGTCTTGTAATTTCTGGTAAATCACCAACTGTAGTACTTTGAATTTCTCTACCTATTGGCCAACCTTGTTAGGGCGTATATTATGAAGCTGAATTCGACCAGATTTGGTTTTGAATTCTGAATTTGTATCATGTGTCTTTGCATCTTGAGAATTTATAGATCTTAAGCTCTTGGCCAAAATCTTCCTTTAACACATAGCAGCCTTTGATAACACTAAAGGCTGGTTACCCTTAGCACAGTATCCACTGTAATGAATGGCCTCAAGTGTAAGCTCTAGAACTCAAGGGAGTTAAAGTATGTGGATAGATTCCTTAGACAGTGAGTAGTTTGGGATTGTCTGCTATGGTTAAATGCCAACCTGAGCTGTTTGGTTTTTCTAAGGAAAACAATTCTAGCTTCCTTATATCAGCATTTAATTCAGACATTTTGAGTCCTATCTGGCATTGTTGGAGGTGGTGAGGCAGTAGCAAAAACACCACATTGTAATCTTGTTACATTCTGGGAAATTCTATAATTCCAGCTAGGGAAATTGTAATAGTTCCAGAGTTTAGGCTGTGGTCCTTTTTCTCCAGCTTTTCTGGGACATGGTCCTGCCAAAGCTAGCACTAGAATCCTGTCCTTTCCACATGTTCCTTTGTTTTGCCTTTATCAGCCCAAGAGTAGTGGTGTGCACTAGACAGCTCTGCAAGAACATCAGTTGGTACTCAAGTTCTGTATGCCTCAAAGTGAACCTAATTTTTCCTATAACATGTCTGGTTAGAGGAAGGGAAAGCTGTTGAACAGCTAGTGTAGACCAGGCTTTGCATCAAGTGTTTAACATCAGTATTTCTACCAATTTCCCAAGCCATGGGCCACAGGTGTCCTCAACTCCTGCCTCTTTACCTTCCTTGTCTTGCAGCTGTCGTACACATTCAAATCATTGTAATAGCCTCCCAACTTCCATACTATGGGTCACTGCTAACTTTTGCTCTCAGGGTTGTAAAAGTAGTCATACTTAATGACTTATCTCTTCAGCCCCTCCTGCCTGGCAATATACTCATCCTTCAAAATCGAGATCAAACATAATTTTAATGTGTTTGAGACTTGTCTGTATCTTAGATGGGATTTACAAAGGAACCTGTCTGAGCTGAAGTGCCAGGGCAGATGTCTTTTTTTTTTAATTGGGGAAACTGATAGCTTGTGAAACCAGTTTCCATATGTGCTTTGTCTCATTGACATCCTGCATGTAACCAAAGTGAGGTAAATTCAAGCCAAGCATTTGGTGATGGTTCTCTTCCTACCATAGTGAGACGTGCATTCCTGTATACTTGGGCTACAAGAAGAAACCTCCAACCCAAACGTTCCATTTTCTTTCAGTTCTTAACTAATTTTTGCCTGGTCTTGATTTTACTAAGATTTCTATCATGTGTTATGGTAACTCACTTTAAATGTTTTTAAAAATGAACAAGCACATAGAAAAATTGTAGAAAGATTGATTTATGCTGGTGTCTTAATTTGTCCATTTGTAACTGGATTGTTGAGGCAATGGGGACTTCAAATGGGGAGAGGTGTTATAAACTAGAAAAACATAGAAATATGTAGTCTTAACTAAAGATTAGTCTAACCCTGAAAGTGGAGCTTGATTTTTTTTCTTTTCCTTTTTAATTGAGTGTACATAGAGTTGGGCTCCAGGAATATGTTGAGTACAAGCAAGCTTATACCTCTTGCATTCCAAAGACTCAGAGGAGGGAGGAGGAGATCTAGCCAAGGAAGGGAAATAAGATTACAACTTTCACCAGGCTGAGGATGGCACAGGCTGATGACTGAGTGATAAGGCGTTGTCCTCTCAGCCAGGATCTTCAGAAAGCCCAGTCCACAAGCCAGAGCAGTGGAGGCACCAGGGCTGGACTAACCAAGTACCCGAGAGAGGCCACCAGGTGCTCTCATCTTGTAGAGAACCTGCTGGATGAAGTGTGACTGCTGGTGGCTAAATGCTAGAGGTAATGGAGGTCAAAGCTGATTAACTTCACATAGGGTGATGAGGTATTTTAGGACGTGTGCTACAAAATACAGGCATACCTTAGAGATGTTGCAGATTTAATTCTAGAGCACTGTAATAAAGCGAGTTTCAACAATGTTTTGGTTTCCTAGTACATATAAAACTTACGTTTATACTCTGGTCTCATAAAAGTTCAGTAGCATGTTTAAAAAGAACGGACATACCTTGAAAAATATTACTGGAAAATGGTAACCATCATCTGAGCCTGTTGGAAAAATGGTGCCAATAGTCTTGCTTGAGGCAGGGTTGCATTTGTAAAAAGCACAATATCTGCAGAGCAGAGCACAGTAAAGCAAAGCGCAATAAAGAGGTATGCCTGTATTGATCGACATCAGTGTTCAGAAGGACTGGAACCTGAGCTTCAGGCAAAAGTAAATAAATCCTTTATAAAGGACGAATTACACTTCAAATAGTGTAAGAACACCTAAATTCAAACTGCTTTGTTGGAAATGAGATGTTTCAATCAGCTTTTTATCCAAAACCCAGAGCTGAATCACAGTCTGACCTGTTAAAGTTGCATGTCAATCTGACTTTTGCTTAAAAGGCTTAGAAACGTGGGAGGAGAGTGCTCCTAAGGATTCTTAACCTACACTAAAGGGGCAATTTTCTAAACTAGTTTGCAGGAAACAACCTGAAGAGTACTTCTCTACTTTTTTCTTTTTCTCCATGTTCATTGACCACCTTCCTAATTTGATTTCCACAGCAAATTTGCTTTGAGAAGGGAATGTGTCAGAGAAGAGAGCAGTGATTTTATAGGTAGAAACATGGTCTCAAGTTCCCTCTTTGTGAACTGAACTGAGTTGTGAAGCAAGGGAAGGTGATGGCTTTGGTGATCATCCTGTGGCCTTGCCAACCCAGGAGGTTTTGTTAATCTTGTATTTTTTGATAAAGGGAGAGAAAATTGCAAAGCATGAATTCAGAGTGCTTTTAGTTAAGAGAACATATTTATTGACCAATTACAGACGAAAGGATGGTGATAGCTGTAAATATATCAGCTATAAATACCTTCGTTGGTTGAAAGAATGTAAAATGTACATTTACACAAATGGATATTATGCCATAAAAATGGATAATAAAGGACGTTTGTTGATATATTTTTAAAGCAATATTCATATTGTAATAGGACCACATTTTTTTTTTTTTTTTTTTTTTTTTAATATAAGGGTGCTTGCTGGCAGAAAAGAAAAAGATACATCAGGTTTTAACCATAGTTTCTGGAAAGATGGGTATTGGTTTTTTTGCTTGTTTTTCTTTAATCAACATGTATTGCATTTGTCTTAAGGACGTTTTTAATGAAATGAAATTATGATATAGGACTTGGAGTTAATTTTAAGTACCATTAATATAAAAGTTTTAACAAGTGTTATATTTTGTAAACAAGTAGATTTACTTGTTTAGTAAAATTGCAAAAAACAACAGCTTAAAAAGACTGAATTCAGACCTAGCCAGCAGAGGGCAGTGAAGCTGGTATCTGGTGAGAGACTTATCTTGTGGAAAACAAGCTGAGATAAGCAGTTTCTTTAGCTGATTCCCCTTAGGAAAAGATTCTTCTCCCACTCTTTAAAGATTGTTTAAAATCTCTCAAAAAGCATTTGCTTTTTGTCTTGATGTTGCAGAATCCACCCTGCCTAGCCGGTGAGATTGTTTCAGCATGTCCTTGGGGTGGTTGTCAGCTGAGGTGATGTGGTTATTTTATATACAACTAGGAAACAAACTGACATTTCTAGAGGATTAGGTTTTGATCTGTAATAGTGGATGTTTTTGTTAGGCCCATTCTCTTTTACTGTATTGAGAATTCTCCTGGATTTACCTGAAAACCAAAAAGTGTCAGAGCGGGCCTCTTGGCAAATGGGCATAATTTGGAGGCTATCAAGGAAACAGATGTGCTTTGGAGATTATAGTCTCTGCAGAGGAGCTCCACGGAAGCACTGATTTTGTGCTGTGTCTCTGGTGCCTAGCTTGGTGTGGCAGGCATTCAAATATTTTGTTGGATGAATAGAGTTGACCTACCTATTTATTTAGTTATTTAATTTGTGGGCTTTCTCCTCAGGCTTAAACTTCCCAGCCTCTTTTGACACTTGAATTTCTCATATTCCTTTTTTTTTTTTTTTTTTGGCAACAAAAGTGAAATTCTCAGGTTGGGCCTCTTTTAGACTAGAATGGTGCCAAGCTGTCTTAACTTCCCTTCACTCCAACGCCACTCTAGGGAGCAGGGCAGAGAAACATATCCTATCACAATATGGGGTACATAGCTCTAAGAGTCTGAAAAAATAATTTTAAAAGCCATTTTGAGATCTGGGAATAGTAAAAAGCATGTGAATTCAGGGAAACTTTTTACACTGCAATAATTTCTTTTTGAAGCATATTTATCGAGACACATGCCAACAGCACAGTATTGTACAAGTGATGTGAATTAAACCTTGCACAAATGTAGTATTTGTCTTTTTATTTTTCCTTCTCTCAACAGCCCTCAGCTAAAATTTACAAACGAATATAAAAATCCTGTTTGTACCTGGTTGGCTTGTTTGACTAAAAGGCCTGTGATATTTCACAGTGCTGCCACCAAGTTAAAGGGAGCAAAATGCACATAAAAAAAATAAATATGAGATCCATAAGGGGAAAATAAAATATTAACATAAAAAAGGCTACAAATTAAACACTCTGTCTTTTGGATTTGATGCTAGATAGACTTGGTGAGTTTTGGGGGTCAGTAGATGTTTTGCTAAGTAGGCACATGTTGTGTCTGGGAGGTATTTACCCACATGCGGTTCATAAAGTGATGCAGTTACGCCATTACTTCAGGAGGGTGTACGTGTATAACATTTATGAAGAAATCAAACCCTCCTGTATCCTCACCCACAGCCTGCATTTTGAAATGAAATCATCCAGTTTAAAACTTTATATTCCAAATTTCTGTCATAAAAAGTTGAGAAATTTTACTCTGAAATAAACATAAAATGATAATGTGAACAATGCTAAAGTGCAGAAGTGGAATTCGGACCCCTATGTGGAAAGAGAACAATATATATTAAGTCATTTAGACAGTTAACCACGATCTACGCATAAAAACATGCTTGTTATTACCTTGGCTGTTGTGGAGTGTTGTCTTACTCAAAGCATTCTGGGTTGCACTTCTACCATCTGGAGTGTTAGGTAATAGAATGCAGGACAGATGTAAGTTTAGCTAACATTTAGTTACACTTTGAAACTATCCTGTTGGGTAGCAGTAAAAAAAGAAAAGGAATGAGCTTGTCTTCAAAGCAAGTTCTGTGTTGCAGTAAAACTGCTGAGTGTTTCTCCTGTCATGGCAGTGGGCAACAACAGGACCTTTGATGAAGCAGGAATCTACCTGACCAGTGATCCCAGAACCTAGCATAGTGACAATTTGAAAGTAAGTGTTGAGTTTATTTGTGGCAAATGAAGGTAACATTTTTAAAGCAAGCCTTATTTCTGGGAAAAGGGGGAGAGAAGAGAAAAAGGGAAAGCGAGGGAAGGAGACAGGGAGAGAAGGGTGGTGGAGAAAGGGTAAGAGGGAGAGAAATGTTCGGGCTATAAATTAGTACAAAGAATATATTTGTTTATTCTATACTGATTATTTTCTTATGTCCAAAAATGAGAAAATGTCAGCATTTACCTTTGATTTTGGAAGGTCAGCAATTGCTTAATGTTAAAATCCTTAGTTGAAAATAAGTATAAATGAGCTGAATAAGTATATTGGCTGACTGGTTCTGCTTTTATTGCATTGGAAAGAACTCCAGGAGTTGTTTTCCCTGGTAATCACAGACAGTCTCAACCGAAATGGTAGTTTATTGAAGTGAAAGTGTTCCTAATCATTGCCAGTCCCCAGACTTGTACTTCGGTGTTGAAAATTTTTCTCAGCAGCAAAATAAAAAATTTCATCCTTCCTGTACTGTTTAGCTATTATCTTCCTTGTATTCGAATTTGGAAATTAACCAGTTTGGATGACAAATGCAAACTCTTATTTAAGGAAAAAAATACATTTAATAACATTTCTATTGCTTTACCTAAACTGGAAAACAAATCAAGCAAAAATCCTCCAAAATATAAAAAACATAATAAACAAACCCCCTATGTAGAGTTGAGTGGAATAGCATGTCAACTCTTCCTTTTATCCCTGTAATTCTAATTCCTTGATTTCTGCCTTGATACCTTGGTAATGAGAGTTAAACAATTGTGCAAAGACATAATAAGACTTTTTTTTTTTAATCCTAACATTTTGCTATCTTAAGCAGTTCCTAAATTACTTTGTTTGATTTTAATCTTTTGAAGAGTGTCTACCAGGGAGGGGCTCTTATGTGATTCTGGGCTCTATTTAAGACTAATCATTTACTGTAAAAAAAAAAAATGTATTTCTATAATGTCTATCACAAACACCCCCTCAAATTAGCTTATTGCTAAGTGATACAAAATTTAGGGAATTAAAACAATTATAGTGTTCTATGTAATGACACAAGTGATATTCCTTAATACAACACTTAGAGTAATCATTAATGGCAATTGTAAGTTATTTTTAGAGTGTTTGCTGGTTATGTTATTTTCTAGAAGTAACTATGGGAGCTGACCAAAATGTGACTTTCCTACTTTCTTCCTATATTTTTGGAGAAAATGCCCCCTTTTGCTTAGAGAGAATTAGGCCAGCAGATTAGGCCAAGATTTTCCCATTGCACACTCTGCTCACAGTTTAAAACCTGATTTTTTTCCTGTGGAAGGACCTGAGAAATGATCTCATTGGCATATGTGGGTAAACTGACTGATGATAGGATTTATCATTTTGATAATCAAGATATTCTGTCTTTAATATATATAGAAGCAATGTGCTTTGGAAATTGATACGGATATATTGGTGAAGAACATCAGTGATGAGGACCATAAACACTATGAGTCTCTAAACACTTTTTAAGGCTTGAAAGTAAGAGTTGGTTTTCACGAGAGGTGTGTACAGATGCAGGAGAATGTTTATACAAAACTAAAATGTACAAGCATAATTTTCCACAGGACATCACTTGCAATGCTGAGCACTTTGAGTTTCTGCAGTATTTTCCTGATCTGCACTGATTCCGTATTATCCACATTAACCACGGTGATGCAGAGTGATGCTGTTCCCAGAACTAGGGATCTGTAAAACACCCTCCTTGAGCCCTCAGCACACAAGTGAACTAACAGGTCAAGGACGTGTCTCTAAGGAAAAGGGAAGAGAAGAGGAGCTATTTGGAAAAAAGTGATTGAAGAAAACCTGTCTTGAAGTAGTATATGAGGGTATATTTTACAAAAGATTACAACCGGCTGCTTTGTTTGCCATTAAATAAAGTAAATAAATTAGTCTTAATTTTCAGAAGCACTTTAAACAAAGGGGGATTGGACTTTTTAAAAAATAATCCTGGATTAGATATTCATTCTTCTGAGATGATAGTTGGCAGAATGTTGTTAATGTTTGCAGGGAAAAACCTGCTCCTTAAGGTGAATGAGCGTAAGACTTAGATTCTCATCCTAGACTGGAATACAATTCTGATCTACAAAAATTGGGAGAGAGAATTTCATCAACACACCAGTGTTCTTGATTTATAGCAATAACAAGAACAAAGGAAAAACTTTTTTGAAGATATGGAACTTTTTGGTTTTCAGATTCTGAAATTTAGAGATGAAAAGATACTTTTGAAAAGTTCCTTTGTTTCCTTGTATCTGTGCTTCAGTAAAATTCCAAAATAAGATTAATTTCTGTTGTTAGCTTTTGCTATGTCCTCCCCTCTGAGTGCTTCTAAATTTGGAATTGTTGGAGAGAAATCAATTTCCTGAGAACACTTTAGCTAATATTAAAATTCAATACATATCATTGTTATTTTCATTATCTTAAAATGTTTTATTTATGTTTACATTGTGCAAAATAGGTGTCGAAATTTAGGTTATATGAAAATATTCAGAAAAATCAAGAGGACTATCAATTTAATGTTTAGATTAAAAACTCCAAGACTAACAAAATTATTATGGCATTGCCATTTTAAATAAAATTGGCTTAAATCTACTGGCTAAAAATATATATAAAAGCCACAGTCTCTACTTTGGAGTTTTATCCAATTCCACTTTGCATTTCACTTCTTTTGAGGGTAATTTCATTACATTCTATGCAGTGAACGGGAGATGGCAGCATTACTTCAGCCCTTCCAAAAGAAGCTCGAACTAATCCCTTCTGAAAAGAGGAGGTTGGGAGTGGACGGAGAGGAGAGCTATAGCGGCAGGTGCTACAGTGTGTCTATCAAGCAGGATACATAGGAAACAAATGTGAAATAAAACTATTTAATGCCTCTGAATGCTGCAGATTTTTACGCATATTTTCCAGTGTAATAGCCCCTTTTCTTGTAAAAATGAAATGGGTCAGATGTTGAGATTTTTACAGGATTTAGAAATCTGTGCATGCCTAACAAAGAACTTGGCTCTACAGCTGTGGGATTTTTTATGGAACAGTAATTTTCTAAGAATACTAGACACTCATCTTCCTTATTCTCAAATTTCTAAGCAGATTTTAATAATAATCAACCTAGATCTCAGGTGAATAAAAATACATATGCGCAACTGAGCTACCACTGTCTGTTTTGTGACAATATTAGCTCAGGAGAGAAAAGATTAGATTGGTAAATCCATCTAGCTTCAAAGTCTCAAGGATTCAACTTCTTTTTGATACTTCTCCATGAGGAGGCAATTTCCAAGGAATACAGACCTGTAATGTGCAACCTGAATGTATTTTACTGAAATACTTCAAAAATATATATCTGTAAATAAATTTATATTTGTTATATGTGTAAAGAACTTATTCTTTCTTAGCTTTCTTTAGGAAATTTAACCACCTATTGGAAGAGTACCTGGAGAATCAAAATT
Organism: Rousettus aegyptiacus; assembly: GCF_014176215.1. Classification (NCBI taxonomy): domain Eukaryota; kingdom Metazoa; phylum Chordata; class Mammalia; order Chiroptera; family Pteropodidae; genus Rousettus; species Rousettus aegyptiacus. The sequence continues at coordinate 161,641,024 of NW_023416284.1, forward strand.
TATTGTTTTAAGGAAAAAGGAGGAAATGAGGTCTAAATAGAAAGTTTTCTTGTGACCTATCTTGGATCCTTACCCTAGTTAAGAAAGAAAAGAGTCCAAGGATTATTTTAAATTGAATGTTGCATTCCAGCCTTTACCTTCATATTATAATTCTTTTCTTAGAAGTTTATGAGATCTTTTACCAAACTCTACCATTGTAAGATAAATTTCTGTTGTTCATTTTCATTAATCTTTAAGCTTTCATTTCTTCATGTCTGCATATAATTTGCTTTGGGCAGTGCTTGCTTTTCTTTTTTTCTTTTTTCTTTTTCTTTTTTTTCTTATTTTGAGAAAGCAACCCTTCTATAATGGCATAAATTTGACTTGTGTGTACTAAACAGAACATTTTATTAATATAACTTTTTTCATTGAAATCCTGGGTTAACAAATACATAAATATAGCTTTTATGGGTTCACCAGAAACCCAAAGGTGAGCCTGAAATTTAGTCGACCACTTGGCAGCTTGTATCACTGGCAGGGCTACTATATCAGAAATAATGACTTGAGTGTGAGTTCAAATAAATGAAAACCATAGACGTTTAATCATAATGCAGTCAGAGGTTTATCCTGGCCTCTATAAATAGTAGGAAGGGAATATCTGATCTTAAAACCTGTTTCACCTTTTGGCTTTAATATGCGGGGTCTCCTCATTAAATAATTGTGAACAGAGACACTGGCAGTAATTTTCATCCCTTTTGACATACTAAGGACTTTAAAATGGGTTTTGACAGATTTTTGGTGTGTTTGTAGAGCCAACCACTGGGCATCAGATTGCTTAGTAGAGATTGTTATGTTCCTACCAATCCATTTGAAAAGTGATAACTCTGAGAGGGGAGTGCAATGGCTTAAAATTCTGTGAGAGAGGAGAGAGAGAAGAGAGGATAGAGAGAGAGACTTGGTATGAATCCTGGCTTTGCCAGTTAGTGATTGTGAGATGCTAGAGAAGTCATTCGGTTTATATAAACCCCAATTTTTTTTTGCTAAAATAGGAATACTAATACTGTTTTGTAGTATTCTGTGAAGAGTAACTGAGATAATATATGTAAAGTGCTTAGCCTAGTGTCCAGAATATAAATAGTGGTGGTTATTATGATGATGATACAGAACAATCGGATTATTTTATTTATTTATTTATTTATTTTGCAAAGCCTTAACCTATGTAAAGATAGTTTTAAAATCTAGTAAAAACAAGGATATCCCCTAAGGAATAGGTTATAACTTTTAGTTACACAGTGCTTGAGACAATATATTTGTGTAACCTTCTCAGAAAAGTTTTATAAATAGCTTTCATGGGCCATGGACTTTATTAGGGTCCCAGTACTAAGGGTTTCATAGAAGCTGATCTAAAGATTATTTAGACAGATTATAGAAAACTGTTCTGCCCAATGGGAGTTTGTCTGTTCAGATCCTTGCATTGACTTCAGCTCTCAGCTGTGGCTTTGTGTTTCCATAGACAGCATGCATGTTAAGAGCGTTGGTTGTGGCCATTTAGAACTGGTATTCTGAGCAGCATTTCCCAAACAGGACATTCATTTTTGTACACTATTTTACATAACATGTTACTTTTTATTTCTGTAGAATTTTTTATTTAAGAAATAAGAGGGGTATAAATATTTTCAAAATCTATGGCTTTTGCCTTCAAAGCTCTTTGATATTGGGTCCTTTGTGTTTTCTTTCAATTACAATTTAGATTTTTGAGCAATGAGCCAGAATTTTGAGCCAGAATCAGGATGAGGGAGGAATGATGGCGATCTGAGGTGAGAGGAGACATCCAGGAGAGTGAGAGTGAATGGGCAAAGCATGTGATCCCACACCCCCTTCAGCTACTGTCCCCATTTCTCAATTTCTATTTACAGCAGAACTCCCCAAGAAAATTGTGTATACTCTTCGTCTTAAGATCTGCTTCGAGTTTATCTTGAAACCACTCCAATCAGATGTTCACACACAAAATTCCTCTGAAACTTCTGTCAAGGTTACTGGTGAATTGCATGTTAAATTTAATGGACCATTCTCTGTCCTTAGCTTCTTCACTTTGCACTAGCATTTGTCAGTTGATCACGCCTCCTTTTTTGTCTTCTAGGACACTCTACCCTTCTGTTTTTTGGCTGCTTCAGTGGCTCCTTCTCCTTGGTCTGCATTCTTCATCCTGTCTCTGACCTAAATATTGGAGAACTCAGATTTCGTTCTGGATTTCTCCTCTATACATTCTCACTCTTGGTTGTCCCATCCACATATATGTGGACAGCTTCCAAATTTATCTTTCTATCACAGACCTTTTCCCGAACTCCAAATGAATATATGCAACTGCTTAATTGACACCTCTGCTTGAATGTCTAACAGACTTTTCTAGCAAAACATTTGATCTTTCCTCAAAAAAAACTTATTCCAGAACTGATTCCTCCACATTGCAGTAAATGACAACTTTGTTCCTTAGTTGCTCAGGCCAAAAAACTTGGGAGTCATCCTTGCCTCCTTCCTTTCTCAGCAGTTTCTAGCTTTAAGATATAGTCACCATGTGATCTCTTGCCTTCCTTGCTTCCATTCCGGCCTAAGTCACTGTTACTCTCCCACTTGGATGGCTGCTTTCTCTATTGACTCCCGACAGTCTGTTGTCCTAAACAGCAGCCACGATGATCCTCTGATTTAAATTAGATCATGTTACTCCTCTGTTCAGATTTTCTAGTGGATTTCCATCTCACTCGAGGTAAAAGCCAGTCCTTCAAATGATGTACAAGGCACTACATGAGCCGACTCTGCTACTTTATGATTTTTCTCCCATTTTCTTCCCTCATCCACTTTGCTTAGCCACACTGGTTCCCTTGCTGTTCTTCGATAATAACAAGCATACCCCTGCCTAAGGACCTTTCTGTTTGCTGTCATGTTTGCATGGAATCTGCTTACCTTGCATCTTTCATCTGCTTACCTTGTTTTTTCATCTCCCTCAGGTTTCTGCTCAGATGACACCTTATCTTTAAGGAATTCCCATGGTCACCGTATTTAAAATAGAAACCACTCTCCATATTAGGACTCCTTTCTCCTCCATTTTCTCTCTTAATTTGTTTCTGTACCACTCATTGCCATCTGACACCCTATATTTGAATTACTTATTTGTATATTATATATCTTTCTCTACTAAACTTTGATTTTCATTTTTGTAAACTGGGAGGTAAGGGAGGACTTCCTGAAGAAGTAATTCTTGAACCGAGGTATGGAAGAGGAAGGGTAGAAGCTAAATGGACCAAAAGAAGAGAAGATCCTTCTAGGCAAAGGAAAATACACATGCAAAGATTTTCCTCCTGAAGGAGGAAGCATGGCGAGAACAAGGGGCTAATGAGGCCCTCATTTCCTAATATTGGACTTCTCCCTGTTGGCTGAAATCATGGCACCAGAGCTCTCAGACTCAGTTCAACACAATGATGACCAGAAAGTAACTGTGTTAGTCTCTCTTGTCCCAAGTTCAAAAATTTCAGGGAAGGACTTTGATGAACCCTCTTGGGTCAGGGGGATGGGGAGGCAGGAAGGCTGGGGTGTTTAGTCTGAGGCTCTCTGTTGGTTTGCCCTGATCCTATGATAGGGTAGTTCCTCCTGCCTCCTGAGGTAGAAACAGCATACTGCTATTGCTAGTCCTGGGGTCCTATATCATTCCTTACTGCTTCTCCAAACCGTCCTTACTTTTTTTGTAATCAATTCCTTCATGATACTCTGCTTAGTTATCTAATCTGAGTGTGCTGTTTATTTCCCACTGGGACCCGGAGTGATATAAGGACATAGGGAAGAATTTATATACCAATTCTATAATGGTAGAAGGATTTTCAGGAGGAAACCTGACATTTCACCTGTGAGGAGATAGCAGCAGGCTGGGCACTCAGGAGATCAATAGACATAGTTTTTTTTTAAATGTGTGTGCATTGATTTCGCAGTTGTATTGTGAGTATGCACAGTGCTCAGCGACTGAATGTAAAGGATAAATTATTGTTCTTTATTATTATCTTAACTTTGTATAGCGCCTAACAAAGGGCTTTGCATATTGAAAATGCAAGCATCGATTGGATGAATAAATAAAAATAGATCTAAAAAATAAGCACAAACCACCAGCATATTAATATATTAACACTTTTGCTCTCAGTTTTATGTTTTACTTATTTGTTGTTTTGACTGGGATCTAATAATTGACATTAATTGTCAATTATTAAACCTGTCAATGAGGTACGTGGAGCATCTGTTTACTTTCTTAATAGTTAATTGCCGTGATTTCAAACATCTTTTGGTTCTAACCCCAAAGGAGTTACAGAAAAAATATTAATTTGTTCATCATTGATATATAAGTGGTGACTTGTGTGTGTAAATACACAGACGAGATACTCATGTTGTCAAGTTACTGCTCATTTCTAATTCGGATCCAGTGTTTCTGGAGACATTTCTAATCTGAGCAGAAGTATAGATGACAGAGCAGTGGCAGTCCAACGCCTCTGTTGGATGAATCACTGTTGGAGAATCACTACCATCATCTTTATGTATTTATGCATTTACATCGTAAAGAATTCCATTTTAAGTCAAATTACTATAATTTTATTAGTGCACTATAGTTGTTTCAAAAGCTAATTTTGTCCGTCTGTAGTCATTAGGTAAGAGAAAAATTAGAAAATATTTTTCATATGTTAGATTCATATGTAAATGTAAGTGCAGCTTTAGGCCTGAGCACTGGGCTCATATAGAGTTTTTTACATACTATATAATAAAAGTCTGCAATCTGATACCTCACACATCTCCATTAACCTCTGACATTGAATTTGCTCTATTCTGATTGTTTTTTCATTGATACAAGTGTTTGGTGAGGAATTAAGGAGCTTTCTTTCATAAATGTTTTGTTTGATTTACAATATTTTGGGCTGTGATATTTCTGGTTAGAATATTTTACTGTTTAAATCTTTAAAGGGGGAAAAAAAAAAACATTAGTTGAATTCCCAAAGGATAATGTGCATCAGTTCTATGTTAACCCCTTTGTTCAGACTTATTATTTCAGCCTCCAAAATGTGTTTTCACTAACATAATAGCATGATAAATGCAAAAAGTGTGTGCACGGTTTAAAACATTTGGAAATACTTCTACATGTTGCTTTTATACTAGTTGGCTTACTTTTCCTATAACAGTATTTCTATTCTATATCTACTGTCCCACAGGTTTCTGAAAGGTAAGCATGAACTGTGTGGGAATTCTAGTTTTAGATTTAAAAGCTGGAGTTGCATGGCAGACAGTTTACTCTTGTCTAATTGAGTTCTGCAACTTTCTCCTTTCCGTGTACATGGACACCAGTTTTGCTTGTTTTCCTTTAAATTTTTATGTGTGCTTCCATAACTTAACAGTACATAAAACTTCCAGTACAAAAAACATAAAACAAGAGTACATAACAAAGAATTGCTTCCTTTTCTCAGGCACCTAGTTGTGAATCAATCAGACTGTAGTACCATCACCAAGACAGTCTGCATCACTAAGACAGTTTACCCTTAATGCTCTGTATCTGCTCTCTCCGATGTGGCAGCCAGTCGCCATGTGTGGCTGTGCAGCACTTGCAGTGGGGTTAGTCCAAATTGAGATGTGCTCTAAATGTACAAAATACACAGGATCGCCAAGACTTAGTACAAATAAAAAGGGTGTAAATCATCTTTTTAATAATTTTTATCTTAATTATATATTGAAATGGTAATATTTTGGACTTACTGATTTAAATAAAGTATCTTCTTAAGCAGTTAAAATGTATTGTTAAGAAATTTTATTTTTCTCTTGTTTAAATGAGGCTATTAGAAAATTTTCTGTAAAGTGTGGCTACCAGAAAATGTGGCTCACATTTGTGACTTGCGTTATATTTAGATTAGACAGCACCATTCAACGTCGATCTTTCTTAAACCTGGTTACTCATCAGAAACATCTTGGAAGCCTTATAAGTTTTCTAACCACCCCCCCCAAACCCACCCCCAGTTTCCTGGGTCCTACTCCAGACCTACTAAATCCAAATACATGGGTCTTAGGAATCTGTACTTTTAGAAAGCTTTCCCAGTAATTTTGAGGCTGCCAGTGAGAAGAGCAGCATTTGAGAACTTCTACTCTGTGCCCCTCTTTTGCTGCCTCCTGATGCTTTTCAGTCCTGGATCTCATGTACTATAAGAGGTGCTCTTTATGTGACAGAATATGGTTGTGTCTAAGTCACACACAAAAAACAAGTCCCTACCTGCTTGCTTAAATAGATCCCTTCCCTTAAGCTATTTAACTTTGAAACTGTCCAAGAAGGTGCTTAAGGAGCAGAGGTATTTGCATAATGCTATAGAAATGCTTTTACGTGATTCAGCTGGAACCAGCAATAATCATTTATTTTTTTCTTAGGACTTTTAAATTATTTTTCAGAGTCATTTTAGGTTCACCACATAATTGAGAGGAAGGTACAGAGCTTCCCATATACCACTGCCCCCCCACACATGCATAGCATCCCCCACTATTAACATCCCCACCAGAGGGCACATTTGTTAAACTGATGAACCTACAGTGACACATCATCATCACCCAAAGTCCATAGTTTACATGAGGGTTCACTCTAGGTGTTGTACTGTTTACTTTTTAAAACACCGTTGTTGTGGAGGAGGTGATATATTTATCAATCTTTTTTTAACTTAAAAAGTATGTGCATTATCAGTCTTTTGATGTAAGGCCAGAGTGTTTTCAAAACATACTGGTCTGCTGAGGAGAGCTCTCTAGTATCTTTCTTCCATAAGCAACATCCCAAACACCTCCTTTACTTACATTTTCCACGTCCATGTCTTTAAAATGTCAACAACCTTAAATATACTTATGAGGCAATCTATGTATAATGCTTTCTAGATTCTGATTTTTCTCTAACTGTAGTTTTTCACTTAATTTGGCAGAAATCATTTTTCTACTTATCTTTCCAAAGCATTTAACTTAGCTTCCACAAGGAAAACAACTTTGTTTTGCTGTAATGTTTCATAAGTTTCAAATTTATTAAATTACAAAATTTCAATAACAATTATATCTATCACAATCAGGTTTTGGAATACATTTATTTGACTTTCGTTAAGCATAAAACTCAACTGACAGGAACTGTATTGTATGGGTTTTCTCAGGTGTAATCTGCCATGGAGTATTAGAATGCCATGGGCATCAGACTCTATGCTTAACAGAAGGGATGGAGAGGATGGTGAATCAATCTGGCAAATCAGTTAATTGAAGGTCATTAAGAGAAGCTCTACTATGAAAAATAATATAATAGTAACTCATATTTTTTTATCACTTACTATTTGCCAGACACTATATATACTATGTCGCATTTGGCTCACAAATATCCTTTGAGGCATGATTTATAATTAGCTTCATTTTACACATGAAGCATTGAGTATTGCAGAGGTTAAGTCACTTAAGGTCATACAACATTTAAGTTTCCAGGTCATTCTGATCTCAGAATCTTGGGACTAACTTTTAGCATCGAAAGCCTAACCTTGATAAGAAGGTTCATTTTGTCTCTTGTTGGAGACCTCACTTGGCCTGATGTTGATCTATGGGACTGGGTCAAGGGCAGAGACACTGCAAAGTGAGCCATCACCGTAACAAATAACTTGCATGTGTGTCCTAGATCAGAGGACAACTCTATAAACCTTTTTAGAATATGACGAAGCATCATGTAATTAATACGCCTAATGTCTTAAACCAATGAATAGATTGGGTGTTTTCAAGTAAACTTTGCTGAGAATATTACTTGAGCTAGGTCCCAAGCTTCAGGGAGATAAATTCTTATTCTGATTTCTGGGCACTCTATCTTGGAATCCTGAAACCAGGTATTTATCATGCTGTCTCCTTTGTGGTGTTTTCCTTGGTGTGATAAATGTGGCTTCCTGGAAAGGCTGCTTTACACCAGCCTTGAGGCAGAGTCCTTTGAGTTCAAAGAAAAATAAATTGACTTCAGAAAAAATAAAAAATCACTGTCAATCTTTTAATCCTTTCTTTTCCATCTTCTTTTTCCTGACTGTGGTACCATGCATAGTTCGGTCTTCAGGGATACATTGTTCATTTCTGGAACAGCATCAGGTGACTTGGATATGCACTTTTGAGTGCTTTTTAAATGTTTTGTCACACCCATATTTGTATGTGATAATTAATTACCCACAGATCAATCACCTACAATACTGCCCTAAGCTATCTCTGTCCCCACCACAGTTTTCCTCCCACCGGAAAGCTAGGTGGATAGCTTTGCTAAAGTATCATTTGGTGATAAAATATTTTACGAAGAAGATTTTTAGTGAGCTATGAACCACTAAGAGCAATTTACATCTATTTTCTTGGCTTTGCAAGTGAATAATAGCATTTACTTTCTTTGAAGTATAATTAAGTCCAAAGAAGTCAATCCATTTATTTGGTGGTTCTAGATTTTTCTGAAACTTTATTTGAAACTGCCACATTAGAAACATTGGTTTTTTTCCTAATAATAATTTTGGTCTGAATGTTTTTTTTGTTTTTTGTTTTTTTTTTTTTTTTTTAAATCAAGCTGTGTAGCTTCTCTTTTGCAGTGGTAAGAGCAATCAAAATTACCCTGTGAAGTTTTCAGTTGATAAACACTTGCTGCCAGGGAAGAGAGCAACTGTTAGAGCCTTAAACTCAGTTGGACATAGATTCGCCGTGTCCTGTCATTTGAAATTAAGGATTTCTGGCTGCTAGAAAATAAGCAGCTGCCACAAGTAGATCCAAAGGGAACAAGAACACTGAAATTACTCTTCTGTCAGGCCTTTTCTGAATGTGAGACAATATTAAGCTGAATTTCATTTAATCTAAAAAAAATTAGCTTCATGGTTAAATCAGCTTCATGATGAGAAGAGATTCTATCTTCTTTCCCTAGAAGATCTGCATTTCTGGATTGGAAACAATTTGAATGTCAAGAGTGGATGGAAAGCATGGACATGTTTTTCTAGAGGGGCAAACTCAAATAATTTTTAGCGAGCACTGGAATTTGGCTAATGACACACATGTGTTTTGTAAAATAAATATTGCTGATATAGTAGACCAAGTGGTTCTCAAACTGGTTTCCAGACCAGCGACATCAGCATAACCTTCATCTTAAAAAGGCAAATTCTCAAGCACCACCCATGTTTTCTTAAATCAGAAACTGTGGAGGTGGGGTCCAGTGTTCCAAGCTCAATCCCTGCACTAGATCTGTATACTAATGTTTTAGAACCACCACCGTACACAGTTATTTTAGCTGGAAGAAAACTTTGGCGTCACCTCTCCAAATGCATAAAGATTTGAGGTCCAGAGAAGTCATGCAGTTCCTCTAAGGTGTTGTTTAAACTTGCAAGAACAAAGTCAAACAATAACCATTTAGTTAATAGAAATTTTTTTTGTAGAGATTTGTAGGGCATCGCCAATTTCAAGTCTTAGATTGTCATTATGTGGACTCAAGTATCCTTCTTTCACTGTTTCTTTTATTTCTAATACCTCTGCTTAATGACCCTTTCTTTTACTGTCTAATGGCTTCTGCTTACATACCTTCTTTATTACCACACTGCTGTCACTTAATGCCTTTTCTCTCCATTGATAGGTTTTTTTTTTGTCTTGTTTTCCAGTTTTTGCATCATTCCACAGACTGTTTCAGAATTCTATTTTTTTTTAATTTTTATGAAGTCTTATGGAATATTCCCATAAGGATCTGTGACATAAGAATCTGTAAATAAAATTATTTGAAGTCCCTAGAGAGAGGATCTGGTATAGATTGTAGAGTTTTCTTATTAGGCAGAGCTCTATTGCCAGACCATCTCCTTTATTCGTTCATTTTCATTCATTTTACAACTATTTGTTGAAATTTTGTGTCTTTCATTATTCTAGACTTTGGAGACACAGTGAAGAAGATAGATAAAATATTTAGGTCTCCACAGCTCTTAAATCCTAGTTAGATGGATGGACAGGAAATGGACAAAGTAAATATTTTCAGGTTCACAATCTTATCTGTGATTCTGAAATTCAAAAAGGCATTCAAACTGAACGGTATTTCCTAACTCAGTTGGCAGAAAAATCTGACCTGACTTGAACTTCTCTGGCAGCAAAATGTGACCTGAAGAAAGGTGAAGCTATTTGTAGTCTTTGTTTATTCCTCTTTGTATGATTTCCCATGCACTACACGTTGTAGAAATACTAATGTTTGAGTATAGAAAGCTGTCACAGACCCTTATGAGAGTATGCCATAAGCCTTGATAAAAATTCTAAAAAAAAAACAAACCCAGAATTTCAAAACATAACTGGTCCCCAGGGTTTCAGATAAGGGTTGCAGACTTCTAATAAGGGGTGCTAAGTGCTGTGAAAATTTTTTTTTTCATTTGAAAGATCATTTATTTACTTAAACTATATATATATACACACACAATAAAAATATTGATAAATTATTAATAATCATCTCAAGGAAGTGTACATGCAGAATTATTAACTTAAAATAGAAATTTAATCCTGTTAGTTTGCAATTTCTTTCTACAAGAAGCACATGAACAGATCATGCTTTTTTGGCCTCACTGTGTTGCTCATGCAGATTCCTAAGATGTCTACAACATGGTAAGACATCACCATCAAAGGAAGGTGATCTAAGCTTCCAGGTTGCTTTGAACCTCCATCTTATGAAGAAAATTGAGGTAAGAGAATAAAGAAAAATGGGAAATGATATATAATGTAATGTTATATATAACACACATCTATCTATCTATCTATCTATCTATCTATCTATCTATCTATCTATCTATATCTATATCTATCTATCTATATCTATCTATCTATATGTTATATATCCTAAACATTAATGATTGTTATGGTTCTCAGCGGGCATTCAACTCTAGGAGCAGTCACTGACCTGTGAGGATGAGGAAATATAATCACCAGTAGAAGATAGAGGGGTTTTTGCAACAAAATCATTCAAAAAGAACTTAATATCAAAACTTATAATCAATTCCCACCAACGAATTCCTTAAACACATAGAAAATATTATTAAAATTATGGCTTGATGTGGTAGGACATTAGTGCTCCTAAAGCATATAGAGTTGAAGGAGATGGATTTAAATTAAGCCCTTCTGTAATGAGGACATAAATAATTGTTGAGATAAATGATGACTAAGTGGATTAATTAATGACATGGAGAAGAGAGTATGAGGAGTAAGGGAACCTGAATTATCCCTGTGTGTGTGTGTATGTGTGTGTGTGGTTCAACGTAAGCAAATTTATGGTCTTTTCTTACATGCAGGAAAGTCATCTGCTGAATTTCAGTTTTTAAGTGATTTTTGGATTTTTAATTTCTAAAATTTTAAAATGCAAAGTTATATTTGGGAAAGGATCATGCAGAATGACAATATCACGTGAAAAGTTAAGAATCTCTTCATCATCCCTCTTGGCACATGATCACAGTCTCTGCTTGGATGTTTAAGGTAATACTCAGCCACCTCTATTTCTTTTTACCATCCATATTTGCTTTACATAGAGTGAAATATTATATGAGCAAAACTGCCTTGTGTTTCTGAAGTTACAGAGACCAGTCTGTTTTTCCAGTCTTTGATATATACTATTACATTCAATCCTTATCTTTTCTAAGTTGTCACAAAAACTAGTTTTTGCAACTTTTTTTTTATAGTTCAGGATTTCTAAACCAATTGGTAGACACCAATTAGTAGACACTCTTATTTTATATTGTCCATTAAAAAATTTAACACCCAGATACAGTCACAATAATCTAGGAGTGTTCTGATCAATATAGAATATAATGACACTAAAAGTTTTCTAAATCCAGAACCTTACTGTTATTTTGCAATCCTGTCATATTTCTTTCTTTATTTTTTTACTCAGAGCTGTCGTCTTTGGCACTTTTCTGGCACCTTACTTGAGCTAGTCTGGATCTTAGATTATTTTCATCCTATGCTATAGATTCATGGTTGTGTGTGTAAGTGATATGCAGAAACCAGCCTATTTGCTAGGTTGATGTGAAGGCTGCACAAAGAAATAGTTCAAGTTAACTGGAAAAACTCTGATTACATTAATTGAAATTTTAAAAGCAGAATTTTTCATTCTGCTTTAAATTTTGAGGTGGTAACCCAATCGTTAACCTTATTGTTGATAATACTCTCATCACTTTGTGCCCTACATTTATTGATTTTAGAAAATGTCAGTTGAGATTCATGTTCAACATACTGAACCCTGAACGAGTAACTAGTAGCTTCAAGTAGTGTTGATGTATACAAAGTTTTCCAAAAAAGAAAAATACAAATCTTGGTATTTGTTTTCTAGAATTGATCATAAAGATGTTAGAGATTCCCTTTCTTTTAAACTTATGTGGTTAGAAGAATGAGTTACAGTGTTGATTACAGGTCTTCATTGCAGACCTTCGGCTTATGAGGTTAGGAGAGTGATTTATAATGTTGACTATAGGTCAGATTGTCTTTGAGAAAGCTGTGCTTTCAACACCACAGGATTAAAAGGAAAAACACTATATTAAAAACAACCCTTCCTCATAGCTCTATTCTCAACCCCCCACTCTCGCCAATATCCTGCTTTATAAACCAGTGTAAAATCGATGCTGGTGACTGATTGTCTTTGCCTCCATGTGTCGACTTCCTTCCCTCCTGTTTTACTTTTTCCCAGCCTCTCTATCTATACTCATTACTTTTATTCACTCTGGTTCTATCATGATTATTAAACTGGTTGGGTCTTGCTTTGTGGTCTCTTTGGAAGGAAATTCATAACTGCAGCCAAAGACAATGGAGGAAATTTCACTTTCCCGATTTTAGCACTATATTGCTAAGGGAGTTACATTGTCATGAAAAATTGGTTGGTTACCAGATTTCTAAGACTTCACTCATGGATGTAACTCTTATGAAATATCAATAAAGGCAAGAATCCAAGAAAGCCATACTAAACTCTTCAGAGGGAGTCATATTTTCAAGACAGTAAACTTTTAAATGTATCATGTATGATCCTCTAAAATGTTGTAACTGATTTCCTGATTATACAGAATAGAGTGGCCAAAAACATAAGTAAAAATATAGCAAATAGTAGTTTTGAGAAACTGCCAAATAAATATCCACATTAGATGTGGCAATAGGTATACTGCACATTTTTTCATAAATGAATTTGGCATTTATTTTAGATTTAAGTAGTCTTACTTTTTATCTTTTATTCTGCCCTCTTCACTCTGAAGTTTTCAAATTGACAAAAACCTTCTTAATTTTACCTCTATGTTACATGATAACTTAGAAAGTAGAAATTCTAATTCATCTGATATCTTAATAGAACCAAGTTACCAACACAAATGTGTGATATTATTTTCCATAATGATGACTCTCTTGGGAAGGACCTATTGACAATGATAAACTGCCCGGATTTTACTCTTATAGTGGGTAATAAAATCAGAAAGACTGTGGAGTCTAGTCCTTAACAAATGTAATATATTTCTTTGGAGGAGTCTAATTATTGACAAATTATAAGTGTCTTCAAATGTGCCCCACTGTACATACAGACTGTAGTTCTACTGAACTTGCCTTACGACCTTGTAAAACTCAAAGAGCAAAAGTTGAGTGGTTAATCAATGTCAGTGACACTCTAGCTGGATGAAATTTGAGTCATCTCAAATGTATATATGTTTTTCATTAAAATAATTTGCTTTTTAGAAGGCTTATCTATATTAAATGTACACATGAAATAGAATTGTCTTCTGCAAAGAGATAATCAAATATTGATGTGTAGGCCAGGGGAAAAAAAATGAAGTGTGGTAGAAGACATTACAGAAAAGGCCAGTTATCAGAGAGCTAAAGTAGCATTTGGGATTATTGTCAAACATCCATCCAACAAGTTTTATATTTTCTCTGGTTTTCCTGGGTTATAAAGTTTTGGTTTAAATCAGGGACAGAAAATTTGTGGCAATTCAAACATTGGCTAAATTTCAATTAATCTTTGCTTCACTTATGAGAAACTAACTGATAAAAAACACTGACTAGCACTATAATGGAAATGTGTACTTTAGAATCAGATTAAAAAGCCCGTAGCTAAGTGAATCTTTCCAGTTAGTCATTGTGCTACTACAAATCTTCTCTAGTCTTTTCATCCAATTAAAATTATTCACTTAGAATTATACGCCTTTTCTCTTCCTAATTCTAAAGGCAACACAACTCATTCTTAAAAACAAAAGCAAACAAATCTTTTATAATTTTGATATTTGCTTGTGCCTGTTTATTGTGCTAATTTCAATTATTCCTAACATTCAAGTTCTCTATTTAGGTCGGCTGTGCTACTTTCTATTACTGGCTTAGACCTCAGCTTTGAGTGGCACAGACATCAAAGCTTGGTGGGTGCAAATGGTGAGGACTGGGGTGGTCACCTGATAGAGGGAGAGGGAGGTTCAGAAGTGGGCTAGCTGTGAATTCATAGGCTCTCAAGGCAAGGTGAATCCTTTAACTTTTATTTTCCTAAACCTCTCCTCTCCCTAGTTGTTTCTTCACCCTGGGAAAGAGCCAGTTATGAGACCAAGTTCAAACAGGGGGCAAGACAATGTAGTTCAGGTCCTGTCCAGGCATGGAAAACAACGCAAATTCACACAGGACTGGGATGGGAGCTGTCCAGCGTTATGGTGAGGAGGAGTGTCGGAGTGTCAAGGCAGATCTACATTCTTCAAGCATTTCTTTAGGAGACTGAGGGAAAAAAGAGAACAGGGCCTAATCCCAGGGATTTTCAACTTGGATAACAAAGTGGGAACCATGGCATGTTTGGACTGAAAAGGAAGGAATGCGGCTTCTCTGGGTAGTTGGAAGAGTATACAATAACTAAATATTATAAAAACTCCTGATTCTTGTCCACGGTTAGTACTTCTTTGTGCATGTCTCACTGCAACCCCAGAAGTCTACAAGAGTATTATTCTGGATGTTGAATTCTGGAATTTTTCCTTGAGATGGATGCCAAGATGCTGATTTTTATTAAAAGTATTAGAGTAAATAAATGTTATCAGATTTTCCTACAAATATCTAAATACTTTTTAAGATA
Organism: Rousettus aegyptiacus; assembly: GCF_014176215.1. NCBI lineage: Eukaryota > Metazoa > Chordata > Mammalia > Chiroptera > Pteropodidae > Rousettus > Rousettus aegyptiacus. Next base: position 161,656,118 of record NW_023416284.1, read on the forward strand.
GCGAGAGACCACTAAGAGAATGTTTTTAGACTCATTACAAGTTAATTTACACCCACCAAATATTATGGTCCCTGAGCAGTACTGGACTGAGTGCTGTGGCTGAGTGTGGATCATCCAATTGCAAATCGATGCAAAATACAATCAATGTCAAAATGAGACTGGTTCAAAAGATGAGTGTTAATGGAAGTTCAGGAAAGATAAAGAATTACCTGAGTGATCAAGGGACCTAGATGAAAGAGGTTTCACTAAAATATTAGGTGTTATTAGGTATTCAGAGAGAAGAATATGGATGTTTTTATGTGCGCTGATGGCAGGGAAGTTATGTTAAGGGAAATGGTAAAGAACTGTGGTTAAAACAGAGGTAATATTTATATATGGCTTTGAAAGTCAGTCTGAGAAGTATATATTTTATACTGAGAATAATGGTAAAGTATTGATTTATGAATTGATTTTTACAGTATTGCATCTTGATGAAAAGACAGTTTTAGGAGGATTATCTGTCTAGCAGAAATGCAGTTTGGTTTGGAGAATAGGAAAACTAGAGTTAAGGAAGATGATGAGGAGAATCCAGATGAGGCTGACCAAGGTCAAGGGAAGGTGAGAAGAATAGGAGGATCAAGTGAGGTAGTGCTCCGTTTGTTTTGCAGGAGAGTTATGAAAAGTTAAGACCTACCCACAGTTAAGAATGATCACAGCTGTGAGAAGTGACAATCACAATACTCCAACCTGAGAGAAGAAACCAACTTTATACTTTCGGAGAAAAAGATCAAGTGTCTTGATTTTTTTTGCAGTGGAGCCATGTGACCCAACAAGTTTCAATACTGAGGCCGCGGCCTCTGCTTGGCTGCACTAACAGGCATTCTAGAAAGATCTTTTCTAAGAAATTAACTCCATGCAATATTGAAGCCTGCCACCTCTCTGTTGATTCTAATGTTTCTGCCATAGTTTTACTTGCCAAGACGATGCATGTCAGTTTCACTTTCATCACTTGGATGAAATGCCTGGAGCAGGGAAGCCAGTTCTATGACTGGTGCTTTCCAGGTGAATAGATTTCAGTGGCCTCAGGTGGTTACCACATCTTATATCCTGCAACCTCTCTAACTTCTTGTCTTTGAAGTTCTTAATAAGCAAACCTCAGAACCCTAGGAGATAGTCCAAGCAATCAGTCAGCCTATTTGTCCACTCTTCTTGATCATAAACTGAATATGCATGATTTCATTCATTCTCCAAATGTTTACTGACGGACTGTTTTGTATCACATTTGCCCAATGTAGATCATAGTGTAGTGAGGAAGTCAAATAACCAGATTGGCACTTGAATAGGGGCAGCTATTACAGTTAGGACATAAAGTACATATGAGAAGTCGATAGCCAGAGTCTTCTTTGATCTCTCATGGCCTCTATCCTGATTGGTCACTATGTCTATTTTGATTGGTTGGTGACTATGCTGTGTAGGTTGTTTATTACTTTTTATATCATCCCAGAATCTAAGTCACTGGTCTTGAAACATGTTTTTTTTTTTACTTTAAAATAAAGGGAATGCTTGCTAAAAAGGCAGTTTCTTGGGCCCCAGCCCAGAGAATTTGGCTCTGTTAATATGAAGTGGGCTCAGAAATAGTTTAAACAAGCACTGCAGGTCTATCCCCTGAGAAACTCTCATTTAGAGGGTCAGGGAATATCATTTGAAAGAAGTAACATTCAAACTCAGACCTAAAATTCAAGTGCCTTTAGATGGGGAGTGGGGAGAGCAGGATGGAGTAGGAGATCATTCTTCGCAGAGGGAACAGTGTGGACAAGCACAGAAGTTAAGGGAGAGAAGTTCATAATGAGTGTTGAGGGAAAGTTTGGATGGAAGGCAATAAGCATTGGCAAAGGCTCTGATCATAAAGGCATTGTAAGCCACAGTTTTTTTGTGTTTTGTTTTTTTATCTTCAGGACAATGAATGGGAAGTCACTTAAAATATTTTAAGGATCGGTGATGGAACTGTATTTACACACTAGGAGAGCTCTGATTTGTGTAAAGGACAGGCAAGTCAGAGGTAGGAGACCGGCTACTAGGTTCTGTGGGAGAACCATTAGCTTGGTGGCATGTCAGCTCTCCTTACTCTTACATTTGGCACTCTGCCTGACTCTCTCCCTGTTGGACATGGGACCTTTCTTGACTCATTCAGCCACTCAGGACTTACTGTCTTTCTTCAAGTCAAGTGTGGCCTGTCTGCTCCAGTTTCTGGTAAGATGGGAATAGCAACCATGCTTGGGCATCAGCACTTGACCATATGGGCACCTGAGAGAGAGGAAAGCGTCCTGGGGGGTCACTGGAATACAAGATATGGGAAGCAAGGCTCTATTTGTCTTGTCTATCTCTCTGTAGCTACATAAGTGACAAAAAATATAGCAATAGTGTCTAGGAGATCAGCATATAGTAAATGGTCAGTAAATATTTGCCAAAAGAATGAGAGCTCTGTTAATGAATACCAGAAGGTATGGATAGTATAGAATGAGCTTTGATGACCCACTTTGTCACTATTGATTGGGAGCTATCTTAATTCATGCTTTTGAATTCATACTTCTTTTTTTTCTTCATTCTTTGCATACTTCCTTACAGAAAAGGGGATTGAACATAATTTTTCATCAGTTGGCCAACCTCAAAGTATTGTATTTAAGCTATACAAACTATCCTATTGTTGCTTCTTGGGCTTATTGGGAATTGCTTAGTCAAAGTGGGGAAAGTACAAATCCTGGAAACATGTTACTCTCTACACCCACTTCATAAACCCATTCAGAGTCATTTCCTACAATGAGATCGAAGAAGAACAGGCAGTAGTCAACTGTAGCACTTATCACCTTCCTCCTCAGATCTCTGCCAGCACTTTGGTGCATGATCCCAGGAGGGCAAGACGTAGAGAAAGGGGGTTAATTAAGCTTCTAAAATTGTCAAATTTTTCCATGTTAAAAAAAAAAAAAACCTTCGATTAGTCCATGGAAAACCATTTATTCAATTATTGAAACCAAGTTGTAAATAATGCTCTTTCCTTCACCAGCTGCCTGCATGTTTGTTAAAGCTGAGTTAGTTGTACCCATTGTAAAAGGGATTAGCAAGGATTTGCTATTAAGTGCCAACTGTGTGCTTAATTGTTTAAATTCAAGAAAAATAAAACTTACTGGTAAACTGTGCAGAATTTGAAACAAAGTACCCTTTTTACTTTTGTAGGAATGTGGATGCTAACCAAATGTGTCTGCATGGTTTCAATTAAGCAGAGGAATGTTAAATGTAAAGCTAAATTGATGAAAATAACCAAACTTTCTGACAAACCAATAAATTGGAGTCTAGAACTCATTGCCCATACTGAATGGAAGCCAGAGAAACATTGCTAGATCATCAATTTTTACTTAATTTTTTGAGTTAGTTTATACTTGAAAAGAAAAAAGGAATGCTAGGAAAGTAATTTAAATTCTTCCCAGCTATAAACACAGAATATGCACATTGGATGTAGACCTTATTTTTCACTGTATGCAGTTCAACTGATTGTTTATTCTTTTAACAATTTCCTCAGTGAAATTTTTGGAAACTTAAGACAAAGTTTTCAGGGAACTCTCATGTCAACATTTTGGCAAATGATCTGGCAAAATGCTAGTCATTGGCCTATTTTTCTAAACTCCTCAGGACTACTCCATGGCAATCCTTATTCTTTTAGAATGATGTTTTAATTTCCTTTCCCTCAAATTTTTTAGTCTTCAAGTTGCTGTCATATTGAGATGACAGTGTACTAGAAAAATTATGAGTTTGGAGAAAATTCTAAAATTTCTTGCTGAAAACAGAGGATAAAATTACATAGTCAGAAATCTAACTCTACACATTTCTGCTTATGTCAGATATTTCCATTTCCATGTACCTCTGAATAGCTTTAAAATTTTTTTTTTTTTTTTTTTTTTGGAAAATGGCAGGAGATAAACCTTTTGAATAAGAACAAAGAAGTAGAAGCTGAGGACATCCTCTTTACCATTGCGATCTTTATGTGACATGGAATAGGCATCTCTTACTAAGATGTTACCCAGGAACCTGGCCCTCTACATCTTGGTGCCTGCTGTCCTATAGGTTTAGAGGTCTCCTGTGAGCCTCTTTGCTTAGAAAGTGGAATTGCTGCCAACTGTAAGGTGGAGTCTCTTGGTTTTCATGGTCCTGTCCCAAGAAGCTCAGTCTGTCAAATGGACGCTATGTTCTAATTTGTTACATTTCTAGCCAATGGCCTATTCGAAACCTATTTAGGCTATAATTTTAACAACATGGGGAACAATAATTTTTTTTAAAGTTACATAGTCACTCAATACATGTTGTTTGATGGACACTCAACAAATACTATTTTTTGCAAAATTATTTCTTGGGCACTGTCATGAAACTGCTTCTTTATGTATATTTTAGATAAAGTTTTCACAACTTTTTAAATGTTTTTCAAAGTAACCTAAAATATTAAATCAGACATAATTAAGTACATTACATATTTACTTCAACTCTATTTCAAATTTTCATTACTTATTTAAACAGCATCCTGAGGGGGAAAACAATCTTGTTTGAGAACAGGCAACAACAGTTTTTCCTAAATTTACCTTTCTAATGGTTCTGACTTTATATAAATGCTCAATTAATATTACTACTATAGTTCCCACTAGCTGCTATGTTTAAGATGTGTGCTGATGCTCCGTTGATATGTAGCAATAACTATCTCTTCAACCTTTGTGTCATCCACACATTTGATTAGCTTACCTTTGTCAGATATTCATTCACATCACAGATAAAAAACTTAAACATCGGAGTTCTGTGAGAAGCCACTGGACATCTCCCTTCCAGTCCAATTGCTCTGAAAATATTGCATATCTTTTGTTCAGCCTTGGAATGCAAAGACAAAGAATATTACATGGTCTCTGCCCTCAGATAGTCACAAAAGAGATAATAGTAATGTACTGATTCATAAGTATACTTCAGACAGCTATTTAATATGGTCTTCCCTGGGTCAGATTCCTCAATCTTTTAATTTATAAAGCACCCACTACATGTCAGGCGATACAATAGGTCTTAGTAATAGATAAAATATGGTCCCTGACCTTTATTTTATTGACAAATTCATGCTGAAAGACTATCCAAGAGTTTTGCTATAATCAGAATCTATTATACCAGTTGACAGGATAGTTTCAGCCTGATTTTACCAAATTCGGACAGGCATATTCACCTGATGCTTTCTGATACTTTGGGTCTTTAGTCAGACATGCCTCTGATTTAACCATCTTCTTTTCTGAGCTTGGTTATATTTTTCTAATTACTTTGATTTTAGAAAATTCCATTGTGTTTTTGTGTTTCTGTGCCAGCCTTTCTTCTCTTTCAAAACTCCTTGTCCTCCAGTTCCATCTAGCACTACTCAGTGTTCACACTAGTGTTCAGCCTTTAGTTATTTTATTACCCATTCCAACATTAGAACTTTCAAAAGATATATAAAGATATCTAGTAAATGTGTTGGAAATGATGGCCCTTCATTAATCATTTTACATTATCACTTTCATTATGTACATTTGCTTTAAGTATACCTGAGATAACTTTTGTCTTTATCCAAAAGAAATTAAGTCATGTGCGATATGGGATAAACAATACTCTTTATGCCACAAACTGAAGGCCCGATAATGCAAGGTAATTATGAGTGTGGTGGGGCAGTGTTTTCAAAGTGGGATTTTCAGGAAAGTCTTTATTCATGACATTGTGCACTGAGGAATACCATTAGGCCCACTTCATCAAATTTGCCCTTCAAAGGCCCACCTAGACTACTTGTGAACCTGACAATCACAGTGCAGAAGCCAGTGCAGTCTAGAAAGTTTTCCACTTGACTGATGGTCAGCTGTTTTATAATCTTTTAATTACAATTTTTTGTCATCATTTTGGTAGAGAAGTGATAACAATCAGATTCAACAATCATGTATTAGCGAGGGCCTATTGTGTATAGGCATTCTGATAGGCACTTTCACAATAAATTGTTATTCTTTATTTTAACAAGTATATTTCTTGATAATTTGTTATCTGCCAGGTTTGTATACTATATGAAAGATTTGATGCTTGGTCTCAAGTTTTGGGAAAAATCTCATCAAATATAAAATACAAAGTTAAAGCCTCTCAGAAAGTTCTTTGTGTTGATTTTACCAAAATAATTGTGTGAAAGTTTCCCATATAGAATCTATAGATACTAAACAACAACAAAACAAAATAAACAAAAAACCTTTTAATATAGAAATCAATAATTTATTAGGCCAACTATTTTAAAGGAACTTTTTTTTCCTTTTTCTTTTCTCCTCTTTTTTTTTTTTTTTTTTTTTTTAGTGCCTACAGCACCTGGTATTCCTAGGTGTAAATGAACTTTCTTTTAATCCTCACGATGCTAAAGCTGGATTTGTGACTTAAGATAATTTTGTTCAATTATTAATAGTAGCAGAGAAATATTTGAAAATATTATAATAGAAAGTTAAAAAAGTGGGAGAGGGGTTCCAATGTAATGGCAGTCCCTGAGATTTAGAGAAACCAGTATGGTCCTTGGGTCTGTCTTTAGAAAAGGCTTTTGCACAGGGCTACTTTCTTTTCTTAGAGTTGTAACAAGGGCATTTTGTTAATAGAGCAATTTACGTCAAATCCCTTTCTGAGCCCAGGAAACCGGCTTTTTGCTTCCAGGTTATATTTCTCTCATCCTTCCAGGGCCAAGGTTTGAAAAAAAAAATATGTCTCTAAGAGCAGGATTCAATAAATACATGAGCTTGCTAGGAATATTTAGCCGCTTGGCCTTGTGACTGTGGCAAATCATTCACTTGAGTAGAACCCGAAGGGCTTTTATTTCCCATTATGGGAAATACAATCTGGGTGAGATGGAGAGTGTTCTTTAAAGGGAGCTGTTTGTGGGTCACTTCAAAGTTACCCATGCTTACCTAGGGCTCTCTCTTTGAGGAAACTTTGTTAGCATCAGCATCCATGTTTCTGTTTTTAGTTTAGAATGCACATTTCTCCTCCCCCCCACCCCTCCCTTCCTGTTTTTCTGGTAGCTTTGCAGACTCAAAATGCCTCTCTCAGGACCAACGCTGTCGAGGCCTGGCATGCGACGCCGAACAACCAGGCGTGACTTAGAACAATTGAGCCTCTTTTGGACGTATTTTTCTGCTTTACCAGCAGTTTGATAACTAAGGACTATAAAGTTTGAATGGTGATTCCAATTCCCCAGAGACTGTTCAGTTCACAATTTACTTTCTACACTGTTTTATAGAGAATAACATTGGCTTTTGCCTTTAAAAAAAAAAAAATTCTGGTTGTTTAGCAATATTGAAATGTGATATTTTCCAAATGTTGAGAAACTATGATGAAGGAAAAGACGAAATTCATAGTAAGTATTCTTATGTGTAAATTCTTTCTTAGAATGGTCTTTTCCTTATTTATTACTTATATTAATAAATAATAAATAATCAGCCCAAGTAAGTTATTTGAATGTACGTATGCATTACAAAAGACCAATTAAAGACCCTTCTCATCCTTTTGATGTAGTTAGGATGTCTTTCCCTGTGCAAAAAAATGGATTCTATTTTGATATTTTTAAATGCAACAAATATTCACTGAGAATTGGCTAAATGCCTTGTACTGTGCTAAGTGCCGGGAGTAAAAAATACAGTTTCTTTACTCAAGAAGTTTCTGGAGTATGATAGCTCACTTTCACAAAAGTGCACTGTGCTATAATTTGCTGTGCTTATTGCAATTGTATCAAATATTATAACCAAAAAAGTAATTTTCAAAGTATGTTTTTACTGCAACTATTGTTTACACTGTGGTATGTGAATAGGCGATACTTCAAGAAATTGTTCTGCAGTCAAATAAGTGTGGAACATGTGTAATTAGGCAAAGCTAAACTGATTTCTTTTGCGACCTTCCAGGAGGAGGGATGGTGTACAGAACCTCACATTTACCTGAGCTTAGCATCCTTTTTTTAAAACAGCTCCAGGGGCAGAGTCCCATGGAACACGTTTCTTAACAACTATATTAACTTGTCATAACTTTAAAACTTTATTTAAAGGAGGCTTGGTGGGCTAGAAAGTTCCAAGACGACAGTTCTCATAGGACTGAAAGATCCTCTCTGTGACAGGTTGTGTCTAGAGCCTGTAAACATTTTACCTGACATGCTCATGCTCAGAAAATAACAGCTCCTGCCTTGCCTTGTTTCCTTGGCCTTCCCACAGTCCTCTGCGAACAAAGGACGAGTGTGGAAGGAATAACCAAGAATGTCACAGGGTCGAGGCAAGTGCACTGACATGATGGCACATTCCTTGGCTTGATTTGGAGAGCAGCTGGGTCAGGCATCACCCCGTGAATATCTCGGGATAACTCAGCTCCATGACACTTTCATAAACCTGAGTGTTTGTTTTACCAAATGAAACATTTCCCTGAGGCTTTGTAGGTACACGGGGATGGTGGAGGCAGCTGTGAGGGAAATGGCCAAGACATTTAAGACACCAGCCCAGGCCTTTCGAGTTTCCCCTGGATACAGATGCCCACTTTAGGAGAGATTTCTAATGGTGCTTTCCAGCTTTCAGAGTGCTTTCACATAGTTCATTGAATTTGATCCTTCTCTCAGTACCCTGAATTATTATGGCAGGAACCTTCCCTATTTTAGAGATGAACAATTTAGGTTTAGAGATTAAAGGATTTGTCTAGAGTTACATGATAAGGAAAGAACCAAACCAGCGTTAGAACGCAGGGACAGTGCTTCTCAAGAATCACCTGGAGATTCTGATTTAGTAGGTTGATGGTGTAGCTAGAGATTCTTAACAGTCTTCTAGGTAATATTGACATAGCTGGTTCCTGACCACATTTTGAATAGCCAGGTTCTAGACTTCATTGCCTTACATAAGTGAAAATTAATTGAAAATGTATGGAAAATGGTAGAATTTCTTGAAAGCTAGTTAATTAATTGTGTACCATGTAACAGAGAAGTAGGGGGTCAGGATCTAGGGAGAACTATACTCTTTTTAATTCACAATATGCCTCTCAACTTTCATGCATACATTACTACTTTATGTAAACATTAGTGTGAACATGGAAATATTTATTATTGACTAAATTTTGAAAATAGTAATGAGAAATTAAGCAAGATTACTCATTCTCGATAAATTAAATTTATATTGTGGGAGAAAAGAGGCAGTCTTTTTAGCAAATCGAAAAGTTTAAATCTCAATAACTACGATATAGGAATAATTTTGAAAATCATGTAATATACTGAATAACTACACTCATAAAAGCATGCATACTAATGTGGTGAACTATCCACTCTTCTAAGACTAACTTCTTCACTATGCCTCATGCTTTCTCCTTTTGCGAGAACAAACTCCATCCAGTCTTTGCTTTCTAGTGGGTCATTCCTATCAATACACAAATATGTTATTTCTTCTCTTTAACCTATTAGGAAGACAGTCTTCTTCAACTCCACTTTCTCTTTCAGGTTTTGCCCATTTTTCCTGCTTATAGAACAATTTCTCAAAAAAAAAAAAAAACTGACTTAACTTGCTGCCTTTGATTCTTCTCTCTCTATCACCTCTGAAATCCACACTAATCTGCTTTATTCCTTTATCCTTTCACTCCACCCACAACAGCTCTGTCCAAATCACCAAGACTTCCATATTGCTAAATCCAATGGTCAATTCTCAGTCACTCAGCCTCTCTGTAGCATTTGATGCACATGATTACTTTTATGAAATACTTTTTCCATGCACCAAACTAAACTCATGATATTTCAAACATGCTCCTTCTCTAGTAAGTGACAACTCCATCTTTCCCATTGCTTGGACCAAAAACTTTGGTGTCATCTTTAACTTCTTTCTTTTTCTCAAACTCTCATCCAATAAGTTGGCAAATCCTAATGGCTCTGCAATCAAAATATATCCAGAAATCTGGCCATTTCTACCCTTGACGGAAGATATTATCATCTACTACCTTGGTTATTATGAATCTAACTCATCTCCCTCTTTCTATCCTGTCCTAGTCTGTGATCCATCTCCATATAACACCCTGGGATACTTTCAAGAAGTTAAGACATATAATTTATTTGTTCAAATTTTCCAGTCACTTTCCATGTCTCCCAGAGGAAAAGCCAACCCCTTCATGATGACCTATAAAGCCCTGTATAATCTCATGCCTGTTACTTTTCTAATCCTGACAACTATAATAGTTTTGATTTGCCCACATCTGTGATGCTGAACTTGATGTATCCTTTGCTTGAATCTCTGTGTGGTTTACCCTCTCATTTCCTTTATTATTGAATCTGTTCATATTTTACCTTTCAATAAGGCCTTCCTTCACCTGCTTATTAAAAATATAAATCCTAGCTCTTTACATTCCCAACCCTCTTTTATACTTTATTTTTTACTGTACTTGCTACATTATGACAAAATATGTATTTTATGGTAACACCATTGGAGTAAGGATTTTTTTTCCTTGCTGTATCCCAGCACCTAGAACTGATCTGGCACATAATAGGTACTCAATATATATGAATGAATAAAATTAACCACAAAATCAGCCCAATCTTATTTAATAAAATTACTTGCATTCATCTTATATTGAACATTTAGAAAAGTTTTTTAATTGCCCATAGAATATTTTTATTCCAATCCAGTTATCATCCAATGATAAATTTCAAAGGTTTGTTTAAGTATTTTAGGATATTCTGGTTTCAATGGGAACATTACTTTATGCATTTGTAGTAAATGCATCAAGGAACTAATATATGTGAGAAGGTCCTGGCATGGATTACCAGTGATTATCAGCTTCTCAACAGGGTTCTCCTGGCTATAAATATGTCTCAGTTTCCACATTTGATGATTTAATGAGAAGCAGTGTGGTCAATGGAAAGAGACTGAGATTTTAAAATACCTACGCTACCCCCATCAGTTGTGTGACCTTGGATAAATTATTTAACCTCTCTGTGGTGTTTTCCTTTTTTAAAAATGATAACAACAGTGTATTTGTTGTGATTATTATATGAAGTCTCAGAAATTCTTTGAGAGCAGGAACTTTGTTTTGTTCATTATTATAGTCTCAGTGAGTATGTGGTGAGTATCACTCAGTACACTTAATAAAATAAATATTTGTTGAATGAATAAATGAATAAAGTGTGCAAAGCACCTAGACTAGTGCCTAGCACAGTGTAGGCACTCAAAATTTTAATAATTATTTTAATAAATTTAAACACTTTAATAATTAATAGTAAAATAACTTTAGTTTCACAAAACAGAGATTTGATCACATAGAAGAGGCTCTAGCTGACATCAACTATTTTTTCCTTTTTGAATAGAATTGAAGATGTTTGATTGAGCTTAAGGAATATTTTTAGCATTAGAATTAGTAAGTTTTTTCTTTGGCTTTTCTCCTGATGAGAAGAACTATTCAACACTGAAACTACAACTGTAGTTTAAATAGAAGTTGCAATAAATTTTGATTAACAGTTAATGTTAAAATACAACTTCCTCGAGTTTTTCTACAAATTGGATGGTACAGTAGAACTATAAGTAAGTGGTCCTGATGCTTTCAACTGAACCATTTACCTATGGTCAACAGTGCTACCATGGCAGAACCCAAATATGGCAACTACCAGTTACATCTCCTTGTACGTCATGACACCTCTGCTGGCGTGTTCAATGCTTATCAGGACAGCATTGGCCATATTTACCTCTGAACAGAGAAGAGTTAATAGCATAACTGGAATGGGAAAATCTAAGTTCTAGTTACAGGATTTAAGTAACTAAGCATATAATATTTAACTATTGGACTCAGTTTCTCATCTATTAAAGGTGGATACAAAATACATACCTTATCCACCTTTTAATGTAATTTAGAAAGGAAAAGTACTTATTTTACCCAGGGATACTTTAGTCACAAGCAACAAAGTAAAATCTGCAGTTTATTTAAATAAAGGAAGAGTTTTAATCAGATATCAGGCCTATCTTATGAAACCAGAGATAGGATGCGAAGTGAGGGCCTAAGTGAGTGCTGGAACAGAAATCTAGAAAGCCCTCAGAAACCACAGCTGCCTAGTCAACCACATTTTCTCTGTACCACTTGTGTTCTTTATATTGCTTGTGTTTCTACTTAATTTTCTTGATTTTCTCCATAGACTGGCTCTGTTGGTTGGCTCATTAATACACAAAGTCCTCAGTTGGTAGTCTCAACCACTAATCTAGTGACTTGATAGGTAGAGTACGCTCAGAAAACAAATTCAACCTCTCTGTGTTTTAACTGCAAACTTCCAGAAAAGAGAATATCAGAGACCTCATTTGATTTAGGTGTCCTGGTCCAATTAGGTATGACCCAGGTTTGGGTCACGTGTATTGGTGCCCATTCATGGTTCTCATGGGGACATTTGTAGATTCTTTAAAAGTGTTAGGAAGCATGGAGAAATAATGTGCAAATGAAGTGATTGGCTTTTCCAGTTCATGTCTTTAAACTTCTTTGGTGATTAAAAACAAATGTACAAAGAATTTAAATCAGCCATCTCTGTTTTCCCAGTATGTTGATTATGGATGTAAAACAATTATATTCAGGTAACTAACTTGATTATGATTTGAAAAGATTAATTTAGCTTAGAGAAGGGTCTAATTTACAACTGTGGAGTCATATGGTGGGCAAGTATATGTTCAGAGTGCTTCGTTGAGATTATAGCATCAGTTTCTTTCTTCCCCTTACCTCCGTGACACCCACTCACCAAACTTTCAACTCCTTTTATCTGAAATTAAAAAAGAAGAAACAGAACAAACAAACAAATAAACAAAAAAAAACCTCCAAGAAACATTTAGACCCTTATAAAAACAGAAAAAGAGAGCTTGCTTGGAAAGTTTTAAAAAACTTATGTTTGATCCCTGAGGGATATGGTTCGTCCCAAATGTTTTTTTTTTTTTCTTTTAATGTAAATATGTATTCATATTACCAAATTAGCATTGAGTAGACTCCAGTATTTTTTTGGTTGCCTGGGGAGAGTCTCTTTTTTCTCTTCATTAATGTCTTTTCATGCATTTCTAAATGAGTTTTATTTGTATTGCACTAGTGGCATATATGGCTCATAGAGAAAAGTTTGGGGAACATAGAATAGTATAAAAAATAGGAAAAATGTCACAGATAATCACACTACCTACAGATACCAATTGTTCATATTTCATCGTGTTTCAGTATTTTTAAATATTTTAAAATTATTTTCCTAATGGAGGTCATACTGCATATGTGGCTTGGTCTCTGTGTTTTACACTTAACATTTTATAATGTGAAGTTTTGTGTCTTTAAACTCTTTGTAAAAATCTTTAGTGATGTCATAATATTCTACTAAATTGATGGGCTATATAGTAAAAAGTTTTGTTTCCTTTACCCTAAGAGTGGACATTTAGGTTGTTTTTTATTTTACATTATTATAACTGCAATCTACATGACAATGCAAACTTTTAGCATACACTATTTGTCCAAATTTTTGTTTATTTAATGGGATAAATCGCCAGAAAAATAATTACTTGATCAAAGGTTGTACATTATTTCCACGTTTCTGAAACCATTTCCAAATTTCTTTGCAGAATACTTGTACCATTTATGTTTTAAAATTTCAAACTTATAGAAAAATTGAAGGATAATCCAATAAGCCCTAGAAATCCTTCACTTAGATTGGCTAGCTAATAATATTTTATCACATTTTCTTCTCCCTCTTTCTTATATGTATGATACATACAATATGTATATATGTAAATATATGTGTGCATGTGCATGTGTGTGTGTGAGTGTGTGTGTGTGTGTGTGTGTATGTATGTGAGGGATGTTTATTTATTATGGTTGAACTATTTGAAAATAAGCTTCAGATTCTTGGCTGCTAAATTCTTTATTGTGTATTTTCTTCATATCTTCTACATATTTGCAATACTATTAATACATCTAAGACAACTAACAACAAATCCATAACATCGAATATCCAGTTCATATTTGCATTTCTCTGGTTGTCCCCAAATAAAATATCTTTACATCCTTTTTTAAAATCTAAAATTCAATAAAATCTCATATATTGCATCTATATTATGTCTCCTTGGTATATTGTATATTAAAAATGATTTAGGAAAGTCTTTTTCTAAGAAGAGATTAAATGGTTTCGCCTATATTTTCTACTAGTTTATTTTTAATAACAAATTTTTATATCCAGTTGGAACTTATTTGGGCTATAGTGACTGCTGAATATCTCAGATTATTATTTTTTTCTAAATAGCTTATTTTCTTCCAGCAAAATTTATATGTAGATTTTGAATTTGTCACTTACTTCTGAAGTCTTCTTTCTAAGACCTTATTCAGCATTTGTTAAATTCTTGCACATGTTAACTAAGATCTGTTTCAGGATCATTTATTCATTGATTTTATACCAGTTCCAGATGACTATAATGATTGTAGATTTGTAATGGTTGTTAATAAATGGTAAGTCCAATTATCATTATCCTCATTTTCCATTGTCTGTTTTTTGAATCGTTACAAAAGTTTTGTTCCTTAAATAAATGTTAGGATTTAAAAAAATTTCTTCCTCTATAATATAAAGAATATCACATTGATCTTTTCATTGGTACTTGACAAGAATTTTATATTAACATTATTCGATGGCTTTCAAAAGCTAAGGTTGATAGGTATGGAATTTCGCTTGCAATATGTTAGCTACTCAGTCATAGATATTCCAAATTCTATGCCAAGATTAAGTCACATAGATCCATAATTCTGCACAATATTTATTACCACCTCTCTCTTCTGTCCTAATCCACTCGCACTGCTTTGATGAAATTGTACTTTGGTGTGAAGTCATCAGCTTTGATAATTAAAAGGATTCCTTGTTGCTATGTTGGCATTAAGGAAGCTCTTTGTTATGTGATACAAAGTCTTGCTTGTGAGAAGCACTCCTCAAAGCCCCGCTAGTTGCTATGTTTTCATCTTATGGATATTGAATCTTATCACTTATTATGTCTGAATTTATACTTTGTTGGGTTGAAATCATAGAGCCAAATTTATTATCTTCATTCGTTCAAATATTCCTTCAGATCTCCAATAAATTAATGAATGTTTTAAAGCATTATGCTTCTCTACTTTTCTTCTATGAGTAAAGACTTGCATCCAAATGGTGTTTGTGCAACCTGTTTAAATTGCTGCTTTAACTGATCTATTTGTTTTTTTTTTTCTTTTCTTTTAAAAATATTGTGAACTTACCTATAAACTGAAGGAATGGTTTTGGGGAACAGTAAAGGAATGGAGAGAATACCCACTATGGTAATAATGAGCTTGGGTCTCATATTTTAAGGAGACTGTAAGTTTAGCTTTGCTCTGTCGCTGGAGCAGAAGTATTGTAAACACTTGAAAATCACTACATCCAGGCTTGAGCTCCCTTTGCTCCATCTCATTCTATAAACCTTTACTCATGCCCTTCAAAATATGAGAGAATTGACCTCATTACTATTTATAGAGATTTTACTTACACAAAGCTCAAGGCCCTTCAGAGGCTCTTAATATTACAGCACCTATTGAGACGATTTAAATAAGTGAATTGTTATATATTCTGAAATATTCCTGTAAAGAAGGGTGCACCACATTCCCTCTTTCCCAGTTCAAGAACAAGAATGAGTTCCAATTCTATACTTAAACAACTGCATGAAAGGAATCACACAGGGCAAAGTCTCCTGACATGTTACAGGACATTCTTTCAGACAGAATAATGCGATGACAGGCTATTTACACACATATATTAGGAGAACAGGCTTTATACTCTTACCCCCAACTACCTTCAACTTTCTCTTTTGATGAATAGTTTTCTTTAAAAGCTAATATCCTCATTGTAATATAAGGTGCTATAAATATATATACTTCTTTCTCTTGGTGTTATATAATAGCTCAAAGGTCATATTTACTATAACATCCCTTTATAGAGAACAAAGAATCTAGAAAAATTTTTTATTAACAAGTAGTATACCTAGAGAAAATAATAGAAATTACATTTTCACAAGCTGAAGTAGCAGCCTGATAAGTTCAGGGCCTGATATCATGGAGACAAATATATGGTTTTATTTCTAAAAGGGCAAATAAGGCTATCAAACCTCACAGCATTGCATAAGAGGTTAAGCCAATCCCTGTGAAGAGCTAGCAGACATTTTTCTTTTATCCCTGTGCGTTAAGCCTTCATCTGGAGCTTTTGTTATTTGTGTGCGTATCTTAGGTTTTGTATATAAGTAGTCAAGCTTTGAAGAAGTTCATTCTAAGTAATCATATCTCTGAAATTATATAGAGTGTTTTGGATTAAGGTCATAATTATTCCATTGCTCAGCTTATCTTTGGATAAAAATGGTAACAATCAAACTGACAAGATTCAAGAATTTCTGAAAAGCACTTAGCTAAACTACATACTATTTGCATTTTAGTATCATGTAACATTTAAATAAGAAAATCATTTATAGAAATTAAAGAAGAGAGAACTTTTGAGCAAACCAAGTTTATTCTGAATAGGAAGCAATATTTATTGTTTTAAAGTGATACTGTGAAGGAATTATGGATTTATTTCTTTGAAGAAACACCAAAGATGAAGAAAACAGGGTGGAATCCTCATTGCTTTATTACCAAAGAGCTGAATTTTATATTATTTAATATAATTAAATTTCAACTTCATCATATATTTTTTCATGTTAACAGCCAAGTGTTGTTTCTTTTGATGATCTTATAATGCTATTTTCTGCCCTGCGATTGTTACCATTGTTAGTGGGGATTCTCCTTTAGCCACCTGGAGTATCATGTTGGAAGACAATGCCAAACCCTCAAGTGCTTTCTATACTTCCAAGGAGAAACTGTGAAGTACATTTTATATTGACTGAATGTTATTATAATCTACCTTTTAGTAGTGCAAAAATAGTGTATGGATCACTGATAGTTTTCTTTAACCTTAATGTTTGATTATCATATGTACATTTCACAAATCTTCTAGGTAGGCATTTGCTATAATAATTTTGGAATGCTTTTGATGCATTTCCAGTCTCGAAAAAGCAAACTTGAAAACGCAAAAGAGGAAATAGTGGCTGTGCCGGATCTTTCTGTATCAATGTCTGACCTGATTGCTTTTCTTCAAGGAACCATGTATCTATCAATCAGGCTTAATTTCTAAGAAATGCTTTGTTATGTTTGAAGCACAACTATTCATATTTCTAATAGCAAAACACAGAAGCTGAAAAACAATTTTTTTAAAATGGAGCCAGCACATTTAATTAGTGAGCATAATCTTGCAAAAATCCTTCCTTCCAACTTTTGCATTCCTATTGAGCTTGATCGCTTCATAGGTTTTGATGACCTAACAAGTATGAAGCACTATACATTAAATGCAGTGTTGACAAAGGAAATTCACCAGCAAGGGTTTCATTAACTGGGGATTAAGCTAAAACCCTTTCCCAGAATTACCAATAAATGAGACTCTAATCTAAAATTTCACATTAAGCTTACTACAACTAAAATGTGTGTGTTCACATGTGTATGTGCTTGCTGAATGAGTGTGTATAAGAATGAGGTCGAATCTTAAAATGAGTTCAAAAAATTTAGTTGGCCGGAAAAATACAAATTTTCTTGACTATTTCGTAAGTATAACGTACTAAGTGGGAGAAAATCCTACAACTTAGAGCATACTCTAGATCTATCCAAGCAGATACAGAAACATGTAGCTGAGATATTTGAAAAGTAAACTCTTTATTACATTCTATGAGTGGGTTTAGGCCTGATTCGAGAGAATATCTTTAATATTTATTTCACGGAATAGAAATTTTTAAAAAGCTGTTTGTAAAGTTGATGCTGAAAATACCACTCTGAATGGTTGGGAATTAAAAATTTTTTTTATTATATTTAGATTTAGTTATGTTTAATAAACTACCCTAAGATTAGCATGGAGATTGCTCAGACCTTGTTGAATTGTTTTTTATATATTACTTATTTAAATGTAGATTTTGAAGCAATTTTGGTTATAATTGAACATATTTACAGAAACCTAATTACATGAGGGAATTATAATAGTTGATTATTAACCATATTTTTTAGTTGAAAGTATTAGCTTTACCAATTTTTGGTCTGAATAATTTGAACTGATACTTAAATTCAGTGGATAATGGCTTATTAAACTTCACTTTCTGCTGTTAGGATCTAATTTCAATCATAAAGGCTGCATTAAGTATGGACATGTTTCTAAAATAATAGTCCTGGGAGCTTCGAATGAACTCTATGAAAAACCCAGTTTGGTTCCTACTCTCAGGCTAATAAATTATATCCCACCTCAGCAAATGAGTCAATGGAAGCTTTGAGAAGTTAAGCGACCTGCTCTAGGCCTTGCATTGTGTTTGTGTATTGTAAATGGGGGACTAGAAGGCAGGTAGGTTTCCCATCATCTTGTTAGTTTCCTTCATTGCATCACACTGCATTTTTCAAAAGTGATTTTATTAGTATGAATTCATTCCATAAATTCGAATTTACATGTTTTTGTTATAAGTTAAATCTGTGAGAACCATGAGCTATTTTAGTGAACACAAACATTTGGAATTACAATATCACACTGCATTTTAATAAATAATTTTCACTTTAAAAAGTTCTATTATGGAATTTATTAATTTCAAATATACCTGAAATTATAGAATAGTATAGAAATTGTTTAAACTCAACATCCAGATTAAATAGTTATCAACTCATGGCCAATCTTATTTTCATCTATACCCCAATTTACTTTTCTTCTTTCACATTAGTTTGAAACAAACCCTAGACATTACATACACTTGCACAAACACACATATATACAAAAAATAAAATTCAAGTTTATATTGACGTTTTCACAGGACCATAGGATTTTAATCTCCCTCCCTCCCCCTTTTCCTAACCAATTTAAAATGTTCTCTGTTGTTTGTAAGCAAAAGAATGCTAATTAAACTAAGCATCTAATAATAAAATTAATTACCATCTTCTACTATGTGTCAAAGGAGCTTTAGAGAAATTTCGTAATTGTGTTTAAAGAAACCTATGTGAAACAATAACAGCTATTTGAATTTATTACATCCTTGGCACTAGGCTGAACTCTTTAAAACGTGATCCCATATAATCCTCATGCAGCCCTATAAGGAAGGTACTTATTAGTGGCCTTTAGCAAGTGAAGAATGTGAGCTTAAGAAAGTTAATTTTCAGGCCCAGATCACAGTTAAAACATAACCTCAAAGCCTGAGCATTTAGTCACCATGCACTGACTTTTGGGATAAAAGTAGATATTGAGTATAGAATTGTCTAATTTGAAAACCCCTATAAGACATTTAGACAATGACCCATAGGTGGAGGAAGGTACTATCAAAGTTGAACCATTGTTAATATGCTTGAGCTATATTAGATTAAAGTTTTGAGAATCATTATTAATTAGATAAAAGAAGGTGAAAATATACTTGGAGAACATATTACATGGTTAACACTTAAATACCGCCCTTGTACAAAACTTTTGGAAATAAGTGGCATTTTAACTGAAAGTAAGAAAATTTTCAAAATTCTAGAGTAGCAGATCCAATCAGATTATTTGAAAATTGTCATCACGAACTCTACTCCTTTATCATTTCTTCTTAGTTCTCAGTCCAAGTTTCTCTCTTTAATATGTGGTGGGAGAACTAAAATATTTGAATTTTTACTTTCCTTTTCTTTAAATATAGTCAGTGGAGTCAAAACTCCTTGGGACCAAAAAACATAAAACAAATATAAATGAAAAGTACTTTAAAATGCACTCAAGTTTATTAGAATTATATCTGCTGCTGTTATTTGCGTGAAACAGAAAAATGAGATGGCTTAAAAAATAATAAACTTTTTTTCTCTCAACAGAAAGCTCCTCAGATAAGGGTGGTCTCAAGTCATCAATAGCTGATCTGACAGAGTAAATGTGAAACAAATTGCAGCCATGATAATCCCTTTTTGGTATGACATGCTGACCAGGAAAGAAATTACAAGTGTCTCAGAAATAAGTTGACTTAGTTGTGAACAATACATTCATTATCATCTACTGAGATGAATATAATCTCTTTTATCTTTACACATTAAAGTATTTTTTTAAGGTGCAGGTATATTTATCTAGATAAAACAAATGATCGTCTAATTATCTTTGATGATTTTAAACCCATTATGAATAATTTAAAATGAATACATTTTGTTTGATCTTTTATTTGTTTGAATTGCTTATGATCTGTGTACAAAATGGTATTAAATAAAATAATAGTCAGTACTATGTGAAATTCAAATAAGGTTTAATTAATATATAAGGTGGTCAAACAAAAAAGCATCATTGTTCAAATGTTTTTTAGGATGAAAATGAAAAGCAATGCATTCTTAATTGCAAGTTTGGTTCTTATCCCAGATTTTGTACTTAAATGATCATCCTACCTGCCCTCTAGAACATATTTTATATAACACTTTGGGACTCCCATAATAATACCATAATTAGTGGCTAAATCACAGGTCCAGTCATTGACTAGCAAGAGCTACATAACAGGTCAAAAGGCTTGATCTGGAGAAGAGAAGTAAAAGGCCCTTTGTTTGATTGGATTGGTTTTATTTTGAAAAAATCTTTATTTTAGTTGCTTATATTTGGACTTAATACTTCTTTTCATTTAGTTTATTTAATTTTGGTTGTCTCAACTCTAGACCCTTGACCAGCTCAAAAAATTCCAAATAAAGTTACAGAGGGACAGTTTCAGATCATTAAAATATAATACTTGTAATTATATATTAAAAAGCTTATGAGAAAATAGCATTTGATGCCATAAACTACTTTTTAAAATGATATGAGAAATGATTTAAGTATGGATTAAATTTGAAAAAATATTAAAACCACAGAAACAAGCTTTATTTTTTTTTAATTCTGGGATTTAAAAAAAAAACCCTACAATAGTAAACAATTAGAAAACATCAATATTTTGAGCAATTGATACAAGTAAAAACTTCCAATGTACCAAAAAAATGGTACTTAGATTTCTTTGCAGGCCAATTCATATTAAGTTTCAAATCTAGCAAGGAAGACTCAAGTGTGTTTTTTATTAAGCTTAAACAACCAGCTAGTGTAATGTTCCTGAACTTTCATCCATCATGCTACCAATTTCTTCATACTAGAGAAACATTATATTCTCTTGTTATGTCTCACAGACAAGAAATACATTCACAAAGTTTTGCCAGTGACAAATGGATAATTTGAAGGTGAAAATCAGACACAGCACAATGTTTACTAGAAGGTGTTCAGAAGGTAGGACAAAGATATTTCCAAAGTATTTTACAATAGTATGAACCATACCCAGTCAATCCTTAAATGATGGAATCTGCATTTTCCCTGGTCTCATGAAATTTGGGGCTCATAAATCAGTTAGCAGTGGAAGTAGTCCCAGAAATCACCATGCATTTACATAGGGAAAACAAGTCTTTATGGAGAGTATGTAACACAGTCATAGACAATTAGGATAAAGTTGCTGAAAGAAATTATAAAAAGTTTTGTAAGAGAGCTTGTTGTTCTCATATTGTTGGCGAACTAAGAGTATTTAGATACTCCTAAACAATGAGGAAATATTTGAAAATTAAATATCAGACAAATGAGTTGAATTTGGCTGCTGAAGAAATTATTACTCATTCTTACTTCAGTGGAAGCAAGCTATTATATGTTCAAGAAAACTCACAGTATGTTTCCCACTGGTGGTGGCTCAGCTCTGGGTGTCACATTGTATGAAGCAGGAAGTTTTGGTCTCCTCATTTTAGGACGTTCCACTCTGCTATTTTGACTCAGAAAATAGTAATCTTGGCAAATAACTAACAAAAAATAAAATGCATGCAGATCAAATCTGTACATAATTGTTTTTGTAAATCAAATTTAGAAGTTCAAAATGGGATCATGGGATATTGTTCTTAAACAAATAAAAGCCACACATGCAATCACAAACCAAAAAATCCACAATGGCTTTGGTAAAAATTAATATGGATAAAAATTCCTCAGATTGGCTAGATCTTCATTGACGATTTATATTGTAGAATTATATTGAAAGTAAGTTTAGTAAACTTAAAAAAAATAACAAAAAATATAAATGGGTAACTGCCACTTTGAAAATTATCAAGGGATTAAATTGATGATAAATTCTGCAAAAAAAATTATTATATATAAAAATTGTTAAAATGTTTGTTTTCATAAACATGGATTCAAACTGCACTCAGATACAGTTTAGTAGAGAAAAATTATCATAAATTATGATATTGTATATTCAATTTTATAAATTATTCATTTATTGACACAACTGTCACTTATTGCCAGTTTAATGATTACTTAGGAGGATAAATTGTACAATTTCCTTCAGAGTTTTCACCCAAAAAAGTCACATTCTGTAAGTTCGTTGAAATATTTAGGACGATACTTAATGCTTTCTAATATGGTCACTCTTACCACACTTTGATTTGGTGAAGCATCACTGTCTTTTCCTATTCATGGTGTTCTGCCACTATTTATTTTAAAAAATAAGACTGATTTATGCCTAATAAATACTTTCTGTATTACTAGAGTTTATAACAAATTCAGAGATTTTTCTGACTATTTTTAAGCATTAAATGAAAAAAATTGGAAATATGAAATTTAATTCCAGCAGTCCAAGACAAGTTCCATGTTAAATAACTAAATTCTTACCAATAAATCCACTCAATGTATGAAATTTTTAGAATATGTAAGACTAGGATTTATTTCAGGTGGATTGTCACCATTTTATGGTTTTCCAGATTTAAAAATTCAGTCATGTTTATTTTCTTTCTGTTATTTTTAATATCCTTTCTGTCATCAATCTCTTCATGAATCATTCACATGTATTTCCCTCACTTTTCTCACAACCACAGTCTTAGCCTATACATAGAACAAGTCATACTGGCTGATTTGCCTGCCTTTACTTTAGCCCTGTCTCACTCCTCTCTACCCTTTATAGTGATTTCCTACAGCCTGGATTTCGTTTAGGTATCTATAATGATTCCTTTTATAGCAGACTCAGACATCTGGTTTTGGTGTTCAAAATGTCCAAAATTTGGCTCATTTTACTATCTAACATTTTCTGGTCCACTTAAGCAACTTCTCTAATCAGATCATTCCTCTCTGAATTCCCATGTAGGTACCCACTTCTTCACTTTGTTCACACACCGTCTGCTTCTCTTTAACTAGAGTGTCCTCTGCCTTCTTCTTATCATTCTATTATTCCACATCAACTTTCCTTTGAATACTTATTTCAACATCCACCTCCTCTTGAAAGTATTCTCCTGTCAACCTTAGTCTATGTTGAAACTCTACACATAACTGTCTCTGTTGTATACGTTCAACTATGGACTTTTCTTAAATTGCTTTTTAAAAATTGTCTTTCTCCCAGATTTTAAACTTTAATAGGAAAACTAACAATGCATCGGCATGTGCTGAGCAATAAAGCCATTAAGACAGTGAATAATAGGTGAACTTAAAGTATTGAGATCTAAAGAATCAAAATGGCTTAATGTTCTTTATCAATAATACAAAATACATATTCTATTTTCGTGTTTTACAGACTTTAAATCGGTAAACAAAAGATTCAAAAATGGAAACTGAAATTGTAGGGATTCACATATTCCTTTGTAATCACATATACATCAAAAAGAGTTATAATTTAAATTTAATATGGAAAGAAGTTATTCAACAAATAGAGCTTTTATTTCTGTAAAGATAATTTATTTTATCAGAAGGATTTTAGCACCCCTTGTTCTTGACATAACTAAGGGTTTTACAAAGAACTGATTTTTAAAAAATTTTGTCAGTGTAAAACTATATGACAAGCGCTGTAGTTATTAATCAACTTGAGAAGGTGAAAGTCATAAATTAAAACCACTTAAAAAAAGTGTTTTAGTTTCTTCATCAATTTGTCGAGAGACTAGGAAGAACGTATAAACTGAACTGACTTCTCTTAACTCATCTCTGTTTTGATTTATTAAGATTAACTACTAATTTCAGTGTTTCTCACAAAAATCTTCCATCTAAAATGGAAATTAAAAATATATTTATTATCTCATATATGGTCAGCCAACACCATGCTCAATTTTCTTTGGTGGGCTACGCCAGACAGTCTAAAGTTGGAAATGCCTTGTCCTCATCTCTGCTCTGTCTTCCAAATCATAGTAGTCCTTCATTTTATGGCTGAAAGATTTCTTCAGGATTTTCCTGTTCCTTATTTTTACTTTACAAGTTCCTCTATTTTTCATCTTTACACCAAACTGATCTTCTGGATATATAGAATTCAGTAGTTCAAGATTATACAGATTCAGTCTTTATAGATATGTTAACTTTCCCTTTTTCCTCTAGAATCTGAAGACCAGAGATGCAAACCTACCTCCGCCATGAGCAAACCATTGACCTTGAGCCAGATAATTTCACAGAGGCTCAGAGTGCTTACCTTTGAAACCTGTGAGTGATAATAATGCTCTCTTTCATAGAGCTCTTGGGAGAACTGAACTCACTCTGAAGTATGTGGGTACCTTGTCCTTTTCAACTTGGAAAACACACATTACTTGACTAAGTCTGGATATGCTGTGATTTAAAAGTTATTAAAAAGTAAACTATAATGCACACTGGTCCATCATTTAATAGATTTGTTTTTGATCTGACCTTCAACATGTGTTGCAGAAGCAAGAAAAAGATCATCTGTGCTCACTGGAAAAAATGAAAAACCAGAAGCAGGACATATAGATGAGTTTACAGACAAAACTCATTGCATTAGATGCTATTTTACCACCTTTCCATCTTTTTCCATTATCTTTTTCCAACAGAGAGGTGTATTTGCTCAAGTTATTCATTCTTTCAAAAATGTTCATTGGGTGCTTACCATTCGTTAACCCTTTCTACACCTTTAAGACTTTTTCTAGTTGTAATGTCATAACACTCAGTTATTTCTAAGAAGTGTCAAAATTTTGACCCATTACTGTCTGATCTCATGCTGCTAATCTACAAGTTTTATAGTCTGACCCCTACAGAGCACTAATATGAAAAGATTAGCAACAATAATAAGATTATTGAACACTTGATAGTTTTAAACAAATATTATAATTATTCTTTTATACAGCAATTGGAAGAAAAAATCCAAATTAATCTATACTTATTATTTTTTCCTCAGTGGCATATCAAAGTCAGGATGGTGGGAACAGTCTCCCTTGAAGGAAGGCAGTAAGGGGATGCAGTACTCAACAATAACACAACCAATTTTCAGTCAATCTGCTTTTTAATATCACTTCGTGACACAATTCTAAAAAAAGTTATTTACAAATTATTCTTTGAAAAATAATCTTTTGTTTGTCTAAGTTTAAACCATTGATATGGTTACTGTTTAATTAGAATTACATATGTGTATAAGCTTTAAATTAGCACATTTTTAGTACTTATTCTTTAATAAACTTCATTTTCTATATAAAGTGTATTTGGAAATCTTCCAGTTTTATAGTCTGACCCCAACACACAAACACTCAGCTACACACATTCATTTTCAGAGCATGTTCTTAAGCCTTCCAAATCCTTCTAAGCTCACTTTGGGGGAAGTTTGTGTTCACAACTCCTGTGATACTTTTTATTCTTGTTTTTTAAATAGAGGATTCAAAATCAATGATGACAGGATGGTGATTGCCAAAAGAAAGGAACAGAACTTGAGCTGCTTCAGTTCTGTTGTTTTATTTATTCACTTAGAAATTTTATTTATATTTAAAACTTTCAACTTGTGGAAACATTTGAAGTCCCCTAGGCTTGATTCCAAAGGGAAAAAAAAGAGAATTGCACTTTTTGGAATTTATTAGGAAATAAGATTTGTATGATTCTTCGTTACACTTATTCTTATGTTTAAGAATTTTATTATTTGTATATCTATTTCCTTATGTGAAAGAAAATTTTCAAAGCTAAAATCGATAAAAAATATTTTTTACTCAACAATAAGCAAAGATAAATTAAAAATTTGACTATATCGCCTATGAATACAAGTAGGTCAATTTTGGTAAAATTAGTTACAAATTTACAGAAGTTAAGCCCTAAAACAGGAAATGTAAAATTTATTAATCACTACTGTGATTGACTAATATGCATGTATAAACTTTTTTCCTTTTTTAAAAATACATTAATGTATAAATATATAAATATATATTTAATGTCTAAAAATTTAATTCATTACTTTTCTTGTATTTTGTAATAAATATTTATTTTTTATTTTTTCAACTAACTTTGAATATATACAAAGTTTGATAAAAGAAAAATTTAGCCTTCACATTTTTTTTTGTGGCCATATTATTTGTTTCATTACATGATTACTATTGGAGATAATTTTTTTGAATGGGGAGGTATTAAAAGTTACCTTCTCCAAGTATGTCATTGTCTTTTCATCAATATTTTAGACACCTAAAAACAAATGAGAAAAATAAATATTTTTCAACATAACTCCAGAGGATGCCAAGGAACTGAAGTCTTACTCTTAAAAGAAAAAATAGAGTTTTAACAAAATACATAGACAAAGATAGATATTGTGATTTAAAAAATTATTTTCTTGTTGAAAGATAAGACAAGGAAGTGTTAAACAGAGTTTCAAGTGGAGATAAGTATCAACATTTGAATGGTTGTTTATTGTTAAAATAATTCCAGGAATTGTCAGGTACCATAATTGGTGCAACATTTTTTTTTCCTGCATATATAGGAGATGCAATTAAAATGATCAGCTATGGGAATTTTAAAAGATTATTTTAAAGTTGTGTTCAAAAATTTGTGTTTAACCCAGGTTAAAAAAATCCAAAGCAGATATTAACAGCATCTCTTTCCCTTTGCATAGACTTTATGATCTAAAAAAACGAAACGGATCAGAAAACTTTTTTTGTCCAAACATGATTTATTTCCTTACTTTGGATTTCCTATTCCCTACTACCTCCCCCAATCAGGATCAATCTTTTTTTTTGGATCTCTCTAAACCAGAGCATTCATTAACATAATTTTACTTAAGCGAAGCTATTTGATGTATGAGAAATCCAAAGCAACAGAGTAAGGAAAGCTAATTGCAAGTTTTTGTCCTGAGGTGAGAGCACAAGGCCAAGGCCTCCAGCTTCCTTCTGTAGACAGACCAAACTGTCTTCATTTTGTTTGTTATTGTTTGTTTGTTTTTAAGTTTGTAGATTTTTCCAAAGTGATTATGTATCCAAGGAACATGTCCTGTTTACCAGGAAAACACAGATTTTTCTTAGATGTTTGAACATCATAGGTAACACAGTCTGTGCCACTAGGGTCATAAGGAAGACTTCTTGGTAAAAATAAGCCCAAATCTTTCCAAAGTTCCAAAATTCCAAAATTTAATAAGTAGAACTTTTCACTCTAGAATTAAAAAGAAGGCTTAAAAAACCAACGTATAAGTAGTTTGCATCAGGTCCTTTCTGATACTTTTCCCAAGTAACAGATTTTGCTAAGGAAAAATTATCAGCTGTATGAAAGAACACTAGCTACATGATGGGACACATACGAAGGGGATGGCATGAAGGGAGGCAAAATTCGAAGGAAGATTTAGCCTGTCATGAACTATGTGATGAAGGGCATCTTCGGTATGCCCATTTACACATGTATTTGATACCTGGTATCCAGCCATTCATTGAGTGCCTACAGCCTTTTACTTCATGATACCACATAGTGTTGAAATGTGTTTCAAGCCCTAAAACAGTCATGAACTCCTCCTAACATAAATTGACTTCTACATCTGATTACTCAAAAAAAGACCTTAAAGAATAGGAAATGACTAATCTGATAAATGAACTTCTGCCAGATAATGATCTGGGTGTGTTACCCCTTTCTAGCCATGTGAATTTATGTATTCTGAAATTCGTAACCAAGAGGCATTTCAATAACCTAGCAGGAAGATAGTTTGGTTGTAGTGTGGGCGAGGTCCCTAAATAATTCTGAATAGGCAACTTCTTACTCTGCCTATGGATAGGTCTGACCCTCTGTCTAGATATTTTGTAATAGTATGGGAAAATGTTTGTTGGACTTATGGTTTTTCAGCCAAGACTAAGTCTTTCCCAAAAAGTAGGAACCTTTGGTATGGATTTAGTAGTCTATCATCTCAAAAGAGACTTAAAACATTTATTAGAGCCATATGCTTTCATGGTAACTTACATAAAAGTGAATATCTACAGTATACTAGGCATTGATATAAATTTTTTACATGCACTACTTTTGCTAGTCCTTTTGTAATCTACTATCTTATTATCTCTATTTTATGGATAAAGAAGCCAAGGCAAACAGAGGTTAGGTGATTTGAACTGGAGTTGCTGGGATCCAAATCTGGACAATAGCTTGTACCAGAGTCCATGTTCTCAGTGACCACTCTATACACCCCTCTGCCCATGATCTAGGAAAAGCTTCACTCATCATCATAGAAGTCACTCCAGGCAAGTATCCTCATAGCACCATTTCTGTAATGCACTTGCCACATCGTTCTATAGATTTTACATTTCTGCATCTCACCAGAGTATGATCTTCTTGAAGAAAGATATTTTACTTTATTCATCTTTATTCATTGTTTGTAAAATAAATCAGTTTATATGATTTGTTTTGTGGAAGGCAGTGCAGGAGAAGTCAGTTATGTAGGAGAAGATCTGATTTGTATCAGATGAGCCTGCATTGCTATCACGAGATCCAGGGAGTTGTTTTGTATATAACTGGTACCATGACCAAATCTGAGCTGGATATTGCTCTCAGTGATATGACTCTAGAAGAAATAAATAATTTACCCTACATGACCCAAACAGGAGTCTTGAGAAAACCCTCTAAACATAAATTTTCAGTAAAACAAGAAAATTTAAAATCTAATCAGGGTATATCAAGCTTCTGGATAAAATCACCCAAATACACAGGACAGAGGAACTTGTTAAACCAAACCACAGAGATCTAGTCAGCAATATACAGAATGTGTGAAACTCTACAGGGCAAATGTCTAGGTTTCTTCAATAATAAAATACAAGGAAAAAATAAGATGAGATGGAGAATCTATAGATTTTTCAATGACAAGCTACAAATCAAATCTCTGTGTGGCTCCTGACTAATAAAATGAAACAAACAAAACAAAAGACTTCAGACAATTAGGGAAATTTGAATAGTGATGAGATATTTGGTAATGTTAGGGAAATATTAAGGAGTTACTGTCAACTTCTTTTCATATCTGAAAATGGAATCGATATGTTTTATGTTATGAAGTATTTAGGAATGAAATGATATAATGCCTGGGATTTGCTTTAAAATCTATGGTGGAGTTACCATGAGTCAACAGTTATTTAAGCTGGATCATGGGTACATGCATGATGGGTCTACTCATCTCATTATTTTCGTATGATGTAAACTTTTCCAGTATAATGGCTTACAAGTCCAGTATGATTTTCTTATATGAAAACTTGGGCTGGAATTGAGCACTTTCTTGTCATTGCTTAGTCAGTTACTTGCTCTATCAGTTATGTGCTGCTGTGTGCCAACCTCTACCTCCCAAACAATCATTTATTTTGTTCTTAAATCTGCAGTTTTGGAGGCTAGCAGACACAACTCATCGTTGGTCCATGCGACATCTGCTGGGGAAGCTCACCTGGGGTCTGGAAGATTTACTTTCAGGATGACTCATTCATATTGGCTGTGTTAAAGAAAAAAAATATTTAATGACACTTGTTAAAGATGGCAAGACAGACTTTATTTAAGACCATTTTGCTAAGAATAGAGACTACTACAATAGGATCTCATGGTTGGGGAGAGACTGGGCTCAACTACGACTACAACAAAGGCAAGTGAGAATTTATAGCCAAGGAGCTGGGATATGTGTATGGGGTGGGGGGCAGTGTAGAAAATTACTAAGAGGAAACAGGGGTAGGGAGGGTTCTGGCTAAATTGCCCTGAAAGGATTTTTGCTGAATGAAGGCCAGGGTGATTAAGCATCACCTACAAGTTGGCAAGTGAAGAACCCAGTCAGATCTCAAAAGTGATCAGATATCAAGAGTGGGGGCTTCTGGTCAAACTGACTTGGCAGGGTTCTTACTAAAGTTGATTTTAAAGGAAATGAATAGATGGGCCTATGAGAAGTTTCAAGAATCTGACTAAAGTTTGTTTAAGCAGCTGACAAGTTGGTGCATGCTATCAGCTTGAGAGTTCGGCCAGTGCTCTGAGCTGGGGGCCTTGGTTTTTCTCTGCCCGAGCTGCTTGGGCCTCCTGGGAACACAATCCACAGCCTGGATTCAAGATGGAGGAACATCGACTCCGCTGTTCAATAGGAAGGTGTCAAAAACTTAGAGGTCAGATTTTAAAACTGACCTACTAACCTCCTTTGCAGTCATTCACAGAGCCTCAGGATGGGTGTCAAACTACAGAACTGTTTATGAAAATAACTAGAATATATGTTACTGATGTTTGGGCCTTTAGATATAAACTCCTCTCCTGGGGTAGACCCAGCCTATGAGTATCGATGGTGTCCACCATCATGCAGGCAACACTCAGGCAGGCTGAGGTAAGAAAGAGTGAAACAAATCACTGGAACTGATTGACATGGCTGGGAGTTAAAGTGTGGTAGCAGGAAAAGTAAACTACTGCCAAAGCCCTGAATCTAACTGTCCTCCCAATGTCCCTGCTCGGTCATAGAAATACACTCATCTGGCTGGGCTGTCAGAGGCTGGCCCTCACTCCTTTTTTCCACCCTAGTTGTGTGGTAAAGCCAAGGAGTCACTGCCATCCAATTCTGCCTGTGAATGTGGTAGACACGGGAGATTTGGAAGTAGGGCGGAGGGTAAAAAAAGGTTGACAGTGGACATATTTTGTGGACAAGATTGAGGGCTAAAAGAGTGATTGGGGAAAGGTGTAGTTGGTATATTGCTTGGCTTATACCAGACAATGAAAAATGTAGATTCCCCCCTCCTCCCAATGAGTCTGAATATATTCATTCAGCTAACGTGTTCTCAAGGTTAGAACCACAAGTAAATAATGATTTGGAATATAAATGATTTTTCTTCTGAGACTTTTCCAGCTCATTTTTAACTATGTTTTGTTGCCAGCTATATCTTCTGGGAATCTG
This sequence comes from Rousettus aegyptiacus, assembly GCF_014176215.1. Classification (NCBI taxonomy): domain Eukaryota; kingdom Metazoa; phylum Chordata; class Mammalia; order Chiroptera; family Pteropodidae; genus Rousettus; species Rousettus aegyptiacus. Next base: position 161,687,296 of record NW_023416284.1, read on the forward strand.
TTTTTGCTTAGCTGATTTCCATTCATCTGTCTTTAAGGAATTATTTTAATTGATACATTTGCTTTGTTACCTGCTTCTGATGAAACTGTCATTTCAGACACCTCTAGATTTGGTTGTTCAACAGACATTTATTAAGTATCTCCTGTGAATTGTGCTTGGCCCTGGAGATCCTGGCTATTGAGATTTAAAATGAAAAATGTATTTCATAAATGAGGTACAAAAGTGCCATGGGAACACAGTGGAGAGGAATAAACTTTGCCTCGGAAAGGTGGAGAAAGCCGCACAGAGCAGGTGACATTTGAGCTGAATCTTGATGAATAGGTGGGAGCCTGCTAGTTGGAGGGAGAGGAAATAACATGTTCAAATGTCAAGAGTTGTGAAAAATTTGTGATATGTTGTGTGATAAAGTGTAATGAACTGACTCGATGGGGAACACTATAATTGGTGAGGCACTCTTTCTCTTGTCATTGGTTTTTTTCTTTTTTTTCCTGAACTAGACTGAGAAGAAAAACATTCCAGAGAAATGAAGATCTCTATATCACAATCTGACAAACCACTTGTTCCCTAAGTGTCTCCCATGCCCATTTAAGTCAGGGTAAAGAACCAAGGAGTTTGAACTTATACTACTAAGCGAAGGAGAACCAGTGGAAGACTCAAAGCATGTGAATAAAATAATCTTATGCCTCATCTAAGACATATGATGGCTAAGAGGAGATGGGCTGAATGGATATTATAGGAATGGAAGAGGCAGAGTCTCTTCCAGGATTTACTGTTTTATTGGCTAAGAAGGTGAATGGAAAAGAAAGGAGGCACTGTGTTTAGGCACCTGGTACTGCGGCACTCTCATTTGCTGACAAACAAGAGGGGGTGTTTTAGAGGCAGGGGCAGTGGAAGAAATGAATTCATCTCTGAGCTAGTGATACCTATGGAATGTGAGGTACATGTAGGCATTATTAAGAGTCTGACACTCAGGAGAAGTCAAGACGAGGTCTGAGAACATGTAGGGAAGTAGAAATAGACATCTTTTAACATTTTGTCAAAATTATCTCCAACTTAGCTCCTTCTTCATTCTATTTAAGGTGACACTTGTGTACTTTATGTCATTTCTGGACTTAAAACTTAGATTTGAATAGATTCTGTACAGTTTATTTAATTTGACAGTACATCAGTATTTCTTAAAACGTTGCTTCCCAATGATCCTATTTAAGACTGCTTTGGGGAAGTCCCATATTTATAATGGTTATATTCTCTCTTTTCAGTCCCTGGATTCAGTGGTTCTTTACCTTTCTTGCCTCTTTCCCTTGACAAATATTTTTTTCTTCCCACTTTCTCTTTGTTCTCTTGACTCTTATGACTGATGTCTAGTCTAAGGCTTTTTTTCTCACTCTGTTATATGTTTCATAAATCAGTCATTCTTAATTATCTCAAGATTTCTCTTTAAATAATACTTCTTTCATTTTTCCATATTGGTCAGCTGCCCACTGACCTCTGGTTATTACTTGTTTTGGAATTAGGTGAGTTTACATTGTTGAATTATTCTGTGCAACCCATTGTCACTTTTCAGCTCCTTCTATAAAGTGTAGAAGATAGTAAATTGCAACTCTCATGTGCTGTGTTCCGCTGGGCACTTAGATGTCAGCAGCAATAGCAACAGTAGCAAAGACTCGTACACGTGCTGCACACAATATATGCATATATTGTTACTTGATGCTTGCCGTAGTGCCATCAGGTTGGTTCTATTATAATTCTCACTTTAAAGCTAAGAAAGCATGACGCATTGAGTAAGTTGCCCAGAGTTTCCAAACTAGTAAATGGTCAAGTCATCAACCAGATTCCCATCTGTGCACCAAGTCTGCCTTTCCCTCTACTATCCTGGTGTCCACGGTTGTTCTTTCTCAATCATAGCATCTCACAAATATACAACACTGATTTTAAGCACTGAGGGTACTTGGCATCTTTCCTAAAAGCTAGATTATTTCTCAACCACATACATAGGTAGTCTTATTTACTAAGGTCAAACTCACAAATACCGTGGAAGACTTGTCATAGGTAACAAGTGTTAAATTTGACCTCTGTGAGCTTCATATATTACTTCTCACTTGTGGCTTTTTCTCCTAAAATCCCACATGGCTGAGGAATTCTTATAAGAACCTTATCCCGTGATTTAATGGAAGTCAGTGAGCACTTCCTATCAAACTCTGCCCTCCTAGTGTCAAAAATGTGTAAAAACACTGAGGAGTGTCAAGTGATGTTTGGTCTCTAAGATCTAATTTTAGATTTTCTTATAGTATATGAGGAAACTACCCATTTGGATTACTCCCAGTATTTAATTAGATGGGTAGGCTATTAGTTGGTCATTCTGATTACAACATAAGTCACTACGATCACTGAGGCCTGGGCAGTATTATGAAGACTGTACTTTTTTGTCAGGAGGGCCTGACCTCTCTTGTAAGCATTAAATCCATTTATAGGTGAATACTATTTTTCCCTTAAATTTCCAGATAAGCGGGTATCAGTATACATAAAGGTATTTCCTGGTATCTCAGAAGTGCTGTTGGCTAGCTGTTCCGTATGACGGGCACAGTGAAATACCTTATTGAATGAACTACCTTGATAAAGACAATCTCTTTAAATATTTTTCCTAATGAATATTTTATATTATATCACTGTGCGGGCAAATAACATTTCCGTGTAAAATTTGGAAATAACAAATTCTCTGTTTTTTATTTTTTTTCTCTTTTAGGTGAGGCAACCCTTGGTTGATCTCACAGATTGCAAGGATCTTGTCAGTTTACAATCTCTTATTTTTTAAGCCAACATGGTCTTCCACCCATGTACTAACCAGGCTTGACCCTGCTTAGCTTCCAAGATCAGATGGGATCAGATGTGTTCAGGTTAGCATGGCCATAGACACAGATTCTCAGGTAATGAATAAATATTAATTGATTTTTTTTTTGGCAATGTGTCTATTGTATTTAGCTATTTAAGAAAAATTCTTTGCTTTTTAATGTCTTTTTTTAAACATCCACATAGGAAAACAAAACTTACTGTGGCAATTGCACTTGATCAATTTCAGTTGCTGGTTACATTTAATTTCTGATGGAAACTCTATCAAGAGCAATATTAAAATGTACATTCTTTGAACTTTATTTATGATGAGTGTTTAAATGTAAATGACCAGTGAAAATTTCTTCTATTTTCTGATTCTATTAGCTGCTTTAAAAGGAAAAATCATGTTGTCTACTTATTATTGTGGTAAACAAGATTATTTAGAAGATTTGTCTCTCTTTTTTAAAATCTTGTTGTTCTCCAAAGTATACCAATAACTCTATTAATTTTTTTTTTTTTACAAAAAATTTTGCCAGTGGTCTTTTTTCAATTTCGATCAAACAACTCTTTACTTGATTACATTGTCAAATCCACATAGAGTTTCTGAAGTAGGCTCCATGCAGTCTCCATACCTGAGAGAATACCAGACTTCCTGTTTCCTCATTTGCATGACTTCCCAAAGTCAGCATTTTGATAATGACTTAAAATGAAAATGATCCTTTTAAAAGAAATGACTTGCCATTGCTATGGGCAAGAGGCATTTTGGATGATCGAGCAGCTTAAGTCATCTCTTTATTTGAGGATAAATGATGAAGGGGAATTTGAATGGGTTACCAAGTTATAAATTAATCTTGAGGTACTCAAATGATTGTAAACCACCCGAGCTTTCCTCTCAGCTTTTAAATCATATGATATCAATCTTTGCTCATTTTCCTCTGGGTAATTTGTTATTATGCTTATGGTAACCAACTCCACAAGACATTAACCGGCAATCCACATTACCAGTGAGTATACATTACAGCACTAAAATAAAAATAAACTCATTGAAGAAGTGGCTGGAGACCTCAACCATGATTTTCTGTCTGCAAAATGGCATGACAGTTTGAGGATTTGTAACTGAAAATAAATTTAATTATAGCACTACCTTGCTGCTGCTAATTAGTGCCTGAGATATGTATCAGAAGGGCAGCACAGTGCAGATTGGGAAGAGGGTTCACTACAAAGGCAGAACGAAGAAATGGGCTGCCTCACTCTTACTATCTAAAGTGACATTTAAATTATATCCTGAAAATTACCTTTTCTGTTTATGTTAGCAAGATATTTTTCTCTTTTGCCTTAGTCAAATAGGGAAGTAGCTTTATAACGTTTTGCATTGCCTGCATGAAGTGTTTTGCATACCTGTAACCTTTCAATTAATGTTATTTATGTTTCAATAAACCACCATGCTACTTTTCCAGATGTTCTAATCCTTCATGTAAATGAATTTATTAGATCCAGCCACCAGACTCAATGAAATCTGCCAAATTCACTGTCTGGGCCACATACCATGGTGTTTAACCTATATTTGCATAAGCTTGTTCTGTAAGTGTAATCTTATGTATCATCTGCAGAGTTAAAGTTTCACTAATGTAAATCCCTGACAAATCAAATACAGATGTAGCTTTTTGCCCTCAGGGTTGAGCCTGTCAATTCTCTGTTCTCATATCTACCTCCTCCTGTTGGCTCTGGGCCCCCCATCCTCAACTTTTTTTCAATGCAACTAATCTTTCAAAATTGTCCATGTAAATACATTGCAGGTACTGAACATGGCAGTGAACAATAGTTGCTCTGGTCTTCTTCCGATCATTCTGCCAGACTAAAATAAGATTGGCAAGTCATTTGAAAGGAGCTAGTTGTACCACCTGGAAAAATTCGCCCTGCCAATCAGTGGATGGCAGACAGATTGTTTCAGTTTGCCTAGAGATGTTTTAGATAAGGAGGAGTCAAGCTCAATAAATGGGTTAATGTCAGCCGGCAAATTCCATAACATGGCCAAGGTAAATAGGCCAACAGAGAAAGAGGAGGGGGTTGGCTGGATGTGGGGGAAGGGGAAGGGTCTATCTATTCATGCCCACTCTTTACCAATGTCACTTCAGTAAAAGGCAGGATTCTTCTTTAGTTTTCGTGATTAGCTTCAAAAACTCTTGACAGGTTTAAGCCACGTATAAAAAGAAGGAAAATATGACTGCTGAGTGTGGAGGGTGTTAGCGTTCTTTGGGTTTGTTTTTGATTATTTTAAAGTCTAAATATGTTTCCTCTGCTGGTGCCCAGTTGCTATTTATTTGGCTTTAGCCTTTGATCCCCCTTATGCTGGCACATCATAAAAAACATATTCCTGCTCAAGTCTTATATTATGTAGTTTGTTTCTGCTCAGGGTGTTCACCAGGCAGGGCTGTACCCACTGAATAAGCCTCTCTTTGTTTTTGATAGACTCCAGGTGTTTATCGCTATAAGTTAGTAATGGAGTTAACCGCAAGAAGCAAACTGGAAAAAGGAGGAATTGAGGAAAATTCTGAGTTTGATAACTTAGGAGTCTGCCTTCTGGCAAAATCCCCAAGGGAACAAATATCCTAAGAAAAAGAGGTCTTGCTTTTGCTTTCTAATCTAGTTGAATGAAATTTGGGTTTTAGTATGCATAGATGCTCATTCATTTTATTTCTCCTATGAGTTTTTTTTTTTTTTTTAATGGCCAAAAGGCCTTTTTTCCCCTTGCATTTTCATCATGGTACTGAAATGAATAATGATGGCTATTCCAGAAGAGATTACTGATATCCATATTCTTGATCTGTGCTAGAAGGATTAATGCCAGAAGCAATTTTCCACCTGTGGTAACTTTTTCTTTCCTGCTTTGAGGGGGGAGAACAGGGAGACAGCAATAATATTGGGATGAATATCTAACAACCAGCTAGTGAAAGTAGTCAAAAGAGCCCCCCACCTCTTTTCCTTTCATTTTTCAATTGGGGGTCATCTTATTTTTGCATTCCTTTTCTGTTCAACCAGATATCGTTTCAGGAGATTAGAGGCCAATTTGAGGACATTTTGTGATTGTGAACAAGATTATTGTAAAGCTTGTCCATTTGTCTACCTTCTCTGTTTATACAAATGTATATGGATTCCTCTGTGTTAAGGATAAAAGCTCTATTTTGGATACATTTGGGGCCAATGAACTAAGGCTAGGGCCTCTGTGGAATGTAGATTTGCTGCCATTACACTAAGACTTCTGGTTTTTGCTAAATTATCTTTTTTTTTTTTATCTGATTTAAGTATTGCAGTCCAGGCATAATAAAGTTTGTGGCTAAATAAGAAGATAGTGGGGTTAAAAAAAAGTTCATTGAAAATATTCAGTACATAGAGATACCGTGTCTAAGTAATATACATTTCATGAAGTACTGCTTTGTGAAATAAGAAGTACTACTTTAAGAAAACTGTGAGCATGTGCTAGGCATTGTTCTAATATCTTTTCATGAGTTAACACATTTAATTTTCTGACTATGAGGTAGTCATTATTAATATCTCCATTTATTGAGGAAGAGACACAGATTTAGCTAATTTTCCCAACAGCAAGAGAATGAGACAACTGGGAATAAGTCACAGGCAGTTTGACCCTAAAGCTTGTGTTTTGTACCAGGTTTGTGTAGGATGCAAATAAGAATGGGGAAAGTTTTCTAACTTCCAGAAACTAATGCTACTAAAACAGAATTTCTAGTAAAGAATGTTTTATTTGAAATATTTAAGAGAAATGAGCTCCATTTCTCTTAAATGAAAGGTATAACTTAATACTGAATGTTCTATTATTTTGCTAGACATTTTTACCACACAATATATAGTAGGACTGCCATGGTAAGTCAACTCAAAAATTAACATTTGTTTGACTTCTCTAAATAGAGTTTTCTAATGTCATTTAAAAACTCATTTTGATGCCTATTTTCCATGTCTAAATAGATGTGTACAATGAATGTTTATATTTAATCTCAAACAAAAATGATACTCATAGGACTATAATTTGAAGACAGAAATTAATTTTTACTTTGGTCTTTCCAGAGCAGTAAGTTGCTTCTTCTTTATTTCATTTTATTTTTTTCTGGACTACAGTGTTAATTCAATCCAAAGTTGTTAAACTCAAATTAGATTCTTAAATTGCCCAAATAAAAAATTAAGAAATTTCTATTTATTATCTTGGAAATAGAAGTTAGCTGTTAAGAAAGTAGAAACTGAAAAGAGAATGCAACTGTAAAGAAACACGCTGGTTAGCTTTCCCTAAGGAATAGAAATATTTTAGACATCAGCAATCAGTTTGGTCATCTGAACCTCTGTTTATATGCTAATAAAAAGACTAGGTTGGCATTCTTGATAACTACAGGTCCTCATTTATTGAAAGCCTCATTTTCCTTATGGAGCCATGTGGCTGAGAGGGAGGGTGGCTAAAAAGGTAGTTCTGTCTTTAGGATACACCATTTGGTAGTACCTTATTCTTGGGCCTTCTTCACAGACATTTCTGGATCCATTTATATTCTATTTATAAAGATCTAGTCCTTCTTGACCATTCTCCCACTTTTCTACACTACAATATACATGAAGTTTAAGAATGTTTTTTTTCTTTAAATTGTTTTTTGTGGTTTTTACTTACTGTTGACATGGAATTATATTATCTTTAGGTATACAAGGTAATTATATCTAAGATTATATCTAGGAATATTTTTGTAAACATATGTGAACAGTGACAGAGTACAGCACTTCTTTATTCTTTATGTTTTTTCAGAGTACATATCATCATCTTCAAATGTGTGTGGAGGTCTATAGGTCTCTCTGTAAAGGTCAATACAAAGGATTTTGAATTGCTCATCACATGATGCCTTTTTAGGTACCTTGCACTTCATGTGGTTTACACAGCAAAACTCTTCTTGAGGAACAGGAATTGGGTTTAGAATGCAAGTCAACAAAAAGTCAGCCATTTAATCATCTAGAGCCCCACCAAGCAGGCTTGAAACTTAATGGTCCTCAAGGACTTTGAACAAGGCCAGGGTTCCTCGAACATTTGCAGAAGGACGGCAAGTTGAGGAAGAAATCATTTCTTCCCTCACTCCAAGCTGCCACATGCTGCAGCACCTCCAGCAACAATGAAAGCAGCACCCATAACCACCTTTTCAGCTGCTCGACTCTTATCATAGATTTTTTTTTTCAAGAAATATTTGGAGAGCAGTGCCAAAAGGATATGCATTCTATTCACTTCTTCAATTTTTCCAATATTCACCAGCCTACTAGACACATACATACTCTGACCAAGTTACTTTTGCCCCTTGTGGAATTGTTTTTATTGAACTGCATTTGGCATTGCGCCCTCAGTAAGCATTGAGGTAGGCAAGGAGAGGAAGTCATAGGAAGTGGTTGTAGTTTCTACTGAAACGATGTTCTTAAGTATGTTGTTTATCGGTGTCCTCTTTATGAGTCCCAAAAGGGACATTTCTTTTAAGCCGAGGGCAGGGAAAGCTATCCTTCTGAGCAACTGATATGTTTCTAATGCACAGGCACCAGGCATCTTGTAACTGCTAGCTCAATGAATATTCAAGTAAATAAAATCTTTTAAAAAAATTTTATAAGATTTTCATGTTTATTGATATTACATTGAATTTTCTCAAAACTTTAAAATTTCCACATCTGTAGTTTCTATTTTCTCATTTCTGATGTGTCTTTTCTCCCTTTATTTCTTTTTTTAAAATATATATATTTTTATTTTTCAATTACAGTTGACACACAGCATTATTTTAGTTTCGGATGAACAACATAGTGCTTACACATGTGTATAACTTACAATGAGATCATCCTGATAAATCCAGTACTCATTTGTGGCCATACATAGTTATTAAAATACTATCGACTATATTTCTCATGCTGTACTCTATATCCCCATGACTATTTTATAAATATCAATTTATACCTCTTTATCCTTTCTCCCTTCACCCATCCCCACAATCTGCCTCCCCAAATCCAGAAACCATTAAAATGCCCTCTCGGTCTATGAGCTTGTTTCTGTTTTGTTTGTTCATTTACCCCATTTTCTGAATTCCACACGTAAGTAAAATCATATGACATTCGTCTTTCACTATCTGACTTGCTCCACTCAGCGCAAAACCCTCTAGGTCCATCCATGTTGTTGCAGATGGCAAAGTTTCATTCTTTTTACAGATAGTAATACTCCACTGTATATATGTACCACTTCTTTATCCTTTCATTCATTAATGAACACCCAGGTCACCTCTATATCTTGGCTATTTGTAAATAATGCTGCAATGAACATATGTCTCTTTAAGGTAGTGTTTTGGGTTTCTTTGAATAAATACCCAGAAGTGGAATTATTAGGACCTTCTTTGTCTCTTCTTATAAACTTTGTTTTAAAGTTTATTTTGTCTAGTATGAATATTGCTACCCCAGATTTTTATTTTTCTTCCATTTCTATTTTTATGAAATGTCTTTTTTTCATCCCTTTACTTTCAGGCTTTGTGTGTCTTTTAATCTTTAGTGAGTCTTTTGTAGGCAGGATATGTAAGGGTCTTGTTTTCTTATCCATTCAGCCATACTGTCTTTTGATTAGAATTTTTAATGCATTTATATTTAAAGTAATTATTGAAAGATTTGTAGTTTTTGCCATTTTTATTCATATTTTTAATCTTTCCCTTCCTCCTCTTCCTCCTCCTTGAAATTCTTCTAACATTTCTTCTTGTACTGGTTTGGTGGTGATGAACTCCATTAGCTTTTTCTTGTCTGGGAAGGTCTATTTCCATCCTTTGATTCTATATGATAGCTTTTCTGGGTGGAGTAATCTTGGTTACAGGTCCTTGCTTTTCATTGCTTCGAATATTTCATGCCAGTTCTTTTTGGCCTGCAAAGTTTCTATTGAGAAATCAGCTGACAGCCTTATGGGAGTTCTCTTGTAGTTAACTAATTGCTTTCCTCTTGTTGCTTTTAAGATTCTTTTTTTGTCTGTAACATTTAGCATTTTAATTATGATGTGTCTTGGTGTAGGCCACTTTAGGTTTATCTTGTTTGGGACACTCTGCGCTTCCTGGCTTGTATGTCTATTTCTTTAGCCAAGTTAGGGAAGTTTTCCATCATTATTTCTTCAAATAGGTTTTCAATACCTTGCTCTCTCTCTTATCCTTCTGCTTCCTCTATGATGTGAATGTTAGTATGCTTGATGTTGTCCCTGAGGCCCCTTAAACTGTCCTCATTTTTTTGGCTTCTTTTTTCTTGTGCTGTTCGGATGGGTGTTTTCTGCTACCTTATCTTCCAAATCACTGATTCATTTCTTTGCTTTAGCTAATCTACTGTCGATTCACTCTAATGTATTCTTTATTTGTTATCACATTTTTCATTTCTGACAGGTTCTTCTTAATATTTTCTATCTCCATTTTTATGTTTTCTTTCTCTTTGTTAAAGTTCTCACCAAGTTCATCTACTCTTTTCCTAAGTTCGTTGTGCATCCTTATGATCGGTATTTTAAACTCTGCATCCGATTGCTTATTTCCATTTTGTTTAGCTCTTTTTCTGGAGCTTTGTTCTGTGTTTTCATTTGGGATATGTCATTTTTTTTTTCCCTCCCCATTTTGTTTGGTTCCCTGTGTTCGTTTCTATGAATTAGGTAGAGCTGCTATGTCTCCTGGTCTTGGAAGAGTGGCCTTATGTAGTAGGTATCCTGTGGTGCCCAGTGGTGCAGTCTCTCTGGTCACCTGAGCCAAGTACTCTAGATGTGTCCTTTGTATGGGTTGTGTGTGTCGCCCTGTTGTATTTGAGCCTTGAGATTGACTCACTGGCTGATTGGTTGTGAAGACTGGCTGTGACTACAGTGGAGGAGCTGTTGTGCAGGGATGACCCTGTGGAGCAGGACTCACTTTAGCAGGGCTCTAGTGCCTGCCTAGTCTGCCTTTTGGGTGTGTCATTCTAAGATTTGGACTTGGGTGGTATTCTGGCTCTGTTCGAAGCTGGCCACAAGGCATGCCAGTCCTGGGGCTTTCTGGGAGGGGCCCTGCCACAGGCCAAGTTCAGCTGCAGCCTGTACTCTCCCTGAGGCCACTTGGCATGAACCACCGAGCCGTCTGCAGGTGACTGCCACTCATGCTGTGCTTGGAGGAGTCTTAATAGGCTAAGCTACAAACCAAAGTCAACTGCCCCTAGTGGCAGGCTTGGGGCTGCTCAGCAAGAAGTATGGGGCACACCAAAAACAGATGCTCCTTGTTGGGCTTTGTGAAACTTTAAGAGATTTTAGGAAAGTCTGCTTTCTTAAATGAGTCCAGATAGGCTGTTTGCATGAAAAAATCCACTGGAAGGGGCTTGGGCAGGCCTGAAAGTTGGGAGGGGCAGGGCCTCAGAGACTCACTAGGGTGGGGCGAACAGTGTTAGCTGGGATGATGGAGGCTCTGATGTGGTGGTTGCCTGCATCTGCACCCTGGGATGAGAGAGGGCTCAACAAAGGAACAGTGGATTCTGTCTGTATTTCTGTTTGGATAACTGCTGCTCCTCCAGCACTTGCCCTGAAGCCAGACAATTCAGTTCCTCACCATATGTCCCTGGTGTCTTTCAAGCTGCTTCCTCAGTGCTGGAGCTCAGAGCAAGTCTGTCAGCAAGTAAGTACACGCATGGGCCCTTTAAGAAAAATGCCTTGGACTCTAGCAGTCCTCTGTCTTACTTAGCCACCATTCCCAGAAGTTGTGGGAACTTCTCTTCCTGGCACTGGAGCCCTTGGTTGGGGAGATTGGTGTGAGGCTGGACCCCTTGCTCCTCTGTGGAGATCTCTGCAGTTAAAATAACCCTCGTGATTCTTAACCGCTACAATGGGTGTGAGACCAGCCCATTTTATATTTCTGCTTCTCTTACTAGTCTCCAGGTGGCCTTTTCTGTATGTCCTTAGTTGTAGGACTGCTGTTCAGCTATACTTCAGCTGATTCTCAATGTTGGTTGTTCTGTAGTTCAGTTGTGGTCATGAGAGGAGGCAAGCACAGCGTTTGCCTATTCTGTCATCTTGACCAAACAAATGGGCTAAAGTTTATTTGGAATAGAATCGTTCTATTAATGGTTATGAAACCTGCCAGAGTCTTTAAATGCTGTGAAGAAAATTGTTTGGGTTTAAGTATTTGCATTCACCAGAAATAACTATGCTTCCAAGTAGAACAGGGTGATGGTGTTGATGATTTGTTTGGGGGAGTTTTTATTTTTTGTTTCTTACTCTTTTAACCTATTCATTTGATATCAAGGATTTTTGGTTTTGGTCAATTTATAAGAAATTGAAAGTGACAAGGAGGTAAATAGTTTAGAAATTCCGATTATGGTAAAGCAGAGAAATTTATCAAGTAAAGAAAGGAAATAAATTTCAGGGACTACAAACCTCCAGAGATTTTACTCTAAATCCTGAAATGTTAATTGGCTGGTTTACTTTAATATCAATTGTATTTGAATAAAAATGGTATACGTTTTATACTGGGAAAGACTCTTTGCTATCTGAAAAGTAAAAGATAAAAATTAACTTTAGTACCCACAGGAAAGTGGTCAAATGACATTAATGGTTAGCATGACCATCATCTGTGAACTTGCAAGAAATGCAAATTCTTGGGCTCTATTTACTGCAAGAGAAACTTAGGAGATGGAGCCAACAACCTGTGTTTTAACAAGCACTGCAGGTGATTCTGATGCATGCTAAAAAATTCACCATAGAACAAACCTCAGATTATTCTATGGCGATGGTACTATGTTAAATATTTTCTCACCTGGAGAGATTATCCACAGGCCTAGTCTCTCGGAAGGCTAGGGTATAAAAATTACCTAATGAAGGATGTATCACTGATTAATTTTATATTTTCCCTGTATTATAAGGTATTGATTCAAATAAACAGAGAAGTTATTCAAATTTTATGAGTCATCAATACATTTATCTCATATGATATTTTTTCTTCAAAGAAGAACAGTTTGCTATAATCTGGTGAGATTTTCAATGCAGAGGTATTGTAGTAGTGACTGAAATGGTAAAATGTCAATCCTGAAGATCTCTAGAGAGCAAGATCTCATAAAGATTTAGAATTGCAAAGTAACACATCTGGAAACATGGAGTATTATTCATTTTTAAAAAAAGGATTTATACAATACCTAGTAATTCTGTCCTTCCCCCCAAGTTTTTTAAATTATAGATATAATAATGCTCATTATGCAAAAATAAAAACAAGTATTACAATTTTTTTCAAAGGAAAATTAAAATCTCTTATTAGAAGGGACCCCTACCACTTCTGCCTATTTTACCAAAGCCTTGCTTACTTTTTTATCCTTCAGAAGCAATAACTATGAACAGTTTGGGTGCATCTCTCTAGAACTTTTTCAGGCGATAGAAAAATAATAAAATATTCCATATTTCAAAACACAAATTAATTATACTTTACACACTATTCCTCTACTCATTTTTGTTTTGTTTTTTGTTTTTTTGTTTTTTGTTTTTCACTAAAGTATATTGTAGGACAAGTTTCTGTAGCTAGGATTTGGAGAAAATGTAACTATAAATAACTAATCAATTGTACGAGATTTGGTAGCTTACATTGCTATACTAGAGAGAACTAACATGTTTGCTCTCAGTAGGTGTACAGTGTGGTTAGGAATAGGACACTAATACTAATGAATCTGAACGATTACATGCTGAATTGCCAGGGTCAGTTTTACATGTGGTTTTGTAATGAAAACACGCGAGAGACATCAGTAAGGATCAATTGCCAAAAAGTCATTATGGTAGAGGAGGCAATAAAAATGGAAATAATTAGGACAAGTTAAAAAGAAGTGGGGTGGTAACACTGAACTTTTTAAAGTTTTTTTCAAGCAGGAAACAAGTTATAGTAGTTGTAGTAGTAGTAGTAGTAGTAGTAGTAGTAGTAGTAGTAGTAGTAGTAGTAGTAATAGCAGAATGGAGTGTGGCATCTGGAAGAATAATTTAAAAGACTGATCAGGAATGAAGGGGAATGTTTGGGATTAGTGGGAAATCCACTGGGTTAGTAGGGAGGAGTGGGGGCACATTTGACATTAAGGCAGAGAAATTTAGATATGATACTGTAGATATAAATATTTATACATAGATATAAATAAAAATGAAGATATTATGTGATATGGCCAAGAAGGAACATCTTCCCTTATTGACATTTATTTATTTAATAGGTAATTCATCTTTTTGAAAAGCAAACACACACAGACTCATGCACACGCAGCCCTTCTTTTTCAAAATTTCTATTTTTGTAGGATAGATATTTCAATAATTAATATCTAAATTTGAACTTGAATGATTTATTATGTGATGATCTATAAACTAAAGTATTGATTTGCATAACAGGTAAACCCAGAGGAATACATGCTTGGCTTTCAAAACTATTTTGATTACCTGTTGAAGTATGATTTATATCTGTATTTTTATTTCTAATGAGAGGGTTCATTCTGAACCACAATCTACTCACTACTTGCCATCTATAACAAACACTGTTCATAATATTAGTATTATTTTAAAAATACATAAATGACATAGGCACATGCCTGGTAGTTTTTCAAAGAGAAACTTTCTCTGACAAAAATATATATAATTGTTTCTGTGGCCCATAGAGTTCACTGAACATTACGGCATCAACGTATAGTCTTCATTGCCTGAGAGTCCAGTCCTAGATAAGTAGAATGTTAGCTGGTTTTGAAACAAGCTGAACAGTTAGTGAGATTTGTTTACTTCTTCTCCTTAGACCATGATCAAATGAACAAATTCCAAGTAAATGTTATAATAGAGGGAGACAAGGGAAAATGAGCAACAGTATTTCACAGCTGACCTTTCCCCCCGTATTGAAATGTGATGTCCAAGATTTCACAGTTCTCTCATGGTCCTGACTCATACATAGGATAAATAGGATTTTCCCAAGGAAAGCAGCAGAATGTCATAATTATACAAATGTGTATTTTTATGCCGTTAAGCCTGTTATAATGTGGTTGATTATTTTCTTAAGAGAAGACAGCACCACCCTAAAGAAACTCTCTGGGCTTTATAGAATAATAAACATGTTTTGTTTATGTTCTTTCTAAGCATTTCACAAATTTAAATATATGCTATCTTTTAAAAGGTTCAGAAAGGATGAATTAAATTGTTTCCAATAGGGTGGAAACATGTTAAAGGCAGAAATTTGGAAAAAGCCAAAGAAAGCCTTAGTCTATGCATTCTTCCCAATCTGTCTCCCCTTTGCTTATCAAAATTTAGCTTGTATTTTAGGATATAAATATATTGTACCTAAAATTTTCCTTTCTTTCTCTTTCTCATGTTTCTTCCCACTTTTTTTTTTTTTTTTTTAAGCTCTACACTGGTGAGAATTTGGTCTATAAGTCTGGGGCAGTTTTGGGCACCAGTTATTTTGGTCTACTAATCTTTCCCAGGCTCTCCCTATTTTCAAAACACATTCTAATTTGGGGTCACATGGATCATTTATAAGGAAATGCCTTTTTGTAATCCACTTGCCCCTACATATATTTTTATTTGTAATATTTACACAGCTAATTTGACCGGAGGAAAAACTGCTCTTGGAACATGAATGATTTCTACACAAAGAACAAATTTAGTTCCAATCAAGATCTCCATGATTAGGAACGGGTGTTCAGAGTAATTTGGAATTCAGTGCAGCTACCAATGTAGCACACACACTTAGATTTTTAGATGTGGTGGTGAACTGTTGAAAAGGAACTGGCTGAGATTTGAGCATCATTTGAAGTGGAAAAAGAAAAATAGCTTGTCTTTGGGCTTCATGCCATTTCTTCCTTTGGTATCTGAAGAAGATTTTTTTTCCTCTGGTTTGAGGAAAAAGTGAAGCTCAAGGACTCTCATAGCAACCAAAAAATGTTTTCTCTATAAGCAAGGGATATCTGCCTAATATATCTCAGAAAACCAGATCTAGAAAATTGTAGAGTAACTCTTATTAGGATTAGAAAAAGAGGAATAGAAGATTATAGTGCTCTCTATTCCAACATGTTTGATACTGGTTGTTTAGAACAGTTTTAGCTGCAAGCAATAAAAATAAGACATCAACTTGTTTAACATAAAGGAAAATCATTCCATTACATCTCAGAAATTCCAGAAGTAGGACTTCAGGTATGGTTAGTTTAGTAACTTGGAAACAGCATCAAGGGCCAGAGTTCTTTGCTTCTCTCACACTCTGCCCGGGACCATCCAGGTTGCCTCCTTTCCTGGATGTGAGAGAACAGCCAGGGGTAATCAAGGCTGTCCCTTCCTGGGTCACCTTCATTGGGAGGGAGAGAAAAATTTCTCTCCCTCATAAAAGATAAGGGAGTTTTCTGTTCAATCTAGTTCCACCTTTGAATCCATAAGAACAGTCAGGAGAATACCATGTACTGATTGACTCTGAGTAGTCAAGATCTACCCCAGGGGCTGGGCACAGACTCGGCTCCTGCTTTGTTCATGGCAGTATTGAAATACTACTTGTTTGATGCTAATTGTTGAAAACACTTTTATGTTCCACAATTTAAATTTTATACTTACTGGAGAGAATGAAGTTCGTGCCTGGAAGGTGGTATCTTTGCAATGTAGGAACGGGAACTGAGAATGAAGGGTGAATGTAGTAGAACCATGTGCTGTGTAAAATTCATTTGTAGGAATAATGTGGGAACATAACCTCCTTTTAAAGAACTGCTTCTATGGAAAAATGTGATCTGAATTGAAAAAAAAATTAACTTTCAATTAAGTAGGCTGTGTTTATTGCCAATATTTAGCACAGAGTCTGGCATGGAATAAGTGATCAATAAATATATGTCGTATGACTTTGAAAATACAACTCATTTATAAGTTGAGAATATCTGTCTGCAGATATTCTCAAGCCTTGACTCAGGGAAATTTCAGTGGGAGATATAACATAAATAAGAAAACATTAGTAATAAATCAAAGAAAGTATATAATAAAATACTAATTGAATATCATCAAGAACTCCAAATGTAAAGTGTAGCCATTAAAATCTAAGGGAAACCAGAGAAAAAGGCAGTAATTATTGCCAGAATACATCCTTTTAGAGCGTTAAATGAAAGTTGGACATGCAAAATAAAAGAAACAATATTTTGTATTATTTAAAACCTAAAGCTTAATAAGCTGAGATTTGGAATTCTCACTATAGTGTTAGGTATTTAGGTTCTATAGCTACAGATGTATGTTAAAAATATTAATAAAAATTATTTAAATCAAGATATTGTTAACATGTGGTCAAATATTTTTCAGCCATATCATTACAACATGTGGTAGAATTCATCAGCTATAATTTTAAGAAAAATATTTTTCAGTTTGAAGAATTGACATAGTCAAGGACAAAGTACTAGATTTAGCTTTATTTCTTCAGAGCCGAGCAGGACCTGTTCATGTTAGAGGAGGCCATTGCATTCGAGTAATAATTGAGGAACCTAGGAAGCCTCTGTTACCTCAAAATATCTTTCCCGTTTTATCTCCCTGGTGAGATGTCACCACCAGATACGCATTTTTTTTTCAAGTCATCATATGCATTGCTTTGAAAAACTAGTCATTTACCTCAATATAAAAACTGGCTCTAATTCATTCTTCCTTTTCTATAATTCAACCTGGTCATTGAGTCAATTTATTAGCACATAATCACTTTTGACACCTGCCATGAACTGGATATTATGTAAATCTCTGTGTTATAAAGATATGATAAGCGATCTCTTTTTAGAAGGTCACAATTTAGTTCAAAGACAAGCTTAAACATCATGACATGATGTGAGGTATTATAGGAGTGGCAATCCTGAATGGGAAATAATGAATATTATTATGAAACCCAATTTATGGCAGACAGCAAAAAGAGGGCTCTGAGCTTTGGTGGGATAGAATTTCTCAGATAGGGAAAGGTATGGCAAGACAAAGTAAAGATAGCATGGGTCATAATTTAATTATTTAAAAATAATTTTTAAATAACTGAATAATTATTTGAATAATTTAAATAAGTAAACCTTTTATAAAATAATATCTTAAATTGAAACATTCACGTAACATTTGTTTTAAATTTAGAATCAAGATTGTAGTCAATTAATAACTCTTGACAACAGAATGTGTAAGACAAATGTTGTAAGATGCTTGAATATTGTGGTGATGTCACTCTTGTTCTCCTTCATCTCTCAAATATATAACAGATGAAGGTAAAGTGACAGACATATACACAAATGATGGTAATAATTGTAGGATTTGAAGTTACTCATGACTGACAAACTGTCACAACATTCCTTGCTTTTTTCCAAATACTCCTCCTCATGTCGGCAGTAATTTCCTGTGCAAAATACCAGAATGATTTCTCTCAAGACTCAGTCTCACAGTCATATCCAGACGTTATTTCTAAATTATTTTAAATATTAAATTGGACCATAAATCCTGATGGCAGGATTCATGAATGTATGCTTTGATTAGCCAATAAGCCCACTTCACAGCACTGTCTTAAATCTTAGATTACATACATGTGATTGTCAGCCCAAAGAAGCCACCCACCATGTCTGAAGCCTAAGTGTAGGACTTCAGTGTCAAAGCACTTGGAAGGATCCCAGTCCTTCTTTTAAGTATAAATTACGTCATCATGGGTCCACATGTTTTCTAACTCTTGGTACTCATTAAGATTTTGCAGCTAGATAATTTTTTTTTTGTTTAAGGGGAGAGTTTCTATTAGCAATGGAAGCATCTAGACCCACTAGATGCCAGACTCCCCCCCAACCCCTCAACACAAACACACACATACATAGATTGTGACAATCAAAAATGTCTCCAAATATTGCTAAATAACCTCTGAGGGCAAGAAATGTCCTCAGATGAGAACCACTGGGCTATATATGCCATAGCAATATCTACTTCTCGGTAGTGTGATTAGTATTGTTTATAGATTTATTTTATAGGGATATAATATGTTAAAAGAAAGCCCATACAGGACTCAGTAAGAAAAAATGACAGACCAACCAGATCAACACCTGTAGCCAAAGATACCTCAGAACACACTTGACCACAGATGACTATGTATAACTCAATCAGGAGGAAATGAAGTGGGAAGGGAACCATGCTATATGAAGCAATAGATAACTTTTTGCGTGAGATATTTTTTTGTTTGTTTTTAGAAGTAACACGTGTTCATTATAGAAACAAAGTAACATATATACGATCATAAAGAAGAAAAGGAAAATTAGCCCTAACGGTACTACCAGGAGATTATGGTTATTGTGGTAAATTGTGTTACTTTTTTAAATATTTGCTGCTTTTCCATGTGATATATAGGGTCCTCCATAGTAGAGGGATTATTCCTCTTAACTCCAGTGAAGTCAGTCTTGTCCATGAAACTTGCTTTGGCCAATGAAATATGAGTAGAAATGATGTGCTCCTTCTCTGTATAACCTTTAAAAAGCATCACATTGTTTCTCCTTGGCTCTCTTCTCTCTGGCATGACAAGAACAAAGAACGAGGGGAGGGTTGCTCCTTGAGAGTGAATAGTGGAACAAAGAGGACACATGAAGCAGAGCTACAGCTAATTCCCAGCTGAAATGAACCAAGGGCAAGAATGTAACCTTTGTTGTTTATCACTAAATTTTAGGACTGTTTGTTACTTCAACATAGCCTCATAAAATCTAACTTATGGTATATTTTATTCTAGTCTTTTCATATACATACGTGTATATCTAATGAATAAAATTTATATTTATATATGTATATATATACAAATATATGTTTAAAAGAATAAGGAAACTTTCACTAACATTTTTTTGTGTGATTTACTTTTTTCTCTTTCACAATTTTCAAATATGATTATTCCTCTCTTACATAAATTTTAATGACTGATATTCCATTGTACTAAGTCAACCTGCTCCCCCGCATTACACTTCTATTTTCAGTTAACATCCTTACATATCACGTTTCTACACAGAAATCTTTGTGTGCATCTCTGATTATTCTCTTAGGATAAGTCAAAGAATGGAAATCGATGGGTAAAGAAGATGAATATTTGTAGGATTTTTAGTAGAGATTGCAAAGTTGCTCATTATAATTATGACACTCACAGACTCTCTCCAAGGTGGATCAAGGTGTTATTTCTTCACACCCTCATCAACTTTGGAGAGTGATGTTAAGTTTAAAAAGAACTTTGAAAATGACATGGAGCAAAATGCTATCTTTTTCAATTTCTTTTCCTGACTTGCTAGTGAAATTATTGTTATTCTGCATGTTATTTTAAGTGCTCCGCCCCTTATTTTCAAAGTAACAGTAGCTTGGTTTATAAAACCTGGTTTTCCTACTTAAGTGCCTAAGATGGATAATACCAAGGGCCCGATTCAATAATTCAAGAGTGATCCCTAAAAAATTTGGAATAATAAAATACAGTAGAAATAGTATGAAAAAATTTATGTGAAAATTTCAAGTAAATTTTGAAAAGAATGAAGAGGCAGAGAAGTTATGCTATATGCCATTCATTTATTCATTTATTCATTCAAAAAATAAGTGGCTAGAAAAAAACAGCTATTGTGCAGATGTTGAAGACACAGTGCTGCCCAGGATAGACATCCTTCCTTGCCTGCATAGATCTTGCAAACTAATGGCCAAAGACACACAGTTACACCAGCAGCAGTCATTTAATTTGATGATGCCCTAAGAGCATAAAGTCAAAGCCAGGTGATTGCATGGCTGGAGTTCCAAACAATATCAGATGCCCTCTTCAAAACATTCCTGTGTGGGAACATGTCACTGAGCAAGTGGCAATTTAAAAATATGAATTCATGTTTTCCTGATGTTTCAAATCTGTATTTAGCCAAAAATTAGTGTAGTGCAATAGAGGAGGGCAGTATATAAGATATGCAGAAAGAGAGAACATATTGACAAAACAGTATCATCTTATATCTCAGATCTGTGTATGAGTTGCTATAGGGTAGAAAGAAGAAGACTGTGTCTTAGTTCTTAGCTGATATTGCTTTGTTAACATTTCTTTTGTGGTTCTGTAAATATTACTTCCTCTAACAGTTTCCCATATACTACATTGAAAATTTGAGTCTCTAGCAAAATTATAATTACCATATATTTATGTGCACAAATATATTAATTTTATCTTTAAGATTAAATGTTATTGAAATAGAAATGGATTTTTAGAAGCTGGATGGCTATTTGGGTTTGTAAAACAAGTTAAACCTGACAATAAAGCATGTGCTTTAAATTTCCTTGGTTTGCAGCTCTGTTTACTCTGGCGGCAGCGCTGTGCTTAAGTCAAGCTTTCTTGCTTTCGCCCATAAACTGTTGCATGGTAGACTGATGTCGGCCAACCCCGAAGGAAATAGCTGAAAACAGCACATTTATTTTCAATCTAATACTGACCAGTCACGTCTCCAAGTTCCTCATTAGACTGTGTGAAAAAGCATTCAAAGTTTGGGAGAACATCATAACATAGATCATCAAAATTTAAATATTTCATATAGAGGAGACCATCATAATTTAAGAGTGACTTTGAAAAGTAAACTTTTTTTTTTTTTTTTTTTTTTAAATCTAGCTTAGGGTCTTAACATCTTCATTAGCTTATTTTAACTGTATTCTAAAGCAATGGTTTACCAGATGATGAAAAATATGTTTTTATAGACTGTCACATTTTATACTTTAGTTGATGGTACTGATTTTTCTCGATGTTTGAGTTTTGGCTGAGGAGAAAACAAGTGTCTGTGAACAATCAATCTACTATGCTCTAGTTCTTTGTGTTATACTAGGGCTAGATAAGAACTACAAAATCCATGCCTTTGATTCATATCCTAGAAAATCATAATATTTATGTGTATGACCTCTTATGACTTACATACATATTCACTTGCATTATGTCCTTTGATTTACAACAACCCTGTGAGGTAGAAAAGACAGATATTATTTGTATATTATAAATTAGATAGCTAACTATTATGTTTTTGAGTAGAATTTTGTTTACTGAATATTAATCTAGAATCATGAGTTGAAATATTATCTAGCTGGTACCACAAATGTTGACCCACAAAATAGCAGTCTCACTGGAGTGGTGGGGATGGACGGATGATTGGTTGAGAAGAGAGGGAGGTGAAGTGGCGACAATAACTATTTAGAAAATTCTTTTGAGGAAGTGGAGGAATAGAGTGATAACTGAAGGAGGCCATGAGGTCCAGGGAGGTTTTGCTTAAGAGTTATTTGAAGTGTGTTCACATGCTAATAAGAATTATCCAGTAACAAGGGAAATATTGATGATGCAGGATAGAGGATTAAGAAAGAAGTCTCTGAAGAAGTTGAAAGAGGATGAGATTCTGTGTTAAAAATAGTCTTAGAGGAGAAGTGGCAGAGTTAATTTAGTTTAACAGGTGGGAAAACCAAGAATATGGACGCAGGTAGGTAGGTTGGTAGATTTGGCGGTGGAAAAGGAGATAATTTTCTTCTAATTGATTCTATTTTCCCTGTGGAATAAGAGAATAGTTAATTAAGAGGGAGGAGCAAGCAGATGGTATTTGAGTTATAAGGGAAAAAGAAAGATATGATAGTCATTTTATATTCCGTTTTATATTTGTAATGTAGTAGTGTTTTTCTTTCAGTTTCTTATATGAAGATAAAAAGCACTAACCCTTAGAAATTTACATAATTATGAAATTTTCACTATTGTCATTATTACTTATTTTATATGAGTCCATAGGAATTTTTTTTACTTAACGAAAGATCGTCTAAACTATTTTGAACATCCTGTCTCATGGAACAAATTTACACATGCCTCACGAAAACAGCACTTAATATATTAAACTTTATTGCTGATAATGGCTATTTGCTAGTTTTGAGGTTCAAAATATTTGCTGAATTAATGGTGGTTATGTTTGTTGCTGAACTTGGCAATCATGTTTTATAAAATTGAGTGATATTTCTTATAAAATTTTAATAAATATTTTACATTTCTAAAAACTTTATCAAGGGATGAATATTGTTTGGGTCAATTTTCCAGGGCATTTCTACAGTTCTTGTGACAGTTTTTGTTCCACACTACCTTTTCGAGGCTTTTTCTGTGATTGTGGCATGGTACTTGAAAGATAGAGATCCTTCTGAAATAGAGAAATTTGCTTCCTGAATAGGATAATAAAGATAATAGCTCTCTCTGGAAAAGGTTGAGCAAATATGTTAGCAATTTCTTGTAAGACTGGGGTTTTCCTAAACTCGGAATTCCTCAGCTGTAATGCAGACCTATTATCTATGCAGCATCCACCTAGACCTATTTACATAACTCCCTTGGGACTTGAAATGCAAGGGAACTAATTCCAGTGTGAAATTCATGCTGCCTGCTGTGTTGTGAGTAATAAAGTCTTTTGTCTCTGATAAGACAGCATTTGTAAAACTGTGGTCAGTTTTACAGTTGTTAACTGAAAAGTAAACATCTTAAACTTTTCACTTTTCCTGACATTTCAAAGGCTACGTCAGCATAGTCATGTGACATCATTAAAAAATGCAAAGCACTCTTCATTTATTCTTTAGCATTCTATTTTTGTCAACGATCTTTTCTTTTTTTTCTTTTCTCTTTTTTTCCCTCTTATTTGTAATTTGCAGGATTGAATTTAAGACACACGATGTGTTTTAAAGTCTTTTGGTAATAATGTTTAAATGTTTGGCTTTTAATAATGACAATTTTTTTCTAAATTTTTTTCAAAAGATAGTTATTTCAGGAGAGTTTTCTTCTCGGTAGGAATAGTAATTGCTTCTGAGTCACAGCAAGCAATGGATGAATTTTCAACTTTGAAGATTGCATTCTAACCAAACTATTTCCCAAGAACAGAAGCCCAAGTACCTTCCTAAATATTAAGCAAATGATAGCAGTAATTAGTAGGGAGCTGCTTTGAACTGATGATGGAGGGCCATTCACTGTGGTTTACTAAACTTAGACTTGGTAAAATGAAACCAAGTAGGTTCAGGCAGAGTAGACACCAGGGTCAGCCAATGGACAGGCCTGGGCAAGGCCCAGCTGGCTTTTTTCAAAGAATAGAACCAAAGAGAGGGTCTTGAAAGTCATCAAAGAGCGAGAGACACAAGCAACATAAAATGCTCTGGAGATGGCAAAGGAAAATTACATTCTGTGCTTTTAGAAAGCAGGATGTGGATTGACAGAATCAAGTATGGAACTTTCCAACTCAGTGAGTCAGGGGACAAGACTGGTGATTAAAGACAGGAAGTCAATAAAGATCCCAATGCAGTCTGGACCCATGATGCATTCTGCACAGTGAAACTCAATTGAGTTGCTTCCCAAATGGTAAAGAAATGTCATGAGACAAATGACAGCATGCCTAATTCTGGAAAACCCAGTGGGTCTTAGATGGGTCCCTTGGATTGTCCTGGTTAAAACTTCACTAAATATAATTAACTAACTATTTAAATATGCAAACATTATCTGTTTTACTAAATTTAATGTAAATTTAATAGTTATAGACCATTAAAATACTTATTGTGAGGTGTATTAATTCGGTTACAATTGTATTATATTTATTCCTAAATACATTAAAGTAAAAAAGTTATAAAAGCGATAAGCTTTCATAAGTATTATTATTTTGGGGGGGAGAGGAGATAAAATGTTGTCAAATAAAATTATTCTATTGTGCTAGTTCTACCTGTGTATAAAAGCACTTGGACTTTGAGATTTATTTTGGATAATGTTAGATGCTTAGCCTTTCTTGAAAAGGAAATCAGGATGGATCATTGATGTTTAAGTGGCTTTCCTTAATGCCAGTTGAAATGAGTCACCAAGACTCATATTTATGGGATGTTGGCTACCCCTCAAAAATAGCTTGTATATCCCCCTCCCTGCAGAAAGAGGGAAACCAAATAAATGGGTGAGTTTGAAGGTGAGAAGTCATGTGAAGTTAGTTCCATATGCGATTTATTTCTTGATTTAATAAATGTTTAATGCAAGACAGGTGCTTATCTATCTTTTTATGGAGCTTATATCCTGTCAGGGAAGACTGACAAGGAACAAATCAAATAATATGTCAGGTGGTGATAAGTGCCATGGAGGAAAATAGAGCAGAAGAGGAGGAATAAGGAATGCTGGGAGTGGAATGTCAATCAAATATTTTGAAAACACACATCTGATTTTGATGTTTCTGTGTTCAAATCCTTTAAAGCCACCCCATCACCTTCAGCACCAAATCATACTTAGCCTGCATGGTTTGACCCTTGACAAACTCTCCATTCTTAAATCCTTCAATGACTCTAGGCACACTCTTCATTTGGCCGTATTTAGTTACACAAACTCCCAGTAAGGCCATGCTAACTCACGTTTCCATGTGTCTACTTGCTTATGCACCTGAAAATATCTAAACATTCTGCTTACTTAGTGAGCTTCTTATTTTTTCAGACTCAGATCTAGCATCATATTTTCTTAGAAGTGCTCTTTGATCCATTTTGTCTGCTGTGGGTCAGTTTCAAACCTCTTGTCTTTTCAGGGCTCTATAAATGGCTCCCCCAGTTATGCAAACTGCTGACAAGTCTACAGCACCATACACCGTGCTTCTCTCAGTTCTAGCGCCTTTCTCACTGTGTTAGATACAGAAGTTTGGAACTAGGTGGGCATAAACAAATAATGTCCTTACTCGCTTCTTATTGGATCTTCTCGCATGTTAGCGTTTATACTCTCTGTGGTCATTATGATTACAGTCCCTGGCACATGGTGTGTATCTCACAAATGTTTGTTTGATCATTGGATTTTATATGTCAACATTCCGATCAACCTCTAGATCTTGACTAATTTAGTGACAAAGACCCATTATACTATTTTTCTACATATTAGTATTAAGCTATAGCAAGATGACCATATCCACCCCAACTTATTTATTTTTCCTCTTTGGTATTGTAGATGCCATGCCATATTCTGAGGACATGATAAAACCTAACATGTGACAAATATAGTTCTAAACATTTTACATATAAAACTTATTTATTCCTCATGGCAACCCTAGAGATGGGTATTATCAATCTTCCCATCTTGCATGGGCACAAAATACTTAAATAACTTGTTCAAGTCAGTAATATAACTAGGTTTCAAATCCTGATAGTCTGACTCTAGTATCTAATTTTTATTAAGCTTCAGAAACTTAAATTATTCATTTAAGAGAGGGGAAAAAGAAGCAGCTGAGACATATTGGCAGAGAATTTGAACTACTGAAATTTTTAAGAGTTGTTTGGTATGGTGCGGAGGGTGCAAAGTACCTCAGGAATCATGCCAAAGCTTTAAACTTAAGCCTCTAGGTACAGTAAATTAGACACATGATATTCTTGTCATCTGCTGTCTTCAATAATAATTCATTTAATCCAGTAAAGGATGGTAAATGCTTTGGAATAAATACAAGATGCTGTGGTTTCCATGGGGTGAGGCAAAAAGATATAAAACATATAACCAACTCCTTGTAGCCTGCAAACAGTTTTTCCACTATGCACTATATGTCTTGTTGGTATAATAACAATAAACATTTGAAGAGCATGCTCACATGCACTATTTCATTTGATTCCTTCCACAGCTCCGGAAGGTAAGTAGTGCATATATGATCCATGTCTTACAAATGCAGACTCGAAATCTAAAAAGCATGACTGAAGTATGTGAATTACATTACTCAGTTCTTTTCCCTCCTTCTCCTCTTGCTTTTTATAATTATATCAGATAAGAGTTTAATTGCAATCGAGGCTATTTGTCTAATATAGAATGGTATCAAAATTGGTACAGTTTTTCATTAATGCTAAGAAAATGATTTATTGAGAACCTCTTCCTGAAATAATAAGAATTGATTTATAGGCCATCTCTTCATAGTCTCTTCACTTTTTGGAACTTTTAATTGCTGATCTTACCCAGCTATGTCTGGCTCTTTTATGTCCATCCTTGGCGGCTCCTACCTCCTACATCTCTATCTGGAAAGAGCCTGGAATAACCAAGAATGGTGGTTCCCAGAACTCTATATGAAGATTTTAATGATGTTTTAGTGACAATGACCCATGGTTCTATAGAAAAAGCAAAAGACTTCTATCTTTTACCATAATGGATCATTATTATGCCCTTTGAGGTATGTGTGGTAGACATTAATGTTCCAGGTTTATAGATGAAACATTGCCAAATAAGATTAGTGACTCTATGTTATTTTCAGAAGTTTCTCATAGCCTTTCTATGTTTCTGTGAGTTTAGGTCTGCTGTGAAACATGAGAAAAGGTTTCTCTTTGCAAACCTACTCCTCCCCACTTTTCCTGTCTAAATAAACAGCGCCACCATCTACCAGTTGCTTGAGTAATGAACTTAGAAGGATTCTTGATTTCTCTTTTTTCCTTCTCCCACATCAAATTCTTCGGCAAGTCCTGATGACTTTATTTCTAAAAAAATAACCGGAATCCATCAACTTCTTTACAGTACAGATATTTTTGTCTATTTCATTTAAGGCTGACATTCCCAGGACTTAGAACGGTATGCACATGATATGTTATAGGTGCTCAATAAGTATTTGTAAAATGAACATTTCCATTCCTGCACAAGCAGTGATATTCAAAATGTTTAATGATATGTATGGTAGGAGCTGAGAACATTCACAGGAATATTGGTGTCCTGTAAGTTCCCTACTCTGCTAGGTCTTAACCCTTCAGTTACTGTGTCCTGGGGCAGTTTGGTAGTCCTAAGGGAGAGGATAGGTTGGGTCAAGCAGGAAAGTAGATGGTGGTTCAGTATTTTAACAACTGAACATTATATTATAATTTTATCTGTGTGTAACAGCCAAATACCAGCTACCACTAGTCTAAGGTACTATCACTGCTTCCAGGGGTTCTTAATTTCCACTATCCACCTATAGTTTTAATACAATAATTGAATCATGTTACAGCCCCGGTTTGGATCCTTCTGATTGTACTTACAATAAAACATAAACATTTTCAGCCTGACAGGTCTTATTTGAATCCATTTACTCAGGGTCTTTCAGCTAGCTCTTTCTCCATGAATCCTCAATGGCTGCCGTTTTCTTACCTTGGAGGAGAATCAAGCTGTAATCATATTTCTGCAGAAGCATACTTTTCTGATTCCTCTCCTTCTCCCTCCCCCAGTATTAAGGAGTGTCACCAGTTATTCTTTGCATGGAATTCCTTACTAAATCTTGTGTTTGTATTTTTATTTTCTGTCTCACTCTCCTCACTTAAATTAAGCAGAACACTGAAACTTTACCTCTTATTCATTACACTATATCCCCAACACCACCTAGAACAACACCAGGCACATAATAGCTCTTAATAAATGTTTTTATCTTTTGATTGAATGAAAGAATCAAATATGCATCATGGTTCAGAGTGTGCAGATTCCCTAATATTGGCATTACTATTTCTCAAGTGTTAGGAGATACTTAATTTCTATCAATATGCTTATGAACTGAATGTCACAACAGAAGTGCTGGAGTTGATCCCATCGATAATTCACTAAAATTGAAGTATTTGAAAATTATAAATACATTAGGGAGGAAAGTAAAATACTTTTCTTATTGTAGAAGCAAAGTTTTAACTGAACCATGTAGTTTGGGGAATGCTGCTTAAAATATATCCTTTCTCCAAGAAAAGTAGCTTAACTACTCATTATATAAAAAACATTCAAGCAGCCAGTATAATCACTTTGGAGCAATAATAAATAAATGTATTTACCTAAAGATTAACCAATCATTGTGAATATTCTCTAGATTAAAAAGTATATTGAAGTACAAAGATTAAGAATATAAAGTACTTTATCAAAATAAAGCAGGAAAGAAGAAATCTGATAATTTTTTTATCCTAGTTTAATTTTAATTTTGTTTTATAAATTCTAAGTAGTATCAGAAATGAGTGCATTTCAAATCTTCATGATTTGTAGACTTTTTACTACGTAAAACAAAATCAGAAATGGGTGAACAAGCAGAAAACCCAGTGAATCCTGAATTTTTCTATAAACGTGAAAATAGTACTGCTCTGCTAGACTTGACTTGTCCTTGATTCCTTGGGAATAATCAGTTTGAGAGGGTCCAGGGAGAACCTTTCCTGTTGTGGGTTTTCTTTGTCTGTTTCCGTAAGCTGCATGAGATAGGAGTTAGGTTAGAAGTGAAACATGACATTCTGACAGTGAACCCAGCAGACAGATTCTTGGCAGCGTTCTCAGCTACACTTGAACTTCTGCTAAGCATGTGATGAAAGAGTGTTTTCAACTGCACCAGCTGTGGAGAGGTTAATAAAACAAAAGAAGGGAAACAAAAGTGCTCACAGCAGAAATCTCCTGGCTTTGCTGATTTTTCTGGTTACAAACAATATGTCAGAGAACTGTAACTACTGCATTGTTTTGGCCTTAAAATCATTTTAAACAAGTTGAGCTTCTGCATTAGAAGTTTCAGGATAATAAATAAGTAGCACATCAAATGCAATTATACATATTTTGGTCTAGGAAATTGAAAGTTCTTAGTTTGCCATAGGCAGTGTGAAAGCAGGCAAATTGTATTTGTTTTATTGGCAACCTTAATAGTTCCTCTTGTAAATAGAAAATCGCACAGATTTTCTGATTCTCAAGATGTGCAGAAGACAAGATGGTCTTGCCTTAGTGGCCTGGGAGTAGCAATTTGTGTTTTGTATCCTTCCTCCTGTGTCCCGCTATTTCAGGAAAGGACCGTGGCGTGTGAAGCCTTGCCGGACCTGCCACTCAGGAGGTGATTTCTCAACCCTGTCTTGTGCAGAGAAGGTCAACTGCTGACCCACGAATCAGAACCATTTAAAATGGGAGGAAGAATTAAGCAACATCCTGGGAGAATGAGCGCAGAGGCCTTTCCCTGAAAGTTAGTGTGCAAAGTGCAAGAGAGGTGGTCCATTCATCAACTTTCATGTCTCCCGCACCAACTCTCTACTTCTCCACATCTAAAGTCCAACATTTTATGTACGAATATCATCTCTGCTATATTATTACATTCCAAAAAATGGAAGGAAGGCAAGGATTACCCTTGCTTCACACAGGCTTCCATTAGGGAGAGAAAAATAAAACCAACCTTGTACTGTGAACTTCTCTATTGGCTGTTAAACTGGAGGCTTGTTATATAAGCGTTTGGGGGCATAAGGAATAAGATTAATGTATGCCATCTGGGAGATATGGTGTTTATGTTTGTTGAGTTGAATCGGGACAGAAACAAATTATGGATATTCTAAATTTGCAAAGACTGACGGAAGCTTTAAAAGTTATTTATCACCCTAGTTTATCTATCTTCATCATTTCATCCACCAGTGACTTAGGAAACTCAGAGTTTTGAAATTTCTCCTGAGACAAACACGATTATGATGGAGACCATTATAAGACTCCTTACAGTCTCAAGCTCCTTCCCCTTTTTCCCCTGACCCTCGGGATTCCAGATGCTCAAGCTCATCCATTCTCCCTGCCTTAGAGTCTTCCCTTCAGCTGTGCAGTTTCTTAGGGAGCCTTCTTAGTGACTCCTGGTCTTATTCTCTTGAGCACTAGAGAACCATGGCAGCAAACACAGGAAGCAAGTACACCTGTGTTCTGCACCAGATGACAATCAGCTGTACTGACATCTGGATTTATCAGGTCTGTAAATTAGGGAATGATTAATCACAGCAGCGAGGACTCTGCCTTTTTAAATTATATTTTGCCGCAAGATAATGAATGTCATTTGGTTTACACAAATGTGATCTCCAGGGAGGCCTGTTTGGGAGGAGGTAAAGAGAGTAGTTGACAAAACTACTGTTTGAGTAGTCGAGTTGGTTGAAACAGCTCATGAAGAGCTAAGTCCCGCCCCCCCCCCCCGCCCACTGACATTGTTTGGTACAATATAACCATAAAACTTTCAAATACTGATTACCAAGATAACCGATAATAAGATAATGATAATTTTTATTTCTCCTTTTTTACTTTGCTGCTAGCTTATGAAGAAGAAAGCAACACATAGTATATTTCCATCCCCCATCTTTCCTTTGAGAACTCAATAATCGAATATGACCTTTACCTGTGTATTACTTATGAGAAATC
Organism: Rousettus aegyptiacus; assembly: GCF_014176215.1. NCBI lineage: Eukaryota > Metazoa > Chordata > Mammalia > Chiroptera > Pteropodidae > Rousettus > Rousettus aegyptiacus. The sequence continues at coordinate 161,718,210 of NW_023416284.1, forward strand.
TCTGTCAATTAAAAAAAAATAGTTTTAGGGTGAGACAGCTTCAAAGATCACAGTTAAAGCATCATTCTTGGCATCAAAGCAAAACTGTACTTTTATTTTGTATAACATTTTTCTGGACCTATTTTTTATCTCTAAAATAGGACTAAGAATGCCTGGCTAAATATAAAGAAGAGCATTTAGTATGTGTGTAAAATCATCATACCTAGCAGAAATGTGGAAATATAATTAAGGCTCTGCATTTTTTCCATATAAGAAATATGACACTTCCTGAATTTGAGAGCAGAAGTGAACATAAATTAATTCCCATATTATAGGTTTTACAAACACATATAATCAACTGGTAAAATTAGCTTCGCAGAGACACTTGACTTCTAATTTAGAGAATACTTAATCTTTGCATTATGTTCAGAATATTTGGAATGTGTGAATATGTTCAGTGGGCGATAAGCAAACAGAAATCTCAAATCTTTGTCTTGGTTTGGAAGAAGTAGAAATAGCATAAGTATTGGCTGCTGAGACTCTGTGGCTTTCCCAAGAGACAAGATGTGCTGGGCGTGTAGCCTTCGATTGTGGAGGAGCAAGATTACAGGGCTTGGAACAAAATATTATTCTACATGGCCCAACAAGGCATGTTATCAGATACTTCATACTGGCTGCCTACCTGGGCAGCACACCAAAAAAGAGAAGAGTGTGGGATAGAGGAAATAATTATTTGGAGACTGTTATTCAACACTTAAGACCCACGTGAGGGAGCTATAGTACAAAGTCTCTATTACTGCAGTCTGTATTAAAATGTCCACTTTTTCCGTTTTTAGGAATATGTTGTTTGATTTAAATAATTATTAAAAAAAAACAATGAAGAGAATAATAGGAAAGAAGGCGTTAGGTTTAGCAAACGGGAAAGATTATCTGCTATTCTTTTTAATGTCGGCCACGGGGACAGGATCCACTTGGAGTTCAACCAGCAAAGGGGCACAGGAAGGTCGCCAACTTCCAGCCAGGACTCCCTTTTCAGATGGCCCTTCCGCCTTGGAAACAGAGAGAAGCTCTGAACACCTAGGGAGATGACTAGCTGTTGGCAGGTTACCTCTGGCTTGGAGTTAAACAAAATAAACAAAATAAGGGACCCACTGCCACATCTGAGAACTTTGCTTTGATAACCAAAAACCTGAAAAGGTTTTGCCAGATAGATTCACCAATTTGCTCTCCCACAAAAGCTTGCTACCCTGCTGTCTTAATCTGATTTTTGTTTATTCTAAAATTGTCTCTAAATAGAGATATTTCTCTATGTGGACCATAATACATAGAGCATATGTGTGTCTTTCCTTACCAGGGGTCAGATTCTCTCTGGTGCATCTACTATTTAAAATCACAACACAAATACAATGTAATTTACAAATAACGTTCTAGAAACTGCATTTGGAAGTATAGTTCTTTATCCTGGACTGTCTGCTTCATGTGCATTTACAAGTAAGTTCTAACAGTAAATTTTTTAAAAAAGAGATTTTATTTTATTTTAATCATATATTGTAAAACAGACTGGGAATACCAATGTTAGCATATTAATAATTTTCTATAAATTTTTATAAAATTCCTGTAAAAATTATTTATTACGTTAAGGCCGAATATAGATTTTTAAGATTAGTTTCCTCTAAGAAGACCCAAAGGAAGACTTGGTCTTCTTTTAAAGTATAGTTCCACCCTCCACTCCAGAAGTCTTATTTATTGAATCACAAATCTAGTTTCTAAATCATTACCCTTTAAAATTTTCTCCAAATATTTTGTATTAATTATCTGCTCTTAAGATTTACCCAAAAGCTTGGTTTTCTCCTTTTTCTCCTTTAATCACTGAGGGATTAATCTGGTAACATCATCACCACCACTACCACCACCATCGCCATCCTCCTATTACTCACTGGGAACCCATTATGTACCAGCACCTTGTGTTAAGTTATTTTAATCGTCATAACAACCCTGAAGTATTTACAGGTAAGGCTCAGAAACTTCAAAAAAGCTCCAAGGACCTACAAGTATATGGTGGCTCTAGAATTTGAACTCAGGTATGTCTCTTTCAAAATTCTTCACTGTTCCTCACACACACACACACACACACACACACTAGCTGAACATGGTATTAGTACATTTATAAGCATTAATACATTCAGTGGAACAAATCCTTTAAAGTGCCTCTGCTTGCATCTCAGAATCTCTGAGGATGTGGGACTCTACCACACTATAAACTCTGTTGTTTTTTGTTCTGTCGTCAAAGCACTTAATTCTCTGCCAGAGAGTAGTTCAAACATGTTGGAAGAATCAAGCTTCCTGAATTGAGCAATGCATAATTTGGTTTAAAACTGATATAACAATCGGAAATTCTACTTATCCGCTGAATCATGTTGATTATACACCAGAGTCTTGTTCTTTAACCACACTCATCTCGTTTTTTTTTTTTTTTTTTTTTTATCTACAGAATTCTCACAGCCTACAAAATGGAAATTTGAAGGGATAATAGTGCTTAGGTAATGATAAAATTATAAAGGGAAAATCAATTTCAAAGATACCTGTAAGTCTGGAATATATAAAAAGCATCCAAATTCTTGATAATGAAGTCATGTTATTTTATATTTTCAGAAAATAGAAAAAGAAAAAAAAAGACTCAGAATAAAGATGAAAGTAAAGAAAAGCCTAAAAATCGGAATCAATTATGGAGACAAAGTGAAAGACAAACAGGAATGTTTAGAAAAATCAGATAACTGATCCAAAGAAGACAACCCTCAGGACAGAGAAACTTACAAAGATGGATACCCATATAAAATAATCAGGACACAAGGTTACAAATCTAAGTAAAGTTTCCAAATTGCACATCCTGTTTAGAATGTGTGTTTTGGAGTTTTATATGAGCATGCTTCAGTGAGCAAGCTCACTGGATTTGGAATCAGAGGTCCTGGTTTGGGGTCTGGCTCAGCTGCTTATTATCTATGTTTTTTTGAACAATTTACTCAGGGCCCTGTTTTCTGATGTTTAGACACCTTCCAGGGCTAAAGAACTGAATCTAGCGGTGAGAAGAATTTAGAATGACATCTTATTATGTGGCAAGATGACATTTTCTTACCATTTACAAATACTGTACTGATGCCAAGCTGCACAGGACCCAGTAGCATCCAGAGAATCTATTATTTTAAATAGTAGCTTTATTTACCCTGTCACTGTAACAACCATATTTTGCTAACTCTATGCTGACATATCCTTAGATGTTATTGTATACAGTGCATATTTGATCTTTCTTACTGATTAGAAACTGACTATGCAAATAAAAGGTTGATATTTTAAAGTCTATTGCTGTTCTTGAGGTCTAGATTAAATTAATGTACAACTAGTCACTACTATAATTTGCGTCCTCTGTAGGATATACTTTTGTTTTTTGCTTAAATTCTCCCTATAATTGCCAAAGCGGTAAACTCTTTAATTTCAAATACACGATAATGCATAAAAGTATAGTGTGGTAGTTAGAATAAATTTTAAGATGGTCTAATAGAATGTATGTTAGAAAAAGTAAAAGTGAGTTAGACATTGTAATATTCATACATATTTTTAAATAACATAGATAATTTTTTTTTCAGGAATAAATAAAACTATTTTTTTCTATCTCTTTTTGTGCTTTTTTAGCTAATAGTCCTCCATGCCAATACCCTTGAGTAATATGAAAATAGTCCTTTTTCTCCTTCTCTACTTCATCTCCCTCTCCCATCTCTCCCTTCCTCTGCCTCTCTCTCTCTCTCTCTCTCTCTCTCTCTCTCTCTCTCTCTCTCTCACACACACACACACACACACACACACACACCCCTAAGCACTCCAGAGGAAGGTACAGGCATTTTTCATGTAGGGGATGATGACTGTGGGCATTAAGCAATGCAGATATTAAATATGGACTCATGCTGATGTTTGAGAATCTGATTTGAGGGAAGAAAGCATAGAGCCATAACTTTTAGCTATGAGATCTTGGAGAAATTATTTAAATCCTCTGAAGTACAGTAACTTATTCTGTTATGTTAGCATAAAATAGTATCCATGTTATAGAATTGTCAGTAATAAATGAAAGAATTTAGTTCTGTACTCCATAAACTCTCAAAAAAATTGACATCTTTGTTCTATTTTTTGGAGATGTGTAGATGGATTTTTTTAATCAAATGAAAATAAGGGACTATTTAAATAAATAAAAGTAAAAACAGTAAATGTTCTGGCCTCTCTCTTTCCTTTGTAAGATTTCTGCTTATCTGTTTTATTTGTTTGTTTGTTTGTTTGAACAAGTCTTTATAAGTTATGGTCAAGAGGGAAGGAATTGATGTGTGCCAGAGGAAGGACTCTGAAGAGTTGCAATGATAATGTCTAACTTTTGAATGTTAGATGTCAGTACTTCATTATATTCTTTATGCATAAGGGCGCTTGCTCTTTCCTCTCCCATTAAATGCTTTAGACAAAAAACACAAAGTTTTCCCAAAATTGCAAGTGGCACAAAATTAGGAGGATTAGCTAATGGCTTGGAAAGCAAAAGGAATTCAGTACAAGTATTTCATAAGCTAGAAAGATTGGTTGCAACAAAGAAGTTGAAATTCGACAGTAAAATGAAAAATTTTATATTTAGATTCAAATCATTAATTTCTTATGTGGAGAATGGTGAAAAATTTATTTGGTAGTAAATGTAGAAAATTCTTTAGGTTTCCATGAAAGTTTATGTAAACCAAGAGTGTGAGTCTGCTACTAAACACTTAACTCAGTAGCATATTGATTGCAGTGCAGTGTCCAATGAAGGGAATTGCTAGTCTAACCTCATTGCCTGCCAGTCACAGGAGAAGTGCATTTTTGAGTCCTAGGCACCACTTTTTAAGAGAGAAATTGACAGCAAACTGGAACACGTTCAAATAAAGGATGGTGAAGTGTCTGGAAACCATATCATATTAGGAATACCTGGAAGCATGTGTCCATTGAACCTGAGCAAATGATGAGTTGGGTTAAATATTTCAGAGGCTGTTCTATGGAAGAGGAGAAAGATTTTTCAGCATAGTAACAGAACTAAAGTGGGGATGGTAAATTTGGACTCACAGAAGAAAATACTTTTCTAACGAAATAATCATGGGCAGGTTAAACTCAATACTGGCAAGTTGCTGGCCTCTGGAGGTGTTGGGTAGGGTCAGAGAGATAGGAGAAGAGGCTCAGAGCTCCTAAGTCCTTATGAGGTCTGAGGTAGAATCTATGACAGTATTTTGTTGACTTCCTGTTAAAACCATAGTCAAGTTTTCAGGCAAAATCTCCTTTAGTAACTAATGCCCATTTTCATTTCCATTGATAACCCAACAAGGATACTTTTATGCCTTTGAGGAAGATGGTTCCATAAAGCTTAGGTTTCCCCCCAAACACACACACACACACACACACACACACACACACACACACACCATTTACTACTCTATGCTTATATTTTACATCTTTCCTCCTTTTTTATCTCTTAATTTTTAAAAAGGGGGACAAGATCAGTAGATGATTAACAATAGAGTACATCTAAATCAAAGTTGTAATCAGCAAGTGCTGCAGGAACATTTTTCCTGTTTAATTAATTAATTTATTTATTTTTATTTTTTTAGGCGAGTCAACCCTTGGTCAACCTCACTGGTCGCAAGGCCCTTGTCAGGGTACAATCACTTATTTTCTTATTTTTTACGCCTATAACACCTAGTCGTCCTAGGTGGTCTCCCATCCAAGTACTAACCAGGCTCGACTCTGCTTAGCTTCCAAGATCAGACAGGATCAGGTTTGCTCAGAGTGGAATGGGCATAGACTCCCTAAGCTTATTTTTGACTTTTGCAATAGTTCATGATCTAACTTGGTGTACATCAGCCGGATTTTTGCCTTTTACCTCGTATGCCAAAGGTATACTGCAGACAGAGAAAGAGGTAAACACTCAATGTTTGCTGCATAACAAAAATCATGAAAGTGTTGCATTAAATAACAACAACAACAAAAAAGTTGCAGATGAGTATATATTTTCTTGGGGATTACATAGTAGAAACATTGCATGAAAAGAACAGACTAGAATGTACTATAGCTAGCACTCATCTTCATATAGTTTTTAAAGCTTTTTGTGCATGTGTTAGTGACTATTGTATTCTTCAGTTTGAATTCTTCATTAGTACTGAATGGGAGGACCAGGTCATAGATTTATAAATGGAGAAATGGACACTGTGGAAAGATGAGGAATCCTCTTCGATCCCTCCCTCCCTCCTTCCTCCTTCCCCCTCTTTTTCCTCTTCTTTCTTCTCCTCTTTTTCTTTTAACAAAGGGGCACACTTTTTATGGAGGCCCCCCACCCCAGTCCCCAGCCTTCAATCTAGAGATTAAGACTTTATTTTTGGTTTAGGTACGGCATTTTAGCTTTATCTTGTGCATTGCTGCTTGCTGACTCTATAGCTTTGCAATGTCTTTTATTTTTCCTTTTGTAAAACAAGCAGGACAGCATAAACTATGGAGGGATGATTAATACAATTTCAAGGTCAATTCAACATGTATTGAATTATGAATGCAGAATGTTTTCCCTATTGTTGCCTGGTTCTGGCCAGGCTGCCCTGGCCGGGTGGCTGGGCTCAGCTTGTCCTGTGTGGTTTGGGGCCTTTAACTATGGGGCAGATCATTAAATGGCTGGTGAAGCAGCAGCACATTGTTCTGTTATTTTCAAACCACAACAGCCTCTGTGGAATCCAAGAGCCATAAAGACATAGTTCTGATGCTGCTTGACAAAGGCATAATTCATGCACTCTATAATTTAAAGGGATTTCAAGGCAGTTGTAAAACTAATAAAAAATGAATTGCTTTTGGGGAACACTGGTACCCTTTTTAAACAATTGATTCTACTAATTTAAAAATACAATCAGCCTGGTAATTCTGTGTGTGCATGTGTGTGTGTGAAGATAAGTAAGATTAAATCTGATGCCAGTAGTTTCAAGTAAATTCATAACATTGCTGTCAGGCCCAAGAAGAAAAAAAAAAAAAGAAAGAAATAAAGGAAAATCCCAGAACAATTTATGGCCTCTAGCCAGCAACAAAGTGTTTCTCCCTGTACCTTTTTATCATTCCCCTTGCCCAAATGTTGATTGTGCCCAAGTTAAAAAAAAGTTTTGGTAACTTTCTAGAAGGTTTAGATTTCAGTCTGGATTAAAAAAAAAAAAAAAAAAAAGCCTCAAATGAAAAGCTCTCTTTAATCAGATAATTGACCAGTCAGTAATTTTAGCCTGTCTGTGACACACCAGTTGGCAGGTACAGAGGTACACAGCCCCTAGCCTTCACCTCCATTCCCCCTTTCCTGCCTCCTGGGACTGTCAGTGAGCTTCTGTGTCTTATTGCTGGTCCCCAGAGACTGTCCTTAAACTTTCTGAAGATCAGAAAAGGAGAACCAGCTGTCAGGGGTGACCATGCATATGGCAAGAAGGGACTCCATCCCCCCATCACCCACATAGGGGTAAAACTAGGGCCCCACGGAACTGCTGTCTTACATCTAGAGCACCCACGTTTCAAAGTGATCCCCAGTTACCTGAAATCCTGGCTTGCAAGTTGTTTGGGAGGCTTTGGTGGGGCTTTAAATACATGCATATTAACTCCTCTATTTTAACTCCCCCGTCATGAGTAATGGCAGTTCAAAAATGCCCTTCATAATGTCACATCACAAAAGGCTCAGAAAATTATCCCTTACTTCCATTGTCTGCCTGATTTCTTTTATTCCTTCTCTACTCATCACATTCTCTGGCAGCCATGAATGAAATGTAACATGCTAAATGACTGACATCCATTAAAGCTCCTCGACAAACCTTGGACCGAGTTTTGAAAGGCCCTTGGAAGAAAAAGGATTGTGTGCTCTTTGAATCTTGGTCTGCTGAACTGCTGCCAAGTGAGAGCTGCTCCATTCAAAGGGCTGAGTGAATAAATGAGAATAACATCCTTGGGGACCTGCAGGATCAGTTTACTCTGAAAATGCTCAGCTTCACAAAGGGTCAGAGTCACAAGGTAAATGAAAATGGCTAGGAGGGGACTTTGATGGCCGAAACACGGTAACAGTAGAGGACTTGAAAGAAAACTTTATTTAAAAAAATAAAAAAGAAGGGGAAAAAAAAAGGAGCGAGGGCGGGGGAAGCTCAGTCAATTGATAAGAACAAAACACTTCAACAGCGACAACCATGAATATTTGTAAATGATACACCAGCAGTATATAAATACATGTGCTTATGAAAATATATAAACTCTTAATCTATCCATATCTGTAAACATCATGAATTAATTTTATTTTACACATGAATAAAAATTGGGTCAAGCCTGTTAGCTCATTTTCTTCGTGAGCTATACCATAGTACTCTAATTTTCATCTTAGTTATAAGTGATAAAATCTAGTGAGCCATCAAACATGCCATTTTTTTTTTTTTTGGATTGTTCCTTGTTTTCTTCCCCCCCCCCCCCACATGTTGTTTCTCAGTTAGAATGATTTCTATTTGGCTACTTTAATGGAGGTGCATTAGAAACAGTTCTAGGCAAGGAAGTTAGAAAAACCACAGGAATTCTTGACACGTTTCCACAGAGACCCTGCACGGAACCTGTCACAGGGTCACTCTTAGGAAGGCCCCCCTGGTTCCTCCTCATTTTTTTTCAGATCATTTTTAGATGTGTAGGCTGTGGTAGTTTAAAAAAAAAACCTATAGAATTGATTCCATCAAATTATCTCCAATGAAGATGTAAACGAAGTTCTGGTCCCTTTTTATTTAGCAAATGATTGTTACGACAGGCTCAGTCGCTGAAGTACATGAAGACTTGCGGCCAACAACTGTCTTGCTCCTGTAGGTTGGCTGTGATTTCTAGTAGAGATGATATGTTATCATACCAAGCTCAGAAAGATGTAGTGGGTTGGATGGTGTCCCTACTTCCCGAAAGAGATATGTCCATCCAGAATCTGAGAATGTGAACTTATTTGGGAAAAAGATCTTTGCAGATGTAATTAAGGAATTTGAGATGAGCTCATCATGGATTAGGGTGCCCTCTAAGTCCAATGACAAGTGTCCTAAGATGAGAAGAGAGGGGAGAAGGAAATACGAAGACAGAGGCAGAGACCGGAGTCAAGTGTGTACAAGACAAGGAATGCCAAGAATTGCTGGCAGCCACCAGAAGCTAGAAGGGAGGCAGAGAACATATTTTCTTGCAGAGCTTCATAAGGAACCACCCTCTGACACCTTGATTTTGGACCACTGGCCTCCAGAGCTGTGAGAGAATAAGTTCTGTTAAGTCACCAAGCTTGTGGTAACTTGTTATAGCAGCTCCAGGAAACTAATACATATGGCAGTGGCTGTGTGCTATGTGCTTGCTGCTCTCCAGTAAGAGGGAAATAACTCGGTTCCTCCTGAGGCACTCCACTGAATTACTGGGTTACACTGGCCATGTAGGCTGACTTGGTCAAATGCCTCCCTGGCTATCATTTTCCCAGGAAAACGCTCCCTGGTTTTCAATAATGAAGCATGCCTATCGCCTCAATACAGCATTGATTAAATGTTTGTAAAGGTGGAAACAAAAGGGTTCCTCTAAACTCATCACGGTATGAGAAAAGACTCATGTTATATTCCAGACGCAATGGGTATCAGAATCATGTGTAAAGACTGCTGGTGTCCAGGAGGCCACATCATTCCATACAAAGCAACTGTGTGTTAACAGAAAAATTAAGTGTGCAGTAATTAGAAATTGATATTTTCAGCATTTTGCACCCTAACTTACTAGTTTGTTACTTATATACAGGAATCATCACGTTTTCATAATTTGGTTGGTATTTCAGGTTATTATACAGCACATTGAAATTTTTTTTCCATTTAAAATATCAGGAAATTGGCCTTCAGTTAGTTTCTTTCAGAATGTTTTATCCTCAAGAATGGACCATGCATGTTAGGCAGGAGAGAGCCGTACTTCCTTTTATTTTTAAAGCTATGTATTTTAAAGGAGAATGATTGTAGCTTTGAGGAAAATCTGGTAAAAGATATAACTTATTATCTTTACCTAATTATCTGGATTAGAAACTTTAAGGGGTGGGCAGTTTAATGTAGATTTAGAATCCGTTAGTGTTTCTAAGTTCTGGTAGATTATCCTTCAGTTTTTATTTATGGTATTGGCTAAAATAAACTTTTGAATAAAGGTAATTTATTTAAAAGAGATAGTTTTTAGGACATAAAAATGTTAAAAGAGCACATTTGTTAAGCTTGAGTTTTTGGGAATCAGATGATAGCACAAAATACTTCGTATTTAAATACTGTCAAAATTTTACGAAAAGCAACATTTGAAGAAGTTTCAAACATGTCTAATTATCAACAAGATATTTTTAGATGTCAGTAGCCTGAAAAAGTTAATGTTTTCCTGCTTCGACAATTCCCAAGGAGTAATACATTGGGAAAAGTGGTTGAAAGCATAAATTTATCAAGCAGGAGTCATAACCAACAGTCAATATGTAAATATCTATGTGACTGTTTAAAATATGTATGCGGAAGAAATCCTAGTTAAAAAAAAAAAAGAAAAACAAATTAGCTAGAGTGGATTTATCATAACTATGTGTTCTAAAAATCTTATCTTTTAAAAAAATGCCAAATGAGACTGACACATGGAATTCATTATATTCTAGCTAATGGTTTCAGTCAAATTTATAACAGAGCTGAGTAGTCAGCAAGCATTTCTGGACCTGTGTCTCCAAGCACAGGGTACCAAGAGACACAGTCATTCACACACAGAGGAACTCAGTGCCCAGACTTCTGAAAGCTAATGCTCCTGCCACCCACACTTTTTACTCCAGGGATAAAATTGTTTGTTTGTTTATTTATTTGGCTCTCTGAAAGGCCAAAATAAAAGGTTAGTAGGATAAATGGTATTATTTTTTTTTTAGCTTAGCACCGTGATAACTACACAGTAGAGTTGGAAGGACTTCAGGGAGCACACTATATTTCTTTTTTGTAGCATAGCATGTTTTTAAAACCTAGTTGTTTACATGCAAAGGAAGTAAGAAAGAAGTTCTGTTGACACTCACACTGCAAATTTGCTTATTCTTTTTTTCATGCAATCACATGTGATTTAAAGTTGACATTTATCCAGATAGTCTTTAAATTCTAATTTTTTATTTGGTGTATTTTGTTAGTTCTCCATATACTATTTAATATATTTTGTTAATTTGAACAAATGAAGTATACTTTTGTTTCCTTTGAGGTGTGGGGATTGGTGAAAAGGAGAATTCTGTGTGATGGATTCTGTTTATTAATTTCTTTTCACAGGGATGCTTTGAAAAGAATCAGAGTTTGAAACTTACTGTAAACTTCAGATTCTGTTCAACTGTGATGGGGGAATTCTTTGCTTGTGTGTGCAGTTTTGGCCTTCAGGGGGCAGCCAAGTGCAGCAAAGCTAAATGAGCTGGCATGCACTGCCCTGTTTTCCTGCTACCTGAGTAACCCTCGTTCAGAAAAATGCCGCAAAAGCCAAAGTAAGCACTTCTTCCCCATCTGTCACTGGGTGGAAGAGAGCTGAGGCAGCCATATTTAATCAACACTGAAGTCTCCCCCTGGGTGATGTTCGTGCCCTTCTGTAATATTTTATTCTAAGCCATTTCCCAGACAGCATTATTGATTCGTGTCATTATTCTCCCCCAAGCTCCGGGAGCTTGTGCAACGTGATACCAACTGCAGTTCTTGCGAACATAACCTCAGAACTGAAAATTAAGGTGACTGCCTGCTACATTCAGACTTACCCAGATGGCACATTATGCAGGGTATTGTAGGCATTTGAACTCTTACGATCCGACATCAATTGGTTATAATGCATTTGCAATGATAGAAAATTACCAAAAAGAAAAAAAAAAAGGAAAGAAAAAAAAAGAATTGTTTTTACTTCTTAACTTATGCTCATAGTGAGAAGATATGGTTCTTTAGGTATTTTGTGTGGGTGGTTTGTTTGAGGAACTCCCCTCCCCTAGAAGACTCATTAAAAACAATACATTTGATATTTATCTTAAATAGAATTCTGAAATTCTTTTCTTCTTCTCAGAGGTAAAAAGAACAGTAGAACAGTAAACATTTTTTTTTCCCCCCTTAATGATAGATACTGAGTTGGAAGAGGAGGCCTGGTTGTTGAATGGCTAAGTGAGGGAAGGAAGGAGGAATTGCAGTAAGGAAGGAAGGAAGGAAACAGTAATTTTTATTATTCATCAGAGGTCTTCTTACTCTCAGGATATGACCCATTGATCAGTTTTCTCAAAGCTGATTTAATTTTGAGTCTATCAACATGCTTAAAAGTGTACATATTTTTATTTACCTTTTGGATATGGTATCCTAAAAAGTAACAAATGCTCTCCATATTATACCTCATCTATACCCTTCTATACGTATCTTTGTGTAAAGGTCTATGACACACAGCCTAGACATTTGCAATTTTATACCAAGTTTTGGTGTGGTCTTTGGCCCAGTTCAGTAATGGAAATTGAAGTGCCCACTCCTTTCCTTCTCTTCCAGCAATGTTTTTCTAATTATTGTATAAAAGATAGCCCCTGAAGTACTAAATCTAGTAGTTGTATGCTCTGCAGGAATCTTTTTTTCTAGTTCAGTTTAAGTTTAAAACTAGAATTTATCATTGAAAAATAATCATTATCAATCCAGAATTCTGCTTGCCACTTTTAAAAAAATAGTTATTATGCTAATAATTTTCCTGAATATCATGATAGAGAATAAATCAAGATGAGAATAACCAAAATACTATCAATTATTGAACATCTTCTATACTTTGGGCACCAATCAGGCAATTTATTTACATCAACATTAAACCCTGACAAAAACTCTAAGAAGTAGGCATTATACTTAATTTAAATTGAGGTTCAGAGAGATTAAGTAATTATTATTGTTTTAATTATACCACTCCAGTTAATTCAAAGGAAGTGACTATTTTCTGAAGATTAATCATATAATAAAGCCAGGATTATTCTAAGAAAAAATTAATGCGATACATTTATCTACTACACATGAAACTGTATTATAAAGACACAATCATTAAAAGTAAATTACTGGCACAGAAATGAACAGCTTGATAGGACTGAAAAGAAAATTCAATAATAAGCCCAAGTAGAGCTAGTAGCTAATTTTACTGAAATTTCCATAAAGACAGATGCCTGGCTAAGTGTTCTGCAGACTTTTTATCACTTAATCTTCATATGGTCCTATGAGGCATTATTACTCCACATTTTGGAAAGAGAAACTGGGCTTAGACAGATAGATTTAATAACTTGTCCAAAGTTACACAGTTGCTTATTGTGAACTTAAGTCTTCCTAATTCTAGCATCAAACTGCTTTGCCATTATGTTCAGTCTCTCAATATATCATGGAGTTTATTACATGATAAAAGTAGCCAGTGGAAAAACAACATATTATTCAACTTTAAATCAGCCAGGGGAAAAACAGTATATTATTTGATAAGTGGTACTGGGATAATTCTACAAATTGACAGAAATATTAAATTGAATATTTAGTTTAATCATATCAAAATAAATTCCAGATAGTTCAACTATATAAATATAAACAGTGAATCCATAAACATCCACAAAGAAAATTAGAATCAATATTTTTACATTCTTGAGAAGGCCATTTAAGTATGACAGAAAAACCAGGGATCATAAAGTAAAAGGTTGATAACTTCGACCAAGAAAAATTTTAAACTTTTGACTATGAAAAGCATATTAAATAATTTAAAAGGCAAAAAATATACTAGGAAAATATTCACAACACGTATGCTAGACAAAGTATTAATGATTTTTGTGTATAAAGACTGCTTTAAATCAATAAGAAAATAATCATAGTCAGTACTTTAATAGCAAAGTGAGCAAAGTTTATGAATAAGTACTTCACAAGAGGAGAAATAGAAATGGTCAAAGAAATATCAGTAATAATTAAAGAGAAGCAAATTAAAATAGAAATGAAATAGCATTTTTAAACCTATCTGATTGGAAAAGAGCAATGTTTTAATAATAGTTTGGGAAAAATGGGTATCTTATGAAATATAAATTGTTAATATTATTACTGAATCAAAATAAACACATTACCATTTGTCTTAAGAATTCCAAAAATCTTAAAAAAATAGTTACACAAATTAAATAAAATATATGTAGAATATTCAAGAAGATTTATTGCTGCCTTAGTTATTATAGAGTAAAATTGGAAACAGTATAAATGTCCATCATGAAGGATTTCAGTTAGATGTTATAGAATAAAGATACACTGGAATATGATGAACCACTAGAAGTAATGCTCAGAAGCTATATTTATGAGCATGGCAATGTGTTCATGACATTTAAGTTAAAAAATGCAAGCTACAAACCAGCCATGAAAAATCATATGCAAATAATAATAAATAACTAAAAAAAGTCTAATGGATATTCAACAAAACATTATTAGTATTACAGTAGTTTTAAGAAAATCTTTTTTGTATTTAAATATTTTATTATTGTGTTTTACGATGCCCCATGTGCACTACCAGGAAAGCAGCAAAGCTATCTCCCTTTTGGGAAACTTTTGGAAGAATATCATGTGGGGCAACTGCTCTCTTCTCTTTTTAATGCTAATATGTTCTACTGCCATCACTTTGGTTTGCACATGGCTATGACTATTAATTTAACAATTTAAAGAGTTGATGGGGAAAAAACATATCAAAAGTTCCTGTATGTAACCTCAGAAATCCAGAATGAAAAGACAACAGAACCATACTTAGAAATTAGTTTGGCTCAGTTTAGGAAAAGTTTGGCATTGAAATCATGAGATGTCATTCGCGAATTTGACCTCCAGGTGCAAAATACCCAGCCCATTCAGCACTCTGGTGTACATTTTTAAGAGCCACTTAGAAATTCTTCACAGCATGTATAATATGATAATTTTTGCCTTAACAAATGTAATATGTAAATCTTTATAAAATTAAAAATCAAAGAAGACAGAAAAATAACACTTAAAATGACAATTTAAATAGTTTAGTCTAAATTTCTTTAACAAAAATTTATGACAATATTAATTTATACATGTTGTACCAATTTAAAGTTTGTATTTCTTGTAAATTTTAAATGTCAGAGATTTGACTAATTATGGTGATTTACTGTTTCTAAATATCTTATTACAAATCACAAATCTTACTGATTCATAAACTGAGGTAAGAAATTTAGGTAATGACTTTGTTCAAATTCATGTATTTAATTATTTGCTTCAACAAAGCAAAAGAAAATTTTGTATAATTATCTAGGGGGTTAATTTGCATGAACAATGTCAATAATACTGGAAATTCCCTAAGCGAATAGAATAAACATCGATGTTACTTTATGAGGTGAGTGTTTCAGCCCAAATCTGAGGATTAGATTCCATGATATTACTCCTTTCTAATTAAATTTATGAAGGTTTTTAATGCAAATAAACATGATATTCTTTTTTTGTTATTTCATTATTTGAAAACCATGATTAAAATTCTCAATGTGTCTTGGAATATGCTAGCACTAGGGAAAGAGATTAAAAGATACAACCCCTAATTTAAAGGAATTTAAAGTTTAGTAGAGGGGACAGACAAGTATATAGATTGCAGCATGTACTTTTCTAGAATTGTGCTTAGGATGTTACAGGAAGCTTCACATTATTCCTTTTTTTTCTTCTTATTGGGAGTCATCCATATATTAATAGTGTCATGAACATTCATCTATTTCAATATTCTGGTTTTGAGTGTCTTCTCAGCGTAGAGCCATAACATGTTTTTGGAGTTAATACATAGTCTGTGCACACAGACACAAGCCCTTAGGCATAATTTCTACAGATATGAAACATGACTTTAAATTCTTGCAAAACAATACTTCCGTAGTGTTTCTTGCTTGATGAGAACTGTTGTGTTGAGTTCTGACAGCAATAAAGGTGTTTCATCAATCCATCTCATGAAGTAGTGGTACCCATCTAATGCAACCAACCAAACACTTTATAAAGTATAGTATTCTCATTTCATTTCCAAACACTCACTAAATACATGGACTTCTTCTTCTTCTTCATTTTTTTTTTTTTTTTAACACTCATTGTTGATTTTCTATAGGGTAAAAAGAATGTGCCTTATTTAAGTAATTTGTATGCAATCTCCTATACTCATCTTGTTTAAAATTCTTTCTTTTTCCTACTTTCTAAGATGAACTTACAAATCATTTTGTAGCTCCCTGGATATCTTGTTTTGTAGATAAAAATCACATAATACAAAAAGGGGAAAAAAAAAAGGAAAAGCGAATTGATATATGAGCTAAATATTCTTTTGATGGGCAATGCAAAAGACTTAAAGAATTCTCTCGATGATCCGTTTCATTTCCTAGTTCTACAACTTAGAAAAAGATAACCTTCCAAAGAATCCATTGAGAAAATGCTCTTCTAACCTAATTGTGGGATTTCAATTTCAATTAAAATAGGGCTTTTCCTTACACAGTTTGAAATCGAGAATAAGACTGGAATCTTTCCTTCTCAGCTAGGGCTGTTAGCCAGCAAACCGACCTTGAAGGATAGAAATATGGGTAGAATGAAAACATTAATCTTTGGAAAATACGTCACTATACTTTAAGACAAATATCATGTAGGAGAAGAAAGAGATATGATGTCTATCAGATAACACAATTTATAGCCACTTGCTTCAGCCTAGCTAATAAAAATATAGACTATGGAAAATAAATAGGTTTCTTTCAGAGAACAAAATGCTGGACAATATGTGAATTATTAGAGAATTAAAGGCTAAATAATTACTTGTACAGTAGTAAATAACTTAGAAACTTTCTAAAAAGAAATGCCAAATGTGTAGGAAATGGAATAGAAATAAAAATAAGTTTTTGGGGGACCATAATATAATGTAGAAATTAAACTGCAAGATAAAAAAGTAAAATACTAAATAAAACAAAGGCTAAACATTTGTGAAAGGTAATAAGCAAACAGTTACCTAAATTAAAAGACAAATGAATAATACATTGCATTTTGCTTAAGATTTTCATGACTTATCTTTAGTAAAATATTATGTTTCTCCAGAAAAGGGCTATTGTTATGTTTTGATTCCTTGCATGACATCTTGAAAATAAAAGGCTAAACGGCCATTATTAATGTCCATGTTTTGATTTATGCACTAGTTAAAATGTTTCTGATTTGAATGCAATCCTTCTTCCTTCCTTTTCTTCCCTCTCATTTCCTCCTTCATTTTGATGAGAGAGTGGGAGATTTGATGTGCATGTTTTCAATTGTGCCCCATGTCTGCCCCTATTTCATTTTTTAGCCTGGGACAATACCCATTTACCCACCTGGAGGTCAGGGTCCTAATTAAAATAGTCTCATTACCGAAGTTTCCTTTAAAAGAATTAGAGTGGTCCCTGTCACCTTCGATGTTCATTATTGCTTAAGCATGCTGATTAAAAATGTGCTAAAGTAGAATAAAGATATCTTGGACCTACATGCTCCTCTGAAACATTTTTGATTGAACTGAAAGAAAATGTAATAATAAATGGAATCGGTAAAGAAGTTTCCTTATAAGGTATTTAAAAAGACTTAGTAAAACTCTTGAGGGGATACCTGGCCTGTTCTCAGACTCGTGGCTCCCTCTTCCAGTGCTCTGCTCTTGTTATTGATGCTTGCAGTTACATTTCCTAGGCTCTGGTGTACGGCTTCTGGCTGGCTTTGACCAACGCGAGGCTCTGATGGGAAAGTCGAGGGCTCGGTGTTGCTTAGCCCATCTCTCTGCTTCTGGTGGCACCTTTAGCAATGACTGCTTCTCTTCCAGGGCTCCAGATTTCAATAGACTTGCCTGCCATCATTGAAGCTTATTCTGAGTCACTTTGAACTGTGTCTTATACAACAGCATCTTCTTTCTTTGTCTAACTGGCTCATTAGTGGCAATGACTTTCTTTTGTTGCTTGCTAATCTCTGGGTTTCCTCACTGTCACCAGTTTGGTTTCTTAGGCTCTCTATCACCTGTGTAACCAAGTCCCTGCTTTAAAGTCACTCAAAGTAATATTTTTGTTCTTGGTTAGATCTTCGCTGATCTAACTTGTTTTTATAAGTTGTTGAATAAAATGTCCAAGAATTGCGTATTTCAGGGGAAAAAAAGAATAGGTTATACTGACAATATTGGCTGAATATTGCAAAAGTTAAAAAGTAAATCAATGGTTATTTTATTCTACATGACACCAAATAACCAGTATAATAGATTTATTTTTTTCATAATTGAGTAATTTTATAAATTAGTGTTGGTGGTGTAATTTCATCCCACAGTTGCTGTCTCCTCCATGGTTAGTTAGAGAAAGTCTACTTAAAGCACAAAATTTGAAATTGAATGCTCAATTGGCTGTCCAAACTTCTTGAGGATATTTTGGCTTTAATCATGCTATTGGATATGTTGAATCAAAAATGGGTAGTCTTGGCCATCTGAAAAAATTGAAATGGTCAAATTCATTGTGAATTTATTTAAGAAAAGGAAGTAGAGAAGAAGAGAGGATAAGAAAGGAAAGGAAGAGAAAAAAAAAAAACCTTGAAACACGTGGGTGTTATGAAGCCTGGCTCTATCATGAACTGCTACTTTGGGCAAGTTATTTAAACTACTTTAAGTTTAAATTGAACATAAAGTGATTTACAAGAGTTCAGATGCACCTGGTGAATAACAGACCTGTAAACTTCTCCAGTTTAAACATTAAAGATTATTTGTTATCACAAGTGACAAAAATGCCTGGGTGAAGCTGCTCCAAGTTGTCCGGGTCTGGTAATGCAGCAGTTTGTGGCATCCCTAAGGTCAGGTTCTTTCCATTGTTTTCCCTTTCAAGGCAGCACCTGTACGTGAGACTAGATCCAGCAGAGGAGGCCTTCTCTTCTTTGAGTCTCTTTTCATGAGTGCAAGTACACTTTCCCAGAAGTTCCTTGGGTGACTTTTGAAGCTGGAGTTAATCAGTCTGAAATTTGGATGTATTTCATAAGTAATTTTAATTTCTATATTTGTTTATTAATCTTTGGGGATAAGAATAGTGTGAAAAGTTTTGGGTCAAAATAAAAATTTTTAGAAGGCATATCAAGGAAAATAAATTTTTCTTAATTTTAAACATGTATTAGGGTTGATACATCATTTTTTTTCTTTCTAAGAAATAGTAATAACTACTAAAACTTATTGAACATTTACTATATGCCAGCACTGGGATAAACACTTCAACCTCACTGCTCATTACAACCACTCAGTGAGGTAGGTACTATCAATATCATCCCATTTTATTATTAATATCACCCCATTGGAGGTACAGAGAAGTGAAATAATTTCCACCACTGTTCCTCTGCTGGCAAATTTGGCCCAAAGCAATATTTGTGTTCAAAAGTTTTATGCAGAGTCTCTGCTTCCCAAAGCTACAAGGATGTCAACACATTTTCTTTTTTAAATCTAGAATTACCCAAACAAAATCTTGGGGCATTATAGATTTTGAAAATTTTTTTTTTTGCAGCTGTCTTAAAACATCTTGATTATTGAAGGTTTTCTCTGAACATCCTTTTAATTTACTATACATACACACACACACACACACACATTCATTATTTATATTTATTCATATTCATATAATTACCATCCATTTAAGCTACTCATTAGTTCAGTGCTTCTCAAACTTGAACATGCCCAAGAACAGCCTGGGGATCCTGCTAAATGTAGATCCTGATTCAGGAGGTGTGTGTGGGAGGGGTGCTAATGAGCTCTCAGGTGGTGCTGATGCTGCTAGGATGACCACAGTCAGAGTGGCAAGGTATCTAATAGCCATTTACATGATGGTGGTGTTGGTCTCGCGATGTGCTAGAGCTAGCTTCGATTGACTTGTGGGAGTCAATTGTTAAATTTTCAAAGATACCGGGAGCTGGTTGTTAAGCACTGTCATGATGAATGATGAAATTATATAAACTTTTAATTAAATTCAATTAAATTTTAGACAAAGGCAATAAATTCTCCTAACTCATGACTCATTAATTATGTTACTCTTATGTTATGTTGCTCTTTACTTTTTTTTTAATGTCTATTGTGGAAATACTACATAATGGTATACTACTACCGATCTCTTCCCATCTTGTCATTCAGTGATATCATGGTTGAAGGCTTGAAATCGATCATAGCAAGAATATTTACACCACAAAAACTGAAAAACACTATAAATCAGGACTTTTCCCTCTGGAGAGACTGTTGTTAATACATTTACCAGCATATCACTCTGGTAAACCTATGTTGCGTTTAATCTTCATGTTCGCTGATCGAAAAACAAAATCCAGTTGTCATTCCAAACATAAAACTCATTTACACAGAGCCATCCTTGCCTAATGTTGCAGACTGGGTGAGAGTGTGTGGGAAGGTCTCTTAGTTTCAATTTGTGAGTTAGCTGGACTGTAGTTCCTGAGTGTATGTGTCTGTGTTTTTATTTTGAGGAGCTCACTCTCTCCCTGCCCTTCAGGCTAGTAGTTACTCATATGAGAGAAGAGAATAGAAAAAAGAATGTTGTTAGACATGTTCAGTCTATGCTCATACATAAGTGGCTACATGTATGAAATATCAACTTGCTCTATTGTTTGGTCTCAAGCATCTCCTCATTACAGTCATTTGTTCTGCGTAGTCTGGGCATAGTTTCATATTTTGCTTTGGCAGCTGAGAGCTATTATTGGCCCCCACAACATCTGTTTCAACAACAGGGGGTCCCTGGTCAGAAAGAGTAATTAAAAAAGGAGTCCAAAACAAAATGTCATAACTTATGTTGTACATATACAGTAAACATGGTTACCGGTAAAAGAAAGAAAAGCCTTTCATATGGTTGGAGTTATTTACAAAACTATGACAAGTGATGAAAGGCCTGAGCCGTATATTGAGTTTGAGGCTGCAAGAAAGGATGCTAACTAGCCAACTTTCCTGATGTGGGATGTATTGCAAGGGCTGTGCTAATTGGCAAGATCATTCTCCAGCATGATCAACTGTATGAATAACAAAATGTAATGGGACCCAAAACATTCACTCAGTCCTGCTGGTTCATTCTTCCATCAAATTTTCACTCATCAAGATATAAGTACAAAGTGCTGGTGATTTCCTGGAAGGCTAAATAGTTTCCCCTAACCTGGCAGCAACAAGAGGAGCGATGTTTACATTGGTCTGATGAAATGCAAGTAATAGACAAAACAGAGAAGATGTGAGACCAGGAACCTGTAAAAGTTCTATCACTTTTCTCTCAGTTTGCTTCCTAAGAGATGATGGGGAAAAATTCAAAATCTCTTTTTTCATTTCTTCGTATCTACAGAAACATGCATTCTATTGTTTTATTATGAACAGAGCCTCAAAGAAAACCCAAAATGCTGTGTGTGCGTGCGTGTGTGTCTGGTTTCGAGAAGCACAACTTTCTTCCTCTCCAGATTTTGAGCATGCATTTAGAAGCAAACCAATGACATGCTAAACCTAGAGTTCTTAAAACCAATCAATAAATGTCCTTTCTATAAGCATTTTCTTTTCTACAG
This sequence comes from Rousettus aegyptiacus, assembly GCF_014176215.1. NCBI lineage: Eukaryota > Metazoa > Chordata > Mammalia > Chiroptera > Pteropodidae > Rousettus > Rousettus aegyptiacus. Next base: position 161,739,791 of record NW_023416284.1, read on the forward strand.
GGTCTGAGGCAGGGTTGGGTCATGAAGGCAATTGTGCTTAGTTTTATTTTAAGCCTCTTAGCCCTACAGAACAGCTGCATGAGTACTAGGACCCCTGGGGAATACGACCCACCTGGTTCCATTCTTTTCCTCCCACCCAGATGAAATTTTCAGTTTTTTTAGTTTCTAAAAAGGCAACTACTCGTTTCCATGGTCGACTTCCTCTATCTCCAGATAGTTGTGAAACTGGTCATGCCTTAACTTAGTGGTTGACTCTCACACTCATTTTGTGTTTAATGGTGTGAATCAACATGACTCCAAGGCAGTGGTGCATGCAAGTTAACAGTGTAGAGTAGAACTAAACTCCTTGGGTTTGAATCCTGGTTCTGTCACTTATTAGTTGCGTGACTTTGGACAAAATACTAATTTATTTGTTGTTTGTAAACAATCACTGCTATTGAACTTTCTAGATGTCAGGTACTATTTAAGAGCTTTACAAATATGAACTCATTTAATTTTTACAACCCAAAGAGAGTACTTTCATTATTCTCCATTTTTCAAATGGGCATACTGAGGTACCAAAAGTTAGTGGACTGTATTGATTAAGAATATGGTTTCTGGAGTGGTACTGCCTGAGTTTGGATTCCAGGTTTTCTATTTTCTGGCTGTATGTGACCTCAGACAATAAAACAGCAGCACATCTTACCCACTCCATTACCATCATTCGCCTCTTAGATTTTTTTTTTTATATACCTAGAGAATAGGAATGATATAGCAGAATAAATAACAGATGCTTAAATAGAATAGATTTCATCTTTAAACAAACCATTATATTCTCTTTGCTTTTCTTATGTCGTAATATACTGGGAACAATTTTAGCGTGGTCTTTTACCAGTCTGGACTGACATTTGGGAACCAACATCTCACTAATATATCTCTGAAGTATCATTGTTATTGTAATTAGTACTTTAGTAGGTAGATAGATATCTGTTACATTTTTATGATTTTTGGCTTAGTCTGTTAAAAAGAAGACAAAAAGAAAGACAAGATCATTCTGACAAAGAAACTCAAAATCCCACATACTGTTATTTGGAGGGTAGTAGTACATATTACATAACTTCCATAATATATATGGAAAATTCTAAATTTAGTCATTCTGGAAAGCACATATTCATATTCTAAAGTTTATCTCCCTAATTTCTGGATACCACCATGCACGTCTGTGAGCAAACCTAGCGTATCTGGGATTCAAGGTAGTTCTGCTTTATAGGTGTGTGCCAATCTGTAATGATCCATAACTCTATATATGCCCCATAATATCTCAGCCATCAGCCAACCAGAAAGCCTCAGAGACTTCACTGGACATATGAAAACACTGCTGTGAGAGGAGGCTCTGCCTGGCTCTTTTCCTTTCTTTCTTCCTGGAAAATATAGCCAGTTAATTGCTGTCCCATCCTGAGGCAGCAGAAATGTGGTAATCTATTCTTTTTCTAATGGACTTTCCATAATGTTTTCCACCAAGAATTACTAAATACTCTTGACCTTCATCAAACAGTGTTAAGACTGCCCTCTTTTCCCTCAGCTATCTTTCACAATCGGAAAATATGTCAAAATAAGATGGAGATTGTAGAGCTTTTGTTTTTTCTTTTAGGAATTGACTGGGATGCAGAAACTGTTTCCTGGGCAAACATTCTTAGCACTGGAACTGATTTAAGAGATGTTGCCTGTTAAGTAAGTGGCATTTTTATTGTCTCATTTAGAAATTCTGAAAAAAGGCAGACTTTTTGTTATTTTCATTGCTCTATGTCTTTATTTTTGTTTTTTAAATTGATTCTTTTTGAATTTCTTGGATTGTGCATTATTCAGAGTCTTTTAAACATGTACATTGAAAGGAAATGTGTGGGTTGCTCTTAAGTTCCCACTGTGGACATTTGACTGACATTAAAAAAATTCCACTCATGCCTTGAGATTAATGGAAAAATCAGTGCTTTAAAAACCTATTTTATTTCTAAGATGTTTGCCTGCCAAAACTGAATATGATTTAGTGTAGGCAACTTGAAGTTATGTGTAGAGGGACTAGGGGTAAGCGGTTTATCAGACTTGACACTCCTGTAGTCTAAAACCTTCGGTTTCGTGTGTTGTAGAAACACATTGGTGATGGTTTAGAACATAATTCACTTTTCAGTTTCCATGTTGAATGTAGATAGTTGAGAGCCTAAGAGCGTAAACGCTCTTATTAGACTATAGTTGACCCTTGCACCCTTGGTTGGAACTGCACAGGCCCACTTAGATGCAGATTTTTTCATTAAATACTGTAAATATATTCTCTTTATGATTTTCTTAATAACATTTTTAGCTTACTTTATTATAAGACTGTGGTATATAATACATACGGCACACACATTTTGCATTATATGTGTTATATAAACAGTTTATGTTATCGGTAAGACTTCCTATCAACAGTAGGCTATTAGTAGTTAGATTTTTGGGGAGTCAAAAGTTACACGTGGATTTTTGGCTGCACAGGGGTAGGGGGAGGTGCGTGGTGCTGCTAGCCCTCACCTTGTTCAAGGGTCAACCATAACTTTTTTCCTTTGCCCACTTTTCAGAATGCTTTTGTTTCTTTATATAGCCTTTTTTTTTTCAGTTGATAGCTTTACTGAGATATAATCCTCTAGCATCTCTCTTAAATCTTTACTGAAAGCATGATTTATTCCTAGTTTGAGAAGCCTTTATACTTAGTGATCTGTTCAGCTGTCAGCTCTTAGATAGAAGTAGGTGACAGCCTGGCTCTGCTCATTGGAGAACTTGTTTATATTGAACCCAAATCTATCTCCTTGAGGTTTTGACTTTTGGGTTCCACAGAGTGAGTCTAATTCTTCTGTCATGTGATAAACCGTATTTGAAGGCAGGGATCACATTTTACTAAAGTTCGTTCTTGAAGTTAAAAATCGCCAATTCTTTCAAATTTCTTCGGAAAATATTGTTTTGCTCACTATTTCTTTTCCTAATTGCAGTCTTTTGCCCTCTGAATTTAGTCGGTCTCACAGCCTGGCCCCTAGGTGAGTACAAAGCCCAGGAATATCTGGTCAGGGTAGAGTAGTGAAGAATATGTTTCCCTCAGTTGGGGTCTCAAATTCAATGAATAAATTCCTTTTGAGGAGTGCTGAACTTACTAGCTACTTAAGTTAATTAAATCACTAGATATTTTTATGTTCCGCTGTAAGGCATATTTATATTTTGCAAAGAATATTTTATTCTTTTGTCACTTGACTTGCTTTGTAGGGAATGAAAATTTGTTACCTTCATCCCTTCATCCTCCAATAAAAATCTAGAAAATGACAGAACTGAGAACAGATCCCTGAAAGATAGCCTTGGATCTCCCTCCATAGTACTATTGGTTAGCAGTGATTTTTCCACTGAACTGTAAAGCACAGAGACCAATCCATCCATTTTGTTTGTAGGATCATTTCCCTTTTCTATGGGTTACTTCCCTCAATGAAAAATGAATCTAACAGGCTTTATTTGTTCACTGTAAACACATTCTGTTTTCTAGTCATTACTCCTGCATGGCACTTAAATGCTCATCGCTTTTCAGCTATTCTCATCAGTTGGGCAGCAAAATATTTTACTTGTCCTCATCCTATGTCATCAGGGTCTTGAACTCATTTAGAGGCACTAGATGGTGTTTCTGTCTTGTTGGACTTCAATGCTTTTTTGGCTAGTTCTACTCTCTTTCAGCTCCAAGATCACTCTCGTTTTCAGAAAGCTGAAAAATTCCTACTTCTCAGTCTTTTTCAACATTTCACCATTATCACAAGCAGATAAATGGATTTCTTTTCTAATCATTTTTTTTTTTACAATGGCTAAAATTCTATCTTAAACATAGGGATTTTTAATATTGTTCTTTGCAAGTTTTTATAACAAGGCTTTGCAAGTTTATTATTTGTCCATGCTGAAGTCTTTCTTCCATCTTTTATGTTTTCCTTGTTAAAGCTGAGTTGGATTGAATTTTTATGTATATGTTTCTTTTTGTCCTAATTTTAGCTTCTGAAGGCTCGTGCTAGGATGACAGTGGTATCTCTGAAATGTTTGAATTCCTTTTAGACTCTAGGCTCTCACAGGGCCTAGGATCATAAATATGTGACACTTTTCTCTTGGGTTCCTGTTGCTGCCATGTTGCTTGCTAACTTCTTAGTCCACAGTTGATCCACAGGAGTGGTGCTTCTGGTTGTTTCCTGTCATTCGAGACCTGGAGTCAGTCTCAGGACACAAGCAAATGCTCTTGCAAAAATACAAATAGCGAAGCTATATTAGCATTTTCTTTGCATTCCCACTATTTTGGTTCCACTTTTTATATTTACACCTTGTTCTTTGGTATAATTGGTGGTGGTGGTGGGGAACAAACACTAAAGAAATAACCAAGTAACTGTATTCTAGGTGTAGCTCACCTAGAACCTACAGTGTAGCCCAGTATAAATACTTGGCTTCACTGGGCCTCAGTTTTCTTCCCCATTAAATGAGGCAGTCGAGCAAGATTATTCCACCTCATTAATCCTATAAACTTTAAAAATGAAGCCTGTAGAGGACCTTTTTGTTCTGAAGCTTCACTTAGGGTCCTAGGCTACATCGGTTTCAGTGAGAGCCTATGTTTTGCAGCCTTGTTACTGGAGCTTCAGGGTTCTACAATTCTGTACATTTTATTTCTGTTATTCTCAGTTGGAAAAAAATTTAACCAAGGAGAAAGAAAAGAGAGAAATTTCAGTGGAATAATTTGAATGGAACACAAGATAATTTATTAATGCAAGTTCATATTTCCTTTTCAGAAATTTTTAGCACCAAGAACGTTTCAAATTCTGAGTTATAAGACATCTTTCTGCAGCAGAACACACATTCATAGAAAGTGAGATAAATAAAGACTAATAATATTGATATTTCTGTAGCAGAACATGAATATTCACATAAAGTGAGATAAGATTATAATATTTTAGTTAAGATTAGGTTTGCAACCCATACTTCTGAAGAACTTTCTCTTAAGATTTTCTTTTGGATTTAAGAATTGTAGATAAGAGAGTATGAACCTATATTAGGAAAATAACTGGAGCATAGATGATGGAGATCAAAACCAGATTTATTTATTGGTTTTTATTTTTTACCAGAACAGAAGATGGGAACCCGGGTATGGTATGTATCCATTTGATTTTATGAAATTCATCCTGGACATTCAAATGAATTAAACGTGGATAGTATCTACTGACTGCCTCTCCAAGTAGAATTGACTACTGTCTCACTTGAGCTCCCATTTTATGCTAAACGAATTCTTTCATAATTTAGATATTTATTGAATTTGTACTAGTTGCCAAGTTCTGAGCTAGGTTAATGAGAATATAAGAATACATATGTCACTTACACATCCCCAGCCCTTATTGTACTTACCAGTAAAGAAAGGAAAAGAGGCATTATGCAAATGTTTCCAAATTACGAGGGGACTTAACCTAGTCTTTTGGTTCAAAGAAGAACTCTCTGAAAGCAAGCATTTAGACTGAAACCTGAAGGATGGCATAATACCAGCCAAATGAGGGTAGGAGAGAAGCAATATTCATGGAAGGATATGGGATAGAATCTATGGATGAGAGGAATCCAGTCAGTGAGCCCAAAGAGTCTAGTAAGGTGGAATACAGAGAACAAGAGAAAAAGAGAGAGAATAGTTGGAGATGTGGGCTAGGAATCGGCAGTAGAGCACCAGGTAAGCCATCTTAAAGAGTTTGTACCTGTTGGTTACCAAATTAGTAAACTCTACTGAGTTGTTCTCCTTTTATTATTTTTTAATTACAGTTGACATTCTATATTGTATTAGTTTCAGGTGTATAGCATAGTGGTTAGACATTTATATAACTTATGAAGTGATCCCCTGATAAGTCTGGTTCCCACCTGGCACCATGCTAATGAGTTGTTCTTTGAGTCATGAATGATATTTGCATTCCAGAGCTCATCACAAGGGCTGATATGAAGTAAATGAATTTATTGAAGGAAGGAGGAAATGAAGAAAGGAAAGATAGAAGGAAGGAAGGAAGGAAGGAAGGAAGGAAGGAAGGAAGGAAGGAAGGCAGGCAGATATAAAAGAAGGAAGGAAAGGAGGGAGGGACAGGAATGAATTTCAGAATGGATCACTAAATATAAACATTGAAGAAAACTCAAGTATGAGATATAGTGCTAACTATTTTTAAGAGTGGAGAGATGATTTCTCAGCCAAGTGTTCAAAATCTGGATTCTTAAATAAAGAAGTTACATATTCAGTAACTTCAGGCAAATAGTTTTGTTCTCAGGACCTGTTTCCTCTTCAGCAAAATGAGATAGTTAGCTATCATCTCCAGGTCTAAAATTTGATAATTCTATAAAAAGAATTTTCAAATGAGTATGGGGCAGATTTCTATCATTGAGAGCACAATTTGTCGCAAATTGCAGTGTGATTCTTGTGGATGCCACATCATGAGGAAAACATCATGGGAAGAGTCTGTTTTCAAGAAGGTATATGCCCACATACATAATCTCAACTTTTTGATTCATCTTTGATTGAATATTCATTCTACTTCTAACAATATAGTTTGAAGGAGCTATTTTTCTTCAAATTTATATTCAGTAACGCCCTCAACATTTCTCAAATTACTAGTGTCAGTTAAGACAAGAACAAAACAAGAATGTTAAAAATACATTGTGTCTCTATGCCATTGCCACAAAAACTGAACAGCCAACTTGCCAGCTAAAGCTTTCTTTTCAAGGAAGATAATTTGCATGTGGGGCTCCATTCAAGTACTTTGAAAATGTGTCCAAGGAAACATAGCAATTGAAATGATTATCAGAAACTGGTTGTATTTCATTCCAAATCACACTTATTTCCAAGACACTTTGGTAAGTTAGAAAAGGATCAAGAGAGGGTAGTTGGATCTTACTCTTAGTCTTTAAACATAGAGGAAATGTTTGATTATTCTCTTGTTTGGTCTATGGCAACTCGATCTGTTTCTTTGTTTTATTCCTCCAGTGTTTGCAGGTATAATGTATATTATTAGTCTTACAACTTGAAGAAATTTTTTGTGTGTCTATGTGTAAAATAATTTTAGAAGTAAGTAGACATTATAGTTGGAAATTTGGAGAACAAGCTAGGGAGTCTGTGCAACCACTGGGCTTGATCATAATTTCTGCTTTTGAATTAGGTTTCCCACAAGGGAGATGCAAGAGAAAAGCCAGACAAGTATCAATATCAAGTATAGTCGAAATAGTGACCTGCTGAGCCAAGAGTAGAGAGGGTGAAGTCCAATGTCACCTGTAAGTTCTTGACTCACATTGCTTGAACCTGGGGAGTTCACCTGCTCTCTCCGGGCCTCATTGTCTTTTCTGTGATAAGTGAGTCAGACCACATGAAGCCTAGGCAGGCTCAGTTCTAAAATTCTACAGTCTTATTTTCTACACATTCAGGAAGGCAAGTTGCTTTACGTACAAAAATGTATAATTGCATATTTTGCTCTGACCTAAAATATAGAGGTTCAAGTTTATTCTAATAAAAAATGTTTACACTTTTTATTTAGTGAAAGACTTTCAATTTCAGTCAAAAGAAATATAATAGCTTATAAATTGTTGAATAAGCCTGACACGTTGCTGGAGGCAAAAATAACAAAACAAACTATTCTATTTTGGGCACATTATGAGAAAGCAGAGTCCTTTAGAAATGACAATAATGCTGGGATAAATAGAAAGCAGCAGGAAAAGAAGAAGACCAAATATGAAATGGACTGACTCCATAACACAAGCCGTAGGCAGGAGTCCACAGGAGCTGAGCATGGCTCTTGAGCACAGGACATGGTGGACATCACTCATTCATAGGGTCACCAGGAGTTGGAGCTGATTCAAAGGCCCATAACACAAAAATTGTCAGTTGTCTTACTTCTCACTCGGAAGCTTCATTTACTTTCCCCGGTGAATGTGCTTTAAGACTGTTTTCCTTCACACATACACATCATATAATTATATTTACATTTTCAAATTTGGTTCATTATTTGAAACATTTTACCACTAATTGCTTACACTACTTTATGGTTTAAGGAATAATGTTTCTTAGGTACTAGCATGCATGAAAATGCTATTAGTTTCTGGGAAATTGGTACGATCTGAAGTTTCTAGGAAATTTACTCCAGGAAGTCCAGCATCACCTAAAGTAGACTTCTGTCTTTCCATGTTGACTCTTTACTTGAAGCACACTTTCCCAGTGTGCCAGGCTGAAGGATAGAGGTTTCGACATATCATAAAATTGTTAGTAGCCATGGATTATCTTTCTGATTTCATTTGCTTGATTCTTTTTTAAATTTATTGGGATGACATTGGTTAATAAAATTATGTAGGTTTCAAGTGTACAATTCAATAATACGTCATCTATATGTTCTACTGTATGTTCGCCACCCAAAGTCAAATCTCCTTCTGTCCCCATATATTTGAGCCTCTTTACCCTTATCTATCCCCGCCCTCCTCCCTTTCCCTCTGGTAACCAATAAAATGTTGTCTGTGTCTATGAGTTTTTGTTTGTTTGTCTTATTCATTTGCTGCTTTAATTTTTATATATCCCACATGAGTGAAATCATGTGGTTCTTAAATTTTTCTGTCTAACTTTTGCTTGGCATGATAATTCTAAGATCCAGACAAGTTGTTGCAAATGGCAGCATTTCATCTTTTCTTATGGCTGGGTAATATTCTGTCATATATATTTACACCAAATATTCTTTATTCAATCATCTATCAAAGGACAGTTGTTACCATGTCTCGGTCATGATGAATAATACTGCAATGAACATAGAGGTGCATATATCTTTATTGATAAACGTTTTCAAATATTTTGTGTAGATACCCAGAAGAGGGATTGCTGAGTCATATCTTAACACTATTCTTAATTTTTTGAGGAGCCTCCATACTGCTTTCCATAGTGGCTGTATAATTTACATTCCCATTGGCAGTATATAAGGGATCTTTTTCCCCCCACAACCTCTCCAATATTTGTTATTACTTGTCTTGTTGATAATAGCCATTCTAACAGGTGTGAGGTGGTATCTCATTGTGGTTTTGATTTTCATTTCTCTAATAGCTAGTGAATTTGAGCACCTTTTCATATGTCTGTTGGCCATTTGTATGTCTTCTTGGGAGGATTGTCTGTTCAGGTTCTCTGCCCACTTTTTAATTGGATTGTTTTTTGTTGTTGAGTTGTATGAGTTCTTTATATATTTTGAATATTAGTTTCTTATCAGAGATGTTTGCAAATATCTTCTCCCATTCAGTTCATTGCCTCTTTGTTTTGTTGATGGTTTCTTTTGCTGTGCAGAAGCTTTTTAGTTTGATACAGTCCCATTCATAAATTTTCACTTTTATTTTCTTTGCTTTGAGGTCAAATTCATAAAATCCTCTCTAAAACTAAGGTCTATGAGTTTAATACCTATGTTTTCTTCTATACAATATATTGTTTCATGTCTTATATTTAGGTCTTTGATCCATTTTGAGTTAATTTTGGTGACAGATAGCATTTAGTTTCATTCTTTTGCATATGGGTTTCCAATTTCCCCAGCATGATTTATTGAAGAGGCTTTCTTTTCTCCACTGTATATTTTTGGCTCCTTTCTTGAAAATTATTTGCTCTTATATATGTGGGTTTATTTCTAGCATCTCAATTCTGTTCCATTGTTCTGTATGTCTGTTTTTCTGCAAATACCATGCTTTTTTGATATTGCCTCTTTGTAGTATAATTGTGTTCCTATGTACTAACAATGGAATTTCAGAAAAAGAAATGGGAAAAAAAAGTTTCTTTTGTATTTACAACAAAAAGAATAAAATGCCTAGGAATAAACTTAATAAAGTATGTAAACAACCTATACACTGAAACCTATAAGACATTATTAAAATAAACTGAAGTAGACACAAATAAATGGAAAGTTATTCTGTGTTCTTAGATTGGATCAACATAGTTAAATTGGCCACATTACTCAAAGCAGTATACAGATTTAATGCAAGCCCCATCAAAATCCTAATGGCATTTTTTAAAGAAATAGAAGAAAAATCCATTTTTTAAAAAGAAATAGAAGAAAAAATTTGCATGGAATCACAAAAGACCCTAAGTAGCTAAAGCAATCTTGAGACAAAAAGACAAGGTCGGTAGTATTACACTGCCCGATTTCAAATTATATTGTAAAGTGACAATAATCAAAACAGCATGTGTTTGCTTGCTTTTGCATTGTTCTACTGGTATGATCTGCATAGCACTGTCCTTCTTCAGAGTAGATGTCTAGATTCCTCTTCAGTAAAACGAGAGGAAAATGAGACTCTGCCCACAAAAGAAAGGCTGTAAGAAAAACATTTAAAAATATTCTTAGTTCTCTGGGGAAGGCAAATACATGAATATAACTTATAATTAAAAAATATTCATCCCCATTGATGATCAGAAAGATTTGATGTGGCTTACAGTATAATACATAAGTGCAATAAAATAGAAAATCATTAATAAAAGAATGAGAAGAACCAATCTATAGGAAAGAAAAGAGTAAGAATTTTTTTTTAATGTTCTGTTTGTTTTGTTTATTTTAAGGAGCTGAAGATCCAATACTGGATTATTACCCCTGGGAATTTCTACATACTGACAAAATTTGCTTCCTCATGGGATAAGGCTATTCAGTGGAATCACTATGGGATGCGAAAGTTTCTGACTCGGAGGCTGCTGAGCCTGACAAGTAGTAACTATCAGCAGTTACCATCTGACAGTTATTCTGTGGCTTAAGGAAAATGGCTTGTGGTCACAGTCCAATCTGTGCTGGACAGGTATCCACATCACAAGAAACCACTACTAAATTTGGCACCAAGACAAACTATTATTGGCAGCAAAGAGAGAAGGCCTGAATCAGCATTCAGACTTGAGAGCTCTGACCATCTAACCTGGTCACTCCAGGTCAGGGCCGAGAGAGGCATGTTCGCAGGGTAAAATGGGAACATGGGAAGAAGGGTCATTGCCTGAGAGCACTTGACAGTCTATGAATAAAATGATCATTTTGATTTCTAGGCTTTTCCCACTTGATACATTTTTATGTATTTAATTTCATAAAGAAAAAGAACTCCTTTATATTGAATGTGATCTTTCATCAGCAAATTAAATTTAAAAAATAGTATAGACACTATTGCTATAGAAGAGTGTATCTAAGCATTCAAGATTATTTTAAACACAGTCCCTGTGCTGAGAGAGCTCACAGTTTCACAGAATGGTGAAGCAATGATGAAGACAAGCAAAGAACTCCATGCTGAAAGGTCATTCGGCAGTGAAAGCATGGCATTCAGTGTGCTGAGGTTCATGGGCAGTTTACTACTGACCACCTCAAGGGCGGCAGAGGCCCTGTGGTGGTTCTATCCAGAGGGCAGCATTCTTAAATCCTTATTTTCCTTAAACTTGACATCCTAGTAGGCTCTGGTATCTACTGCAGAAAAATATAAATGGCTTATTTTTCCAATAGGAGCTCACTTTGTTTCCTTCACTTCTCCATATCTGGTTATTTTTATTCAACACACAGTAAAATACATCCCTGAATGGAGAGAGCATACTAATGGATCAAAGGTGTTCCAAGGGCATTGCCACCAATATGTCAACAGTGGAATTTACCTGGCCCAAGGGGCCCAACAGTCATTAAACAGGGTAGCAGTCGGAGGCGCCAATGAGCTCTACAGTATTACAGTTAACCTTGACCCTGGTAGGGTGGGTGCACCTCCTGCTGGTGAATAAATGAGGTAAATTTAATGGCAGCTTTTGAGGTGAACCAATGTTTTATTCCTTGGCCAAGGCTGAAAACGTGGCTGGCCAGAAGGAGCAAGAGGGTGATATTTAGGAGAGTGGAGAGGCAGGCAAAATGCTCGTAAAGAACTTGGAAAATGCTTATAAACGTGGTTGAAAAGAGACAAGGCATTGGAAACAAAAGCAGATTTTCCAAACCAAATCTCTGAGATGCAATTATATATTTTTTTCTGGAGACAAGCTCTGGTTGAGCTGTGTGGTACAACTGCTAACAGCCTTTGCCAGAAGGAGTCAAGTAAACATGGCAAAGAAATGTTTTGTCCTTTAGGGAATATTGACTTTTCTCTTTCCTGTGACTGCTATTTTTTTTTTTTTTTAACCCTACCTGGAAACAGTTAGAGTTGTTATAATCATATCAAACTAAATTCAGGAAAAACGAATTAGCCCTAAATGTACTTAGCATTAGCACATGGTGCTGATGTAGTCAACATAACTTAGAATAATTAAAGTTTTGTGACGTTTTCCCTTTTACTTGACACCGTTTGCTTAATTTCTTTGGATAGTCATAATTTTTGGCATTTGAATGTAAAATGTTGTATCTGCTTTTCCCACTAAACCAAAGACAATTTTTCACTGTTTAAATACCATTTCAAAGTGAAAAGAACAGAATATAATTATAAGGAAAAGGAACAGGATTGATGTGATTAGGACAAATGTAACCTAATTGCTAGCTTAAATGTAAATGATCATGATTGAGGGTAGAATTTGATTTCTAATGATTCATAATACTCAAAATATAATTTGCTTGTTGTTCCATAACGACAACAAAAAATGTTTCCTATTTTTTTGTTTTTGTTTTTTTGCCTTTACTGACTTCTGACTTTCAGAGTTGTCTTTGTAAACAATTTTGAAATTGAACGAAGGGTATGGGAAAAGGCTCAGTAAACTTGTTAGTGTTTTCTTATCACTTCAATATATATTTAGGAAAAATCAGAGTATCCATTATCTAATATTTCTGGTAATTTAAATTAGTCATGTGCAAAGGAAACACGTGACTTCTACTAAAGACCTTCCTATTTTATCAGTTTATTTTCTTACAATAACGAAAGTAGAACTCTTTGACATTTTATAAATCCTTCAACTTGAGGCAGGCTAGATTATGCCAATAAAGCATCTAATTAATGCCTCTTTAAAAAAAAAAATCAGCATGTTCACTTGAGCCTCTAAAAAGAAGTGTGTTAAAAGTTATAATGCAATAACAATGAATGTTTGGATTGCTTCTTCTCCTGGTAGATAGCAGTGTGGGCTCTACCTCACAGGGTCCCACAGTTAGCATTCTTCAAGGACCACGTGGTGAGGGCGAGTATAACCACCATAAACACCACCAGGGGGTGCCAAAGGACAGCACCTGTTTGCATAATAGGCTAAAGGGCACTACAAAAAGAGTCGGAGAGAATTACACAAAGTGATAAAATTTGTACTTGGTTCCCCCTTGGGCCGTGGTGGAGTACCTTCTTATATAAATAGATTTGGCAAAGAGTTTTCAGTCAGTGGAGATGGGTGAGACCATTGCAATCACCTGGCAAACCTCCTTATTTTATATACAAGCCTACTGAGATCTAGAGAGATGAGACTGTCCAAAGCCTCCACTGGTGGATTGTGACAGAACTGGAACCAGAACTCAGGTCTCTAGATTTTTCCTTCAGAGCTTCTTCCACTCCACCACGCTCTCTCCTCACAGCGAAAATGTTCCGAGGGACGTTGACACATTGCGCCTGACCTGGCTTCGTTGTCCTTTTCAGCCCTTTGGTGGTTGGAGAATCATCTTCTTCCCTGAACCTCCAGATTGTAATGACTTGCTATGTTGAATTTTTTCCTCCGTATTCCCTTCTTAGAGATTCTTATGGAAGAGAACAAGACTCATTTTGAGGACTTTTTGTTCTCCCGAGGGAAACTGAACATCCCTATTGGAGTGTGTTCTAATTCTCTCCTGACATTTTACATCTGCTTTTCCAGTAAGCGCCAGCTGCCGAATCTTTCTTATTTCTATAGTCTGGAGGAACCTGTTGGCCTCTTGTCAAAACTAACAAAATCTCTCATGCCAGAAAATACATTGGGAACAATATTTTAAAATATATTAAAATGTCTGTATGATAATGCATGCTAAAAACCCATTTTTACCTGATACAGATCCAAAGTCTTCAGGTAAAACCTGTGTTTCTGCTTTGTGATAGAGCCTCTGCTTTCTCCATAACCAACCAACTTTAGGCCCATATTATGAATCTGGGTGAAAAGCCTACTGCACAACATAAATTAGAATTAGAATCATAACCGAAATCTTTTAGAGGGCTTATCGATTTTAACATGCTTGGTCCGTAGAGGCAGCTTTAGTGAGTCCACTTCCTCCTAATTTGGCAGCTACGTTGTTATGGCCAGACCTTGGACTAATGAGGTTACAGCTGTCAGGGTGAATCAACAGATCCAAATATGACCAAGGAATTGAGTAGCTGGTTTCAGCAAATTTGTGCAAATGTACAGATTGGATGGGCAGTATTTACATGGGTGACTCAAAACAAACTTTCAGGAATTGGGCCAAGCATGATCTCACTAGTTCTTAGCTTGACTCTAGGGAGATAAGACACAAATTACAGAAACAGGAGATGAAATACGAAAGCATTCATAGCTCTGAGCGACCCATGAAAAGCCCATTTGTAGCCAACATATTTTTCTTTTAAGCAAGTATCTAATTTAATTTCCAACGCTTGAGTCTGGTCATTCCTCAAGAAAGTTCTCAAACTGTCTTGATGATTCAGCGTGGGGTTTGAGCGTCTTTTACCCTTGCCATGGGACTTTATGTAAGAGCTAACCCTCCCCTTGATCTGTGCACTTATGAGAGCATCCAAAGTGAGTGCCACGATGGCTGCACATCCATTTTGTTATGAAAACATCATTCTATTAATATAAATACAGACGGCATTTGCCAGGGCTAACTAGAACAGGTGCAAAGTCTTTAGATGCTTGCTTGTACTGAGAAATGAAAAGAGTGGACAAACAGTTTTCTGTGGTGGCATTGCTGGTGTCAATGTAACATTCATCTCTGTTGCATTCCTTGATGGTCATGGAAGGTAGCCTGGGAAACTCAATACGAAGAGCTTGTAGGGTCGAGAGGGAGGCAGGAGGAAGAGAAAGATAGCAGTGACATGGTCTCTAGGATTCTGTTTATGCAAATACTCTTCTCTTGATCTGGGCTCACATGGGTTACATACAGAGTGCATTCTGTCAAATCTCCTGCTGTGAGTTCGGGGATGCTGCCAACATAAATATTCTGCTGATTCTGAATTTAGAAAACAGCTTAAAGGCTCCTGATATTTCTGTTCTTCCTCTTTTTTTTTTTTTTTTTAATCTTACCCATGTGACTGCCACTGTGTTGCGCGTGGTTTCAAATTTACTTTGTAGTTTTCCAGGCAGGAGAAAGTCATTACAGAAAGGCACATCTGGGTTCCTATTCCTATCATCAGTTATCTCAAGGTTCCACTTTGTCCCATGGAGTAAAAGCACTAAACACATGTGCTCTTTGTGGAATAGCCTTAATAAACAAACAATAAATACTCTATAGTTATAAATCTTTATACTTTGGGGAACCCCTCCTCAGAAGTAAGTTCTCGAGGGCATAAGTGTGTTACGCACGCAAACATACATACCTATACACACACATTCATATATAGTAGTTTGGAATTCATCATCAGTTCCATTATGGTGGTCTCTCTCACTGTGGCAGGCAAAATTTTAATGGCCCCCAAAGTTCCTGTCCCCTGGAATACATATCCTATACAATCTTCCCTCCCTGAGTGCAGGTAAAACCTGTGAATGTGATGGGATATTGTTATATGGCAAAGGTGAAGGAATTATAAAGATGCCATTAATGTCCCTAATCAGTTGACTTTGAGTTAATCAAAAGAGAGATTATTCTGAGTGTCTGACCTAATTAAGTGATGCTTTAAAAGAGGTCAGAGAGATCCTTTTGCTGGCTTTGTTATGAGAGGGCACATGAGAGGGGCACACGACAAGAACTACGGGGACCTCCAGGTATTGAGACAGGCCCTGAACTGACATCCAGAAAGAAAGAGGGTCCTCTGTCCTACAGCAGCAAGGAACTGAATTTAGTTACAACTATGTGAGCTTAGAAAAGGACTTGGGCCTTAGATGGGATCACAGCCCTGGCTGAAACCTTGATTTCAACCTGGAGTGATCTTGGGCAGAGAATCCAATTAAGCTGAGCAATGATATATGGATGTCACTTTAAGCCACTAGGTTTGTGGTAATTTGTTATACAGTAATAGAAAACTAATGCACCATGTTTGGTACAAAGTATATCTAGGCTTTGAACATCAACAGGACTTGCATTCTCAAGATAGGGAAAAGTGTACCCACATTGCGCATACCACAAATTACCTGTTATAAAGAACATCAAATTATAAATGGTGGCAGTGGTTGTTAGTCTTCTTGTCAAACATCTCATTTTCTTCTCTGCTTTAGGGTTACTAGCTACTCTTTCATTTCTCAAAAGAGATAGAAGTTTGTTTGAATTATGATTGAAGGCTTTGAAACACAACATCATAATCAAGATGCATTATGTTTTGTTATGGGATTAAAAAATTATTCATGAGGTTTCCTAGCTTTTCCTCTGTGCTACCTTCTAAAGAGGAGCCTGGCTTGTCACCAGACTAATCTTTGGGTTTCATAATGAAGAATCAGGAGGAAAGGATGTTAGGAGGCTCAAAAGCCAGGGCTGGGTATTTTGTCTGGGAGAATTTGTCATGGCAGATACCTTCTTGACCATGAAGGCGGGGATCCCATATTGCTGGTGCTAAGAATGTTGCCTTGTATATAGTTGGTATTAACAAATATTTAAAAAATAAACTACATTAAACAAAAGAGGACATAGACAGCAGGCAAAAGTGAGTTTTTAAAGAGGTGTTCTCAGTTCTACAAGTCACCTTTATGGTATTAAAAATTGAAATAAATGACCGAGGTTTTTTTTGAAATGACTTTTGTGAATTGGATTCTGTCCTGGGCCACAGGGATCAAAGATTGTAAACATAAATTGGTCACAAATTTTGAATGCCTTTGACATTTTTGGCACTAGGTCCTACGGCCTCTGTAATGTATGAGATGCAGGTCCTGCCTTAGTGCTTCTGATACTGTGGAAGGTCATACTAGGAGATCCATCTTCCCTTGTTGTTGGTAAGGTCAGCAAGAGAATGGCCACCTCAGACACATGTGCAGACTTCCAGAGAGGGTTCTCCAGCCATGCAATGGGCAAGATGGGACAGTAAGCCTGTGGCCCATGAATGTCCAACTTGTAGTCTTGAGCAGAATTGAAAGATAAGAACCACCCAGCTCTCTTTTTACTATGATGAATCACTGATGTCGTCAGCCTTGATTATATTTCAGGATTTGCAAATCCAATTTAATTACTACTATTCCAAATCATATGCAGAAATGTAATGCTTTAAGGAAATGCTTTACATTTTAAGAAATGCAATGCTTTAAAGGATAAGGGATGGTTGATAGCTGAAGTGATTTTTTAACAATGCACCTGCATACAAAATTTGAGTAGGAACAAAGGAAAAGGGAAAGCTGCTTATTATTCTTTTTAGAATACATGGTAGGTAGCAAACTACAGCCTGCGGGCCAAACCTTGGTTTTGTAAATAATTATTCTTTGGAACACAATCATGTTTATTAGGTAATGCCATACTTATGGCTTCTTTCACTCTACAATGTCAGAGGTGAGTGGCTGAGACAGAAAATCTTTTGCAAAGCCTAAAATATTTCCACCTGTTCCTATATAGAAAGAGGTTGCTGAGCCCTATTCCAGAAAGACTTCCCTTATTTCTTGTTGTCACAGAAAGCCATGGAAAAGGAATCTCTACGGCAGGGGAGTTTTGTTATTTAGGAAGATTTAGGAAAAGAAACTGTTTCTATGGATCAGTTTGGAAAATGTCTAGCTCTGAAAACAGTATTTAACAGTAATTGTGCTCTTGTCACTGAAAGACCACTCCTGTTGCATCTGGGGTTCAGACCCCCATACCCACGTCTGCCTGGACCCAGCACTTAAAACCTAAGTATCGCACTACAATAGTGTGTCAAGATGATACATACTGGTATGCTCTACATAAGACAATTGAAAGAGAAGAAAATTATTCTATTTTGGGGCCAAATGCATATTTTGGGATTGGAAATGTGTAGTATAAAAAGAATGAATTTATTTAACTCCCTAAACGTGAACTTAATACAACAGTTTTTGAGTATGGTTTACCAGAAATCTCTTATTTTCATTTCTTGTCTTTGAGCAACAAAAGACATTAATTCATTAACCCAACAAACGTTTACTGAGTATTTACTATGGCTAGGCACCTCATGGCCATGGAAGACCAGCCTTTTCTCCAGATGGAGTGATATTTGCTCACACAAACTTTTTTTTCCACCCTCAGGACAACGGGAAGATGACAAACAACATATATCTTAGGTAAGAACTTCTGGTTACAAGGGGGAATACCTTCCGGAGGCAACTTTAGTAAAATTCAGGTATCAAGGAGTCTCCCCAGGTTAACCTGAAATGTCAGTGAGGTGCCCTCAGTAAATGCTAGTGGAATAGGAATGAATAGGATTGTTTTGCTTGTGAATAAAACCATGCTTTTAATACTAAGGTTTAGAAAAAGTCTCTGAAGTCCATGAAAATTGGGGTTAGGGAATATCAATTGTAATTCCACCCCTCCCCCCCTTTTTTTTTGCATTAGAAGATTGCAACTGCCTCCTAGAAGTATGTTTAGAGCAGTAATTCTCAACTGAGGGATGATTTTTGCATCCCAGAAAATATATGAAAATGTCTGTAGATGTCACAGCCTCAGGAGAGAGTGCTACTGGTATCTAGTGATTAGAGACTGGGATGTCACTGGACATCCTGCAATGCACAGGACAGGCCACAACAAAGAATTAACCAACTTAAAATGTTCATAGTGCAAACGTTAAGAAATTCTGGCTTAGAGGTTTTATTACCTTTTTAGGGCAGTAGAGCATTTATCCAGTTTAGAAAGTCATATAGGTAAAGGAGAAAATAAGTCTTATCTGCTCAAGAAGAAGCTTATGCAGTAGTAGAATCTAGCCCACACATTTATAACTACTACTATTTGTGAGCATAGAATGAATTTTCAGGTCCACCTATTTTTTTTTTTTTTTATATCCTGGAACTTATAATTAGCATTTATTTATACTAGTTTCGTAGGGCTGCTGTAACAAAGCACTACAAACTGGGATGCTTAAATGCCAGAAATGTATTGTCCCACAGTTCTGGAGGCTAAAAGTTTGAGATCATGGTGTCAGCAGCATTGGTTCTTTCTAAGGGTTGTAAAGGGGGATGTGCCCATGCCGCTGTCTCCTAGCTTTCGGTGGTTTGCTGGCAATCTCTGGCTTTTGCAGCATCATCCCCACCCCGCCTTCATCTTCACTTGGCATGTCCCTGTGTTTCTGTGCGCAATTTCCTCTTTTTTATGAGAACATCAGTAATGTTGGATTAGAGCTCACCTTAATGACCTTCTTTTAACTTGATTACATCTTGGTTAGACTCTGTCTCCAAATAAGGTCACATTCTGAGGCACCGAGTGTTAGGATGTCATCATATCTTATTTTTTTGCGGAGAGGGGGAGAGGGTGAGGGCAGAAAGGCGCTGGGGACACGATTCAATCTGTACAGCAGCATAGGCCAGTACTGTTTTAGAAATGGCCAGTTCAGTAGCCATTTTCACAGTTTACTGAGCATCCACTTTCATTTTAAGAGTCTAGAAAGGCAGACATTTCGAAGAGACTCAGTGGGAAAGAGTCAAATGCACTTTCATTTTAAAGTGACAAAATCGATATGAAAAGGATTTAACTTTCAATTAATTCATGTCACCATTCTCTGACACAATAAGCGATCTTTAAACTCCTTGTGAGCATTCAGCAATATCTAGTACATAAGCAATAAGGAAGATAAGTTTGCTTGCAGAAAAGCTCCATTTGCCCTGAAACCGAATATGAGCAACTTAATTTGTGCTTAAAGGGAGACCTAGTTGGGCGGACTTGCTTACATTATTGTCTGTTCATGTTTCTAAATGGTCTCCCTGAAGCTTGTGGCCACCTTTGGTGGTCACTACGGTGCTTAAACAAAAGAGTCCAATGTGCTCGCTGCAATCCTGCCACCCTCAAGTGACCAGCCAAAATTACCTGTGACCTTTCCCAGGAGCGTGAGCAGAAAACCCTTCTCAAAATAGGGAGTGATAAAGAAATTTGGACTTTACTCTTTCATGGGTTTGCTCATAGGAATGTTTATTGGCGAGACACTAAGAATAAACCCAGTTATTGAGGAGGGAGCTGGGAAGTTGACAAGCATGGCTAAACTCAGCAGAGAAATTTGATGAGGAAATTAGACGCTGTGTAGATGGTGTGTAGTGATTAGTCTTCTGAAAGCCAGGATTATTATATAAGTAAAGGGGGGAAGGGCAGCTTATTGTGTCTGACAGACTGCATTTATACAAGTATTCTTTCAATTGATTTAAACCATAATGCTGCATTTGTTCATAAATTTTTAGCAAACCCTTTTTCTTTATTGAGATAAAACACCAAAGCAGTAGCATTTTCCTTTCAAAACTAGATATCAACAAAAGGAATTAGGATGAATAAAAATGTGCCGCTACAACCTCTTTCTGAAACAGATTTTTTTTTTAAATTAATACAATGCATTTTAAAATTCCTATATTTCATTAATGATTGAGTTCGAGTGTACCTATAGCAATAAAGAATCCTGGTCCTACAATCGCATAACATAGGGGAAAAGAGATGAGTCAAAAATTCTACCCAAATGAACATTTTTAAAGTCTTATTCAGTGACTCTTATTCCAACTGGCCAAAAAAGCTTTTTTGTAACCTCTAATCTCACATGATCATTTATTCTAAAAGATTTTTCTAACTTTGCTTTCATTCAATTTATCAAATGAGATAATATATATTGGGCTTACCTAGCATAGTGCCTGGCACGTAACAAGTGCTCAGTAAGGTGGATTATCTTCTCATTTTAATTCCCATCTTCACCCCGGCTACCACTTTCATAGTCACATATACAGTAAAGGTGCTGTGTATTGGCAAGAAACACTGTAAAAACACAAATCTCGGCTGTCCACACAATGTGACTGCTGGTGTTTTGCTCTGCACCCTCTGTATTGTCGCATGTAGCCAGACCAGCTGCAGATTAAATGGCTTGTTTAAACTGCGGTAAACAAATTTTATATGTGGATTTCTTTGACAGCCATTATGACCTTTTGTGGGAAAAACTCAACCTTAGCAAGCTAAAAATTCAAGTGACTTCAAATGTGGTCCATGTTTCAGATTGTACGGAACAATTTTTCTGTCTGAAGTTGCAAGATGCAAGGAGAAAGCATTTGCCTTTCTAATGTCAAACATGAAACTAGAAAAACTACATTTTAGGATGTCTCCTAAAACTATTTCATCCTTGTTTTTTTAAAAAAATCATTCATTTCATCTGGCCTTAGAGTTATTGTTTTAAATGAACTATTTACATTTGCATGTTGTTGCTTGCTTAAACGATATATTCACTGAGTCACTCAAAAGAGAGGGAATATAGATGAGTAACGTATTAATTTTCTGGAGCTTAATTAGTTAATAAGGACAATCTATTCTTGTCATAAACAAGACATACAACAGAGACTTCTCCAACTCTCTTTGTGTTGAAATTGCACAGGATTGGTTTAGAGATCTTCACTGGGTAGATGTCAACTTCGCACATTAATTTTCTTCTTCTTTCCTAATGTGACCCAATATTTTGTATATACAGTGAGAAATGAGGCACAAACAAAGAAAACAAAGAACTATTCACTAATGCTGGTGTGTTATATCAATGAAATTAGTGTATTTCATAAGAATATACTGATGTATGCTCTATACATTTTATGAATGCATGCCACTTGAGGTCAAATAGCTTGCAAACTGCACATATCACAAAGAACTTCTAAATTCTTTGGGAATCTTTTACTCACCTGTTCCTTGCAACGATCTAATGAGCAAGTATTTTTAATCCCATTTTACAATTTAGGAAGCTGAGGCCCAGAAGGATTAAGTAATTTTCTCGAGATCACATAGCTAGTAAATGGCAGAGCCCACATTTAAACCCAGGCAGTTTGGCTTCAGTTCTCATGCTCTTAAACCCCAAACTGTTTCTTAATGGGGGGTCGGAAGTGAGGAGAAAGATAAACACTTGTTTTGAAAGAAAGCCCTCAGAAGAACAATTTCAAAACAACTATTTAAGAAACTAGAAATAAGGTTTACATTTCCTCCGGTGAGGTCTTTCCTATATTGCTGGCCATAAGGCAATTTTTGAAGAAAATCTTAGGTTATCCAGGTATACATGAGTTTTTTTAATTTTAATGTATAAAAAAATAGTATGATGATGAATATAGTGGAAAATATCAAAGAATTGCAATAGGTCAAAAAGATTAGTAAATAACCTGTATAATACAATCTTCCAGGATGTCTCTACTTTTCTTGTTTGAGATATTCAACTTTTGTAATTGTAAAAAAAAAAAAAAAAAAGATTATAGGCAAATGAGTTTCTTTATAAAAATGCAAAAATATTGTGTCAAGTGAAATGCAATGATAATTACCTTATAAATAGACCCATTTAATTGTATGTGATTTTAATTTGAAATGGTTCTAACAGCTTACTATTTCTTCCATTAATTAATGAATTAAGTAAAATATTTTATGTGTGTATATTTCATATATATATGAATCAATGATTAAATGTTTTTAAATGTTATCATTTATCAAAATCTACCTTCTAGCCAATAAGCATTCCATTCTTTACTTTCTAGTAAGTAACAAAAACTCATTTGAAATTCTGAGCCCATAGTTTTTTTTTTTTTGATAAACATGAAAACTTCCTACAAGTATTCTTGAAAACAACATCTTCTAGGTAAATTTGTGCCTTGGTGCCTTCTCCAAATTTTATACCTCTTCTTTCTATCCCATATCCTTTATCTTGGTAAATATGAAGTGTATTTGCTACACATTTAATATCACCACTATTATTCTTGGAATAATTGCTCTAATTGACTTATTAAACTGAGGGGTTTTTTTTAATAGTGAAAGTCATTTTGCTGACTTTATGTATATATGCTACTTTTTTATACCCATATAAATGGATTTTTAATGAATTGTACTTTGGCATCTACCAGTATAATTAATAAATATCTAATAAATATTATAGTAAATATTAAACAAACAAAAAAGAAACTAGAAAGAAAAGAATATAATATACCAAAAGAGGAGAAAGTAACTGAAAGTAAAGTTCAGAAATCACTGAAATTGGAAATAAAAAACAATAGAGAAAATAAATAGACCAGCTTTTTACATGAAATTAGACAAAAGAGTTTGAGTCTATTTATGCATTGTACTCAAATGATTTTTTATTTTTTGATTCATAAAGTAGAAAATTCATTTTAAGATCTTAATATAATATTAGCCCTTTACTAAACCATCATATCTAGTCATTGTATTTATAAACTACTTAGAAGTTTATATTATAACCTTGAGAGTATTTCTTGTGTAGCCCAACAATTTTACATTTAAATAAAAAAGCATGTGTTTTGAATATGTATAAACCTTTTATGCACTCCCATTCTTCATTTCACAGTGGTTTCATATATTGCTGAATTAATTGTTTTAGGCATAAAAATCATCAGCTTTTTCTGAAGTGAACATCCTGCTTCACGAAAGATGCGGAAGTACAGTGCCATTGAATTAGTCACGAATGCTTGCTTTGTTTTTTTTGCAAACGCTGCCAAACCAAAAGTGTTTCAGGGGTTTATTTTACCTTTAAATGGAAGGACCAATTCCTTGGAGGGAAATTATATTTTGCACATTACGGTTTAAAATTATGTTTATTTTATTTTATTTTTGCAGCAGAGGTATTGTGACAAATGTTTTTTCTTTACAGTCACTGTTTGCCAAGAGAGCTTTGAAAATGTTGCTCATATTCCTTTCTGAAGACTCTGTTATTTCAAGTATGTTTTCTCTCTCCATTTTTTGCCAGCTGTGCAAATTTTTATAAAACAGCTTCAATATGAATCTTTTATGACTGTTCTTTAGTCATCTGAGTTATACTGAGCACGAAAGGCATAAGAGATATCCACTTTGGATACTGGCTCAGAGAGAGAGAGCAGTATGCAAGCCACACAAAAGAAACTCGATCCTCTAACAGCTAATTAAAAAAGCATTACTTTCCACCAGGGCTGACCTCCAGCCATATAAAGGATAAAGATGGCTGTCTGTCAATCATGTTTACCTAACAAATTCTGGCACGGGATCATGATGAATGGACAGATCTAAAAAGGGATGATATTGCTCAGAACTCCTTGGTACTCTTAATACCACCTTTAAAGAGGCAGAAGACCTCATCAGTAATTTGAAACCCCTGCCTCAGTGCTAGGGATACACCAGGGCTAAATTTGCCGAGGATGGCAAATACTAGATACAAGAAGGCAGGAGGAACTTATTTTCACATCCACAAGGATTTTGACGTAAGCATGTTTAAGATATCATAATGAGTTCATGTACTCTAATGTTTTTATTCAGATGTTTAAAAACCTATTTCATTACTTGAGGGTAAGCGAAAGACATAACAGTAGTCTGTTTTTGTTCTTCCCTGGAGTTATCCCCAAATCAACTGGCAGGAAGCAATCCCTGAAGTCATTTAGTCCACCCCCCTGTTTCCAGGCAGGCCAGCAATATCCTTCTCTCCTTCAGTCATAAAAATACTAGGAGAAGGTGGGTCTATAATTACTCTGCTATGCTACTATCGAGACTGTAGGTTTTTGACCAAGGGTGTCTGTAGTACATCCTCAAAATTCTTACTTTTTAGGATCTGATTTATGATTTTTGGATTTATTTTATTTTATTTTGCTAACTCAGGTTGAGACTGTGAGCTATTATATCTCTTTGCCATCTTTGTGCAGATTATTATTTTTTATTTTTTCCTTGAATCAGGTCATAAGTATGAAAGTATCTTATTTTAGATTTATCATAATTAAGTGCTATGAATTTTTCATTTTTGGACCATACCTCTGTAATAAATGCCTATTCATTCTCCACATTTCCTCAGTATGCACATGTAGATTTTGTAATACATTTATGACTGTTTTCTAATTAATTAATGCTAATCTTTCTTTTCAAAGGCAAATGGTAGTAGAGAGTGGAGGCTCTGGTTCACTCATTCTGTGGGGGAAGTTATGTAACCTTTTGGTGTCTCAGTTTATCATAAGTTAAACCAGACATAATAATAGTACTTTCTCATAGGATTTTTAAGAAGATTACAAAGATGGCTGTTGTGCTTAGATCAATTTCTTATATGTCATAAGTAAGCACTGTAAACATAGTTATTATCAAGAGCTAACCATCCGTTTAATGTTATAACAATATCAACCAAAAGTCCAAGCATTCAATAAAAATATAGAATTCTTTTAAGATAATTTCTTTGTTTTTGCTCAGTTGTATTTGGCACATGTGTTTCTCTTTCTCTTACTATAGCAGTTTTCCTTGGTGAGGCATCCTCTCAGGTATATGTTCCTTCATCATTTATAAAACTGCATTATCTCAATTATTTCAACAAATTTTCAAGATATGCTTAGATAATTTCTTTTCAGAATCAATTTATCATACCTACTTC
The DNA here is from genome assembly GCF_014176215.1 of Rousettus aegyptiacus. NCBI lineage: Eukaryota > Metazoa > Chordata > Mammalia > Chiroptera > Pteropodidae > Rousettus > Rousettus aegyptiacus. The sequence continues at coordinate 161,765,348 of NW_023416284.1, forward strand.
CTTATTCTGATTTGTTAGATTTTCAGTTATATAAAAAACATTATTAGGCTAATTTAGTTTTTTGGTCTCACTTGTAACATTAAAATTTTACTTAATACAATGATTCTGATACTCATAAATAGATTTGGGGTGATGAATTTTAATATATTTCCAACTTTTCATCTATAATTTTAATGGTCATGATGTGTTCCATGTCCATTCTCCTTTAACTGGAGAATAAATCACTGCCCACCTTTGACACCTATATCTAATTGGAATTAAGAGATTTGGTTGTAATTATCTAAATATTCTAGTTGATGAGATTATAGCTTTTTAATTTTTGCATGTCCACAAACCCATTATTTTAGTGTATAAGGAAATGAGATGAGGAAATGAGGGACTTCTACTTAGTGATATAAATTCAGTGTTATCTTGGGACCATGTGTATATGTTTGAGATTTCCTTGCTATTACTAAGAAGGGAAAGAGACTTTTGATAATTTATGACATATTAATGATGGCTAATTGAAATACATCTGAAACTTGTAATGTTTAATAGTGGTGAGAAAATTTAATTTGCCCTCTCTTTTACCTATGTTATAAAAAGAAGAAATATTTGAGTTCAGAGAAAGTGAAACATTAAGCAGGGAATATTATGTGGCTCTTTCTTTTTATTTGCTTTCCATGGGCTTTACTCTAAAATTCCTCTAAATGTCTGTCTTTATAACAGCTTTTGGCACTGTTATTTTTGGGTGACCTAATAAAGAATGCAACACAAGAAATAAGTGTAAAGGCTTAGGGCCCTGAGGACAAATATCTGCAATCAATCATGAAATTTACAACAGATACTAAAAGGAGGAGTGATTTTACAGAGAACAGAATTAGAGTGGCATAATATCATCATTGGAAAAGACTCTAAATGGCTTTTAATTCCAATGTACTCTAGAGGTGCAACTGATATTTCATAAATCATCTACATTAAAATACTACGTTCAAGGGTTATAAAAATTGAGGCATTGATGCATGTAATTTAAAGTACTTGGCTTCAAAATGAAGTTACTCTCTTGAGACTGATAAGAAACATAGCTGTCTTTTACACAAAACTTCACAATAGAACTTGTTTAACCTCAGAATTACCAGAGTAGAAGAAATTTTGAAGTGTTCTACCAATGACTTGTAGATTTAAAAATCCAGTGAGTTTCTTCCCATACCATGCCACTCCTGTATAATATAACCATCTAGCACCATTTTGAAAGAATTGGGGAAAGAGTGGACCAGTTGTCTAGGATGAACTTTCAAGGAGAAGAAACACAATATGGTACAAAGTGACCTGGATCTCAGATAACCAATAAATTTGCCATATTGACCTCTGTAATGCTTGATATAAAACATATTAAATAAAAATTTCAGTTGAGGCATCAAGGCAATCAATGTCTGATTTAAGGAGCTATAAGACAATGAAATAGCATTTCCTTTTTTTGTCTGATGGAAAATTATAAACATTTACAGAAGTAGGTAGAATTGTATGATGAATCCCTAGTATCAAATACTTGGCTTCAACACATGGCCAGTCCTGTTTCATCTCTATCTTCACTCTCTTTATTAGTGCATTATTCTGATACAAATTCCAGACATCATATCACTTTCTCTGTAAATACCTTAGTATGCATCACTAATAGATAAGGATCCTGCAATATTTAACATTTCCACAATACTACTTTCCTTCTAAAAAAACCCAAAAAACATTTCCTTAATATTATCAAATATCCGACCAGTGTTACATTTCCCTAATTGCCTTTTAAACTTTTTATAGATTGCATGTTTGAATTAAGATTCAAAGTCCATGAATCATATTTGGTTGATGTGTCTCTTCCTTCTTCTAATTTATAGGTTTTTTCTTTGCCTTATTTTTCTCTCTTATAATTATCTGTTGAAAAACTGGAATGTTTATCCTATAGTTTTCCATATTCTGAATTTTGTTGATTGTGTTCCTGTTTAATGAGTTCCTCACTTCTCCTAGTAAGTTTTAAAGGCTTGAACAACACCACATTTTCACAGAAGATGACCAAAAACTAATCCTCTTAACCTTTCACTTACAAAGTGTTAAGAAATGTGTAAGGGTTAGAAATGGGAGCAGATATTTGAAGGGAGGAGTTGGTATGCTGTGAATCTTTTTTCACCTCAAATCAAGAGAAAGGGCTTTCATAAGACCACTCTGAGAGTTTAATATAAGCCCCCCACTCTTAGTGTTTAGATTCTCACTTCAAAAATTTAAATGGTCAATAATGGCAAGACTAGCTTCTTTAATGTGTAACCAAGGAAGGCTTACTGTTGAGATTTGCATTCCTGTTTCATTTATACTAAATTTGCTCTGTTAATTAGACTGTAAGCTTGTTGTTAATGCATTGATTTATCTTTCTACCTAAACTTCCACAACATCTACCCTAGTGCTAGGCACCTATGTTACTTTCAATAAATAAATAAGTAAGTAAATAAGTAAATAAGTAAATAAATAAATAAATAAATAAATAAATAATACAAGTTGCTTAGTTGAGTTATTGGACTATCAAAATGCCACTCAAGCGATATCAAGAAAAATACATTACAAAAAATGTAATATTATCCAAGTTGTCATTTTAACATTTAAATATTACTACAATGTTAATTATTTTAATTGAAATAACATTTAATTGAAATAACATTTATAAACTGTGTTTATAAGTGTGTTTAAAAACAAGTTATTTGAGAAAACATTTACACAGAATTTCGTTAGCTGTCTTTGCTGTGGTTTGCCCATTTGAATAAATAAAGGAAAATAAAAGACAACTAATCTGGAAAAAATTTTGAAGACATATAAACAGGGAAAGTTCCAAATAATTCTCTTCACTAAGGATGAATTTAATATAATGGAAAGAGCATCAGGCTCAGAGTTGACTTATAGACTTAGTCTATCATGAAGTAGCTGTGTGCTATTAGCCTTAATTCAACTTTATGTGCTTTTGTTTTCTCATCCTTACTATGTCTTTTCAGAGCTCAGTGAGTAAAATAGGTAATAAAAGTAAAAGCACTTTTGAAATGATAAAAGTCTATGACGCAGAAGATTCTATGTGACTATGTGGACTTCTCTGTGCTTAGCAGCAGGAAAGAAAAGGTCGTGCTTCAAAGACTACCCTATTTAGAATTGCAGATATCAGGAAAAAGGACATTGTGGGTCTTTTGTACAGGTTTCCTAAAGTTGAAATGTATCCCATCGGTGGTACCTGCAGTGACTTTAGATGGTACATGAATGAATGCTTTTAAGTTGTGTGGTTACTTCAATGTATTTTAGAAAAAGATAAAGCAGCAAGACATCTAAACTTTAATATGACAGATACTATTTTCAACAAAATTATTTAAGTAAAATGTTATCATTTTAATGTAAAACATTACGATGTTATATAAATAGGGTGAATTAATGATATAATATTTTAAATGACTCAAGTTTGGGAAATACTTTTCTAGAGCTATCTGTGAAAAATAGTAGCCACTTGGCTGGCTTCTATTCAAGAAATTCAAAGATGGAAAATTCACTGCTGAACTGGGAAGCTAACTCTATCTTTGGAAACCTCTAAATATCTCAGTATCTTGCTCTTTTCTGTACAAAATCCATTTCATTGTGGCATCCAACATTTGATGTCAGTTCTGTAAATTAGGGACACCCTGAACAAGTCTCCTGGCTTTTTTCCCTCATCACAGTCATTGGTCCTCTACCCCAGCATCCCCCTACATGTCAGTAAAGTGGGTGGCAGAGTCAGGCTTTAATAATACAGATTGTTTCAGTTTCTTGAATCTCTACAGACCTTTTAAGATATTTTGGTTTTGGCTCGTTTTACATGGACTAATAATTTCCTTTTCAACTTTAAAAATTTTATAAAAGATGGGAGAAACTTGTTTATATGCTTTGGATTTTATTACACTTAGAAAATTGTAGATCTGTTAGAGTTTCTGAGGAGAAAGGGTCATTCCAAATTTTAAAATAATTTTTTTTCTGTAATATATTCTTACTGTGTTAAAATTATAGTTTATTGTTTATTGAAGACAAGCAAACTTTATTATTCCAGCTGCTCATCTTCTAAACTTGGTTTACATTGTAATGCTTGTTTTCAAGCTGTAACTCTGCCATCATATCTTTGGGAGATGTCAATTACATTAGGAAAAAGAAGATAATTGGTTTAACTTAAACAATACATCAGTATATTTTATTTCAGATCACATCCTTGGACTGAGACTTCTGAATTCTCTTGAACATAGCAGCTTCTCATATTTTTTCATGTATGCAAAGGAACTAGAAAGGAAGAATAATGCAAAGGAACAAAGCAAGGGTGTCAGATCTCTAAGAGACACTGCTTTCTATTTCATTGACTGCTTGAAAGAAGCAGCTCGATGGAGAGGCAGAGTTGATGTTCTGTGACTAGAGCATATAGAAAGACATAAATTTCAAGAAATAGACTAAAGTAACTTAGATATGTCTAATTCACCCAGTTATCACATCATTATAATTTTGCCAATCCCATGGCTGTCCTGATGAAAGGTGAGGTGACAGACTCTCCCAAAGTAAGTTCTCAGGCCATGAGAAACTTCTAATAACCATTGATCTCCCATGTGTTATTCCAATGGAAGTGAGTTTCTCTTCTGAGAATATTATTTGAAAAACAAAATCTTACTAACCTGAGAGGGGTTTTTACTAAACTTATGACCACTAGAGGAAGAAAATCTATAGTATTATTATCATTAATGGGGTGAACTTCTGTTGCATGCCAGAACTCCAGCTACAGAGTCTGATTAAGATGGAAGATGAATTGAGGTTAAAAAGAGAGAATGGAGGAAGGGAGCTAAGAAACTAACTCCGCTAACTGGACTAGATCCCCAAAGTGAATAGCCAGTACTTAAATGCACATTGTACAAAACATAGGAGTGAACTTGGACTGGGTTCTGGCACATGCCAATGTCATAAGTTATTTAATTTAATGCCCAGGACAGATCAAGGGAATGGGTGATGTATTAAGTGAGTCTAGCAATGACACTGTAAATCTAGAAATGGTCAATCCATTTAGAGTGCACCCTCACACACACCTTTAATGGTGTATTTTCATGGCCTCCATTAGATTAGACCTCTCTTCCTCCTACACTCCTTTTTGTTTAATCCATTCCAGCCTCACGGTGTTTTTGGTGTTCTCTGAACATACCATGCATGCTCCCAACTCAGGGCATTAGCAGTGACTGTCCACAGGATCAAGCAGCCTAAAGACTGTCTTTTTGTGGATTAGAAAAAGGTGACACTTTCTCCAGGCACTGCTCTAAATGGATGCCCCAGGCCACTTCCTTTTGCCTGGCACATTTCCCTCTCAGATATCTGTAGTGTTGGTTCTGTTGCCTCCTTCAGGTCTTTGCACACGTTATCATTCGAGTGATGCATATACTATCCTTCGTTGTGCAGCGTACATTACTTCTCTTTATTTTTCTCCATAGCACGTAGCATCTTCTGATATACTACATATTTCATTCATTTATAGTATTGGTCTTTCCATACTAAAATGTAATCCTCCTATGAGGATAGGTTTTGTTTTTTTGTTTTTCTTTTTTTGTTTTGTTCATGCTATATTCCCAGAAAAGTACCTGGAACATAGTAAGTGCTCAAATACTTGTTGAATTTTCATTTAAGTATTCCTTGAGGTCTGTCTTTTTTTTTTGTTTGTTTGTTTCAAGATCATGTCCCTTCTTAGCTTTCTGTTACTTCGAAGCTGAGGTTAATTTATAATTATAGATTTTTCACAGAGTCTACTCTTTCTAGAGACTTTCTCTAGGCTTCCTTTCAGATTTGCTTCTGCTTCATACAAACTGAATCCCTTTATGTTTCATAGCTCTAATTATTGAAATTAATTCTTGTTCAAATTAATTCCTATTGAGGCACATTTATTTATTTATTTATTTATTTATTTATTTATTTATTTATTCTGCACCAGGCCACTGGTCAGCTTGTAAATCAACTTTCTTTGGATCCTGCAGTTAGGCCTCTCAGTTATGGTTCAGAAGTCAAATAATGATTATACAGAGCGATCTGCCTTTTCTCCCTTGGGTGAGGCAGATACCTAATATATTCTGGTGTTAAAATTACTAGTTTAGTTTTGAGAGATATGGAGACGTGATTTGAGTTGGATGTCAGAGGTTTTCAAAATGTGTTTATCTGCCTTATTCTTTCTTAACCTACTTCTGGTTAATCCTCTTTCTTTTTAAATATTCCTTATCTCATGTAATGGCTAGCCATCCTGGCTAGAGATCTCAGTTCTTAGAAATGATTATCATCCCTCGTCAGTTCTATTTTTGAAAGAACTCTTGAATGAATATCTTTCTCTAAATTCCCATGTATGCCTCCTTAATTAAATTTCTCTAGACTTAAACTTCTCACTTCGAGAATATTACATACCACTACCAGAGTAGTTTTTAAAAATACTAATACAACCAGGCCATTTTTCTCTTCAGAATCCCTCCATGATCCTAGCTAATTCAGTAAGACAAGAAAAAAAGAAGGGAGAGTAGATCACATGATTGTGCAAATACAATCTAGAGGCACCTGCAAATAATCTAAAGAATTAACAAGTAAATTTAACAAAGTTGCTAGATACAAGGTAAACATATTAAAATCAATTATTTTTATCTACTAGGAACAAACGATGGTGGAAAATTGTAAAATAAAACAATTCCATTAATGTCAGCATTAAAAACTAAAATTTAAGGCTATATTTAATAAAAGATGTATAATATGCTAGTAGATGTTAAACAAATGCTTATTAAATTAACACCAAATAGTTCTGTCTAGAAATTATTTTCCAGTCACTTCTGGAGATGCTATATATACTTAAACCAAAGTAGAAATGCAAAAAGTGTTGTCAATTTACTTGGAAATATAAATGTGCTTTGCTCATCCTTAGCAAAATAAGTTCTTATACTCTAGCAGGACTGCAAATAATTTAAAAAATATCTTAGTGACAGCTTACACATTATTTTTAATTTTGTCTTTATGAATATTAAATGTATAGGGAAGTAGAGATAAGGGCTGGGTACATTTCTAGACATTTGAGTGTTCGTTGTGAAAAAAAAAAAACAAGCATCAAATTCCAAGAGTTATTTATATTTCTGGTAGCATGCTTGCTTTTCCAATAGCTACAATTTGAATACCTGAATAAATGCAGGCTTATCATGTAATTTTCTAATGCCAAAATTGTCAAATTTAAATTGTCAATTTAAATTTAAATTGCCAAATTGTCAACTTTTAAAAAAGATGAATGAAGCAAGATTTATTTGTGTTCATTTTCCTTGAATGGGGCCTTGTCAAACTCTTGGTTGGGTTCAACACTGCTGAAAGTTTGCCCTTGATTGTGACTGTCCTCCACAAACGTAGAAGAGCAGCCAGTTTCAACACATGATTCTCAGGGTTCATTTGGGGTTTTGATGGCAGTATGCAAAAATATAGATATTTGTTTGTGTTGGTTAAACATCTTAACTGACATTTTTCTAGGTGTTGTCTGACTATGTAAATTATATCTGGATATTAAATCATTGGTACAAACATTTCCTATTTTGAAGAAACTAATTAGGTCAAAATGACTAATTCTCAGTTGCAGAGTCATGAACACAAATTATGATTCATGGAAGTAGGCATGACTTCATATCCAGGACATGGTAACGCTTTATTTGTGTGCATTTAAGGAAGACAGGGGCAGAAGTTCATTTGCTGCACCTGTTACAAAAAGTTGTGAAGGCAAGTAATAGTCTGGAATGGTCTGCACATCATGCCCAGTGGCACTTCAAGAATGACTGCATATGCCAGCCACACGCTGGCAACCCCGCCTCTTTAGTCTTAACCATGACTCACACGCAGTTAGTACAGAGCAGGAAGCAACCGAAGGGAGGGACTCAGAACCTCCACTGGAGTAAGATTTACAAAAGGAAGCTGTTGAGGTGGGGATAAAGAATACATTTCCCCCTCAGTTTTATAACAAGTGGCAGGTTTTCATTTGTTAATTGAAGAATATTTATAAAGTGTATGCATTATTCTCATTAGTTATGCTTCTGAATTCGAATCAAGGATTATCTACATCCCACACATATTTAAAAAAAAAAACATTAGTATTTTTTGAGGAATTCAATGCCCTGGGTTTAACAAACCCGTTGTTCTTAGTGTTTTGTAAATTTCATCTGCTTTTTCCAGAAAGAAAGAAAATGTAGAGCAGACAAGTATTGCTTGTGAAACTGCTAAATACATGGTAGCTGAGGTCTACATGCTTAGCACATACTTATGGAAGTGTAGAGGCTTCAGTTATATGCCATTCCCAGGATGCGAGCTGCAGTGAACATTGGTTTTGCACTGTAACTCAAATCTATACACTTCTTTGATTTGGTTTTTAAAGAAACAATATAAGGATATTTTTTCCCCTACAGAATGTTTAGAAAGTAGAAAAGACTTCAGTAGTTTTGTTCTATTCAGTCTAGATAAGCAGCCAAAGAGTTCAGAAGCTCAATCCAAAATTATTCTTAATTTTACTTGCCAAAAGATCAGATTAAATATCACATAAGAATAGGTTTTTTGAAAGATTTCTGGTTCAGGATTTTCTGACTTTGGCATCAAACGAGGACACCGCAATACTACAAGTCCTTGACTCAGATCGGAGTATGAGCAGTACCTAGAAGTCTAAAATAGAAATACTATTTTCTGAATAACTCATAAGGATTTATTTATATGTATCTCTATAATAGTACCAGAATTAAATAACAGTTTCCTTTCTAATGATTTTAATTTATAGTAACAACAAATATTTAATGGCTTAAATATACTTTTACTTGCAGTTTGTCGAAACGCCATTTTTCAAAAAACAATTGTTTGTCCTTAAGTAGAACACATACCCTTTAACCGCTTGATCATTACATTTCTTTTTCATGTTTCTGTGTGGTATAATTTTCGCACTTTAAATAGTACACTATTAAGACATGTGGAGGATATTTTTGACTATATCATACCTATGGGTATTTGGTTTTTAAACATAATATGGTTTCTTAAAAGGTCTGGGATTGCACAAACAAATTTAGAATAAAATTACTTTCTTAACCATATCCCTGAAATGCTTAGAATTCTAGCTGTGGGTAAATCCTGATTCCTTTAGAGGTTACCTCTTCTCCTCAGACCAGCCATCCCCACTAATTAGACTGGCAGTGTGCTCGTGCTGACAGTTCCTGCATTGATTTACAGGCCTTGGAATTAGGGATTTTTTCATGAAGGGTGATTGCTGAGTGTTTCCTAATGCCTCTAAGTGCTACAAAGACTATATAGTTTAAATTCGGTGTTTATAAATTTTAATCCATACCAGATATGTATAGTCCTTTTTTCGATACTTTTAAATCAATTAAATTCTAAGTATTTGCTTTAGATTTTTTTTTTTCAAAGTGAAATAAACCAGCCCCAAAAGGCTATATATTATATGATTTCAACTACATGATATTCTGGAAGAGACAAAGCTACAGAGAAAGTAAAATTATCAGTGGTTGACAGGGGTTCAGGGGGAAAGGGTAGGGATAAATAGGTGACACAAAGGAAATTTTTAAGGTGGTAGAACTGTACTATATGATGCTGTAACAGTAGATAAATAACATTATGCATTTGACAAAACCTGTAGTACTTTACGGCTCAAAGAATGAACCTAATATATGCAAATTTAAAAAAATTAGGAAGTTGTGGGCATCTCAGGAAGAAATGCAGACTGTAACAAGACAATATGTCTGTATTATAAATGTATGAATCAACCTCACTGAAGGGGATGGGATAAAAGATGTTGACCCAAAAAACTTCAGAAATGAGTAGAGTCTATAAGACTAAATGTAAAAGGAACTGCATGTAAGTACTATACTCCAGTCAATAAAGTTGTTTCTCATGGGAGTACAGGGAGAAAATTCTGATGCCGATGTAGGTATACTGGAATTGAAAAATTAAGTAAATGGAAGACAGATGGTGAGAGTCATACTTCTCCTTATTGGAGTGGAAACTACAGATAAACTAGGGAAAGAAGCTTTTATTTATTAAATGCATTGGTTAATAAAATTATATAGATTTCAAGTGTACAATTCTATAATACATCATCTGTATATTGCATTGCATGTTTACCACTCAAAATCAAATCTCCTTTCATCACCATATATTTGACCCCTTTTACCTTATCTACCTCCTCCCCTCCTCTCTTTCCTTCTCATAACCACTAAACTATTTTCTGCGTCTATGAGTTTTTTTTTGTTCATTTGTTGCTTTCAGTTTTATATCCCAATTATAAGTGAAATCATATGGTTCTTGACTTTTTTCTGTCTCACTTATTTTGCTTAGCATAATATTCATGAGATTCATCCATGTTGTTGCAAATGGAGGTATTTCATCCTTTCTTATGGCTGAGTAATATTCCATTTTATAGACGTACCACATCTTCTTTATCCAATTATATACCAAAGAGTAGTTTTTAGTTCAGATCTTGGTTTCTAACATCTGTCTCCAATAAAAGTTACCAGGGCTCCTTAAAGAAATGGCTGACTGTAAGGCTGGGGAAGGAAATATACAAGTAAGCCTGGAGCATCTCATAATGCAAAAAAGTAAAGAACTACCCAAAAACAAACAAATCACTGATGGAAGCACGTCAAAGTATAGAAACCAAACAAAAGAACTCTCGATGGCCAAAGTAGAACAATTTGAGAAATAAAGTGGTATTGATTGTAACCCAAAGTATACAATGAATATCCATGAGGCCATACTCACATAAATAAATAATTGAATAAATTAATAAATGTGGGAGAAGAGACAAATCTTTTGTGTAGGAGAATTCCAAATAATTTATGTAGCTACTCCTCCCAAAAAGATGGGAAGCATAACTGCCCAGTCTTCAAGTGTGGTCTGTGCGTAGTGACTTCCACCCACAGAGTTCAATGTGAAAAGGAAGATAAATGGGGAGAATAACTTTACAGTGGGAAATCTGAAAAATGCTATTTCAGCCAGGTGATGAAGGTCAACATCAACATTCCTAAATCCTATTGCTAGTATTTACATTTGACATGATGTGATGAAAATGATACTTAAGCTTCATGATCTTCCTCCCCCAAATCCAAAACCTCAGTCTTATCATGAGAAAATATTAAACAAATTTCAATGGAGGGGCATCCTACAATTACCTGACCAGTACTCCTCAAACCTGTCAAGGTCATCAAGAAGAAGGTCAGTCTGAGAAAGCATTACAGTTAAGGAGATATGGCAATAAAATGTAATGTGATATCCTGGATTGAACCTTGAAACAGAAAAAGGATGTTAGGTAAAACTAAAGAAATCTGAATAAATGATGTACCTTATTTAAAAATAATGTATTAATATTAGTTAATTAATTATAGCAAAAATACCATACTAGTGAATGTAAGAAGTAACTGGGTACACAGTTATGGGAACTTTTTATCATCTTCCTTTCCAATTTCTCTGTAAATCTTAAAGAATGCTAAAGATAAAGTCTATTTAACGGAAATCACACAAGTAGCACATGCTTGTATTAAAACAGACACTAAAGCAACTGAGAAGTATGAAAAGTTTAAAATGAAACTCCTCAGCCTCTTTTCTAGTTTAATCACTAGTGATAATAATATTAACAGCTTGGTTAATATCTATTTTTCTAAAAATTTTCTGGGCATATGTAAATGTGTGTGTGTTACTTTTCTTATAGAAATGGGGTCATATTAAGATATATTTTATAATTTGCTGTTTTTATTTGACAACATAATATGGACGTTGTTCTGTGAAGCATGTGGACATCTACTTCACTCTTTCAATGACAGGATGCTTTCTATATGGTGAATGTACCATGTATCTATTATTTCTAATTTTTAGCTAATAGAACTAATGATGCAGTGAACACCTTAAGATTATATCCTTACCTAAATCTGCCACATCAGTCAGTTGTTTAAAAGAAAAGTTTAAGAATTGAAAAATCCTTCATTAGTTTTTTGTACTGCAATTTTGAGATATTATGTCTTGATTAGGGAGATAATAAATTAGTTTTACTATATTACTCTCTATTACTTATTTTAATATTTAGGTTAGGATATTTAATCCATCTAGAAATTATTCTTTGCAATTTCTTTTTCTCCTAAATAGATAGTTGTTTTAATAATATTATTTATTTATTTATTTATCTTTGTTAAATTTATTGGGGTGACAGTTAATAAAATTATATAGTTTCGGGTATAAAATTCAATAATACATCACACACACACACACACACACACATACACGCACATCACATTTTGTGTTCACCACCTGAAGTAAGAATTTCTTCTGTCACTATATATTTGACCCGCTTTGCTCTTATCTATCACATCTCCTACCCGCCTTCCCTGTGGTTACCACTAAACTCTTGTCTGTGTCCACTAGTCTCTGTTTGTCATGTTCGTTTGCTGCTTTCAGCTTTACATTCCACATATGAATGAAATCATATGGTTCTCAACTTTTTCTGTCTGACATATTTTGCTTGATAATCTCAAGATTTATCCACGTTGTCAAATGGCAGTATTTCATCTTTTCATAGGGCTATCAAGGAATAGATGTGGTACATATATACATATATATTATTTCATGGTATATATGTACCGTATCTACTCTTTCACTTGCTATTAGGGAAATGCAGCTCAAAACCACTATGAGATACCACTTCACACCTGTTAGAATGACTGTCATCAAAAATGACAAGGGTCGGAAAGGTTGTGGGTTAAAAGGAACCCTCAGGCACTGCTGGAGAGAATATTAATTTGTATAGCCTCTATGGAAAATATTATGGAGGTTCCTCAACATCATTTATTGGTCATACATTTCCCCCTGGGATTTGAAGTGTCACTTTTTTTAATATACTAAACTCTTAAATAAGCATGGGACTGACTACTGTCTTCACTTTATTTTATTATTTATCTATTTCTGTAGCATCAAAGTTTTAATTACTGTAGCCTTGTAGTATGTTTTCATAGCTGGTAGAATGATTTCCTCCTTATTAACTCTTCTTTTATAAAATTTCTTACTAATTATTACTATGCAAGGTAAAATTAAGGATTAACACTATTGAAAAATACTTTCTGTCTTCCTCCCTCTACTCGTCCATCCCCACTTCCTTCTTCATTTTTGTTGTTAAATTTTGCCTGGAAGTTTTCGTTGAGTTGTTTGCTTCATTCGCTAATTTTCATGGCTAGTATTTTGAACAAAATATTTTTATAAACTCATTTTTCAAATTGACTATTGCTACGAAACATTTTGTAAAAACTATTTATTTAATATTTATAATTTAACTAACTTTCTTACTGAAAGTTGTTTTATTCATTAGACCTTTGCTGTTGTTACTCATGAATCTTCTATTTGGAAAATGATACCCAATTCAAGTAAAGAAGATGATTAACTCTGCCCACACTTATAGCAAGAAGTCTCTATATAAGAAGGCTGCTTGCTACCCCAACATCTACTTCATTTAAATACTTTTTTTGGAGGTCATTACTTTGATCTATTAATTGATTAATTTTAGTGAAACATATATTAAAGTAATAGTGTTCATTTATTTTTATAATAATTTTTTTTTCTGTGAATGTGACATAAAGCCACTTAGTAGGCCAGTGAGTAACTGTTTTAGATTCTGATTAAATGTAAGTATTTACAAATGTTGTGCCAGAATTATTTAAATTATTTTAAACTTGTTCCATTCTGTTCTTTGACAAGAGTCTGATTGCTGTGGGGAAGCCTAGTTAAATCAAACTATTAGACTATGTTGATTAGAGTATAAGCACATTTGACAAATAAGGTTTATTTAATCCTCATAATGACCTTTTTTATGTTGATATTATTATTCTTTATTCTTCATAATTGCTTAGCAATCAAGTTTAGTTAGAGACAAAATCAAACATCCTTTGGTACACATGTAACTCTAATTCATATAAATCTGGAATGGCTTTTGCTTTGAGTAAAGGCAATAGATCTTCATTTGGTTAAGACTTTAAAGCAAGAAATCTACTCATATGTTTCAAAGCCAAATTCCTTTTGTCTTTCCTCTCTCAACGATATGAGAAATAGAATTTTCAGTAGGGAATCAGGAGGATAATAGCATAGGGACCTGAGAGAGAGAGAGAGAGAGAGAGAGAGAGAGAGAGAGAGAGAGAGAGAGAGAGAGAGAGAGATAAAACAGGCAGAAAAGAAACAATTAAAAAGGAGAAGAGGTTCGGGAGAAATGGGGACTCAGGAGCTGCTCAGGAGTGGGAAAGTCTTGGTAAAGAATGATTGATAGGTTAGTCTCAATTAGCGAATATAGATAGATGAAAATATATGTGTAGGTGATGGGTAATGGTGGGTAACATTGATCCAGAGAGGTTGAGTTAAATCGTAATGTAACATGTCTCAAATTTACTGCTAAATGATGTCGAAAGTGAAACACAACTAGAGTTTGAGAAACTCTATGGCTATCCATATTAATCAAGTAACATAAAATTTCACATGCCTCTCCCCTAAAATGATACTTCAATATTTCAAATAGATATATTGCCTTGTATGTACCAATAGCGATCCTCTGACATCTTTCTATTGCCCTGAAATATTTTTGTTGATTTAATGAGAAATTTATTGGTTTTGATCTTGATATTAAAACACAATGTACCTATTAATCTGAAGACAGATGCTACTGACATTAGTTGGTAAGTATTCAAATGTATCTGGGAATATATATATTGAATAAAACATGGTTATTCTAACAATTTTCTATGAACAATATCACTGTTTTTAAGGCATTTTGATTTTAACAGTGAGGCCAGGATGAATGTCAAGATTTGCCACAGAACTTTATCCAGAAAGCTTTACTCCTAAGAGCTGAGAAGAAAAGTATAACAGAAATGGAAAGACTTTATAGTGAAAAACACTTGATTAGTCATCTAGAAAGTACAAGTGGAATGCAGAAAGGAAGTGCCATGACTAAAACTGGACAAGCTTTCATCAAATACTACTGGTAAAAAAAACTGCCTTAAAACCATGTTAATTCTGCCTATTTAGGAAATTATAAATTAGTTGCCATCTAGTCTCATTTGTGCGTGTGTGTGTGTGTTTGTATGTATGTGTTTCTCCATATGAAAATTAGTTTACAGATAGTAGTGCCACATTAGTATTCTTGTTTTTTTTTTTTTTTTTATCTTGTTGTGGAGACATATACCAAGATGAGTGGTTAGAGAGGGGAGGTAAATATATAAGCAAAATTTGTTGTTGTCACGCTCTACTTCATTAAAGGTATTTAAAAGGAGTTAGACTTGGAAGGACTGAAATCCAGAACCAAAACTGTTGTGACAATTGCTCAGATAATGAAGAGACAGATTCGGTCCTATATTCTGAGAGGCTGTCCAGTCTAGCAGAGTGGAGCTTGTAGCAGTTCTGACATCAACCTATTCAAACGAGTCAGCATCCAGGTGTCTGACCTGGAATATGAGTCGGAGGCAGTTTGTCTCAGGATTAATGTCAGCAGTTGTGGGGCCTCAGCTATGAAAAGGAGCTCATTTCTTATGGAATTCCTTTCCATAAGATGGATGCTGGGCAGAGATAGGCAGATTATCGAGCAAGAGATTCAGGTACAAGAAAAAACTAAGACTGAAATCTCAGAACCAGGACAAAAGCACTGAACTGCACTAGTGGCATGATGTTGAATCTTTAAAAAATGGCTTTTTTTTTTTTTTTTTTTTTTTTTTTATTTAATACTCAAGACCAGAACTGACCTTAGAGATTCGATGTAGTGTAAGGGTATAAGATAGAGATTTAGCTGAGGGAAAGAGAGGAATAGTTAGATCCAGGCAGGGCAAAGTTTGAGTTGAAGGTCATTTGTTGTTTATTTGTTTTATATGTCAATAAAACATTGACATATAAATGTCAATTTATATGGGTAGTGAATGCCATTTAGAGATGTACAATTCAATTACACCTTCAATTTTAATTTTTTGGAACATGTTTTATCAAGTTTGGCAATAAATGCATGCTGTCTTTATAAAATAAATTGGAGAGATTTCTTTTTTTGTGATCTTGGATCATTTAGCAAATGCTGGAACAATTTAAAAACTTGGCCATTTTTTTAAAATGGCAGACTACCTTTTAAAGTATTTTGTGTTTATTGCATTTATCCTGCATTTCTTAGCAATTAGAAATACTTTACAGAATCTGTTTTCTTATGCAGCAGGCATAAATTGGGTGGTTGGAAATTGGAAAAACAATGTTGAAGACTCATGAAAAAGGAGTGATGGAGTCAAGTCCAGAACAGCCTCTTCTGCGCTGTCCTATAAATACTTCTGGGCTTTTCAAAGCGGCATTGCTTAAAGGGCAATATTTCTGTCTTTTATTTTGATTCTGACCTAAGCCCTCTTTATCTAAATTACATGACTATATAATTTATTTATATTTATGCAAATAATATGATGTTTTTTGAGTAACTAAATATTTTCAATCCTAGAAAAGCAAGGGTCTGGCAACCACAATGACCTTGGCAATAAGTGCAGTTTAGAGCAGCCGCTAAAGAAGGTGCAAGGTTCCACAGTTTTTAAATGATTTTGTGAGTCATACTTTCTTCTTATACTGGGGTGACTTTGGCCAATTATATACATGTGGAAACAGGAAAAAGACAATACGATTTGGTTTAACTGAAGTTCTAACGTGGTTTCTTTCTATTTCTTGTACACATACACACATATGCACAGAAATTTTTTGATGTTCAGAGTCTAAAAGATATATATGCATATTAACATAATGTTTTAATTATTTTTAATACAATTCGATATTTAAAAAATTCATAAATGCCTATTGTGTGCTATATTTATTATTCACTATTTAAAAAATGCTCTCTCTATAGGTTCCTAGACTGAATACGAAAAAATATAGTTTGTGTTTACTCTAATTTAGCTAGACACCTCTAACATTAAACCCTAAAATTATTTAAAGAGAGAATCTGAATTTATTAAACAAAATTTCATAACACAAACTGCATCAAATGTTAAATTTCATATTTGTTGATAAAAAATTTAAAATATACTTTAAAACATGAAATATTTAAATACAAACGAATTGATGTATAGAGTAAAGATGGCTTTAACATTTCCTTTGTGTTTCTAACTTGTATGTTACCCATAATATTATGAGGTTTCCTGTGTGGGAGGAGACCTAAAGCTATGGTCTTGGGGGCATGGGCTCAAGCTGGATCTGCTAGCACAGCCAACCCAGGCACTCAATGAAACAAATCAAATGTTTTTTGTGTTTTAAGGCAGTTTTAATTTAGAAAGGGGTTGTATATATTGCTTACTTTGTCTTTATATTGCTCGTATTGCCAAATTTGGGTTATGATTTCCTTGAGGAAGCCAGAAAAGTGATACACACAATTTAAATACATTTTCTGAACAAGATGTATAAACAGATTTTCGTGTATTATATATATATTTTTTACTTTACTTGAAAAACAGAGTTTGAAGCCACTTAATATAGTAAGTCCATTTTGATTCTTTGACTACAAATTCTACAATTTAGGAATTGCATACATATTTCCTAAGCATAGATATTTTATTAATAATACTCTCAAGCAAACCATTTTCAACAAATCAGAAAACATTTTTAAATGGCCATACTTCTTTTGGATTTGAACAATGTTTTACATGTGTACGTTGCTGAGTGAGTTATTTAGGTTAATATAAACTCTGTACTAAAATGTGATTTATGTTTAGGAGGAAGGCTTAAAGTTCAATTTGAATGCCACTAAAAATATATACGATATAAAGGTATACTCTTCATATATCTTCTGTATATAGCAAAATTAAAAAACAATTACGAAAAACCATAATTGAAAGACATATTATTCTTCAGTAGACTGGGAATTGTTGGCCATTTTCTCAACATCCACTGCCCTATTTCTCCTTCCTAAGAATGCCCTGATTTTCATCTATTTGTCTACCTTTTTTCCCAGAAGTCCAGAAGCTTCAGAGAAAGCTCCTTTCTGTTCTAAGCCAATTCCATGCTCCTTCCCCTAGGAACAGGGTTAGAAACTCAGGGCTAAACCATTTAGGCCACAGCAATTATTTCACATATGACATGTGACCCATTTTGGGCCAATGAGACATGAAGAAAGATTGTGGAGACCTCCTGAGAAAGAAGTCATTTCTAAATATGTTGTCTTGTACAAATGTGAGGCTTAGAACTGTCAGAGCTGGACCTGCTAGCATAGCCAACTCAGTTAGCAGCCAATTTGTGGATGCAGCACACATGTTAGGGCATAGCAGGGAAATGGAGACAGTTGCTGGATTGAGCCAATTCTATCACTTGCTCTACCTCTGTAATTCATTATACAATTTTTTGCATGTATTAAGTCAGTTTGCATTTTCTCATCAAAAACATCCTAAATTTGGTACACTCATAAATGCAGAAACCACAGATTTCAGATTTTCAGGATAGTTTTGTTTGTAAGAAATTTAAATATGTTTAGGGGTGGCAATTTGTTAAGTGTTAACATAAATTTAATTTATTTTTAAACATTTTAAATGTCAATGGATTTACAAATCATAAGAATTATTTGTCAGATCATCTATGCGGATTTGTGATTTAAAAAGTACGGTCTCCAATTTTGGAGCTAATTTTGTTGGTATGGTATTCTCAAAATTTGGCAAGATACTAGAAGCACATCATCAGTAAATTATCAAAACATTTTCTCATCTGTTAATGGTTTATGGTATTCTTGCCTTAGTTCGTTATGAAACAGTGACTTATATATCTTGCCCTCTCGCCATTCTTCTATTCAGGTTTCATAACATAGCTCTATTTAATAGTGAACCATAGTACAACTTTTTGTAACCACATTTAGCTGAACCTTTTGATTTATTCAATATTCAATTACTATTAATTTTTAGGAAATACCAAGTCTGTTCCAGCACAGTGGTAGCCATTGCTATTAGCCATGCTGCAGTTACAGCCCTTGACCTCTCAGGGCTTATTGACTTGTAGCTTAGACAGAAAAGAAAATGAGAAATTAATGTACAGTGATAAGAATTCTATGGGGCTAAGTATAGAGTCATATGAAAACACCTGGTGGGCGGCGTATAATCCAGACTTGGGTATTTAGAGGAGACTCAGAAAAAGTGATATTTAAACTGAGCCTGAAAGGCCGGGAAGAAAATAGCCATTTTACCATGTGAAGTTCTCAGAGGAGGAAGGAAGATGTAGAAGAGGAGTCCTGGGTGGAGGGAATAGTACATGGGCACAGAGAGAGGAGAGAACACGGCATGGCCATGGGCATCTATGAATAATTGAAGGTGCTGGGGCATAGAACATCTTCACATCATTAGATGCCTGATTATGAAGGGTCTTGGAGGCCTGCTAATGAATTTGAACTTTACTCAGAGAACATTGGGAAACTTTGGAAGAAAGACACCTGTAAACAAAGTGAGTGAGAGAATATCTATACCTTTTAGCATAATCAAAGGGACCTTGATTAGAGATAGGGAAAACATTTGCAGTTTGAACAAGAAATGATAGTGGCTTGTGTTCCTTCAGGAAGAACAACGAACAGGTTTCGATGATTAATTGGAAGTTGAGAAAGGTTGAAATGTTAATTTAATACATTACTTAATGTATTAAAAAATTGGCAAGACTTCCACTGGATTTTCTTTGACTTCAATAGAAGTTTTATTCGGAAAGTTATCAAGATATCTAAACTCCAGAAAAGGGAGCATGTGTAGCACTGCCACACCGGTAAAAACTGACTCCATGTTCAAAGTAATTGAAAAAACGGTCTTGTCTTTGAGTATAGTGGACTGGGCAGAAGACATGCATGAAAGTGTATGATTCTTATCCCTACAGGCTTCTAATGATCATAATCTAAGTGCTCTCGAGCAAGGAGGACAGGAGTGACTCTTGGCCCAAATCTACAGTGGATTAATTGACAAGGGAAAAGGGAGGGGTCAGTACATTCTTAAATAGAATTTTGGTTGCTTTTGTATAGCAATGTATTCTTTGCAGTAGTTTGGTTTTTTCTTTAGTACATGCTCTCTAATTATAAAAAAAGGAGGAGATACAAAGTAGCCTCCTTCACAAAAACATTTCTGATCACAACATATTGTTTCCCAATCTCTTAATGAACTGCTAAAAGCAAAAACAAAACAAGCACATGACTTTATATATTACTCCCTACTATTTACAGTCTGAAAAGGAAAATAGCAAAAGGTGATTACTACAAAAATTTGACCATCAAACTAGAATTTCCTTTATTTATTTTAGATTTTTTTTAGTTTTTAAATTTTTATTGTGAGTACAAACACACATACAGAAAAGAAATGTAAACAAAAGTGTTAAGTTCAATAATTTATTATCAAATGAACATCTTGTAATCATGAGCAAAGAAGAAATAGAAAACTGCCAAGACCCAGAAGCACTCCTCATGTACTTGTCACTATCCCTTAATTCTTTCTCAGATTGCTGCTACTATAATTTTTATGATAACCACATTCATGCATATTTTTATGGTTATACCACATACATATGTATCTTTTAAAACTATAGCTTAGTGCCAGAGTTTTGAAATTTATGCAAATGGAACCATACAGTATACATTCTTTTAGTCTGAGGTCTTTCATTCCACGTTATATTTGCAAGATTCATCCACAGTGTTGTTGAATGGATATACCAGCATTTATTTATCGATTCCACTTTTGATGGGCTTTTGGCTTGTTTCCAGTTTGGGGTTATTAGAAACAATGCTACTATAACATTCTTGTTTTTGTGTAGGCGTTCATTTCCACTGGATATGTACATAGGAATGGAATTGTAATCAAATAGATAATGTGTAAGTTCAATTTTAGTTATTAATACCATACAGTTTTCCAAGAGGTTATACCAATTTATACTTAAAATATCAGATTATGACAGTTCTATTTGCCCCACCTCTTTGCCAGCTTTTGTGACTGCCAGCTGTATTTTTTTTTTTTTAATAGCATTCGTGGTTATGTAAGGTTATCCATTTTGGTTTTATTTGTATTTTCCTGATTACTAATTCAGTTAAGTCCTTTTTCATGTTTATTAACCACCCTAGATTTTCTCTTCTTTGAAGTGCCTATTTAAATCTCTTGCCCATTGCAATGTGTTTTTCTTATTGATCCATAGACATCTTCTTATAGATTCAGTGTGTGAGACCTTTGTCATGTACATTTATTACATGTATACAATCTTCCAGTGTGTGGCTTGCCTCTTTACTTTCTTCATAGTGTCTTTTGATAAAGAGAGGTTCTTGGTTTTAACATACTACATTTTGTCAATCTTTTCCTTTATGGTTGTTGCATTTTCTGCCTTATGAAAATCTTTTCCTCATTCTAAGGTCATGAAGATATTCTCTTAAAGTATCTTCCAGAATGTTCATTGCTATTTGTTTTTCACATTTAGACCTAAAATCTACTTGGAATTTATTTTTCATGTATATATGAGGTAGAGAATAGCTTCCATGTTTTATATTGATATTCATTTGTTTCAGCATATTCTACTCCCCACTGTTCTGCAAAACTCTTTTTCATAAATCAACAATCTATATATGCATAGATCTGTTTGTGTGGTTCCCATTCTAATTCTCAAATCAATAACTTACTATTTTCAATACACATTATTATCATTGTTCTAGAAAGCCAATAGTCATTTAGATTTCCCCACATATTTGCCTTTTATATTATGTTCCATTCTTCCACCTAAACTTATTTTTCTTCTGCCTGAGTCACGAATTTCCATCTGAACTGATTTTCTTTTCCCTAATGAGTATCCTTTAGTATCGGTCCTCAGGGGAAGAATTCTCTCAATTTTTGTTTGAAAAATATTTACTTCCCCTTCATTCTTGAAGTATATTTTTGTAGGGTATAAAATTCTGGGTTAGCAGTTATTATTCTCAGTCCCATAGATATATTATTCCACTTTCTCATTTCTATTTTTTTTTTGTCTATTGGGAAGATGGTTATCTGTATAATTATTACTCTTCTGAAGAGCGTTTGTCTTATTTCTTTCTTTTTCTTTTTTAGAGGGAGGTAGTGAGTTCAATGGGTCTACTGTAATACATGTAGGTATGAATTTCTTTTATCTTGCTTAGGGTTTTTAGGGATTCTTAAATCTGTAGTTTAATATTTTTCATCAATTTTGGAAAGTTCTCAACAATTCTCTCTTCAAATATTTCTTCTGTCCACATTTTCTTTCCCTATGTCTAATGTTTCAAACACTTATATATTCGAATCTTTATTGTTTCCTCTAACTATTGTATCCACTATTCTGAATTCTCATTCTCCTCTCTCTCTCTCTCACTCTCTTTCTCTCTCTCTCCCTTCTATTATCTTTCTCTGATTTTATAGATACTAATTCTGTGTTTAGACTGATCAAATCTGCTATTCTATCTATGCATTGATTTTTTTTTTCTTTTTTATCTTTCTGATTTTGCAAGACAATAGAATTCCTTGTATTTGGATGGGGAAGAGGGAGTTTCTTTTCTTCTTTTTTTATAATTAAAAAATTAATTAATAAATTTATTAAAATTTTTTATTAAGTTTATTGGGGTAACATTGGTTAATACAATTATATAATTTTCAGGTGTACATTATAATTTGACATCTGTATATTCTATTGTGAGTTTACTGCCCAAAGTCCAGTTTCCTTCAACTATCATATATTTGATCCCCTTTACCCGCTTCACTCTCCACATATGCCTCTATATTTGACCCCTTTTAACCATCTACCTACCCCCTCCTCCCTCACCCTTATCTTCTATAACCACTATAATTTATTTTTTTAATTGAAGAAATGATTTAAATTTTTCCTCCCATCTATCTCCCCCTTCTCCCTCCACCCTCTGGTAACCACTAGTCCATTGTCCATGTCCATGAGTCTCTGTTTGTTTGCCTTATTTATTTGTTGCTTTTTAGGTTATATCCCACATATAAGTGATATCATGTGATTTTCAACTTTTACTGTCTGGCTTATTTCACTTAGTATGATTATTTCAAGGTCCATCCATGTTGTTGTAAATGGCAGTATTTCATCTCTTCTTACCGCTGAGTAATATTCCATTGTACATATGTACCATAGCCTCTTTAGTCAATCATCTATTGTAGGACACTTTGGTTGCTTTCATGTCCTGGCCACTGTGTATAATGCATGATCTTCTAATCTTGCTAAATGTTATTTAAATTTCAAAGTTTTTAATTGGTTCTTTCTTTTAAATTCCAGTTCCAATTTTCAATGTTGTCTGTTATTTCTTTGACCATAGAAAGCATAGCTATTTTGCAGTCTATGTCATATCTCCGTATAGCACTAATATGTGGAGACCTTCTGAATTTGTTCCTTGCTTTTGTTTCTGATGATTTCCTTACATGTATTATTTTCTCCTAGTGTGACTGGTTATTTTTCATTGTGTGCCAGAAATGGATTTTCCAAAAATATATACAGAAATAATTTGAGGCTTGGTGGTGTTATTTTTCTCCAGAGAGCATTTATATTTGTTTTTGCCAGGTGTCTGGGCAGTATTGACAATCTGGGATGCATTCAGTCCAATTTCAAATATTTCTTTACATCTAGTTTATTCTTAAGGCATAGTCAAGGCAAAGCAAAAGAATTACCAGGACCCCACTGTTTTCACACGCCCTGACCCCAGTTGCTGATCCTTGGTCCTGCTAGTTTGCTGAAAATATAGCTCAGCTTCACAGCTAACCTATCCTGAATTAGAAAATATTCCCAGGGAGATAATGGCCTCAGATTTCAGATAACTTTCTAGACTCCTATTCTTTCCCACATTTGGCCCTAATAATTCTTCACTATCTTGGTACATTCCCTTTTCTTTAAGCATATCCCTAAAAATATTGTGTCTAATTTTTTGGTTTTCTTTATGTTGGAGGGTTGCTTGGAATTACCTCTGTTTGGAACAGTGCGGTTTTTCTAAGTATGAACTAATTGCCCCATTTTCTGAAGAAAAACAAAAGTCGTGGTTTAGATGTAAGAGAAGAGAAGCAGAGAGAATATTTTATATTCTAGAAGTAGAGCAAAGAAAGAAAATCATAGTAGTCTACCGAAGTTGTTCAATATGTGATTTAAAATAGATATGTATTCAAATAGCAAAATCACTTTCATTTTCTTGTCTGGCTGCAGGCCAGCATGGCAAAGTGAAAACAGAATTGTTAACTATTTTAGTTTTCTCAGTAATTCTCAATTGTTTCACATTGACATTGTAGTTAGCTTTCTCTGTGTCCTTATCTTGTGACATGATTTAGTTAGATCAAGGCACAAGTTATGATGACTAGGTTCATTTCCCTTTTGCTTTTAGAATAACAACAGCAGAGAAAGAGCTGTAGTTTCAGGAGAAGTGTTAGAAAATCACTGACTGGCAATCTTTCATACTTTGTCTTGGAGCATTTTTAAGATTTTTAAAAAATTCTACACCTAAAGGATAAAGTAACTGCAGTCATCAGAAGGAGCAAAGCATGGCTGTCAGCAAATATTGCATGTTTTAGACAAAGGTAAGTAGGTACTGATGTAGTTTGAGAGCAGCCAACCCCAAGCTGCCAGGCTCTGTCCAAAATTATATTACTCAGGGCTTTGGTTTCTGTCAGTATGGCAGACCAGATACTGGGAAGGGGTCTTCTCCTGGAAAGAAAAAATGAGATCTGCATAAAACATGTTGTAATTGGATTTCTAGGCTTTCAGAAAATAAAGGAAAACTCTAAAGAAGCTGTCACCTGGGAACAAAAACAAAAAATATGTGCTGCAAACGAAATCGTAACCTAAAAGTAACTTTGCCTTAAAGATACAAACCTATATTAGTGCTATAATTGGAAAACTACATCTTGGGACAAGGGCAAGGTGGGGAAATGAATCAAAGGCTCTATAGTTAACTTAAAACTTTCCAAGGGTATAAAGTTGTCCAAGGCCAGTAGTACCTTTTTGTTTGTAATAGAAACAAACAGAATTCTTCTCCAAAGATAAGTGTCCCCAATTTAACCCACCTCTAATTTTCATGGCTAAAGATAAACCAAACAGCTCATAATTAACAATCAGTAGGCACATAAAAAAAAAAAAATTAAACACTGTGAGTAAGTGTTAGTAGAAACCACAAACAACTTGTAATATAAAAAATTGTCAAATAAACATAAACTAACCAGGTAAAACCTTTAAAAAAGCAAAAATGAATTATGCCTAACATTAACAAATTGTCACGTGGTGGTTCATGTACCATTTCACATTCTTTCAGGCCTACCTCTTCTCCAAGCTTTAATACAATAATCAGTTTTATATGAGTTGTAATCACCTTGTGCAGGTGTACCCTGTTAGTTTGTTGCCTCAGATCTTATGGTTTCTACTTCTTCCTTCTTTTCTTGAGACTTCTCTGACATCACAGCATATGAACTGTCTTGTTGCTCATGTATGTACCACTTGGGGGAATTCATGCTCATGGTACCCTCTTGACTAAAGGGGATAATTTGAAGGAGATAATTAGTAGTCAAATTTACTAATTTTTTTCATAGTTATTTTATTTCTACATCTTATTTCATAAAAACTTCCCATTTCTAAAGTTTGTAATGATCTCCTTTTATACTGTCTTCTAAAATTTATAGTTTTGTCTTCTACATTTAACTCTTTAATGTACTGAAATTATTATTTGGTGAGGAGATGGCTGTAGCATAGAGATCCAATTTTTTTTTTTTTTTTTTGCTATGAATGACCCCCAGCCCCCAACACGAGTCTTAATCTGGGCTCTGCTTTCTGTTCAATGGATAAATTTATCTATCTCAGTTCTAATACTGCCATGCTAATTAATTTAGTTTTATAATGAATTTTGATATCTGATAGGAACACATTTTCCCTTACTCTTTTGTTTGGTTTCTTTAATGTCTTGACTCTTCTTAGATCTTTGTTCTTCCATATAAATTTTAGAATTATTTGTCAAATCACTGTAAAAAAAAACCACTTAAGTTTTTAAATTTAATTTAGAATTTACTGGAGATAATTTATATCCTTGTGATTTTGAGTCCTCCTAACCTTGAACATGAATTATATTTTTAAACATTTAATTCTTCTTTAATGTCTTTCAATGAATTGCAACATTTTCTCTATGCATGTCTTTTGCATCTTTTGTTAAATTTGTATCTTTGTACATTTTCCTTTTTGTTTCAACTATAAATGGTATCTTTTATATATCATGTTTTATAATATTATTTTCTAGCAAATTATAATGCAATTCTCTCTGTATATTGATTTTGTATCTAGCCACTTTACTACAGTCACTTTTCTAATATTCTGTCTACACGTTTTCTAGGTAGACAATCATGTCATATGCAAAAAATATGATTTTTTTTTCCCTTTCATATACTTAGAACTTTGAACTTGGCCACATGATTTGTTTTATCTGTTGGGATATTATCAAACAGAATGGGAATGGAGGCTTAAAATATGAATCGTGATTGGGCTGGTCTTCTGAAACTCCTATCTTTAGCCATGAGAGGACCATGCCTTCAATAACTATTGGTCCAAAGAAGATGAAGCACAAATTGTGGATCTGAACTCAGTTCACGGCTTGGAGCAACTCCAGCCAAACCTAGACTATATAAGCCAACCTCAGCAATGTGAGAAATAAATGTTTATTGTGGAATGCCACTGAGATTATGTTGTGGCAACAGACTGGTACAACATTGGACCCTTAGTCATGGGAGAATGCTCTCATTTTAATAAATGTTTCTGACCAACTTACAATCTACTTTCCTTTATATTCTACCCCTTTTAGTCCTATACCTGTAAAAATGACTTTCACGCATACTCTCCGGGTTCCTTCCCTTATATTTTTGCCAGGATTAGTAACTTTTTGGTGTGTGAGCTACTTTCAAAGCAGGAACAGGTTTTTTTTGAGATAAAATACCATCATTAGAAGCTGACAAAGTTAACAGAGTCAGATATTATGAGAGCTATAGCACAGCAGACAGGAATAGTCATTCATATGATAAGAAAGAAATTAAAATTACTGAACACTATTTTAGGTGCTTTCATATGCATTTGCTTATTTACTCTCGCCAATATTCTATTGTTCTAGGTATTCTTCAGAGCTAGTCAGTGAGAGAGTCACGATTTGGGTTCAGCTTTGACTTCTGCTTATGTCCTCTCTACTAGATCCATGTTACTCAAAGTGTAGTCCTTTGCCAGCACCATCAGCACCTCCTGATAAGTTGTTAGGGATGCAGCATCTCAGGCCCAACACAGATCTTCTGAATCAGAATCTGTATTTTGACAAGTTCTCCAGGTGAGTCTCATTCACACTGAAGTTTGAAAAGTAATGCATCATTGTTTATGACTTCTCAGCATGTGTGTGTTGGGAGGACCTAGAAACATTTAAGCATGACCTTTAGAAAATAAATCTTAAAAGAAGCTTGATAAATAGCAATAGCATAACTCTCTCAGTGGCCTTAAAATAATATCCAAATGAGGATAGATTTATGGAAACTCTAGTTAATTTTGTGCCTATTTATTTCCTTCATCAATACTAGAAAACCTCAAGTTATTTGAATAAGTTAGAGTAAAGGATATCTATTAAGGAGCTCCTGTGTGCTGAACATAGTTCTAGACAAGACTAAATAATATGACATGTCCCATACCCTTTAGTAGACTTTAATGTAAATAAGTAAATAAAAACAGATGAAACCAAAAGAAAAGAACATGGAAAAAAAAAACACCAAAAATTACATAAACAAGGATCTAGAATAGAAGTAGGCATATGACAGTGAGATGTGTTTTATGAGAGTTGCTGGCGGTGTCAGTGACTAGAGCTATATGAGCTTAAGGCTTCCTATAGAGATGATTCTAGTTAGTGTTTTGAGTGAAGAACTGTGGTTCATAAGGCTGCAAGTACCAAGTCATTTTATTAAGTGGAAATGCCAAAAAATATTCATTTAAAGATAGGGTCAAGAAAATAATTTTTCATCTATAGAAATGAAGATGTTTGTCTAGAGAACGAAGAATGAGTTGAGGTCAAACTCAGTTCAGGGAACATGTTTGATCAAGTACATCAAGAGTAAGGAAAAAAAAAGAGTAAGGAATAGCAAAGAAGGAAAGGAAAGGAAGAGGGGAAGAATGTTTTATGCATTTGTATTGGTCTGAGATCTCCAGAGAGAGAGATAGAGAGAGTGCAAGCGTGACTATTGTAAAAAATTGGCTCATGTAATTATGGTGTTGACAAGAACAAAATTTGAAGGACATGCCAGCAGACTGGAAATTCTGGCAAGAGTTGATGTTGTAGTTTTAAGCATAAATGCAGTTTGGAGGCAGAATATTTTCCTCTTCTAGGAACTTCAGTCTTTTTTCTTAAGCTGATTGTATGAAGCCCGTCCACAGTATGGAAGGTAAATGCTTTACTCGAATCTACTGATTTAAATGTTAATTATAGATAACGTCTAGACTGATGTTTGAACAAACGAACGGACACCATAACTTAGTTGACACATAAAATTAAACATCACGGTATATGTGGAAGCACTAAAATTGTCTAAAATATCCTTTCAGGGCTGATGGAATAGAGCAAATATAGCCAATATTACTGCCAACATCTGCAGTGCAAGGTGTGGCCTATGAGGTTGAATCAATTATTATTATATTCAGGGAATGTTTTTAAACCGCATTTTGACTATTAGGTTGATATTAATAGATATTCAGTGTTAATATCACAGAAGTTGACATGACATCCTCCATGTTATTTAACAAAATTAGAGTTCTTTATTCAGTTCTGCACCCATAATTTGATCAAAGTAAGTAATATTTATCTAGAGTAGAATGTCCAGAATAATTTACTCTTGAATTAAAAAGATTTGGGAGAATTCAGTAGTTGACAGCTAATATAACAGAAGAGAAAGTAAAACTTGTTCTATGTTGCTCCAGAGTACTGATTAGGACCCATGGGTAAGAAATACATCAGGTAGGTAGAACTTTTTAGCAAACAGAACTTCACAGAGTTGAGTGAGTTATGTATAAAGGTATTTTTGGAGCACTGACCTTATGCTGGCTTACACTTTCTCAAAGGTAGCATGGAGGAGTCTCCTGGGTAGGATTTCAGTTTGTCTATCTATTCTGCCTCTTAGATGCTGTGATTATGAGGCTGTTTTTTTGTTTTGTTTTGTTTTTGTTTTTTGCTTAGTCATTTTGCTGCCAATTCCTGAGCTAAATAAATATTTGGGTATAAACTATGTAAGAGAAACCATAAAACTTTGGAGCATTTATCTTCTCTTTTGATCTCTGTGTTTGCTTGTAGATCAATAGTTAAGAAGGTGATTGGAATGGTAGACCTATAGGTAATTTTTATTATTTTTTTAATCTTTTCTGTATTTTCCAAATTTTTTACAATGAATGTATATTAATGTTATTTTTAACAAAACAAAAAGAGTGGGTACAAAGCTACAGTCTACTTTATGTTGACCACAAATGAGCCTGTGTATAGAAGCCTTTCCGGCCCTTAGAATAGTGCAGGGGTCTGTGAGACAGCAGCTGGGAAGCAAGAGGAGCCAGAACTTTGAGTAACCTCTTATTTTTTTAAAAAAGTCTCATCGTGGTTTTGACCAGTATTTTTTAGCATACAGCTATTCCAGGCCCCCTATTTTCTAGCAGATTCATAACACCAAAATTAACGTGTTATTTTGCTTTCCTTTCTTTAGTTGGCAATGTCTAAAACTCAATGTCCCAGGGTAAAACCTAGAGGGTGACAGAGACTCTGCTCACTGCTCCCCTTTCCGTGTGATATGACAGGAGGTCAAGGCACTAGGGAGGGCTGAGCTCATGCAGACTTCAGCAAAGTGTGGTTGGAATATGGAATGTAGCTGAGTGAAAGCTTCTTAGGGGAAAGAGATTTTCCACTTGTGTGTGTTCATTTTAAGTTGAAGAGATTACCAGCCAGATATGGGAGCACACTGCCTGGAAGCAAGCTGGTTACACTCTTAGATCGAGGCCTTTGTGTCTCACTCTACTGCAGTTTAGCTCTGCAAACTCTTCTCCTAATGATGGGCAACGCAAGTCACTGTTAGCTACTGTTTTCTTTTTGAAAGATACTCTGCTGGAGATGCTCAATGATGTAAGGGCACAAATATCTGGTAGAATTTACTGCTACATGAATATGTGTTCATAAGTCCCAATAAAGCCTTTCAGCAGTAGACTGCAGCACGACTTGAGAGAGTTATTGTCACTAGAATCCTGAAACTCTTCTTTAGAATGTTTTTACGCCTATAAAATTTCCCCAACTGGTCAACTAAAAGTTGATTGTGACTTTTCCAGCTTCCTGACTAACTCAGCATCAAATGGAACTAATAGATTGCTAGTAATCTCAAACTTGTTTTTTTTTTGACTCACCAGAAAAAGCCAAGCTAAAGTTTTATTTACCATTTTTATAGTATATTAAGAAGCATCTATTCAAACTTTAAAAAACTAATTCAAGACTTTTCTTAATTATGAAGATGATGAGGCATTGCAAGCATAAATCAGATTGGAAAATTCTATAGCATTGTCAAGAAGAGACCTTTAGAAAGTAATTTCACTACTTTCTCTGGGTAAGGATGGACTGACTGCTTTCATGCTGAGGCTGAGACCTCTATGCCAAATAGAGGACAAACTTTAAGGGGAGATGAATGTGGAGGTGGAGGTGAAGGGAGATGAAGTGATCAAAACTTTCCCTTTGTCTTATTTCTAATGTGGCTTGAGCCTAGAACCTGTGAAGTTGCCCATCTTTGTCAGGATATTATTGCTTTTGTTGCCTAGTTGAAAGCATCCTTAAGTGATATGCCACTATAAATGAGCAAAAATTTATGCATAAGAATAGTCTTTAGAATGTTGTTATGAGCAACTTATTTTATTTATTTATTTAATTAAGTTTATTGGGGTAACATTGGTTAATATAATTATATAATTTTCAAGTGTACATTATAATTTGACATCTGTATATTTTATTGTGTATTTACCACCCCAAATCCATTTCCTTCAGCTACCATATATTTGACCCCCTTTACCCTGTCTACCTCTCCCTTCCTCCTCCACCCCCTACCCTCTGGTAACCACTAGTTCATTGTTCATGTCCTTGAGTTTCTGTTTGTCCTGTTCATTTGTTGTTTTTAGGTTTATATCCCACATACAAGTGATGTCATATGATTTTCTACTTTTTCAGTCTGACATTTCGCTTAGCATGATTATCTCGAGGTCCATCCATGTTGTCACAAATGGCAGTATTTTGTCTCTTCTTATGGCTGAGTAATATTCCATTGTCTATATGTGCCACAATATAAGCAACTAAATTTATGTCAAGTGAAAGCTAGCTAGTTAAGTCATTTATCATCCATTCATACAATGGACTAAAATATAGCTCTGGAAAAGAATGGTAGAGATCTATACATAATGGGATGGAACAATTACCAAGACACAGGAAGTAGAAAAAAACAAGGAGCATAATAACATATATATTTTAATCCCTCAAATTGAAGATGGCAAATATTGAGGAAAGGATTAAAATTAAATATATACTACTCAAAATTTAAAAGACCAAATAAATATAAATAAACTTTAAATGATTAACATTTGAAATTTTTTGTGAAAGTTTGCAACATTTATGCTTCTAAAATTATTAAAGCTTAAAATTATAGCAAGATTTAAGGACCAATGCAGAGAACGCTTTATTATATTAAGAAACAAAAAGATGATGATTGATGATAGACAGATGATAGATATACCTAGATACATATACATAAGTACATACATAAATCCTCATAAATGTATTGGTTCATATATATGTATAAGATACCTCATATATAGAGACAATCTAAACTGGTCGTCCCAACGGACATCCTGACGTAGAAGTAGGGCATATCGGGGCACTGAGGTAAAGGGGATGGGTAAATTTTTAACTATATATCACATTTCCATGTTTGGGTTTTTTACTTGGCATTTAAAATACCATAAGACTGCTATAATATGTTTAAAAGAATCATATGAAAAAATTTTTAAAATGCTATATGAAGAAATGGTTTGAGAGGAACATTCTCATGCAGGACAGAGATCATTTAATATAGTTTCACCCATCACTAGTGCATAGAAATGCAAAGTACCCACTTGTGAGATAAAAACTCCAATGATCTATGCCAAATGTCCCCTCAGCTAAAAGGTGCTCCCTTGGAGGAAAGGATTCGCTGTCCTGGCAGAGAGAAAGAGGCAAGCAGAGAGTTCTGTTCTTGGAAATAAAAAGAGGGAACAGAAGTCCAATTATCATCTCAGAGAAGCATAAGAATTCTGAGATATCTGTAACTTTCTGTTTGCTACCTCTTTGTTCTCTACTTTCCCTCCTAGTCAAAGGCAACAAATCAGGTTAAAGAGGTATCTCATCCTTGGTGACAATATGTAAGGGAATGCTTGGAGGACTTTGCTTGCTCTGTGGCAAGTCTTGGGTAAGGATGGTAATAGTGGAGAAGACACCATCGAATTGGAGAAAGGAGAGTAAGTTGGGGTCCTACGGTTTGTTAAAGAAAGGAAATTCAGCCCTAGGATAGAGAAGTGATCCTTGGGTTAGTCGTCTCCTGTTTGCCCTCTATCCACGAGGCTTGGGTGATAAATCTTCGCATTTTAGACTTGTCAGGCTTCTGCTCTTTGGCCTCCTTTTGTGGGTAAAAATTACCACAACTTCAGTTGCTTTCTGCAGTGATCACTCTCTACTCAATGCCTCAGCTCCAGTCAGGTTTTTCCTCCCTGTGAAGCATTATAGACTAACCAAGGGCCCCCAGGGCTCTCTGGACCACACTTGGGAGAAACTCTGGCTCATATGATGCATGACTAGGAAATAAAATACAGTATATCAAATAGTTGTCCTCACTTATCATATCCAAATGGTGACAGTTACAAGGAAAAAATACAGAAAACCTAGTAACATAATATACTCGCTTTGAATATTACATCATCTTTCAGTAAAGGCAGCCACATTTTTGTGATGTATGGGATGCATCTTAGTTAAGTGAGTTCTTTGCCCTTGGGTTTTGAGC
Source organism: Rousettus aegyptiacus (assembly GCF_014176215.1). Lineage (NCBI taxonomy): Eukaryota > Metazoa > Chordata > Mammalia > Chiroptera > Pteropodidae > Rousettus > Rousettus aegyptiacus. The sequence continues at coordinate 161,798,461 of NW_023416284.1, forward strand.
TGTGGTATGCCATGGCTGAAAAATGAAAGTATAATAGGCATTTCACTGTACAAAAAAAATGTGTACCACCTTTCCTCATATTTTGTGGGAGCAATTTCTGTACAATTTTCTTCCCTTATTGCTTAAGAGAAAAGGCATGAAATCATTTAATACAATTATCATTGACCATTTTAGAAATAATAGTCTAGTTTTAGAAAGTCTGAATCTTTCAACATTTTTGTTCTTTGGCGCCTGATTTTGACTAACATGAGTGGAATTGTTTGTTAAATTGGTCATTTTTTCATCAGTAGCAATGAATCATATCAGAATTCCACAATGCAACACACAAATGTACAGAGTAATTTCTAAGAATGTGGTTTTATCTGATGATATACTTGTGTGTATTTAGAGGAAGAAGGTATATATAGATTTTGTGAATTTATAGTGGAAAACAGAATCTTTCTTTTGCTGGTAGGCAAACAACACAAATATTTGAGATCTTGTTAATAGGCTACTGTAGATGGAATTGTGCCCTGCCCCCTCCCCCTATCTCAGTGTTGAAGCCCTGACCCCCAATATGACTATATTGAGATACAGGGCCTATAAGGTGGTGACTAGGGTTAGAGTCATAAGGGTGTGGTCCTGATATGGTTGAATTTGTGTCCTTATATAAAGAGGCACCAGAAACCTTCCTCCCTCCCCCCACACTCTCTACCTACCCTTTCTCCCCCTCCCTCTCCCTAGAGGGAGAAAAGGCCAGGTAAGCACACATCTGTTTATAAGCCAGGGAGAGAGCTTCACCAGAAACTGACCCTCTGGACCTTGGTCTGAAACTTCCAGCATCCAAAACTGTGAGAAAATACATTTTAGATGTTAAAGCCACCCAGGCTGTGGTATTTTGTTATGGCACTTCACGCAGATCAATACATTGGACAAATAACTATTCTGAGAATAACAGTCTTTTAGAGAATCTAACTTTAGGGGCGCCCTACATTTTTGTGCATTTTAAACACTTTGAAAACAGGAAATATTTTTACTACTTATTATTTTTTTAAATTTGCCTTCTTAAAAGTTCAAAGTATTTATAGTACTTTCCAGATAATCTTCATTTAGGAAATAGAAAATTCACCACATAATTCCTTAGATCTCTTAGCTTTTTATTAGGAAAAATAGATTATTAGAAAACTATAATAGAGAGTTACAAAGGTCAGATATGAATTTAGTGTAAAATATTTTTAGTAATGCTTTGAGTATTTCTCCATGAGATAATCAAACTAAAGAGCCTCCACATCATTTTTCCTACCTTTGAGGATTTAATATAAGGAAATGAGCTATTGAGGGCTCCAAGATTAGATGTGACCATTTTCAACTCTTCAGTGCTTGATTTATTTCTCAAAGCTTTAATAATTCTCTTCAATCTTAGTGCAGTTGGTTTAGTTTTATTAGCTATTTTTTTTTTTTCACTCCAAATTAGTTAAGAGTAGCTAGGACACGTCTATCTCTATCTCCATCTCAACATCTACCCGGCCCCTACATCTGCATCTACCTCCACCTCTATGTCTGCATCATACTTTTCTGGGAGGTTCTGGTACCTAGCTTTTGAGGATTGTACAACTCCTCTCTCCCCATCTCACTAAATCTGTTTTCTACTTGATCTATAGGAAATTCTCAGAATATTCTTTTATATCCAGCTGAGCAGCTCACAGTTGAGACAATTATTTGACTCTACCTCAAGATAATCATGCTAAGCAAAAAACGCCAGACAAAAAAGGTTGAAAATCACATGATATCACTTATATGTGTGATATAAACCTAAAAGCAACAAATGAACAGGACAAATAGAGACTCATGGACATGGACTATAGACTAGTGGTTACTAGAGGGTAGGAAGTAGACATGGTAAAGGGGGTCAAATATAGGGGAGTAGGGGGAGGGTGAAGTGAGTAAAGGGGATCAAACATATGACATCTGAAAGAAATGGACTTTGGGTGGTAAACACACAATAGAATACATAGGTGTCAAATTATAATGTACACTTGAAAATTATATAATTGTATTAACCAATAATACCCCAATAAACTTAGTAAAAAAATAAAAAAAAAATTAAATCTCTCATAGGTCTTAAACATGAGCTCTATTTTCCAGTCTAGGTTTATGCCAGTACATTGCTGATTTGAAAATGCATCAGTATCTCTAGACTTGTGTTGGACACAGCAAAAATCTGGAATCCTTCTCTCTTTGAGGGAAGGGGAGGACGCCTCATACACTGGCTGTGACCAATCAAGTTTTGCTTGATGCCAAAAAATTAAACACAGTAAGGCCAGACCCTGTCAGCAATGAGTTGATTGCTTTAAATAAGGGAGATTTCCTGAATGTTTAAATTGAAACTTCGACTTTGATTAAAGCAAAGAGAAGTACCAGGATGGCTTCCTAACTATTTAGTTCCTAAAATTCCTGTGAGGTCTGCGGATGACAAATTCAATTCTGATGTGCTGTGTTTTACACTCTGCAGGCTGCAGTAAAAGGGAAAACTAATCAAGCTTGGGTTTCCCATGGGCTGAGCTTTAAGATGTTTTCCTATTTAAAGCCATGGAAATATGTTAAAACCCACATAGACAGGATGAAGTTTACACAAGGCAAAATCTATGTGACCATGTTTTTGCACAGTGTGCATATTTTGACTTTTCATTATTTTTAGTTTGCTTAATCTTTCATTCTATTTAAAATTATATTTCTACCACATTTTTATTATAAATAAAAAAATGGTTTAAATGCATATATACAAAAATATATAATATATATTACAAAATGATTTTGTTGTCAAGTAGAACACATTAGCTTGAATTTAAAATTTGTGGTAATGTATAAAAAGATGGCTATATATCCAAGTATGCCAAAATAAAAATTAAGAATTTATTTTTAGAACAAGAGCTATTATCATGTAATTAGGACATTAATTACTACGTAAAAAATTATCAAATGAAATGAAACAGGAAAGGGGAATCAGTGGATCCATAGGTCATTCAAATAAGCTAGACATTTCATATACAAACAAGAGATTGGATTTTACATAAACCATTGTTTGTAAACAAATTGTAATTAAGGTAGTGCCTTGCATTAGAAGATGAAGCAAGGGACTTCCATTCCTGTCTCTGCTCCATTTTAAGCTGGTCCTTAGGCCAGTTTCTCATTAAATCTCATGTCTATGAAGTCATAGGCAAAACCAAAGTCTTATAAGGAAGTTAGAAATATTATATGTGTATGTGTGTATTATCTGTCAGTCTGTCTATTATCTATCTACCTATCATCTCTCTCTGTATGTATGTATGTATGTATGTATGTATGTATGTATGTATGTATCATCTATCTATCTATCTATCTGTCTATCTGTATCTATCTACCTACCTACCTATCTATCATCTATCTATCATTTATCTATCATCTATCTACCTACCTACTTATCATCTATTTATCTCTTGTTTTGGAGGGTAGTTGTTTTTAGAATATTAGAAGCAGAATGACTATCCATACTGAAATTTTATGCCATAGGAATTGGAAACTTCTTCATAAACATACATAGCAAAGGTATTAAATTTAATCTTTGACTCTTATCTCAGACATAACAAACAAGCATAATTGTATTGTCTTTTCAATTCTCACAATATGACACACTAAATAGGAAAATTTTATGTTTTGGTAAGGAGTATAGTATTCAACTTTTAGAAATATATTAATTTGTTCAGGCCACATAATCTCAACAGTTTGCTCCTGTCTCCCGAGAGGATGTAGCCAAAATATATGTTCACTGATAGCACTCGTGGCTTTTCTACTATGTCTATGTTAGATGGCAGGATGGACATATTAGTCAACGAACATCCATTTATATGTTTGAATAATCTATCTTGCTGTTATTTAGTTTTGTATGTTAGCTTTGGAAAAAGTGAGACAGAGTCGAATTAAATCCATTAGAAGCTTAATGGAAGTGTCAGAACCAGGCAATTGTTAACCCTTATATAGACAAAGCTAATTAAATAAAAACTTGACCTGGGTGACTTTTCCACAATTAGGCTCTTTGAAAAGTCAAAGCTTCTTTGCTCATTTTAGCAAGTGACTAATCTTTTAAAATTTACCATATTTTCCCTACCTATTTACATAATGTAAGAAGCATTGGGATTGTGTTATTCTTATTTCTAATTTTTATAGATGAGGAAATTGAGACTCACAGATTTGAAATGCATTTTGGTCTTGCAGCTGGTCAGTGGCAGGCCTGGGACAGTTCCTGAGACCAGTTTTTGGATTTCTGCACTGGGGTCCATCACTGTCCACTGCCTCTGCTTCAATGATTTCTTAACATTTGTTATTACGACCAGGTAGCGCAAGAGAAGGTATCACCTTAAAACATGAAATTCATGATGAAAAATTTAAAATCCTTTTGGAAGAGATTTTTTTAAAAATAAAAACATCTTATCGACAGTTTTCATGAAGAGTGGGAGCACAGTTACTACAGGATCGCCTGTATAATCATTTTTCATTTTTCTTAAAAATATAAAAGATTTTAAACAAACAAAAATAAAAGTTCAGTAATAGAAAAATATCATTTTGACAAACTTTTCCACTATAGTTAAGTATAAACTTGGCTCTTGTGGTCTTTGAGGAATTCATACTTGTGTTAGAAGGGAAGTTAAGGACATATTTATGTGAATACCAAATTAGCTGTTTCAGAAACAAATAAGCTCTATCTTTTCAAAATGAGAGTGTATGAACACGATTATAGATCTGGTTGGTTTTGATCTTTGGAAGTCCGTGGTGAATTGCATTGCAAGTTCTCCTCCTGCCAAACTACACTAGGAACTGTTGTTATTGCTAATGAGAAGTTTGACTTTACCACCATAACATAAATGTTAGTTTAAAATTCCTTATTTTCTTTATGAACATGTTCATTTGGATTGATAAAAGTGACTGCATTTCACCAAGAGAACTGTTTGGTGGAACTTTTGGGTTTTGTGGAGTGGCAAATATTATCTGAAGTTGAAAATACTTTTATGACAAAATCATATCATGTTATTAGGTAACTAGTAGGGGAATACTGTTGAACATTAAAATAATTTAGTTATTTGTCAAGCTTATTTGAAAGTTTTTCTCAGATCAGTATAGTATAAGACTTAAATTATCTGTCATCTGGATTATATTAACTATTATCTCAAAAAGTGGGTTTTTGGCTTTTTTTTGTTTTTGTTTTTGACTTTGTACTATTTGAATCTTATTTAAATGATATAATATTTCTCCCTATAATTGGTTCTTCGATCCAGAGGTCAACACTAATAGTCTTGTGTAACCTGGTGGTGGCATTTCTTGCTGTGTTAAGAATCCTGTAGATCCATGCTGCCCAATAAGATAGCCACTACCTGTACATGACTAGTGAACACTTGAAATGTGGCTGATCCAAATTGAGATAAAGTGTAAGTGAAAAATACATACTTGATTTCAAAGACTTAGTTGATAAAAGGACATAGAATAGCTCATCAACTTTTTAATGTTGATTGCATTTTGAAGTGATAATTTTCTTAAAATACTGTGTTAAACATGATATTAAAGTAATCTCTTGTTTCTTTTTACTTTTTTTGTAATATGGCTATTAGAAAATTAAAAATTAGATGTGTATTACAACTTGTATTTCTATTGTACACTGGCATCTAGAAAATCTAAAATTACACATGTGATTTGCATTATATTTTTATTAGATAGTGCTATTACATATAACCATTCCCATACATAGAATCTTTGTCACATTTCCCTTAGAATATTCTTAGGAAATAATTTTTTTTTAAAGCTAAACTCTATTCTGAAGTATGCATAGGTATTGCATAGAAGTCAGTGGGCACTCTACCTATACTTGAGCATTGAGTTTTCTCTTCTTAACAGGTTTAGTTAATGAAAGAAGAATTATTGAATGAGTACAGAAAATGTGTTAGTCTCACTTTTTAAACGTTCTTTCTTTATCAAGCCATGAGCATTTATTTTTGGTCAAATTAGGTGTTTTTCTCTCCATTTGTTTCCAAGAACAGAACTGACATAGAAGAACATTGTAGGTCATAATAAATTCTCCTACTCTTGTCAAAATTAGAATAATCTATGTCTTACTTGAAATGACTGAGTAAAGCAAATGTAAGGGTTATTTAGCTGCAGTCTTACTGCTCCCTGGTCTTTTTTTTTTTTTTTTTTTTTTCCAGAAGATGGAGAAGCAGAATCACCATACGTATGCCAGTATCTTATTAGTGGAAAACACAAACAAACCAAGATAAACCAAAAACCAAATAAAAAGAGTATCCTCCCCACCCCTTTGACCATCCCTTTGAACTTGTTGCTCCTGAAAGATTAAAACAACCATATAATCGAATATGAATGAAATGTAAGATCTTATGGCATCCTGGATAGTGTCTCCTTCATCTTATCTTCTCATTACCCCTAGCACCACACCAAGTGTACATTAGGAAGTCAGGAAATTTTTGTTGAATGGAATGGAATCATTCAGAAATAGAAATGATCTTAATGGAAAAGATGTTTTGGGGAGATTGCTTATAATAAAATAAAAGGAACTATGAGAGAATAAGAACCAAAAATGTGAACTTATTCCTGAAGTATTTTTTTTTTAACTTTCATGGATATAATGTGTTTAATTTAACCAACTTTAGTTTGGAAGGAAGACAGTGTCTGTGCTCTTTGAAGCTTATATTGCTATTCACCAGAACACCAGAGCTTCTGTCAGTCAATAGCACATGCAAAATTTATCAAGTATATTACTTGACATAGAGGTTACTCTGTCATTACTAACTAACTTTAGTCTGCCAGAGAAATTTTTAATGGAAGTGTGTGTTGCCAAAAAAGAAGTGTCTCTTGATTGATGGCCACAGCTGACCTGAATGCACAAGGATCACTGTGTAATAACCCCTTTATCATATATTAACCACAAAACCCAAGCCCAAATAGCAGGAAGGGTCTTGTTTAAACCCACAAAAACTTGAAAAGCCAAACTGGGAGGATTTTCATCCTTTTTGGAACTCAGTGACATCTCACAGCCTCCGTGTGAGACTGAGTGTCTGATTCGCTAGCCCTGAGAACAGATACCCTGAAAAACATTTTGAATTGAAAAGTTGATCCATAATCCCAATATTTTGTTTTTTGCCTCTAGTTTTTCTTATTTTTTTAAATCCATTTTATCTTAAAAATGTTAGGTATAATCATAATATTTTAAGCTATAAAAATGAATATACATATAGATGACTGGAAATGTAAGCCAGACCAACAATATTTCATGAGAGTGGTTTATATCATTTCATTTCCTCTTTTATGTCAGTAAATGCCGATTTGAAAAGATGGGGAGAGTGAGAGGGAAAATCTCCATGCTTTTAAAGTACATGAGAGTCTACAGGATTAATTGTAATGGTTACTCAAGTCTATATGGTCTGCTACATATTATTCCAATTTCCTTTGTGGTCTAAACTACAAGCTGCATTGAAAGTACCTAAGGAGTATCAGGAGGGGTTAAATCAGTAGGACCTCAGGTTTGATCCTTATATGTTTGGTAGAGAAAAGGCTGGTCACTGGGTCCTCAGTCAATATGAGCAGTAATAAATCTGAGATGTTAATATATATTTACATATTATGTAATAAATATATTATAACCTATAATTATATTTATATAATAATTAATATAATTATGTAACAGATATTAATTATACTATATAATAATTATATGTATTTTATATATGTATCTGATGACTAAGCTGACTTCTGAGTCTATATTCTACTTAGGAATATAGGACAGTTATATATATTAAGGAAATCTTGAAAGACTGTTTTTCTCTCATCTGTCTGCCATTCAGTGGTTTTTTTTTTTTTTTTTTTTTTTTTTTTTTGTCACTTGGTAGGAAAATCATCTTTTTGGAGGTGAGGGCAAGGTCAGTAGCTCTCAGTGAGAAAAGTCAATTACAGTATGGGATAACTTCATCAGTACTATAAAAGGCTCTTCAGTTTAGCTAAATCCTTTTGTTATTTGTTGACTAGTGATTAAAATTTTACCACTACTGCCTCATCTCTACGGCTAAAGACTTTCTTTTGTGTGTGTGTGTGTGGGGGGGTGACAAATACTGTCCTTATCTTCCTCATGGGGAAGGGAGTGAGAATAGATGGAAACCTCCCAAGTTATTTATACCTTAAAGTTGAATTCTGAGAGAAGGTACACATAGTGTGGAACTAGAAGAGAGAGAAAAGTCACAGGCCAGGAAGGCATGAAAAAGATGAAGTAATGGAGGGCAGATTGACTATGGACTTCTTGAAGAAGGTAAGGTTCATCCTAAGAAGGGGTACCTATCAAGGTCTCTTTATAGGTAGAGTGATGTGGTTAACCACAACCATGAGATCTGATCCCTAGGAAGATAATGTGAGTAAATTATTCTTGGAAGAACACAAAAATCCAAATTCGAGAAAGACAGAGAGAGAGAAGAGAGAGGACAGAGGAAAGAGAAATACCACAGTGTAGATCAAATTTGAGAGCAGTAGAATTAGATGGCAAAAATATACAGAGAGAATTTTGAATGTGTGCACTGGGTTTGTATTTTTGGGTCTCCTTTGGAGTAAAGCCTATACCTTGGCACTGCCTATTTTTTATTTCTAAAGGATAATGACGTGTTTATAACCAGCTATGTTTGGCACTACAGCTTCACTGTCATTGATGACACTAAGCAATGTTTACCCACCCGAATACCACCAAAGACTCTGTTATTATCTTCCACCCTCTTTAGCTAAGGAGTCAATGTTTTGACATATTGACATACTATACTTTTTTTAGAAAGTAATAATTAGTTCATCCATTTTAGAAGATTAATTAAAGACTTTTATAGTGATTTGTTAGAGCTAGTCTATTAAAAGGAAGGTCTGATAGATATTAAGATGTTTCTTATATTTATAGAACTCCAGGTAAGTACTTGTTCATTTATGCAATTATGTAGCAATATGTTGGCTATCCTGTAGACTTTCTTTTTTCTCCTCTTCATTACCTCCATTTCCCTCTCGGTCATCAGTGGACTATAGATGGCCAATTATACGGCCTTGTCTCCACTGACTTGCTCTTTTGTTGTGGTCACTTATTCCCAGGGAGTCTCATGGCTTGACAATGCCTGGCCTCCCTGCTCAGGGATCAGGAAAATAGCTCCATACCTGGTTGTTGTGGTTCAATGAAATCCTATTCTTAATTTTCCATTTGATATTCAATTCTCAATCTCAATAATTGCTTAAGTATACTCAATCAGGATTAACGAGAAGCTGACCCTGTGATCCCAAAATCTTTCTCCAAGTTCAGCTAGATCATGGGAAAAAGCAAAAGGCACTTTATAATCTACTCCATTAGAGGTTGAAAGGAAGAACACTAAGTTTTGTTTGGCAAATAATCTCTCGATAAGTTTAGTTTCATTAACAATTTTTCTCTAAACGATCAAGCATTTCATTTTCAATGATTGATTCAGATGACCTATCTGAAACAAATGTTAATTGGATGAGCTGTAATTACCAGTTTCCCACCCATTATATTGTTAAAAATAGATGCTCCACTGTCTTGCCTAATAATATTATAAACCATAAGACTTCAAAAGTTGACTTCTTATAGCTTAGTGTCTATACACAAACTTTGGAATTTGATTGTACTGTTTTATATTACTCTCTTATTAGTTTATCTTTGTAAGCCTTGTTTTCCCTGTTATGATTATAAATTATTGCAGGCAGAGGCATATATATATATATATATATATATATATATATATATATATGTATGTGTGTGTGTGTGTATATATATATATATATATATATATATATATATATTCTTAATATCCACAGAAACTCAACATAGTGCTAAGGATACATGCCTGTTTAGGGGAATTGAATGGCTCCTCCAGTTTTCATACCTGAAACTGGTCCCCATGAGCAAGTTTCACTGTGGTACATGATGGCTTTGTTGTCATTTTTAAATGTTGGTCCTCCTACTCATGCATCAAGATCCACTTGTGAATCATCTCTGGGAAGCTTTCTCTGACCACTCTTAGGAAAATTAGCTGCTATCTCCTCTGTGCCTTGTGTGTGCTTTGATTATTGTGTATTCTACTTCCTCTGTAACCCCCTGTTGTTCGTTTAAATATTTGTTTTCCCTTTTGGACTGTGAACCTTTTGTGAAGAGGGTCTCTATGATTAGTTTTTCATTTGACTTGGCATATTATAGGCTGAATAAGTTGAATAAATGTGAATCATTAGGGCTGCCCTATCCTTAATAAACTGCTGTTTATGCCTGTTGATCTGCTTTTAGTGAAAATTCCAGTAGACTTTAAAGGAAATTCCATATATTGTTTGATAGTTGAAGGTCTGCGTTAAACTTTTTAGTATTTATTTTATGTCATGCCTTGGCACTAGTATCAGTCTACATATACTTATTTTTTTTCTAATATCTCCACAAACCTTGAGTTCCTCAAATTTCTCCTGCTTTTGCCTTCCAGCTCCTGCTTTCTTCACTTGCCCTTTGAGTTTATAAATTCTCTTTGTACATTTCTATACTTGCTATGGTTGAGAGAATACTTATCTCAAATTCCACTTTACTTTTTGTGCCACCTAGAAAAAATAGGAGAGACCTCTCAAGAGGAGAAGACGATTTGGAATTCTAGAAGTAGTATGATATGAACATCTTAGGTCTCTACTCTATTTGGAAAAGAAGGTCTCTCTCATGACCAAAGAAAAGTATGAGTAAAAACAGAACCTAGAAACATGTATCAATAAGTACCCCTTCCTCCAAAATTATTCTCAGCAGGACTCCTTTTATAGCTAGGTCATGTAGGTCAATTGAGATATAATCAAATTTTCCCCAAATGCCTTCATATAAGACTTTACAATAAAACGACATAATCAGGTTTAGTCCCACAGTGGTATCTGAAATCCCGAGAAGCTGTACAATGTTTTGGATTTTCTACGAGTTGATTTTCTTAGAGTGAATACCTATGTATTAAGGGCCAAAGTCATGTTTGTGAAAAGACATTGTTCATATCTCCACGTGCTAAAAGCTGCTATGTGTCCTTGAAAACAGGTACAACCTTATGTTATTCTTAATGGGGTTAAAACAAGGATGACAAGAAGGATGGAAAGCATCTCCATGTTGGGGAGAAGGAAGACATGATAAAGCATCATCTAGGCTTGTGACTCCCAAGACATGATGCTGTTGTTGTGCTGGAGTCTTCTTATTATTAGTTTTCTTTATTTTTTTTTTTTACAGCTTTCTAGGTGCATTGTCTCTTGAGATCTGCTTTTAGATATTTCTTTTTACTTCCTCATGCACGCTACCTCCTGAGGCAAGATGCATTCTTCTTTAGCCCATGAAGTCTTCTTGTACACTCCCGGGGACACCAAGATGCTGTGTATGATTTTATATGTTTGTCCAGCATACAGTGAACTTAAATTTCCCTCTTGGGTCAAATGTATGTACTTTGGGCCCCTCCTGTCAGCTTTGGCAGGACTAGACAGAATGTAGAATTAGCTTCCATCATATTTGTGGATAGAGTTTGCCAGCCAAGGGTGGTTTTCTCTGTGCACAATGTGGGCCAGGATGCCTGAATTATGCCATCACAGAGAGGCACAGCTGGAGAAGTGATGTTGAAGCAGCAGCAGACCCAAGTGCTCAGTCTGTTCCAAAGGCTACTGGATTTTTTTAAAAAAGTGTGTACCTAAAAATGTATTCACATGTAATCACATAGTTTCCTAGTAAATCAGAGACCAAGAAAAATAAGATAGTGAGAAAACACAGTGTCTTCTAGAAGTGAAGGAGACTGATCTAGATTAAACATACATTACGTTTTCCATTTCCTCAATGATGTGTAAGATAACTATAAGTTTGGTGAGGAGAGTCTTTCAAGAAAAGGGAAAATGTTATCAATGGCTGGCCCGAAACTGGGAGGATGAGGGAAACTGCGGAGTCCCCTGTGGCTTCACGTAGGATGTTTGTCTCTAGAGGATGGAGAGAGAAAGGAGGCAGGAGGTATAAATGCTGGCCAGGGCATGAGAGAGTCATGTGTCCACCTCAGCAGTTTGTACTTTGTACTGCAGGCAATGAGGAACCTTTAAATAATTGCAAATGGAAGAGGGCATGTGGTGGAGGGAGGATGGGGAGCTTTGGCAGGAGCAGGTGAACTGACATCTAGATATTCTACTTATTAGTGGTGTGAACTTGAACAAAATAATTTTCTTATCTTCAGTCTCCTTATCTGAAAAATGGATATAAGAATAGTAGTGAAATTAAATAAATGAACACATGTAAAGCACATTGCCCAGAACATGGCACCCCAAAATAGGCTGGAAAAATTAACATTTAAAAAATTGCAAACAAATGGTGCTTATTGTCCTTTAATTAGAAATTTGAATGGTTTAATCAGAGGAAGAGCATGGTTGGCTAATTTGTCAAAAATAAGTCAGGAAAATGAAGGTCAAGAGATAATACAGTTACCTCTAACAAATCTGAAAGGCACAGAGAATGTTCACCATGTACCCCAAAGAACCCTAAACTTACATTGGAAAATGGATAACAAATTTTTAGTTCTCTTTTGCTTCACTTCAATTTTCTGGAGATTCTGAAGAAAACGTTCTAAGTAGACTGGTCAGTCAGCTCATTTGTTTCAGGGACTTCAGCGTTTAATACTTTAATATTTCCCTCTATCTTACCTTATAAATAGCACTTGAAAATGGCATGAAAGCAGAGGTATGATGATCAGTAATACATACCTATAGCAGATTTAGAAGTTCCTGTGCTATAAAGATGTGTTTGTGGACAATATTCTGTTTTTAGTCAAAACCTTCGAAAAGAAATTAATAGACCTCGTACTGAAAATAGAGATGTTCACAAGTACTCACGAAATAAATGAGAAAGTGAAAAAACACTGTCTGGGACTTAGAGGAGCTGACTTCCAGCTTGAGTTATGCCAATGTTATATTATGTGACCCTGCATAGATTGAGTCACCTCTGACCCTCAGTTTCCTCATCTGTAAACCAATGGAGTTGATCCAGATTGCTAAAGTACCTTTCAGGTTTAACTGCGTATTATTGTGAATTTTAATTCACATTTCTAGGCTCAATATAGCATCATCACCCTCATCCCAAGGCCTGTCTCTCTTCTCAGCATCTGTTCAATCAGCAAATCCTGTTTAGCATTTCTATTAAAAATCTGAGCTTTGAAAACGGACAAATTTCAATGCGAAATCTTGGCTCAGCCATGCCTGAGCATAAGGAAGTTATCTTTCCTTACACTTCAGTTTCCTCTTCTTCAAAGTGGGGCAACAATAGTATTTCTATCATAAAATTGTGGTGCAGATTGAATGAGATAATTCATGTATAAAGCGCTTAACTTAATGCCTAGTATTTAATAAATTGTAGCTGTAGTAAAAATCTTTCTTGCAAATAGCTCTTGAATTTAACTCTTTCTCTTCCCCTGGAATACTGGTTTCTTTAACTTTTGTCTCTTTGCCCTGGTAAAGAGGTAGTCTTTCAAAAATACATGGCATTGCAATAATAAAATTTACATGGAGGTACACGGAAATGGAAGGTGGAAAAGCCTAGAAAAGCAGGACCTGACCTGACAATTTGAGACCACATTTCTTGTGGTCTTACTTAAAAGTGACAGAAGTAATGGTCTTCTTGAACGCTTCAGGACAATTTAACTCAGATTGAAGGCGGGTTCTGGGGTGTGTGTCTGTGTAGGGGGGTATTAGACACCCTTAACAAAAGTTTTTCGTACCCAGCATCTGTGACTCCTAAATTTTTTTCTGAAATCTTCCCAAGACTGGTTTTGATTTTGGGGGCTGACTCCTGTTTGTCTACTGAGCAGAAGTGTGGTGGACTAATCTCTGTGCGGGCACAGCTTTTGGTCAGATGGGGAGACGAACTTAGGTAAAGAATAAACCAAAATCAAACCAGGCCATGTCCTGACATTTTCGGATATAATTTGGGGCACGGCACAAACTGCTCTGGCACATTGCTAGGGCTTCACTTCCCTGTGTCTTTACTGAGATGAGGAGGGACAGAGAGAAGGCAGTCAGAAAAACATGTGCTTAAACTGCAGCATCAATGATTTTGGTTAGGCATAGGAATTTCCTCCTATGGGTCCTATGTAGTGGAATAAAATTCACTGGACTTTGCATTTGAGAGAGGAGTGTCTCCTGCCTGAAAAAATGTGATGACTCTCCTGCCAATAAAGATAAATAAATAAATAATAGTTTAGGTTCCATATCTGACCTGCTACCACTCTGGTTTACTGTGAAAAAGAAAGTCAGCAGGGCACAGCTATTTCAGAAGTCAGAGAGCAGAGAGGGTTAGCATGACACCTATGAGGACAGCGAGATTTTAAAGCTCTTTTCCATTTCAGGCCAATGGTAGCAATAGAGCCCAGGAGTGGGGAAGGGTGAGGGGGCCCATTGGAGGCTGATGAGGGCAGCGTCACATTACAGAGCCGGAGGGACTGTGGAACGGGAACATTTGGCTCTCATTACAGAACAAAGGGACAGGGTGCTAGAAAACAGAATGAATCTGGGTCAGAGGTACCCAACTCTCCCACAGGTGCTGTAGTCAATTTGCACATCTCCACTGAGGAGGGAACCTCCCAATGCTGTCTCCCCACCATCCACATTTGCCAACACTAACATTTTACTAGGAACATAGCTTGTCAAAACCAGCATTTTAGCTAGAGCAGTGGCTGATGAAAATAAGGTTTTCTCAGGGGCAATAAGGTTTTCTCTTGGGAAGTTAGAGCTGTTAGCACGTGATTTTGATGGTATCTCCTCCAAATAGTCACGATCTTTATATAACATTATTATTATTATTTATAAAGTTCTTTCTCTAATAAATTGTTTGCTTTCTTTTGGAGGGGGTTGTCAGGGAAGAGCAATGACAGAAGATCTATGCCTTATGAAGAATAGATATTATTTATTGATCATAAGTCAAGATCTAAACTTTATATTATCCTTATTTATGACAGGGTGGTACAGAATTTGATTGAGAGAGCACTAATTTCCTTCTGTCCATCATTTTTTTTTAATCAATTACTCCTTGTTTTCCTTTTTTCCATCTTCTGATGAAGCATTATTTTGAAAATCTGAAATTTTTGGTAAAGTAGTAATTGGTCAAAGTTTTTGGTGGCTCTTCTGATTTCTGTTTATTTATCTGTCTTTTTCTTTTTTCTCTTTCTTTCTCTTTTGAAATCATCTCCCGTCCTTAAAAAGGAAAGAAACTGGCTGGGATGCCACCATGCCTACAAGTATGCCAACTTACCACCCATACCTTGTAACTGTATTTTAAGTCATTAACAAAGCCCCAGAAATGTTGGCGGGAGGGTATGTTTCATCTGAAACAATATAAAGTATACAGTGAGAGAAAAGCAGGCCTCAGGTATTTGCAGGGGTCCTGTTATGTGGTGGTTGTGATGAAAATAAGCTTAGTGACTTTAACAGCTGGCAATTTATTAGCAAACCTGGTTCTACTAAAAAAAAAATATGGAAAATCAAAAGTGATGTAGAGTGTTAATCCCAAATCCTTTATATTAGCAAGACTTCTGTATTGTGTTAACTTTTACTATTGTGGGGAGCAGACATCCTTTGGAGCAAAAGGCTTAGCGAATGAACTTCCTTTGTCAAACACCACTCTGGAGGGATCCAGGCCACGTCTGCCTGTGTCATTTAACCTAGAAGACAAATAGTTTTCTTTTATGGGATTTGGCAAAACTGTGGGAAGAGTTGTCATTCTTAGCTAGTGTCACTTTTGAGAATCCCTGATTAAGGCTTAATTTTGGAGCTGTCATTTTCAGTCTACATTTGTGGTAGCTCTTTCTCTAGGCGTATCATCCTGAAAAGTTTCTTTCCCTTTGGCTGAGCTTTTATACACAGTAATTGAAAACAACACATTTTCTGCTGCCAACTGGAGACACCAGAGCGATCACTCTCTCTTTCTACTTTAGATTTAACAATGTGGCAGTGGATGAGATGGGAGACATGCTCTAAGTATTCAAAATGAAAAACACCAGAACACAACCGTTATTTTATGAAAGAGGCTGGAAAATGGTTAGTAAAGAAATCACAGATGTGTTTCACAGACGAGGGGGAGGTAAGGGGAGTACTACATTCTGAAAATAGCATGGCAAGCACAATCTATTCTTAATTTTGCTCAACATATTACTTTTTGAGTTTCTTAAGCTTGATTTGGGGGGGTTGATTTTCACTTTCAAGAGTATCTTGTGTGTGCGTGCGTGCATGCTTGTGTGTGTGTATTTTCACCTTCTAGGGAAACAAAACATAATGGTATTTTATAGAATATTGACCAGTTATTTATTTATGGTCATACATGTTTATCTGTGGCCACACTAAATAAATAAAGCTTAATGAAACATGGAAATAACTACCCTTTCAAATTAGAAATTACAGTTTTAATTATAGCCCAAGAAAAGAAACTCAAAAATATGAGCATATTTTAAATCACAGATCACTCAAAATGGACCTTTAGTTTTGTAAAAAAAAAAAAAAAAAAAAGAAAAGAAAAGAAAAATCTACAATTGCAAATTGTTCACTTTTGCCTTAATTTTGACTCTACAGAATACATAAGTTTTCTGCACATAGGGATTATGTCTTGTTTTGCAGGGCTATGCACACAGCAGGCATTCAATAAATGTCTGACTAATGAATTAAAGATATTAAAGACATACACAATTTTATAGATGAGAAGATTTATCTATTCTTTCCCCTGTCTAGGTAAAATTTTAAAAGCAATTTTTTACTTATACTTTATTTCTTTACCTAAGCTTTTACATATATTATAGTGACTATTTTTTAGATAGTTTAATTATGTGCCTAAGTGACATAACTGGTTATTGATTACAGTAAAATAGTGCACTATTAATATTAAATCTCTTAAATGGTTGTGGCTAATTATCATCCACAACAAGTGATATCCAAAGAGAACTGTTCCTTCCACGTTCTGACAGTTACAACAGTTCTGGAAAAGAGAAGAGCGCACCACAGAAACAAGGACAGTATCTCTAGGTCTTTGTTGGCCTTTGGCAAAGAGTTTAAACATATATTTCAAGGTGGTATTAAGCTTTTGTAAGACTGTATATTTTGGTTCATCTCTGTTGTGAGCATCCTTTGTGTGGGACTTAATAAAAAAAATGGTCTAGATATTCTAATTCATCATTTATTATAGATATTCAATTGAGAGCCTCAGATAAATGATAGTCAATCTACTCTCATTGAGCATTCATTGGAAAAATGTTGATCTACTTCTAGAGAGGAATAATTTGCTTTGATTTTTAATTTACAATGTATATGTAATGCTTATTCTATGCCAGACACTATTTTAAGTGCTTTATAAATCTTAATGCATTTAATTCTCATAATACTATGAAGTAGGTACTTATATTATCATGCCCATTTTATAGATGAGAAGACCAAAGTATGGACAAGCTGAGTAAATTGCCCATGGCCAAACAGGTAGTAGATAAAGGCACAGGCTTTGATCCCATGCATTCTGACATAAGAATCCTTACCCTACTCCTCTAGAACAATACTGTCCAATAGAAATATATAATATTGGCCATATATGTAATTTCAAATTTCCTAGTAGCTACACTTAAAAAGTAAAGAATGAAATTTAACTTAAGTAATAATATCTTACATAATGCCACAACTAAAGTGACATATAAGACTTACCAAAACAATATATTTGTGTTTAAAAGAAATATATTTTATGTCACTTCTATTTAAAATTTTAAATTAATTTAAATTAAGTGAAATTAAAATGTTGTTTCCTCAATAATACTGGCCAAATCGCTTGTGGCTACCAGATTGGACAGCCTGGCTATGAAGAGTAAACTTGCCATTAAAACGGAGGCCTTGGAGAATAAAATTAAGGAGAATTAAGTGCCTGAGATTTTGTTCCCCCTATCTCTCCAAGCACATTACCTTGGTAGAAGGAAAAATAAACATTGGCTCTAAACTGATTTACTAGAGGGCTGAATGCCATTTTTCATCAAGAGAATATCCTCTGACTTGGCTTTCTAATGGGTTTGTGTTCTTAATGGGGCCATTTCCAACAGCACCCAGACCATAGCTTATCAAGGGAGGATGGGATTTATGTACCTTATTCAGAGGTATTTTTAACTTGGGAAGAAACAGCAACACCACCAACCATAGGTGAAGAGAGAGAGGAGAGGTGAGGTGCTCCACCCTCACTTGTATCAATGTTTCCACCATTCAAACATTAACAAATTAAAAAAAAAAAAACTTAATATGGTTTTGTATTTCCTTTTTAAATATAGACAATCAATAGCACAAAATGTATTTGGAAGTTGAGGACGTTAAACATTGGTGGCTAGGTTGAGAAGATATAGGAAAGAACTTTTGTTTTCTCTTGATCACTAAGAATTAAAAAAAATAAAGAGAAGGTATGTTCTACATTAAATATGGCAAACCTGCATACATTTATGATATGAGCCCAATATACATTTAATTTTTAATGAAGACAAACTTCCCACACATAGTTTACTATTAAATGAGGAAAGTTTTTATTACTATATGAAAAAAATCTTTTTTTATAAACATGTCAATATTAACTAAATATGTTAATTTTTTAGTTTTTTCGTTGCGTTTGTGTATTGAGGGAAAGTATATTTAAATTATAATTTTTATCTTTTCAATTTTTCATTAAATGAAAGATCCTGGAGGATATAATAGAAAGAGAAAGAGCTCTGGGGTCACCAGACCTAGATTTTAATCCAGGAGATCTGAATTTTAATCCAGGTTCTGTCACTTAAAAGCAGTTTATTTCTAAACTTGAGTACTTTAATAGTTTACTTTTTGTGAGTTTCCAGTTTCCTGCACTTTAGATTGGGGACAATAATGCATATTTCTTCAGGCTATTAAAAAGAATAAATGAGAAAACATATGTAAAATGCTTAGCATAGTGCTTGACACATATTAGGAAACTAGTAAAATATTAATTCCTTTTCCATAGTTACATGCTCATTCTTTCATATGAACAGAACTTAATTCATCCAATGCCTCAAAATTTTTTTAGTGAAAAATTATTAAATTTGGTTTATATCTTCAACCCTTAAAACTTCTAAAAATACTTATGCCTTTTTTTCCTTTAAAAGTTTTGAAATTATGCTTAAAGTAATGATTCTAGTGATCAAATGGTTCAAATGGAAAATCATTGGGAGCCTAAATTTTAGACAATTTCCTAGAGGAAGGGAAGACAGAAAATGAACAAAAAAAAGGGGAGAAAGAATAGATCTGGAAGAATAGCATAGTGATTATACTAGTGGTAATGTAGTGGTAATTTAAAAAAGGTATTTGCTTTTAGATTAAATTAAATTAAAAGTTTTTTTCCCTTACAGCCTGTCAGTAATGACTGGAGGACTACTAAAGTCATATCATGATATCCATAGGCTATTTAAAGGCTGCCATTTCATTTCCAAATTTTGCTCCTTCTGAGGTCTCTTGCACTGTTCACTAGGCACAGTTGGCTACACTTCAGCAGATATTCCATACAATACAGCAGTATTTTGAAAAACTCAGAGTTTAACCAGGGGTGAGAGTCATCAGTAAATTTTATAGTTTCTGAGCTCTTCACTATGTGCCATAATATGGGTCAGAGGGCGCGTCTTTCAAGAAAAAAAAAAAAGAAATTCTTTATTGCAACTTCTACTTTCACATTGGTAGGACTTTGATTGCTACGGCTGAATTCAGGCTTGACCCCATTCGTCAAACGATTTTATCAGTAGATTTTTTTTTTTCTAGATGTTAACCACTATTCTTTTTTAAAATTAGAAATTCACCATTTAAATTATGTTTAATTAAATGTAAATTTTTTAAAATGCAAGAATAACCTTTTCTTGACAAAGATTCAATATGAGGAGAATTCAGATAAATGTGTTAAATGTAGAGAGTTTAATAAGATTCTCTTTGGTTTAACATATTAAACAATGTTGCAGAGTTTTGTTTCATTTTGTTTTGTTTGCCTTGTTGGGATATGTGTTCTGCTCATGAAAGCCAGCTGTCATGCCACTTCCTAGTACTCAGAGGAAACAAACTTGCTTCTTCTCTACAGCTAATGCATAAGGCTGTGCCTGAGGCAAAGGTTAGGGTGATCATAAAAATATAGGTGGTTTTATGTATTCTGGGGGCATCAAGGAAACATCTTTCATTCTACTTCTTTTCTCCAAATTGGGTATTGCCTGAAATTGATGTCTTCAGAATAACTGTGGGATGAGGTATGTGGAGCGCACCATTTCCCTCTAAGGCAAATACCTTCACTGCTGGCAAACCCTCAGAATTTGCAAGCTCAGCCAGTACCTTTGACCTGACCATGCAGCTGACTGCGCAGTTGGCAGTTGGTAGCGTCCATTTATCCTAGGTTTATCCTGAGACATCAACATAAAATGAAATAAAGATTTGGGCAGTAACTTCAGAAATGAAAATGGAATACCCAATAGTTTGCTTTAGTCCTCTCGGGCTGAGAACCGTTTATTAAACTAGTAGAAGTGAGAAAGAGAGAGGAGAGCAGCTGCTCAGGAGAAAGAAATGGATGATCGCACACATTATCTGAAGATACAGGTAGGGAAGTCACTGCTTGAAAATAGTCACCCAGCTGATTACTTGATATAATCGGGAATCCCACACATCTCAGTGGGTAGAGGTTGCCTCCTTCAGATCCTCAGTGCCCAGCACTGTGCCTGGTAGTAGGTGCTCAGTCAGTGAATATTTGAGCCATTAACAAATAAAGGCTGTGACTGAAGGCTATGGTTAGTGGCAGAGTGCTCATTAATCTTGCTGATGTGAAAGGCTGATCTATTCTGTAGCTTGATCCTGTGACTTAATTCATTAACTTTAAAATTATAGTCACTGGTATGTCATCAATAAATACTCTAAAGCACATATTCACATACATGCGGCAGTGTGCATTATGCCACCAATTGGACCAGGAGAAAAGTTATCTGAATAAATAACACAAATGCATTTACTGGCTATATGTGTATATGTTTATATAAAGTTATTTATTTTTTTTTTTTTAGTTTATATATCTTAAGTTAAATTCCCAAGTTGTATTCTCTAAAAGGAACAGGATGAAGAGGAAGGAACTAATATATATTTTTTCCATTCCTACTGTATGCCTCAGTTGAGCTCTGTACTTTACAAAACTTCTTTCACTTTGTCTCACATTGACCATGTCAAGGGAAAAAATCAATCCTCTTCAGTAGATGAGGGTGCTGAGGTTCAGAAAATACATAATATCCAATTTTATGAAGTAAGAAATAGTCAAACCAAGATGCAACTGCAGGTATCTTTGATGCTAAAGTCTGTAGGTTTTTCTTTTTACTGAAAACTTAGAATGTCATCAACTCTAAAGCATTTGGAGTAGATACTATGTATAAAAAGATATTATTCAAGAATTTTCTATTAATATACAGAGATTATTTTTTATATAACAGAAAAGATCATTTAGCAAAATATAAAAATTAAAAAGATCCCTCTTAAGATAAACAAAATATACAAAAATATATAGTAATTTAGAATAAACTTAACAAGAAAAATACAAAGCCTAATGAAAAGAAAACTAATGAAAAGCTTTATTGAAAAGGAAAATATGAAACAACAAGTGGAGAAATATATCTTGTTCTGAGATGAGGATTTTCAACACTGTAAAGTTGTCATTTCTCTCCCATATTAATGTATATATTTAATGAAATTCTAATCCAATGTCTATAAGTTTTTACTTAGAAATTTGACCATTTATTCTAAAATTCACGTAGAAAAATAAATGAAAGAACAGAAGCAAGATATATTTGTTAAAATAATAAATGTTTTAATTAAGTTTTCAACCACATAATCCCCTGTGACATTTGTTTTTAAAAGAAGAATAATGAGGCCCACTTACATTAGCAGATATTAAAATAAATTATAAATCATATTAGTTTGAACAGTGTGGTACTGCCATGAGAATTTATAGTAGATCATTGGAAACAGATTAGATAGACGATAAATACATAAATTAATAGATATGTATAAAATAAATGCAATAAAGATGGAATTTCAAATCGGGAAGCAATGGCTTATGCAAGTTATGTTAATAAGCTAATTGGTTAAAATATGCAAAAATGAATTAGATAGGTATTAGCAAATTTTATTCCTGTGCTTTATAGAGTTAAATGCAATAATTTATAGATGAATGTCTAGTTGATCTTGAAGTGCAAAGGCTGAAAACAAAGGAAAATATAGATCGATTTGGGTTGAAAACATAAATAAAATCAAAGAATAAATTACAAACTATAAAAAAAGTGTAATGTATTACTAAAGATTGTTAATATCTTCAGATTTATGAAGGCTTCATTTTTAGTAAAAAGAATGAACATTGCACTAGAAAAAGAGAAATAAACAGGCAGGTCACGAGGATACAGGACCAACAAAATTAGAAATCGATTTTTAAATTCTTTAATAATCAAAGACATGCTAATTAAAACAAGACATCATTTCTTGCCAGTCATGTTCACATGCCAGGAGATATCTTTCTTGCATTTGCAAGTTTGTTCTAGGACTCACCTCCCCTTCTGCTGTTGCCCTAGGTCAGGCTGGGCATAGCTGCCTCTCAGCTTTTGCTGGGAACCATTTTCTCCCACCCCAGTGGAGAAACTGAGAACTTCCAGACACTAGATACCTCCTTGGATCTTCTTGGATGAAAGGGAGATATGGCTGTTTCCCTTTCGTGATATCTTTCATTGGAAGAATAACTGCACCATCTTTTTTACTCCCCAGGAGTTTACTAAATTTTATTGAAACAGTTTTTGTAAATCTCCAGCTTTCTTTTGGGCTAAGGTATGATTTTAATAAAGAACTGGCCTGAGAGAGAAATCCTGGCGTCGGATCCCATGTGACACTCAGAATCTGGAATAGCAACAACTAAGTCTTTCTTAGAGGTCAGTCTCACTTTGCTGGTATTTTCTCTCAGGCTTCTTGCAAATAACCTGAGATGAATCCCAAAGACTCCAGCCTATGATTTGCCTTTAAGTCGAGTTTAGACAACCCCCTATTTTTTGTATCATAAACTCATGGAGTAGAGTGGACTTTTTTCCTTCTCTATGTTTGTTAAATTTCTCTAAATTCCCATATAAACTGGCATTGTTTCTATAATTTTAGAATGTATATTTAAGAGTAAATATCATATGTACGAAAAATACAAATTTTATTTTATATATTTATAGCCCTGGATGTTGAATCTTTAGCCAAGATCAAGGTCTATAATTTACTTTATTCCAGGAAGAATATACAACATTTACAGGTACTTCAAATTTAATAAATGAAAATTAAAATTAAGAACAGTTTATTTTTAAATTCCTCTATTTTTGTTAAGTCATCCTAACTTTTGCATTTAAATTATAGTTAAGACTGTTGAGTACAAACTCACAGCTTGATCTTGGCATCAAATAAATTCCACTGAGGATTTTTTCAAAATAAAATAGAATATTTTCCATATTCACTACCATTATGTTTCCCACAAAACATTAAAGGATATTTGAGGAAATGTTTCTAATTTTCAGAGTGTCTCCTAAAAGTTGGTTTGGACAGGGAAAAGAGCTAGAGCTATAAATTTTTTAAAGGTGTTTATGGGCAACTAGTAATTTGTTCTAAGTTTACATTTCATATATTGAAACCCTATTATAATGACAAAGTTCTTGACATATGCTGCAATACTTCCACTTCAAAATACTCCTTATGTGAGCTGGTATTTATTTACTTCATATAATTTGATTTTAAAATTTTCTAAGAGCAAGAATTATGGATTCCTTTTCTGCTTTTTTTTTTTTTTTTTTAAACATCCTTCCTGGTGATTAGTTGTACACTTGGTATTAGAAGTTATTAAATAAATAAAATATTAGTTGCCACTTAGTATGTGCAATTTATTCAATAAGAAGAAGTCACATAAGAGAAAAAAAAATTTGTGCCTTATAGCTGTACCATAATCTTCTTGGGGAAATGAAACATATACACTCTTAAAAAATTAAGTATAAAAGTCACATCTGATGTCAAGTGACATAACTGGTACTGATTTAAATGAATATGTATCCATACTGAGGAACAGAAATGATGATCCTGCCTGCTACATATTAGGTGATTAAAATTGTTTGAATGAATATATTTGTTATTTATCCAGTAAGTGCCTACTCCATGTCCCTTACCTTGTAACAGCTCTGAGCAAGGCCTCATTAGCATCACTATAGATGAGGAAAAAATTGATGATCAGGGAGGGTCAGTTGATATGCTCTCTAAGAGGTAGAACAAGGGTTTTATACCCATATTTGTTTGACTCCAAGGTCCATGTTTCCTCTTCCCCACCACATTGCTTTTTGCAGAGAGAACACCTTCATTATGACCACTTGGAAAAAGTGGGATATTTCATTTTAGACAAGTTCATTCAGCAGGTTATTCTTGCACATACTATCAACCATTACACTATGTCCCATACACTGAGTAAAATTAGACCATGTCCTCATGAAGTTTAAAGTGTATTCAAAAGATAGTAATAAAAATGCCACAAAATAAGGGTAAAATTAAAATTCTAATAGTACCAGGAAAAAGATATACATGGTGCTATAGAGCTTATAATAGATTCAATCTAGTCAAGGTGTCAGGATCTCTAAAATCTGAAAGGTAAGTGGATTTAGACTTTGGAACTGGAAAAAAAAATTCAAGTTCCAAAAGACCAAGAGGGGAAATATAAGGTGATTGAAAAGAACTAATGATGGCCAGCAAAGATTAAACAGAGAGCGAAAAGGGATCATAGTACAAGATGGAGGTGAGAAAGCACATGACTAATCAGGGCATCAAAAATCATATTGGATATTTTGTCTTTATTCTGAGAGTAACAGCAAACCAATGAGAAATTTTAACCGGGGAGTAATTAGGGTGAGGGAACAATGGGAAAGAGCATCTGGACAGAATGTGGACTTGGACTGGAGGGGCCCAAGTGAATTGGGGTGGACCAAGTAAAAGACTTTCTTGTAGGCCAGCCAAGATATGGTGGTAGCTTAGACTACAGACTTGGTGATAAATATTCAGAAATAAGAACAAATTTCAGAATTTATTCAGGAGATAAAGTAGTATTATTTGGTGATGGATCAGATGTGGCAATGAGACTGATGAAGGAAAGGTGGGTCTCAAAGGCGAATTCAGATTCCTGGTTTACGTAACTTAAACATTCCATTCACAGCAACGGAAAACAGTCAAAGTTAAGAGGAGAATATCATGATGTAGTAAATGAATCATACATTTGAGAATGGTTGGTAGACATGTGGAATCAGCTGTTGGATATAAATATCTGTAACTCAAAGGAAGGTCTCAGCTACAGAGATAGATCTGTGGCTCATCTGCAATTAGGGGGTGATTGAAGTTGTGAGTATAAATGAAACTGCTTGTGGAGAAATATAAAGTGAGAAGAGAAAAGGGCCAGTGATTGAGCACCATGCAGAAACAACGTTTATTGGCCAAGTAGAAGAAAATATATTTCATAAGGTGAGAATGAAGAGAAAGGAAGGAGGAGAGTGATATATCTAGAAACCAAGGAAAATAATAACACAAGAAAGGAATGGCTCAATGATGTTGAATGTTTTTGCATGGTCATCTGAAATATTTCATGCTGAGCCAGAGAAGGAAGGAAAAAGAATTTCTCACTGCCTACCATCTTGCCACAAAAAATGAGGTAGAGATATGATTTCCTTTTTCTTAATATTTAAAAATATGAGAGAGAGAGAGAGAGAGAGAGAGAGAGAGAGAGAGAGCGAGAATCTAACCCATTTCTGAATAAATGTTACCCAAGGAGACCTTAATAAGAGCTCTCTCATACCTATTTCCTCCACGACAAGTTCCAATTTTGTTACCACTGGATCATTTTACAGAGATAGTGCTTACATTAGTAATACAATGTGTAATACATTTATCCAAGGATCACTTATATTATCTAAAATAAATCTGTGTTGATTATATTTGCAGAACTGATTGAATAAATTAACTGTTGTTAATTTATCAAACACACAACCATTTCAAGATGAGAACTTTCAGGCAAAGAAAAGACTTAAAACTTGCTTCGTTTGGAAAGTCAATTTACATTCTCAAAGTACTTTAAAACTCTTTCCAAAATTGGTTTTAACAAAACGTTTATCTTTGACTCATTAAAATTGGCAGAAATGTCTTACAATTTAAGAAAAAAAAAACTTTAAATATATGCATGCATGTGGAATTAAAGTGATTTGAACAAGAGAATGACTGGATCATGAGAATCTAATAGAGTGATTATCTGGAAAAAGAACCTGGGAAGTAAGATACTAGATCAGAAGCTGTTACAATAGTCCGGATAGGAAATATTTCTGTTCCAGGCATCTAGATTGGGAGATGAAAGAAGAAAATAATAATGTTTTCTGGAAATAGGTAGAAAAATTGAAATGATGCTGTGACTGAGTCAACATCGAAGTATAGATTTGAGATTTGAGATTGTTTATGTGGTACTGTTACACCTGCCGTGTTTTCTCTGTTTTGTAGAAGATGAAATAACCTGCCTCCAAACACTTACTTAATAAATTGTAGACCTGGAATTTCTGCTTAGAATTTTTGACTTCAAATGAAAGGCTTTTTCTAATAAAAAGCCATAACAAACAACCAGCAAAAGAGATAAAACAAGTCATAAAAATCTTCATAAAAATACAATGCCATAAAATACATTTGATTAAGAACATTTGCAGATGGAAAAGTAGCTTCTTCTAATGGTGCCCTTCCTGGAAGGGGCTAGCCTTTGATGGCAAATGAAGAGAGTGAAGAAGTTTCATCCTAGGTGACTACACTGAAGAAGCACACTCTCACAGTCAAGTCAGTGTGGGTCACTGTGTCACGCTTGCTTGCTCGTGGATTCCATGGTGATGCACCACACTGAATGAATAAGGTAGTGACTATAGATGGATTCATGCCCCAGTCCTCAAAGTTTTTATCAAAGGATTTCAGGAGAAGGGGAAAAAAAAAAAAGAATATAATTTATCATTCACTCCTTTTCTTTGCTGAATATAAAAGGCTGTCAAGGAGGGTGGACATCTTGAGAAAAAAAAGAAAAAAAGGAGGCCTCTGAAGACATTACTTATATACCCCAAAGAAATCAGCTCTTATTTCAGTCAGGATCACAGAAGACTTGGATATATTTTATATTTTCTTTTCTGACGTGTAAAAAAATACTTAAAAGTGCATATATAGACTGAACATGGATTTATTGCCAATGACTTTTGTAAGGCGGGTGGATTGAGGCTGCTAATGTAAGTTTATGAGTACAGCTGGTCCATTTAACGGCGGGTTTATAGGCACACCTCAAGAACTGCCCCATGTCTGTGGAAGGTATGGTATCAAACAAACTCTGTTGGACATATGGGCCCATCTATGGGCACTGTACTATAAACTGACCCATAACTACTGCAGCTGTGATCATAAACCTTTTTTAAAAACAACTAGAAAAATCTGACTGAGAAATGTTTGCTGTGTTTCAAAATGGGAAGGTGGAACCTACAGAGTGAGTGCCAATGCAATGGCTCGGGTGAAAATATCACAGGCTCAGGTTAAACCAACAAAACCGACTTCACTCTCACTCTGTATTGTTTTCATAAATCTCAATTGAAGGATCAATGGCAATTAATTTCTGCTTTTAAAATTCTAAGTGCCTGAGACCACTGTTATTCCACTAAACACCCGGTGTTCCTCAAATAAGTCACCAGGATGTTGGTACTTACCTATAATGTTGATATAGTGTTTTATTACACAGGCATACCTTGAAAGATTTGTCTCTCATGTAATGAAGATACATTTCAAAGCTGAGACTTTTCATCTGTTAAGAGGGCATTTTGCCTTTCCTCTGACATTTTGAAATATTTATTTTCAAAACCATTTTATGGAAAAGACCACCGGTGGACTAGCCTAGTGCATTATAAAATCTTATAGAAATCTTATAGAAATTGGACTTTTTTATTAAATGTTGGCACATGGATACAAGATTTTCTCCATCTCGAGGCCTGTCCATGGACCTCAGGAGGTAGTAAGAAAGTAAAGATGCATTTAATTTATAGTAAACATAGCTGCCATCTAAATCTCCTTGAAGGCTAAAACCACCTTAACAATTTTCATACTTCTATGGTACCTAAAGTTAGGACTTGCAGAGTAGGCATTGTTGTTTGGGGAGCAGAATTCACAATGATTTTGTATAAAGAGAGGGCACACACAGAGAGGTATTCTTACTTGTGAGATACCAGTGAAATGTCACACTGCTTTTCCTTCTTCTAAGTTATGTTGACCAGTCCCAGCTGAAAATGTTGATGTTTCTTTTCTATTACCTATGAAAAAAAATATTTTTAAAAATGTGTATAAAAACCAATTTGATTTAGCCTACTATTATTTGGGAAAAATAAGCAGTAATAGGAAATAGTGTGTGTATGTGTCTGTGCGAGTATGCATTAGTGTGTGTCTGTGTGTCTTGTGTGCATAGCCTTATTTTGAGACTGACCTGTTCTCTCCTTATTTTTTCTGACAAGTTACTAGATCTATTAAATCTACTTCAGCATATTTTGAGAACATTTGTAATATTATTTCAGTTAAAAGAATCTGTCATTGACTTTATAGTGTACTAGAGTTAGCAAAGGAAAGTCATTCCTTTATAAAAGGAGGACTATTTCTTTACATTTACCTCTCTAGTTGGTTCCCTTGATGGACTTGCAGAATAGCTAATAAAAAGGCTCTTATGGTCTCAATTGTCATATATTTACTCAATTCATAAAATATTTCTGAAGGCTGATTTTATATCCTGAATCTTGTTTTAAAAGATGACATCACTAGCTCCTGAACAGGATAAATGTCTGTGGCTAATTTCTCAATAGTACATGACTTTTTTTAATTTTCATTTTTTGGCCTTCTTGAACCTGGATGAGGAGAATTCAGAGAGTACATCAATATATATTATTTGGCAGTAATTAGATTTCTCAATGAGAAATACCGAATTAATTTCAAGATGCCTTTCAAAAATATTTGAAGAAAAAATAGAGAACTGTCCTCATATATTTTGAATGGACTACCAACTTAAAAATATTCAGCCTAAGAGTCACCATATTAAAAATTGTCACTAGTTAAATCAACCATTTGAATAAAATTTTAAAAATATAACATAGAAATTTACAATTTTAAATTACTTTGACACATTCTTTTCATTGAGTGTTCACAATAATCTTTTGAGGTGAACAGATCAGGCACTATTTTCCCATTTTACAAATTAAGAAACTAAGGCTCCACAAGATTTTGTTATTTCTCATAAGTTTCACTGCTAGTTAAAGATTTACCTTGACCTTGAACACACAAACCTTAGATTCCATGATAAGGCTACAATTAAAATTCACAAATTACCTGAGTGGAGGAAGGTCAAAGAAATTCAATTCCACCTACACTTTTGATAGTATTATTGCTATTACATTGGAATGCTGAAAAGATAAAATCCTGTATGGAACAGAACACAGGACAGGTACATTTATTGTAAGAGGGCTGTTGGAAAATTTTGCCATTTATAGCACTGGCTTGCAAAGGCAGAGTTAGGTCACCCTCTAGACAGCTGAAGGGAGGGGCTGAATGAGCACATGGGTGACTGAGGATGGGATGTCGAGATGCCAGGGCCCCAAACGTAAACTTAGTAATTTGACTGGAACAAATCCTGTGTAGGTATCTAAATGAACTAGAGCCAACTGCAAAAAATAACACTAGCATATCTTCTTTTATTTTTTAGTTCCTTGTATCATTAAATATATAAGATGATAACACTTCACTTGGGTAGAAGATGGAAGTAGAAACCACATCAGAAAGAACTATTTTATTCAGTCACCACATCTGTTCAAGTACAACTGGGCATTCCTAAAATCTTTTGTGCTTGTTTAACATGCCAGATATTCTCTGTCAAAGAAGTGATTGGCAAACCATCTCAAAAAATGTTGTCTAATTATTTGAGAGCTTAATTCATCTTAATTTAAATTTTAAACTGTTTGGTGACAATAACATTTGTTTATTTAACATTCATCTAAGGTTATAATTTAGTTTCAGCTAACTTATTATGAATATAATAATATAGGTTAATATAGGTTGTTTCTTCTCCATTTGATAATCCTTGAGAAAATAATATTAAACAGTCTCTCTCTCTCTATATATATAGATATATATATAGAAAACCTTATTTTACTTAACCCATTTTATTCTTTTCCTTTCCTTCTATTACATTGATCAAGTTTTCTTTATTCCTTTTATCCCCTTGTATATAGTTTGGAAGCCTTATAGTCTATTTCTACTTTATTAAAGATCAATCTTAAAATTTAGTATAAACAGTGCTCTTAACATGATCTGAAGTTCTTAGAAATTTTAACCTTACTCTTAGCCTATAAAGAATTGTTAGAGCACATTTACTCCAATGTGTCTCCTAATGGTAAGGGTTATCAAGTATTTTACTTACAGCTCATTTTTATATTCCAAAATTGATCATTAAAAAACATACAGCTCAAGGTAATTTAGAATTACTCACCTGTTGACCAACTTTATTTCACACCATTGCTTCTTGTGTTCTTTGTATTCTTTCTGGGTTTAATTTCCTTCTTAAAATACATTTTTAAAGAGTTTTATTTGGTGACATTCTTGTAAATGATAGTCTTTGTTTTAATGTGCCTTTAAGCCCTCTGTTTTGGTTTAACATTAGTTTACTTTGTGTTTGTTTGCAGTCATTTTCACTCAGTGCAATGAAATTATCATTGCATTTTCTTTTGACTTTATTGTTGCTCTAGGAATCCACTGTTAATCTAATCATAGGTGATGTATTTTTTTTCCTTTTTTTTTCTTTAATGATAATTTTATTTTATCTGTGATGTTCTGTAAATTCACTATTGTTTGGTTAGGTGTGGAGTTATTTTTATTTGTCATCCCTGGAACTCATGTCTTTGAGGATTCAAGTCTTCATCAACTTAGTAGTGTTACCTTTAAATATTACCTTTTTCCTAGTCTCTTTTTTTCTTTTCATCCGGAATTTATGAATATGTTGTAATTTCTCCTTCTGTCTTACATGTCTCTTAATCTCGTACAGATTTTCCAGTTCTTAATTCTTATCTCTGCAATATTTGGGTCAATTTATTATTTCTCTGTTTTTAAAAATAAATATATCTATTTTTCAGTTTATCAAAGTTTATATTATTTGATTCTTTTTCAAGTTTGCAAAATTTCCTTTTGTAATGCCTTTAGATTCTCATATAGGTTTCATTTCCTTTTTATATTTTTAATCATTAAAAAATATACTTCTTATGCTCTGTCCAATTATCTCTATTATTCATGTTGTTGGGATCTAAATCTGCTGTTTGCTATGCCATCTGAATCTTGTTCATGGGAAATTACATCTCTGAATATTTTATAATTTCAAATGATAAATTCTAGACTATGGCAGCTACAACATCAGCTCATGCGCTAACAATCATTCAGTTCTTATTTTATTTTTAGTACTTAGGAAAACTTATTCTATATTTCACATATTTCAGTTATGTATTTAAAACAAATGTTTTATTTTATCTTGAATTTCTAGGTATTGGAGGTGGGAGGGTTTACAGGCTGTTTTTATACTTCGTTACATGTGGATAAAAGAGGCATTAGCTTGCTTCTGGTAAGAACTTAAGCAAATACATAAAACTAGGAAGAACTGAATCTCAGATTCTTGTATATTTCTCTATTTTGTCCTTAAACAACTGAATTCTAGAGATTATTATAGTCATTATTGAATCTCCAAAACAAAAAAAAATATAGAAGAAATTACCTCTAACATAAGAATTTGTTCAGAGTTTAATGAAGCTTAGTCTTCACACTAAAAGGAAATAAACCGATCTAAAGATTTTTCAGGGTAATTCAAAAAGCTTTATCTCAATGCCATGTGCTTGATCACAATATTAATATAAATATCACATTGGGTGTCATTTTATAATTCTGAATTAGGTCATCTTTAGTATCATCACAAAATGCTTATCCAGATTTTGGGGCTTTTTTGTTCTTTTCTCATGTAAACCATAATCATTCTAAATCAATTGAATTATTTCTTTAGAAGAAAAAACATGTAAGATTCATAGTTCTGTGTAATTTTCTATTTCATGATTTATCATTTTTTCCTTCCTCTGTGGTACTTTTGAAATCAGATTATGAAACTGCAAAGTTGACCCAGAAATGGGAGATTTGATTACTTCCTGCCTCTTTTACATCAAAAATATATTTTATTTCAAGGAGAAAAGTTTAGAAGGTTATCTATAGTTGAATAACTAATAGCTCCTGGGTAGCAGTAATAGTCATTCTAAAAAATTATGAAAATTTTATAATCTTTGCTTTTTGTTCTGATGGCATTTCATGGAATAGCAGAATAATGTTGGAATGACATGAAACATATGGTCTATGAATCAGTGCAAGAGTGTGCAGTATGAAAACACATGTAATGTATGTGAATACACATATATGACTAGCTACTAATAATGCAATTATAATTTAAACTATCTGTAAATCACAGAAATATTTCCAAAACAAATATTCATATAATTTGGATTTATATATGAAACGATTGTTTTATACATAAACGGTTATACAGAAGAAAATTTTTCATTTTTATATCTACCAGTCAACCTAAGTATTCTGAATTCATTCAAATACAAATCAAAATAAACTTAGTAAAAATTAAATTTTAAAGGATTATCATTATGGTATTGGTTTTGTCTATGTTTTAAAAATAATGTCAAAAATTTAGTATTCCTATCAATTTTCCTAAGCTCTTGGGGAGCTATTTGGATTTAAAAATAAATAAACAGCAACAATAAAACAAGAATACATTCAACTTTTTATATAAGAAAAATAAGGGGCAAAAAGTTGGTAGTTTTATGATTTTTAAAACAGACAATTGAATGAGAAAATGTATTTTGTAAGTCTCAATAGTCTGACTTTAAAGATTAGAAAAGAGTCCATTTCCTGAGCCTTAGTCTTGATAAAGAGTCCTAAGATTGGGAAGCATAATAAGATCCAATAAAACAGAATGTGTTTGGAGTGATGCTTCCCAATTCCAAGTCTGGTACATAAAAACATCCTACTTGATCCTCAGTACTCTTTCTACTATGGTCTACTGGTTAGATGCAAATGATCAACCAAGAATCCATTAAATAGAAGAATTCACAGTACTTGAAGACATACAAAGAGCCTCCCACATACCAGGATACATTTGTGAACTTACCTGAGTGAAAAATAGTTTGATGAATTTAAGCCACTGAGATTTGGGAGTTTGTTATTTTAGCTAGAATTATATAACAAATAGAGAGAGTTTAAAATAACTAAACAAACATATATATCTATCAATCAAAGAAGTTATTGGAAAGATGCAAATTATATCGCATATATAAAATAATTTCTTTTAATAATTTTTTAGCTCTTGTTAATAGTGGAGACAAAAAATATACACTAAACATCCTAGGCTTTGAGGAATAATGAATTTATTAGAACAAAATTTTAAGGTAGGAAATCTAAACACCCTAGCTTAGAAAATAGCAGGTGATCAATAGCTCTTTGTTGAATAAACTATCCAATACCTGACACTGTTATGGATTATCAGTCAGCCTATGACACCGTACATTGCATTAGTTATCTATTGCTACATTACAAATTACCCAAAACTAAGCAGCTTAAAAGAACCAACATTTATTATTTCACTCAGCTTCTGACCTTTGCTAGTGGTTCTGAATCAGGTAGCTCTTCGTGAGGTTGGATGAGTTCACAATCATTTAAATGTTCAACTAGGGCTGTAAGATCTGCTTTTAAGCTCTCTGGTGGCTGACAGGATTTAATTCCTCATCATATGAACCCTATCTCTCCATAGGGCTGCCTAAGTGCCCTTCCTCTATGGCAGCTAGCTTCCCTCACAACAATAAATAAGAGAGAGGGAACAACAGAGACAAAAATAGAGGTAGAAAGAGAATCTTGAGAGGAAAACCTCAGTCTTTCATCTCCTAATCTCAAATGTAACATATTTCCCTTCGGCCATATTCTGTTGTCCGTATGGACCAATCCTGATACAGTGTGAGAGGGAAACACACAAGGGTAAGAATATGGTGAGGTGGTCAAAATCATTGGAAGCCATGTTGAAGGCTGTTTACAATGTATACACTATAACTTCCATGATGTTTATGACTGTGGATTAATGATCATTAGTGTTACAAAAAATATTGAGGTGAAAATAAATGTTTATTACTTTATTACAAGGAAACCCAACTCATTTTGTTCAACCACGTTTTTGAGTAATGTAGATGTGTTTCAAAACAGTGACATGCCCCTGCAATGCCCCTCCTTTATTCTACTTGCCTTCATCTACTTTATTTTCTTTAATTCAAAGATATATCACTCCAAAAGAGTCTTCAACTGACAAAACATCTCAGGGAAAGGTTTTTTTTAGAATATTTAAAACTCGATTCTAGTTACTTGAAACCCCAGAAATCCAGGGTTATGTTTTAAGCTGTTGCTCTTTCAGATGGCTTAACATGGGGTTTACAAATGATAAGAACTCAGTATTCATTTACTTGAAATGAATTTAAGTCAAAGCAATAACATGTATTTTCAGTATAGAAAAAAAGAGAAACTCACATGGGTCTTTTTAATAAGATTTTAAAAATAAAACTGGTTTTCAATAAATCCATTAAATAATTGGAAATAAAAAAATCCAGACCCTAAGATATAGCGTACGGCCCCATTTAAACGATGCTAAATGAGCTGAAACGTAGGTACTGTAGCTCCCTAAGGACTTTCAAAGGTTTTTGGCCTGAATACAGGGCTCACAAAATACTATCAGCTGGGGACCTAGGGCATGTTTTCCAAAGGGCTGCTGGTTCCTTATTCATGGAAAACTTTGTTTATCCAAAAGCTTCACATGTACATGGCTCTATTCTAGCGTCCTTTCTAGCATCTAATGACAGAGCAATCTACCTAAATTTTAGTCTTAGTTAAAACAATTCTAACAACTCCTTAAAATAGCCCCGTAAATATTAGTAAACTGTATTTGTACATGCACTAAACATGGTCCAGAATATCACATTCTATATATGGAATACCTTTCCAGTTTTGTGGTATAACTATTCATAACTAATGAATGCATGTATTCAATCAAAATATTTTTTATAACAGCAGGCATTTGTAAGCCTTTATTCTATAATAAGGATCAATCTATTAATTTATTTTAGATTTACCCTGAAGAAACAAAGGGAAAGTAAAAGCATATATATGTGTGTGTGTGTGTGTGTGTGTGTGTGTACACACACACACACACACACACACACACACACGTACATACATACAGAGAGACATACATACATACATACATACATACATACATACATACATACATCCTGGTTTATCAGATGTTTTGACAGAGGAATAATTTGTTCTTTAGAAGTAGCTCTCATGTCCTGAAAATTTACATCCTTTTTAGTTAAAGGTGCACATAGCATAGATTCACTAAGTAACCAACTTCATTATGGAATACTTTGGTAGAGCCCTTGCTACAGAAATAGTACTAGCAGCTTTAAAAATTTTCTTATGTCACAGAGATTCTTGTTATTTTATACCGCATAATTATTATAATCAGCATGTAATTTATGAGTTTTTGTTAACATGATTATTGTTCTTCTTTATGTAGCATACTATTGTTGGTCGCCAACTCAATGGCCACTTTTCTCATCTTGCTTATCAACACAATCCTGATTTTCTTCTTCCAGATATTTGGCGATACCACACTTAGGGAATGTAGGCCCCATGTTCAAATCCAGGGACTAAACCATGACTGTTCGAAAACAATCCTTGTTATTCCTTCTTTTTTTGTCAGTGAACTTTCACAGGTGAATGCGTGACCTATTTCTGACTGAGATACAAGGGTAAATATGTCATAGGGTTTCTAGGAAAATACTTTTCCCTGATGAGCAAAGAGACATACAAAGAATAACTTTTAAAAAAATTCTTCCCTTAGGAGGTGATGTAAAAGAAGATAAAATAAAGAAGAGAAAATAAAGGCATAATTAGTGGTGATAAAACATGGCACGTAATCAAGTACAATAACATATTAATGGTAGAATATAGGTGGCAAGAATAAAATTATTTATTATCAAATTATTTCAATTTTCATAAAATTATTTCAATTTTGCTATATGTTTGACAATGTTCTTTTCATTATAAAATTTGTTCAATTTGGCTATATGTTTGACAATTTTTTTAATAACATAGGCAAGTGAAATTAGGAAAACAAAAAGTTATAACTAAGAGAAATGAGTTAAGAACACAAAGACTTAGAATGATGAGAGGCTACTGTACAGTATCATGGCCCATGAGGGAGGCAGTATAGCACAGTAGCACAGTAGCTAAGAGCACAGTTTTCAAGATTAAATATTTACATTGAGAATCCAATCTCAGATTTGTTATTCACTAGCTATATAATTTTCTTATGATTGTTCTGTAAGCCTTTTTTTTTTTTTCGGCATCAGTAAAATGGAGATGATATTGCCTGCTTTATAAAAATTCACACACAGAAAGTCTTAAGAATATTAAGCATTATTCACAGTTGCCATTACTACTAACAATTTTGAAAATAAACAAAATGCTGCTAATCAAGATATAATTTAATAAATTAATTGCATCAATCTTAGTCCCTTAAACGATATATATGAAGTATTCATGGTATATCAGTTAAGATGTTTTGGGGTGCAAATAATAGAATGCTCAAATAAAGGTCAAATAAAGTTTTTATATATCTCACAAAACAAGAAGTCAGGAAGTAGATGGTTTTGTGGTTGGTAAATTTAGTATCTTAATAAGATCAAAGTGCTGGAGGAGTGTTTGGATTCTTCTCATGGTCATAATTTGGCTGCAGCAGCTTCAAACAAAATTTCCTTTGTATAACACCCAGAGGTAAGAATAAAAAAAAAAATATGATATTTCTTGTACATCTCTCTGCTCATAAGGGAGAAACACTTTCCTGGAAACCCTATGACGTATTTACCCTTGTGTCTCAGTCAGAAATGGGTCACATATTCACTGATAAACATTTACTGACAAAAGACAGTAGCAAGGATTGCCTTCGAACGGTCACAGTTTATTCACTGGATTTGAACATGGGGCTTATATTCCCTAAGTGTGCTATCACCCAATATCTGGGAAAAAAAGTCATGATTGTGTTGATAAGCAAGATGAGAAAAATGGCCATTGAGTTGGCGGCGAACAATGGCATGCTACATAAAAAAGAATAATAATCATGTTAATAAAAGCTCATAAATTATATGGCAAATGTGTATGGATGAACATTTAAGGAGCTAGGATTTAATTTTTAGTAGTTTCCTAACATATGCATACTTGTACATTTTATTTATAATGGAATCGATGGTTTTTTGAACTCTGATTTAGTTTTCTAAGATCTGAGTGTTTCAAGTAACTATTTGAGTAAGTGATAACTCTCCTTTAATACTATTTTGCTGCATGTTAAAATAATAGAATTGTACACTGCCGGCATTATTACTAATAAATTGAAATAATCATTAAGATAACAAGTTCAGGTGTTAATCTGTTCGATTCAGTATAGAGCGGTAGCATGTAGTGTTGCTATAATTGACTAGAATTGTGGTTCACTTCCAATAATGTTTACGTAATGGTAAGTCATGGTGCCATTAAATAAGCATCGAAATAGACAAATGGCTTATGTATTCTTATAATAATCTTGAAATATTTCTGTTTTAAAGTGCTCATGCATGCCATTTCTAATTTTAAAAGTTTGAACATGTTCTTTTGATTCATCAGTGGGAAAGTTGTCTGTGTGTTTCTGTTTGAGACTGTGTGGGTGCGTGTGAGTGAAGCCATAGTCCTCTGTTTGAGATTCCCCTGTGCCCTCTGCCATGTGTTTCTGTTTCTGAACCTCTGGCCAGACTCACTTAGGCCAACAGAATAATTCAGCAAAGTTCTTTAATTCAGTTCTAATAGTTCAACTGGGAAATATAAAAGAAACCAGGTTTGTAGCGTGTCTCCAGCTTCTCCTATTTGCATAGCTTCTAACTCTTCAGCTGCTCAGAGCTAAAAGCCATGGGTAGGTAAGTAATGATATTTTAAACACTTATTTTTATCCCCACTATCTTCATATGGGCAAAGTAATGATGTTCTTTAAGGGGCAGGTTTACCTATTTTAAGAAAAAAGAATTATAACCCAACTATTTGATGTATAAAATGTTATTTTCTGGCATTTTCATTTAGTATTTGCTATCTTTTCTTCTAAGAAAAAGCAATATTCTTGTTTAATTGTTCTGTGGCTCCTATACTTGATATTAATGCATTTCTTTGTGTGCTCTTTGTCCAAATAATAGAAATATTTTATTAACATTTTCTTTCCTTAGAATTCATTTGTGGGCCAATTTCTTGGTTAGCATTCATTTTCATTTTTTAAACAAATGCTTGTTGAAATCTTTCTTTGTGCAAGACACAGTCTGGGAAACAGATAAAATGGCCATAGAACCTGCCTTCAAGCTGCTTTTACCTAATAGCATGTGCAACTCTTTTCTATTTTGTCTTCTTATTTTATCTAATTTGATATAGAATTAGTAAAATATATTTGGTAGTAACATATTTTTTTCTAATGTTGTGGTTTCCTATCCTTTTTCTTCCCCACAGTTGGATGTGTTTTGTTTCCTCTAAGCTATTTGATCTGTGTGTGGAAATGGGATTTACGTATTACATGTTTAAATACCAAACCCTTAATACTTCAAGAATCGAGGCCTAACTTGTAATAGATCCTGCAAACATAAAGCAGAAAAAAAAACATTTTAGTAAAGAATATTTTTGTAAAAACATTGCTATGATGTTTCATAGCCTTTTTGAGGAGTGGATTATGAGATGATCACACATCTTTTCGAGGCCTAATAAAATGCTAACACTGCTAAGAAATGAAAGGAATATATTATCCTGAATGTCCACAACATTATCCAAGTTGCCTTTACTCCAAAGCGGTGATTCTGCCTGGTGTCATGGAAAGAACATATTTGTATTTGGTCAGAAATAGGTGTGAATATGACTTACTCTACTTTTTTGGGTCACTTTGCTGAGCATCTGCATTTATTGTGGAGAAGTCCTTTTCCAGTTCTACTCAGTACTGGGTCCCTCTCCTCTTTCAGATGCCTATTCAAATTGTCTCTCTTTCAGTCAATTCTCCTCTGTCTGAAGTAGCCTTCTGTCCCTCAGTCCTCTAACCACACCCACGAGTCTCCTTCTCACTGATAAATACTATGAGAGAAATGAGGATAGTGATCCCAGAGTAAGGGGAGTGATCCTAGAGAAAAGGGAATCACTAGGCTTATTATTTGTCATCTGACTCTCCCAATGGAATGTGACCTCCATGGGAGCAAAGAACTTTATTTTCTCATTCACTGTAATATCCACCTACAACAGTGCCTGGCACATAGAAACTATGCTATTATTATGTTGTTATTTTTAACTTTGCACTCAGAGATACCCTCTGCTCTCTTACTTTACAAAACGGTACAGTACAAGGGCTTCTCATATTTTATCACAGGGTGGACTCAAAGCCATGTGGTTATATATACTGCCTTCGGATTTAGACAGTTGTTTTGTTAGGTTTAGTTGATTAACTATTTAACTGGGATGGAGCCAATGAGTATAATAGTGCTGGCAGGTGTTTATTAATACTACAATCTTATTTCCTCTTGCTGTTCAAGACTGTCAGCTTCTAAACAGGGAGACACCTGAGCCTTTTGTGTGCCACATGACAGTCTTGTATTTTTTTTCACAGGTGTTAAAACAAAACAGGGATAAGCAGATTTTGTAATCTTGTGTGTTCTGAGCCAAGCAGAAGCTGTTCAACTTGTTTTCATGGCACAGGTCATAGTGGCCAGCTAAGAAGTAAGTAGAACATTACTAGGGACACAACACATTTCCATTTATTTAGTTAGACCTGTGGCCAAAGATCTGTTTGGAGTGAGTGGTGTAGTGATAGAAAATAATATTTCAGAGTATTCTAGATCTTTAGCTTTGCACCAGTGGCATCAGGGCTGGTTCAGGATTTAAAAATAATCATATGTTTCATGATAATTCAACATAATTTGTAAATGGAGCCAGACTTCAAGTATAAAAAACCTACAGTTGAACAGACCTTCAGTACTCCCATCTTGAGTGTTCCTTGAGAAACTTATCTTTGAGACTACTCATTTTATAAATCAATACTTTCAACCATTGGCAGAATATTCATGTTTATGTGTTTATTTTCATTCCATTGCATTATTTCTTTTAGACAGAAGAGATACACTAATATATACAACTAGTTTTTAAGAGTTACAAATAAATTCTAAAATTATTTTTATAATTCTGTAGACACTTCCAAAACTTGAAAGCTTGATACAGCATTTGACATAACATAGGATCAGAAATACTGGTTTATAGCACTCTCATTATCTTTTGTGCATTATTCCAGGTGCTATTTTATATGTATGTATATATAAAATATATATTAGATATATAATGATATCTTTACCATAATCTAGTACAATACATTGCAAATGAGTACATTGAATTTAAGAGAGTTATAATAATTTGTTCAGAGTCATACAACTAATAAATTGCACCAATAAGACAGAAACATGTTGTCTCACTCTCAGATACCTACCATTTCCACTACGTCAGGTGGAAGATTAAAAACTTCAAAAATTTTTTTAACCAAACATTTAAATATAGTTGCTAAAACAAATGATAGCAAGTTAAATTTAAGTAATAATGTAAGATTCAAAAAGGAATTCTAAGTAGTGTTTAAGGGGATGGTTCATAGATCCAATGTAAGAAGGATCATTGTGCTCAAAATTCAATGAGTACAGGCAAAGCTGAGACAACTTGATGGCTAATGATGATGGTTGTATGAATGGCAATTTTGTAAATTTTTCTTTGGTGTTGCATCAAATTACAATTTGAAAACAGAGTCCAAGATTTGATCCATTTTCTTGAATCTAGAGAAATCTGAATGCACAAAAGGAAGCTCTGGAATGCAGACCTCACTGAGGACAACCCACGAGGGGAAGAATCCAGCGCCCCTTTTCTCCACTGTCCACCAATGTTCCAGTGCTCTGGAAGCACGGGACATGGTACGGATCAAATCAAGTAACAACAGCAACGTGGAGTTTATTCAATTCCTTGCTGTTAGTCTCTTGGGCAACCATTCTTTTCCTTTCTTATTCTTATAAGTTAAAACAAACCTGCTTCAATCTTTTAGAGTCTCTTCATCTTCTAACCGTCTCCCCCACATCACCGCCAATAAAAGACACACACACATGCACACAAATTTAGAACAAAATTGTTTTTTTCTCTTCTTTACTATTATGACTTATCATAATAGAATTTTGTATTTTATTATTTTAAACAAAGCATAAAGTTTCTTCTGCTGATTAAGTATATGGAATGTAAAAGTTGGCTTGCAAAGAGAGAATTTTGATAGTAAAGAAAGGAACTGGCCATCCTATTTCAATGGGAGCAGGAGTGGAAAATGCTTTCAGACATTTCTTCTGAAGTCATTCATTTATGCCTGGACAGGTTCAGCTATGATAACTTCGTTTTTGAAATGATATATGTGCCATACACAAATAATTTCCAAATCCAGAAAACAATCTTTGGGAAATTATGACTTCCAGGACTATAGTTGAAACAATGCCAACTCTAAAGTTTTGTAAATTGGGCTGTAAGTGTGAAATCCTTCCAGCTGTTAAATGCATCCCATATCAAATTATATTCACAGTTTTATTTTTTTTTAGAATATTCTTTTCTGTTTAAAGACTCCTGGAAAAAAATGTATGCCTAGAAGCTACGATGTAAACATTCTTTCAAATTCTTTAACGATTATGAGAAAAGCATATATACAAATTAAATACATACAGGTCATATTTTTGAATGGTTTGGTGGTTTCTTTTTTTTTTTTCTGTGTGCATTTCTTAGTTTTCAGAATAGTTCTTTCAAAACAGAATGAACTATAACCTATAACCTGCCCACTTCATTATTTTAAAAGCTCCAAGCAATTGCATATAAGGAAGTGTGGATTACATTCTTTCTTTAGTGGCTGTGCCTTTCAGAGACTGACACTTTTTCCTGTTGATATAACAGCTGTGTGGAGCTGATGAATCCCTGGAAGAAGGTGATGCTCTCTCACCCTTTCTTTCAGCTTCAGGTAATTTATTTTGAATAGAATCCAGCCACACACTCCAACTTATAGAATGAAACTGATTTACAATCCAAATTCTCAAACTCTCTTTACTCTTGAAGGATGGAAACTTTAATCTGTATTGGTGAGAACTATAAGATTTTGTAAACTTTAAAATCTTTGATTTTCTGATAATTATTTTCTATTCATTCAGACTCCCATAGTGGAATACGCCTAGGAAAATAAATATTCCCCTGGAAAAATGTAAGGTAATTTTTTTTTCAATTTACCACATACAAGGGAGGAGAGTAGAGTGAATGGAAATTTGCCAGACTCCTGCCTTGTAAATGTTTTCTTGTCCTGTTTTGTATGAATATGTCAGACTCATAGAACTTAAGACATACTAGTCCTCAAAATCATTCCTAATTTTTATTTTGTCCTTATTTTCATTCAATTTGCAACTGTTGTGAATTGTGAAAATTAGTAAAGGAGAACCTCACAAAATGGAGTCAGGAGGCCAAAGGGGACTCTCACAACTTATCACTCATCCTTAATGACCCCAAACAGGAAGAGACATACCTTGCATCACCAACAGGAAGATTTTTTTCTACTTTACTACCCAAGCAGGAAGAAGGAAGATTTTCTCCTTGCTCGGCAACAGCTCAGCCAATCAGACACTGTCATAACTCAGGCATTGAAAAGCCACTGCACTTCGAACCCCCAGTTTCCTTCAGTGGACTCTTTGTAACAGCTCCCAGCATCCACTTTCCTTTATAAAAGAACAATTCCTCTCCTTTTTAGCCCCAGACTTGCCTATGGTTTTGCCATAGTTTGCACGTCCCGAATTGCAATTTTTTGTTGTTCCTGAATAAACTTTTCTTTACTTGTAAAATAACTGTTTTTTCCTTTTGGACAACAGAATATATGAAACATTAATAAAAATTAATATGAAAGAATATGAAAGCTATTAAGAGGATTTTATTGTCATATAAAAGCTTGATTTATTTCTTTTTGTAGTTTGAATCTCAGTTCTGTAATGCCCGAAATTGTCCTTTTGCTTCTTGTACCACCTTAATTAATAGTTTTTAAGAAACACTACCAGTAGGGACAGGGGAGGTACCTGAATGCTTATGCTGTGTCAGGGACTATGCTAAGAGTTTAGAATATATTAGTGGATAAATTGCTCCATCTTTGTCCTTGGGGAACTTACCTTATAGTGAATTCTTTATTTCTATCCCCCAAGTTACTTTAAATAATAAAAAGTTTATTAGCTTTTCAGCAACTGTGAGTCCAAGAGACTTAAGACACAAAAGATCTAATCTGGAAAACACTGTTTGAACGAAGGTCATATAGTAAGCTTAAAATTCTGCCTGGATAGCTGCCAACTTTCATTTTACTTTAAAAGTTATTAGTTAAAGATTCATTTTAGGGAAACGATTTTACATCAGTATGGACACCAAGGACAGAGATTGGAATATTGAGTTTTGAATAATAACATGGAGGTGCTTCAGAGACTAAAAACCTCAGAATCTACTAAATTAGCACATTCTTTCATTTCATGCATTTTTGAAAGATCCTAAGCTCCAACGGGTCCATTGGGAATAAAGAGAGTATATGGTGTACTGAATTCTGCTCTCAAATGGAAAGTGATTCATAGATGAGGCATCCATTGGAAACACCGTATGATGAATTTCTTCTCCAAGTGTGTTGTCTCTTCTTAGGCATGCACACAAACAAGATTCAGTGGAATGACTTGTCTTATCCCTTGTAAAATTTACTTTCTATTGTAGGCTGAATGATCGCCAAAGATGCCCACGCCCTAATGCTTAGAGCCTGTGATCTATGTGATGTTAAATAGCAAATGGGATTTTTAGATGTAATCAAGGAGAGAGATTATCCTGAATTATCCAGATGCATCTTTAAAAGCAGAGAATTTTGTCCCACTAGAAACAAGGCAAATGAAGCAGAAGGGGACGTCAAAGAGATTTGAACAGTAAAAAGAATTCCCCCAGTTGCTTGAAGATTAAGGAGGCCATGAACCAAGGAATATGAGCAGCCTCTGGAAACTGAAAATGATCCACAAGAGCCAGTAAGGAAATGGGGACTTTAAAACTGTATGAATCCTGAATCTAGCCAATAACCTGGAAGTGTCTTCTCTAGAGTCTCCAGGTAAAAACCAGGCTGGCAGACACCTTGATTTTGACCTTGTGAGAACCAGAGCAGAAAAATCAGTCAAGATAATAAGTTTGTGTTTTAAGCCACTAACTTTGTGGTAATTGGTTACAGGAGCAATAGAAAACAAATACAC
Source organism: Rousettus aegyptiacus (assembly GCF_014176215.1). NCBI lineage: Eukaryota > Metazoa > Chordata > Mammalia > Chiroptera > Pteropodidae > Rousettus > Rousettus aegyptiacus. The sequence continues at coordinate 161,843,124 of NW_023416284.1, forward strand.
CTTCCAATGCAATGTAATCAGTCAACACTAGGTTTTTAGTCATGTTTTTGTTAGCAATAAATATATAAATTATTATATCCTGGGGTTTTATGTATTGACATTTATATTTTGTCAGTAAGAAATCTTTCAGGTAATTTGGCACTTATGTATTCTCTTGTATTTCCTAAGTGCTTTAACATTCTTTATTAAGTGCTTACCTGATATGAAAATAGTGAGCACTTGACGATGTGGCTGCTTAGTATTTCTTTTTAGCCAGACTCTTCCCATTTGTAGCAGGAAGGATCATTTACAATGGTGAGAGCTGCTTGGGGCCATCCACAGTGTCACAAAAGTCCTGGCTGACAAGGACCCAAATGAGCTGTCTGAAGTTTGTATACATAAAGCTTGGGCGGGAAGTATATGGTTACTGAGTAGCCCCAGTGCATCATGTTGGCTTCCATCACTTAGAGCTTCCTTAAGCGGATGCCAAGTATAGTATAAACCAGAAGACCTAGACATCAAGAAGGTTGAGTTGACAACTCAGAGTAAGTCAGGCAAACCAAGGGAGAATTTTATCTTTCTCTATCTATTTTCAGCTCAGCAATAAACTCAATAACATCATGTATGCCATTTCATCAGTATGATTTCACAATAATATCTAAACAATCTTTTTGAAAGACTGTTGAATGCAATGCCAGAGATATACCTTGTGCTTAACTCTCTCAACTTTATGCTCGTTCAATAGCCACATGATCCTAGAAATCTGATTTTAAAACAATTACGTTGGCTTCTAGGGAATAATTACTTTAATGATCTTTTAAATATTTTCCCCATACGATTTGATCTTGCTATAAATCCTTTACTGCTCCCTTTATATGGTGATAGGGGATTAGGCAGACACTGTTCTTGAGTCTTTACTGAGCTAAAGGAAAGTGGCCAAAGATGGCCTAAAAATCATGGGGAAATATTTAAGGGGGAAATGAAAATTCAGTATTTCCAGAACCTACAAAAACAACCAAAGGGAATGATAAAAACAGGCGTATTATGTCAAATTAACAATAGAAGGAAGCAGAAAACTTAGATTGAAAAGTTGTTGTTGTTTAGTTATTGTATATATTTCAAAATAATTTTATTAACATGTATAAATTTGAAAACCACATTAATAAATGAAAAGAAATGATGGGACTCTACGATTTTTTAGCAAACATATTTTGTGTTACACTTAGAAGGAATAGTTTTTGTACCTTTGCATTGACCGGAGATCTATCTGGAAGAAAGGAAGGAAGGAAGGAAGGAAGGAAGGAAGGAAGGAAGGAAGGAAGGAAGGATGGAAGGAAAGGGAAAGGAAGGGAAAGAAAGGAAATAGGCAAAGTAAATAAATTTATAAATTAGCACATCACAGAAGGGGAAACTCAAATGATTAATGAGAAGATTTCACACTCTTCAAATGAACAAAAACAGAAAATTATACAGCACCAAGTTTTTGTAAGAATATGCAGAAGTAGAAACTTTTCATGCACTGCTAGTTGGAATGTAAACTAGACATTCTAGAGGGCAAACTGACAGCACTCAGTATAAACAATACATTCCCTGAGTTCTGTCAATTCCACTCCTGAGTATTTCTCTAGCCCATGTCCACATGCAGACATGTTTGAGGATGTTTGCTACAGTATTGTGGGTGAGAGAAGCAAGTTCAAAGTTATCTGAGTTCCAAAATCTAGGGAAATAGATAAGTCATAGGTGTGTTTTTAGCAATATTCAGTAGCAGTAAGAAATAAATTAACAGTACCAATGTAGCTAGATCTTAAAATCATACACTTGAGAGAATAAAATTAGAAATACAAGAACTATAATATGATACCATTTATATAAAGTAAGGGTACACACATAAAATAGCTCAATAACACTGTTTTATGAGGATCATTACATGGCCAAAAAAAAATACATACCTGTATCAAAACATTAAAGAGGGTGCCAGTGGGGGCGGGGAGGGGAAATGTAGTAGGGAAATGTAATAAAGAGAAAAAAAAAATGCAACAGGAGAGAAACTTGTACAGACCAATGATGATGGGTGCCACATACAATTCCCACACTTGATGTTCAAAGTAGAGTTGGGGATAGGAGAATTATCCCTTTGAGATATCAGGGCAAATGTTCATTCATGCATTTGACAAATAGTAATGGCATATCTACTCTTTGCCAAGTACCAACAAAATCCTTGAGGATGAAGAAGATAAAAGATTAGTAAAATACAGTATGTGGTCATTCTAGTGGTGAAGTGAGACATGTACCCATTTAATTAAAATAAAATAAAAAGATAGGAAATAGTGATGAGAGTTTGGATTCTAGCATCCAATTGCTTTAATTTCAAAATCTGACTTTGTTTCTTAGTAAATGTATGACTTGGGAAAAGGGCACAAATTTGATATAGAAAGAAGAAAAGGAGAGGAGGAAGAAAGAAAGAGAGGAGGGAGGAAATGGAGAAAAATTACACAAAATTTTTGTGAAGATTAAATCAGTTAATAGATGTGAAATGTTTAGAACAGTCCCGGACACATCTTAACACTGATAACAGAGGTAACTATAAGGTTCTGTGAGAGCACCGAGGAACAGAAAATCATAGCATTTTATAGATTTAAAAAATGACACTCAGTAAGTTGTGATTTCTCTGTATTCACACAATTAGTGAGTTAATAGAATCAGAAACAGAAAGGAGAGAACCACGAACTGCAATAATTTCAGGCATCATACTCAGTAAACAAGGGCCCAGGTAATAATGTTAGGGCCAAGAGTTTGAGGATGGAGCTGAGTTATTCCTTGGTAATAACTCAGTTGGTACAATGACTTCTGCATAACTCCTTCACTATGTGGCTTTTCATTTTTAAATGTTGGAATAATGACTATATGATAAGGATAATAATAATAATAATAGTGATAAATATTATAATCTGTCAAAGCAAAAACAATTTTCGTCTAATTCTTAAAACAACTGCTAAATGACTTTCACTATGAGTCTTCAAATCCTTTTCAGGGAAATAGTTGGATGACAATTTTTTCAGTTCAATAAATATTTTAAAATACTCTATGCCATGCTATATAAATTTTGTTAAATTGTGTAATAAACTTGCTAAACAGAACTGAAAACAATGGTAAATAATTTTCTGTTTATCATTATTTAATGTTTTATAATGAGCAACTACGATATACCAGGTATTGTGCATACAAAATGAATAAAACGAATTTATGGCATCTCAGGCAAGGAAAAATTCCAACTATTCACCAAACTGGGGCATCTGCTGTAGTACTAATGACAAGATTCTAGAGAGATTGCTGGCTGCTTTGAACAACAGGACAGCCTGCAACTGCTTAACTCTCCTCACCTGTGCCTGTCATGGCCACCACTGAAATCAAAAGTTATTACTTGGCATTTTCTGGGATTAGTTTGAGCATCTGTTTATCCTGAACAGTAAATAGAAAAGAATTACTACAAGATAATGAAGTTTGATCAGCTTAATAAAATCAGCAGTGCAATTCAATTCCACCCACGGGCAAACTTCTAAATTCACATCCAAATTAATAATAGAAATGTTCACTTAAAAGATGTTTTGATCCAAAGGATTCCAAAGGCTTTGCAAATTTAGGGGGTTGATGTTCAAGAATGGAGTTTACACACAGCTGTTTGAAATAGCAGAATCGTGTGTCCGTGCCTTCCATTAAACGCAGAGTTAGCCTCCTAAAAATTCCATTGTATCATGGGGAAAACAAGATTCGGGAAAATAAAATCAGAACTTTATGAACAATTTCATATTCTTGAAAATAAACAATGGTGATAGTAATTAACCAAATAAATAGATTATCAATGAAGTGGAACACATCTTCAATTTTGTAAATAATTGGTATGTTATGCTAATTTCTGTTTATCCTATTTTACTTAACACAAACTGTTGTCCTAAATGAAATACATGTAATACATGTAGAGTAGTATTATTTTAATATACATACATACATGTGGATACATTTTTAATCTGATGTTCCACCTAAATATCTAGTTAAGGTGTTCATAGTATTTAACACACAAACTGAAACACTTTGGAGAACACAATGGGGGACTTTTAGCAATTACACTGGGATAACAGGTGTCATCTAGTACTGTCCTAGCAAACTGGGACACATGGCCACCCTGCGATTAGTGCTTATTGAGTTTTGACAGTTGACTCCTGCATTCTGGGCCACATTACCCATCTCTTTGAATCCCAGCTTGCCTTACCTTCGATTGCCTATTTCAGCACTTCTCATCTGGATCTCTGTTCCCTTCCTCTTTCAGTCAATAACTATTTCATGAGCTTGTTTCACATATCAGATATTACTCTAATAATTGAAAATACAGTTTCAGTCTTTGACCTCCAGATGCTTATATTCTAGAATGAGAAGGATGTGGACTTTACTTAATCAATTACATAATTGCATTTAATTATAATTTTGAAGAGTGCTAAAAAGAGAAATCATAGAGTGTCTGAGAGGTAGGGGAAAGCTCTTCACAGCTGCCATCTTAAAAAACATTTTTAAGAATATGTTTACTCTTCCTCATCTCAATCAGTTGTTGAGAGTATACATTTTTCTGCTATTATCTCTTTGTGCATCCCCTCTTTTTAATTATTATTTTTAAATTACCTATCTTCAGTTTCTTCTTTTTCTAATTATACTGTAAGATATAATTACACCAAATTTGTCTTTTTGTGCCTGTTTAGGGCAGGATGTGAAAAATTAAATGTCTATACTCCAATTTCATGAAGAATTTACAGATAGACAATATAAGGCAAGAAAAGATGCCTGTGCTACCAGCAGGCAAGTTTGTCGAGGAGAATTCTGTAAAGTTTGTCTTAGTCGAAATGTTGACATTTGGTCCCTTAGTCAACATTTGGTTGCCTTCAGTGCTTTGCCTGATCTTGATCTCATGCCTCTTCCCGACCTTTCTCTTAAAAGTCAGTGCTCCTATGGTTCTGTTCTTAGGACTCTACTAATTATTTTCCATTGGAAACTGTTTTCTTCCATGGTAGATGAGTTTGAAAAGTTTATCTTCCTTTTTCTAGAGAGTTCCTTATGAAGAGCAATCCTGTGTGTGGGACAGTGCCACAGTCCAAATCACTGGCACTGCCCTAATTCAAGACACCATAATGTCCCATCTAGATTAGTGCAATAACTTTCTTATTGGTTTCTCTGTCTCCAGTCTGCCTCCAATTCCTTTTTTCTCCACAGACATGATCTTTCTAAAAGAATGATAAGATTGAGCAGGAAAGTGCTCAATAATTATTTGTTTCATATAAAGACCTTAAAAGTGATTAGACTTTGATAGGAGATAAGGGAAGTCCATAGAGGAAAAAGTATTAACAAAGATGTATAGAGGGTTTGGAAACTATAATATAATTATAATTATTAAGTCATTTTGACTAAAACAAAAGTTTATATAGGAAAATAATAGGAGCCAAAGCTTAGACAATAAAGGCCTTGGATGACAGATCCAAGTATTTGATACTTATTCTCGACTTTTGCTACATATTAGATTCACTTAGGGAACTTTTATAATAGCACCATTACCTGGGTTCTTCCTCCAAAGATGCTGATTTCATTATTCAGGAGAGATGCTCAAGCACAAATATTTTTAAGAAGCTTTCTAGGTGAATCAGCTACAGCTGAGAACCACAGATCTAGTAGACAATAGGAACCATTGAAATTTGTTACCATAATCTGGTATATATTAAATTAGTAATAAAAATGTGCAAATGAATGATGCTGTACACACTAGATCTCCTTGTTATTGGTTACAAGATTTTTCTTGTGTTTCATAAAAATATGTTTATTCATTTTAAAATGCTACAGTGGCCTTATTCTCCTTCATTACAAGTAACATGTAACCATGTAACACAAAGTCAGTTGATTATCTTATGTTTTAAATCTTATTTTTCTTTTTGATGTATAAACACAAATACTTTAAACATGATTTGAACTGTTTTTTCAGAATGTACTTTCTTCATGAATAATTTCTATTGTCTAAATTATTTTATGGCCCTGGCAATGACAGAGGTAGACTGTGAGCATATTTACATGCCTCTTTTTCAAATGCTTTCATTAATTATTTGCAAGTTCCTCCAATTCTACCTTAGGTCCAAAACTGTAGAAACACTTTCAGTCAAAGCACAGAGCATGATGATAAAATGTCATAACATGCTACCTTCAAAAAGTAATTTGATTGTACCAGATTCATTTTCATTTTTGACAATATTGATTTGATCCAGTATCACTAACAGAGGTTTTCAACACAATTTATACATTCAGTATACAGTATGAGCTTTATGATCTTACTTTATTAAAATTGTAAATGTGTATATATGCTAATGTCGGAATTCCTTGCTGATAGCAATTACCTCTAAGATGCTCTAAAGATTTTAATATAATATTCAAAGGAAAAGTTAGCAGTATTATATATTACTTTTTTTCAAAATTAATTATTCTCAACTCAATATACTGTACTTGACAGGCAGGCACAGAGATTATATGATATAATCACAAAACATGATGAAACAAGTAGATGCAATCATTTCCTAGATGGAAAGAGTTGAATTGTTATGCTATTATAAAACTATACAAAATAATTATTATTATCCAATAAATGAATATAATTTTAATCGCTTTTGAGAAAGAATTCTGAAAAAATTTTTGTATCTTTGTCTCTGTGAAGCATTTCCAAATATTGACTCTTTTGTTAGTAAAAAGAAGGATTTTTTTCTAAGTGAGAAGGAAATTGGTTTTAATAGCTCATATTTGGGGAATAGTAAGATTTAAAATTCCCATATTTTTATCAGATATATTTTTCCCAATTTCTATATTCCATTTTTTGTTCATATAATATTTCCAAAACATCTCATTTAAAAATGGAAAAAGAAAAAAACAAGACAAGGGAAAACTCAGAGCCTACAGTCCAGCCCTTTACAGTCAAACAACAATCAAGTATTTAGGCTAGGACTTCAGCAGAATGGCCAGAGCCGAAGTTCACTGAAAATTTCTCTTAATTTAAGAGTTGTTGTTCCATACAATCATAAATAAAAACAGTAACTATAAACTTTAAGGGAAGAATCACTAAAAATATTTTTGAAAAAATACTGTTTTATAACCAAACTTGAAGATTAAAAAGACCTTTACTCTTTGTTACGTATGATTATACATAGTTGTGTATGACTGCTGAAAGATGTCTAGAGGGATTGCTCAAGGTTGCAGGGAAAACTCTAAGGAATTCTTGCAGCAACATCCTGAAATAAGAGCTCTCACATAATAGATTCACTGTGGTTTCCTTTGAGAAGCAAGCTTTATGTGAGGCATAAGCAACCTTTAACTATCCAGAATCAGGAGGAGAGTTAAATCATGCATCGAATGCTTTTTGCTTTAGTTTACCTCTCTGTTTAAAGAAGAAAGTTATGAGATTAGCTTAATTTGAACATTTTCCTTTTCCCTTTGGTAATCTCCCTCATGTACTATAAGATATATGATGCTTCCTTTGCCTCGCAAATGAAAGTCAAAATGAATTTTCCAGGCACATTATGTTATAGATGCAAAGTCAAAAATTTACATAAGGTGATCTGAATCTACAGCATGCACAACTAAGAGTTGAAAGAAAACAAACTCTTTTTCATCATGAAAATTATGTGTGAAGTAAAAAATAATGTCCAGTTGTACAGGGGTAGGCAACGGAGAGACTGGCATTTTGCTCTTGGATCCAAAAATCAGGCATTTACCTAAAGTCTCCCCTGTAGTCTTGACCTAATCATTCTTGTCTTTTAATCTCTTTACCATAATTTTTAATTTTAGTAAAGAATAATAATCTTTCTATGCTGATAGATAAGCACCCTAATGTTGTAAAGATGACAATTTTTCTCAGATTAGATCATATACTATTATAATAGTGGAAACCCTAATAAGATTTTCTTGAAATCACAAGCATCCCTAAGAATAAAAAGGCAAGAAATCAAAGAAATTTTTGAAAAAAGAAGGATGTTGGGAGACTTGTTTTACTGGTTATTAAAAACATAATAATACAGAAAGATAGCAAGACAGAGTGACCTAGGTTCAAGATTTAAAAGGCAGATCGAACAAATAGAAAAGGAATTCTAGAAACAAATCTTAATAATTATAATAAGCTTTTTCTACATGATAAAGTTGCCATGACAAAAAAAAAAAAAAATGAAAATAAAAAATCTAACTAAATAATATAATTTAATAAAACTAAAATTAAAAAAATCTAATATACTGCACAGAAAGAAATTTAATGATCTGTGTTGTGACAGTGGATTAAATAAACTAAATCTTAATGTTACAACCAAGTATGTTTCAGATACATTAAAAATTAGCGTCAAAAATAAAACAACAAAAAATGTACTTGTATGAATAGTAATATAAGCCTAGATTCTAGAAAAAGAGGAAGTAAGCACCAAAGGAGGGAAAAAAGTCAGTATATTTATATTTGAGGGCATAAAAAGCAAACTGCAATATATCAAAACCTATCATAAACAAGATGAAGGGGTCAGCAATAAACTTGAATAAGCATTTTCAGAAAAATAACAAAGGATTATGTCATTAAATGGAGTTCATGCAATCAGTAAGTTTGCCAGTAGAAAAATGGGCCAAGGATGTGTAAATAGAGTTCAGTAACCAGTAATATATATGTGACTAATAAATATAATAAAACAAGTTTACCCTCACTACCAAATAAGGACATGTCAACTTAAAATAAGATAGCACCATGACCCTCAGATTAGTAGGGTGGTGGGGAGAAGAGGTACAATAGATTATCCCAGACCCTCACACACCATTTACTAGAAGGGGCATCCTCACCCAATCTTCCTCTGAGACCCTAGTATAAGAATGATAGAAAGATCAGGGAAAACTACAGCCACTTTGGAAGACAAGTTTGGCTATTTATTATAAAATTAAACATAATCTTACCATATTACCCAGCAATTTTTCATTCCTTGGTATTTATCCAAAGCAGTTGAAAACATGTTTACATAAAAACCTGAATGCATGTTTATAGCAGCTTTATTCATAATTGCCGAAAACTTAAAAGCAACCAAGACTTCCTTTGGTAGGTGAATGGGTAAATAAACTGTGGTACATCCAGACAATGGAATATTATTCAGCACTAAACAGAAATGAGCTATTAAGCCATGAAAAACCATGGAAGAATCTTAAATACATATTACTACATGAAAGAAGCCAATTTGAAAAGCTTGCATATTGTATGGTTTCAACCGTAGGGCATTTGAGAAAAGGCAAAACTATGGAGACAGCAAAAAAATCAATGGCTAAGTTAGGGGGAAGAAGGATGAATAGAAGGAGCATAGAGGAATTTTTAGGGCAGTGAAACTATTCTGTATGATACTGTTATGGTGGATATAGTCACTATAACTTTGTCTAAACCAACGGAATACACACCAGGAGTGAGCCCTAATGTAAACCATGAACTCTCGGTTGTTATGATGTGGCAATGTAGGTTCATCAATGATAACATCCCTCTGTTGAGGGATGCTGATAATGGGGGCAGCTATGCTTGTGTGGGGGCAGGGAACATATGGGAACTCTTTACCTTCTGCTCAGTTTTGCTTTGACTTTAAAACTATTCTATAATAAAAAGTTTATTTTTAAAAAACCTAAGAGAAACAGTCTTATTTTAAAAAGAATGCGAAGACTAAATTTATTTACTGATAAAATTAGAATAAACAATGTAAGCACTTAACAATTACATCTAGCCATTAATTTCACTTTTCTTTAACCTAAAGAGCCTGCAGTTATAGAAGTATGCTATTTTTACTTTGTTTTCCCATTATTATAATAATATATGCATTTCGCAGACAAAATAGACAATGCAAAAGAATGCAGGGAAATAATTCACATATTACTGGATATTTTGTTTACTGATCCTACTTTAATAGAGAATTGACTAAAATTTATAGTTTGTGACATACTTCTGTCTTTTAATTATAAAAACTATGTATTATTAGGCCCATAATGGTGCATTTTTGTCAAAGGTCAAAAAAAGTTCACTACTTTATGTGGTTTTAAATCTTATGATATGATCTATAATGTTTAGACTCTGATACTGCTGCAATCTAGTGTTTCATGGGAATTTTGCATTTTCACTTTCACATTATAAACTGCAACCTTAAATTTATTGGAATATTTACATATATGACAGCTGTTAAAATGACAGTAGCTGAATACTCTTAGGGAATAGTTACTAAAGTGAATGTACACACACACACACATACACACACACACTTTTATTTAAGTTCCTTGTTTATTATAAGTTGAACTTATTTTTTCCCTTGTGGTGAAAAAGGGACATATGTGTTGATACTTATGTAATAAAGTTACCCAGTTCATTTACTCCATTCATGTGTATCCTTATTTATATCAATATTTACTAAAAAATTTATGGAGAACCTACTGTGTGCCAGTCAGTGCCTAACATAGCATAATCAGGGAGAAGAACACATAAAGAGAAAAACAGTGTTGTCATAAGGCAAGAACCGCTGAAAAGAGGTATAATCAAAATACTTCGGAATCACACAGGGTAATGGGAAAGGTGCCCCTTGAGCTGGGTGTTAGAGGATGAATGCACATGGACCGAGCATAGGAAATAATATTTGCACCTGCATGGAGGTATGAAAAGAGGAAGAATAATTGAAGCAAGAAATAAAACTTGAAAAGGATGTTTGGATCAGTTTGTGATGAGTCTTGTTTGCCAAGCTAAGGAATTTGGATTACATATTGCAGGTCATGGGAAGTCAACAGAGGTTTCCTTTCATTGGAGACTCTCATAATCAGTTCGGACTGGAAAGAACATTCTGAAGCAACCTGAGGACAGGTTATATGAGGAAGAAACTGGTGGCAGGAGCCCCAGTGAGAGGCTGAGCTCAGTGCAAGAAATAAGAAGGGCTGAAACTTGGGCGGTCTCAAAGGATGGAGAAGAGTAAAGCTGGTTGATGAGCAGAAATAACAATATTTAATGACTGATCAAAGGGAGAACTGGGTGAGGAAGAAAAAAAAATAAAGAATAATTTTTTAATTGGGTATGAAAATCAGGGAGATTGGTTAGGAATTTGAAGAAGCATTAGAATCAAATAGATTTTTTAAGAATAAGTGAGATGTGAACATGTAGCTAAAGAGAGAATTACTGGAGTGGGGGAACACAGAATAATATAATTTTCTAATTTTGAGCCAATGTGTTTGAAATAGTTAATGTTTTTTTTATTTTTTCTATGTGAAAGTAGGAGGAAAAAAAGAGCTAATTTTAATGAGTTCCTAAAGACGATCAGAGGGGAGATGGAGATTTAGAACCCTGACTTGCCCTCTGACCTTTCGGACCACTAAAAGAATTTCCAAGATGAGCATAGAACTCAACCTGAAGCAGGACTTTGCAGTGAAATGGTGCTTAACATTGCCAAAGGAGACAGGTCTTATAAATTCGACACTTTTCCCTCAGTGTACACTTTCCAATAGTGTCATCACTTCAAAATGACATGCAGACCATACATTGGAATGATTGAACTAAGAATAAAGTCCATGGTCTAAACCTGGCTTCACCGTCTTCTAAAAATCTCCTTTTGCTTTTGCGAACCTCAATATCATCGCATATAAAACGGTATTGTTAATATGCTCCCTGTCTACCCCATTCAGTTTTGTGAGGAATAAATGATAATGCTAAGAAAAAGGCATTGAGAATTGTAAATCACTATTCAAATGTAAGGCTTTCATTTGGTTACTGTCATTATTATTGCTACATTCACTCACCTAAAAGCATAGGACCCCCGAAACCTGAGAGAACTTAATATTATTAGATGTTTAATTTGATTTAGTAGCTCAAGATATCTTCAAGTTGTATAATGAGTTTTATCAATCCCAAGCCATACATTGAGAGTCATGATAGAAATAAGGAACATGAGACATTAGACATAAATCTTTTTCATCACCCTATAGTTCTTTCTATTCGCCCAGTCCTGACTCTTAACTTGATCCTAGCCATCAGGGCCAAATTGCAAAGTAAGGGATTTTAGGGAGGCATTTTCGAATTTGTGCAGTCTACTCTTCTGTTTTCTCGATGGAGAAAGGAGAGAGAAAAACAAGCGGGACCTCACATTCATACTCAACTGCTTCCCCAACAATTTTCTTATCACAGCCTCTGAGGCCCTATTTGATCTAACACTCCTTCACTTTCTCAGCTCCAGCACCATGACCTTCATGCCAAGCTGCTCACACCTTCCCTAACTACAACTTTTGAAATAACACAATATGACCAATCTTTAATTTCCTTGCCCTGCTTCACAATACTCAATCACCGGCAGATGTAAAATATACTTGTTTGTTTCTTACCTGTCTCCTCTCATGTCAATATAAACTCCACAACATTAAGGCTTTGCCTCGTCTACCTTTGTAACCCCTGTGCCTGGTACCTGGAGGGCATTCAATGAATACTTATTGAATAAATGAAGGGATGCATTTGTAAAATAGATATATCCATTTCAAGTTCTTGTGTTCGTAGGAAGATTTTAAAAATTAAAAATATAGAGTAGTATGAGGATTATTGCTCAGGATTAAGAGAAATGAAAATTTCAAAATTCAGGCAATAGATGGGCTTTGAAGTAAGAGATCATGAGGGGCAGGGCGGCATGAAATAAGGGACTGGCACAGCAGGTACAATGGCAGGTTCTATTTGGTGACCAACTTATCTCGTTACTTAGGAATTTTTCAGTTTTAGGAGCCCAAATCTCTTATTTTCTACAATTCTCAGCCTCTGGCAAACTGGGAGAGTTGGTCACCTTGTCTTTTAGAGTCAGATGTCCCCATGGATTTGAATTCCCCATTCACATTTAGTAGTAATAGGACCTTGGCCAAAACATAATCACTTTGATTTTAGTTTCTCATTTGTAATAGAAGATGGCGTTATCTGGATCAAAGGTTTGTAGGCATTTCTTAAAAAGGATTTTATATATATATATATGCATTGCCTGGTACATAGGGTGCTGTATAAACAGCAAATGGTATTATTAAGGTGCCTAGCTTATAATTAGCATTCTATAAATGCCAGCTTAAAGACAAGAGGAGATGCTGATCCCTGAATGTTTTCAGAAGGGGGACTTGGATGATGACTTTTCATAATATTATTATATTATCTCAAAAGATATAATAAAGAACCCTTCAATTTTAATAGTAAATTTGCCATCCTGTTTGTAGAGCTTTATCACAATTTCTTCAACTAGGAGAAAAAAAAATTTGTTTTTATCATCATTATTATCAAAAAACTATGTAGTACAGTAAAAAATAAAAATTTCTGAAGTTTCATACATTTAAAAACATAACTTAAATATTTTTTTGCCTGTAAGCACAAATAATTCATTCACAATCTTTCAATAAGGCTGGAAATACCATATTTTAGGAAAGCATAATTTTCTCATCAACAAAAACAAATGTTCCAACTAGTTTTATGAAATAAAAGCCTTTCAAATAGTCACTTGGAGTTGATTTGAAAAAAAACATTCTCTTGTCTGTTTCTGTTAATGCCCACATGAGTTTTAGTAGTTGCAACTGAAATCACAAAAACGAGGGCTTGATGCTTAGCTGGCAAGAAGCCAGAATAATGAAATTAATAACATATGCTGAAGAACCCATTTGTAACAATTTTTCCATTTAAAAAAATGAGGCAACTCAAAGCTACTGACAGGGCTTTCTCCCCTGCACCCACCCATTTATTTTCTTTTGCCTTCAATATGTCTGAATGTTGAAACTGAAAGTTCTTAGTTACTTTCACAACTCATGCAACTTCCACATTTAAGCAACCATGTAGCTGTTAGACAGTTTATTTTTGTTGTTGTTTTTGTACGTTTTTTTTTTAGGTCAGAGTTGAATTCTTGAAGTCTCTGCCAACCAGAGACACCCTCCAATTTGGAGCCGAGCCCTGTGCTAGTAGGGACATTTATGTAGACATGGTTTCAGTTGTATCGGCTGGTCTCAGCTGTCAGCAGCCTGCCATGGAACTCTTCTGCAGGTAACTCTCAAATCACAGAGCCCAGGACTAAAGGTACATGCATCTCATATAGAGAGAATCCTCTGAAGCTTTCTCTTAGAACTTCTTCTCCCTCACTTTATACACATTGCTAGTAAGCCTGGTAATCTAATTTTCAAACATATAATAAATTAGAGACAGCAAATTCAGAGGAAAGATACAAGCAGACTGAGAGCAGCTAAAAGCAATAAGCAAGAGATAAGCAGAAGTCAGAGACATGCTAAAACCAGGAATAGGAAAAATACAGTGCTCTCTGTCATTACCAGAAGAACTTTTACAAACTCGGCAGTTTGGGAGGGCATCATAGGTTTTCAGGAAGCTATAAGCTCTAATTATTGGTGTTGGTGTTCATGTAGATAAGCCTGAGTCACAAGATAATGTCAAGTTTGAGGGATGTGAGCAAGACTGTCATGCATTTTTCACAGTTGTTAAAATAAAGATATATCTATATCTTTATTACATATATATTATAAAACAACTCATATATTATAAATGTGCTTGTGTAATTGTATATGCATAGAACAGATTCAGAAGGATACACGTCAATAACAGATCTTCCTGGGCAGTGTGCTAGAAGGTAAAAAGAAAAAGAGACCTCAACTTTGTGTAATTCTGCTTTGCTAAAGTTTTCAAAATGAGCATGATTACTTTCATCAAAACAAATTTTAAATATTTCCTAAGAGGGCTAAAGAGTTGTTGCACGTCTACCCATGAACACTTTATTAGTCAGCCTGTAAACTAGCAAGATCTTGAGGGACATGGTCAAAATTCATTTCTCCTACATAGGAATATTTAACCTCTGTACTGTGTTATATCTCTGTATGATATCTGTTCTTTATGACAGGAAGAAAATATATATTAGATCTAGTTCTGTCTTTCAATGAACTAATAATTGAGTAAGAAGCTAAGAGGATAAGAAAGTGTGATGTATGAAATGGTGGGAAGTGAGGGAAGAAGGCCTTAGAAGATGTGGCCTTGAGAACCAGCCAGGACAGGGCACAGGCAAGGAGCTTGCTGGGAGGCCAGTGGAAGTAGGGGAGAATCAGGAAATGATGAGATACAGGGCAAAAAGCTTTGCCAAAGGGATGACAGGGAGAGATTGGAAAACAAATTGCAGCGATGTTAAAATGTTACAGAGGTCAGAGTCATCCTCACAGTGGCCTTTGTTTGGGGCCTTTTAAGTTCGTTGTCAAAAGATTGAGTAGCAGATCTGTTCATTATCTCTAATTTAAAGAGAAACATGAATTTGAGCTCTGCAGCACAAATTAAAAGCAGCATTTCATGAGTGCTGTCTGTTGCAGTGACAAAAGACTGAACACCACACAGAAAGTTCTTTTGGAGGGAATATGAAAGCTTTATGGAGGACACATGGCTGATTTCAGCAAAAAAGGGAATGTGACAGGAGAAAGGAAACCACAGCTGTGCAAGACAGGGCGAGCACAGAGGAATTGAATGACATTAAAAGTCAGTACCTGGACATCCAAAATTACTTAAGGAGGACTAGGCCCCAAACAGAAAACTGGGGGTGTGATGCATAACGTAGCAGTGGGCATAAGCTTATAGATATCAAATGTCACAACATGTAATTAAGAGAAAAGAGTAATAACAAGCAGAGAGATAAGCAGTGCATCATGTGACAAAATACAAAGGGAAAGAAGGATTTGTGGCACAAGTCTTGGTTACGGGGGGGTATAAAACTAGAAAATTTTTAAATATTTCCATAAGGTCCTTAAAAATCATACTAAATTTAAAACCTAAGTTTTAAAGCCGTAGAGAAAGAAAAGGAACACTTACTGTTAATTGGGACATTAATGTAGCAAAAATGGCAAGTCTGAGATAATAAGTTGATATGGAAGCAAATCAAGGATTCTTTCAAACCAGAATAAATCTGGAAATTGTAAAGATGAGGAAAAGCCCAAATTTTTCTATGAATTCCTTCAAAAGGAAAGCAGCCAAAATAAAATCAATGTAGGAGAAAGGAGCATTGAAGAATCAAAGATGGCTTTGTTGCCAAAGGCAAGAAAGGCTAAGTTGCTTTTCAATATTTTATATTCAATACTAACAAATACAAGATGATGTGCCAGGCACTCTTCACAGTAGCCTATAAATGTGAAACCGTGGAACCCACCCAACAATTTTATGCGATAGTTGCACTATGATTACGAACTCCAGATGAAATGAATGGACGAGGAAACTGAAACCCTGACAGTTTAAGCGTTTTTTTTTTTTTTTTAAATAACCAGCTAGTAAGTGGCAGAGCAAGTTTGAACCCAGCATCCATGTTTTTTTTTGTTGTTGTTTTGTTTTGTTTTGTTTTTTATCTTTAGATTAACTAATTTTTTCCCTCAGACATTATATCACTCTAGAAGGCTAGTACATTTTTCTCATTCTAAGACTCGTGGCATAAAGATCACTGCTATATAGTACAGCTAACCTCCTCCAGTTATCACATACTTATTAAATTAGCCTCATTTAAATGTATTTATCCTCATCTGTTTTTTCCCTTCATCCATAAAGTAAGCATTATTGACTTTCTATTCTCTACATAGATATATGTTTGACTCATGGGAAAAATAGAAGTTGTAGAATATAGTTCCTGCTTTCAAAGACCGCGCACTAACTGGGGAAGGCTAACTGCTATAACAATCTCAACCTTTCAGTGGCTTCTCACAATGAAATGTTACTTTTGCTATTTCAGTGAGGCTTGCATGGCTCAGGGAAAGCAAAATAGAAGGACTCCACTTCTTTGTCAAGGGCTCTGCCCTCTTCCAGGAGCTGGCTTCATTCAGCTGGTTGGTGGGGAAAGAAAAGAGAACCACCTTTGGGATGTTCCTAAGAACCAGGCTGGAGGGGTGTACCTGGTCAATGTCCCCATTCCACTGGCCAGCTCTTGGATGCAAGGCTGCACCTGATTGGAAGGTGGTGCCTCAGAAGAGTCTAGAAATGTCTGCCACAGTCCAAAGTCAGGAAGAGACTACACTGTGGCTTTCACTTTTAGTGCCAACCATTGGCTCAGTGAGAATTTAGAGGGGTAAATAGAAATTGCTGTAGGATGTTCAAGCAGGAAAGTGTTTAATATGGGAATTAGTAACTCTTGAAAGAACAGATTGCACCAAGATCAAGGAAGCTGCTGCCAATGTTCAGGAAACCAGGAAGGGCAGGATTCTCAGGGAGCTACCACTGATTACCTCACTGTCCATAGCCCTCAAGTAGGTGGTTTCCAGGAAATGCTGGCAAAACTATCACATTGTCCTCTGTTGACACCCACATGTCTTCCTGCCACTACTGGAGCAGTAATGGCCCTTCCTCTCTTCCACCAGGCAAATCTCACACAGAGACCTCTGATTTGAAAACCTTAAACTGGACTATGATGGCAAAGACATCAGGAAATGTGGTTCTCAGCCCTTCAGCTGCTGCCATAGAGGAAAGAACAAAGAAGAATAAAAAGATGGTCTCAAGACGGCCATAGACAACCCAACTTGGAGTGAGGTAGGGCATTTTTATTTTCTTTATAGAATTTTTTTCTTTTGGAAATATAAGAAAGGGAAAACTGTGCGTGTTAGAATCCTATGCTTTGGAGCTTTATTCAGTCTTTCATTAACAGCTTTTAAACTCCCTTTTATGTCTCACAGTCAGTTTTCAAAGTATAATATAAATCAATGGGTAGTAACCAATCAATGGCATAAATCAACATTAACATGTGATCCTTATCATTACCAACAACGGTGGCCTCATTCTTGTCTCTAATTTTATCCCCAATCTCTCAGGCAAGATTGGTCATATTGTAGACTGTTATTTGGGGTGGGAGGCTGCAATAGACCTTTCTCAGTACAATGAGGGAATTTTTTTTTTTTTCACTTTACCTGGATTCTCTTGTTGCTGTTATTTTAAACCATGACTTCAATTCAACTTAATAGTTCTTGGTGACTCTTTACTTCATCACTCACTGTGCTGAAGTTATACCACGGCTTAAGTGTTCATTTATGTAGAGAGAATTACAGTGAAACAAGAACAGTTGCAGATCACATGTGCAAATATAACAATCAAAGTCTAGGACAATTCATAAATGCAAGCATCAGCCTATGCCTGCATATAGAAATGGAAGATGTGTAAATCCACTGGTACAAATGTTACTTTCTGGCTGGTGAGGAGAACCAAATAGTTCCACAGGGCCTAATAAAGGTTGATAGTTCTAGGCATCAGCAAGAGCAAACTGAGTCGGCCTCAACTGTCTTCTGTGAGGCTGAAAGCAGAATGTAAGCATTTTGTTTTTATTATGAATAATGAGAACATATTAAGTAATATTTACTAAAAAAAGCAATAATAATAACTAACTCATATAATGTTACTCATCGGACACTGGGTAGGTACTGTTATTATTTACATTTTAAGATGCACTCTTCTGTGATGCTAATAAATTAGTAAGTTGCCCAAAGTCACAGGCAGTAATCTGGTTTCAAAGTCCAGGTTCTTACCAAATGTGGCGTTATATGGCCCACAATTGTAGTCATTTTGACTACCTCTGTGCACATAAAACATCTGCCTATATATCCAGCAATATCATACTCACCGAAGAAGTTTTTATAGGAAGAGATGAAATCAGTCACCTTATCTATTTTTATAATCCTGAATTAAGGAGTAAAGCTGGTCCTTCCCCTGACTGAGTCTCATCGGTGTTAGGAATGATTGGCTTCCTATTGCAATTATGGTGTAAGCAGGGACAGGGAATATGGGAGATGGCCTTTAATGAGACTTTTCCCAGGAACACATCATGATTATAACATAAACATAAAAAGTTACCTTACAAGATCAGGGTAGTTCTAGGCTATCAATATATCATTTCATTGCAATTGAATCTATCTATCTATGTATAATTTTTCTGGACAGAAAAACAAGAAAATAACAATGGGAGTTACCTGTGAGATGATGGAAACTGAGAAGATATGAAATAGGATGGGAGAAAGACTCTTTACTATATGTCATTATTTCTTTTTTAATGTCTGAACCATGGAAATATGTTTTCTATATTGAAAATTTATTAAAAAACTAAAAGAAGCATTTAATGAATACTTAGGTATAGACTCCTCCAGCTATATAGGTGGAGAGGATAGAAAAGGTAAGTTTCTCATAATTTTTCTTTGGGCAAACAAAACGTATGCCACTTAACACTTAATAAACTGCAACATATAAGGAAACACAAATTAGGACAAGACAAACTGCTGCCATAAGTGCAAAGGATATGCAGAGTAACTGCATGCAGAAAATGTGCTGAGTATAACCAGAGATGTCTTTCCGAAGGAATCGAATTGCAGGTCTTGAGAGAACAGAGAGATATGGTGTCATAAACATGCAGCATTATGACAACTAGCACAAGTGTAGGGATCAAACTAAAGTTTTTAAACTCATCAAGTAAGATTGAGAAGTTGGTGCCTTGAGAGAGTAGAATATTGGTAGTTTGAGTCTTTCAACACAGGAACAGAAAGGGGTTATATTCATCTTATTTATGTACATTGGCTTGATCTTGGTTTATAATTTCTACCCTCTTAACTAACTGAATTCTATTACTTTTTGTAATAGCTTTTAATGGGTCCTCTTAGATGTTCCAGGTACATATTTAAATCTCTTATGAAAGGCAATAATTTACTCCTTCCTTTCTAATTTTTATCTCTATAGTTTCTTTTTCTCTATATTAATGACACCGACTGACACTTCCAACACAATTTTTAATAATAGTAGTGATATTGGGTATTTTTCTTGTTTCTAATTTACAGGAAATCATGTAGCTGGCCATTGAGATAAGATATATTTTATTATGTTAAAGAGCCATTTTATTAAGTGTTAGTTAAGTACTTAAGTGTTTTCGTAAAGTAAACATAGATGTTGAATTTTAATAAATGTCTTTTCAGCATCTATGGAAATGATTATATTTTTTTCTTTTAGACCTGTGGATGCAATGGATTACAATGATAGATTTACAATATTGAACCATCCTTGCATTTCTAGAGTTACCTGCACTAGATTACATTCTATTTTTTAAGGTGTCGCTATATTCTTTTTGCCAATATTTTACTGTAAAGTTTTGTATTGATATACGTAAATGAGAGGTCCATATAATTTTCTGTCAGGGGCTGTGGTAGAAGGAATTTAAAGTGAACTTGCAGCATTTACGCCCTTATATAATCAACTTGACTTGAGTGTGGGTTGGATCTATGACTTGATTTTAACCAACAGAATATGGCAAAGGTTATGGGATATAACTCTCATATTTACATTACATTATATAAATTTCCGTTTGGCTAGTAAACTTTCTCTTGAGTCTTTCATTTCATTGGTAGTTTGAAAAATCAAACTGTCATATATTCTACAACCACAAATGAATGAATTCTGCTAATAACAAGTGAGCTTAGAAACAAATATTTCTCTAATCAGGCTTCCAGATGAGAATGCAACCCAGCTGATATGTTTATGGAAGAAGATCCAGGTAAACAGTGCTTGGACTTCTGACCCATGGAAAATATAGAATCGTAAATGTATTAGGTGCTAAATTTGTGGTAATTTATTTTGCAGCACATAAACTAATATGGGGACAATTCTTATTAGGATATGGAATCAGGGTATCTTATGTTTTCTAGAAAAGATTTAGAAGCTTTTCTTGTTTATTTATACTCTTCCAAAAGTTTGGTAGAAACTCTGTTAACTTTTTCATCTTGTGATTTTAGAGAGGAAATTCTTTGAGAGTTTTCTCTATTTCTCCTATGTAGTTAGATTTTTCTATTTCTTCTGGAGTCAGTTTTGGTAAACTATATTTCCAAATAAAAATAATCTTTTTATCCAGATTTTTTATTTATCGGTATTGAATTGGGCAAAATACTCTCTTAAAATTCTCTTAATTTCCTTCATTTCTGAACTTAAAAATGTAGGCTAGTGTGTTCTTTAATCTATTTTTTCCAACCAACACAATTTTGTGTTTTATTGTTTTCATTTAGTTATTTAGTGGTTTGTTTATTTTCTAATTAATTATATCTTTATTAATTCTTTTTTAATGTTCATTTTTATTTCTCTTCTTACACTTTAGATATATGCATATTCTGTTTGTTTTTAATCTTTGGTATTTATAAAATATTTAAGACTACAATATTTTCTCTGAACACTGTATTAGCTATATCTCATAAGTTCTAATATGAAGTGTTTGAATTATCATCCTTTTTAGACATTTTATAATTTGAGATTAAATTTTTTCTTTTATCAAGTTGTTAAGAATTTTCTAACTTATAGGAAGTGGGGGCATTTTGTTGCTTTTGTTAATTTCAGTTTGACTGCATTGTGATCAGACAATATTTTCTGTATTAATTTTACTCTTCGGAGTACACTGAGATTTTGTTTCTCACCCGGTATAATTGATATCTATGCAAGGTTTATGAACACTTGAAAATAAAATGTATTTTCTATTTTTAAGGTCCAGTTCTAGATACATGTCACTTGACTTCTGACATTAAATATTGCTGAAAAGATATATGAGGGAAGACTGTTTTCTTCTGTAGAAGTGATACCTTGCCCCAGCTGCTTAAAGGATTTATTTTTTAAGTCCAGTAACTTTACTAAAATTGTTCAGATGTTGAATATCTGTAACCTATGACTTGCCTTTTCTATTTAGACTCAAGTGCTTTTTAGTTTAGGAATGTTTTCTTAAATTGTATATTTAAATATTTTATCTATTCTACTTTTCCTCTTTCACAGACTCCAATTACACATTTGGTATGTCTCCATGTCCTGTTTTCTATTATCAACATTTTCTAATTCTTTTGAATTATTTATCTTAATTGTATTTTGCTTATTTTTGTCATTTCTCTCATCTGTGTTCATTACTGTTTTTTCCACAATGTTTATTCACTTTTGAGCTCCTTCCAATTGCTTCTTCATTTTAGTTTGTTTCATGGTGCATTTTTTAAACCTGATAAGTGATTTTGTTAATAAATTTTGCTGCTTGTATCATCTTTCATTCTTAGGGCGTCTCTGAATAGATATGTATTAATTTCTTCTTATGGTTTATTATTATATGAATTGAGTGTTTGTGTACCTGTAATAATAAGAGTTTCCTAAAGTGGGAATTGGACAAGGTAGTGATCTATAGTAGCTGGTTTTGTTTTGTTTTTGTTTTTGTGGTAAGAAACCCTGCCTTATCCTCAATTACCACAAACTTAGATGGCTTCATGCAGATATGGCTTTCTGTATTATTTTTTTCCTTTTTTTTTTTTTCCAGTAAATCCTTCTCTTTTTGATTTAATCATTCCATTTGGTTAGAGGTGAGGGATGATGTCTTTTGCTTTCAACTAGCTCATTCCTGTTTTTGCAAACCCTTTTGAAAATATAAAGAATCATTTTGACCCTCAAGTGTAACTCTCCCCATCACAAAGTGTCTTTTGATCATGCCCTCAGTAATCTGCTACCATCATGTTCTTACTCACCATGGTCCCCCATTTCCTTCTGTGCAGCTTCTGTATGAACTCAACTGCTTTTTAGCAACTTTCAGAAATTTTGTAACTCCAACTGTTAAAAATGAAATTTGTACTTTTTTGTTTTTACTTTGCTTACATTCCTTTTGATAGTACCCAAGAATAAAATAAGAGAATTATGAATATTGATTGCCATGTCCATACCAGAAATCAGTAAATACTCCTTGAGTGACTGATAATCACCTCTACGGTGTAACTATATATTTACTGTGCTGTGGCAAACATCTGGTTTTATTTTTAATTTTTAAAAATTTTTTTCTGTCCTGTTTCTTCCCCCTCATACTGTGATTATGATGGGGACATCAATTTCATTTCTATTTTTTCTGAATACAAGGGTAGGCACATGATTTTATCCCTTAAGGCGAAGTGCTTAGCTCAGTTTAGGCACATGACCCAAGCAACATCAATCAGAGCTCTTTGGGGAGATTATGATAGAGTGAAGGGATATGATCTTTCTTTATTCCAGATTTTGGGCTATATAAACCCTGTAAGCCTGGTGCTCTTTGTGGTTATGTTTTACTTCACATAGGAAAAGGCTTACCTGAAAGTGAAGAAAAGAGAGGAGAAAGGACAATTACTGATGACGATTTCTGGGTGCCTGTATCCAACTATGCCTGTATTGTTATATGACCCAATAGAGACTCTCTTTTGCTTAAACTACTTTGAATTGGGGTTTTGTCTCTTGCAGCCCATACAAACATGGATGATTCTGGGGTCTTTAAGATTTCCAGACTAGTTATTGACTTAGAGATTTTTTTCCCTAAAATTCAAAACATTTTTGTGCTATTTTGATCCATAAATGTGATTATAAGGGATTTTAATGTTTAATTTAATTATACTTTCATGTGTATACAATTTATTTTAGAATTTATTTTCTCATATTACATCATTAAAAGTCAGTCTTAGATTTCTACATATTAATTATCACTGCTTAAAAGAAACTTTACTATGTTAAGACTGCAAACATTTATGAGATTTTCTTAAGAATGTCAGATAACCTGCCCACTATTCTGAATTCCTTTGATGTGTTCCTTCAGATGTAGCTCTGAGTTTCAAAATGTACATCCAATAATTTTCTATTAAATGAAATATAGCTAGGTGACATCATTACTTTTAGAAAGAAGACCATTGCACAGTCTTGAATTCCTAGGAGGCAAACTTGCTTTTAGTAGATGTGTAATGCCAGACCAGACCAGTGGTTATTTTCCTGTGATGCTAGAGCCAGGTGGAAATATTTGCAACTCTCTATGCCACAGAAGACCTGAGCAATTATGGATACTGGAGGTCACTTCACCTCCAACGACTACTTGGTGGGAAGTGTGGTTTTTTAGTGTCTAAGAATGAAAAGAGACTTGTGTAGAAGCAGTGTTCCTTACTGAAAAGCAAGACTTACAATTTATGAATCTGGCTTTTGGCTATGAAGCAAACACTTTTCTATGGCCAATGCAGGCAAAATTGTACTTCAAAATCAGACAGGTCTTAGATTAATCTTACTTCTATTGTCATCATTAGGTATCCCACCAGTAAAGAATTGCACTCATATTGACAAGTGACTCTTTGGTAAGTACACCGGCTTTTACACAATTTCTACATACTTTAATAAAAAAAAAATTATGTATGAATTAAAATAGAATTTGGTCAATATTTTTAATATAAGATTTTTTGGTACTGACTATATGACTATATGCTTAAACCCTCTTACTATATTAGATACAAATCCTTAGATAGAAATTATCATTTAAAAACATTTAATAATATAGTATGCATATATAACAAACATAAATTTCCTATTCTTTAGAAATCTGAAATACTGAAACAAATTATCATGGAAACAGATAAATAATCTATTATTTATTTTAAAAAATTCAATTTTTCACAAATATAAGTAAAAATTAATAATTACACATTACCTAAAACAAAAGACTGGGGCTCAGTGGGGATGCTAAATTCTAGGAAGATAAGCTCTCCCAAGAGTTCATTGACTGAGAATGATTGTCCTGAATCCACAGCTCACTGGGTCTGGAATGCTGCATCTGAGATATGTCTCAGGAGGAACAAATTGGGATGTGGGGAAGGTGGGCCCATAAGACAATAATAAAAGGAAGCTGAGGCTTTCAGCCACCAAGTTAGTTTTGAATTCCTTCTTCCTTTCTCATCTTCACGGTCGATGAATATACATGTCCTTCCCCTTCTTCCAGACACACTGTAGATACTACTATTGTGATTAGTTTTCTTCTTCCAAGCTGTTCTGTGTTGGTTTTAACCTAATTTGAACTGATAAACATATTGGAGCAGAGGGCATAGGTCATACACAGGACCTCTAGTGTAGCCCAGGGTTGTCCTGTATGTTTTTGAATAATGATATTCATGGTGCAGGATTTGGAAGAAAGATTACTATAAGAGCAAATTTTTATTGAGTGCTTACTAACAAGCAGCATTTTACATGTACTATTGCATTAAAATACCATCATTAAATAATGGTGCTTATAAGATGAACACTGATATTCTTCCCATTTTACAAAAAAGGAACCAAGAGCTAGAACAAATTGCCCAACTTTACACGACTAGTAAGTAGCTGATTGGGAATTCAAACTCAGGTATTTTGACTTCAGAGTGCAGGCTTTTAATTGCTGCGTTCTGCCTTCTTCAATGTGATGTTTGATTCTTACATATTAAAGTGTTTTGAGAAGAACAGGAATTGAAGGAAAATTTGAGGGTAGGAATATTTGAGAGAAGGAAGATTGATCCCTAAAATCAAGACAAGCTATCAGGGAGCAAGAACGAATTACTAAGAAGCTAGAAGGGAAAGGGCTAAAAATCTCTCTCTCTCTCTCTCTCTCTCTCTCTCTCTCTCTCTCTCTGTCTCTCCCCTCTCCTTCCTCTTCACCTCACCTGTTCCTCCCCTTCCTTCTTTCCTCTCCTCTTTCCCCTTCCCCTTCCCCTCTTTTGTCTCTCCCCCTCTCCCTCCCCCTCCCTCTTGCCCTCTCTCCCTCTCTCAAAATCCTGAATGTATTAAGACAGACGCAGGCTCAGAGGAAGCAGAAATGAATAGAGAAGATAAAAAGATTAAAACATTATTTTTTACACTCTAAATCGAGAGTAAATTTTACACTTTGAAATATAAATAATTTAAAGTCCATCGAATCAAACTGAGATAGATTTTCAGAAACCAAGCCATGCAATAAGTTACCAGACAGGTCAAATTCATATCCACTTAGTGATTTGTTTGAACCCAGTACAAAAATAGTTTCCATGGTAAATAAACATAAAAACTGAAAAACATCTTAAAGCAATATACAAAGTGTTTCTTATTAAATTTAAATACCACAAATCTAACCAAATTAAATAATTTAGGGAGAGTTTTAACATAAAAATTAAACATGTGCTAAACTTACCTTAGTTTATAGTTTATTTAATATAAACTTTCAACTTTAAAAAAAAACATTTTTTAAAACTTTTTGCATTCCTCTGTGGTGGAGATGTTTATTTGTGTTTTAATCATCAGCATGCCATTGGTCATTTCAAAACTGAAAAGATTAAGTGCAAGAAAGATGAAAATAACATTATTGCCTTAAATGTGTTTTAAGATAGAGTTTTTCTTTTGCTCTAGTTAAAAAAAAAATCTTTTGATGTCATTAATAGTATTTCAGGCACTTCTGGCAAACCTAAATGTTGGGAATGATAAATGGAGTATTCTGAAGAGATGATATTAATATTGTGTTAGGCAAGAAACCTAGGAATGTCTGAATCATCTGCCAGACCATTAACCCCTCAGTGGGAGGTCGCTGGGAGAGACAATGTGCAAGACAATGGTTAGCAAAAGTAATGATTAATGCTTTTTTTATTTTTAGCTAGCCTTCTATGAAGCATGTCAGTGAGTTAGAAAGGGTAATGTACAGTAGTCCTTTCCTTCTTACGGATAGACCCAACTTGCTTAAAACCAAAGCAGGACATATGTGAGCTTTGTCCACTTTGACTCTAAAGACCAAACACGAGACTCAGATCTTACCACCATTCTGTACAATGAGATAAATACAAAGCATATCCATCAATACTAGAGAAAAGGGGAGAGTGAGTAACCAAGAGAGAACTTTTTGGACAAGGACAGGAGTTCTGAGCTCAACTGCACCATAGAGGAATAAATATCCCCAAGGGAATGAAATGAAAGTGACCAGAGCTGCTCAGAGCTGTCCTGGATTTCTTATCGTTCTGGTTGAGTAAATGAAACTGATGTCTACTCAAAGCTATGAAGAAAAAAAATAGGCTAAGGTGAAAGAAAGTGACAGGGAGGCAGTGGCTATTTTAGATGTTGATGATATTTAAGTACATGCAAGTGACATTTAAGTAAATACCTACTTCACAAGAATGAGTAACTCCAGCGAGATATGGAGAAGAGTGTTCCAGGGAATGGGACAACATAGGGTAAGGTCTTAATATAAAAGCAAACTGGAGTGTTTTAGAAAGAGCGAGAAGTTTTGTGTGGCTGGAGTGGGCTGAGGAAAGAGAAGAAGGATATAAGACGAGCCTGGAGGAAAGACAGTGGCCAGATGACATAGAGCTTGTAGGCCATGCAAAAGAGCTTGAATTTTATTCTTACTATAATGGGAAGCTCCTGGCAGACTTCTAAGCAGAGTGTGATCACTCTGACTCTTCTGCTGAGAACAGATTCTAGGAGGACAAGAATGGAATTAAAAAGACCAATAAGGAGGATATTCCTGCATTTGTTTAAAAGAGGACGTGGGTATGAACTAACAATGCAGCATCCAACTATAAGTGGGACTGTCTCCCTTCAGAGACAAATTTAGCAGTGTCAGAGATATCCCTCAAGTATCACTGGGACTATTTCCCTAATTATTGGCTACCATGTAGCCACAGTGGACCAATGAAAAGGTTAGTTCAGTCTTCAAAGCCTTTTATGAATGCCTGTTTAATGTTAGGTCCAGAAGCTTCTGATAGGGGTTAGTACAGGCTATGAATATTCCCCAAATGTAACATCGTACAGCATCTTCAACTGTTACCTTCCATTCTATTTTCCATTTTGAAAAGTGTTCTAATTTAATCAAAATTCACCATAAAGGGTTATGCAATGAGCACCAGACTACAGCCCAAGCAACTCAATGCCAACATCAAGTGTCTGATGTTTCTTACTACCCTATAAAATTTAACTCATCAAACTCTCACAAAAGTCCCTACAATGAATCAAATCCCATAATTTCCCACAAATAAACTTTACTCTCCCAAAATGAATCTTCCTTTTCTTGATCCCACTGAGAAATGAAAGTCTGCAATATTAAAATAAAGTCTTCATACAAAGGCCATCTTCCTGCCCGCTCCTCTCATTCCATCACTGAAGCCTGTGTAGCAACTTCAGACAATTACAGAGCCTGATCATTCTATCTCTAATTCTGTCATAATTTTCATTTTGGAAAAATGACTGTGGGAACATTGCTAATCTAACCTGATATTCGTTCAATACTAAATCATTCTGTGTCGATTCCCTTCAATGTCAATTTCAGCCTTTCTAGAAGAGCCTGAAACCTACAGAACATCCTGTAAAAGCCTCTCATCAAAATCGGAATAAAATAACTCCAAACTGTGGCCCCTTGGATCCCGCGTGATCTCTTCCCTATCTGCCTCTACAAACTCATCTTTTAGCACAGGCTCTCATTTGGTGTTTTCAGGAAACATAGGAGAGCCCATTTTCCCAGCTTTCCCTGGTCTTTCCTTGTGTTAGCACTGAAGGTCTTGTGTCCTTGGAACCCCCTCAGTTCTGGGCAATCAAGGGCGGATGGTCACTCCACCACAGGCTTGCTTTCTTTTTCTCACACATGCAGGCTGGTGTCTCTGTATGGAACATGCTTCTCCCAGATGCTTCTGTGGCTCGCTCTTTCTCAGTTCTCTATTTAAAAAAAAAAAAAAAAAAAAAAGTTTTCAGAAAGTGCCTTTAAATCACCTGTATTATTATTAATAGACTTTACTATTATCTGATATTGTATCTTTTATTTTTCCATTTAATTACTTATTGTATGTCTCCTCCTCTAGTATGTAAACTCTATGAAGGACTTTATCTTCTTATCTGCTATATTTCTACTTGCGAGAAAAGTGCCTAACACATGAAAGGTTCTCCAAAAATATTTGTTGAGCCAATAATTTTTCGATTCTGTTCTAGTCTTCATGTCTTAAACCATAGGGGTCATAATCATCAGTACCAACAAAAACAGAAATTGTATTTATTCAATAATTTAAATTTCAGAACTAGTAAAATTTTATGAACTATGGCAGGCCAGCAAGTAAGGGAAGTCATTGAATTCAGTCAGTCCATGGTGAAAGGCTTAACCAGATGGACAACAATTTAAGTGGTTTAAAGCAATATTTAAAAGAGAAATTGTTTACTTCATGTTCTTTTGGAACTGTTATAACTCACCTTCTCCTTTCTAACATGAATCAGTTCTCCAAAATGGGGATTCTACCTTCTATAAATTTTGCATATAATTTTGCACAGGGCAAAAAGCTTGTCACCTCCTTGAACCCTTACTCCAAAAATATCTAGTACCAAATGCCAAGAACAAGGTTTGGAAGCTTTTTCAAATTCTGGGTTCTTTGTTATTTCTAATTCTAAGATTTTCCAAAATAGAATTGCGCCTTGACCCTCAGCTTTGTTCAGCTCAAATTCTGACACCAGGCCATTTAGAAACCCTCCCTTCCCTCTACCCAGTGTTCCCACATATGTTCTTAGACTCTTGAGCCATTACTAGAAAGCCTTATACACCATAATGATGGCAGATAATTTTGCAATGCCCAAAGAATATTAGGCATGAGAAGGTGGAATATACTCTTATACCATAAATTCCATTTCTCTGTTGCCATGTACAAGGCTTAATAACTTGAACGTCCCTCCCAGGAATGGACAACTGACTTCAAATTGACATACATCTGACCCAAACCAGCCTCTCTTTAACCTTACAGATGAACAAAAGGCTAGAGGAGTGGAGAGGCCAGCATAGGGTGGCTACGTCGCTGCACTTCCAGAGGGTTCTCTAGTGACTCTGCCGGGAAGGTAGGTGGATCCCTGATGATACGTAGATTGGAACAGCCTGCTTTAAAATAAGCACTGGGAACCTAGATACAGAATGTTTACTGTGTCATCTCCTGGAGGTGACTAAGTGGGCAGGCATCTCCAGGAGCCTCGCCAGGAGAGCCCTGCCTAGAAGTGACACGTCCCTGCCTCCCACACTTGCTTGCTTTGCTGACACTGAGTACACATGGAAGCGGGAGATACAGCTAGTCTATCAGAGGTGCTATCAAAACCACAAAAAGCTAAAGGCAGAGACCACCACAGTTTGTTTTCAAATTCTGTCTTTCAAAACCATGTTTTCCCCTAAAACGTGTGTTCCTCGTTGGAGGAAAATTGTGATGTTAGTTTGCTTCTTGCGGAAAATGCCAAGGCACATCATTGCAATGGGAACCTTCTCGTAGAGGCTGCAGAGAGTCAGTTGTGTAGGAGTGGGCCTTTCCACCTGGCAAACCTCTGGAATTTCAAAGGTGGAACTCAGCCCCCCTCCCATTTTTCCCTCTCAACAGACCTCAATCCTCCTCAACCTCAGGGACTTTGGTCTGTGCTGTAAGAAATGAAACATATTTCCCAATGTGTTTTCTTTCTTTTTTAATAAAAATATCAAAGGCATACTTATCAGTGGCTGAGGAGGGAAAGCTGCGGCAAAGGCTATTTTTTAACTGGAACATGCCCCGTGCTGTGACACACTCATCCAGGGGCGGCAGAAGATTGATGGCTGGACATGTGGAGGGAACTGCCACTGATTGAAATCAGACAACTGCAAACTGTGAGGGAAGCCAGGGGAAACCATTTTAACCACAGCCATCCAGTCTTAGCACATTTGGACAGGGCTTTTCCTCGGCCTGCCGTCTGCACCACAGAACTCAGAGGGGCTTGGCAACGTGGAGCCAAAGGCAGAGTGAGGGTCTGTGACAGCTTCAAAGCTACACCCCTCTATGTCTCTATCTCACCTGCACCTTTTTAACAAGCCCGCAGCCAAGCAATTACCCATCACAGGCCTCAGAACCCCACAGGGAAAGCAAGCAGTCCACTTTCACAAGCTCAGAGGAGAGATAAAAATGATAAACCCCACTGTTTCCCTGGCCTAAATCTCTGATGTTACCGTCCTTTAATTTTGTGCAGGATTCTTTTATTTGCTTTTCAATGAGCAGGGGCTGAGAGGAAGGAAGTCATGGGAAATTGTCAGTGCATTACTTAGTACCCATCACCAGGATCGCAGCCAGAGTTCAGGGTTGTTAACAATTGTGCAGCTATGCACTTGAACTGAGACATTTTTATTTCATTAGGGGTGTCAGTTTACAGCCATTAGCTAAGCAGATTGGCCAGGACCTAAAGGCCTTTTTTGTTCCTTATCACCAAATCTCTCTTCCATTATTCAGGTCTTTAAAAAAGAGAGAAAGGGAGGGAGAGCCACTTTAAACACATTATGTTTTGTGACTTGTTTCCATCCTCTGGCTCAAACAGTTGAAAACAGATTTTATTAGAAATCATTATTTAAATTCCTGCCCGGGAGCATATCGATCTCCCGTGTATAATGGTTCCCAGATCACGGAAAGGAGCATAGAGAGTCTCCAATGGGCCGACATAATGTCAGTGACAATTCATTTTTTTGCCAGTTAGGATGCTGGTTTAATATCCTGAAAAAGGCACTTAACACCACCCTTTCATAACATCTGTCAGGGCCCGTCCAGTGGCTTGTTTCTCACACTGTGGGCTCCCAGGCAGTTTGGGGCCTTTCTCTGAAACATGCTTCTCTCAGAGGCCACGGAATTCCTCAGACATTCAACCAGCCCCAGCCCCGGGGCTGAACACTCGCAGACCAGCTGTTACAACTTTCCAGGGCACTCCTAAATTTTCTAAATGTGTGCCATATAAAAATAAAATTTAGGACAGTGAGTGTTCAGGAGTTTTGTATATAAGAATATAACTCATCCCGTGTGTATGGCCTATTATTTCCACATTCTTCCACCGCACTCAGTTTCATCTTGGTCCTCAGAACAGTTCAGCAGGAATCTCAAGATGTAAAATTTGGGTCAAAGGGGCCATTTTTTCCCTTTTCTCCCTTACCTTTTTTTAAAGTCTCATTTTTATTTGGGAAATTTTTCAAAATATAAAAATGTCAATAGAAAATTATAGACTATGATTTAGCTATTGTTAAAATTTCATCTCATTTGCTGTAATTTGTTTACTCACACTATTATACTAACACATAATTTACACATTATTATACATATTCTCACACACACATGCTAACTGACATTCACACTCTCACACATACACAAATGTATATACCCATGTAGTTTTTTTGAGCATTTGAAAGTAAGTTGCAGATATCCTGACATTTTATCTCTAAGTACAACAGTGAAAATTTCCGAAGAACCATATAACAATACTTTTAGCATAGCTAAGAAAATTAACAATAATTTTATATAATCTACTATCCATTCCATATTCACATATCTCCAATTATCCCCAGTAGACTTTTATAGTTATTTTTCTCCTAACCCAAGATCCAGTCAGATTCACACACTGCATCTGGTTGTTTTTGTTTTGTTTTGTTTTGTATTGTTTTGTTTTGATGACTTTTTAAAAAGTTCAGGTCAGTTGCTTTTTAGAGTGTCCCTTCATATCTTTGGTAAACTTTGTTCTTGAAATAAAACATACAGCAAAGTACCCAAGTCCTAAATAAACTGTTTCATTATTTTTTACAAAGTGAACATACCTAGGTAACTTGTACTCAGATCAAGTTACGTGACATCGCCTGGACCCACAAGCCCCATTGAAGCTCCATCCCAGTCATTGCCCTCAGCAAAAAGTAACCACTATTCCGATGCTGTCATCTTAATTTTCCTCTCTTTTATCCCTCGAACTATGTTCAGTTAGAACTGCAGGTGGCACAGGGTGTCTGCTTTGGCTGGAGTCCTGATGAGATCTCTATTAAGCACATACTACACCAAAATTGATCTTTCATCTATTTCAGAGCTCTGAAATAGAACTGTCTTTAAAAATAATTATGCAAATGCCTCTTAAGCTATATTAGCCAGTGAAATAAAAAAAAAAAAATTAAGTGATTTTTACTTCTTCCAAGCTACAATTCAGTCATGGTCTTTTCTATACATTTTAAAGAACCTAAAATATTGTTAAAGTTTTAATATTATTTCTCAATTGGATAATAATTTAGAAAAATATTATGTAAGTTGCGTTGGATTCCCTGAAAGTTTAGCAGTGTTTTTTGTTTTTGTTTTTGTTTTTGTTTTTTTAAAAATAAGAATAAAGCCTCAGGAAACTTAGATCTTAGGATGCCTTCTACTTGTGCTGTCCTTACTTTTATGAAATTAGGCTATAAAACACAAAGAAGATCACTGAATGGGTTATATCATTATGTTATAACCCACCCCCCCAAAAAAACACAAAAAACAAAAAACAAAAAACAAAAATCTGTTACTTAGAGCAATTGAAAACAGGTTCTTCAGGAATAAGCAGTGAAAAGAACACATCATATGGCATGGCCTGCTTTAAAACCATCGCTTCTCTCTGATGATTTATTTTTGGCAAGAGGTAAAGAATTACATGTCTTTTAAAGCCATGTTCTGCATTTGTTATAGTTGTTGAATCTCTATGTTCATAGTATTTTGGTAGATATGAAGGAATATTTTACACCAAAATTCTAAGTTTCAGGAGATAAATGGTGACTTTTAAACATCCATTTTATATTTACTACATGTGTAATCAACTTCCATTTGACTGAATCTGACCACAGAAGAATGGTAGTTGCCTTTTTATTGTGGTTCTTTAATTCCCTGACAAATATTATTAGTGTTTTTCTCTGAATATAGTATTATTTTGGAAGCCTTCCTATAACACAAAGGCAAAAAGCTCAGAGTTGGCTCAGATTGACTCACAGTTTTTGTTTGAATGCCACAAATTACAATATTTAAGGACTGAACTAGAGTCATCATTTTGAAGGAAAAAATGATGACAGAGTTCAAATAAAATTGGAACAGATATTAGGATTCGACGTCGCATTTTTATAGAGATGGTCCTGAAATCTTTAAGGCAATAAGAGGGTACAAAGTAGGGTTTACCATCTCATTTAAGTAATAGACTCTTCCACCACTTTAGGGAGTTTAACCAATTTCCAACTTAAACCTGATAGCAACTACTACAAACTGTAAATCATCACACATCCTCAATGATATCCCACACAAATTTGTTTGATATTTGTAGAAATCCCAATATGGCTGCAGTTTTATAAACAGTTTTATTCCTGTTTCTCAACCCTTGTCATTCAAGTTATCATTCTCTTTTCTTTACATAAACCGTTAACTAATTTCCCTGAGTGAATTAATAAGATATAATTATTAAACTTTCACATAAAAGCTTTGAAGTAGAATTTTTAGTTTTAAACTTGGTTATGTAATACAACAATTATATGTAATTTTAGCACTTTAGTGTAATAAATAAATAATAAAAATATTCCAACTATTCCAATAAGCCTAGAAGTCAAATGCTACTGATAAGCAGTAGATGTTTCTACATTCACATAATAGTCACATGTTGCAATATATTTGAATCACTTGCAGAAAACTGATCTGTAGTTCAGTACACAGTAAAGCAATAAGATTTCTATTGCGACTTAATATTAAATGTCTCCTCATTAAACCATTTTATAATAAATATTTTGTGTTTTTAAGAGTATAAAAAAGTGATGTTAAAAATATACTACAGTGAAGCTATTTTCTAAAAAATATAATACTTATTGCTTTTATTATGGATAATTTGGTGTAAAATGCTGATGTTCACTGAAACAATGAGAAGAGAGTTGAAAAATAGAAACATGCAAGGAAACAGTCTAATATGAAACTGACATTAGTAATAATAATAATAGCAGCTAATATTGACTGTTACCGTCATTGAAAATATACCATTACTTTTAGTGGGACGTAATCTTAGAAGATGTTATTAACATTTTATTTTGTAATCAAAGCCATTAAAAGATATGATTTGCCTAAGTTTACATAAGGAAGTAATGGAAAATTTAAAAACCTATTCATATTGCTAATATTTCCTGTATACCATGTGATACACACTACACTTTGCCTCTGGACTCTTAATCCATTGATTTTTCTTTTATTCTGGAAGAATGTTTTGGTTGTAACTATATAAATTTCCACACAAACTGGCCTGAAAAACAAAAGATTATTTATTTTTTCATGCGACCGAAGCAATTCTAGAGGAAGTATAGTTATTTATCTATTTGTTTTATCTCCCAAAAGCCCACTTCATACTTTCTCAGGCTCCCCATAATTCCAAAAGCAAGTGCTTTCTCACCTACATCAGGGGGAAGTGAGGGAGCAATAAAGAGAAAGAATCAAACTGGGTTATATGACCATTCCTGGCTCTACTGAGTGGCCAGAAAGGCTAAAAACATAGTTCGGAAAGAGAGATTTGCTATTTCTATAACAACTTCATAATGAGTTTATATTAAAACTGCAAGTTAAAATATAGTTTTGAATAAGATTATGTTGACATTTCTCTAACTACTTTTGGTTGATGTTCTTTTTCTTGTTATTGTGATACGAACACAATATGAGTTCTATCCTCAAAAGATTTTAAGTGCACAATATAGTGTTATTAATTGTAAGTACAATGTTTTATAATACATCTCTAGAAGCTATTCATCTTGTATAACTGACACTTTATTCCTATTGAACAACTCCCAATTTACCCCTCTCCCCAGCCCCCAGCAACTATTTTAGTCTCTGTTTCTATGAGTTTGACTATTTTAGATCCCTCAATCAATGGATTAATGCAGTATTTGTCCTACTATCACAGGCTTATTTCACTTAGCATAATGTCCTCCAGTTTCACCCCTGTTATCACATATGGCAGGATTTGATTCTTTTGTAAAGTTGAATAATATTCCATTGTAAATGTACACCACATATATACCACCCATCAATGGACACTTAGATTATTTCCATATCTTGGCTATTATAAATACTGTTACAATGAATATGGAAGTGAAGGTATCTCTTAGTGATCTTGATTTTAATTCCTTTGGTTATATACCCAGGAGCATGAATTCTGGATCATACAGTAGTTCTATTTTCACTTGTGTGGCAAATAACCTGATTTAAAAATGGGCATTATACTTGAATAGATATTATTCCAAAGAAGACATGCAAATGGCAAATAGGTATATGAAAAGTTGTTCAATACCACCAATCATTAGTGAAATGCAATTAAAACCACAATGAGATAACACCTCAGACCTTTTAGGATGGGTATTATAAAAAAATAATGATAACAAGTATTGGAGAAGATATGAAGAAGTTGAAACTCTTGTATATGGTTAGTAGAAATATAAAATGGTATAACCACTGTAGAAAATGGTATGGAAGTTTCTCAATTCAAAAAAGATAGTGGTATTTTTGTGTGTCTCCTTAATCCCTCTACTTGAAATACTCATCTTTGAAAGCCAAAACAGAAACCATAGTCGAGACTATGAGAGATATAAATGTGGTGTTTGGATGGAAAAAAGTCAGTAAGTTGAGAAGGAAAAAGAGGAAAGAAGAAAGAAGAAACTAAAAGAAAGGAAAAAAGAAAAGAAAAGACAAAGCAAAATCTATTTGAGTAAGCTAGGAGAGAGGGAGCAATACGAAGTAAATTCAGAATCTATGGTCATTAAATACTAGAAGCATCAATAGTCATGAAGCTTCCATAGATAACATCAATGATATTCTCACTTAAATTAAAGAGTCATTATTTTCTGACTTATTTGGGTCTTAAATTTAAGCATAAAAGAACAAAAGAAGAAAAAAACTGGGGGTGTGACCCTAGTACACCGAAATATGCTTAGGCACCAAACCTCAAATATATATTTTACGCAGATACTTGCCAGAAAATAAAGATAAATTTTAATGTCATTTTCTTTTCCCCATCAAAATGAAGATGTCCTTGACAAAAAAAAGATCTGATCCAATAAAGGACAAAATTAGAGGTAGGAGGTATTTCTAATTAAATTACTTCCCAGTCTTAAATTCTCCAGCTTACTAGATCATTTTGTTTTACAATGCAAGAGAGCAACAAGGCAACAAAACAAGAAAATGGACAGGAGAAAAAGTTTTATACAGAGGTAAAAAGTGAAGAACACCATGGAGGACTTTTTGGGACCATTTTCATCCTAAGGAATTTCCAAAATTTGACATATTATTCCAAGTTTCTTGCTGTATTCATGCCCTGCCTCCTGTAATAATTACGGTCTCAGAAACTAAGTGGATCACGGATTTGTCTGATTTTTTTCAATGCTGTCTTCTGAATATAGCTATTTTCTCTAAAAGTCGTTTTGAGGAAGTATAAAATATTGGCTTGGTTTAGTTTCAAAATGTTTTTCTAAAACAGTGTGGTCTAACCAGAGTTTCTTCTTTACTACCTTTAATTCTTTAACTTCTTTGCTATTGATTTTCAACCCCAAATATCAAATTGAAATTGCTCTCGGGAATCACCAGTGACCTCCTAATCACCAAATTTCAAGGCCTTTCCTTTAACTTCATCCTTCTTAACTTCTCTGTAGTTGGTGGTCCTTAAACATGACCACACACCTGGGGATTCTGATGTGAAGCTAACATTGAGAATTACTATTACAGCTGGTTATAATAATGATCACCTGAACTCTCCTGAAACTCTTTCTTCCTTTGGTTATGCTTTGGTTCTTCTGTTATAATTCTGAACACTTACATGTCTGTTGCATCTCCTGCTTTCTTAAATTCTCATTGCATATTTCTCCTTATCTACAAAGTTTTAAAAACACCCTTCCAAGTCAACATCCACTCCGGCTTCTTTCCAGAACTCCAACTTGCATCTTCTATAACCAGCTACAACTAGCTACCTGAATATTCTAATAACTTCTCAAATTAAAAATAATCATTTATTCACTCACCAAATCCATCTCTTTCCCCTTGCCAAATAGTTCATCTTCTTGATTTTCCTTTAAAAAATACTTTAAATGGTAATAATAATTCAGTTTAATAATTTTTAAAAATCTAATGTCAAATCCTGCAAGAGACAAATGAAATAAGAATTCTGAGGGTTGAGCCGATCATTAGCATTTTAAAAAGATCTCCCAGTGTTATAGTGTCAAGATTGAGAAATATTACAAATCAGAAATCAGTATTTCATCAACACATTCTGCTTTTACTCATGTTTTCCCTTCATGCAGAGCATGACTCCTCCAAAGGCTAACTATGGAAATATTGCATATTCTCCCAGAAAGTCTATCTCAACACTTCTTTCTTAGATATTCCAAATTCTTATTGCTAGGAATAAGTTCTCTCTTAAAAATCTAAATAACAGTTTCTAACTCTTCTGTTACCAAAAAATCTCATTATGCTGTATATCATAGTAGTTTCTTTATTTTTATTTCTTCATTGAATAAAAGTTCAAGAATAGTAATTCTGACACTGTACACTGCATAAAAATTTCTAGGAAGAAGGCCAAACCATTCAAAATTCTTATTCAATAACCTGGATGGTTTCCAGGCTATTGACATACACAAAGAGCAGCTCTGCTGTAGTTGATCCTAGAATCACACTTTGAGAAGCATTCTCTCAGAGAAATCTGCGCCTTTCTCACTCTGCTCTATACCTCGGTACACTGCATATAACAGATGCTCAGTGTGCAGTGAATAACTGGGCCGACATTGATGCATGATTAATAAGAGTTATCTTTCCTTAGCATAATGAACTTTGAGGGTTTATCCCCCACTGGGTGGTTACAATTTCTCAAGACCTCAAATCTCTCCGTGAAACGCTTTGAGAAACCACCAGCAAAGATAATGTTTTTCTAGCCTCTTTTTTTTTTTTTTTTTTTTTTTTTTTTTTTTTTTACCATTCATCACTCCCTGATGCTATTCCTATAGAAGCATATTCTTCCAGACCTGTTCAATCTTATCCACAAAATAAGTTGAGGATTTCTCACAGTGAGAAACACTTGACTTTGTTACTATGCCAAGCTCTCTGAATTAATCACACTGTCTGCAGATTGGAATGGTTCCACTGGTCTGGATTTCATAGTTATTTAAAGCTGAGCAGACAAGGATTGTTCAGCTATGGAAAAGGAACTCACAGACTCTCTAAGGCATAATCAATTGGATTAGGAGTCCCTCTTCTGAAGCTGGTTTTGTAACTTTGTCTCTTCTGAATTTTTCCAGTCACCAGTCATTTAGCCTTTCAAGCTCAAGTGAAGAGAAAGTGCATTGCTAACCTATTATTCAATAGGTGAAAATAATTATAATACAATTAATAGCACAGTTAATTGTAAGAATAATATTTCTTTGCCAAAACCAAACATCAAAAATTATAGACTTATCTTGCTTTCAGATTCTTTAGAGAGCCAAAAAATTGTTTTCTTTGATTTATACTATAATACTAAATGCAGTGCTATGTTGTTCTTTATATCACCATGGCTTAGTGTGAGAATGTTTTCATTAAGGTAGAAAGCAATAAAGAAAAGTTTTGCCTGATTGTATTACCACCCCTTTATCCTCCAGCAGCCTTTTTAATTAAGAAAGAGCAACCATTATACAAAATCAAAGTGGAAAAACCAGGAAACAGGAAATATTTTGAAAGCATTGTGTTGTTTTAAGATTACCTAAAAAAAAAAATAACAAAATTAATTGAAATTTAATTATACTATTACTGCAAGAGTAGAAAGGTGATTTTAAGTCAGTTTTATTCCCTTATTAACAGTTTTATGGATATTTTATACTTAAAAATTTGAGCAGTGTTATAACTGAATAGCTTCAATAATGTGAGAGCTAGGATACTTGAGATGTATGAATATCAAGATCTTACTGGGCTCAGAGAGAGATATAAATCTAGATGATGTAGTCTGCAGAATAATTTATTGGTAGAAAGTATGACGTAAACTTGTTTCTCCTTTCTCTGAGAGATGCATGGATGGTTCCTGGGATAATTTTTACCATCAGGACTTATTTAGAACAGTAACAATACTTGGCATTTGTATACCATAATTTTATATAAGCTATTTATAGTTTTACCTTATTGGTCTTGAGTTCATACATTTATTTAACAAGAATTTATTAAACTCTGCTACTTGCTGGGGAGAAAGTCAAATAAAACAGAATCTCTGCCCTTGAAAGCTCACAGTCTAATGGAAAAGTGATTAAAAATAAATAATTTTGACCCATCAAGAAGGTACTCATAGCAACTTGAACAGGGTGCTGTGGGATTACAGAAGACGCAGGGCCTAACTCCTTGATGAATTGGGGAGAAAACTTAGCGAAAGTGATTTAAATTGAGTCTCCAAGCACATGTCTATCTGACATGTAACAGAAGTAGAAGCTTTAAACCAAGGAAAAAGCTGTGTGTACTCAATACAGAGTTTCAAAAATTATGGTTTCCTAGGAGAACTCCAAGTTGTTATGCATGTTGGAACACAAGGTACGTGTGGAGGAATTACAGAAGACGATAATATCAAAAACACAGAAGCCAGGGAGCTGGCTTCTAACTGAGGCTATGGAGGCTCTGAAGAATTTTGCAGGAAAAGTGTTTTATTATTTTTTAAACAGCTTTATTGAAGTTTTATTGAAATACAATAAACTTTTTTTTAAACATGGAATAGTATATATTATAATCACAGTCAAGGTAATGAACATATCTATCACTCTCCAAAGTTTCCTTGGGCCCTTTGATTATCCTTCCCTCTCTCTTCCTTCCCACAACCAAACCCATGGAACCACTGAACCACTCACCTTTCAGTCAGTACAGATTAACATTTTATAGACTTTTAAATAAATGGAATCAGATAGCATGTACTTATTAGTCTGGCTTCTTTCATTCAGCATAATTATCTTGAAATTTATCAATATTGTATGTATCACTGATTTACTTTATTGCTGAGTAGTATTCAATTATATGGACATATCACAATTTTTTTGTCTACTTATCTTTGATAAACATCTTGGTTGTCCAGTTTTTGACTATTACAAATAAAGCTGCTGTGTATATTCATGCCTAGGTTTTTGTAAAAACATATGCTTTCATTGTCTTGGATAAATATCTAGAAGTGGAATGGCTAAGTCATATGATAGGTCATGTTTAGCTTTTTAAAATAGTTTTCCAAATAGTTTTCAAATAGTTTTCCAAATTGGTTTTACAATTTTACATTTGTATCAACAGTTTTTAAAGTTCTAGTATCTCCAGATCCTCACCAACAGTCAGTGTGCTCAGACTTGTAAATTTTAATAGATGTGCAGTGTTATTCATTGTGGTTAAATATACATTTTCCTAATGACTACAGATATTGAATATCTTTTTATGTGCTTATCTGCTACCTATATATCTTCTTGGATGAAGTATCTATTCAAATCTTTTGTTTGTTTTTTAATTAGATTTTTAAGTTTCCTTACTATTACATTTTAGAGTTCCTTGGATATTCTGGATACAAGACCTTTGTCAGATATGTGATTTGCAAATATTTTCTCCAGTGATATGGCTTTTTTTGTGAAGAATAGATGTCTTTAATTTTTATAAAATCTAATTTATCAATTTGTTCTTTTATGAATCATGCTTTTGATATCATTTCTAAGAAATCATTGCCTAACTTAAGGTCACAAAAATTCTCTTCTACTTTTTCCCCTGGAAGTTTATAAGTTTAGGTTTCACATTATGTATGTTATCCATTTTGAGTTAATTTTTGCATGCTGTTTTAGATGTGGAAAGAGGTTTCTCTCTCTCACTTTCTCTCTTTTCACATACAGTAATGTTATTGATTCAACACTATTTGTTGAAATTATTTTCTCTTATCTACTAAATTGCATTGTACCTTTGTCAAAAATTAATATTCCAATCTAACAGACATCTATAGAACACCACCCAACAACATCATCATGATACACATTTTTCTCAAGTGCATATGGAACACTCTTTATAATAGCTTATACATTAGGCCACAAAACATGTCCCAATAAATTTGTAAAAATTTAAATCATGTAAAATATCTTCTACGACCACAATAGAATGAAACTATAAATCAATAACAGAAGGTTATCTGGAAAATTCACAAACATGTGGAAATTAAACAACACACTTAAACAACCGGTGGATCAAAGATGAAATCACAAAGGAAATTAAAAAATGCTTTGAGATAAATGAAAACGAAAACACAATACACCAAAATGTACGTGATGCAGCAAAAGCGGTGATCAGAGGGAAATTGATAGCTATAAGTTCCTACATTAAAAAATAAAAAAAATTTCTCAAGTCGATAATCTAACTTCACACCTTAAGGAACTGGAAAAAGGAGAACAAACCAAGCCCAAAGCCAGCAAAATAAAGGAAATGGTTGTCTGCAAAATGCTGAAAAGGAGAGAAGAAAAGAGGCAGTCTGCTCTTTGACCTTCAACATACTGGATAAATTATACAGTTAAAATAATGGCATTGTCATAAGGAAATTTTATTGTAGGGTCAAAATAATAATAGATGTGTAGCTGTTAGGTACATAATAAAGTTGACATTTGTATGTCATTTATTATAAAAGAGACTTTGACTTTGGAGAATATAGATTTAACATAATTTGACCTCAGAATTCTACACGTGGTGTTTTCATAGTGCAGATGTTCACTGTAAGGTTGCAGCTTTTTACATAATGCACCAATGGGGAAAATATTTATTTCAACAGTACGTGGCCCGTGTTATTCACCATAAAATTCTGTCAGAGCAATGAATCCCTGAAATATACCTTATTTGTGCATTAAAAGATAGCCTGGAACTTTTCAAGGGAAATTTGAGGTTGGAATCAAGTGTATTTTTAAAAAGATAAATACAGAAATCAGTTGACTTTCAACCTCATGAATTTAAGAAAGTGTAATCTTACTCAAGGTACCTTGAATTAAAGATGAAAAGTCTTTCACATATGTGGACTATAGGAAAAATGAAGTAAAATCAAGTTTTATATGTACAAGAAATTATTTGTTACCATTCCCTTTCTGGGCAGAAAGAGACAACTTTCTTTTCTGGTTGATATACTGAAGAAGCTAAATGATTATCTTAAGTGAGACTCCCAGGAAAACCACTGTGAGTTGTTGTTATGTGCTAGAAGCTTTAGATAAATTTAAAACATACAAAGCCATGAAAAAAGGTATTGAGTTACATAGCAAGTAAACAAAAATCAGATATTTTAATTGGATGTGTGCAGTCTCATTTACATAGAAAATTATGCATAGCTGTAAGCATGAACGTTTACTACCTCTGCCCTCCATGCCACATTCAAAATATGAACCATGTTGAGATCCAATGTGGTAAATCCCATGATAATGCTTCTTTGAGGTCTGGTACCCACAAAACATCTAATACGAACAATGCAAAGAAACCAAGATCTGATATAGCCAGAGGATCAGGGCAGCAGTGTTTCATTTCAAAGTCTGAAGGAGAATGGTCTCAGTAATGAAGAATTGGGCTTCAGGGCCATCAAGAACTTCAAACTTAGGTACAGTTTCCATTCTATAAAAAAACTTCTCCCACCTATAAATAGCTAATCATCTTTTCCCACAAGGCGAGAAGTCATTTTACACTATGTGAACTCATAAACAAAAGCAAAAAGCAAAATAAAAAATAAACCATGTAGTAATTCAAGAAACTCAGAAAGATGTGAAATGGTTTAAATCTGGAAGAGGAATACCACAAGATATAGATATTATTGCATTCATCCCTTTATTCAATTACTAATTATCGAGCACTGCTAATGTGTGAGATGAAACCAGTTGTCCAAATACTTCCCATGTGAGTAGGGAGGTTGAGATTTCTGGTCTTATCTGCATTAAGAATCTAAGCCTAGGTATAAGACTGGGCTGGAATGGTGGTTGGCTGCAGAGCATTCATAACCACAGGACTGTCCAAAGCATCACTTCCTAAGGGAGGGGGTGTGTTTGGAAGGGTGGAGGAGATGGGCACAACAGGCAAAGAATCAAGACAGACTCAGCAGAGGTAGGGTTGCAGCAAGACTGTGTAGGCAAGACTACAAAACAGTAGGCAGAACCAAATGACATGACTTAAGGCATAGCCATGGAGAAAGAAGATTTCCTTAAAAAGAATCATCTCATGAAATAATTCAATTAATTCCAAGTCGTACGTATGTATGTATGTATGTATGTATGTATGTATGTATTTCACTCTAATTCTTGTTTTATGGAAATGATAGACTTCTTAAAATCTTTTCCATTGACCCCTGAATCAAAATATGGTATATTTTGGAATTGGATTCATATTTAATTTCATATTCCCACCCACTCATCTACCCAGTGTTTTATAAGCAGCAAGGGCCTAATAATACTTTGATGAATTCCAATTTAAATTTAAATATTGTTGCAGCCCAACATATAATCTGAACTATCTGTTGCCATATATTAAGAGTTGCAGAAGAGTTCCCGGGTTTCAGCCTGAGAGATTATGAGCATTATCCTGTGCAGCTGGTTCTTCCTCGTGAACATGCTACACTATCAAGAAGTGACTCAGGAATTAGAGCACTAATTGGGTTTTCTGATACAAGACCCAGGGGGTAGTGGTGTCCAAGCAACTTTCTGGAGAACATATTTCAATGTTACTCTTCTGAACACACTGGACACCGATTTATCCATGCATGATATGAATAATATGCATTTGGAAAGCTGCATCTTAACTATTTTGTGATATGAAAATCATATTTTAAATAATCTTACAACAGTCATCCAAAACTTTTGTTTGCTAGAAGAGGCAGAGCTGATAATAAATCATTTTATTGCATATCATTGACCACAGAGGATTTCCTAAGAGCACCATACTTTTATTCAGGGTTCTGACTTTGATATTTATCCTATCTTAATAGATATGAAGCTGAAACTTTCAGATCCTCTAGAAAACAAGACCAAATAGCTGCAATAGATTTTCATTACATTGAAAATACTTCATATCCCTTATTTATATTCTTTGCATAACTCCTTTTTCCAGACACACTTCCCCTCAAATAACTGCAATCACTGTTGTGAGGA
The DNA here is from genome assembly GCF_014176215.1 of Rousettus aegyptiacus. NCBI lineage: Eukaryota > Metazoa > Chordata > Mammalia > Chiroptera > Pteropodidae > Rousettus > Rousettus aegyptiacus. The sequence goes on from NW_023416284.1 coordinate 161,887,847, forward strand.
GTAATACAGTCTCACACACAGGAAAACCTATTCAAAAGATGTATCACAAACTAATGTTAGGAGTGTGTCCTAACTCATGGTGATGGTGCACATACATTCAAATTGGAATGACCATAGACACATATTATAGAAGAGCTTAAAAGTGTGACAAGTAATTAAGCAATTAATTTGCCTGTTTAAATTTAATTCCTCCTTGAACAAAATTAATTTTTCTTTTTCATTTTCATTTTACACCTTTCCTTCCCAAAACACAAAATCTCAGTTCTGGCAGAATTGCTGAATTGGTTTAATTATCATTTTATTTTGTTTTTCTGAATGATGACAGCAGCTGATAACATACAAAAATACAAATGCAAAACCCACTAGAGAAAATTCTTTGTAATTAGAGTTAACCTCTGAATAAATCTAATACTTAAGCCTATGTATCTATATATTCTCAAAGTCATTCAAGCTCAGAGACATAAGATCACTAAATCGGCATAAATCGAATAATTAAACCTGCATATTTTTCAAGACAATCAAGCTCAGAGATAGAAGCTCACTAACTTAGAAAAGTCCATCAGTGACAAGCCATATTTGACTTCAGAATATTTTTCTTTTGCTGCTACATTCCATGAAAGAAGTGTTTGTTTAAGTAATAATATTTGACACCTGCATGGTGTTTTACACATTTTGGCAGCCCATATAAAAACGAACTCTGGATCTATAAAGTCTTTTTACACTGGAATATACACAGCAGACAAAACACATGAAGCTGTGGCATGCATGTCCAATGCCACCAAATTGAACAAAAAGTATAATAAATTCTGTCTTGACTTCATTACTTTACAGAATATTAAAACACAAAAAGTTTTAATCTAGAATTAAGCACTTTCAGAAATACTAGCCTATAATAAGGCTTTAATGGAAAAGCTCACCTTTTCTCTTATAGGAAATTATAGTGATTTTTCTTCATTGTCCGTTTCAGGTATTTTGGTATTACAAAATTTATTATTATAAATTTATAATCTATTGTTATAGATTTCAGAAGACCATGTCCTAGATGGCACTTGAACCGATTACTAGGAAGAATCTGATGAACCTGAGAACTCGAAGGGTGAATACTTATCAGATTTAGGATGTGCTGTGATATAAATGTGCCATCCAGAAGGCTTTCAGACTAGAAACAAGAGCATATTGGAATGACCAAGAGTAACAAAAGTAGGTAGCTGTTAGGTGTGGCCACAGAGAGAATCAGTAATAGTGGGGAGCAGGCTTTGGGATGACAGTGCCCCGGTTGGATCCAGACAGGATCTAGAGTGAAAAATGCAGATGCTACCTCCCTTTTGTGAAGTTGAAAAGTGATCTGCTTCATGCCTATTAACTCAGAACATTTACAGCTAACAGACTGAAAATAAACCCTTTGAAGAATGGTTTTTAAGCTTTGCTTTTCGGATCCTTTAACTCGTTTAAGTTGCCTCAGCAACATCTTGAGCAGCAAAAGAAAAGCTGAACCGCTGGGGCTATGAATCCACATTTCCACATTGATGAGAAACCATCTTTTTATATTCTAATTATCAGTTGATCACAACTTTTTGTTGTTGTTGTTCTATTGAATAAGCAACAATTTTATTACATAGGATGAGACATATCTTTAAAAATCTAAAACGGAGTGCTTTACTAGGCCCAAAGTTGGGTATACGAGCACATCTATGAAGTCATAGTACTGGCTGTAAAATGATAGAGGAATGAAGATGGCACCACAGGCAATGGCAGAAGACCAGGGTATCTACATGGATGTGTGTATGGCAGTGCTGCTCAAAGAGCACATCTTAACTGCAGTGGTTTTCTCCATGTGACTGGATGAATCCGAGGGGCAGAAAGACTAAGCTTCATTTCTCTGTGTGATCTGGCAAGGTCTTTTAAACTGAGATTTCAAAAACATCTTGGAAAGAAGTTTACTACATTATATCTAAAACGTTATTCCAAAAGATTACATTCTGGAAAAATGACCTCCAGCAACCAGTCATTTGAGTGTTCGGGTCACTTTTTCCAATTTTTCTGAGGTTTGATGGGATCTGCTAAATATGAAAAAAAAATGGTTGATATATTTCGAGGCAAACTTTTGCTTTGCCAAAAGCTAAAAGTATTAACTTTTGAACAAAGACCAAGTTGGACAAGAGCCTCTTTAATTTTGGAAATTTTTGTGGGAAGGTCTGGAAATAAAAAATGACAAGTGAATGAGTTGGAAATTACTACAATAATTACACAACTTTGAACTTAACATCATAAATTGTAGATACTTGTTAGAATGCATACTAGAGTTTCAACAAAGCAATACTAATGGGCATAATAAATCTTACTGGAGCACTCAAGTATTTAAAACAAGCACTAGACCAACCAAAGAAAATATTTTAAATGAGCAGTGCTAAATGAATCAAGTCCTATTCAGGTAGCATAGGTCTCCTGGATCTCATGGTCTGGAGCATACCAGATGGTTTTTGCACGTGTTAAAATCCTATTTGTGAGTATTAGTAATGGGGCAAAAAGTAATAATAAGATAGAACATTAAGGATGTAATAGAAGTTCTAACACTGTTCAGGCCAATGACAGAAGGCAGAAAAGTAGTAGGATGTTTTTAAATGGAACAGTACACAGACAGAGGGAAAAAAAAGAATTAAAGGACAACAAAATCTTTATTACAAAGTCATCCATACAAAATAGTCATTTCTGTTTTCTAAAAACTCTTACAGAAATAAATCTAAAAGTTTTTAAATATATGATGGCGTGATTACTAAGTATTTAAAACAAATAAAATAAATCTGTAGTATCTATGTAATATATAAATTCTTGGGCCAGTGAACGAGAGTCAAATGCATTACATAGTATTTGGAAGGATACTTTCATTTGTGGTCCCTTTGCATCTATCACTATCAGTAGGGGACATAGAGCAATTGTTTTAAGGATATTAAAGTGGAACAATAAAAACTAAAGTCTGCGTAAGTTGTCATCACCATTTTTTTATAAACGCAAACAGACCATAATTACTTAGTCTGTTTACATTTCTGATTTTCCTTCCTCACCAGTACAATGGAATGGCTATTTTAAACCATTTAAACCAATTTCAGCTATTTCCCCTATCATGCTATGTGTTTGTGATGAGAAATCTGGCAACGTTCACTGGGGAGGTTTACATAGTTGGCAGACTTAGATGCTCTCTTTAAAGTTGGGAGCGAGGGGCAGTGAGGAATGGGGGCAGCATGCATGGGTGGAATTCATGATGCTGAAAATTTTAGAAAAAAAGAGGAAATGCCTTTGCTAACTCAATCATCTTCTGTTGACAGTAGCCTAGCCTTGGGGAAAAGGAATGCATTTATATGATTCTTTTTTCTATTAACCTTCAGGCTGATTTAAACATGGATTTGCCTTTTTTACTAGACAGGGCACAATGAGCCTGATTTCCCCTTTCTCTCTGGAGGACCTTGGCTGTTCCTATAACTGAAGAATCTATGCAAAACAGCCCTGCAGAATAGCAAGAGGCTATCCCAGAGCTCCCCACATAGGGTCTTATTTTCAAATGCTGAAAAGGGGAACAAATAGTCTATTTGTACTTTACATCTCCCCCCTGCCGTGGGGGCGGTGCTCAAGGTCCAGTTTTAAAACCATGATTCTTTATATTTTTATAAACAGGGAAGTGCATTTTAGTGACATGGAGTGATTTTATTTTTTAGAGCATTTCTATATTCACAGCAAAATTGAAAGGTACAGAGATTTCTCATATACTACCTGCTTCCTCATATACATAGTTTCCCTCATTATCAACATTTGCTATAATCAATGAACCTACATTGACACATTATAATCACCCGAAGGACCATAGTTTAGAGTTCACTCTTGGTGTTGTACATTATATGGATTTGGACAAATAGATAATGGCATGTAGCTATCATTATACTGTCATACAGAACATTTTACTGTCTTAAAAATCCTCTGTGCTCTACCTATTTATTCCCCCTCTTCAGTCCTTTTTATCTCCAGCTCAATCAATATATATCATAGAGCCTTGAATGCTATAGTTTTTAATAAACATATGTTGAATTAATAAATGAGCCTCTAAAAGGCCATAACAACACGCAGGTCACAACAAAGATCAGGTACTAAAATTCTTGTTCAAGACCCTTGTGGACGAATGGATCTGAACCTTTTTTCTCTGAAACACACGACCTAGGAAGGGTCTTTTGGGTGCAGTGAACCAAACACACAGGAATGGCTGGGAGAGGAGGAAGTCATTACAAAGCACTTCCATGTGATAGCCCCTTTCGCTATTATTAATTCATCAGAAATAATGTTAGGTAGGATATGCTCAATAAGTATTCGTTGTGATTAATAACTTGTTGATTACAGAAAATGGGCAAGGGTTTCTATTAAACAGTTTATTTGCACATGCCACTGATTTTAGTTTTAAGCCTTCATTACATGAGAGATTAGTTCTCTAGAGGATATCAAAGAAGTCACTAGTGTGTGCAGTGGATAACTACAATAAATTTTGAGAATTTTCTTAAACAGTTTTTTGTTTGTTTGTTTACCTCACAGACTGCAAGGACCATGTCAGCTTACAATCCCTTATGTTCTATTTTTTATGCCTACAGCACCTGGACTTTCTTGGATGTGTGTTAGTACTTGGATGGGAGATCGCCCATCCAAGTACTACGCAGGCCCGACCCTGCTTAGCTTCCAAGATCAGATGGGATCAAGCTTGTTTAGGGTGGCATGGCCATAGACTTAAACAGTTTTTTATATTCTTTTTTATATTTTATATTCTTCGAAGGACAGGATCTGTGAGGACATTAGTGGAACATAGGCAAATCAATTTCCCCTGAATTTGTACTATTATCTGCAAGGCTCTTACCATGTGTCATGTCTAAGAATCCAAAATTTTGTCAGGGATTACTATCCAAGCGATTTTGTTGTCCCATCTTAAGTCAAATTAGCAGCAGATTTTTATAAAGCTGTGATTTTGTAAAGTGAAATTCACTATATGATGATAACATTGATCTTCTTTTCCCACAGAATATGCATAAATAGCAACAAATGTTATTTTTCAAAGCTATCTTATTTAAAGAACTTCTTAATGAAAAATTAATTCATAGTTAAAACTTATAGTTTTTATATTAATGTCACACATTTTACACTTGTACTTATCAATGTACTGGTTTAAAGCCTAGAGTCTCAAACTTTTTTATATGAAGATCTTATTTTAAATGTCAAAGATTCCATAAATTTTCACATAGCGTAATCCGTGAAACTCTTAGCACCCTTTAATTAGGAAAGTATATAATGAAAAAGACATAAATGAATTCAGTGGTGTTTTCAATTGTTAATATTTTGTTAATCACAATAGAAGTTAATTATATGTGAAAATTGATATTGTATAAATATACAAAATATATTCCTTATTATATATTGCTCATTCACTCAAGAGCCATGCTCAACTTTGTTGGAAAATGAATATGTAAACTCTCATTGCAATAGCTTTCAGGACCACAGGGTATTATGGCCACAGCTAGGGGCTCACTAGCCTAGAGAATAAGCCAGATCATATAAGAAAGATTTCATTGGTATTTCAAGAGGGCATTGTGCAGCCTTCTGAAGGAGAAACAGGAAATACTCTCTCTGGATAAGCCTCTGTGCAGAATGCTGTATGTCTGCACAATGGGGGCAGTAAGTATACCACACTCTATGTGGACATCTGAAGGCATCAGTCATAGACTTTTCACCTCATCGATCACTGAGAGTTGGCTAACATTACCACAAAAAACCACATGAATCTCTGTCCATTTACATCAATCCAAATAATTTTGGGGTTCAATTTGTATTTTGGATAGCTTGATTAGAAACATTCTACACAATAATAATTTAAAGAACATACACACATATATACAAGGGATTTTGGGGTAGTTCTAGCCTATTAGTGAGAGTAATTAAATTTTACCTCATTAGTTATTGTATTGATAGCAAAATAAATATTGAAAGGACAAATTTATAATTTATGCCACTTTTTAAATAGATTTAGAATAGGTATACCAAACTTATGAAACACAAAAGTAGGGTTTTTTTTTTCTTTTTGGTATTGAAAAAAATCCATTAAAAAAATTATTAAAATTACTTAAAAATCTCACTGAGGCACTTTGGAAATGTCTGATACCCAAAAGCTGGAAACACGCTCTTTGGTATATTAGTGATCCAAAATCTTTAACTTGAAAAATTAATAATAAATATGAAACTTTAACACTGCATGTTCCATGCTTTTGAAGTTGAATATATTTATGCGTTTCTGTCAATAAGAAAATATATAGGATAAAGTTTTAAAAATTCAGAATGTGATTTATAAGAATAAGTTAAATGTAGGCTTGCAAAAAAAAAAATCCAACATATCTAAAAAATACAGACTCAAATATAGGTGCATTCATTCAATTATCATTGAGGCAGAAGAACTACAAAATATAGTCTTGCCAATTAATCTTCCCTTATAATGGCCATTGTCATCAATCAAAGCAAACTACCTTATTTGGAAAATTGTTCTGGCAGAGATATTTAGCATCCATATAAACTCTCTAAGACTTTAGCGAGTATATTAAACACAGTTTTACAGCTAACTATATTCAAAAGCTAACCAAGTTAATATAATTTTTCATAGATTTAGAACAGTTATATATTATATACTATATGTTATATACTAGGTTCATATGATATTTTACATTTTATAGACTGTAAACCTCCAAGTGTATATTTACATTTACTTACTTTTAGTTTTACTTATAAGAAATTTAGATCATAAATCCAACTAAGAATTATTCTACAAAAACTTTTCTCATTTTCATGTTTTTTTTTCTCATTTTAAGTACCTTATATTAATTTTATGTACATTCCAATACTACATTATGCTTAACAATGGTGGAGAGATTCTTGCTTTTCAGGTATAGTTGTAAAACACAAGCAAGAGGAAATTGAATTATAAGGGATTTTGTACCTAAGTAAACAGTTTGTTTAGTATTAATTCATTGAGACTTTCACTAGCTTACTCAACAAATATTTATTAAATTTCTACCATAGTCCAAGCACATTATAGATGGAAATATAATTATGTCCTGTGCCACTGTGAAGCTCAAGTCTAGTAGAAGCAGTAAATAACTCAATAGAGAGCTACATATAGTAAGATAAGTTCTACTACATGTATGTTTATGGCCTATACAGTAATGTCCAAGATGGGCTGTTTTCATATTGATAATTTCTCCACAGGTGCTCAGAGTTCCAGTAGAAGTTTTAGAAAATATTCACATCCATAAACATGACCTGAAAGAAATGCTTTTCCAACAAAAAGTGAGTTTCCGTTGGACCAGATTGAGCGCAGAGGAGGAAAGTCTTTCTAATAGCATAGAGATACCTGATAGCTAGAATGTGGGTTTCAACTAACAATATTCAATGGTCTTGGAAAGAGATCAAAATCCCCAAGTCATTTGCAGTAAAATTCTGTACAAAATGGATGAATCAAGAGTAAATGTGACCAGAGGAATAAACACACAAGCGTGGTCTCCTAAGTCCTTAAAACACCTGGGAATCACTATGGAGCTGCTCAAGGCTTTGGAATGTTTTGAGTGCGAAACCTTTAATAACTGTACTGCAGTGGAATTTGTCCCTCTTGGCATACAGTGAGGGAGAACTGATTCCACTACAGGATCATAGTATAAGCTATATTTTCAGGAGAATTGGAAAGTAATTCTCTATGGCCTCCAGAGGACAGGACTTCTCATATGCTGATTAACCAAGGTGGTAGGCTACTGTAGCTCTCTCTTTCTGCCCATCATGTAGCCTCAGACACATTGGCCCTGCTCAGTGCTCACCTTTGTTTCTACTTCTTCAATCTTCCCCTGAAACACTATAGCACCAATTTCTTCATTGTTTTGTCTATTTTTTCTTCATCTTGGGAGAATGATGAGGTGCCAAGATGCTAATAAACTAAAATGAAAAATTGGACATAGAAAGAAGAAAAAATAAAATTTATTCTACAAGGAGATCTTGACTAAAAGGATACAAATTGCAATCCTCAATCAATCAAATTCATTTTCTTTAAACTACTTTCGAGAGAAACAAGGAAATCATAAGAGTTTTAAGATGCTCACAGATGTGACTTTCCTGGTAGGTACTTGGACACTAAATTTATCCTAAATTTCTACATTTCTTTTATCTTTTTTATAGTCATAGCAAGATAAATATTGGCTATTAAGAACACCGAGTTGTTATAAAATATGTGTACATTAAATAAAAATCATTAATATTCAGATTGTAGTTTTTATGACTGTGTGATACCACATTTAATAAATATTTCAAGAACAAAGATTGAAATCTATACCTAGAATGTTTCATTTCCCAATGATGCCAAAGAGTTACAGTTTTATTAGATGTGGATCTTGTCAGAGATACCGTTTGGAAGAATCTTTTCTGACCTACTTCTAATAAATAATTTATCAATGTAATATATATTACTATTAGAATTACACCTCTATTTCTGCCCTGCAGCTTATATTTTTCAGTCAGTTTAAACAGGTAAAGTAAAAATGATGATGTTTATTATTTAGGTTATGGAGATTTTCAATTCTAAAAATCTAAAGTTCTTTCCATTATAAACAAATTAATTCATTCAGCAAATATTTGTCGAGCATTGACTGCCAGGTCCTCCTCTGTGTGCTCATGATACATCAGTGAACACTGCAGTCTAAGGTCCATGGCCTCTGAGACTTACAGTCTTATGGGGAGAGATAAACAGAACATAATAAATGAGAAAATTACATAATAAATGAGATAGACAACAGAACATAATAAGTGATATTTAACAGTCTTGTTAAGAGAGACAGATGACAGAATATAATAAATGAGAAGGTGATAAGGGCTGTGAAAAAAATTAAAATGTTAAACAGCACAAAAGATGTTGGGTATGCTATGGTAGGGGAGAGGATGAGGAAGAAGGATGGATTGGAATCCTCAGTAGGGTGGATGGACGGGGTGTCTCATTGAGAAGGTGAGAAGTGGGCAGAGATTTGAAGGAATGAATGAGTGAGCCAAGCAGACATCTGGAAGAGCAGTTCCAGGCAGAGAAAAACAGGTGGAATAAATATTCCGCCCCAACAGTTTCCTAAGGCAGCTGGAATGTCTGCAGATAATGGACTTTAAGTTTGACTAAACCATTAGCAATCATATTTCTCAACCACTTTTTTACAGGTAAAGAAACTAAGGCTTCAATAAGTCAATAGTTTCTCTAGGATTCCATATCTAATTAATGGCAGAGGTGGAACTAGAACTCGGATTTCACAGCTCTTAGCCCAGTTCTCCTAAAAGTCCACCATGCAGATTTTCTTTTAATTATGTTCAATAATTAACCTTTAAAATGGTTATTGAACACTTCATTTGCGATGCAATTTTACAAAATATTAGATGCACTTATTTTTTAAAGATGTAGAAATAGGATTTACATAATAAAAGGGGTAACACTTGGTAGTGAATAATTAAATATTAAATTGTTTAACAAAGTTTACCCTTGAAAGAATTTAAAGATGAGAACAATCAGTTACTGTGAAAGTGATCAGGAATGAGACACCTGTGCTTTAAAGGATGAATTCAGTAACCAGTGTGAATGTGAGGAGGGGAAATTCCAAATAAGGTGAGCAGGGTGAAGTTATTCATTCAATTGTCCCTTGAATATGCTTAATGTCCCAGGGACAGTATGAGGTAGTAGATTCAGAAATGTATGAAACCCTGACCCTGCCCTTAAGAAGACTGCAAGCTCTTCAAGCACAGGACACCTAATGACAAGTAGAAGGGAAATACCACCTTGTGAATATTATGGGACTTATCTTGGTAAGACCTTGATATCTTGTCAAAGGGGTGCTGAGTTTCAAAGGGAAAAGGGAGAAAGACAGTTTTAGAGGGAAAGGAACCAACATAGAAGCTTGGGAATCGGGAAGGAAGGGTGTGAGCAATAAAAGTAATGCTTAAGACAGTAAGTAATGGGCCACTTTAAGCTAATATCTGGCATTTCTAAATTTCTCAGTTAGAAGAAGGTCCAAGGACATCTGCTGAACATGGTGGTAAAGACCAGGTGTTATTGGAACATGGAGAGAGATAAGGCCTAGAAGGGCTGCCATTAGTCCAATTGGAAAATCAATCAGTAGGGGTAAAAAAAATGTTGGGATTTAGCTTTAAACTCTTGTAGAAAACCAAATCTCCTCATTGTTCATATTTCTCCAATATCTTAAGGTCTATAACTGAATTTGAAAAAGCAGACGATAGCAGTTTAGGTACTGGAACTGTAAAAAGTCAAGACAAGAATTTTGGTAGTATTGGCATAACTGACAGTGAAGTTGAGAAAGAATTTAAAAAGGGGGCTAACTCAGACTAATTACATAAAGTCTATAAATACTGGTCAATGGATAGGGGCATCAGAATCTCCTAGGGATGGAGGTCTTGGGCCCTAACACCAGAGATTTTGATTATACAGTCAGATTTGGAAATACCGGTATAGCCTAGAGTGGGCATAATGGAGTGAAGATGGCACTGGCCATGCTTAGAGCATCCCTTTAATTGATTCGAATCAAATAGAAAAATATGGAGCTTCCCTGGAAGATGGCAAGTGCTACAATGTCACAGAGAGTGAATTTTCAATTAGGTCAAAGACTGCATATAAAAAATTTGGTCTCAGGGAAGTTTCATTGCAGCATTACAAGTGGCGATATAAAATGAATCAACAGATTGACATTTCTGTTCATATAATTCTCATGTCTTATAATGTTCCTTTGCCTTAAAAAGAATCTGTTTTTTTCTTCTTAATAAGTCAGTGCCTATTGTAAAAGTGCCAAAGTGACGATCAAATGTGTAAGGACACATGCCATTGTTTGTGTTTGCAGTAAATAAATACTAAGAAACAATGACTAGGTTCAGTTTCTTGTATGAAAATTCAGCAGCTACTGTTTTTTGGGGGAGGGGTATATAGGAAGTCTATTTAACATTGCCAGCAACAGAAGAAGCAGTCAGGGCAGGGTACTTTAATGGAACATGGAATGTTTACTTTGAACCCAGAGAATTGCCTGAAAGAGGTAACATGTTTTTCTTCACTCATCAGGTTGAATTATATTCTGAGTATCCTTAATTGGAAGTATCATTGGACTTCAGAGAGTACTATTTTGAGAAGAACCCACCCTAGACAAAATTGTTAAGTCATTGAAAAATGGCTACTAAATGGAATCAAATCCAGAAAATCATTTTGTTAAGGTTGACGCATTTATAGGTGGGCAAATTTCCACCTCTTTGCTCTGGTTCTGTTGTGACTCTATAGCTCTAATCTCCAGTCAGTCATTGGTCTTGACAGGAGATGAAATGAAAAGTGTGTGCTTGCTGGGTTTCCTTATTCCTAGTTAACATTATCTTTTCTGTAGCAAAAATGCTTGCAGATGTACATCTTCATGCCCAACTGTAAAGCTTTTTTTTCCCCAAATAAAGCTGCCATGACTTCTGTTCGTCAAAGGGCCTCTTGGGAGAAGTCACTGAAGAAGACATTTGGGGAGTTACTGTGCCCCAGATAAGGTCTGAGAAATTCTCTGGTAGTTCTCAAAGTGGGCTGAGAGCTTATACCACAGAAGAAGCACCATGTGCTCAGATACTATCCCATACATGGGGTGATGCAAGTGGAGAGAAATATTAAGAGGCTTCTTGTTGCATGCTTAGGCGGTTAGGAGGAAAATACAGCTGTATGAAAGAGCAAGGTCATCTCTCAAGGGAATTCAAAGTCAGTGTAGTGTAATGGTACAATTACAAAGTCTGCGAAACTTCCACTACATTATACCTTGATGACTATCCCCACACCCCTTTTATTAAATTATTATAACTCTTCTATAACATTATATAATGTATGTGGAAGGGGGCCAGCACAATGTGTTACACATTTACTTTTTTTCCTTTAAGATTTTTAACACCTGTCAATGATTATAGGTAGGATAATTGTGGCAAATAGGGTTTATTGCATTTTTGAGATCTAAGGACAATTCAGATAACATTTATTTAGATTATACTATTTGTTAGAGATGATTTAAAATGGCACAAAAAATTCTAAGGGGACATGGCTTTTCAATCTATAGCTTAAACTTTTAGCAGTTACCTCTTACTGTTGGCTTTCTCTGAAAAAAAAAAAAGTGTTTTTTAGGAAGATCAGCTGCTTTTGGTCACACTGTGTAAGAGAGAATCTAAGTATCTGGCAAAAGCAATTACCTTTCACCATTATCCTTTATTCCTAAGCAAATCAAGCCAAGAAGAACCAATGAGGCACCACCACCAGGCAAAGATCCAAAGATTCACCACCCATGTTGACTAGCCTAGAGATTTCATTTTCTTTTGGCATAAATAGAACCCAGATCTTTAATAAATGAACCTACATGATCTAACTCTTTCAGATGTTTAGAATTACTTTCCCAAGTCCAAGCTAAATACAGAGTCATCGCTCCATATTAGTTTTAAAAATTCACCATTGACAGACTATGACAAAAAACTTGGAACTTTAGGAAGAATACAGGGTAAAGGCTGCCAGCTAAAATACAGGATGCTACAATAAAAATAAACAAATAATTTTTTTAGTATTAATATGTCCCCAATATTTCAGGTGACATACTTATACTAAAAACATATTCATTATTTATCTAGAACTCAAATTTAAGTGGGCTTGCTGTATTTTTGTTTGGTAGATCTGGCAACTCTAAATAGGGAGAAATAAAATCCACATATTTTTTTTTAAGCTGGAACAGAACTAAGATCTGGATTAATTTCTGGTTTTGGAGATGACCAAAAAATTCTGAGCTGAGGCTGCTTATGATGGATGTATCATGATACTTCATACCAACTTTAACTGTGAGAAGAACTTTCCATCAGATTCTAAACTGATACCATCTGATGGGCTGTATATGGCCCCTGTTAGTTATTAGGTACGAATGAGTTTCAGTTCCAATATTGTCTAGAATAAATCAGCTTCTGCCCTCTGAGTTAAGGAATCTCTTTCTTTTATATTACCAAATCTCCCGAAGCATCCAGTTCCCATTTTCTACTCTTTATAGCAGTCCGCATACAGTAGTTTTCTTCTAACAGGTGTGTAATGATATATCTAATTACTTATCAAAAAGCATTTTCTTTTTCAAGACTCTAACAGAATGCCAGTGTAAAGAGCCTGGTCCTACTTTGACATGTACTAAGAGTTTTAAAATCCTTAGAGAGGATTTTTGCTAGATGTGTTTTAGTGTATTGGAGATTCTATGCCTCAGGCACATTCTCCCTCTGTGCTTGGCTATATAAACAACTAAACTAGCTTAATGTATTGACTGAGAATCCTTGTTTAGCTTGAATAAGAACTATTAGCTTTTCACCTATTCTACTGAACAAACGCATTGTATTTATATTCTATTATGCATAAGTGAAAACCAATTACTTCATATTATTCTTATAGTTAAAAAACAAAATAAAACACCTCTCCAGAATTTCAGATTGATAGTAGTAGAAACATTTCATTAAGACAATGCAGTTTCCACATTTCATGTGTTAAAGTTCAATAAGAGAAATACCTATGGAAATACAAAATCAACACTTAAAATAGCATATGAATGGGACAATCCAAACCTATATCTCCAGAGGCAGGATACAAGCAACGTCCAATTGCAAATCCTTACTAATAATTAGACAATTCCACACTGTGTGGTTCATCATCATTAGAATTATGCAGTGACTGCCTCCAAATATCTATATAGTATTACATACACACAATGACATTTGTGGTTTTATTTAACGTTTTTTTTAGAGTAGGGAATTTATTCATTCCCTAAAACTTTTACAAAAAAATAATAAGTGTAAACCTTTTAGAATTATAGAATGCATAAAATAAGATTGACTCCACTTTACAATGTCAGATAATTCTTTTTTTGAGTTCAGGTTTTCCCTGCAATCAAAAAGTAGACCGTTCCTATAAAATCTCTCCTAAGATAAAATGGCATACAGCGAATAGTATTCCCACTACCTGAAATTTCACATTTTGCTGCTTAGCTTTTATGAAAAACCTACATTAATATCTGTTTTTGCTAACCAAAAGAATTCTGAAGAGAATTTTTGCTTTTATGAAAAAAGCCGTTACTTTCCTAATGTAACGTAGTGGCAGGATGCAAACTTTCGGAAATCGGAGAATACCTGTATTTACTTAGCCAGGTTCCCACACCCGGGTAAATTAATACCAAAATCACAGTTGCTTTTGGAAACAGCGTATAGCTATTCTTTGTGAAACCCAACAAACGCTCAGAAACTTTCTACAAAAAATATATTAGTTATAAAATTTTTACATAGGAAAATTATGTATGAAGCATATGTGCATGTTAACATCTGCCACTCTTATGATGTAGAATATTACCAATACTTTAAAGCTCCATATTTACCCCTGGAAGATTTTACTGTTATTGTCCTTGAATTTTAAATGTATCACTCTGTGTTCTTTTATGGTTTTACCACAGATGTGTGCATCCTCTCCCAAAATATTACCTGTAAATATTTATGTATTTAGCTCATCTTTCTTTTAAATTTGGGTGGTTTTCAGTATTTTATAACTATAAACAATGTAGATAAGAATTTTGTGTACACGATTCCTGTGTACATGTGAAAGTATTTATCTAGGAGTGGAAATGCTCCCGAAGTACATATATTTAAAATTCTATTAAAAAACACCCAACTGTTTCCAAAGTTGTTGCATTTATTTTCCTTCCAGCAGTTTATGCATTGCCATTGCTTCACTAACCCTCGGTAGTCAGATATTTTAAAATTTTTGCCATTCTGATAGATGTAGATTTATAACTCAACTGGATTTCCTGACTATTAATGATGTGTATATCTCTTCCAATTTATCAGTCTTCTGAGTTCTTTTTTTCCTATGAAATATTTATTCAAGTCTTTCCCCCTGTTAAAAATCAATTTATAGGATTTCTTTATATTTTGGGATACTAATACTTTGGCAAATAAAGATATCGCAAATTTTTTCTACCAGTTTGCGGCTCGTTTGTCCATTTCCCAATGGTGTCTTTTGATAATAGAATTCTGTTTTAATATTGTTGAATTTATGAATCTTTTCCTTTTTAGTTTGGGGCTTAACGTGTCTTGTTTAAGAAATTTTACCCTTTGTCAAGGTTACAAAGTTATACACTATTATTATCTCCTAAAAATCTTAAAAGTTGTGTCTTTCACATATGTTCATTATTCAGCTGAAGTTTGTTTTTATTTATGGCATAGTTAGGGATTTTATTTAGTTTTTGTTAACATCTGTACAACCAACAGGACTCATTCCATTTATTGAACCCTTTCCTCAATGATTTATCATCCATCTCAGTCATATATGAAGTTCCCGCGTATCTATGATTACATTGAGGTCTCTGTTCTGTGCCATTAGGCAGTTTGTTTATCCTTGCACCATATTGCGCTTGCTATAGTTACTTTATTATAAATCATAATATCTATTACTTTTTCTTGAGGAGAATCTTGATGGTACTTGGCTTTTGCTCTTCCATGTGTATTTTAAAAAGCTTGGAGTTTTAATTGGAATTAAGTTAAATATCTTGATTATTAGGGGGACATTGATATCTTCCAAATATTGTCTTCCTACTCATAAATATGGTACGTTCCCCTATTAATTTTCTTTAATGCCTTAATTAAAGTTTGTAATTTTCTTCATAAATGCCTTACACATCATTTGTTAGATTTATTCCTAGTTACATTTTATATTATGGTAAATAATAATTCTTTAAATGTTTTCCATATTTTGTTGCTAATGAAATGAAATTTAATTTGATTATTGATCTTTTATTAGCCAACAAACTAAAAAATTATTGCTTCTGCTAATATATCTATAAATATTTGGAATTTTAGATGTAGATGATTATATTATAGGAAAGTTTACTATTTCTTTTCCAGTCTTTGGTATCTTATTTATGTTTTTCACATTATTATGTTGATGAGGACTTATGGTTCAATATTGAATAAAAAAGATCATAGAAGGCATTTTTGTTTTGTTCTTTATAGAGAATATTTAGCACTTCACCACTAAAGATCTTACTTTAGGATATTTTTAGATATTATATTTATCAGATTGAGAAAGTTTGCCAAGAGATTTTAGTTCGTTTTATCTTTTTCTTTAAAATATGAATGAATATTGAATTTTGTTGAATGTTGCTTCTGATGTGAGAGAAGCATATGTTTTTCTTTTGATCTATTAAAGTGATGAATTACATTCAATCATTTTCTAACATATTAATATCTTTTCCTGAGATAAATCAAATTGGGCATAATATAGAATCCTTTTATACATGGCTAACTTCACATATGAAAATGAGTATGAATGTCCTATAATCTTCTTATACTTCATACAACAAACAAGTTAGGGAACATTCTCTTGTTTGTTTGGTCTCTGGAAAGTTGATGGAAATGGGAATTCCCTCTTCTTTAAATATTTTATAAAACACATGATTAAAATCACCTGGTTCCATTGTGTTGTTGTGGGAGGATTTTAAATGACTGATTAAGTTTCTAGTACAATAGGACTTCAGATTTTTTAAAGTCAGTTTTAGCTAGTTATATTTTCTTAGAGATTTCACTTCATTGAGGATTTCAAACTTACCTACTTAAGAGTCTCATCTTTTTAATCAGGGTTACAGTTAAAGCCTTTTAGTTAATAATTTTGTTTGTGGTTCTCCAGTTTATTTATGTATTTATGCATATATGCATGTATATATCTTCTGTCTAGTAGTTTAAAAGTTCCACATTCTCAATTTCTAATCTATTAGCATTTATTCAAGAAATTTTAATTTAAGAATTACCTTAATAAAGTCCACATTTAACCCATTTATTTACTTCTCTCAAGCAATTCTAGAAATTTAGAAAGCATTCTAAACACACATCTCCAATTTATATGTTACTCTTATCCATTGCTTAGTTCTGTCTTGCTAATTTCACAGATCAGACAATTATCACTTTACATAATCAAAATCTTTGTAGATCACTTTCACATTTATTATATGCTTTGCTCATCATTTCTATTTGCACCTCAAACTTTTCTTTTGGGAACATTTTGTTCTTGAAGTTTATTGTTTAGATGATCCTTTAGAGAGAGTGAGTTGGTAGTAAACATTTTTAGTTTCAGTGTAAAATATTTTCATTAACTCTTTCATATAATTCTCATTTTGTAGGTAATATTCACTCCAGATTCTAAAGATCTATCATGCTGTCTCTAGATATTTTTCTTCCTATTGAGAGATCAGCTTAGTTTTCATTCTTTCAGAAGTAACATCTTTTTCTTCATGTCTTTTTGTCTTGAAGTTCTATTTTTTACTACAATTTGTCCAAGTGTGGATTCCTTTTTATACAACTTGCTTGAGATGCATTAAATCGTTTTACTCTGAATTTTTAAATCAATTATGGAAAGTTCTCGGACGTTACCTCTTCACATATTGCCTTTTCCACATTTTCTCTACTCTCTCATTTTAGAATTCCAAATAGTCATATGTTTCACTTTCTTAGTCCACTTCACATGTTTCTTAGTCTATTTTAATGTTTCTGATCTGTGTCTCTTGTTCTACAAACTAGATAATTTCTTATACATCTTCCAATCTCCTACATCTCTCTTCAGCTATGTCAAATCTTTTATTTAGTCCATCCATTGAGTTTTCACAGCAATTATTTTATTTTTTATTTATAGAAGTTCTATTAGTGTTTTTCCCCAGAATATTCTTGAACATTTTAAATAGTTTCTTATTCCTTTGTCATGCTCTTTCTACCATTTTCTTTTTTACAAATTCATTGACCAAATATATTTTATAATAAATAAATCTGTAGTCTTTGTGTATTTTCTAATTTTTGAATTGAAGCCTCGTATTTGTAATAATTTTTAGGGGTATTTTTATGGCCCTTATTTAACATGTATTCCCCCACAGAAGATAAATGTTGCTTCTGCCAGGTGGCCAGAGGCACTAGCAATCCAGGATCAATTTAACTAAGTTTTCATCATGGGGTTTTAGACCACACAAATAGAATGAATTCTGGCCCAGAATTTCAGTAATGTCTTGCTTGTGGTTACAAATTCTTAGGAAAGGCTTTTTTCTTCTTCCATCCACAGCCAAATTTTTTAGTTTTTGCTTTTGGTATGGTACTTTTTTTAGTTCATTCTTTACTAAAGATGTTGCCTTTTGAAGGTCTGGCATCATAGAGATATTTATATTTAAATGTGTTCCACCTTTATTAGTCCATAGGCTTTGTTACTTATACTTCACTCACTTGGCCTGTTGAAAGCAAGCTTTGGGCCACCAGGGCCTGGTAGATGTCCCCCTGGGCAGCTGTCCAATTTAGTGCTGTGATAGATCTCTGGATTTATGCTTGCTTGTTCTTTTTGGCCTCTATGAATTTGCCTCCTTTATTTCTTGCCAAAATAGTTAAGCATTTAAAAATATGTTTTTTTTAAATGTATTCAGAATTTTTAGGATTTTTGTACAAAGGGAGTTTCTTTAAAAAAATATGATCTGCATATCGTCAGAAACAAAATCAGAAATTATCCATGTAGATAATTTAATAAAGCTGTATTTTTTCTTAAAAATATCTAAAGACAATTTTATATTATAATTTCAAGAAATAAGAGAAAGATTCCTAAATCGGGTTTTCACTTGTGTTATGTTACTTAAATCATAAATTTGAAGGTTCACTTTTTTCATGTTTAAAGTTTATTATATTGTAAATATTTTTGCTTATGTAAATATTTGTTTTTTCAGATATGTATTCTGAACTCAAAATTAAAGCTATTATATGTTCTAATTTCCATATATTTAACTATGTTATAAGAACATATTATCTAATCATGAAAATCAACTCATTTTACCGTCCATTCATGAAAATTTTTATCTTTCGGTCTAAACTTTTCTATATATGGTTAGTTGGTTTTGTGGAAATGTGGTACTGGGGGCGATGGCAGCAGTTAATAACCATTAGCCATTCAAAGCTACAGGTTTCAAGTCACTCTAAGGACATTATTCCCAAACTTTTGAGTAGAAATAAAACATTCACTTTTTTTTTTTTTTTTGGTATAAATTATTATTTCCATTGAAACTCTACCCGATAATTCTCTTTTGGAGGAATTTCCAACCTCAAACTACACATGTATTGCAATCATACATCCCAAATCTGTACAGTGAATCAGAATTGACTATATTTCCTAAGTAATAAATGAATAAATAAATAAAGTCTTGAGCCAAAGGTAATGAAAATTACTGAAATGGAAATTCAATACTTCCCAAAGTTTAGGACTAAGAATAGGGCAGCAGGGCAGTAGTCAAAAAGATAGGGTAGTAGAGAACACACTTTTTTCACCTGAGTTTCATTTCTCCCATTTATAATAAGAAAATTGTTCTGTCAGTCAAACTGATCTGAAGTTATCAAGTATACTTTGCAGTTACTTATACCTACTACCTCAGGGTATTTTTACTATGTCTTGTTATTTCATCAAAAAAAAAAATACTTAAATGATAAATAAATGCATTTTAATCTTCCAAAAATGGAAATAAATGTATTGCGATACTTGATTTTTATGATTTTGGCTGGAAAATCTAAGTAGATACTTCTCACAACTTGGATACTTCCCTAATAGGAATTAAATTTTAAAATCCATAGTTAATAGCATATTATCCTTGTAACTTTTTAATCATCTGTGAAAATGTAGAAAAATGACTTGAAATATGTACCTTAAGAGGCTGCAAAAAATTAATTCCTATGAATAATATTGGAAGAGGTAAAGATTCAATTTGTGTTTTCTTATCTTCTATCTGGGATTTTTTAAAAAGAATTATTACAGATGTGTTGACCTTCGTAGTTAATTTTTGTTCTTTTCTCTTTTGGTCTTGTCTATTCTCCACTTAGGCACAATAATTTTCAGTAACTAAAAGTAAATTTTCCTTTATAACCCATATATTCAATCTTTAATAAAGTGCTTGGATTAAGAAGGTATTCTAAAAATAAGATTATTTTCTTCTTTTAATCATTACTAATTTTTTAGTTGATTATTTTTTAATGAGTTTTTTTAATCATTACTAATTTTTCAGTTGACTATGTTGGATTTTTCAGATTAGTACCATATTCTCTGTGTGTGTATATACATACATACACAAACTCTTATTAATATTTCATATTTTTGTCCAATTAGATTAATATTCCTCAAGACCAATATTAAATAATATCAGGAAAAAAACAGAATTATGTGAGGTGATGAATGTGTTAACTAACCTTACTGTGATAATTTCACAATTTATACTTGCATCAAATCATCATATTGTACGCTTTAAACTCACACAAGCTTATATGTCAATCATATCTCAATAAAGCTGGATAAATACTGTCAGAGAAAACAAACCTTCTTGCTTTATTTCTGAATTAATGTCAATACTTTGTTTCACCAATAAGTATGCACATTTTAATTGCATTATTTTTTTATCTAAGGCGAACATAAAATGTTATAATTTTTTTCAGAATTTATCAAAACTAATGTAGGTTTTCTCTTTTGACTTACTACTCTGAAGTATTTTAGAAATGGATATCTATATTAAAATGATCATTGTATTTTGGTAGCAAATATCTTTTGGAACCCTTTAGTCACTCCTTTCCAATTCTTTTGTCCTCATCCTTAGTATGATTTTATCTGAAAATGATAGTTCAACGGACTGCCTGCCTGGTATTTTACATGCCTCATCTCATTTAATTCTCACAACCACTATAATTGCAAAGCAACAAAGGTTTGGGGCCCAAAACAAAGCAGAACACACTGTCAGAGTAGAAATAGAAGAGAGATGGAGCATATAACTCACATAACTGGGATTTCACTTCTAAACTCCTAATTCCTGTGTGATCTATGTAGGTCCCTTAGCTTCTCTGAGTCTCTTTGATTAGAAGAAGTTGGAATTAGATCAACAAAGTCTCACTAGCCCTTCTCACCTCAAATTATATAACCTGCTGGACATCAGGAGATGCTATAATGCAGAGAAACCAGGACTCAGAGATAGACTCTGGGTTCCAGTCCCAACTCTGCTATAAATTTATTTCATGAGAATGTCATTAGGTCTCAATTCCTACAATTATAAAATTATGAACTCAGTATTTTTAATACCCCTTAGACTTCTGAAATTTTGTATTGATCGTGAATATTCAGACGGATATTTCAGGGTACACTGTGCATTATTGTGAGTCAACAGGGGGAGCTCTCACATTGCCTTTTTAATGTATCCCACAAATAATAGAATTTACATTACCTTAATTGCAAAGATTGGGGTAGATTATTTCATTACAATCAGGTATTTACAAAATTGAGGAATCTCCTTACCCACAAGAGCAGTATTAAGGTAGGCCATCTACTCAGCTGTCCCCCTTCGACTTTGAGAGCTCTGTAATCATCCATCAAAGAACATGTTTGTTAGTCTGTTAAACCATTTCGGTTGTTTTGTTTTCTGTTTGTCTTCTGGACTCCAGCTCCAGATGAAGTTAAGGTCTACCTTTGATTTGTATTCAAACTTACAAGAGCTAAAAACAGCAGGAAAGGTTTATGAAGATTAAAAACCAAGAAACCATTTTGTTAGGTCTGCACTTCCGTGGGTTGAACTTGCTACATACACAACCTGACATGTGTACTTAAATTATTATTATTCAATTATATATTTCAGGGTTGGATTCTGTGTTCTTTATTGTTTTTTTCCTCAGCGTGTGTTATATATAATTTACTGCCCTAGCTCACAGAATATAAAAGCATTCATCATTGAATCTTTAGGAAGTTAGCTTTCTTTAATTGAAACAGATCTCTTTTATGTTAATTAGAATATGAAACATGGGTTGTGAACTGTTAGCTTTCAAATGAAACCCATACATTAATGTTCAGGTAAAATGAAAACGAGACAACACAATTTTAATAGATATTTCTTCAATAAAGTTGTGGTTTATTTTTAGGATGGAATTTTATTGCTTACTGTGATTTATACCTACTTTATCTAAAGGTTCGTGGTGGCCAACAAATAACGGCTCATATTTTTTGGCCATTTTTCCCTGAAAACATAACTACATTTTAAAATATGGAAAAGTAATTTATAAGGGAAATGAAAAAAGCTTACATGGAAGATTACATAAAATACATCTGTCTTTTCAAACCATTGAGATATATAAACAACTCGTTAAAACCTTAAAATGCCAAGAGGAAGGACAAAAGATTCTTGTATTCAATGAACTTTTGAAAATATATCTTTTTTGTTTTTTACTTTAAAGGAGTAAGATTTTACTTCACATCTAAATAAAGATCTTGATTAAATGTATATGCATATATATTTTAAAATAGTATCACTCCAAGATATTTCTTCAAAGGAATCAATGATAGAGCAAAAACATAGGAAAAGTAAACAAGTTTGGCAGCCAAGAGTTTTTTTCAATGAAAGTATAGCCTTTTGTTTTTGGCTGCAAAGGTTTTTCTTTTTATGTCAAATGAAATTTTAAGATCACCTATGAGTTTGGAACCAAATCCTTTACTGCCAAATCTGATTCCAATCCTTAAAATCTGTTTTTGTAATACTGCCAGCAATACACTAAACTTTAAATAGGTAGCCAGACATATTGGCAAAAATATACGTGGTTAATCAAATAAAACTATGTAGCAGTTTGGGAACAATCAATCAACTTTCAGAATCTTTTAAGTATGAAGCTGCTGCGAAGACATTATAATTTACAGTGAAATAATGCAATCAAACTGTATAAGCAGCTGCTTTTGAATTCATTCTCCCCTTTGTTTTTAAGTTTTCATAGACCAGCCTCTTAACTATGAATTTTATAAGCTTTTGAAAGAAAAACCTGGCAGGCTTATTACTTCAACTAACAAAGAGATGAGAACTGGTAATACAATTGGAAGCTGAACACACTGCAAGAACTGCCAACTTGAACTTATCTGGTTAACTATTATTGTATGGATTGCACTTGAAATGCCTGATGATGACTATTATTTCGCTGAAAAAGAGCATGCGTGTGAGAGACTTAAACACTTTATTGTGTTTCATAACTTGATAATTCTTTGCAAATAAAATATAGCATTACTTAAAAACTAATCCTAATACTCAAACATTAACATGTTTCATTCTTCACAAACTACATTTCTGTTATGTGAAAAAATTACTAACTTTTAATACATGCCAATGCCAACCTCATAAGAACTCCACTTATTTATTTTTTGTTTGTTTTAAATCAGGAACCAAAATTACATTTTATAAATGAATTATTTATGAAACAATTCTATGTCCTGCAGTTACATTAGAATGTTTTACTACTAGTATTTTGTTATTCTTTTTTCTTTTTTGGTAATCATAAATTTAATCAATTGGAATTTTAAGACTTGAAATGCTAATGAACAATTTGTCTCTGTCAAACTGAAATATTAGATCCGGCCAAACTTAAAACTCAATTTCTAAACAGTAGAAAAAAAAGTTTCTCTTCCTTTCAATGTCTGAGGTCAATTTTGCTGAATCTCAATAATAGCTAATAACATTAGTTTCTAATACATTAAGTTTCTGTATAAGGTTTCTTGGCAGAGGGTGGGAGGTGCTCATTTTACTAAATAGTCATAGTATGATTTTTTTTCTCATATGTTTTATCAAATATCTCCAGATTTGGTCAAAGATAAAAATCTGAGGATTATTTCTGAAGTGGAGAAGATGAAAATATATTTGGAAAATACATCGTTTACATTGGTAAAGTTTGTTTTTGATCAATGTTTCTAAAAGCATTGTCACATTAGATATAATGCTGAATTCAGAGCGAGAGAAAAAACTTTTGGTAAAATAGCTGATATTTAATTTAAATATGCATATATCTGTATATTGAGCACTCTTTTGCTTACTTAAATCATAATCATTGCGGAAGTCAAAGAGTAGGTTATCATAAATAACGCTAAAACATACCCTGTCCCTCACCCTCACTCTTGCTCTTGGCTGCCCTAACTCCTTCCCCAACTTAAGGCCCAGGAGAGAAGCCTTTTGAACAGATCTGAACTCTCTCTCTCTCCCTTCCACATCCTGCCTAGGTCAGGTAACTCTCTTCTGCATGCTCTAATTCCCCTACCAATATCTATATCATTGCGCTTGAGTTTTACTTATGTGTTTAGTGTGTCCCACTAAATTGTAATCTTGAAGGTACATTGTCTTATCATCTTTACATCCCTGGTGTTTCATAAAATGCTTGATAAAAAGTCAAGGACTAAAAGAATGCACAGTTCAAACTACACTTTCCACCTAAAGGCCTAAGTACTTACAAGGGCAGACCCTGAAGCGGTTTCAGTCATTTCTACTAGTAAAAAGCTAACCATATGAAGAGATATGAGGGCTGATGAAGGAATGACAACTTGGTTGTTTTAGGATTGCATACTCGAGGTTCAGGCAGGAAATGGTAACTAAGTTAGTTCTGAAAGCAACCTAGCCTTCGGATTCTATCAGTTTTCACTGTGAGAGAATGAAGGTACGATGTTATGAGAGCTTAAGACTTTTCAAGTAGTTGAGAAACTTAGACTTTTAAAAGTAAAATATTCTAGTTTTTAAATTATGTCTCAACAAACATCCACCTTGTAAGAAAATATGTAAACAAGCCATAAATGGCACATAGGCCATCAATGTGGCTTCTAAGTAGAAATAAGATATTATGAACATCTTTTTTGAATTAAAACAGCAAAAAAAAAAAATAACCAACCGCCCTTCTAACAAGTTGGAAAATATATTTATATGTATATTTTATGTATATTTGTTTATATTATTTAAATTTATATGCAAGCTTATATGTTAATTTATACTTTATAGTTATACTTTCATTTAAATGGATACATATATTTATATTTGTATTCATATTTATATGGCCCTATTTGACAAGTTAGGGCTCAGAATGAGGAAACTTAAGGTCAGTTTAGACCTGGATGGCAACAAGAAGAGTACAATTGTAAAAATGCCGACCTTATTACTTGGATTGGAATCCAAGATTTCAGGCAGCTTGTTTTTCTGACCTTTAAAACCACCTCTGAATCTCTGATAAACACAGAACTAAGCTGAGAAGAAAAGGTATTTACAGCACCACCTTTGGATAATTTTAAAGCTGCTCAAGTATTTTTGCAGTGACTGGAAGGGATGGAATGCTGGTGGAAAAAAAACAGCACTGGAAACAAAGCAAACTGGCTTTATCTCAACTTTTTTATATCCAACTGAAGCACACTTCACCTGTGAATAGTGATTATTAAGTTTCTTTCAAGAGAATGAGGCCTGTAATTCATGAATACTGCAGGTGTGAACCTCTACAAACCTTTTCTCTGAGTGAAAGAACGTTAATCATTATTCATGGGTGAGATAGTCCATTTATTCCACAGCAGAGAAGGAATTCCTTTTTTCATCTCAAAACATGAGACCTTCGATTTCATAAGCTTCACAACAATGAAAGATTCTCTCTTAGAATTATGTTTATTAGGGTCGTTCTTAGCTCATGCTTGTTTTTTTAAATACTTGAATCTGTGTAGTTACTAACATGTCTGAACAAATCTGTGGTTATGTATAGCAATTAATTATTCATTAAAATTTCCAAAGACATTGGTTATTCTAGATCTATATTTATATATATGAATACAGAATAGATCACATCATAATGAAATCCAAGGGAGTGATAGTTATGGATTCTGTTTGTATCATATATTGCTTGAAATAAGAGAGTCATTGGCTAGAGTGCAGAAATCTTTGGATTCTGTAGAAATTTTACTTTGTTGTGAAAATCAATTGACAGTGTATACTAATAAATATTTATTACTTCACATGCTTTTAATTAATTTTCTTACTTGATTCCTCACTTTATACATTTCACTCCTTTCTAGTCATTTTCTTTAAAAAATATTGAAAAATATTGAAATATATATATACTTTACATAGGAATAGCTAATGTTATTTTTGTTTTTAAGCCACAGAATGCACAGGGGAAATAATTCTTGCACATCATGTGGGTATCAGGTTGATGCTGAAGACAAATCGTGTATTTTAATGGCTTAAACTCATTTTTAATTTGCCTTTAGCATTTTTGATCATGTCAGATTTAAAAAAAGAAAAAACAACTTTACTACCTAACAAGATTATGCTCAGAATATACACTGAGTAACCAAAGAGATTAGTTGACTAATTCTTTCCTACTGAGGTTCAGGTTATATATATGACATAATAGAGAAATTCAGTATGTCGAAGGGCCAATAGTTGAGTAAAATTATGCAAGACGTTGGAAAAGAAACTGTAAGTATTAAATTAACGAATGTAATAACTAAATAGCTGCTTTATTTAATTTAATCAGATTATCTAATTATATAGCAAAACCAAAACCTAAAGTAGGGACTAACATTGCATCTGCTCCTCACTAATGTTTTACTCTTAAAACAAAAAGACACTGCAATCCTAAATCTGACCACAGAGAAGATTGTGAGGTTACAGTTTATGCTCCTTCTGAAAGTGTCTGAAAATATTTGTTCTGTAGTTTAAATTTATAAAGATTTTATCTTGGAACTAGTCTCAATAAATAGGAAGGTCACCTAGATTTGTTTTTATTTTTTTGAGGAAAATGCCTCACAAATATGAACCATTACACAGTAGTGGAAGATTATCAATTCTTTTGGGGGAGGATAGGAAATTTAGATGCCGTAAATTCAGAAAAGCATTCATTTTTCTATCACTGGAAAGACCTGAACCTCAGCCTGTTCTACCACATGCTAGGGAGAGACATTCATTTACTATTGTGAGAGAAATGGCCTCCGAAATTTTATCAATTGTGTGAGTGAAGAATTACAAGGTAATCCCTATGTCTATGCCTTGCACAAGGACCTAAAGCCAGAGACAACTCATAAATAATAACTATCAGCCAATCATTTCCCAATGTATTTCTGTTTGCTAAGAAAATGTACCCACCAAAATTCAGAGAACTGAAACATCTTCTTCAAAGGTAAAGATAAATTAGACACTGTAGAAATATACATTTATCAGCTGTACCATACACATTCATCAGCTGCTTGGTAAATATAATAGCTTCAAGAGCCATCTTAGCTGACTTGTGAATTGTGATGCTTTCTTCTACATCTATGTGGTGCAGCTTCTCCAGACTGTCCTTGGTGACGTGAAACGTGCTTCTTGCCTCTCTCTTGCGTGTTCTCCTTGGTGGTGTGAGCTGAATCTATTTTTATATTCTGCCTATTCTTTAGACTGTCTCAGTCTTGGCCTATGAAAAGACCACTCTTCAGTTCAGAGAGTTATCAGAGCACTCCACAAGTGTATCTGAGGTACACGTTTCCATCCACTGAGAAATCTACTTCCCATTAAAGAGCAAATTCTGGAAGGGAAGATGTATTTTATTGTTACATCTTTCCAAGCTTCATTGAATCCCAACACAAACGAGCTGGATTGTTGAATTTAAACACTTGATCTGTATTTCTCCAGAATGGTGCGGAACGGCTTCCCCAACAACTTTCTCAAAGTGAAGTAGAAATTGCTCTCAAATGCTAGTTACAATCGTGTAATCTGAACTCCAGCCACTCCACAGGGCTGCAGAAGAATTTACGATGTGCTAAATATTTCCTTTGTTCTTCCCAGTGGTAGCCTGCTGTAGCAATTAGAAAGCAACTGGCTCCACATGTAAACTGCTAGAGTTTTCTAAAGAATTGTTGATAACTATTCAATAGGTTCAATGAACAGGATTTTCTTATTGTGCAGAATTCTGATTTTTTAATTTCCTTTCAAGGTTGTTTTTTTAAAAATATTTTCTAAATTTTTCTTCCTTCTTCCCTGGTACCTTCCCAATGCCCTTTTACAAGGAGGGGGGAGAGGTCAAGATGACTGCTATAAGCCAATGGAAGCCCAGGTTGTCAGACTCCTAACACTGCAATTCTTTTTAAAGCCATATAAAGGTCCTTTGTGTTGCTATCAAAAACACCTCTGACCTCCTCTTTCTCATTTTCATAGAAAGTGACAGCCCAGTCCCATCCTTCATAAAAAGGCAAAAAAATCTGCCAATACCGTACTTCTTCAGAAGCCAGACACTATTAATCATCAGCAGGAGGCAGTATGGCTTCAATTAGCTACATAGTATACAATAAATTCTCAGCTATTTAATGTGTGTGTGTGTGGGGGGGGTGGGCTTACTCAGTGCTAGACATGTATTAATTCTATGAGGATGGTACTAGCATTAAAATGGAAAAAAAAATTAGAGTTCGAGGAAGTTAGTTAACTTGCCTGAAATCATGTAGCTAGCTAGTGGCCAGGTTTGACATGGTTCCAGAATATAAGACTCTGTCCGGTTGGGTGAGCAAATGTATTTGGGAAGCATTTTGGCAAAGTGATTAAGGACAAGATTATAGAATCTGTCCCTCAGGTGCTATGTAATCTCAGAAGAGTTACTGAGCCTTTTTATACCTCAGATTCATCATCTAGAAAATGAGATAATACTACCCAACCTACAGGGTTTTTGCAAAAATTAAATGAGTAAATATATATTACACAGAACATATTATATAGAACAGGGTCATGCATACAGCAAGCCTAATGCAGATGTTACTTTTTATAAAGTACACTATTTTTTTCAAAATTAAGACTTAAACAATAGGAGAAAATTAGCTTCATCCTTACCTCTAGGCTCTTTATTTAACACCAGATGCAGAGCTAGTTTCAAGAGATTCGAGATGAATTAAACACTGTATCCAACTCGAACTGTGTCATGGTTTCACAGAGAAAAAAGTAAACACAAAAATTATAAGAAAATATAATGTCTGTGATAACACATGGGTATTAATTTTTTTTTTTAAAAGGCAGGGTCATGACAGTGGGACTGTGAGCTATGCAATTCAGAAAGGATGCAGCCTATTTAGGAAAGACTTCCTCAAATGTGCTAGACATCCTATGTATTATGAATGTGATTAAAACATTTGAGGAGATAAGAGTTGAAGGAAGAGTAGGAATTATTCATAAATTGAGTAGATTTATGTGGCAACAGCTTAGATAAGGGCAAAGGGGAAAAGATATGATGGACCTAGGAGACTGCTCAGTTACAGCATTTGTGTGTTTGGCTGTAGGGCAGCGTGAAGATGATGTCGCTAGAGATTTTCAGAGACTGCCAAATTATTCTTCCTAAAGGACAATTCTGATCAAGATCCTTCCTTACTATAAAGCCACCAACATTTCCCCAACATTAAGAGTTGACTTTGTGCCTCCAAATTCAAATGTTGAACTCCCAACTCCTGGTACCTCAGAACAAGATCTTGTTTGGAAATACAGTGAGTTAATAAGAGGTCATGCTGTAATAGAGAGGGCCCCTAATACAATATGACTGTGTTCTTATAAAAAGGGAAGATTTTGACACATAGACAGACAAACCCAGGGAGTGCAACGTGTGAAGATGAAGGCAGAGGCTAGGTGATGAGTCCACAAGCCAAAGAAAGCCAACGATTGTCAGCAAAGCACAGAAGCTACAAAAATGCATGGAACAGTCTTAGGAAGAAAGCAATCTTGTCAAAACCTAGATCTTGGACTTCTAGCCCCCAGAAATGTGAGGCAATACACGTCTGCTATTTACTACTCAGATTATGTTTGGTGCTTTGTAATTGCAGCTCTAGCAAACTAATAAACCAACCACTACACCATAAAGACTGTTTCCATTTTTCTCCCCTGAAAGTTCAAAAATAGTTAGTAAAAGGCAGTGAGAATTAGTAGGGAAGTAATAGAATTGCACCTACACCAGTTCCCTTTCTGACATTCTAAACCGATATGCCTCCATTTCATATTGAGGAAAGGCACTACAGTACTTATTACTCTTAAAACATGTTCTTAATCCTCTTGCTTTCTTACCTTTATTCTTAATCATTTCTTACATCTAGAATATTTTTTTCTATCTCGTAACTGTGACTCAGATTTCTACTTATTCTCAAATACCCAGCTGAAGTATCCCCTCCTTCATAAAGCATGTCTCTGAGCCTGGCTCTTAAATTTTATTTTTCATTATGGTGTTATATATATTCATATATTCAGCCTTGTATCAGACAAACAACAAACCTTCTAATCACTTTTTGTCCCTGAAGAGAATGTGAAATCCTTAGGGGTAGTAGCCACTTTACTCTTCATTTATAGCATGAATTTATTATGATACTTGACACATAGTAACTGATCATATGTGCATATTCATTACTTTTTACATTAAAACTATACTAAGCATAATTAATAATTCTTAAAATTAATTTAGTTTTGCATTTTTAAAGTTGAACTCCAATTACACATATTACACTTGACATTATCCCTCATTCACTAATACATTGTTCTTTTAATTTATAACAATCATTTTAAAGTTCATATGTATTAATTCTATCACCTTTCATTGCTAGTTCTGTTTCTAGGGTTTAATTTTCATCCTCATTAGAGGTTGTATTATCCTGATTCTTTGCCTGGCTGGTAAATTTTAATTGGATGCCAAATACTGTGAATTTTATGTTTTTTGGTGTTAGATATTTCTGTATTAAATTTAATTTTTTTAAGGAGTTTCTTTAATTTTTCAATTACAGTTGATGTATAATATGTTAGTTTCAGTTGAACAGCACAGTGATTATACATTTATATAACTTATGAAAAGATCACTCTGATAAATCTGGTAGCCATCTAACATCATACATATGTATTACAATACTACTGACTATATTCCCCATGCTATACTTTACCTTCCCATAACTATCTTGTAACTACAAATTTGTATCTCTTAATCCTCTTCCCTTTCACCCATCTTCCCTCCCAAATCCAGTACCTGGAAAAGTGCTTTCTGTATCTATGAGCTTGTTTCTGTTTTGTTTGTTCATTTACGCTGTTCTCTAGAGTCTACATAAAAGTGAAAGTATATGTCATTTGTCCTTCTCTGTCTGACTTATTTCACTCAGCACAATATCTCTGGGTCCATCCATGTTGTTGCAGATGGCGAGATTTTATTTTTTATGACTGAGTAATATTCTATTGTATATAGATACCACCTCTTCTTTATCTAGTCATCCATTGACAGACACCCAATTTGCCTCCTATCTTGCTATTGTAAATAATGCTGCAATAAATATATGAATGTATACATTCCTTTGAAGTAGTGATTTGGGATTTTTTGGATAAATACTTAGAAGTAGGATTACTGAGTCCTTCTTTGTCTCTTGTTATAGCCTTTGTTTTAAAGTCTCTTTTGCCTGGTATAAGCATCGCTGCCCCAGCTTTGTTTTTCTCATTTCCATTTTCATAAAACATCTTTTCCCATCCCTTTACTTTTAATCTGTATGTCTTTCATTCTGAAATAATCTTCAATCGTGTAGGCAGAAAATGTAAAGTTTTGTTTTCTTATCCATTTAGCCACCCTACGTCTTTTGATTGGAGCATTTAATCCATTTATTTTTAAAGCAATTCTTGATAGATATGTAGTTATTGTCATCTTATTTAAATTTTTGATTTTTTTTTCTTTTTGTTGTTAAAGTAGTCCCTCTAACATTTCTTGTAATACTGGTTTGGTGGTGATGAACTCCTTTAGCTTTTTCTTGTCTGGGAAGCTTTTTTCTGTCCTTTGATTCTAAATGATAGTTTTTCTGGGTAGAGTAATCTTGATTACAGGTCCTTGCTTTTCATCACTTTGAATATTCTGTGCCAACCCTCTGGCCTTCAAAGTTTCTATTGAGAAATCATCTGACAGTCTTATGGGAGCTCCCTTGTAGGTAACTGACTGGTTTTCTCTTGCTGTTTTTAACAGTCTCTCTTTGTCTGTAACATCTGGTATTTTAGAGATATGTCTTGGTGTGGGCCTCTTTGGGTTCATCTTGTTTGGGACTCTTTGCACTTTCTGTGTTTGTATGTCTATTTCTTTCACCAGGTTAGAGAAGGTTTCTATCATTATTTCTTGAAGTAGGTTTTCAACTCCTTGCTCTCTCTCCTTTCGTTCTGGTGCCCCTATGGTGTGAATGTTAGTACTCTTGATGTAGTCACAGAGGCCCCTTAACTACCCTCATTTTTTTGGATTCTTTTTTCTTTTTGCTGTTCTAATTGAGTATTTTCTGCTACCTCATTTTCTAAGTTTCAGATTCCATTCTTTATTCCATTTAATCTACTGTTGATTCTCTCTAATGTATCCTTTATGGCAGTTACTCAATTTTTTTATTTCTGACTTTTTTTATGTTTTCTATCTGTGTTTTTGTGTTTTCTATCTCTTTGTTGAAGGTCTCACTGAGATCATTGAGAATCCTTATAACCAGTGTTTTGAACTCTGCATCTGGTAGATTGCTTGTTTCCATTTTATTTAGTTCTTTTCTGGAGTTTTGTTCTTTTCTTCTCTTTGGGACATGTTTCTTTGTTTCCTCGTTTTGGCTGTCTCCGTGTGTGTGTGTGTGTGTGTGTGTGTGTGTGTGTGTGTGTGTGTGTGTTTTTCTATGTATTAAGAAGAACTGCTATGTCTCTTGGTCTTAAAGGACTAGTCTTAGTAGATGTTCTATAGGGCCCAGTGGTGCAGTCTCCCTTGTCCCCTAGCTGGGTGCTGCAGGTGTATCCTTTTTGGGGGTTGTGTGTGCCCTCCTATTATAGTTGAGCTTTGGTGGCTGTTTACACAAAAGTGGGAGGGATTTATCCTCATGCTGTTTGGCTGTGAGGACTGGCTGTGACTACAGTGGAGGAGCTGTTGCACAGGGGCTGACTCTATGGAGCAGGATTCACTTTAATAGAGCTCTGGTGCCAGCTGAGTATGCCCTTTGGGTATGCAATTTGTGGAGATAGTTGAGTGGCAACTGTGGTGGGGTCTGAAGCTAGCCAAGGGTATGATGGTTCTGGGGCCTCTTAGGAGGAGCTCTGGGCAAGGTCAAGATCAGCTGCTGCCTATGTCCTTCCCGGATCCACTGGTATGAGCTACAGTGTGATATGCAGATGGTTGCCACTTTTGCTGGGCTTGGAAGTGCCTGGGAAAGGCTCAACTGTGAACTGAGGCCAGCTGCTGCTAGTGCTGTTCTTGGAATTACTTAGCAAGACTTATGGGGCACAGAGGCCAGATGCTGCTTGTTTGGGGGTTGCGAATCTTTGAGAGATTTTAGGAAAGTCCTCAGCCTGAGCCAAGATAGGCCATTTGTAAGGAAAAGCCACTGGAAGTGGGTTAGGTAAGCCCACAAGTTAGGTGTGAAGGGTCTCAGGGAATCACCAAGGCAGGGCAAATGGTGTTTGCCAGATTGATGGAGACACAGATATGGTGGCCACCTGTGTCTGCATGCTGGGCTAGAGAAAGGCTTAACAAAAGAACAATGGCTTCTCCCAGTACTTCTGTCTGGGAGAAAGCTGCCCCTCTAGCCCTCATCCTGAAGCCAGACAATTCAGTCTCCCCGTATGTCCCTGGAACCTTTCAAGTTGCTGCCCTGGTGCTGAAATTCAGAGCAAGTGAGTTCATCAGCAAGTAAGTTTGTATGTGGGCCACTTAAGAGAAATGCCTAGGGCTTCAGCACTCCTCCAGTTCACTCAGGCCCAACCTCCACAGGTTTTCAGTGCCAGAATTTCTGGGGACTTCTCTCCTCAGCACTGGAGCCCTGAGCTGGAGAGCCTGATGTGGGGCTGGGACCCCTTGCTCCTCTGGGAGAACCTCCAGAGCCAAGATATCCCTTCCAATTTTTAACTGCCACATGTAGGTGTGAGATGAGTCTAATCTGTGTCTCTACCTATCCTACAAGTCTCGATGCGGTTTCTTCTGTATGTCCTTAGTTATAGGGCTTCTGTTCAGCTAGATTTCAAAGGTTTCTCAATGGTGGTTGTTCTGTAGTTGTAATTTTGATATTGTCATGAGATGAGGTGAGCGCAGTGTTTACCTGCTCACTACCTTGACTGGAACTTTTAAATTGAATTTTTAAATAATTTTAGTGTTTGTTCTATCATATGAATAAATTCTTTGGGGTCAATTTCAAGATTTTCTTTTAAACTTCATTAAGGTAGGTCCAGAACAGCCTTTAGTCTAGGGCTAATTTATTTTCAGTACTGATGTAATACCTTCTAAGGATTCTATGTCCCATATACAAGGTCTTGGGATTCTTGCTGAAAACACAACCTATTCCCAGTCTTGTATGAGCTTTGGGGAGATTTCTCCAGATATTTTTTTTTCCAGTGGTTCTTTCTCTGGATTCAAGTATTTTCTTTTAATATGCCCATAGTATTCAGCCAGAGATTTAAGGGAGGTCCTCTGTAGATCTCTGGAGTTCTCTTTCTGTCCAGATCCATTTTCTCTAATTTTGCCCCTGAAATTCTAGCCACCTTAGCCTCTCCAAACTTCCAATTCTGTCTCTTCAACTCAACAAAACCGCCGAGTTCTGTTTGGGCTCTCCCTCCCTATGCCGTGCCTTGATACCTCACTGGAGCCCAATTTATTAGTTTCCCTTCTCTCAGTAATCACTGACCTGTGCTATCTGTTGTCAAGAGCCTAAAAACAATAGTTTTAGAGATTTAGTCTTATTTTCTAGTTGTTTAAGGTAGACGAGTAAATTTAATCTCAGTTACTCTGCAAAAGCCAGTAAAGTACCTATGGTGTTGTACTTGTGAACACTAATTAGAAAGTACTATAAGGAGTATAATGATTTAGCTAAATGAATTTACTTTTATGAATAAATATCTGGCATTTATTGCCACTAAATTTTTTACTTTTCTTTTTTTTATTCTCATGGAAGGACCATTTAAAATAAAGTTTGGGTGAAAAATCTAAAAGAACTGGATAAATCCAGAACTTTGGGGTCATGCAAACCTGTGTTCTAATCCTGATTTCACTATCTCAAGTGGCATAACCGAAGACTACTGACAATGCTTCTGAGCCTCCCTTCTTCGATTATAAAACAGAAGCTAACACAATAACACATGGTTATTCTGAAGATTAAATGTCCATGATTCTCAGCAACTTTTATGATGAAGCTTTATTTTGCGATCCATGCAACAGAATGGATCGAGAATTACATATGAAGTTTTTGGTGAAGTTTACCCCCAAACGGGAACCCAATAAATTGCCTTTAATTCTCTTGGGAAGGCAAGAGAATTAAAGGTCTAATCTCTGCTGACTTTTTAAATTTGGGATATTTTCCTAAGCAATTCTTTTCTCGAATGAAAAGGCAAATAGACCTGGTTCAAATATTTTGCCACTCTATATCTCCAATATGAGAATCCAAAATATAATGATGAATTAGTTCATTTTTCATTTTGATAGGCTTCATATTCTTCCTAAACTCTTTTTTCAGGAACCTAGCATATGATTGTGCTTATAGCTGTACCAATATTTTTTATATATTTTATTCCCTGTTTTGCTGTTTCCTCCTAGTCTCATATCCTTCACTGAGCTTCCCAAAAGATTCATTTGTTATCCTTGTGCAATATGCTAATAAATTCAAAATATTCACTTTAATGATGCCTTTGAAATTTCCACTAATACCATTTAGTTACTCTTTATCAGAGCTTTATTCTCAATGTGTCATTGCGTTCTCCATTTCTACATAATCATCTCAGTGATAAAGACTCATACATTTTACTCTGATTTAACTTCTCTGATTTAAATTCTCACATTACCAAGCTCTGATAATTATGCCTCTATAAGACCTCATTCAGAGGAAATTCTTTCTTACAAGAAATATCTTGTGGTATAGTGAAAAGAGAATAGACTAATCTGACCAAAAATCCAAGTTTGAATTCATGTTTGCAGCATATTGTGTCCTAGGGTGAATGCCTTAAACTTTCTGAGCTTCAGTTTATTCATCTGTAAAATAAGGATAATAATAAACTCATAGACTTGTTATAAAAATTAAAATTATAGAACCTGTGTAGCGCTTAACAGAGGGATCAGCATATAGAATATGCTCAATGACTGTTAGCTTGCTTTTATATTGTATATTGCTAAATCCAAACTTCATGCTTGGACTATGGTAAAAATTTTCAGATATTTTTTTCATTTCTAAGTTTTTTTCTTTTCTCTTTTCATGAGCAGGGAATATTCATCCTGAGCAATGTTGTTGAAGATCAAATGAGATATATAAAAATTGTTATGCATGTATATCAGTTAAGATGTATTTTGTTGTAAGTAAAACTTCAAGCTAAACAGAAAAAAAAAAAAACTTCATCTAAGTAAAATACAAGAGATAGTGTGGGCTTCTGGGGTGGTGGAGTCAGCAGGTTCTTTTTCTATTTCTTTTTCTCTAACAATAATGTTGGTTTCATCCAAAGGTAGATCCCTTCATATCAAAAATGGAGGTCGTGTGCATGCTTCTTCCTCTTGTCCAACCAGAAGTAGAAATTAGTTCCTTGTATCTCTATTAGTCTTCAGTAAACATTTTCTCTCATCTCATTATCCAAAATTGGGTTATAAGCCCTTTCCTCAAGTAACCATTGGCAAGAGATAATAGGGCTAGATTGGCCTAGCCCTTGAGTGGAAGAAAATTCCTCACATTGTATCGCTACTACTCAGTGAAACAAGGGGGGAAGTGATGCTGAGAGTCAGTGTCAATGTTTACTATCTATCTTCATAAGGGGAAGAGTCTGTTTTCTTCATTGCTGAATGCCTGGTGCCTAAAACACTGACTGGCATGTACAAGCCAATCGAAAATTGTTGAGTGAACATTAGTTATTGTCACTGGATGACTTAATATTTCTTAGAACAATTTTACTGCTCATTTCAGATCTCATAAATAATCGTTGAATGAATTACCTATAAAAATAATCTAATTGTGTGCTTCTCATTTTTTTCTCCAAATCTAACTTTTCTCATCACATACTAAGATGAACTCTTAACTTGATCAGGGTTCATGAATCTTCCATATGCTTTGCTTTTGTGCATTTCTGAAAGTTGGAATAATTTTTTTTCCCCTCAAAACAGTCTATATCCCCAAAGGCTTCCAAGATCAAACACTTCCAGCACTAATCCTCACAAAACCTCAGCATTCTGGCACATTTCCTTTATCTTTTGGAATAAATATTTTTAGGTATGTTTCAGCCTTTTTTTTTTTTTTTTTTTTGCCTTGGAGAATTATGTCTACTCTTGACAATGTATGTTATACGCAGGATACATAGTACAAGTAGGCATTGGCAAGCTATTAATGTTTTAATGGCATAGAGATGATAGAGGTAAATGATAATACTATTAATAAGATAAGTGCTGATATACCCTAGAGTTTGAATACTCTATGTATTTGACTTTTAATGTCAAATACATAGAGTATTCAAACTCTAGGGTATATCAGATAGATGTGAATAACTTGCTTAACCTTCAGATCCTCATATCCCATTTCCAATGATTCTGATTTAGGTATAGGGCACTACTAAAAAATCTGTATTTTTATCAATGTCCCAAATGAAAATTGGATAAACAACATTTGGCTGAATAGATATTATTTAACCAACCTATTCTCCTTATAGCAATACAAAGCTAATGAAGTAAGTCTTAATGTCCAATGCTAAATAAATGAGTAAATGAGTGTTGCTGATCCCATGAGTAAGATCTAACTACAATTACTAGAATATTAAGTGTAAACATTCTATATTTAATATAATATTTAAATATATATAATTTAAAGAAGGGGCATGGATGAACAGGGGAGAAGAGGGCAGAAAGGGAAGGTACCAGATAGGAGGACTGAGTTCTGATTGCGAAGTGCCTTGACTAGTATGCTAAGGGGTTTGAATTCTTCTGAAATCAGTGGGGAATGGTGGAATATTTTTAAGCAGGGAATAACACAATATAATATATGTTGTAGAAAGCTGACTTTGTCTGCGTGTGATGGATTGACCAGAAAAGGGAAGCTGGAAGCAGAGGAGAATCACATGTGATCAAAACCACAAATGGGTTCTTCAGGCCACAGGGACAGGTGAGGCTGCACTGTACCATGAATCAACATAAGGCAGGTATTGTGAGTAATTGCCTATGATTTCCATTTGGAGTCAAAGTGATTCATCTCCTTGAGGCAACTGACCAACTGCTAGTGGCTACTCATTCCAGAAAGTAAGATTCTCAAACCTCAAACACTCTACGCTGGGGTTCCAAACACAGAGGCAGTCCAAGAAAACCTTTTGCTTTATACTTATTAATAATGATGAAAAATGCGGCTTAAAGTTAGCAGTTTACAAGGAGTACCAAATACTTTACATCAGCAATATATTATTAGCATAATTTTTAAAAGAAGAACATGTCAATACTGAAAGAATGGCTGAGACATATTGTTTATATGTAGAGCTTAAATTGGAATAGAGACTTAATCTCCCAGAGCTGGAAGCATCAGGGTCAGGTGTGAGGAAAGCCCTGGTGTTCTATACTTAGAGTAGAGGAAATAGGCCATTGAGGGTGGCCAGGGAAACAGGCTTTCCTTTTATTATGAAAATGTTCTCTGCCTTCGCCACATATCGCTATCAACATTTCTCCTTTATCATCTTTCCAAGAAGTCCACTTGCTGGACAAAATGATAGATGGTAAAATCGGAGACACTGGAGTTAGCTGTTTCCTTTGGAGAAGGACCAAGGAATGAGGGAAATTGATTCTGTGCCCAGAAAGAAGTCAACTTGAAGAGATAAACATTATTGGGAAGACAGAGAATATTAAATGAGAAATTAGCTAATTTTTCTATCTTCTCAAATGCTAAAGACAATTTTTTAAAATCTGTTTAACTCAAACTGGCATCAGCTAGCTGTTGCCTATTCCTTTGCTTGGAGCTTGCTTCCATGTCCCGCCCCCCAGCATTTTAATCTTTACCCCATCCTTAGCCTTCAATACATATGCAAACCTACTTCCATCAAAACATTATCAAGAAACTGTAGATTTATTTTAAGATAAAGCAAAGAGAGAATTTTGTCATAAAACCAGCAACCACCATTACAAATATCGCTTTTAGGCATTTTTACAATGTCTCTACTGAACTGCAGAGGAAATTTCCCCTTTCCTTCCCCTTCCCTACTGCATCAGCTCAGTCTCCCTTCCTCTTCTCGTCCCCTCTTCTATCCTCTCCTCCCTCCAATCAGGCAGAACAATTCTGCTCAAGCCCCCAACTTGCTAATCACTCCTGGTTCTTATGAAGGCAAAAGGTGCCAATTTTAAAAGGGAGGATAGTTTCTTTTCCTATCACATCTTCACAATTCTGTTGTTTTACCTACTTTTCTGTCATTTTTGCTATCAGTGAATAAAGTTAGGTGATAGCTAAGTGAGGAGGACAGTATTTTTATAGTTTTATCTGCCACAAATTATACAACCAAGAAAAGACTCTGGATTTCTTTCTCATGTCTTCTTCAGTGAGTTTACTCCATGCTGGCCACTGTGTTGGATGCTGGCATCTCTGTACTCAAGAAAACGCAGGGACAGAAATGAAGCCCGGCCCTGCATCCATATATCTCACATTTTTAACATTGATATATCAATCGAGTGTTTTACAGGGGGTCCTCAGGCAACTTTTATCCATGGTCCTTACTACTGTCATATAAATATATTACCTTTAAAAATTGTTGAAAAGATGATAAAGTAGGAGAATTACTCTCAGGAGTTGAACTACTCTTTCAGCTCCCCCCAGCCACGATTCTGACTACATCCCAATTGCAGTGGAAAGAGAGAACATTTTGTCCGCACCTCGAGTGGCCCTATAACAATTTGTCAGGCCATAGGTAGAGAAGAACCTTTCAAGTATCCCTTTACTCAAGGTTTGAGTAGTGAACTCACTCCAACTATGGAACCCAATCTGAGAACTGGAGTAATGAAGTGGTGGTGCCAGGTCCGTAATTTGTGGGTCCTAGTGCAAAATCGGGATGCGAGGTCCCTTGTTCAAAAAGCAAGAAAAAAGGCTGTTAAAGGTCCAAAACTACCAGCTTTTTCCTTTTATCTGTGGTCTCTCAACTTGCCGTAGTTTTTTATTTGCTTTTATTGTTCTAAGAATAATTAAAATTTTAAATTAACATGAATTTGCCATTCATCTTTATGTGGTACAGTGCCTATTTAAAATGAAAATATGCGAGCATTTGACTTGTATGTGAAATCACCAAAATTATACAACTCATATTTCCAGAGTGTGTACATGCATATGTATTTCATTCCTACTGGAACAGGGGAAGTACTGCACAAAACAACTGTTTTTATTTCACTTTTTGATGCTCACACAGTTTAACCATCAGTCTCTGACATTGGCTTAATGATGGATAAGGAAAGACTAAAAGGAAAAAGAACCTCTAGGTTGCCTTGTTTTTTCTTCCTTTCTATGTCATAATTTTTAGCCTAAGTGATTGGCTAATATAGGAAGGTAAGATAAGAAAGGACATGAGAAGGTTCTTTCAACATAGTGTTTCTTAGAACATCATTATATTTTTTTCTATGTTCAAAGCATGTTCTGGTTCTCAGCGAAAGATTGGCCTCTCGGAGCTGTCAGCACCCCTGCCCACTCAGCTGTAGACATAACATGCTCAGCTTATACTCAGAGTCTTAATGAACTCCCATACATTGTGAATCCACTGAAATTCTGTGCTCGCAGGAAGACAAGGAACAGTGGATACACATATTGAGGATATGTGTATCCTACTCTTAAATGCTCAATTGTGTCGTCGGATTTAAGTTGCAAAACACAAGTGCAAAAATAAAATTATAAAGAATTTCACATGGGTGACCTCACAATATTAAATCAAGTGTGAGGCCCTTCTGACTGTGGGACCCTATGCGGCTGCACAGATGGCTTAACCAGAAAGTGAGTCCTGTAAAGTGGTCATTCTGCTTTATCTTTCTCCCCGACTGTACACCCCCTCTCCCCATCCCCATTATCCTCATTGGTATTAGGCACCTACTAGGCCATTTCTTCAGAACTGGCAGAGAAATCCTGCCTTTCTTTCCTTCTCCATTCCCATAGTTCTCCCCTTTTTATCTTTTTTGCTCTTCATCCCAGAATCAGGTTCTTCACATCCTGGTTGACAATTTTTTCATTTTATCTCTACCTGCAAAAATGGGTTGGAGTGGTTTGACAGAAAGATGCCTACTCTAGTAAACATTCTTCAGGAGGTGTTTTAGAGATAGCAAG
The DNA here is from genome assembly GCF_014176215.1 of Rousettus aegyptiacus. Lineage (NCBI taxonomy): Eukaryota > Metazoa > Chordata > Mammalia > Chiroptera > Pteropodidae > Rousettus > Rousettus aegyptiacus. The sequence continues at coordinate 161,929,026 of NW_023416284.1, forward strand.
TCTAGTAGAATGTTGAAGTCGAAGTGTATTTTATGACGTTTTGGAGTGTACGCTGTGTTTAGAATCACTCTTACAAATACAGGTAGTGAGTGAGGAGTCATAGAAGATTTAAAATAAGAAAGGAAATTGAAAAAAATAGAAAATGTTTTATTTTAGGAAAGTCTTTCTGGCATACACTGTGGACTTAAATTGGAGAAATCTGGAATAAATCATGGAGACTAGTTAAAAGGAAACCATTCTCACAACCCTTTGTAAAATGATAGTTGCCCAAGACTCTAGTACTAAATGACACTATGATCCCTTTATTTCACTTATGTGGTAGGGATTGGGGGTTCAAGAATTATTTAGTGGACAGCTTCAGGACTGGGAAAAAAATATCTCCCTACTAGAAGTGGCTGATGGCAGAAAGAAGACAGAGGCATATGACAGAGCGCAGGATGTCTGGGCCAATAGGCTTGGTTTGCACAGTCAGCTGGCAGATATGGCCCCTCTTGATGTTACACAAGCTTGGAAGTGGCGCTGGGGCCTGTCGTATTGAAAAACACTAGGTATCCCTTGGGATATGAGTTTTGCAAGTCTAGTCCCTCTCTGCTCCACTTCTGGATTGAGCTCTTCTACAGGGTTTTCACACTTCTGCATGGCAGCTCAATCTGAAGATGCAGGAGAGTAGGAAGAAGAAGTCATTGCCATTTTCACAAAAGCTGCACATGCTCCTTGGTCCTAAAGAGCCTGCATTGTGGCCCAGACAACTGAATCAACTGAATTCTTTGTTCCATCCTATTAGAACAGAAGGAATTCTATACATTAGCAGAAGCTGTTCTATGTGAGTTCTGACTTTACCTGGCTATTTTGGTTTGGGTTTTGGGTGTTCTGTTTTTGGGGTTTAGCCTTTTTTCATTCTATGATATCAGGGAATTCAGGGGGAATTTCTTGGAACAGTTACCTTTATTCAGCTTGTGAATCGCTTCTTATTTGAATTAAAGCCACATGTGGAAGATTTGGGGCACTGTTGGACTCGTACGAAATGTTTGGATTTTAAGAAAGTTTAGGTAGTTTGTCTTAAATAACAATGTCAGGATAATAGAAACAAAACTGAATACTTAATGTTGTATTTTATGTCTATCTTTCTTCGTTATTGTTAGCATAATGTAAAAACTGCTAGAGAAATATCATTTGCCTGCAACCTTATTTGGAAATTTCTATGTTCAAATTCCAAGTTAACATTTTAAATGAATAAATACAAATAAATCTCTTAGAGGTAGTATGGTTTTTAATTCTACTTTTAAATGTATAAATTAATCCAAGTCTATCCTCATACATAGATGATTTAAAAAGACTTTTAAAAACTATGTTAAAGAGATAATGTAGTTAGAAAGACCCAGTACATACTTTTCTCCAGAGACCGATATTCTCAAATCTAGAAATAAAATAATTTCAGCAAAATGTAATTTTATTGTATTGCTATTATCAATTCCATGGAATAAAAAAATAAAATGCTTGTACTTTCGTGAAAGTTTTCCCAAACCATGCCCAACCCCAGAATGATATTAGAGACTGGATAGTACTTAAAATTATTCCAGAGAGAATTCTATTCAAATATTTCAAAATCCTTTAAAATTGCTTTATAAAAGTAATTTAAAGATATTATTTTAACTATAGTGTATTTAAATTAATATATTTTAAAAGCCTTATGTATAGTTACTTGATAAGCAACACAACAGTCCAAGGCAGGGTAGAAAATCACACTTGTAAACCTAGGTATCAGTAGCTTGGGACACCAGACTGATTGTTTTTATACTTTGCCAGATACTTCTGAAAATGTCTCATTGTTTTATGTCATCCGCACAGCCTCTGGCAAATTTCCTTACAAATCTTTCAAGACCACTATGTGGATAGCCATTTACCACCCCATTCTATAAGAATCATGAGGTCTGATGATAATAAAAACTGTCTCTCCCTTCCTCTTTCTCTCTCTCGCTCTCTCGCTCTCACTCTCTTTCTCTCTCACTCCTGCTCTAAGTTTCTCTCTCTTTCTTTAATGAAACAACTGCCCTCTAAATTTGATCCCATATGGCCTATTTGAGAAAACAAGAGGGAAAAAATTAAAATCAGTTCTCACTAATTAGAAGAAAATTATATGTAAATAAATTGAAAGGTCTTTTCATACTTATGGCTGACATTTCTACCAACGCCTTAATTGACTGTTGGGTCTAAAGAGTTATGTGCTTTTTTTAAGCGACATGTGCTCCTCCTGTCCAAGTACTGGCTGGGACACGCTGTGAGTAGTTTTAGATCACCAGCAGCTCTTTCTATTTTAGTCTGTGTCACTACTTTAAGTTGCAATTAATTTGGATGATCCTAAAAATCATAATTATGACAGTTCTGATATTTGATGAGAATAACTTATATTCAGTTTTGCCAAGAAAGTCATGGAGCATTTAGCAGAGGGCAAAGAAGTTTATACAGTGACAAGGAATATCTCACATAGAAGCAGACAGCAGAAGCCTTGATAGGACTTAACTTGTCCTTGTAAGTAATTTGTGGAATATTCCATGTTTGCTAATGAACTTTTCTGCATTTTAATTGTATTTTCTATCAGTAATAATGTATGCTGTTGCCTTTGTGTTTGTCTTTAAAAGTTCATTTATGGGCAATGTTTATAGCCAATGCCAATTTTAACTCATTCTTGTATACATAAATACTTCGTACACGCATAGAACACAGTATTTATTTATTTTTCTCAAGTAAATGATCATAATTATAAAAGAAAACCCTAGTATCATTTTCAGATTTCTCTCTCTCTCTCTCTCTCTCTCTCTTTCTCTATCTATCTCGATCTTGATTTCTTTTCTTCTTTTAATTTTTACTTATAACAGCTAAATTTCCTAACGGGTTTTCTCATTGTTCAAACTATAAAAAGAAAAAGAATATGTAAAGAAAAAATTTAAGGAATTAATAGTAAATGCTTAAGATAGTGAACTATGATATTCTTTTTTGGATTTATCGTGTCATTCAAATTATGAACATTAAACAAATGTATGTTTCGTGTGTAAATAATGACCTTCAGAGCATTGCTGTTTTTATAAGATCTCTCTGGAAAGTACTCAAGAATTATGCCTTTAGAATGTGTCCCTATGGGGTTGATAACAGGTTTTGAAATAAATTATTTTTTAGAAAAACATTTATTTAAATTCGTTAGAGTTACAGGTGCATAATTAAAGAAAATAAAATGTAATCTAGAATCAGAAGTTCTATATTTAAATATTGACTTGTTTATCAAAGGTTTGATTTTTTTGATAAATTATTTTCTTTGAACTTCGGGTTTCTCTGTAAAATGAGGATAATAAACATAATTGACTCAAGAGTCATAATGAGAATATAAGGCTATCAAGCACAAGAATATTAAAGTGTACATTTACAGTTTGTGTAAACAATTAGTCAAGAATTAGTACTATTCTAGTCTATAAAAACTCCTTCTTGCTTAACAGTGTTAAGCAGGAAATGACTAAGTTAAGCGGGAAAAAGTATAAACTAATTCATTTTTGTTTCCTTACTGGTTTTTACATTGTTAATTTTTAAAATATTTATTCTAGATTAGTCGATAAGCAAAAATACTACTTTTTTATGCCTTTAATAATTAAGCAGCAATTGTGAGGAGGTAATGAATACTAATTTAAAGGACTGTGCTCTGTTTTCCCCTATTGCTAATTCGATATAGTTAAAAGCCCTTGTATTCCCACTATAAATTCCAGAATCCCAGATAACTCTGGTTGTGCAGCTATAAAATGGGAGCATTAAGAGTGGAAAATCTAATCACCCACATATACTGCTCCTGGGCACGCTCTTCTAAGTGGGTAGGATTCCTCTGAGGTGAGCACTGGCAGAGGCATTAGCTCACCTTCCTGTGGAGTCCAGAGGGAATTGGAGTGGGCCCTGCGGGGTCAGGGGCCAAGTCTCAGACTGGGAACTGGACACCCTAAGAGCTGATCCTGATTGCAGCTGCGATCACTTCTTCATGACTGAGATGTGGGGAAGAAGGAAACTTACTCCCTGGCAGCACTCCTCCCTGGCGTGTGACATCTACTCTCCCGTAAACATTTCAAGGCGCAGGGATACCAATATCTGTTCTTTAGACCTCGCAGGATGTCGTGAGGCTGTTTAACAGGATCCTCCAGACGTGTTTGCAGCCGCTCCTTGTAGAGACATTGCTATAATATAATATCGCTTCTTTCTTTCTTTCTTTTTTTTCCCTCCTTCTCTGGGAGAAATTGTTTACTTGTTTCTTGTTCTATGTCCCCCCCCCCCCCCGCCCCACCCCGTACTCCCCCCCTCCCCAGGTAATGTGAGTAGCTTTATGCTCTTAGGAAGTTAAAAGAAAGAAAGAAAGGAAAAGGAGTTGCACCAATATAATACGTACATAATAAGCTCCAAAGGAGAAGGAAATTTTGTTTGTTCTATAGATTCATGTAAAGCATATTTTAGAATCTGATATTTCTTTCTCCAAAGTGAATTTCTATGGAGTATTCAGTTTTACAAAACAAATTCGGACATGCCTAAAAGTATATATTTTCAGTTAAATGGATGCATCACCTTTTGTTTCTCCTTTACAAACTGATAAGCCTTCTTAATTAAAATTTTATATAAATTTAGTGGTGAAAATGTTATTCTAAGATATACCTTTAAATTAATACTTCTCCAGAATACTCTTAAAATATAAGCAGTCCATAGTTACAGTAAAAAAAGAAAAAAGAAAAAAGAAAAAGAAAGAAAAAAAAAGAAAAGAAAATAAGAAGCTAAAATGCTATGAATTTAGGTCTTTAGCTGACATTTTGGTTCTTACTCCCCAAACCCTGTTATTCTCATTTTTTTTCTAAATACTTAATTTAGATTTGTAATATGAGTTAGTATGGGTTGTCTAGATAGTAACTAGATATTAGTTATGGTCTATTTTGTTTTTGTGGTATGTCCCATGAATGTCTTGACTATTCCTGAATAAAAATTAAAAAAAAAACAAAAAACAAAAATCAAACACCCTATCATTAAAAATATATCAGCTAAATTTTTCAATAATTTCCTTTTCTTAAGAGTACAATCCATCTCTTAAGTTCAATTTTACTTTCTCTACAGGTTCCATTTTTTATTTCCTTTAAATCACATTACTTTGTATGCTTTCTCTTAAGCATACCTACAATAAAGCCATCTGTTGTCCAAGGAGTTGTTCTGACATGAATCATGCTCTGTCAAAATTTTGAGGTTATAAATGTTCAGCTAATTGAGCAGTCTGACTAGCCGAATACTTGTAAGTGCTTTATAATATCTTTCAACACTTCAAAACTCTGGCCCACTATAAATTCCAGAATCCCAGAGCAAATGGACAAGTCATTCATATGGATTCTTGCTGATAAAACTGAAAACATGTTTATGAATTTCTCAGAATTTGGAATAAAGTGAATGTGGTTCTACTTTTATTAATTTTTGAGCTACATCTATATTATGCCAAAGCAAGTGTTTGGGAAATGAAAAACTTACCCAATTAGACAATTATTTGGACTGCTCTGCATTAAACAACTGATTTGCCTTTTTTTTTCTCACCAATTGAATGTTTTGGCATCATGGATGCTTATAGTTTCTAAGAAAGCAGTCAGTCTCTATCTTTCCCTTCTTCCTCCAATTACTTTCTTTTTCTTTAAGAGACTTCATAGTGATGAAATACTGACAACGAATGCACAAATAAACACTCACATGCCAGCCCTAGCCACCCATCCCATCTTCTTCCTAAGATTTCTGTGCATTCCTGGGGCATACATATTTCTACAGTCTCTTCTGGCCTCAAGGTCCAGATTTCATAGGATTCTGAATCTCACTTCTGTATCAGTTCCATTCTTTCTTCTTTGCAACTCAGATCTTTTCTTTGATTCTCTCAAAAAACAAAACACAACAAGACAAATTTTCTCACAAAAAATTCCTTTAAGTGTAGCTGACTTTACTGAAAGTTTGATGAGACTAATGTAATTTATATAGCAATTACACCAAATTTTGAATTTTGGTCATTTATCTACTTAAAATATATTGGCTCCCAGCCATATATCACATGAACTAAACACCTTCTTCTTTATAATTCTACTTACTCTCAACAACCCTGAACTCAGTTCTGAGTTTTCAAGGCACATTCAAAGACTTAGTAAGTATATTTCTAAACATCCAATTCAGGTACTACCCATTCTCTCTCTTTTGCCATTCTCTACAAGGGAAAGTGAGGAGCATAGAAAAGTTTTACTCCACTTTTAAAAAATTTTCACGTCTAAACCATGTGCTCAAATGGACATAAACTTACACATGCCAGTGAATGATACTCTCCCAATATTCACATCCCATAGAAGGTAGGAATGTCTACAGTCAGCTTGGGTTTTAAGCAGAAATTCCCATTTAATAGATTTATATTAATGTTTAAAGGCTCTTCGTTGCTGTAGAAATATATTTCAATGGAAAGTCTTAACTTGTTCTCCAGGTTGGCCCTTGCCTGAGCCTCGGGCCTCATCCCATATCATGCTACACTGGCCTTTCTGTTTCTTGTAGGGTAAGCTCATTCCTACAGTATTTTACACCTTTCTATCTCTGTGCCTCTCAGCAGGACTGACTTATTCTCATGATGTGTGACTTAGCCAAGTTTCTCACTTTTAGAAGTGACCATTCAATCTATAGCAACATTTTCCTACCCACAGCTACATTACCCAATATTTTCTAGAAAGATCACTATCTTTTTTTTAAATGATCACACTCTAAGATTACCTTTATTTTTTATTTATATATTCTCAGCGCTCTATCCTCAAGAACAGGATCCTTTTCTATATTGTTTACTGCTGTATCTCCAGGATCCACAAATGTGAGTGATAGTAAGTGCTTACTACATTTTTAAAAATAAATAATTATGCCTATTGTTAAAATAATGAAAAAATAAAATTTGTTTAATAACTTTAAAAAGTATAACTTAAATCTAATATATTTTAAAGGACAGATCATATTATCTATCCTATCGTAGTTAATATTGAATAATAATTATCACAATTATTATTATAACCAGGACTTCCAGATAGTAACTTGATGGCAAAGACCACCACTTGCTATGCTCATATTTAGTATATAAATATTCAGAAATAGTATTGACCTCAGAATGAAAACAGCCTAAAGACTAGCATCATGGAATTCAAACCCAACCCTCTCATTTAACATTTGTGACAACTGAGACACAGAAAAACTGTCTTGCCCAATATTAATGGCAAATTTAAGTGTGGAATTCAGGTTTCTTGAATCTCAAATGACTAATCCCCATCCCACCCCCCAATCATGTCTCCAGTCCTAATCTAAGAGTATTCACTTACTTTATGTTTTCATTTATAGAATAAGCAGGTGAAATTAGATGTTCTCTCAGTATTTGTAGCTCGATCACTCTTTTTCTTCCTTCCTGTCAGTCTATCAGTCGACTGGAAGCAAGCTCCTTTAATTTTCATTCATGTTGCCAAGTTCCTACTCGATGATACCTTGAGCCTCTAACAATTCTAAATGTCTATTCCTCTGGGGTATTGATGTCATTCAACTGGTTGCTGATGATACACAGCACAGCAAAACTTACAGCTACTGAATCTGTTCAAGTAAAAAAATAGGGATGGGTGATTATTTGCATGCACTTTTTGGAGGACCTCTTGAGTAGCAAAGAATAATGCATAGCCAATTGAATACAATGTAATATGGTAAATTATGTAGACAACCCTGATATAAAGATATAAAGCAACTGTTTTCATCCCCTTTTAAATTTTCATAGTAACAAAAACCAATACTAATTGAGAAATTACCATGTGTGTTACATAGTGCTTAAGCATATCTTTTTACATTGAGTTCTCACAACAAACCAATGGAGAGAGAAAAATTTCCCTCCATTTTTCATCCTGGCAGATCAGGAAGGACTTCCAAGAAGAGAGGACATTAATGCTGAATTTCCAAAGATCCATGTACACATTTTAAGAATGATGTGGAATTCGGGATGGAAAGAATTGGATAGAAGGGCTGTGAAAGGAGCAGAGTAAGGAGTAATAGCAAAGTTAGATTTCGTTTGATATGAAGAATCTTCTTGAGAGTGGCTTGTACATAGGAAGAGATCAATGAAGAAAGTTTTGAAATCTTGTCTTCTAAAGATCTGAAGAGTTACATTGAACCAAGATGAGGCTGTACATGAAAGCTGGTGAATCAACAGTATGTTTTGCTATTTTTTTCCAAGTTTCTTTCAGCTTTGATTCTTTAAAGGCTAAAATTTAAGTCTCCTTAAGCAAAATGAATATTCAGAATTTATAAATAGATCAAGAATGGTAGAACATTAAAAAAAAACAACTATTTCCATTTTTTTTTTTTTTTTAAGAAATCTTACCAACCCTTCCAGAGCAAGGAGATATAAAAAGGAAATGTGATCAGAAAGATTCTAGGGAAGGATAGGGCGACACTGTATTCCTCAAAACAGGAAACATCACCTTTAAAATATGAAATAACCCCATGAGTAGATCAAAAACTTACTAAAAATATATTGCAAAGAACTTAGAAATGTTACTTGTGGGTATATGGCCAAAATAATTGAAAGCAGGGACTCGAATAGGTATTTCTACACCCATGTTCAGAGCAGTATTATTTAAAATAGCCAAAAGATGGAAGCAACACAAGTGTCCATTGGTGAATAAATGAACAAAAAAAAATGTGATATATGAATTATCCAGCCTTAAAAAGGAAGAAAATTATGACACATGCTACAATATAGATGAACCTTAAAGACATACTCAGTGAAATAAGTATAATTGTATGATTCCACTTATATGAGGTATCTAGATTATATTGTATGATTCCACTTATATGAGGTATCTAGATTAGTCAAATTCATAAACACAGAAAGTAGAATGTACTTTCTAGTACTGGCAGGAGTGGGTAACGAGGAGATATTGTCTCACAGATACAGAGTTTCAGTTTAGGAAGATAAAAAAAATGTTTTGGAGATGGATGGTTGTGATGGTTGCACAACAATGTGAGTGTACTTAATGCCTCTGAACTATAGACTTTAAATAAGTAAAATGGCAAATTTTATATTGTGTATATTTTATATATTTATCTAGCTATCAAAGAGAATAGAGCTAAAGTTGATTTATTTGATATTTTAAAAGTAGATTTCCATTCCTAATCTTTAAATATATATATTGAATTCCATTCTGGATAAGGCTGGGTTAAAAATTATACATTTGTAAAACATAGTAGTTAACAGATTTATGTATATGAGATCAATATAAATGTTTTGCCTTAAATTCCTCTATGTTATATAGGTTGATTTAAATATGCTTAAAATATAATATGGTTAACATTATATATCTCTTGGTTATTTATAGAGTATAGTAAAGTAGAATTTCATTATCCAAATTGAAAATGTTGTTTGACATGGTTGATGACTAGTGGCTTATGTGGCAGGAAAATATTTTACCAGGAACTCATGGCTAGTGGGAAGGCCAATAAGATGCATTATCAACACTTTAAAATGGTGGCATATTCACATAGTGCACAGTCTAATAGATGGCTAACAATCTGACAAATATCATTTAAAAAAATTAAATACACTGGAATGTCTCTATAATGTTTTCCAGGGATCTGGGATTTTTTTTTTCAATGTTACATGATCCTTTTTGGGCCTCTAGCCAGTCCTTTAAAAAATGAACATTAGCTGCAGGAAAATGTTAAATGGAGGCATATTGTGATGAATTTCACTGTCTAGTATTTATTTTAAAGGGTTTAACCTAATATACAACACAGTGAAACTTTACTTTCTCATACATAATGTATTAAAAAATTTAGTCCTTTAGAAAACATTACCAATGAGTTACAGTGAATAACAAATTCATATATACTTAGAGTTAGAATTTTTTCAGAACAGTTTATTTTTTCATAGCTGTCTTGAATGGATATTTTAAACTTAAGTGGGCTACATTTCTCCTAAAATAAAGCATCTTTAGAGGAGAGATTTTAAGTGAACAGATGAAATTTCATTACCATGAATGTGGTCACACCTTGTCAGAATTTAGGTCCTGAATTTCACTGTGATATTGATATTTGCACACATTTAAAGTGACATTATTTGGCAAAAGAACAAGTATCTAGTTTGAGTTAGTGGTGCAAATGGTGATGACTAACCACGTACTACAAGGTTAAAACAATTTTTAAAATCACTTGTTAATGTGATAAGACCAGGCTTGTGTTTTTCCTGACCTCATTTTCAATTGGCCTTTTCATTCAGCCAATAGGTGAATAAATGTTTGGAATTGACAGATGTAGCCTTTACTAAAATGCAAAGGACATAAGGGTGGGATATTAACTGGTTGATTCACACCTTCATAACGTTAATCCCTTATTCTAAAATCGAGTAGTGCTTTTAATATAACTGTACCTAGTTTGACTCTAAGCAAGGATTGTATCTAGGTAAATGGATTAATAAAATTGATCTTGTTGGGAAAATATATTTCTGGAAGAATTCTCTTCTAGAGAATAATTTATTCAGTATAAATTATCTTAGAATTTCTTTCCCTTCTCCCTATTACTCCTCCTCTCTCAGCCTATTGCTCCATAAAAAATAATCTGCCAAGATAAATAAATTTCACCAAATGCTTAGCCTGTACCTTCCTTATCATTTTTACTTTACAGTGATGTTCCACACAGTTAATGGGTCTTTTGGATATGGACATTAGAAGGTATCTAAGAGCTTACATTTTTATTTTTCTTAAAGTTTTGTGGATTGACACTATCAATAAGCCTTAATAATTATTTAAGACTTCCAATACATTGTTGAATATCTACAGTGTACCCAATTATTTAGTAAATATAGAATTTATTCAATAAATATTGAATGTACACAATATACAAGGTGCCATTTTCAGGGGTACTTCTAGGTGTCAGTACTATTTCTAAAACATAAATCTAAATATGATATTCTTACAATTAAAATTAGTGATACTGTCTCATCATAATTAAAAAAAAGGATTAACTTCTTAACAGGACGTACAGAGCCTTCCTTTCCAGGCATAACTATACATCTACAATTTCTTTTACCATTGCTTTACTCCCGAATGCTTTTATCTAGGCAAACTGAATTTATTTTAGTTTTTCAAAAGCTCAATATAGTTGATCCACATTATTTATGAATTCTACATTTGCAAATTCACCTATTGTTTAATATTTATTTCTAATCTCAAAATCAATGCTCACAGGGTTTTTGCAGTCATTTGCAGATGCATAAATGCACAGACTGGTAAAAAAAATTAGTCACCTGAAGTGCATGTGCCCAGCAAGGTTGAACAAGTGTCCTTTTCATGGACTATTTAGTGTGATGTTTTTGGCATTTTTTGTGCTTTTTGTAGGTGATTTTGCTGTTTAAGATGCCCCCCAACTATAGTATTAAAATACTGTCTAGTGTTCCTAAGTGCAAGAAGGCCAAGATATGCCCTCTAAAGAAGATATTTGTATTAGACTGCTTTATTTAGACATGAATTGTAGTACTTTTGGTTGAGTTCAATATTAATGACTCAACAATATATATTAAATAAGGTGTTTTAAAACAGAAACACACATAAAACAAGGTTATATATTCTTCAGTAGATGAAAATATCATGACCACAGTCTTGCAGGAGCTTAATCCTGTATTTCCCCTAGGGGCAATGATTCAGTATTTGTTAATACAGTGTTTGAAGGGACTTTTTAGAATACAATTATAGCAAATAACCAGAGTCCTCTGTATGTAAAGTGATAATAATGATAATATAAAAATAGCTAAAATTTACTGTGTTAACTATGTACCAGGCACTGTGCTAAACCATTACAGGCATTAGCTTGTTTAATTTCCATTATCCTATTTAATTCACGAGGTAGCTATCATTATTCACCTTCTCTTTAGACGCCGTACCTGAGGCTTTAAGGATATTAACAGATCTTCCCATGAGACTGGGATATTTTTTCCCCAGTAGACTGAATTCAGACACTGGGTTATTAACAATATTTCTTAAATGATCAATTACTTTTATCACGTTGCATTCCATTCTATTTGATTTTATGCATTCAATCTTTAATATATTTCTTGGTTATTTTCATTTTGTTCTTTAATAATAATGATGATGACAATAATAATAAGTTGTAATTATTATAACCGTCTCTGATCCATTTAACTATTGGCATGTTTCACAATTTCTGTGTTAAATTTGTTCCATTTTAGAAATATTGAATTGTCTCTTATTTTACAATGTGTAAAGAAAAATCCTTTGAGGGGAACAATTATTAAGTATCTGATTGAGTTTCTTGTGACATTGAAAGTGGCAGATTGCCCCAAAAGTTGTTTTCTCCATTTGTAAATTAGAGGAAATTTAATAACTGTGAAATTCTTTCTTTTAAAAAAAAGAACTTTCTCATGATTAATTTCAGGGAAACAGAAAATTCATTGAAAATGTTATTTTTCAATAACGTCTATAATAACATTCCAATTATTTGAAACATTGCCCAAATGACATAATGAAAAATTATTTTAATTTTATTGATGAGGAAAATGTGAAAGTTTAGTAATCTTCTCAAGGCATTGGCTATAGCTATAAATAAAAGAAAGTTCTCTTCACAGGTCTAGACTTAAACAGCATTATCCCCCTACAGCATTAATGTAACATATCACATTAGGTATCATTAAGCTATTACAATATTTGATTAACACTGGAAATTAGTCATTATCCATAAGTCTTTTTTGATTTGTCATGGGGGAGATGAAGTTAGTTTAGCTAAGGAAGTTAGCTATGACAAACCTCAAAAGGAAAATGACTCAATGGCCGATAAAAAACAGACCCAAAATAATCCATAACTTTTAAAGCATAATTTTATGTCTCACTTAGAATTCTGTCCCATAGCTCTGTTCATTGCAACTGCAGATACGTACATAGAGTTTCCTGTGAGGAGGGCAGAGTGTCTTAGAAGAATGCTTCTGAAACTCAGGGCCAGGTTAGCCCAGGAAAGGTCAGCAAGCCCTTTTCTAAAAAATATGAATCTCTCAGACAAACATCAATTGATTGGGCTTTACTTCCTAGGTTCAAAACAGCCTGTTTATTTAAAGATGAATATTTCTATTTCAAACCATGAGGAGTCAGGTATTGTGTGTGTGTGTGTGTGTGTGTGTGTGTGTGTGTGTGTGTGTGTGTGTTTTAAATGGGGAAATTGACTGTAGGAAGGAGAAGGGAATTACAGGATTGAAACTCTGCAGAGATTAAGCTACATTTCTGTTGAAAGACAAAAGCAAAGTCTTTACTACCGAAAACTCAGAGATGGAAGAAAGAGGTAGAATGTCTCTAGTTAATTCAACTTTGCAGATCTTGGTTTGAGGCCATTTTTGCTATCCTTGACCAAAAGAGAGAAAGGAATACAGTGAGATTGAAATCGGCTATGGGAACTATGGTCTTTGTTGCAATCCAAGAGAGTAACAAGTCCCAGAAAAATGAGATGGAAACAAGTGGGTATTCTATGACAATATTTTGCCTGTAGAAATAGTGCCATTTCAACACATAGATATAAATAAACACCTTAAGAGTTTTATTTCCAGGACTCAATGCTGGCATGGTAATAACAGTCAAGCATACAAGAAAAAGTAAACATTTTTAAATGATATTAGAAACATATTCAACGGAATTTAAAGAGCAGGACATTTTATACTATTTTATTTATTTCTCAATTCTATGCCATATTTTCAAACTGATTATAAGGAGTCTAAAGATCACATTCTATTTTGGATGCTTTCCACTCTTTCATTTAAAATTTTTATAATTTATATTATAGTCATAATTTCAAATTCTTTCATGCATTTATGCTGAGGACTATTTCTATAGTTCATGGTAATTCATAGTTTTTAGAGATTTGAAAAGCAATACTTAAGAGTGGCATATGATGAGAATTCATCAAGTATTTACGAAATAAGTGAATGCATAAATATATGAAATAGTTTTCCTTAAAAAAATTCTCAGCCCCTCTCCTAGTGAATTATTAATGAAAGACTCAGAAATAAACTGTATAAGATCACCTTGCAGGGAGAAGTTTAATTAACTCTATATCACTCGGAATAACATCAACATTATTTTTGAGTACACCTAGTCCTGAGTAAATTTTGAAATAAGAGAAGTCTGTTTTAAGGTCCTATCCTTCAGCTTTCTATTTTATATCCTAGCATCTCTTCCTCTCTTTCATTGCTTGCTTACCTCTACCTGGATCCAGGCCCTTTAAGATATTCACAAGCTGCTTTGTAGATGGGCCTAATCTGAACCGCCCTGGGCACAGAGCTTGTTAGATTTTCTGTCTTCTTCACATGCATATAAAAATTTTCTTATCCTGAGTTCTATCCTGTTAAGACCCCACTGTCTGCTTTTTAAGGAGATTGCTAACTAATATGATAAATGCATCCTCACTGATGAGATACTTAGATTAATGCATTTCTTCTCCTCTTTTACAAAATAATTTTTTGAAGGAGTACAAACATTCAGAAAAAGTGCATAGTCATTAGTGTGCAACTCAATGGCGGTTACACATGTAGCCAGTACCCAGATGAAGAAATAGAACATTTCCAACAGCCCAAAAGCCCTTTTCCAAGTACTATATCCCCCCAAATCTGTACCATTATAACTTCTAAAAGCAAAAATATTGTCCATTTTGTACTTGAATTGAATCATACCATACATACTGTTTTGTGTCTGGCTTCTTTCATTCAGCATTATGCTTATGAAATTCCTCTATATGGTGTATGTGTTTGTGAATCATTCTCATTTTGTATATGATATTTCACTGTATGAATATGGCACAATTTACTTATTCATTTTATTGTTGATTTGCATTTGGGTAGTTTTTAGTTTAGGATATTAGTAAAAGTGTCATGAATAGTCTTCAGGTGTTTTTGTTGATTTTGGTTTTTGGTGAACATAACTTTGCATTTCTGGTGGAAATATACCTAGGAATGGAGTTTTTGGGTCATAGAATACATATATGTTTGGCTTTAGTTCTCCAAAAAGTTTTCAAAAAGCTTGACAAATTGGTTAACTGATGTATACTCCCTGTGGCAGAATATGAGAGTTTGGTTTTTTCCCACATTCTCTCTAATGCTTGGTATTTTTGCCTTTTTGTTTTAGTTATATTTGTGTGTATGTAAAATGTTTCACTATAATTTAAATTTGTGTCTTGTTGACGACGATGAAATTGAGCGTCTCTTCAATGTGTTTATTGGTTTTCTATATACCTTCTTTTGCAAAGTACATATTAAAGAACTTTGTCTGGTTTTCTATGATTGTCTTTTTCTTTCTGAGAAAGGAACTCTAACCATGGGAGCAGGAGATAAGCGAAGTGTAGAAATCCTGGGAACGACGTAGAGATATAGTGTTGTTTCTATTTGTCTCAATCCTCTGAGTGTAATTCTAGATAACACAGGAAAACAACTCTTGTCTTTAGCCACGTAAACCATTTAAACCTACGTTAGAAAATGGATGACATTGATCATCTAAGTTAAACACTTATGTTATTTTGCATCTTAAATTGGGGTTGAGAAAAATCTGGTTTGAAGTTGAGATTCTGCTGAGTTGACATCAAATATCAAAACCCCAATGGAAAAAAAAATGCAGAGAACTAGAACAAGTGAGGGCGGGATGGAATAAACACCCTAGCCTTAGTTGTTGTGTCTCTCGGCCACGGATGCCACTATAGTAATGCTATCCTACATGTGTGGTCACAGTAACCAAAAGCACAGGCTCATTGAAAGGCACCCGGAATGAATTAGCCCACAACATTTGAACCAGTCTAAGGAATTTTCCCATCAGTGCTCCTACTAAAAGAATGCAAGCAGTGATGTAGAGAATAACAACAATGCCGAATTACTAATACTGTCAGCCGTAATTTCCATTTTTCTGAAATTTCTTACTTAGTCCTGGGCCTACTATAAGTTCCTATGTTTGGCAATGACTTCTTACTTCAATTTGCTTAATGGTGAGCCCATCGGTCTGCTTGAAAAAGTGCTGCAGTAATGCTGGTTAAGGACAATTTCAGTTCAGCTTGATTCAATTTAACCTCAGATTCAAAATCTACAAATCTATGTATTTTTACATGATTCCATAAGAGTCACAGCAAATAATGATCTTTTGTTTTGGTTTTTGTCTGTCCTCCCGTCCCCCTGCCCCCAGGGGTATGAACCAACCAGTACCTGACAACCATAGTGAACTATCCCCCAAAGTTGTTTACCACGCCATCTCCAGGGGCTCGCGAACCTGGATTTCAATCTCTGTTTTGTTCCTACTTAGCTGAGTGAACTTTACTAAGTAACTTGACCTTTCTAAGCCTTTGTTTTCTCATCTGTAAAATGGGCTCAACTTTACCTACTTTTTTAGAGTCGTCAGGATTAAAAGAGATTACCCATGTAATATGTTAGATGAGCACACAATAAAATTGGCTAATATTGCTATATATTTTACTATATAAAGATTACTGTATAGATATTTAACATACAGCATTTATCTCTAGTATTTTTTAACTTCGTTAGTATTTTGGTAATGATTCTTCTGTACTTACCTGCCCTATAGCCATTGAGCTTTCTAGAATCAGAAATTAGAAAAAGTAACTTTATCTCTATATGTAGATTTAGAGAAGTCAATAAATTGACCTGTGGTTATCTTAATTTATGAGTGAACAGTATTAACAAGAAAACTTTTCTTCAAGCAAGTTCCCAAGTGGTATAAATGTAAATAAAATGCTTTAAGTACTCAGATAAAATAAGGAGGAACATTTTATCAAAAATACCCAAGACGTAAACATAAGGCAGCAATAGGCTCTAAATAGAGCTGAATGTTAACTAGGTGTATCTTTTGTTAATCTCCTGTCTTCCTTTTATGTTCACTTTTTACTCCTGGGACCTGAGGCTCTCCTTCTGAACTTTTCTGGTTTCCATTTATCTCCACTGTGACACTTCTCCCAGACCTATGCTTCCCCAGTCACTCACTCACTATTATCTCCTCAACCCATGTCAAAGCATCTTTATTGTGGGGTACACTCTTACAGTGTGGCCTGCTTTGCTATCATATTGGTAAAAGAAAAGTCCCACTAAGATAGCTTAAAAGTGTTATGGGACTACCTATCCAAGCTATGTCCATATGTACGAGTGGATTTTAGTTTCACTAGAAGGATCAATTTTCAATGATGGAACATTGGGAATTATTTACCAAGCCGTGTGCAAGACAGATTTTCTTAACAGATCAAATCAGTCACCTACCAATAACTATATAGTCCTGTGGGCAATCCCAGTCCTGATTTAAAGCATCCACTGTGTGTATATTTGTGTGGCTTTAACTGAACTCTCCCAATACTTTTTTCACTACATGTAATTGTGTCTACTCATCTGACTCATATCTTCCCCTCCTCCCATCACTTGAACATTGTTACAGTACACCATTTGAATAATGGCCATATTCACACACCCATGAGAAGCTGGACCTGAAAAGTAATTACCCTGGATTATCACAGGTCTTCTGATACTAAATTAGCAGCCAGACCCATGCACGTAGTTGCTCCTTGACCCTCGGTTACTCTTCACAGAAAACCTGAAGAAATCTGAGTAGAGCAGTCCTTTGCTATTGGTTTAATTTACTTGCCATTTATAGACCTGGCCTCAGTTGGGAAAGAGATTTATTTAGTCACTAAGAAATACATCCAAACTAGATACATAATAGGTAACAATTAAATGCTTATTCATTGGTTGGCAAATAAGCAACATAAAATCGGAGGTGGGGCCAGAATCAATATTAATGCGGGAGCAGGTCTTAGAGATAATCACTGCGCTGGATCCTTTTTTTCTGCAGATTAGGAAACTGAATACAGAGATGCTAAATGACAATAAATGGTGGCAGAAATGGACCCAAGGGTCTGGACTCCTGGTGTAGGGCTTCTTCCACTATGATCTCTGGTCTGTGTATCAAAGGGAAGAAACAAGACGATTAAAGCACAATATGATGCTGAAGCTGTAATAATTTTTATCACTTCTTGTTAGAAAGAGCTGCATATCCCATCAATAAACGCCTTAAAATACATTTCACTCTTCTAACCCTGTGACCGTGCAATGTTTATGATAGCTTCCACTCTTACGGAGTTTCCATTTATATATTTAATCATTGTATCTCTCATTCTGAAATGAATGGCAAATTTGTTTGCAGCTGGCTCAACAACTGGGTGGTGAGATCAAACTAAATTTTCTCTGGTGGCAGATATGCCTGTAACGGAGTCGTCACCCCCAGAGCCACTCTGCTCTTTATATATAATGTGTGAAGTGTTCAGAACAAAAGTTTCTCCAGTGGTTTAAATAAATAATGGAAGAAGCTGTCCAATTGTATTATAGGAATTGCCAAGAGTGAGAAAATTGAGGGAGTAAAGCATGACATGATTAGTCTGGTATTAATACTAGCTTATTCATAGTGAGCTAGGAGTTAAATAAGAGCTGGAAAACCTGAGAACATGGTAAAAATAACTTTGGATGAAACATTGAAGTCATCCAACTTATATGTTAAATATAATTTCTTCTTTTCTTTATTCTGCCTTTTAAATTTTTTTTTTTTTTTTTTTGGTTTGGTACAGTAGCAATTCGTTGCCTAATACCAGTAGAAAATACTTAATTTGGCACCTGTTGAATCCTGCCCGCTCACTAATTTGAAGTTTATGGACTTTAAGGTGATGTTACCTTTGATTTTGATTCAAGGGTGTTAAAATTCTGCTATAAATCATGAATCAATTAAAAACTGATTTATGCAAACCTTCTAGTAGGAAAAGAAACTGAAACATTCTAATCCTTGAGAGAAAATACCCTGGTTGTCCTCTTGCACCCATGAGAGAATAAATCGTCACTCTTATGCCCTTCTCTATATAAATAAGACAACTCTGAGGACCAGAAGGCACTGGTCTCGCATCCTCCAGGGAGGCTCACATTTTCCAATGAAACATGAGGGATCAGTCACAGCCAGGCACAGATGAAATTCCCACAGTGCTCTCACTATACCTAACCATCACACCATTTGCTCATGTCCTGTGTGTGCTACCATTTCTATGACTTTTTAAAACAAATATTTCGAAACAGAAGAAGCTCAAAAAATAAAATGGAAAGAGTTAGAATAGGCTGCATGCAAATAAGACCAACCCAAAGCATGGAAATTATGGGTTTGGGAAAAATGTTTTCTTGGTTTATTTGATTAACACTTTGCCACTGAGGCGAATTTTCCTTTGAGGTTTCTTATTCTGGATAGTTTTTAATGTAATTGGTTTAAGTAATACTTTGCTTAAATATATCTTAAAAGGAAATGTGCCACTAACTATGAAATTTTCATGTTCAGTCCAATTGACTTCAAAGTAATCCGAAATGCTTTTTCCCAAGTGACACCTATCAATCTCCAGCTGTGTTCCTGATGGAGACTGACATCTGAAACCAACAATTAAAGTTACCTAATGCCAGGACTCTTTAAAAGACGAAAGGGCTTTACAGTACCCTATCAAAGCAGCTCATAACCAACTCATACTATTATTGTTTCTATAAGTGTGCTGGGAGGATTAATTTCTTGACACTCATTTAACATTACAGGAAAAATAATTTTCAGAGCCAAAAGGTCACTCTTTGCCAAATCAGCACATTTAAAATGGTGTGTTTTAATAAAAACCCAAAAATATCATTAAGACTTTGACTATTTTGTGAATATTCTATAATAATCTTGCTCTCTCTCTCATTATCTATGTGACATAAATTAAGTGATATTAGTTAAATTTAAAATTTGCCTTAAAGTAACATAAAAGGGGAGAGAGAGAGAGAGAAGAGAGAGATCCTGAAGAATACATTACCATTTAGATTGAGGCATAATCACAGTTTTCTTTTGTTAATATTACAAAATACTACAAATGTGTTTATTTTATTTATTTCCAAACCTTTCATTGACTTTCAGAGGGAGGTATTCAGGCAAAGATTGTGCTGAACATAAAGGGTAAAGAAACAGCAATTTTCTTGTTCCGTGATGTAGAAATCTCAAAACTCATGCACCCATCGTGACTGCCCAAGATCTCAGGAAAGGTGGTTTTAAGGAAACAAAGGGAAATGTCATTAGTATCAAACCTACTATGTACTAGGTCCTGAGATGGTGCTAAAAGACTATGGGTTATGGGTGATGTCAAAGGAATTATTGTTGACAGCAGGAAGTGGGCATACTTAGCTATGACTGCAACTAGGATCAACTCCTTTATCTAACCCTGCCTCTTTCCCTTCTCCATTCTATCAATTAGACAGTCTCTTCTCCAACTCCTCCTTCCCTTGATATTCACCCATAAAAATAAATTACCAGGACCACATAGAATTCAATAGAGATATTTAAAGGAACTTAATGATAAAATCATACAATTATTAAGCACAATGCATGATCCATCAATACAAACAATTAAGGCACTTGGTATCTGGTAAACTTCCAGTAGGACTGTCAATTTATTAAGTTTCCATAGGTGACAGTCTAATCTGTAGTAGACTGATAAATCTCAACTTCATATTATGTAAACAAAATAGCATTTAAATAGCATATGAAATTACAGGTAAGATTAATAAATGTTAAAATACAAACCATCTTTATTTGTTTTAGGAATTAAATTCTTTCTGTATCAAAGACTACATTTTAAACAATAGATTTCATTTTAGCATAGATAATTACTGATTTTCAGCTGATAAACAGAATAGGATAAATGGCACTTTTAAAGTTAGTATCAAGCTGGGTACTAAATAGAAAATAGACATATAATGTTTATGAAAGTAATCTAGAAGGAGAAATGTTCAGTTAAATATCTAATATTTTAGGTGATATTAAGCCATTCTAGTTTGTAAAATGTCAAGTAAGCATTTAGAAGAATGTTTTAAGCCTATGTATATGAAAAGCTTTAAGGAGGTAAATTTCAGGATATGGGTTGCCAGGCAATTGTCTTAGCAGAAAGTACCACAAACAGTGCTTTGGGATGATGACTTCTAAATTATAGGTTACAATCCCAAAGGGATAACTGTTATAATTAGGTTACTTTCTAAAGAAATTGGTCCAAGTACTGGTGAGATTTTTGCAAAATACTTTGTTACATTCTTGAAAATTTTTAGAAATATGTTAGAAACATAAAAAAAGTAGTTGTTGTAACTTTTCCCAATTATGTCATATGTACCTGGAATGGGATTACAATTTTGGTGACTATATTCCATGAAAAATCTGATGGGATTTGGGAAAGTCCAAACAAAAAGCAATTGCAGTTGAGTTTTATTTGTGTTCATTTCTTCATTTTATAAGATGATTAGGGCTCTTCAGTTTCCTCACAAGAAAATTCTAGAGGTCTTATAATAGAAGTCCATCATGTCATGAAGTTTTGAAGACGCACATAACAATATTGAAACAAGAAAAAAGTATTTGCAAAAAATGTTTCTTTTTTTTTTAATGTAGTATTAACTCATAAGTAACAATGGTTAATAAAAACTGGAATTTAGGGGTTCAATTTAACAAACAGAGATGACTTTTGTTTATAAGGCCACCTCAAATCTCAGGTTATATGTAAATTTTAAAAACAGAAAGCCAGACACTCATTTTCAAACTAGTGTACAGTCCTTGAAAGTACAAAATTCCATAAGTACTGAGTTGAATAATCCTTTATGAGTTTTAATATGGAAAATTATTCATCACCATTAGTTTAACAGAAATGCTAATGATATTAAAATAAAAGATTTTCTATTTAATGATTTCAGGGATCTAAGTGAAATACGGATTGAAACAATGAAGAGACAAAACATTGTCTTTTATGTTTGATCCAGGACGGCACCAAGGTACAATTTGTAGAATCCATAACAAGCAGTAGAGTTAAACTAAGAGTTAATCTAGCTAGTAAGTTACTCATGGTACACAGACCATCGATGTCCATGAGAAGCTAACTGTTTCATATAAGCACACACTTCAAAGTTACAATGAAATCAAAAGGAACTTAAGTAAGGTTTTTTTGTTTTGTTTTGTTTTGAAATACAACCCTCAATGAAGTATTGTTTGTGTATTGAACTAAATGCATAAACAATGCCATTGTGGGTTTAATTTGTGAAATGAGTGTAAGCCTTGATGAGCTGTGATGTTTGCTATTTGGAAATAGAAAACTACTTTTAATTTTACATATCCATTTGAGGACCGACAAACATAAAATATGTAGACTGCCCAAACTAACTCAAAGCTTGATCCTTTTCTTAATAAGAATTTAAACAATAGCATGAAAGTGATTGTTTTAAAAGTTTTATGTCATAGGTTATGAAGTTTTATGACAAAATACCGAATAAAAATATTTTAAATGCTTTGATATTAAAAATACAAATGAAATACTTTCAGTTGTTGGTAAGGAATACCTAAGTCCATGCACGATTGTGTCCACAGCCCACATGGCCAGTCCTTATGTGCTGCATGTGCATCATGCTTTGTTTTCACTTTGATAGTCTTTTTAAGTTAAATATTACAATGATGTGCTCAAAATGAGCATTGCTTTGAGAAATGTAATATAATATTGATAAAGCATTCACATTATCAAATACAAATATATTTAAATTGTATTTCGATACTAAAAATAAAACTAAATTCAAGTGCAGCTTTATTCTAAAAAGAGTTAAAATAAATTTTAAACTAAAAGAACAGCTTTACACACATAATACTTTGGTTTATTCTTATTTGTTAGTTATAACTTGCTACTGAATTGATATCCAACTTCTATATGTAATATTAGTAAAGAAGGTAGGTTGTACTCTCCTGATTCCTGAAATTTGATAACCATGGTAAATGAATTTAATTCATTCCATCTTTGTAATAATATTCTGAATTATATACAACAGGAAACCTATTCTAAAGAATTGTTTTACGAGTTTCCGATTTTAAACAGAAAATATAA
This sequence comes from Rousettus aegyptiacus, assembly GCF_014176215.1. NCBI lineage: Eukaryota > Metazoa > Chordata > Mammalia > Chiroptera > Pteropodidae > Rousettus > Rousettus aegyptiacus. Next base: position 161,952,051 of record NW_023416284.1, read on the forward strand.
GGTGCTACAAAGAACTGACCTGAAAAACAGTTAGAAAAAAGGGAGACATAAAAAGGGTGAGTTTGCCAGTTATGTTACTGCTCAATTAGTTGCATATTTTTGTAAAAATAATATTATATTCAGAGAATACCTATTAAAAATTTGTCATCCGCAGGCACAATAACACTTGCATGTTATGTGCTATGTAACTTCAACCAGCACTGGAAGATTTGAGAGACCTGTATTGTACTTCTATTTCCCCAATAATTAATGAGCAAATCACTGAAATTTTCTGCAACTACAGTTTTGTAGCTAGAGAATGAGAAGTTTGGACCAGATTATAGCCCAATTTATTTATAAGTTTATAAAATCAGTTATTCGATGACAATTATTAACTTGTTATTAAAAAAAAGAGAAAAGAAATAAATTATCTGGAACTTATTGGCGGGTTGCTGACAAGAGTGGAATAAACAAGTTAGGGGAACAGTAGAAGGAATTACTTTATAAAAACGAATGATATATTTTTTTAAGATGCAAGATTCCTAAAATTCTAGCCCTGGATCTGCTTTGATGACCTTTGTCCTATTTTTTGTTACATAATCATTCAAAATAGTGTGAACACTTTTAAAAGCTATTTATTTATAGGCAGCTTATCTGGATAAAATATGATTAGAGAACAAATGAAAAGCACATGAGAAAGAAGAGAAGTAGGATGGGGCTTTAAAATAGGGTTGAGGCTAACACAAAAAGACAAAGCACAGCAGCTGATATCTTTGCTCCGGATGAATCCTAAATGTGGTTCTAAACTTCTGAGCAGCAAGTCAAAAAGATAAGCTTGGTTAGTTACACAATTCTCAGGGCCATCAAGATATAAGCAGCGTGTAATTCTGATGATACTGACTTCTTCGTTTTCACACAAAAAAGAGAGTATGTAATGCTATGAACTCATTCTCAACAATAGTCTATGAAATAGATGCAATAACTCCTTCCATCGGCTTGTTCTCACTCTTATTTCTTGTTTTTATTATTTATTTATTTGTTTGTTTGTTTGTCTGTTTATTTATTCATTTATTTTTATTCTAGCTTTACCAATAATCCGAAGGTATATTTCAGTGAGGCCCAGGCAATACAAGGAGGCTCAGAAACTATGCAGATAGTATATCTATTAAAGAGTTATCGTTGACTTTTTAACATGTTTTCATGAGTGCCTAGTATGTGTGTGATTCTACGTTAAGCACTATAGAGGATTCAAAGGTGCATAAAATGTAGCCTGCCTGCAATGTGCTATAAGCAATCATCTACTAAGGAGATTATTATCCACTCCTAAGACACATAGACAATGGAGAATGTTCATAAGAAAGACCAAAGATCACCCATGTCTGGGTGGCTGACAGTGAAGCAGATAGTGTTGGAAAGATGGGATGAGAACTGAAATTGGAGGCTCTGGAATGTGGGCGAAAAGTCCCTCCACCCCACTAGACAAAAATAAAGAATGACAGGAACAGAGTTGTGTTGTGAAGTGAATAATCTGATAGAAGTGGGGAAAGTCATTAGAAATGGAAAAACCAATTATACGGCTACTTAAATAGTCTGTGCAAAAGTAAATGAGTCCCAGAGTAAGTTAGTATTAAAAAAAAAAAAAAAAAAAAAAAAAAAAAGGAGGGGAGAAAGCAAAGCTTATGGCAGAAATGGAAACTACCGGACTTAGTAACTGATTGGATGAACATGGCTAAGGAACGAAGGGGCTCATTTCTACCAATGGGAACGCATTGTTGCCATTAATAGGTAAGGCAACATGGGGAGAGGTATATGGTGCTTGGGGGAGGCTTAAAGGGAGAGACAGCAGCTTCTCTTTTCATTGCATTGAATGCTACATATTCCAAAGCATAAACACTTCACGCTCTAAGGCCAGATCCAAATGTCACCTCTTTCACTCTGTTAGTTGGAAGCAAACTGTCTCTGCTCTGAACTAAAATAGTCCATCAGTGTTCCTTTTAAGGAGCTTCACACTTTCTCTCTCATGTAATAACTGTTTTTAAATGCCCTATTTTCTGCTCTAGACTGAAATTTTCTGGAGGAAAGGACCATGTCTGGTTCATCTCTGCACCTCCTTATACTAAGTATGCATGCTTGAATGCTAGGAGCCTATGCTAAGGAACGTCCACATTTAAGTAGCTAGAGGGAATTCAAAGAAAGGACAACTAAGGAGTGTTCAGAGAGGTGGAGGCCAGCATTGACCCACAGAAGCCAGGGGACAAGAAAGTTTCAGCAAGAAGCTTGTCAGTGGAGTCATTCGCCAAAGGACAGGTCAGAAAATAGAACTAAGAAAAGGATTTGACAGTGAAAGAAGAGAGTTTTAGAAATTTGATATTCTGAAACCAAGGATGAAACTAGGCAATGCCACTCAAGGCCCCTGAGTTCCTCTGGGTTGATGTCCTAGGTGGCTTCAGTCCTGGCAGTCATAAATGATTCTTGGCAACAGGGCCAATTCGAGTGGACAGATGAAGTGCTTATGGGTTTTTTACTTTTTCTTCATCCAAAATTAAAGTAACTTCTTTATTGCCTCCCCTGGGAACAAGGGGTCAATTTTCATAATTTAGATTGCCTCTTATTTGAAGAGTAATGAAAAGAATGCTCCAGCGTTTTCAGTACTGAAATATTCAAATAAGGCAAAATTGAGGAGCAACACCACAAAGGCCTCCCTGAGGTGTCTCACATGTTCACTAACTCATATCATCTTGAAATAAAGGTTTGTGGGCTCATCCCTCTGTGTCAGCTGAGTTACCTATGGCTCACTTTAAGTTAAAATCAAGTTAATAGAGCAACAGCACCCAGATCAGTTCATTTAGTTCAGAGCAATAAAAGCGAGTGCTGATTACATTCCTAGCACTACCTGAGGCACTGCAAATAGAGAGGGGAATAAAAGGCATCATCAGAATCCTTCCTCTTCTGCCTTTTTCTAACCCAGCCCCCCCAACCCCTGTGGATGTAAAGTATCCTGTCTCAGGGGGCTGCCCTCACTCCCCCTCCCCCTGCCCCAACCGCCCTCCTTAGCCACAAGCCCCAATCTCTGTTTTTTTGAACTCATAGATGGCTTTGGAAAATTTAGCATGAAGCTGGGATAGTTCACCCAGATCCTGAACTATAGGACACATGCAGAACATTTTGTCTCTGCTAATATGGAATAGCGAAAAGTAGAATTCAAAAGAGGAAAGGTATTTTGGGCTTAGAAGGTAAATCAAATTGCCCAACGGGGATGCTCTGTGAATTGGCATTCCCTATATTGACCAAATTAAATAAATAGGAGGAGGATCCTTATCACACTGCACGGTCTCTGCTCTGTTGCAGTCAGCTTATCAACTAGAGTATTTGATCATCCTTTATTTAAGCATTAATTAATTAATTAATTAATTAATTAATTAATTTTAGTAAATATTTATCAAGTGCCAGATAGAAAGTGTTGTGCATGGGAGGGAAAGGAAGATGCAGGGTTCTGGTTTGCCACATCTACTCTAGGCAGTTGTCACTGATGGGTTACAGCATTTTCACTTTACTAAATAGACATTAGGAACCTATAGGATATTTCTAACTGAGGGAAGAACTGTAGAGAAAGAAAAACTCATTTCTGTCTAATGAATTGGCATAGAAAAACCCAGTGGATGGGGATGCCAATTATGAACAGAGAGGCAGTTGTGGAACTGTGCCTGGGAAGGCAGCAATGATAAAGAATAGAAAGACAGATGAGGAGATGCTGCCAACACCAAATAAACTTGCCCTCTTTACTTACTGTGTATGACAGAGAAGGAGGAAGAAGGGAGGATGTATTCAAAGTGTGGAGCCTAGATGAAGGTGGTACCACTAACAAAATTAAGTCAAGAAGAGCTGGTGGGAGGGGCAGGGAGACAGAAATGATATTTAGCTTTGAGCATGTTCAGTGTGAGATGCCAACAGGACCTGAAGTTGAGAATGCCCAGCCTTCTGGGAAAGAGATTTACATCCTTAAATCACTCATTTAGAGGGAAAAGAAGAGATTATAAAAGTGAATAAAGTTGTAAAAGGAGAGAATATAGCAAAGAAAGAGAAGAGAACCTATGTCTAGGTCTATTTTTGAGTATAATCAGGAGAAAAGAAGAAGCTCTACAGGAATTAGAGAAAGAGCGATCAGAGGATAAAGACAGAATCATGGAAGTTGAAAGTGGAGTTATCAGAAGGCCACTGTTAGTAACACAAAATGCTTCCTGGAAGCCAAGAATGATGAAGACAAAGAAATGATCATTAGGAGACCATTGATGATCTTAAAGAGAGCTGTCTCAGTAAAGAAATGAGAGCAGAAACCAGATTTCTAGGATTCAGCAGAGTTTAGAAGTAGATGACCACTATTTGAGAGGATTGGTAGCAGAATAAAAAAATTAGGTGATTAGGAAAATCACTTTAATGTCTGTTGAAGGGGATACTGAGACTATATGCTTACAATTGAAAAACAGTGGGTAAAGGAATTGTTTCTAAATGTGCTCTAAAATATAGTGGAAAGAATGGACATAACAAAGCATTCACTACCATTTTTTGTGATATTATAATGTTTTCATTCAAAAATATTCAATCTAAATGGATTGTTGCAATTTAGCAATCTTCCTAACTTCAAGATTTTATAAAATAAACGGATGCTGGAGTTAACCGCGCCAAATGTGTTACTTTAAAATTGCCAAATCAATTTATTTGCCATCTATAAAGTAAAATCCCTCCTTCTACTGATCATGGAATTGTGTATTTGGGGATTTTTGAATTATAAACAGCAGACATTTTTCATAAGCATATAAACATCATAAGGATATACAATAAAGAGTTGTATAAAAAAAGATTGATTATATCTTTCCTATGTTGAAATGTAGGTAGTGATAAACCAAAGAAATCAAAAGGACAACAAAGTGATATTATTCATATTCTGACTGTTGTTATCATTTAAGTCTGTACATTTGAAGTACCTGAGAAATCACTATGTGAAAATAGAGGAAAAAATCACATGTAAGTTTGTTAGACTATGAAAGTATTATGAGATGGTGGGAATTTGAAGTGATGCCAAAACCTAATGCCACAGAAGAAAAAAAAAAAAAATGGATTCATTCTAGCAGTTTGATGAGACCACACCTAGAACAATGCATTTAACGTGGGACACTTCCAAAAGGAAAAAAAAAAAAAAAAATGAATATCTAGGAAACTGGAAATAGTTCAGAGACAAGCAATAAGAAAGATTAAGGGCTTGGAGAAACTGAAATGAAACAAGATTAAAAGGCCTTTCATTTGTTTAGCATGGCTAACAGATGACTAAAAGTGGGCATGATATCTGTTTATAAACATCTGAAGGTTGGGTGTAAACACAAAAGCTAGAGTAGAATTGTATAATATGGTACAAAAGGGATGTAACTTGGGAAAAAATTTCAAAAGAGAATTTAAAAGTAAATATAATGAAGCTATCTCCCATAGAGTGCGCATTTCCTTTTCTTTAGAGACTCTGCCAAGAATGAGGAAGTGTAGCAGAGAGCCCTGCAGAAGAGAATGACCTAACAGGTCCCCTGCAGATCTGATTTCTTCACTTTCACAAACCAGTAGTAACCTTCTTAAGCTTGATCCGTTTGCACAAAATTACTCAGAAAGTGTGTTTATTTACAGATTTTAGAAAATTAGCAGCACAGCATTTTAGATTCCTTGGCAATCATGTAGACTCATTTGTTCTGTCATTGGTAGAGCAGTATAGTAAAACAATGTTAAACCTAGCTCATACTGATGCTGGCCTCTAGAAGTCTATTCTCCCAAAGCTCAAAGGATTTGCTTAGAATTTACTAAGAAGCAATTGAATTACTTTATTTTTTAAGAATTGTGTATACTTCCAGCTGGTACACCAACAGGGAGTAACTCAAGAGATTTATTTTGGGATTATTTCTATAAGCGTCCAGTCTTCTGGTCTTCTGTTTTCTTTTCTTTTCTTTTTTTTTTTTTTTGATGAATGTAGTATCTCATTCCTTTTTTTTTTTTTTTTTTAGCCTAAAGTTTATTCTTGCTAAAGTGATGGAATTGTTTTCCCTTAAGGTTACTTTAAAATGAAATCAAAATGATGTTTTGGATTATGAGGTCTTAGAGAGCTTTGTTTGTTTAATTTGACTTATATAAAACCCAATGCCAAAACAGTGCTATGCACTCTTAAAAAAAAAAAAAACAACAAACAATAGCGATAACTGCAGAAGCATCCTGCCCCTGAGGGGTTGGTTAGGGGAGTGGTAATAAGTGAATCTTATATTTCCACTGATTTTCACTCTCAAGTCACATTTTCTCTCCTCCCACAAATGTGTTTTCTCAGATTAAGTCGAACATTTATGGATGTTCGATAGACTGATTCAGGTCCTGTAGGGCCTGCTATTGTCTTTGAATTACTTTCAGATTTTTCCAGCTAATTTTGAACTTCAGAATTTCCCTACATGTCCTTTCAGGCTCTGAGCTTCTCCCATTGATCTACTTTTCCCTCTGTGTTTTTTGCCTTGTAGAACTTTGTTGCAGTACCATACCAGGCCGACAGATGCTGCCACTTTATGATATTAACAGTGCGAGTTTCTTTTTCAGTAGTTGGGGCCTGAGATGAAGTGTGTGTTTAGGGGGAAGTGGAAGGCAAGAGAGGGTAAAGGTGAACTGGTAAAGTCTCTTAGAAGAGTAATTTGTTTTTTAATTGTGTGCTTATGAATTATTTGAATTTTACCACAAGTAAGATAGTAAGAAAACAATACAAAATAAATTAATTTTAAAAAGACCCTTCAACTTCAGGTGCTTCAAGTATATTTTAGGCAAGAAGATCAAAAATTGAATAATAACCAAATTTTAAAAATAGTACCTAAAAATACTGGAATGTTGGACTCAACATTTCTCTATAGTAATGGAAAGGGAAGGCTTTAAAATATGTCTTGGACAACCTGAGGGACATAAGGAATGTAATTCTTTAAACCAGTTTTTCGTGAACTGATATGTGAGATAATTTTAGGTGGTACAGGACAGATGATTTGTAAGTCCACAATATAGATTCATTTGCAAGGTCACCCTTTATTCATGGCTAATTATATTGGTTTTCCACTTATGGTGATGATAAAATTTTCCTTTATCAGATAAACATTTAATAGCTTATTTAAAGACAAATATTTAGTCAATAATATTACAGACATTAAGGCAATAATTATAAAAGTGGTATTTGATAGAAATCCTGACATAATGCCTTGCTAATCAAACAATACACCTTTTCCCATATAACCGTACTATTCTTTGTTTCTAATGTGCTTCTTACTTCCAATGTGGACACAAAACGTGACACTGTATAACACTCCTAGTGGTTTGCATTTAATATATGTATATTTAAAACTAGATGGATTAGAAGGTAATGATAAGAAGTTGAATAACTAATATTGTACTATAATTCTAGTTTTTTTTGATAACCTCTGTAAACATATTCTTACGTAGATGTATAAAAATTATGTGGGAGTAAAGTAACTTGAAAACAAGGTCAGTATTGCTGAAAATCTGATTTTAAAAGGGAGTAAAGAAACGTGCTAAGCAACTATATTTGTGTGAACATATATTAAAATATGAATTTTGTTTTATCCGAATTATGTATCTCCCTACCTTTATTTGGAGATCGATTTAGCATAACATTCTATACCCAAATGAAATTCAAAATTTTGTGGCCTTACAAGGAGAGTATTAAATTCAGCATTGTAATTAATTTTTTCTTATTTGCTATATAGCCACCGAGCAGTCCTAGAGACTAAATGATTCACAAAACATTTAAATTGCATATTTTGTCTGTAACATTTACACTGTACTAAAAATAATTACTAATTTTCTGACTACTGTTACCCCTACTACTACTACTACTTCATACTAGCTAAAAGTGGTCTTTGGGGTTAAACAGTGGCTAATTTAAACCTTAGATTGGCCATTTATTAGGAAATTGCTAAACATTATATGAGCCCTTAGTTTTCCTTACTGTAAATGGGGGAAAATAAGATCTGCAACTTTGTTTAAATCTGCCCATTGATATTTCTGTCTTAAGTGCCTATTAACTGGCATCCTCTTCAGGCCAGAATGTTCTCGAGACCATGCTCCAAATCCTCTATGTGCCAAACCCAAAAGAACCCTTTCTTCCTTGAGAACCAGGAAAGGGAACATTATGCCTAGCAAGTGCCTAAATCCCTCCTCCCCCCGAATTAATCTGCAGGAAAGAACACCTGGAAAGTGGTGAGAGCAGCGATGAATACCTTTATCAGTTAAAATTTACAACCTTACCTTTCCATTCCCTGTTAATAATTGCAGGTAATGCCCCACTAATTAAAAAATAAATTGTAACAAAGTATTCAATATCGGTTTTGCTTTTGAACTTGACAGTATTTGTACCAGTTGCATAAGGCCAAGCTGAAGTAGAGAGGATATTCATTTTCTGAACCTTTAACAGGATATAATTTAGTCGACAATATATTCCAAGTAAATCTTCTTTGAATGGGAGTAATTTATATGAGTTAATTTATAATCTCTCAGGCCACATTTAAGGCAGTGTTGGGGGCTATTTGTTGAATCATAGGCTTTGTGGTTAGAGACCGCTGAACGGTTTGTCTTTGGAAGTTAGGTTTCTTCGGCCTCAGGTTACTTAGCTCTTATATGGGCATAAATTAAAACACTTATAATTGGTGTTACGAAGATGCTCCTGAAATAGACAATAGGTTTTAGCAAGAAGTGATTAAACGGATGCAAAATTTATACTTTGTTGATTGTCTACTTTGCTTCAGCCGCTAGTTGCGATATAGACGTGTGCAATTCTATGTGGGTACATAATGCATGTGCAGAAGGCTTAGACATGAAATGTCACTTCAGCAATGTGCCTGGGGAAGCTCTGACGCTGCCTTGGAAGTCAGTCGTCGTTGCCTGACCTTTGGGCGTCTGGGAGGGATGCCTATACCTGCGCCCAGCGCTGGAAGGGGCCCAGGCCCTTCCCAGCACAGCCTATCCCCAGACTTGCTTACTCGTTCCTAGCATACGTTTTCACGGAAAAGAGTATTTTCTCCCTCCAGAGAAAGCTCCCAGTCTGGCGTGGGTTGGTTTTTATTTTACGTTGTTGCAAGTAGGCGAAGTCCCTTCTGTCTCCTCCCTTGGGGTAAGTGGACAGGAGTCCATCAGGACGTCCGCAGTGGCCTACACCCGGAGACGGTTAGCGGCAGAATTAGAGACGACTCTGGGGCTCTCCCGAACGAAGAAGCAGGTGGGGACAGACAGCGGTTCCCTTGTCAGGGGAGGGGAGTGTAGCCACGAGTCCCTCCCCTCAACCCGGAGGTCGCTCGGCAGGCGCCAGGCCGGTGGGGGCGGGGTGGGGACGGCGCTGAGGGCGCGGAGATTACCGCGGCGCCACCCGGGACACCCAGGGCCCCGAGCGTTCCCCACGCAGGACCGCGAACGATGACAACAGGCAGTCACCCGAGGTCAAATGTAAAGGAGTGTGTTCCCTGCGCGCCACCGCCCCTCGCTGCCTGCCCCCGGGCCCCCCGGCGGCCTCCGGTGGCCGCGGGCGGCGGCGGCCCCCGCCCCCAGCCCCGCGCGCAAGTGCGAGGCTGCCCGCGGAGGGGCGCACGCTCCGCCGCTCCCGGCTTCCGCGCAAAACTTCGAGCCCGTCCACGTGAAGTTGTCTCTCCCCTTTCGGAGGGGCGCAGAGCTTTGGGACAAGCCGGGGAGAGACGACTGCGGTGGCTAGGCGCGCGCTTTTTCTTTTCTTCCACTTACCCCCCCTCCACCTCCCCAACGTCAGTCCACAGTTTTGGCTCCTCTCCTTTCCTCCTCCCCCTCGGAGCCGGCTTGTCCCCCCGCCCCGTTTCTCCCCGACTTGTGTACGCTATTTGTTGGGGGGTAACCGAAGGGGATGTCCTGTTTTCACCAGAGGCACGGCACGAAGGGGAAACTTCGACACTGGAAGGAACGGGAGTAAATACCTAAATACGGACGTACGGATCCGCTGCTGGGACAGACACTTGAACTTCGGGATCCCGAGGTGGTTGGGACAGCAGGAGGTGAGTGCCCCCTTTTCCGACACCCGTTCTGGGGCCAGCCTACGGGGTTTAGGTTTAAGGGGCCCGTAAGCTCCCCGGGAAAGTGCGAGCGGCTCAGCGAGGGGCCCCGAGACCTGAGGACAGGGGGTGCCTAGCGGGACAGTGCGTGGGCGCCTGGGTCCCCGCGGGCGCTCGCAAGCGGAGTGCCTCACGCCCAAGGGCTCGGGCCGCTAGGACAGCAGAGGTGCCCTGTGCGCTGGAGGACGCCCCGGCGTCCGGAAGGTCCGCTCGGAGCCTGCGTGCGGCTCGTGGGCCCGCGGTGGAGCAGGCGCAAAGCCCGGTGCGCGGCTCCCTACCTGCACTCCGCCCCTGTCTCGCAGAGGAGCGTGTCCCGGGGTCTCCCCTCCATCCTTCCTGTGACATTTATTACTTTGTGATGACCCCCTCGGTAAGCCAGGCGCAAGGATGCTGACTGGGGTCCGGTGGAGGGCCCCGGGCGGCTGAGGTTTTCACGATGCTGGGAGCGTGTGTACGTTCAGTGCTTGTGCTCTGATCTCCGGGCACGAACGAACTGGGCTCTTAAACTGCGGCCATCCCACTTTAATAGTTTTTATGTGGCGTGGTTGAACGTTTCCTGCAGTATGCCAGGGTCCGTGAAATTAGAGGCGCCTTGTCAGAGGAGTCGCGTTCATTGGCTCGGGACACGGATGCCATGGAGGGATTATAACTTCTCCGAACGGAGGGACCTGGCCGGGGGAGCAGGTTTTCTCTCGTTTCAGAGCTTGCTGGGTCGAGGGGTGATTGTGGGACTGCAAGCGGCTCGCTGTTTTAGCGTCGTTAAGCAGGGTTTGGAAGTAGACCGTGTGTGTGCTTGCTTTATTTTACGCCACACAGCAACCAGAACTTTCGTTTACCAGCTTTTTAAAAATATTTCTTTCTTTGTATGCGTAATTCGGAACAGCTTGGAGCTAGTAGGGAATTTGCCGACGGCGTCCCTTGGCAGAGTGGTGGCAAAACTGGAGAGCGCACTTTAATTTTGTCATCTCTTCCCTAGTTGGGGTTGTGGTGTCTCCCCTCGCCGCCCACCTCTCTTTCCCTTTCCCTTGAAGGCAATGGGGTTTGTTCTTTGGGTGACTGTGTGTGTGGGAGGGTGTTGTTTGGAGACGCTCTTCTCTCCCTTTGCCCATGAGCCTCTCGCCTGCACTACCGAGCCGTCAGAATCATTCATGAATCCTAACCTGAGGGCAATGGGGGAAGGTGCAGGTCCCTAGGCCCTTTCTGCCAAGGTGCAGTAGAGAGACGAGGCGTGTGTTTTGGTTTCAGAGCAGTTCCACGTGGAGTTCCTCCGTGTGCGTGTGTGTTGTGTACTTGATCTGTGAGGAGGTAACAGGAGTCTCGTGTTCAAACCCAGTGGGCCGTTGGCCATTAATTTGCTTTCCTGGCTGTCATTACAGACACTTCCAAAATCTGATACCTAAGAGAACCAACAGGTTAGGTTTCACATTAAGAGCTCATACTTAACAGTTTTCTTTCTCCCTTACCCCTTTTGGCTTGGCACCCTGGGATCAACGTAACTGATGGAGCGAAACATATCTTCTCCAACGTAGCGTTTTGGTCCTCTTCTCTTCAGCGGCCGCTTTTTGCACCCTCCGGGCGTTTGTCATTTTCAGTGCGGAGCTCCTCCGGGACTTGGGTGGGAGTCTAAGGAGAGTTTAACAACCGCGGGATCCCCTTCAACAGCTTCTGAAGTTTCATTTACACTAGGTGACTGACAGTATTGAAAGTCGACGATGATTTTTTTTTTGTTTGTTTGATGGGTTCTTTTGGTTTTTATTTTTAATAGAACAAGGATTGTGCTTTATAACCTTTCCCGGGTGGAACTTCTTAAGCAGAAATATAGTCCCCTCCTTTTTCCTTTAAAATATTTTTCTGGCCAGGTCTTAGCCCAAAAACCAAAAACTGGGAAAAGGGACATGGAGAGGATCCTAAAACAAAATATTTGATACGTATTAATGTGCATTTAATGGCATTTGTGTATTTAAAAAAGTAGCATTACCCCAAGAAATAAGTAGCAGTAGTAACAAGAGACAAACTTTTGTGTCGAGCTAGATTGCCAGAGTATAATTTTTATGGCAACAATATCAAGTGCAGATATTATTACATCCATTTTTATTGTTATTGTAAACCATAGAAATAGTTTGTTCCACCTGATTAAAAGTTGTAAGTCATTCAGAGTTAAACCAATTTTTGGAAATGACTACTAGAAAGTTAAAACCTTTGACTGTTACAGCTGGGAAAGTAACATAATTAGATTACCTGGAAACTGTTCCTTTCCCCCCCTGATTATTAGGGATGTATCTTTGTCTTTTATAATAAGTGAAGGTCTAAAATCAATGTGGTTTTCAAAAGCCTGTTTTCTTTTGTCAATTTCCTGAAAATTGTATCCTTCAGCATTTTAAGGCCATCATAATTAGAGATTATTTCACAGATGTAACATAAAAAAAATTACTTGATTATTTTATTTACTAGTAAGTATTTATTTTATTGGATACTAGAAACTTAATTTTTCCTTGACAAAATGAAAAGTTTTACATATATGTATATATTCATAGCTAATATTTATTTCAAATACGTTCAAATTCAAAAATTAAAAATACTCAGATTTGTATAAAAATAAATTGTTCAAGACAATCATTATTGTTATTAAAAAATACAGATACTGCATTTTAGAGGATTCGTAGAAGCTATTGGAAAAAAAATTATCTTTGCACTAAAGTTTCCTTTTTGAGGAGCTGCTAACAGATGAGTAGTGTGTCATTTTGCTATATTTTTTCTTTTAAAAAACCTCCTTGACTTAAAAAAAAAAAAGTTCTCCATTTCTGAGTTTCCTTTTTATTTATATTGTGATTTGGGGTGTAAATAAATTTTACATAGCCACGGGAAATAGAGTGTCCAGTTTCATGTTTTCAATCTCTGTTGCAAGCTCTAAATGACTGATGCCATGTCTAAAAATATATTTGTGTGGCTTGGTATTTCATTTTTAAAAATTTGTGCACTGTGATTGAATTATCCAGAATTTTTAGAAAAATAGAATGTTAGAAAAACCGTAACTATTGTTATGAAAAGTTAGAATGTTGGAAAGTTCACATTCTAACTCTGAAATAATAAAATTAATTGTTTTTCACCCAAAGGAACTTTTTATGCAGAATTCAAGAAAAGGGGAGATAATCCTTTTCAAGACTTAGTGAAATGTTAAGTAATTTAAGAGTGCAAGTATTTATTATGTTTTTCATTATCTTTTTTTTTTTCTATTAGGTAAATGCAGGGACACTGAACATTCAGTAGAAACAGGCCCCCCTTAATAAGGAGTTTATTCACCATAGTTCTGTATTGCAGCTGCTGATCATATTTCATGGAGCTGTTAAAGCACTTAAACCCTAAAATTAGGTACTGTCTGGTTGTAAATATTTCAGATCACTCATTTAAGAAACAAACAGAAAAGCATGCTATCAAAAGTAGAATCTTTTCATTGAAGAGCTGAACGAACCTCTATCGAACACCTTGTTATTTTTTCAGTGAGAATATAATCATGACAGTTTCTTTTACACATGTATATTATTCTTACATACTCTAAACTCTTATGTGTCTCCCTGTAGAGTATCTTAAAGTAACTGTATTCAGAAATACAGTTGGGGGATTTTATTACAATGGTTACTAGGTGAATGAAATCAACACCAAGGAGGAATAGGATGAGGTTGCATTATACCTGCTTCTCTCATGAATTTTTCCCAGTGAGCTAAGAAATGACATGCTCTTTTAGGCCTTTATACTAGAGGTGGGTGAGATGGAATGTATATTTAATTGGAGTATGTGTAATACTTCATTTTGCAGTTAGATGTGTTTTAATGTGGCAAACACTGAATATTCATTATATTTTACATGGAGCTGAACTTGGCGTCATTTAGCTTGAATTTGAGTGGAAGAAAATATACAAGAATCACATTCAAAAGCAGTACAAGCACCTTCGATTGCTTTTAAGTTTGAAGGCTTCGTAAACATTACTGTCACTTACTATTGCTCGTGGCACTGCACATTAATATATGCCTTGGTGATACACAGATTTGCTCTTGAAAGTTTGTGGCTCTTATCAGGTCCCCATCAATGTTTTTTACTAGTAGAGAGGTATTGAGAATGAATACTGCTAGCCTGACTTCCCTAACTTCTTTTTCATCTTTTGGAAAAAGAGATGAAACAGATTAATTTAAAAATAGAAACCGTTTTGGGTTATCAAAACCACATTTGTGTGATGGTTTAAAACAGTTTCAGGGAGTGCACCTCTGAGTCTCACTGTAACCTTTTCTGTCATTGAAAGGTGCTAATTGATCTCAGGGAACTGACATAATAGTATAGTTTGATATTTGAAACCTTTCAGCATTGGTCTGGCCCTTTCCTCACCCTGAGATTTTAGTGCATGGCTGATAAAGACTAACACTGCATTAAAATGCAAGGAATTCTAATTTTTTTCTCATATGAAACATGTTAATACAGTATAGTACTATTTTAAAGCTTTTATTTATATACAGTAAGTAAATTTATTTTAGTATACTTCTGGGCCATGAGAGAAAGACTTATATTATCATATTAGGATTTTTATTATCATTTTTCACAAGTAGATTTTTTTCAGATTGGAATTTTTAGGTAAAATCCGATTACTCTGATCACATTTAAATACTTTAAAAGTGAAGTTTAATTCAACCAATAGAGAATAGCCATCTTGAAATTTAATATCTGAAGTATATTTTATTACATATTTTGTATCTTAAAGTATATTTGGAAATAAAAATTGCCAGTGTAGTTTTTTTATAATTGTAATTTTCCTAAGTAATCATCATTGTCATCAGTCCTTGTCATCATCATAACATCATAGCTGACATTTACTGAGGATTTACTTTACGACAAACTCTTTAAAGTATTCATGTGAATTAGTTGACTTGCATCTTCTCAACTATGCCATGCATTAGGTACTTTTATTATTCCCATTTTACACATGAGGAAACTGACACCCAGTCATGCAGTAGAGCCAGGATCCCAACTCTGCAGTCTGACCCCAGATCCCTTATCCTTCAGAGTTGTATTAGACAGTTGCTTGCACCAGTTATATCTGAATTCATTTAGGAAGCATCCTCCCCCCCAAACATTTTATTTTTATATTATTAGTTATGTATTCATTTCTAAGGATATTAGAGAAAATATACTAAATTTCACTTGAAACCTATATGTTCATGGATAATATTGTTTAAGACAAGGCCAAAATAGTATTGAAGTAAAAATAATTTTAAAAAGCACCAGAACCTATTTTAAAGAAATGTGTTTAAAAAACAGTGAATGTATGTTTGGCTAAAATAGCCAAAATCATGGAAGTTGGTGGCAAATGACTAATTTGGAGAAACTGATACTCTGGAATGCTTCCCAAATGTTATGACTAGATCTTTTTAACACTTAATTCAATGTAGAATTTTCCTTTACTTTTTAAGACTTATCCATTGTTAGAAGTTATCAGTTTTACAGGGTTCGTTTTGTTTTGTTTTGTTTCATTTGCTTGTTTGTTTGTTTTAAGCCTGAATGCTGGTTATGAATCTCAAATCTACACATTTATGTTGAACCAACTAATAAGGACTACATCTAGAGACAAGTTTAAATTTCGATGGGATCATCTTTATTTTGGAAATATTTTCAACTTACAGGGATATCAGAGTGCATTTTTAAGCTTTTCTCTAGGTGAACATTTTTATTTTGCTGTTCATAATCTCTTATAACTTTAATGCCTTTTTTTTTTTTAACTGAAGCAGTGGTTTTCATTCTTTACTTATTTATGTATTTAACCACAGGTCCCTTTATTCGAGTAAAAACTGACACTGTGCCCACTAGAGAAATATCCACTGCTCTGAGTGAAGCAGGATGTGAGTGGCCTGTGAATCACTCGCCAACACTCTCCTCCAACCCAAAGTCTCTGTAAGGGTCTTCGAGTGAAAATCACTGCAAAAAAGGAAAAAATCTGATGAAAGTGGACAATTTGGGGTACCAGTTCTAGTGTGTTAGTGTGTCATCCAAAACAAAAACAAAAACAAAAAGCAGCTCTCAAATACCACAAGATATCTCTAGTTTAATGCATAGGCAATAGATACATCTGTCTACGCTCATATAACTTGAATATCTTTATTAACCACTTTGCAACTTTATTTCAGTTTAGTACTGAGAAAATGAAAATAGTCAAAATGTCTCCCACAGAGGGTTACAGGTCCGAATGAGGCACACAGAATTTGTACATGCAAAGATTTGTTTTATTAGGGCACCTTTTTTTCCTTTAAAGACTTTGTGAAGAAACATCAGCAGTGGCATATAAATTTAAGTGGCCTTAGCTTTTCATGTAAATTATTGCTACCATGTCTGTTATTCTTTCATCCTTTCTTTATAAAATGAAAGGGACATTTCTTGTGAAAGACGACAATTAAATAATAAAATTTACATTCATATGCCATTAAATTTGATTCTACTCACAAAAACGATAGCATTAAATTTGAAATTCTGTCCTTAATAAAGTAAGTGTACTACTTACTGGGAGAGCTTATTCTCTGCAAGGTCACATACGCAACTTACAGGCCTCTGCATATACCCAGTGGAGTGATCTATTCACTACATTTCGCCCTTGACTCGGAACTCCCTAATGTTTAAAGAATTTGAATATACCTGAATGTTCTGACTAAGAGAGTGAATATGTCTACCTTAATGTGTCCAGCATGTTGAAAGAGATCATGATGGAGAGTCAGCAGGTCTCTGAATTAGCTAATTCTTTTTATTTAAAATTTTATATTTTAATGCAGATGTATATTCATGTATGATTATGCTCTAGTAATTCTAGCCAAATTTAATCACAAGGTGGGTGAGTCATGTTCAAATTTCATTTCCCAGGTTTTCAGTAATCTCAAACTGTGCTTCTAGTAGGTCACTTAAGAATGCAAAC
Source organism: Rousettus aegyptiacus (assembly GCF_014176215.1). Taxonomy (NCBI): domain Eukaryota; kingdom Metazoa; phylum Chordata; class Mammalia; order Chiroptera; family Pteropodidae; genus Rousettus; species Rousettus aegyptiacus. Next base: position 161,969,115 of record NW_023416284.1, read on the forward strand.
CTTAATACTGTCAAGATGAGCAGTGCTACCAGAATGTTTTATATGATCTTTTAGATGTTAAGACAATGCTGTTGTTTTATTTTTCTTAGTTGACCCAAGAAGATTTTTAATTTAGGTCTGTCCTGTCTCAAATGTTTTGTCTCTTTAGTTTTTAAAGTCTTCATTCAAAAAAATACCTAGCAAAGTTCTGTGTACATGTAAATGCTTTTTAAATGCCTTTTTATTATCACTGTTGCTGAAGACATGCAAAACTTAGAGTGAGATGAATAGATTTTTCAACTCCGCATGATTTTGAAGACTTTAGAGCCTTTAGTTTCTTATTATATTATGTCTTAGTTTTTCTTGGCATATACTATTCACAAGGAATGGTTAACATAGTAAGTAAATTGACCATGGTAACGAAGGTCACAGATTTAATCCTCAGATTATTATGTTAGCTTTAGGCAGACACTTGTCCTCTATGCACTTCTCATATTGTCTTTGTCATAAAAAAAAAAAAAAAATTCTTATCTTGACTGCCTTTCCTGGGGGACCACTATGGACTATGCTGGATCTGTCTCTAAGGCTCTCCTCCCCCTCCCTAGGGTGTTCACTCACATTTGTTCATGTTCTTCTTTGATTTAAAATCCTTCAAAATTTTTTTCTGCTGCCTATAGGACAAATTCCAAAATTATTAGCAGGGAGTACAAGGCTTCTTCATGCCTAGAACCATGCTCAGGTTGCCATTCTCATATCTCACCATCCACTCAGCTGTATGGAACACTGCAGTTTTCAAATACACCCTGGTCATTTTCACTTGATTTCTTTGTGCATGTGATTCTTTCCATCTGGAAGATACCTTTCTTTGCCCCTGAAACTTCCTTTTCTACTTCTTTTTCAAGACTCAAGGCACAAAATGCTACTTCTTCTGGTCAGTTCTTCTGACCTCCAAAGGTTGAATTGGATATTTCTTTTATCTTTACCACCAAAGCACATAGTTTCTACCTTTAGCATAGCACTTGTCACATTGAATGTAACAGGTTACATGGGTGTAAAGCCTGCTGTAGGCTGAGAATTTACTGAAGTGATTACCAATATTTGTCATCTCTATATCTACGTTAAGTCAGAGCCAGTAAATTCCTGTTGAGTGAATGCTACCGACCCCGAGAAAGAAGATAACCTACCAAAAAAGGCTCCTGTGGCTAGCTGGGCTCAAATTTAAAAGCAGAGTCTAGCAGCCATTTCTAAACAGGGGCCTCTCACATAAGCCACGCTGCAGGGAGAAGCCTGCACTATGCTGCTTAAATGCACTGTGTTCCTGCCATCTGAGCAGCCTTTATAAAGGAGTTCCTGGAATTGTATTTCAACCGATAGGACTGAGATTTTCTCCATTCAGTTGGAACGTGATGCTATATCCTCATTAGCATCTTCACCAACCACTCACAATGGCTCCATTCTAACCAATCAGGACAGTGCTATTTGGACCAATCAAACTGTGAAGATGTGGAGCCCTCATTTGCATAAGAACAGACCAAACAGGGACCAGGAGCAAGGACTTCTCTCTATATAAGTCAGCTCTCTTTTGCTCTTAGAGTGTACTTTCCATTTCCATCCCAAACTGACAACCTCATTTCCCTGGCAGGAGCTGAAACACTGAAGACATCATGCCAAGCAGAGTGGAGCCTACTGGAGGGCCATATTACGGAGCTGTCTAGCCAGAGGGGGCCTCACCCCAGGGCCTCCTGGCAGCCGTGCTGTTCCACAGCCATGCCGTTTCATAGTAGAGCTGTAACATTATTGAGTTATATATCATGAGCTCTTTGCACTGAATAAAGTCTCTTCCTTCACTGCATCCCCAATTAGGGATTCCTGTTGGCATTGAAATGGCACCAACGACTATCAGTACGTAAAGGAAATGGGATGAGAGCAGTGGTGGTAGTCCCGGACATCCTCTGCTATGAGATTAGGATCAGTGGTAATAGCTGTGACCATTACAAGGCAGAACAGCCTTAAGAACATATTTGGTATTTACCCAGTAGACTTGCAGTTCTGAATTCAGGCCAAGCTTATACATATGCGTGTATTGATGTAGAAGCGTGTGGCGACTGGGAAGTCAGTGATCTAGTGGATAAACCATGGATCTTGACAATCTCTGGAGATATGGGTAGTTCATAGCGCATGAAATCTGAAGGCCCCAATTTTTTTTTATAGTGTAGTGGTTAAGTGCAAAGACTATGGAGCCAGGCTGCTTGTGTTCAACTCCATCTCTGACACTAACAACTCTATAATGATGAGCATGTTATTTAAACTGATGCTTCAGGTTTTTTTATGTGTAATAGAAGACACTTCATGGTGTTTTTATGAAAATTCAACAGGTAAATGTATGTGTATATTTAGAATAGTGTCTAAATACATGAGTTGTAGTTTTTATTATAATTGTGTACCCTCCATTAGATTACCCAAAATATTCCAGAGATTTTTAGAACCGAAATTCGTTTTGGGGACATAGACAGGGGACTTTAAATTGAGTCATCAGTGTTCCAAGTACAATTTTGTATTCTGGGGTGATCTTGCCAAATCGAAGGCTGTACTTGGAGCTCTAAGAGAAGACATTAGAGGTACGCAGAACTCAGCTTTGGCCATTTATGTTGCACACTATTTTTTTTTTAACAAATACTTCCACATACAGTGATTTCGATTATTTAGGGCTCTATATGGTTCCTTAACTACTTTAAATAATTATAAGCACACTCTATAATGGTACTCATTTTACAGCCAATATTTGTTTCCTCAGTTGCTTTTTTTTTTCATCCTGAAGGCACCAATTTCAAGAATTTGTATAATTTTCAATTGACAGTGGGATTGATGAACTCAGCATAAACTTTTAAAAAGATAAATTTTAAATATTGCTGATTCTTATCATTGCAGAAGGTTATTAGTACTTCTGTTTCAGAATTTATCACTCGTCCTTGGATTCAGTTGTAATGATTCTGTGGTAGAGTGGGGCTGAGGGAGGAAGGAAAGCTAAAATGTTAATTGTCAAGGTTTTTTTTTTATTTGTTTGGTTTTTGTTTTTTTACTGCTTATCTGGAAGTGTCGCCAGATGCATCTGTAAAAAAAAAAAAAAAAAAAAAAAGATGGTATTGTGCCTGAATTGTCAATATATTTAGAACGGCATTTCTCAAACTATAGTTATTGGCCTTTTGAGCTGGATAATTCTTTGTTGGGGATGTGTGTGCTTCTCCTGTGCACTGAGGGTGTCAAGTGGCATCCCTGGTCTCTGCCCACTAGATGCCAGCAGCACCCTCCCCCGAGTTTGATGGTGTCTCCAGACATTGTCCGATGTCCTCTGGAAATAAAATCACCCCTAGCTGAGAACCCATTATCAAAGTAGATTTAAGATCACTTGTTATTGTCTAAAGATTTCCAAGATCTGTACAAGAGGATGGTTCTGTTTTCTGTCAAGTGTGGATCATCATTCTTTCCAAATTAAACACAAAGTCAGACAACTCTGATAGGTCTGTGTTGATAGATAAACTTTACAGAGAGAGGATTTACAGATAAACTTTACACAGATGACTTATCTTCAGGATATTTTCCTTTTTGGGAAATAATATAGGAATGGGGGGAGCAGAATACCTGGGTAAGTATGTAGGAGGAGGATACTTGAATCAATTACATGGCTATTCTTTCTATTATTTTTCAGTGGATATTTTTATTTATCAGTGGATATTTTTTATTCATTTTTCATAATTATAATTGTCCCCTCAGTAGATAAACATTCAGTAATGAGAAACTTAATTTATTTAGTTTGTGGTGTCAGAAAGAGTAAAGTTAACTGTCATTATAACTAAGACTAAAATACTTAATGAATGAAATCATTTGTTTATTTGTAATGAACAATTTTCAAATGAAGTATGCTTTGTACCACAAAAATCAGGAGCTTGAGTTTAATAACATTGGTACAGTCTGGAGAAAGTAATTCCAAACTTATGTTCTAATTCTATAGGTTTAATCTTGACATATACATTTTATCCATGAATTGATGTGCAGTTGGCTGCAAGTAAATGTGCAGTCTGAGTACTACCTCTGACCTCTGCCTAGTTCAGGTATATGTGAAAGATGTTTCAAAAATCACTGAAATAAACACAGTGGGAACATGCAATGTTAGCATAAATGAGAGAAGATAACTTTGCCTACAAGAATTTTGGGTTGAATGTGAAAATTATTTTGAAATATGAAACAATATTTTAAATGTATGATTAAATTAATACCTATATGACATCTAAACGGTACAGAACTCCTTTTTAAATCTCATTAGTAATTGCAAAGATACTTGAAATTCCACACGTATATATCGTCTAATTTAGTGGTTTTACTTTAATTATATTAGGTAGGTAATCGTGTTATCTGGAAGTCGTCAGGCTGATCTGGGGATTTCACATCATTTACTAATTGATGCTGAAGCAGGCAGAGCAGAGGTACTTAAAAATAAACTCTCTTTCTTCCTCCTTTCTCTCTCTTTCACTCTCTCTCTCTTACCTTTCCTTTGATTTACACTTTAATTTTTGAAATGTACTCTTAAGGGGGCAAAGTGGCTGCAAATAGCACACTATGTGTGACCAAAATGTCTTTCTGTTTTCTAAGAGAAGGACCTGGCACAGCTACTTGTTAGCAGAGAGATGAAGTGGGTGCTGGGCAACCCAATGACAGCTGGGGACCAGTCCAGGGGCGTGAATAGGGGGCGGTGCTTAAATCACGAGTTTGCAGACAATGGAGGAGAGTCCAGCTCCTTGCATTGACAGGAGGTAAAAAGAAGGTCTAGCAAACCTCAAGTCTACCCAGGTCCTTTATGCCTGACATTGAACAGAAAGCCTGGTAGCCCTTTAGTCATTGGAGAATAACCAGCAAACCGGAGGTCCCATTTTTCCAAATGATTTCTTCTTAGGTTCGTAAATCAGAGACCCCCTTTTCTCCTCCAGAGAATTCAAGTCACATACCTACTTTCTCAGGCTGATTCTTTGTATGGTGGATCCTAATGTAATATTTAACCGTATTTATGAATGACTTTATGGCATAAAATACAATAGGCACTTCCTTTCCTTTCCCTGGGATATTCTAACCACCATTGTCCTCTGCTGCCCTAACTCCCTTAACCTACTTGCCTCTTATTCTTTTGCTACCTACGGGACAAAAACTCTACTCATCTTTCAAGGCTTAGCTCAAATGTCACCTCCTCTGGGAAGCCTTCCCTTAGGTTCAGGCAGAATTTATTCTTTCCTCTCTGTAATACCAATAGACACCTTATTTGGGCTATTACTATAACAGCACATTGTGCTTGAGCTAATTATATGTGAGCCTGTCTTCTAGTGAGATTCGGAACTCACTGAGGAGAAAGATCATACCTTCTTCACTCAGTAGTCCCAATGTCTGGGCATGTTGATGGAAATTACCTGCCCTATTCCATGCATGCCTTCAAAGGACATATGTCCAAAGCCAGATAACTACAAAGAAGGAATCCCATTTACATTTTGGAAACTGATTCTCTTTTGCTTACATTCGTCGAAACAAGTTTATTGGTTATTTTCTATTCTAACTCATTTAAAGCTTTATTTGTACCAAACTATTACTGATTTTCTAGCATAAGAAACACTATATCCAGCATGAACTGGTATTTTGAATAAACTGAACTTAAAAAGTCAGATTCTAGTTGAGGTTTACAGTATTTCTATTTATAGTTTTCTCCAGAAACAAAGTTTGGCTCCTTCTAGTTGCTTTCTGCTGACATAAATTTCATGTTATTTTGAAGAATTTTTAATTCTTAGAATTATGGGCTTTATCTGAGAGGAAGAATGTTTTGTATTTGTTTATATTAGTGTTTCAAAATGTGGGGATCAAAAATCTCAGATGCGTATGTTAAAAGTATATATGTAGCTTTTTGGTGAAAAAAATTACGTCTTTTTTTTAAGGCACAATTGACAAAGGAAAAATTTTTGTTTAGTTTCTAGTGGTTTGTTTTTAGGCATTTTCCACAAAAAAAAAGATGAGCAAGACCCTTCAAAACCACCAACTTGCTTATTTAGGGAGAAAGAAAACCCCTCCTATGGTAAAAAATAACATTAAATTAAAATTATTTTTTCCAATAGTTTTGAAAATTGTGGTTTTATTTCCTTGTGTGAGTCATTTCTGAATGCAGTACATGATTGTACTACATCATGATGAAGCATATTTGCTCTATATTTTAGTAGGTCACATTAGTCATCAGAGAATCACATCAGAAGAGGAATTGAGCCTAACCTTTCCTTTTGCAGATAGATGCTGGATTAAAGACATTAGGTGATTTATTCGAAAGGAAGCTAAAAGGAGAACCTTTACCGGAAACACCCTAAGTGCTTTTAACCTTACTTCTTGCTGCCTTAATTTTTCTTTGTGTTTGATAAAGAGTTGCAGATACTGGAATCAGACTGCCTTTGTGTATGTACAGGCCCTGCCACCTCCTCACATTAGCATGTAAACCTTTGGGAAGTTATTTGCTGAACTGCTGAAAGTCATAGTTCCCACGTGTATAAACTGGGGAGGATAATACTGATAATAGTACCTGCCTCATGGAGTTGTAGGGAATCACTGAGCTCATACAGGAAAGACACTGAAGGCACTGAGAACACTTGGTATATATTTTGAATTGATTTTTGAATACACTGCTAGTGTATTTATTATTCAAAAAAGGGATGCTCATGCTGCTGAAGCATAGGTTTTTTTAAATCAATTTTTTTTTTTTAAACAAAAGTAATCCATGAGTTCTGTAACACATTAAAACAGATGTAACAGGGATTAGCTTTGAAGGGAGAGACTGGGTAACAGACGGAGGGAGGCTTCTGGAATGCCGATAATGCTCTTTATCTTGATCTGATTTCTGGTGACATGCTGGTGTTTATTTAAGAAAAATTCATCAACTGTGTACTAGTGATTTGCATATTTTACTGGGTGAATATTATACTTCACTAAAAAGCTAAAAAATACCGATATATTTAAAGAAAAAAGCGGATGTCCCCACTTTATTTGTCTCTTCCACCATCAGGGTAAATTGTTGTACTTTAGTGTCATTCCTGTCACACATTTTTTCCCCACTGTGTGTAAAAGTTAGAACTATATGAGGATGTAATTTATTTTTATTTTACATTTTTAAATGGATCATCAGTTGTCTTGAAACTTACCTTTGATTTGCTGTATTTGAACACTTCTCCACATTAATACACATAGTTTGGGGTACTTCTATTTAATGTATACTTAAGTTTTATAATTTAACCGTTCCCTTCTTGGTATGTATTTAGGCTGATTCCAGATTTTTACAATTACAAGGCACATTGCAGTGATGATTTTTATATATCTCTGTGTGTATTTGCCAAAAATTCCTGTAGGTAAAACTCTAGATGTAGGATTAGCAGGTGAAAGAGCATATGCAAATTTCAAAGATGGTGCCAAAATACTTTTCAAAAAGGTTATGACACTTTGCATTGCTATGGCAATGCTTGTGTCTTTCTCATAAAAGCACAGGGCAAAGTTTCCTGCTTACTTGAACATTGTAATTAACTGTGCTCTGGTTAATAGGAAGCTTTGTAATAGTAAATTTCTTGAGACTCATACACTAATTCACTGATAAGTGCAAATAATTATGTTAACCGCATGTGTAACAAATTTCTGTTATATATTGTTAACATCTCACTCAAGGATTGTTACTACTCAGTTGCATGAATAATTATTTATATTCATAGTTCTTAAACTAATTTGTAGGAAAGAAAAAAAATCTGTGTATATCATATTTATGACATGTTTTCACTTAGCACCATAAAATAGTTATAAAAATTATTAGGAGAAATGGCTCTAACTCTGATGTTGATGAGAATTTACGAGGAATTATTTATTGTTATTCTATTAAAAGCCAACTATGTTCCAGACACAGTTCTAACTAAGCACCTTACATATTTTCTTACAGTTTTTAAACACATAGATGAAAGGTATGGACATTATATCATTACATGTGAGATTATTCCATTCTGAATGTGTTGACAAATATTACCATATACCAAAATATCAACTGTGTTATATCAATGTAATAATTTGTAAGTCTGCAAAATGTTAGTCTGTTTAATTTGAAAATTAAAATAAATGCATCAAAATTCTGTAAATTGCTGCTCAAGTCCTGGCTAAAGTAACGTGACACTTAAAGTTTAAAATGAAGTGTATTAATCATTTGGCTTTATTGTTAGGGCATTTTTGTAGAAAATTCTGTGTCCAGAATATTCAGTACTTATAGTTTCTGGTTAATTAAGATTCTGGCTAACCTTTAATAGTTATCTACTGCTTTAGTAGAGTAATCCAACTCAAAATAGCTAACTTATTCTTCCAGCATTGGATAAATATGGCTATCAATTTTTGTGGGCTTTTTTTTTCTCTTTTTTTACAGAATTTCCTGTTATTCTAAGGGATTCAATAGGACTTATGCACATAAAACTGAAAATTATATTACTATGGGGAAACAGCTTTGTGCCTTTGAGAAGGAACTCTCTTGCTAACTTAAGTACTGAATGTGTGTAGAAGAGCTAACATATTCCTCCCAAGAAATTTCATGTATGCAGTTAAAACACTCTTAAATTGATTAAGGATTTGTTATATATTTCCAGAAGCACTCAAGAGTACTTTTATGGTTATAAGAGTAGAGTGCGTTAGAATGCCAGAAACCAATGAATACGCTAGAGGCCTTCAAAACCATGCCCAGCATTCCTGACTTCACCATATAAACACGCAGGGCAGCCTGGAAAAACAAAACAACTCCCCTTCCCCCAAACATAGATACGCCTCTGATAACGCTTCAACTAGCTTGAATATTAATTTGCTACTTTTTTTGTTAGAAGTAATTTTTATTACTTAGCAAATGGAATGGAGAAGTAATAAATATAACCGGCATTTTTTTTTTCAATTAAAGTATTTTTCGATATCATATTTGACCAGATACTTTTATACTTTTTGGAGAGTGTATTATTCTATAGCAATCACAGTGTTTTGCCTATTAATCAGGGAAGCTAAAAAGCATTTTATAAATGTTGAATCAAAACTCTTACGGCTGTGAGGGAATTAAATTTCAAGCAATATACTCCTTTTATAGGGTGAGAAACTGAAGTATGGAGAAATTACAAGGTTTTCCCAAAGCCATACGTTAAGCTGTGGCAGACATGAAAATCTATGATTCTTTTTGCTTGATTTAATGTGAAAATTCATGAAATTAAAGTTATCTATTTCCTGACATGCGCCTTAGTTGTGTTTATTTATTTACTTATTGATTCACTCATTTATTCATACATTTAAAGGAATTAATGTTTTTTGCAAGATATATTCTTGATACAGGGACTATGAATAACATTTTAAATTTATCTTAGTTTTTTCTTTTTTTTTTAAAAGAACCTCATTGTATTTTTTTCTTGATGATGAAAAAGAATTTAAGGCATTAAAAAACAAGTGAGATTGTCTAGGTATAGGGCACAGCAGTGTCAGAAGCACCTGAAGCTTCTTTAGGAACTAATAAAGTTTGTCCAAGTGCTTGAACAAGAACTTGGCTGAAGCCTTTGATAGCTCTGAAGCATAGAGTGGTAACCAGGAGAAACTACAGCACTCATCAAGAGTATGGCAAGAACTAATATATGCATCTCTATAATGGGGTGTCTTTGTATTTGATTTAGTCAGGAGGAGGCAATTATTCTGCTTCTCTGTCGTCTTTTTGAGTTTCAGTTCTCATGTTTTAAATTCTTATTCATTTTGATCTTTTTCTTATAGCTAACTTTTTTTATCCTCTTGATTTTTTCCTCTCAGCAAATAGTATGTGTCAGACCGCACTTCTTGATTGACCAACTGGTGCCACAGGTAACTTCATATGAAGAAAGTTATCTAGCACCTTCCCCCAGCAGAGTGCCTTATAACAGGGAATCCTGAGAGTATAGGGATGCCATCCCCCCTAACTTCTGCTCCAGAGAGTTTAATGAACAATTGTTATTGGTTTGTTTCTTGTTTTGTTCTTTTCCTGCCGCCTTGACACTTAGCACTCAGACTTGGCCCAGGCTCTGGGGCTCACCAGCTCTCCTCTTGAAAGGGTTTTTTTTTTTTTTTTTTCCGGGGAAGCTACTCAGGCCCAACAAGAACTTAGAGCCCTGGGAGTCCGAGCCCTCAATTGTATAAACAAGCCCCAGCATGTCCAAGTCCTAGGCAAACCAGACCTTCCTGTAGCTTAAACATTAGTCTTTTTAATTTTTTTAGTTTTACCAAAGAATAATTCAGTCTTCAAAAAACCAGGAAACAAACAAAACCCCAGAATCTTTATCAAAGGAACATTCTTACTGCTTTGAAAATTTTTTGTCATTAATTTCCATTTCAGCTAATTGGATTTCCTTTTCATTTTTTTTTCATCTGCACATAAATGTGTTATTTGGTATACATTAATGCTGATCTATATTAACTTAATGCCAATTTACAATTGAGTGGTTTAAAAATAACGATGCATTGTGACCTAGTTCATATCTACCTTCCATGTAGTGTGTTTCCTAGGCAATTATACTTTTGTGGCTGATTAAATTCCCCCTAACTCCTGGTGGGAAACAAAGACTTTTAAAATAAAGATGTGGTCTTATTAACTAGGAGTATTTAACTTGAGGAAAAGAAGATTTGGGGGTGACACGAATGATAACACTCTCTTAATATCTAACAGCCCGTCATACATGTGAAAGCAGGATTCATTTTGTGCTTTGTGGCTCTGGTGAGTAGACCAGAGTAAAAGTTCTGAAAATTAGATTTTAAAACTTATATATAAGGAAGAATTGAAAGAAGAAAAGAGGAGAAGGAGGTGGTTCTATCTCCTGGACCTAAGAAGCTTCAAGTATTATATCTAGAGACTCATGTGATTGGTCTGGAAATAAACCTCACTCATTTCTATGTGCCTCATGATCCCAACACAAAGAAATAAGACTCTCTGGATTCCATTCATATTCTCTCTGTCTCCTTCTGTCTCTGTGTCTCTGCCTCTCTCTCTCAGTTTGCCTTTAAAGTCAAAACATACAGCATAACATAGAATTGAACTACAACGCCAAATTAATTTGAGATATTCTTTTCTGAATTCTTATAACTTTAGCCTTCAGAAAGTTCTTTGGATTTTTTAGAAGATATAATGGCAGTTTTTTTTTTGGTAAATGTGATCCTATTTTGAATGCAGTTACAAAGTCAGTGGAATGCTTTTATACTCTGATGCTACAGGGAAATTTATAGAGAGGAAAGAATGTATTCAAACTTTTCTATATGCTTCAACTAGATATCTGGAAGAGTAAAATTCTCTTTATCTCAAATTTTAAGAAGACAAATTACATCATATCTAATTAAATCCCTAACTAATATTTACTATAGGCACAATTCAAGTAAAAAACTTGGCTTTAGGTAAGTCAGATTTACTGTTGTATTTTATATCTCTCATGTTTACTTTGTTATATATTGGTCTTTCCACCCCCATAATAAAAATCAATGACTTTCAGATGTCACACTTTAATTACTGAGAAGTTGGTGATATAGAAAATTTGAGAGCTTGAAAAGATATGTTTGTGTTTTTGTTATTGTTTCTATTATCATTAATTTCATTTATGGAGATGGCCACTTCCTGAGTCTTATCTTGTTCTTTAAAAATTGTTTCTTTAGCTGAATCTAATCTGCTATTTAATTTATTTTTTTCAAAATTTCAATGCATATTTAAAAAAATTTTTCAAATATTTTTATGGTTCTTTTTCATATATGTTTATTTGTTTTTTCACGATGTATGGTTCCTTCAATTTTGTTTCTAGTTCTGTCTCTTTCATTGTTTGAATTTTAGTTATTATATAGTATTTTTCAGATTGTCCTATAATCACAAATTTTTGGATTCTAGCTCCCCTGTTGTTGCATCTGCTGTCTCGATGGTATTTTATTTCCTTGGGTAGCTTATCATTTTTGAAGAATTTTTCTCTAAGAATCCTTTGTGCCCTATAAAACAATTTCGCATTTGCTTCCTCTTGAGTCTGAGGATTTCAAGCCTGGATCTTTTGGATTTTAATTTTTTGACCTGAGGTTTTGATGCCACAGTTATAGTAGCAATTTAGAATTTACATTTATTTGTACAAATCTAAGATTTTGATTTATCTTAAGAAAATATTTTCTTTTATTCTCTTCACAAAGGATCTATTATACAACAGGTTTCCTTACTGAGTCAGAGGTAAGTTGAGTTTTCCTAGCCCTCCTTCCATGAAAAGGACACTCTCTTTAGACTCTTTATGCTTTGCTTCTTGCCTTCGTTTTCTGCCCATCTGCATAAATAGGGATAATGACAACAAAAACAATAACACAAACACAAACAACTTTTCTTCTCAGCTTTTCCCTATTATCAATTTCTCAAGAATCAAGGTGTGACACCTAAAAGTTATATGTACTTTATCAGTTATATTAATATATTTTCTCTGTCTTATTGATTTCTCTTTCATGTTATCTCTTATATCCACCTTTTGTCCAGGCTTCTTTTAGCCACCACATCAGTCTAAGTTCTCTTGACTTATTATCTGGATCATCATAATATCCTTCAAGTTGCCCCACAGCTCCAGTTACTATTAATCTTGTTTTTCAAAACTCTGAACTACAAGTGTTGTTGCAGTTATATCACATATGCCATCCTTTGCGTTTTAAGGCTATCAAAATATAGTAATAACCAATTTTATTTTTTAGCTAATATTTAGCACTTTACTCCTGTTTTGCCACATCTCTTTAGCATCCCCATGGCTCATTCCTCTCTCATGCTTTCTTCTCCAAAAATATGGTCTCTTCTCCTTCACATACCCATCTATAATTCTGTTATTGGTAGCCTTAGTCTCTCAATTGTAATGAAACCAGTCACAATTTTGATGTGATGTAGAATGGAAAACTAAAAATGAGTAAATGCGAATGACTTAATCAAGATATTGTTCCTTTTTACAAACTTAAGTGAGTTCAGAGAATTATTAAGAGATTGGGAAATTTTGATTACTATCTAAATATAGATTGTTAATGCAGCTCCTGAAAATCAATGGTTAATATAATATTCTTAGTTGAGCGGAGTTAAAAATCATTGCATTTCCACAAGAAATGGCATAGATTCTGTTCCACTGTACAGTGTAAAATTTTTTAATTCAGTATGTGAAGAGCCAAATGTAAAAGCAGATACTCTCTACCATTCTGTCACTAGTAATCAGATGACTTATATTTTTGAAATACATGATTTCATTGAATCCTAATAAAATATAGGTATTATCCCTGTTTTATGGATGAAGAGAATGATATTTAGATGTGTTAATTAAGTAGTCCAAGGTCATATAATTATCCAATGGTAAAGCAAGGGCTCACATAGAAATTGCTTTATTCCAAAAATCTTTACTTGAAATTATTACATTTATATTCCCTCTAGCAACACTCCTGTGGATCTCTAGGGTTTCAAGTTGGACTTAAGAAATGTATTCTTAAATTCTTTCAGAGTGCAACAAATTTTCCTCAAGAAGGACATATATATTAATGAGAAAAGGTTCCTAGTGTGGAAGAAAGGTTTATGGGTAAGAAAAAAAGTAGACTGCTTAGAAGAAAGGGCTCAAATAGTTCTCGTCTGCCAGGCTACAGGAGAGCCAGCCAGGTGAACCATTACAGCATATACAGTAAGCTCAGCAGAGTAATTGTGAAGTACACGTTGGGAAGGGCAACAGGAGCAGCAGGTGAGAAGGGAAGTTGGTCTGCAGTCTGCCTGAGTATCTGCGGTAGCAAAAAAAGTTGCCCAAGCTGAGAAGCCTTTCAGATGTTTCTTTGAGATGGTCCATTTATAACTGTGTCTGTGTTTTCTAGGATGACTACCCAACCATCAAGAATTAGCAAACACAAACAAAATAGAAAACCTTGGCTTGTAAAAAATCAAGTGATCATAATTTTATAATTCCAGGAAGATTATTGCCATCAAATGAAGCTGTCACTAGTGGAAAAATGATTATCATGAAATTGAGCTTGTTGTAATTTTTTAGCATGAGAAATTGACCCCATCATTAGTGAACATTTTGTGTTAAATGGACTATCTTCATAAACAGTTCAAAAATAGCTCAGCGTCTAGTTTGTAGCTTGGCTCCACTTAGGGAGTTGGAAGTCAGGCAAAATGCTCATTACTGTTCACCCAGATCTGTTTCTTGGATACCTTTGCTCTTTTTCTTTTGTTCAATTAGGAAAGAGAGTCACATGCATGGTCAAAGAATGTCCATGCCCACCTCTCTGAACAGTTGGCCATAGAATTGGAGCTAGGTGTTCTTTGTGGTGTTGGCTTCCCTCTCTGGCACGCTGCCTGAGCTGTTGGAACCAGCCAGTGCCTGACCCAGCTTCAGAGACCCATTAAGGAAATTTGGAGGGCAGTGTAGGTAACTTGGTGCACAGGACTTGAAAGCAATACCTTTCTTGCCAGCTGACCGCAGCTATAATTTCTCGATAACGCAACTGGAATATAAGTTGTTAGACTTCCTATACACTTGAGGTTTTATATCAGGCAATATGCTTAATGACTGAGAGAGTTAATTGAAGACTATGAATATAGCTCACAGAGCCCAAAGAAGAATTGAACAACCAAGGAACAGGAAGAGTATAGAAACAGGGAGACTTCAGGCGTAACAAGATCCAGGTCCTTACATTCTGCCAGGACTTTCTTGCCATCTCGCTTTTGCTCCTCTTTCTGGGTCAGCTCTTTTCTGTCTCCCTAGCAGAGCAGCTGTTTCTTTGTGGCTGTATATAAAACACTCCCAAGTTTTATATCTTAGGGATTTTGCCACAGGAGGAGAACTTGCCTCATACTTTCCCAGGCCCATATCTAGGCAATAGGAAAGAATTGTGATGAGTCATTAGATAGAAGGAATTTGGTGTAACTGGAAAAGATTTGGAAAATTTAATGGGTTATATACTGAATGTGCATCAGTGTAATAGATAAATATTATAAGTGTATAATATATGCTCATGCAAGCAAACCTTAATTTTGTACACAATATGTTTCTGAAAATTTACTTGCAGTGCGTAAACCTGAAAATCAAACAATAGGTTAGCTTTTCTGAATGGTAAAGTGTAAGGCAATCCTTTGCCCAGGCAATTCTGTACCTGTACATAGGTTCTTCAGAGCCCCGGCCTAGGTTGAAAGGGGGCTGTGTCAAAAGTTATGGGTAGGACCATCCATACACCTTTCTCCCCATCCTAGGTCTGCACAGGGGCTAGAATGAAAGTTTGGGCACCATGTAATCTTTACATCATTCTTTATAGGGATACTAGACATTTGGAATATGAGTGGGGGAAACATGTCTTTCCCGCTCCTTTTTTCTTTGCACTACGGCAAGAGGCAAGCCTAGCCTCTCCTGTACACATACCCTCACAGGAGACTCCTGTGCAGCTCCCAGCCTTTAGCTGCAGGGCACTCTCATGGTTGTGAAAGAGCACGGAATGATGAGGACAGTGGAACAGGGCCTGAGGGAGGAGGAAGGCAAAGCTCTCCCTCAGAACTCCCACTTTGGACAGTGGCCCCAGGGAGCAAAACACCTGACTACCGATAGCCCTGGGTGGGACATTTTGGCAGAGGGGTACTCTGCTAGGCGCTGCCTCAGCTACAAGTAGGACCGATTAAAGAATTTCTGGTTTATCCTAAGGATGGGGTGAACCTCTGAATTGCTTTAAGAGAATACAGTCAGATCTGTATTTTAAGACTATAGCTCTAGCTGCACTGTGAAAAATGAGGTCTAAGGAGCAGGACTGGAGGAAAGGTGACCTTGAGGAGGCTGTCTCTCCAATCTAGGCAGGGAACAGTGATGGCTTGAACTACTGTAGTAGCAGCGGGGAGAGACATGGAGAGATTTGAACGAACTCTTATGAGGTATTGATAAGACTCAGTTATTTATTGAATGTGGAGAGGAATGAGCAAAGAGTCAGTAACAAAGCCCAGGTGTCTGGCTTTAACAACCAGTGGAAGGCTGAGCCATTTGTGTGCCTAATCCACAGAGAGAGGTGTAATATTCCACGTGCAGCTTCTGTCCTCGTCCCGTGCCAGCCCTGGCATAGAGAGCCTCCCCTTTCACATTTGTGTTTATTCAGCCAGAGTAAAGCATGCCTGGAAAGTCTTTTTATTGAAAGTGTGATTGGACAGGCAGAGAATTAGGCTATATCACACAGACTCTACAAACGACTTCTCTTTCTTTAAGGCACAGGGTCCTTTGTGATCTCTACCACCTAGGCTCAGCCTAAGTACCTCCTTCCATTTCTGAGAATTGTTTTTAAAATTAGATATATAAAATCATTATATATTTAAATTAGAAGAATTATTGATTTTCTAATTTTGTAAGAGAGAGAAGTTTACAGCTCACTTCCAGAGCAGAGTTAAAGAAAAGGATATGATTGGTTTTCTGTATACTGAAAACTTAACTGCAGAAGAAATAATCTAACACAGAATGGGTGAATTTGCTATTATTCCTGTTTTAAATTCACTTTTCTGAGTGAATGGACTTGAAATAGAGTTGGGAACTAGATTATTGCCTCATAAAACAGCATGAGGTTACTGTTATTCCTTAATTTTATATCTTTATTATGAGGTAATTCTTCTCTTACTTGAGTCAAAGAGTGTTCTCGTCTTTTTCTCATATATTTGTGAGAAATAAATGTTAAAAGATTTAGCATAACAACCATTGCTAAATTATGATGTAAAATAATACTGTGTCTGCAATTAGCCAAGGTAGTTTTACTTGGTTCAATAATATAAAATCACTGGACTCATAATATTTTAGTGCCTTAGCATGTTTGGCAAAGAAGGAAATTCATGTTACCATAAAAACGTTAAGCTAAGTAACAATTAATTTCAATTTTAAGGAAATATAAAGCAAAGTATTAAGTTGTAACATGGAACATTGATGCAAATAGCTCCCCAACTGGAACATTAAATAGATTCTGAACTGGTGGTTAACCAAGAGGCTAGCTTTTGCTTAATTCTCCTATTCTCAAATATTTATCCTAAAGTCTTAATTTTAATTTTACTTGAGTTATCACTAGTACCCTGGTGGCCCTTCAGGAAAATGATCACTTGTTTCCTAATGATCAATATCCTTGATTTAATTCTTATATATCCTTTCTGGAAATATTACATTGAAATCTAGATCTCATCTTACAAAGCATTTTAATATGATAACTGTATATGTGTTGTGAGTTGAATTGTCTCTCCTAAACGATGTACTCCAGTTGTAACCCTCTTACCTGTGCATGTGACTTTATTTTAAAATAGGGTATTTGCAGATGTAATCAAATTAAGATGAGGGTGGATTAGGGAACTAAATCAATGACCTGCGCTTGTAAGAAGAGGGAAATTTGGACACTGAGACACCCACACACAGAATAAGGCCATGTAGGTAGGGAGAAAACCATGTGACAATGGAGGCAGAGATTGAAGTGATTCGCCCGCAAGCCAAGGGATACAAGGATGGTCAGCCAACACCAGAAATTAGGAAGAAACAAAGAAGCATTCTTTTCTACAGCCTCCAGAGAGAGCATGGACCTGCCAACAGTTTAATTTAGGACTTTGTACCTTCAGAAATGTGAGAGAATAAAATTCGATTGTTCTAAGTTTATGGTACTTTCTTACAACAGTCCCAGAAAAATAGAACATGCTGTGTTGAAAGTAAATAATTGGTTAGAATGGTATCATTAGTAATTTTATTATCGGTATATTTTATTATTAGGTCAGGTGAGTAGGAAAATATCTGGTAGACTACTTTTCAATATTGAATTTTCTGAAAAGTTGCAATATTCTTATTTAGCGAAGAAAGTTTCCCCCAAAGTTTTTATTCATAACTTCTAATAAAAAGTAAAAGTTAAAACGAAAGTCATATACCTGAAAAATATGGAACAAACAGAATTATTCTTAAAATAACCACATGTTTGAGACAGACTTTTCAAAAGTTGAATTATCTTGCTGTTTACTTTTTCCCTTCACATCTTCAGATATATTATGTATGATTTCATCCACCATTAATTGTGTCATTCGTTCAATTAATATTAAACTTCTAATGCTTGCCAGGCATTGAGCTAGGTGCTATAGATAACACTAGTAAATAAGATAAAGAGTACTTGCCTTTAAAAAGATTACTCTGGCTTTGCAATTTAATCCATGTAGAAGAAGCTACAGAGGCCACTTGGAGAATGAGTCTATCTAGAAGATTCATCTTCACTATAATATCTATAGCTTTAACTGATCTCGTAAAATCATTTTGGCATCATTCAATTTTACTTACTATGTGCTTCCTGTATTATAGAAAAAAAAATTTTGTTGCACAGACAAAATAAGATAAGCAACAAAGTATGTAAAAGCAAAAGTATTATTCTTTATCATTATTTTTATTTTTAATTTGCCTATTAAGTAATATCCAAATTCATGTACATTAATGTTAGCAGAGATAAAATTTTTGGTTCTGATTTGTTCAATTAATACACAATAATTTTCACTTTTTAAAAAATAATTACTCTTTTGATCATTAAATAATATGTGAAATTGGTTGACCATAATTTGTTTAATCAGTCCACTACAGAAATAAGGCTGTTTCTAGTTTTTGTTATCATGAATAAAACTGTAGTGAATACCTTGCGTGACTTTTGTGGGAGGAAGTTTACTTCTTGGGAAAGTCACTATTGGATAATAGAGTTTAAACACATTTATAGCTTTTGAAATGCAGTGACAGATTGCTTTCTAAAAGTATTAGAAAACTTGACATTATAATTGGCAATTGAATAAGGACACCATTTTCACTGTATCCTTTTCTACAATGTTTATAATCAAAATTTAAAATGGTTTGATTATTGAATATTTGCATAGTATTCCAAAATGTTTATTCATTGCTTAAGTTTACATATTTTGGCACACGAGAGAGTGAACACTTTTTCGCATGTTTGTTTACTATTTACATTTTCTTATAATGATTTGTGTTTTCATATCCTTGCTTAATCATGTAATAGGCCCTTAAATTTTTCTTACCAATTTATTTTTCCTCAGAATCACATTTAATATTTATTGAAGATATTTTTTGTAATCTGTGTGTTCTTTTACTTTTGGGATTATTTTTCTCTATTCACAAAAGCAAAGTTTTTGTGGTGTTCTTATGTAGCTGAATCTATTGTCCCTTTCCTTTGTAATCAGGTACAGCGTTTTTACTATTCATTTTACCCATTTATCTGTTAGAATAAAAAGGAACATCAGATTTCCCTCTTCAAGAGAGAATTTAGCTAATTTGTTATCTAGGTAGTGAGGAGAAAATGGCTCTAAAGGAGATGATTGGCCACAATTCCATCCTGGAGGATAGAGGAAAGGCTTGTGGGCAGGCAGATGTGGAGTGTTAGCAGGTGAGCATCTTTTGGAGAGGTGGTCTGCACTTACCGTGGTCTGTATCATATCCATTGCAAACCTGAGCCATAGTGGTCCTTGTTACCAGGGGATATTTTTATGTATCTCTTAATTTTGATTATTATTAATTTGTGTGTGTGTGTGTGTGTGTGTGTGTGTGTATTCAAGGAGGTGTTTGGCTTTTTGTGTGTGTTATATTCCATTGCTCCTGTTATAAAATCCTCTATCTGAGAATGAAAAAAATAAATATATGCCTATTTTTCTTAGAGGTTTTTTTAAACTTAAATTTACTGGGAAAATTTTTAATGTATGGTACGGAGTAAATATTAACTTTCTTTGAATAGTTAACTTATTGCCTCACCGTAGTTAATTGACCAGTTGTCTTTCTCATACATATTTGTGATACTTTATTTATCATAATAGTCTTATTTTCATTCTTTTTTTAAAAATTGAAAATGTATTTTATAACATTAGATTTAGAAGTGAATAATGATAGTCTGTTAATTCAGTTTTTCTTTTAATAGAAAGCTGTCATGTTAAAATACACGCTGTATTTTTTAAAAATTTTATGTACTTTAGAAAGTGAACAGGTAATGCATACTTTTAATTTTTAATTCATCAATTGTTTAATGATAGACATCGCTCAGCAAAATAGTGTACTAAGTGTTAATTCTGGCTGTGCCTCCAAAGTCATCCTCAGATGATTTTATCTGTAGGATTCCTGAGTACTGTTCTCATATCCCAACTTTATTCTGATGTGATTTTCAAGATCATTATTTTTGTTAGATATGGGGACAAAATTAATTTTGTACTATAGATTACTAACAATCATGTAAATTACAGCATGTTTTGATAATTTTACAATTACATAAAAAGGATGACATTTTCGTTTTCCCCTTGTTTTCATCTTTTTTCTTTTAGGTAATTCATTTTTAATTGAAGGAAGCTGCTTCTACTTGGGAGTAGCAGGAGAAGTGAGAAAACCACATGGAAGACTCCCAGGATTTAAATGAACAATCAGTAAGTCTTAATTCAATCTCAAGTTTGCTGAAAAAAGTTGTGGTATGACTCAAAATCGTGCTAAAAAAAATATGTTGTAAAAAGCCAGTTTAAAAAAATGTATTTTTGGTTGATTTTGGAATTCTCTTTCAAGACCGTAAAACAGACCTTTGGAAATTTATACTGCTCCTGCTTAATGATACCGTGTTTTAAGGTCTCCCTTGATTGTCTACTTGTAAAGCCACTGGTAGAAAGACCAGGGCATTGAAATCATGCTAAGTGTTTTAGACAGTGTCCAAAATTTTACACACCTCTTATTAGTTCTATATCAAATGTGCTTAGATAGTTCATATCTAAGCACATTTGATATAAAACTGTTGAAAGTCAGAAGCATCAAAAGAGAAAGTATATAGCTAGCATGCATATTGTTCATTTCAGGGATGGCAACCACATCCTCAAAGGTTTTCCTTATTTTACTAAGCTCTTTGCAGAGTGAAGAATGCACAAGATTGGTGGCAATTATTCTAAGATTTTGATTTCTCAAAGGGAAAAGATTTGTGTGGCCTTTCCTCCTAACTCATTAGTAGTGTCCCCAGGACATTAGTTCTTTGGTTTACGGAACTGGAATCAATGGAAGGTCTTCCCCCACACTCCCACACTACTGCCAGTTTCTGTCCATAGGTAACTAGTGATGCCACAAGTGAGGGGATGTGTGTACTTACCAAGTGTGTGTTATGCAGACTGATACTATTCTTCATTAGCATGCGTAATTATGCTTTTATCTTAGCCTAATGTTTCTGTCAGGCGACAGAGCGCAGTGTGTTTGTGTGTAATAATGTGGTCCTAGAATTCTCTGATAAATCCAATATTATAATACAGAGGGACATGTGTTCTGGTGTATACATTCTATTTCAAATTAATTTAATTTTTTCTACTATTTCATTGAAGAGAAATGATAATGATGCCTTTACATACAGATCTGACTGTTGTCTGATTTAATTATATATTATGTTAGTGTGTAATTTCACATGGGATCGTTACAGGAAAAATGTAACAAAAATTAAAAAGCCTTAAAACTATTTTTAAAAAATCTGTCTAATGATAGAGATGTTATTCCTCAAAAATTGCCTGTCCTTAAGAAAAGTAGACAAATGGCAGTTGGGAGGCAGCGGCTTCAAAGTAGTTTTTTGTTTTTTTTTTTCTCCTTAATGCTGGTTATCAAACTTAATTATTCATAGCGTGGACTCTAAAAAAATGGACAAGAGTCAGCATGATGATATAATATCCATGCTATTGCATGTTTATGGATCCCCACAGTGTCAGGGGTCTGTAAGTGACCATCTGAGTGAACGATAATGTCATGTTAGTGGTACTGCTTCAGGAGAGGGCTACTGTTTGATTTATACTTGTTTTAACATACTGGGTGTTACTTAAAAGTTTGTGTGCATTTGTGCGTAGGAGTGTGTGTGTGTGTGTGTGTGTGTGTGTGTGTGTGTGTGTGTGTTAGATTGATCCACTGTCTCTGTTTTCCAGAGACCCAGGGGTTTGCCAGGACATGGAACTTTCAGAGCTAAAGCAGGTAGAGTCTCCATAAACCAGCATGGTCAATCCAGTAAATCACCATAGGGTGTGTGTATACTCAAACAGGAATTTCATTTTCAGTGTAATAGAGGTCAAAGACAGTATGTTTTTATGTTTAACATTAGAGTAAGGTTATTACCTGAGAAGCTTCCTACCACCTTTTGCAAAATGAAACTCAGCTCTTATAAATCATATATAGTTTCCTCTCAGTGATATTTTAGAGTTGTGGAACTCAGTATTAAAAAATAAATAAGTTCCTGGCTAATGTACATCAAGGTTTGAGAACCAGAAATCTAGGGTGACTTTATGGCCTCTCAGCTTGAATCCAGCTGCTGAATTTGTAATCAGAATGGAAGAGATTTTGAGAGAAGAAAATAATGCTCTTCACTGGCCTTTTCTCTTCTGCTTCTTCTATATTGAACTCTCCACTTGAGGGTTATGATCTGGTCAGTCAAATTGGAAGTTGCTGATCTGTGGTGTAGTTTGATAGGCTATATAGAATCGATGCTTCTGGTTTAAACCACAGGAAGCTTGACATTTGTGTCAAGTGTCAATGGATTAATGGCTTAAATTTTATAAATATTGTAAATCCTTCCTTTTTCTTCAACATCCTTAGACATAGAAGACCATATAGGCCAGTCTCTTCATCTCGTACATGTGCAAAGGGATGCTTGGGACTGTGAAATGACTGGCCCACATTGGCAGGGCTAATAAGCATCAGAGTTGGGACTTCAACAGGTCTTCTGACTCCAAGTCCAAAGCTCTCTTCATAATGTCAACGTGCCTCGTTGCTTTTGGGTTTTCTTATTTTGACAGTCGTCACCACAGAAATGTCAAACAAGTCAGACTTGACCTCCTAACACTGAAATGATTTCTATCTGAAAGAAATCTTTAAATGATTTTAAATCTTCCAGAATATATTAATGCCTCAAAACTTTTTGAAAAATGATACTTAGTGTTTATTAAGATATAGAACAAATAAGGTGGAAGTAAAAGAAGGTTCATATTAAGATGCCAGGGAATTTACTCAGATCACAGCTATTTTAATTTAAGAAGAATTCTTTCTCTAGGCATAGATATAACAAGAGGTGTCATTTACTGCACATATACATCCCCCCTAGGATTTTTCAGATAGTCTCCAATTCTTACAACATCTTTGCAATACAATTGTTATAGTTACCATTTTACAGATAAGAAAAATATGGCTTAGAGAGTATCAAGATCACAAAACTATTACATAGCAGAGATTAGAATTGAACCCACTTTTATCTGGTTCCAAAATCTGTAATGGATTTTACATGATACAACATAGTATAGTAGGTAAGGACTTGAACTCTAAAATCAGCCATCCTTGACACTTAAACACTTTATTACCATTGGGAAATTACTTAAATTCTTCCTCATTTGTAGAGTGGGGGAGAGTCATAAAAAAAAGTTATATGAAAGGCTTATCACATGCCTTTCTTTGAGTAAAAGCTCAGTAAATATTAGCTGCTCTTATAATTACCTGACAAATTCAGATGGTGTTTAATGGGTATATTCATTCTCACACACCTGTCTTCTAGCGACATCTCTGCCTAGAAGTATGTAGGTCTACAGAATCAGCAGATGAAAACTGAACTCATCAGCATTTCTTTCTTCCAATTTTCCTTCCATTCTCCTCTGCTTCAGTATTTCCCATCTCAGTAGATAGCATCATCAGCTATTGAGTAAGTTAAGTCAAAAAACAGGTAGTCATCTTTTTTCCTTTATCCCCATCTGAAAGTCATCCTGTCCATTCTTAACTTTTCATATCTCTCGAAGCTGTTTCCTTTGCTCCAGCTCCTTATGTTGGATCTTTATTCTATTTCTTGACTGTCTTTTTCTGCTTTAAGTTACTTCTAGAATGGTCTTTCTAAAATACACACCTGATCATATCACTGTCCTACTTAATATTCTTCCTAGGCCCTTAATTTTAAGAGAAAGTCCCAAGTGTACAGTAAAGCACACAGACTTAATTGCTTACCTGTACCTCTTCAGTTTTATTTCTGGTTTCTTTTGGTTCTCTGACTCTCACAGGTTCTCTGAGGTTTCTATGCCTTTGTTTGTGCTAGTGGGTCTCCTTCCAACCCAGATAACTTGTAAATCTTGAAGACTCAGTATGGGTTTCACTCCCTCTGAGCAAGCCTCTCACATTGCCTCTTCTTCCTCATGCTGGGTCAGGGGCATTTACAATGTGCTTCCATTATCATTTACTTCTATCCCAGGATTTATCCCACAGAAATGAAATCTTACCTGCTTATTTGCCTCTCTACTATATTATAAACTACTTAAGAATAATAGCGGGTCTTGTTCATCTTATATCCTTACTTAGCACAATTCTTGATGACATTCAATAAATGTTTTTGTTAAAAATATTTATATACTGTTAGTAAGATATGTTAATGAACAGCCTGACAAATTTTAGAAAGCCAAAATGTTATTCTCAGAATGGATTACTGACTCATAAATTCATGTTTTACATCATTTTTTTTTTAACTGCAAAAAACATGTAACACTAGTTTAACAGCATCTGAAACATTTGGACAGGTTTCTAGCTGTTGTACAGAATTGAACATACCATCCAACTTATCTTGATGCAGGACTTCGGAATCACCAATTCCTGGCAGTGTTCTAAAACTATGCTAAAAAATAATTATTTTGGGTTCAGTTAAAACTTACTTTTTTTTAATTTTTGATAAATGTGGTGCTATCAAAATCCTGAAATCCTGTTATTCTATTATCATTTTCCTCAGGTATTCTAAATCAATTTGAACAGCATGTGTACTTTTATTAAAATTATTTTATTTAAATTTAATCAAAACAGATATCCTTTTTGAGGCTACAAAGCTGTTTGAAGAACTTGACCATTAAACAAGTCAAAAGAATCATGTTTATAGCATTTTTTTTTTTTAAACCATCCACATGGATAATATACTTCAGAGTTCAGTGGAATTCTGCTTAAAGCCAAATTATTTTCAGAACTGTTGTAATTCCCAATGGCCAGTTATAGTTTTACTTTGCAGTTATATAATAGAGTACCTAAACTATGAAATTACAAGTTGATACATTAAATATATTTTAATTTTTATAAGTCATTAAGACTTTTTCATTTTAAATAAATTTTAACTTTGAATTTTTATATTTGTTCATGAGTTTGTAAGGAATCATAAGAGTCTATGAATCATTATATCCTATGACCTTCTAAAACTATAATTTAATTTAGTAAAACTTTCACAAGTTTTGGAACACTTGAATATATATACAGAGAGAACTCCATATTGTATAGAATATGGATTGTGATTGTATACCATTGGCCAAGATCTAGAAAGTAAATATTAGGTTTTTATTCTCAGCTGTAATCAGTTGGTAGCAGCTGCATAAAGGAACCTAATTCTGCCCCCTGGCTCATGGGAAGAATAACATTATCAATTTAGAGCAATCTGTCATGGACTTGGGGAAGAGAAGGGGTGGCACCAGAACCTTATACCTGCT
This sequence comes from Rousettus aegyptiacus, assembly GCF_014176215.1. NCBI lineage: Eukaryota > Metazoa > Chordata > Mammalia > Chiroptera > Pteropodidae > Rousettus > Rousettus aegyptiacus. The sequence goes on from NW_023416284.1 coordinate 161,994,655, forward strand.
CATCCTGGCCTGGAGAGCTCTCAGCAGCTTTGAGCACTTCAAATAGTATAGATGCAAATAAAAGCTATAATATCTCTGGGTACCTAAAGTCTCTTATCTGAATTTATAACTTATATATGGTATATTGATTGTTCAATAATTCTTCCATATAAATTAAAATGAACATAACTGTTATGGTAGAAATATCTATTTCATACGTTAATAATCTTAAAAAATGGGAAAATGGGTATAATCAAACTTTTGTTATAAGGTACATAGCAAATGGAAAGTGTTCACTGATAAGAGCTGCATTCATTGATAGACACTACACTGAATGCTTTATGTGATTCAGCTCCTGGAACCTTACAACAGCCCTGTGTGCTGGGCTCTGTCATAACCCCAGTCTAAAGAAGAGCACACCGATGCTGAGCTTAGAGATCTTATTTAAGGCCGTGATACGTAGAAAGCTGTGCGGAGGTCATGTAGTCTTATTCCAGAATCCATTGTGTTCAATGCATTATCTTACTTGCTTTGATCAACTTAAATGATTTTCAGACCCTTCAATACATTTGATATTTTAAAAGTATCTATTAAAACTCAACTTGATCTCAACTTCTTTAAAAAAGAGCAAATGTTTAAATATCATAGGTCTTGTTGAGAAATGTCAGTTATGTCATCATGACGAACCAGCTGCATAATCTTTACTAGTAAATATTTTGAACAAACCATTATAAGATAAGAGAATGTATGAAAATTGAATGACAGTTCAACAAATTAAATTGAACAAATATTTAGGTTTCTCACTCTCTGTCCAGAACTTTGTTAAACTAAGAATTAAAAGATAAATATAATGCAATTTCTGTATTCCCCAAAACTTTAGTTTAGAATAAGGTCATAAGATGTTATGTCAAGTTCTAAAGTTAGTTTAAAATGAGATTGGCTGGTCGCTACTAATTTATTCAGTAGATATTTGTGAAGAACTACTGTATGCGAGGCATCGTTTTTGATGTTGGAAATACTTAGAGGACGAAATGGATAAATATTATTCTCATGGAGCTTATATTGTAGTGAGCGGGGCGGGGAGAGACAAACAGTAAGCAAATATAGGATTTTAGGTAGGATAATCAAATGAAGCAGGGAGGAGGAGAGGAAGTTCTGGAGGCAAGGGGAGGGGACGAGTGGGGCAAACAGCAGTTTTTGGAGAGTAGTCAGGGGGATCTTACTGAGAAGACAGCATTTGTGCAAAGATTTGAAAGAAGTGAAAAAGCTAGTCATGTGAGTTTCAGGGGAAAAATGAATTTTGGTTAAAAGAAACAGAAGCTGCAAAACCTATGAGGTGGCAGCATGCCTGTATGCTCAAGGAATGAAGAGGAGGCCAGTGTTCGTGGTGGCGGTGGTAGAGAAAACAAGGCAGAGATAAGGAGTAATCAGGATGTGGAGATGGAGTAGCATGTGTTGTATAGAGTTTTTAGGCCATTATAAGATCTTAAGCTTTTCTCTGAATGACATGTGAAGCAATCGGAGAAGCTTAGGGATGATGTGATGGGACAAGTTTTTTAAAGGTCACCCCATCTGCTATGTTACTATGTTGAAAACAACCTATATGGTGACAAGAGCAGAAACCAGGCTATTGTAAGTATCCGGATGTGCAAAGAACAAGATAGAAGTGGAGGTGGTGAGAAGTGGTTGGATTGAGGATACATTTTGAATGAAGGGCCAAGAAGACTTGCTGATAAATTGGCTACGCATTGTGAGAAAAACGAAGGAGTCAAAGATGACTTCAGGGTATTTGTCCAATACAATGGGAAGAACGCAGCTGGCTTTTACTGAGATGAGATGACACAGAAGGTGGAGATCAGTAATTAAGTTTTAGACATGGTGGCAGGGACATTGCCATTTTTTCACCAGTCTTGTTTCATACTCTTTATTTATTTATTTATTTTTAAATCTGATGCATGAAGGACTACACTTCCTAGTCCCCTTCATTTAGACAGGACCCCATAACTAGTTTTTGGTACATAAAATATGAGAGGAAGTGACGTGCATATTATTTCCAGGCCGAGATTCCTGAAGCGCTGTGTGGTAGACAAATTCCTGGAGAGAGTATTAAGCAACTGATTTAATAGAGGTATATTTTTACCTGATATGAAACATTTGGTGGGAATAATGGGTAGTCAGTAATATATAATGACTTGGAACTCAGGAGAGAAGCTGTTCTTGAAATATAAATTTGGGAAGCTCAGGGTATCAATGATATTTAAAGAAACATTATTGGTTGAGGTCACTCAAGAGAATAAGTCTAGAGAGAGATCAATTAAAAGGCCCCAGCATACTCAGGGAATTCTCTTTTAATGTGCTCAGACATTCCAATGATCACATTATATATAGGTTACTGGTTACTGGGTTCACCTCTGTCAGGAGAGAAAGAGCCAGCATACGCCTGATTAAATATTGAGACATTATTAACTTCTTTGCATTTTCATCAAAGTAACAAAAGGTATAAATATTTAGAAGAAAATATTCAATAAATATTTATTATTTCCTCATTGCTGTTTGTAGATATGATGTTTCTAGCATTCCAACTCAACAAGGAATTGACATTTTGGGCCAAATATTTCTTTGTAGTTGGGGGCCGTCCTGTGCCTTATATGATAGTTAGAAGCATTTCTGGTATCTACCCACTAGATGTCAGTAGCGCTTCCTTCCCTCCCTGACTCTTTCTCTTTACTAACAATCAAAAATGTCCCTAGACATAAATAAATATCTTCTGGCGGAGAGGGAGGTATCACTGATCTATATTATATCTGCTTTCAATGAGTTAGTTGTTTATATATTTATTCTCTGCAAAACATCTGAGGAGGTTTACCTGCACATTTAATATAATATGCTAAATTAAATTATTGAAAAAACACACACATGGTAATACAAAGTTTCAGCAAGAAAGCAAAATAACATTGCCAAGTTCACAGTATAGAATAATGAGTCCTGTGCTATAAGCAGGGCAAGTCTGCTCAGGAAAGGTCAAGAAGGGAATTATAGGTAGGCTAGGTCATTTCTTAACTAGGTCTTGAAAGAGAGGATGACATTGTATTGACACAACAGGACCTATCCTGGCCTGGCGAAGAGCAGAAATGAAGACTCAAAAGTGCAAAATATAAGGCAATAAGGCCTGCCCAGGAACTATGGATGGATTAGAATTACTGAATCAGAAGCTCTGTGGATTTAAAGATTTAGAGTGGTGGGAAATCTCACTGAGAAGTCCTGAGACCAGACGGAAAAGAGTTCTGAAGTACAAGGAGGAAGATGGATCAAGAGAGACAAAGAGACAGGGAAACAAAGGGAAGATCAGGATAATACTGTCTTCAGAGCTGGTGACCAAGATAACTTTCAGGAGGAAATGGTCATCACTACCTGAGATTTCAAAAGGTCAGCCATAATGGTGTCTGAGAAAAAGACTTTTTTGTTTATTGATTATAAGATCATTAGTAGCACTTCAGAATACAGTACCATTAGAGTTGTGGCAAGAAGAGACATCTCAGAGGTTCAATACAGAGAAGATGATGAGGAAGTAAGAGGAAGTTTGTGTGTTTAAAGAAAAGAAACGGAACAATAATTGAGGGGAGTACCTTTTTCGAACAAAAGAAGGCTTATGTGTGGTTGATAACGAGGAAGACTCTGGACAACAGAATCACATTGTTGCAGAAGGGATAATGGGGCTCCATGAAGGTCAGAATGAAGAAGATAATGTTAGGATGAAGAAGTGAGAACACTCTGACTCTGAAAATGTTAGGGAATGTGTATATCCTTGAATATTTCAAGGTGCTCTCCATTTGATATCTTTTTTTTTTTTTTTTTAGTAACAGAGGAAGTGCATTTGTTCACACAAGGTCAGGAAGTGGACATAGAAGCAGGGTAGGATTAAGGCTTTAAGTAATATAAAGATTAACAATGGGCATTATTTTTTTTTAAATGGTAAATGAGCTCCTAGAACTCAATACGTGGAGTATTCAGAGACATTTTGTTTTCTTTTAGCAAAGTAGGTCACACTGAGTAAGATTTAAGACTGTGTTAGCATCAAAAGTTTTTCTTTTCTTTTTCTTTTTTCTCTTTCTTTCTTTCTTTCTTTCTTTCTTTCTTTCTTTCTTTCTTTCTTTCTTTCTGGCATTAGAACCATTAAGAAGAGATAAGAGAAAAATACACACTTTTGTGGTTAATGAAAATGCCTTTCATCTTTGAAAGAAATTGCTTGTTCTGTTTTTTATGTATATCAGTATATCCGGCAAAAAGAAGAGTCTATTTATCTAGATGTGATTGGGTCAAATTTAGCAATAGACTGGAAAAGTAATTCTCTTAAAGTACACAAACTTCTATCATTTCATATCTTCTTGTATTAAAGATTGATTTTTCTGCTCAGACTTCTTCGGGATGCAAATACCCTTGTAAGGGTTAATATGTTAAGAAGTTCACGTTAGCTCTCTTGGCAAGAGCCTGGATAACAGAGTAGAAGGTCTGCAAAAAAAAAAAAAAAAAGCAAACTGGAAGTAAAAAAACAAAGGACAAACACTGCCTACTTACTTTGTTTAGCTTTCATTATTTTGCCCAAATTGCTGTGGATGACATATGTGGACAGTGGATCATAACTAGATCGTGAGCCCCAGATACTCACAGCTAACACTTATAGAGTCCTCACTTGGGCTTCCTAAATGCTTTATGTATGTTAATTAAGTCATTTAATTCTCACAACAGTTTGATGAAATGGGCACTAATATTATCCCCCGGTTTGTAGGTGAGGGGTTACCCAGCTAGTGGATCGGGGAGCAGGATTTTAATCCAGGCATTCTGGCTCCTGAGCTGACAATATTAATTGCCAGGGGACTCTACTGGGAAATTGTCTTTTATTTTTTAGCCCTCCACCTTGATTCATACCTTCAATACAAAGATTCAAAATGGTTTGAGTTTTTATACATAAGAAAACAAATTTGATCCTTTTTTTTCTATTATAATTTTTTTTTTTTTTAATTTGCAGATCTATCACACCAGAAATGGTGTAAAAGGGGTAGGTAGACCAAGGACTGTAAAATAGATAGTATTTATTTTTCAATCTACTGATTAACAAAGAGACTTAGGTAGCATTTGGAGTCTATGCTGGTTTTTTCACACCAGGATTTTTAGGAAGATTTAAAAGCACACTCACATTTCTTTTACATTAAATTTCTTGCTCAGTTTGTCTCCTTTTCATATTATCATGCTTGATAAGAAGGCCTAGAGGACTTGCTTTACAGGTGATAGAGACCTTTAGAGATTGCGCTATCTAAACCCTTTATTTTACAGATGCAAAAATGGAGGCTGAGAGAGCTTAAGCACCTTATCACGCTAAGACCATTACAACAGCATAGTGTTTTTGAAATAAGACTTTTTGATTCATTTCAGCCCCAGCACTAAAATTTGAATACTTTTATATACAGCTTTTTAACATCTGGAAATTCAAATCAGTTTCCGAAAAACTACGTTGAATTATTGCTTTATTTAGAGGTTGAGGAAATAATTTTATTTGAGCTTGTACTAAAGTTGTTGGTAGATCAGGGTCATTTAAGAAAGCTCAAGCAAAGGTGTGAAACACTTCATTTTATATGTTTGTTTTTCTCCTACTTATTATTTACTGCTTAATCAGCATTAACAGAAAAAAAAATAATTTGGCTGCTACCTTACTCTAGTATAGAATTTCAAAGGACCTTATTAGAGATGTAATTTCATCCTCTGGGCCTTTTATATAACAGAGTGCATATTTGGGTTACTTCATTTTGACCCGGAATTAAACAGTGGATTAAAGTTTGCAAAGGAAGTTAAAATATTTATTCAGCAAAGATTTAAAAGTATATAATGGCTGTTTTTCACATTGCTCAGGCTGTCTTTATAATTTATAAATTTATACTCTTATTTTAGCTAACTCTTGTCTGAATAGCCCCTGCCTCAAAGTTTTCTGTTTATTTCACAAATCTTATAAAATATAGACATTTGATAACTACTCCATATGATGTTTTTCAAATGCATAACTTTGACAAATTGATATACATTATACGCCTTTGTATACTGCTTAACTATATATGACCATAGTTTAGTTATAGGATTCAGTAATAAAAAAAATCTAGAGTAGATGTCATAGGTCATAACAATGCTTCACATATTAATATTAAGGAAAGTAAACCTGAAGTTCGGTAAACTCAAAGTAAAAAGCCTTTATGACTTCAGTTTGAAAAGCATATTCATGAAATATAGGAGATAATATCAGAGTACTACCAACTCCAGCTGTCTAGCAGTGCATGTATCCTTCATTAGACTCTTTTAAAGGTAGTCGACTAGTCACCTCTGCTCACTCACCTCAAGACTGACACTTCCCCCTTTCCTCAGTATGCTGTGATTTACATAATAATATCCACACTGATTCATGTTTGGGTGATTGCTTCCATTTTCACTGTGACATTGTGGAATTTTTATTTTTTTTTCCAGGAAGTAAAGTTTGCATTGGCTAGGATCCCAGCTAGGCTGATGCTTTCTTCTCATTTTGTTTGTTTGTTTAATATCTTAGATTTTGAAAGTCATTCAGAATTAAAAGACTTGCATATTATTCTAGGAAGATAAATCGTGATTGAAGCCCTTTCTGAAAAGTCACAAGAGGTGTTGGAAAGTTTAAGTAACTTGTTACTGATGGTTGGAGAACAGGTCTTTCTGGAGTCCTGCTGAACATTTATATGGTACTTGCTGTAATGGTATCTGCTTACCTTTAGATGATTCAGATACATTCTATTGTTTGTAAGTTACTCTGCAGAAGTAAATCAGGAATCATTAATAATAGATTCAGGTATGCATAATTATTTTAGAATGTTGAAAGAATATGCTAATTTGCAAGGGAATAAATTTTATACTGAATGTTTCTGATTTAATAGTTTTAATATATTAATGCTAGACTAATTTCCCCCCTTTATTATTTCTTACACTGTAATTGGAATTGTATGTACACTGTTTTCATTCTTGAGACCTTAAAGTCAAGCTTGAGATTTAAGAGAGTTAATTGAAGGCCTTGAGGATATTGGTGTTTATTATATGGATTGAATATTGATGTTGAGATCTTAGGCTGGAAGTTGCTTTGCTGTTTGATGCTATTAGACTGAGTGCATCAACCTTTTTATACAAGGAACTGGGGAAAAAATATACTCCCAGTACCTGGCTTTCTCTATCTTTGGGACAAGTAACAAATTTAGAGATAACAGAAAAAGAAAATTTGTGTTATTAATTTTTTTCAGACTTTAAAATATTTTTAAGCATTATCTGTTGGCATCTGGATGTATTTGAAAAAGCTCCCAGAAATTTATGTCTGTTTAGTTTTATTCTTTTTCTAAATGTCATCCCTTTGGCAGCGTCTTTCAATGTTAACTCTTGAAGATAGGAGAGACCAGGCTGTCCAATTCTTGTCATTTCACAAATGTAATTTGAGTAAACTAAGAACCTGCGAGATGAAGAGGTAGTTCAGAATCACACAGGCAGTGGGTAGGACAGTCAGGATTCAGGGTTTTTGAATCCCAGGCTATATTTTTACAGTTCCAGCATGCTTGTTTTTTTCATGTCCCAGAGCTTGCAGCTATGACACTTGTTGAAATTTTGAGTCTAGAGAACTTTCATTGTTGAATTTTTTGAATTCACTTAGGGTATAAACCTTTACTGACAATTTCAGATTGATTTGAATTCATATTAACATCCATCATATTCGATTTCCAATATTCCATAACATGTTGATGATTCTCAGCCACAATCTCTTAACCTCAATAGAATAATCTGAGGCTTCTTGCACTGAACCTAACTGTAGTACCCTATGGCACAGAGAATGTGAACTAATTTTAATTGTTTCTCATGAAAATATCATTAGTAAAAATGAAATGATCTTGAGCAATTATATAAGCATTGCAAAGAAAGTTACTATTTCATATTCTTTGTTGTCTACATCAAGAACTGTTCAGTTAGTCATCTTTTTATTTTCTATTTCTTTGAGATTCAGAAATCACTATGTATGTGCTCGGTGACAGCAGTGGATTTTCAAACCCTGTATTTGGGTACACTGCACAATTGCCAACACCTATGACCTATCCTTTCTTTTTCTTTCAACTTGACTTTGGATATTTAACCCTTATTTCAAAGCATATTGTATTATAAGCCACCAGAAATGCTTTTTTAAGAAACTAGTGAGACTCTATGAATAAATAATTAAACGTTCATATTCATGCTGCTTTTCTAGAACCTGGAGGGTAGAGAGTTGAGTACATCAGTAATATAAAACTCTGTTCAGGGTTTCTACTTAAATTACTAGCCAACAAGTACAGAAGACATTTTCAGTTGCCTGCCAGTCACCTACCTCTTTACTTCTTTGTTAACAGAGTCCTGATTTTGTTGAGGACCACCCTCTGTCCTAGATGTTGAATTGGTTAAAACCAGGTTTATGGTAATCTTAGTCTTCTTTGAAAGTGCTTAGTCTAGTGTTGGGCAAGTGACCCAAGGGGCTTCTGGGAAAGATTCATCTAAATAGAGTGCTGCAGGACGCAGGATTCCTTTCTCTTATCCGTCACTGTTTACTGCTTTGGAGGCTGTTGCAGAAGAATGTGATGCGTTAGCCATTCTCTGACAATGAGGTGATAAGCCTAAGAATGAAAAGCCAACATGCTAAGGATGGCCAAGTAGAAGGACAGAGAGAACTTGTATCATTGGTGAAATGATTGAGCTGCCAAACCTGGCACATCCTCCTTCCAGACTTCTTGCTTGTGAGATAATTATATTTCTGAATTGAGATATTTTGTTATATATGTTAAGATGTGTGAGTGTTTTTTAGTCTCTGGTGGAAAGAAAAGAAAAAAAAATAGAAATTTTAGTACCTGATCTTCAGGATCATATAACTCACTTTTTAAAATGAGATCAAGGTCCTTGTGAAACTAAGGATTGCCTTATTTAATTTGTTTCACTCTTTAAATTTTTATTGAGATATAACTTATATACAAGAAACTGTGTGTGTGTGTATTCTGGATACAAATCTTTTATCAAATATATACTTTGGAGATATTTTTTCCCATGGCTTTTCATGGTCATAGTAGCTTATTAATATCAAATCTTATGACCCATTTATTTATGTCTCCTTTAATTGCTCTCAGCAATGTTTTGTAGTTTTCAGCATGCTGGTTTTGCACAGCTTGTGAGATTCATGCCTTAGTCTTTCATATTTCGATGCTGTTGCAAATGTCTTTTTATTTTAGTTTTCAATTGTTCATTCTTTATATGTGAAAATAAGTTGTTTTTTGGTATATTTATCTTTTGTTATGCAACCTTGCCAGTTAATTATTCATTCTACTATTTTAGGTTTTCTGTATAAATAATCATACTGCTGGTGAATAAAGACAGATTTACTTTTTTGTACCTCAATCCGAATGCCTTTTATTTTTCTTTATTGCCCTACACAGAGTCTAGAACCTTTGGTACAGTGTTGAATAGCCACTGAGAGAACACACTTCCTTTATACCTCTTTACATCAAATCGGGGTTGGAATCTGTAGTTGGCCATAGAGAGTCTCACATGAAACTTCTTAGAAGGCTCATGATTGGTTTTATGTTTTAAAATATAAAAAAAAACCTAAAAACTTAATAATTAAATTATCTCACTGTAGTACTGTCTCTCCCCAACCTCAAACATTGATGAAAGTAGTGCTCTAAGAAGATGTGAGATATTTAACCTTATATTTTCTATAGCATATTTATTTAAACATAATTTGAGTAGCAATATAACATAATACATTATGAGTAACATAAAATACATCTAAAAATACAAAGCGAGGTAAAACAAGTGCAAGTTATAAGTAGAATACTATACTTAGTTATATTGCAGGCCATATTATTAATTTATTTTGGGCTTCAACAACCAGATTGTAAGTTTCTTCAAGGCAAGATCACACCTCATTTTTCCTTTTATCCACCATAGCCTACAGGACAGTGTCTTATATAGATTTTATGGAATGACTTTCACAAGAAGCTTACTCAACTTGCAGATGTAGGGAACACTGGAAATAAATATGAGTGTGATTATAATTGAGTGGTTAGAAATCAGATCAGAAGAAATGGAAGTGTGTGTGATGTTGGGGCTGGATTGGATTGGAGGATAGGACGCCTATGAAATGGAAGTAGACCGTATATCCATTATGATTGAGAAATGATACGGAAGTGTTTCTCATACTGAGATCTGTCTACTCAGGGATCTAAAGGTATTTTTCTTAAGGGGGTAGAGTTCAAGTCATTAAAAAAAAAAAAAAAAAACTTCTAAGATATTGTATATTCGAGCACAAAATTTTTTTGCACATTTTTGGGTCATGTGTATGACCCATGGCACTATGAAATTTTGGTACCGTAGTTTTCATTTTTAATTACATATTATTGGCTTAAACTAATCACACAGTGTCATCATTTATGTAGCTAATCTAATTTCTTAGTATTTCTCAAATCAGACTCCACAGATATATTTTTAAAGGTCTTAAGTCTGAGAAACAGAGATCTAGGACAGTGAGCAGGAACAGGATGGATGAGACAACACTGTGGCACCCCGATGTTTCTATCCGCTATGCCCTCTTGTGCTCCTATCTTCCAGCTTTCTAAGAGAAGCAGGTAGGAGCTTCTACTCTCTTGAGTGAGTCCATCTTGCTGCTTGCTTTTCTGCTCTCCCTTAGAACCTTTTCATGGTTCGCAGAACTGGAGGGTGCTGTCCTCTCTCCGAACTGCTTTGCCTACACTGCCCACAACCTTCTCGGGTTACTGCTGCCCTATTCCATGAACACAAGGCAGTTACTGTTGTTAACACTCAGGAACTTCTGGGGGAGAGTGTCGAGTAAGTACAGAGAAATATAAGAAAGAACTTGAAACTCACTGCCACATATCACAATTTATAGAAATGCATTTATTGCTCACTGGTCATCGGTCCCCAGAGGTCTCTTTTGTCTTGCATTAGATTCCCATGGTCTTGCTTTCTCTTATCCCTTTTGGATTTCCTCATCTTCTCTAGGTGTTCTGAATTTCTCCTCTTTGTCCTCAGGATCCACAATTTCTCTTAGTTTATTGAGCAGAAATTCAGTTCTGTCTTTGTTGTGGCCTCACAATCCAATCTATATCCAGAGAACTGTCCTTTTTTATTCAGATATTCATTAAAAGATATCAAAGTTTTAATTAAAAATAAATGCCCTGAAAAGGGATTATGTCATTTTCTATGAGGCTATATCACCTGTAGCACTAATATTTTTCTTTCTACTACAATTAATGCATAGATATGCATATTGACTTAATAGGGTATATATACTTTTATATACATGCATTTTATGAACTTTAATTTTCATTTTTTATATGTAAAAATACATGGGAAATAAGTAAACTTTTTGTTATGAGGAATCTCAGAAATACTTGATGATGGAATACTGTAGTTATAATTTATGAAAGAATAAGAAAGGGCAACACTATATTCTGGGAGGGATATTATACTTAGGGTCAGAAAAATGTTTTCCAGCCCTCATCGCAGTCATTTAATTACCCTGTCACTTTGACTGCAGCAATTTAACTCTCCTGTGCCTCTTTCCTCTCCTGTAACTTTCATCTTTGCCTGTCCCAGTGGGGTCAAAGTGAGACTGTACTTTCTAAACCAGAGACTTCATTATAAATATAACCATTATATCATTGTAATAATGATGATCATTATCTTCATCATCTAAACTAAAAGGTTTTTTTTTTTTTTCTGGCAAAATTTTCATAGGTAGGCTATTCACAAGCTTATCCTTGCAAGTGATTTATATGTAATTGAATTGACTATGTAGGACCCAGACTATGCTTTAGTCCACCGAATAAAGAACACAAAAAAGATATTTTTTTGTCTCTTGACTTTTATGTTGTAATTCAACATCAAAATAAATTGCATATTATTAAAAAATAGAGGTCAGTCTTGCCATTTTCAAAGAACTATTCAACATTGCATTGGTTAGACATTTTTTAGCTTTCTCTCACTTGAATATCAAGTAAATTTATTCTGCTCTAGTATAATATAGCCAGACTCTGAACCAATGAGAGTGAACGTTTATCTCCTGTGAGATAATAGGTATAAGTCTAAATATATTTAAAGGTTATTAATGGTTTCAAAGTTAATATTTTTACGCATTTATTTTATTATAATTTTATTTTTTAGAATAATGACTTAGATTCATGACAAAATTGAGGAGAAGGTATAGAGGTTGTCACATACCCCCTAACTTGGCACATACAGAGCCTTCCACATTATCAACACCCACCACTAAAGTGGTACATTTGTTACAATTGTTGAACCCACACTGATACTTCATAGTTACCCAAAGTCCATAGTTTTGGGTCGTTATAGTTCATTCACTCTTACTGTTTTACATTCTGTGGGTTTGGACAAATGTATAGCGACATGTATTTATCATTATAATATCATATAGAATATTTTCACTGCCCTAGAAATCCATTATACTTCACCTATTTCACCATTTCCTCCCTCCTGTTCCCAACCTCTGGCAACCACTAATTTTCTTTTTTTACTGTTGCCATAGTTTGACATTTTCCAAAATGTCATGTAGTTGGAATGATACAGCAGGTAGCCTTTTCAAATTGACTTCTTTTACTTACAAATATGCATTTAAGTTTCCTCCATATCTTTTTATGGCTTGATAACTCATTTATTTTTATCACTGAGTAGTATTCCATTGTCTGGAGTTACTACAGTACATTTAACCATTCACATACTGACAGACATTGTGGTTTCTTCCAAGATTTGGCAATTATGAATAAAGCTGCCGTAGACATCTGTGAGCAGGTTTTTGCATGAACATAAGTTTTCAAGATTGCTAGAATATATGGTAAGAGTATGTTTAGTTTTATAAAATGCTGCCAAATTATTTTCCATACTGGCTGTACCATTTTACATTCTTACCACCAATGAATGAGAGAGTTCCTATTGCTCTACATCCTCATCAGCATTTAGTGTTGTCAGTGTTTCTGATTTTGGCCATTCTAATAGGCGTGTAGTGGTATCTCACTGTTGTTTTAATTTCAGTTTCCCTGATGACAGATATTTGTTTTCCATTTGTATAACTTCTTTGGTGAGGTGTCCGTTAAAGTCTTTGGCTCATTTTTCAATCTGTTTTTTAGTTTTCTTAGCGTTAGGTAAAAGTTAATATTTTGAGTTGTAAACTGTTATGCAGGGAAAGCTTGCTTGTGATCAATGTAGTTTTTTCTGAGTTATGCAAAATTAATGTTTCAAAAGGATTCTTTAAAGATTGGCCCTATAAATATGTTCTTTATCTAATCATATATACAGGTGCTTCCTTACAGTGGTGGTAAGTGGGATCATTGGCTAACGCTAGGACTCTAAACTCACTTAGAAAAAATAATTTGAAGCTGTATTCAAAGACTTATTTAGCCTCATCAGGGCAACTGTCTTTCTCATGCAATATTATAGGGCCTTGCATTGAGATTGGGCTTGATCCTTACAGAGAGTGGTATAGCAAGAAGGTGTCTCCAAAAATAAAAAATAATGATACCTATTACTAATTGAGCACCTACTAATTATAAATCACAGTGATTTATCTATGATATATGATTCTTCACACATATTAAATGTACATATATATATGCAGTTTTTATCCTTGCAAAAATTACAATTGCAATTTAGGTATTTACATTCCCTTTTTAAAGGTGAGACAATGGAATCTTAGGCTAAGATTTTGCCCAAATTCACTTATCAAGTGGAAAATATAGATTCCAAATCCAAGTCTGTCTGATTCCAGGGTTCTTGTATACTCCACTATATTATATTTATTATTTATTGATGAATCTAGAAATAAACATTAATTGAATACTTACTTTGTACCAGGCACTGTTATAGGTGCGAAAATACTACAGTGGAAAAAAACACCAAGTTCTCGCTTTCAAATATTTTCTCATGAGAAAGAAAGGAGCAAAATGCATACAGTTTTTTCCTGTGGTGGTAAGTTCTGTGGAAAAGAGCAAAGATGTATAATACGATAGGAAATGATGGAAGAAGAGATGTGTGTACTGCTGTTTTTCTACAGCTTGATGGTCAGAGAGGCTCCTTTTATAAAGATATTTGACCAAAGGCCAAAAGGAAGAGAAAGGATGATCCATGGAAATATACGCGAGAATAGCTTTCGGGCAGAGGGAACAATGGAACTTACTTGGCATAATCATGGAATGAAAATGAGCCTAATGTATGTGAAGTACATTGAGTATAGGGGAGAAGATAGGATAAGAGATTAGAGAAGTGGTGTAGGGCTACACTTGTAGAGGCCTTCGTTAGGACTTTGGTTTTTACTCAGAGGAAAGTGGGAAGTCATTGGAAATATTAAGACATATGTTTTTTTAAACGTGGTTTGACATATTTTAGATGGAGAACAAACCATAGGACAGCAAAGAAGGATCTGAGGGACCAGTTAGGAGAGATAGAAGTTGTTCGGATATGAGATAATGGTAACTTGGGCTAGGGTAGTAACTATGGAAGTGATGAGAAGTGCTAGGGTTCAAGATCTATTTCAAAGGTAAAGCCAACAAGATAAGCTAATGGATTGGATGTTGGGTGGAAGGAAAAGAGAGGGTCAGTAATGACTATAATATTTTTTACCCTAAGTACTACAATGAGAAATCTTCAGGAGGGAGGATTGGGAAGGAAATCAAGAGGTCAGTGTTTGTTTAATGTGGAGTAGATTTTTTTTTCTCTAAATGCTTATATTCCTAGCACATTTATAGGCCTTTATTCTTTTTCATTTATCATCTATTTTTTTGTTTATCATTTATCAGAAATCTATTTATGTCCACTAAAGTATACATAATTGTGTTATTCAAAGCTTCAGCATTGCTATGTTTTATTTCTTAGCCTATCAATTTTGGGGGGTAGGGCAGGGAAAGGTGTCACAGAATCTATTGATTACTGAGTAGATCTGTTAAAATATATCTTTGTGATGATGGATTTATCATTTTATCTTATGAGGACATTTTGGTTTTATGCATATTAAAGTTATGTTGCTGAGTTCATGCAGATGTAGAATTATTAATTCTTCCTGGTAAATTAACTTTTATGTTAATATCTTTAGCAAATGCCCTTTACTCTAGGGTCTATGTGCTTTTTAAAAAAATTAATCTGACTACAACCATTGTTATTTTGGTTAGTATCTGTGTTCTTGTTTTTGAGCTCATGTTGTTTTGAACTTTATCTGTAGGACTACTTTAGGATCTGGATTTAAAGTATGTTCCTCCATAGAGAATTTGAGTTGGCTACTGCCAGACACTTGGAAGCCCTGTAGTCTGGGGTTCATTTGAACTAAATTTTGATTTAGGCTTTTTGACAACCCGTGTAGCATGGATTTTGAATCACAAATTGCGCGATTGTGGGCTTGTGGTTAGGAATTCTCAGGAAAGTGTTTTCTTATTTTCCCATCCAGGCCAAGGTTAGGACAGGCGTATGGCTTCTTCATCATCCCCTGCAAGATGGGGCTTTTTTTCTACTTCATCACCGAGGGTTCAGCCATTCAGTGATCCCACCTCAACGTGAATATTCCAGATTTTAATTTCTCATCCAGTTTGGACTCCAGGTTTTGGGTCCTTAAGAGTTGTTTGAATCTACGGGGAATTTACACCAAGACAAACCCCAGCTAGTGCTCATTAACTCTTCAGTCTTTTAACTTTAGTTCTCTGAGGAATTCCCTTACTTTCCTGCCGTCTCATCCATGCTTTAAAAGATATTTAATTTTTATATAGCATTTTTAAATCTGCATTGCCAGGTAGGGTTTCTCTGAGCATCTGGTCCACAGTAGTTTTTGGTGGCAAGATTATAAACACGGGAAAATTTAAGGCCAAGCCCAGCATTGTGGTTTTTGCTTACCAGCTTTGCTGGGTAAATACCTCCAGGCTGTATGACTGTCTTTTTCTCCAACAACCTTTCACTTGGTGGTTTTAGCATCCACTAACAATTATTGACTGATTTTCAAGATCTATCATTTCTTGTACATGTATTATTTGCCAATTTTCTGTAAAGAAAAGCTTGACATATCTACCTTTTTGCTTTTATTGTGGTCTCATGGATTATTTTTAATTAAATACATTCTAACCTTTTGCCATCATTATTTTTGATACTCAAACTATCCCGAATTTGTTAAGTAGGAGCCCCTCAAACCAACTCCTGTGTCCTTTTGACTACCACACTTAAAGCTTTGTGTCTGTCTTTGCTTTTCGGAGCAAAAAGATGTTTCAGGATTGCTTTGTATTGTCCCTTCTCTAGATCTTGAATCAGCCAATTTTCCCAAGGAACCCTACTTCTTTGGGCGGGAAATGGCATTTATAAACTAAGATCAGAGTCCTAGATGTGCTCATTGCTATTAGAATGTCATTGCATTTAGGCTAGTTCAGTGGAAACAACTAGAAAATCTAATTTTAAAATCATAAGTTTACACTGATATTTTAAACATATAATTTATTTGCTCTAAACAAAATAAACATCAGAAATGATAGCAGAGTGGTTAATAATCCCCATTCTGAAATGTACTTGCTGTTTGAGCTTGGACAGTTTACTGCACAATGTCTTTGTTTCCACATCTATAAAAACTGGAGTAATAGAAGTACCTAT
The DNA here is from genome assembly GCF_014176215.1 of Rousettus aegyptiacus. NCBI lineage: Eukaryota > Metazoa > Chordata > Mammalia > Chiroptera > Pteropodidae > Rousettus > Rousettus aegyptiacus. Next base: position 162,011,347 of record NW_023416284.1, read on the forward strand.
GTTAGGAGATTGTTATGAGAAGTGTATTGATATACATAAATTGGTTAGAACTGCCCTTGGCTTAAAGTGTGCACTGTATAATCATTTGCTAAAAATATTAGGTTATAACTTTCGAAACTACAACTATTTGACCATTTTGACCTACAAAAATGAAAATTTCATGTGGCTCAATCCAGTAAATGTATGAACACCTTCATTCACTGAGTGCCCGTTAGGGGCCGGGCACCATGATCTGCAGTAAACAGAGCTATGTGAAAAAGTCCATGACCAGGAGTTGAGAAATAGGTGATAGAGCTAGCAATAAGATTTCTTTATAATACTTTTGTGTAATGGGATGCTGAGGCGGGACTCTTCTGAGGTTATCATGAGTCAGTTGGGGGCAGGAAACAAAGTCTAGAAGTCTGGAGAAATGAGAAAGGTGGGATTTTAGATTGGCAACCCCAGACCAAGATGGGAATTCCTCCGGGACATTCCTAGGGAATGAATTTGAAAAACAAACCACGTGCAGTTATGTGCAATTATGCAAACAAAAATTCTAATAATCGTAAACCTGTTTCCATAGTGTGACAAAATGTATACATTAGAATCTTATTTATTCCTTTTTTGACTCTTTTTAAAACATTTATCTATTCGTTATGTGTGACGCAAGCCCAATCCCATAGTGATATTTTTCTGTCATTGAAATGGTACCATTAAACACTTGACATTAAACTAACATATGGTAATCCTTCACAATTGCTCTGCAAATGGAAATTTATATGATGATGTTAATAGTTTACTCTCTGATTCTTTTATCATCTCTTATTAAATATTAATGAATAAGAATAATAGAATTAGCACATATATGTAGCTAAAGATAGCTTATCTTTCTTTATAAACTAATGTCTTTATTGGCCAATATTTTGTTAATCTCGATATTAATTACAAATATTTGTACAAAATATGTTGTAACCTGTATTTTTATTTTAGGAGTGATATATTCTTATACTGGCCTCTATCATTTTTAGATGAGCTTGAATTGACAGAAGTGTTAGAATGGAGTCATATTATAAATAAGTACCTTCTCACGAAATAGCCTTTAAAATTCTAATGAATACAATAGTTAGATCATTACCACATTGCACTGCTTGCCTTCTAAGTGTTCTGAATGTCCAATTATTTTTCCAGTGCCTATAAAATTAAAAGCAAAGTTTTTGCAAAATTCTAAGAAACTTCATCTTGCTGAAGGCCAACTCTAGCTGGGACTTGAATTTTCATACCATATGTTTCATATTTGATACACTTTTGACTATAATGGAACTGGCATATCCATGTGAGTCACGCTGATGAATAGGATGTGTTTGGTTGCGTTTATTCTCTGTATGAGGGTCTGGAGCATGTGTAATTATTATAATCATAAAAGGCGATTAAACCATCTTGATAAGAAACTTTAAATATGTAAACTATTCATTAAAAACGCTTTAGAGAGAAATTCCTTAAGGAAAACATGATGAATGAATATTTACCTTTTAAACATTACACTATTGTATTATTAACACATGATGAAAATGCTAACCATCGTTTGCTTTGGCTGGTGAGTTTTTTCCTTTCTGTTCATTCTAAATTTTCAGGTTTTCCCTTGGTGCACCAATATAATTTTTATGATTATTAAGATTTTAGTAGAATTCTGGATGCCTTTTGGGGTCTTTTTTTTTTTTATTTGGTGAAAAAGCAATATCCTAATATAAAATAAATGAAAATAACTGTACACATTAGGCACTTTGCTAAGCATTCTATGTGCATGATTTTATTTAATCTTCATACAACCATATAAAGTAGATGCTATTTTCATCTCTGTTTTATTTATTAATTTTTAATTTTTTATGGTGACCTTGGTTAATGAAATTCAGTAAGTTTCATGTGTAATGCAATATATATACACGCACACACACACACGCGCACACACACACACATTGTGTGTTCGCCTCCCATAGATCTCTGTTTTATATATGAAGAAAAGTGGGACTTGGAGATGTTTAATAACTTGCATAATATGAAAGTCAGTAAGTGGTGGAGCTGGAATTTGGACCTGCCTTCAGGATTCAGGTTTTTATCTACTCTGTTATACCTGACTTATTGTGTTTGTTATCATTGTTACAGTCATTTATGCAACAGCTTTTTGGTCACTGCACTTTGGATGAGGAAATGTGCTGAGCTTCAGAAGTGAAAAGACGATTATGGCATGTCCATTGTATTGAAGGAGCTCAAGTCTACTGGGTTACAGTCATTGAGCTGAGTCCAGGGAACTTTGGAAATACAAAAGAACATGACTAAATCTGCTTGGGAATGAAGACAGGGAAGCTTCAAGTTAACTTTTAAAAGAAAAAGGTTTAGTCTTAGCTGGTATAGAAGTGGAGGAGGATATTCCAGGAAGTGAGGATAACATATGCAAAATTGGTAGGTTTGCAAATGACACAGAGGCCAGATTTTGAAAGGTCTTAGATGCCCTGTGACGAAGTTTTGATTTTCATTGTGTGAACTGTGGAGAACCATTAATAGACTTAGATTTGCTTTTTAAAAACAGATTTCTCTAGTATCCACGTGGAAGTTTTGTTGTGGTAGGGAGTTTGCGGTTAGGAAGATCAGACCAAAGGCTGTCAGGACTCCATGGCTCAAGTTCTTTTTGGAATAGAGCAGAGGTAAAAATATCTGAGTGCCTGAGATTTCAGTTTAATACTGGAGTGGTAGCACATTGAGTTGGTTTTCGGAGTTGAGATGATAAATTCTCAAGCACCAAATTAATAACATTTTTTTACAACATATTCATTAAATGATTGTTCCACAAATGAATGAATTTTTGAATTTATTCAACTAGAAACCTTGACATTCTAGAAACAAATTGTTCATAACAGATTGTCAGTTATGCTTGTTTTAATTTTTAACTTAGTTGTTAGCTTCTGCAATGATATCTTAAATCTATGTGAACAAATGACAGCATTATCACCACATGATGATAATAAATTTTTATTAAATGAAAAGCTTTTTGAAAAGTTAGTAGAATTAAAAAGTTTCTATAGTCAAGAAATATTAAATCAACTACACTAGTCACTAATGGAAGATTTATATTATTAGCTTAATCCAGGGGACTATAGACCTGTTCTGCCAGTTAGTAAGTATTTCAGGCTTTGAAGATCCATACAGTCTGTGTTGCAAAGACTTCACTCTTCCATTGCTGGGTGGAAGCCAATATGTCAATAAATGAATGTGGCCATGTTTCAATAATAATTTATTTTACAAAAACAAGTGGCAGGACAGAAATGGCCCACAAGCCATTGTTTACTGACTCTGTTTGCTTGTTCTTGATTCTTAATTTTATTACAAGATGCAGACTTGCACCAAACAACATTCTCTTCAGTCTCAGAGCATGCTTAGTGTAAGCATATTGGTGTTCAGTGTTTTCTCGTTGACTTTTTTTTTCCTTAGCAACTTAGATTTGTTTTATATTTCATAGATCTAGATATCTTAGTTTTTTGCTTTCATTTTTATATTCTTTTCTGTTTGAAACTAGTGAAGCAGTTCTTCATGGTGATTTGACTGTGGTTTGTTCATTTTAATTATTTCAGATACTCATTTAAACAGAGAGACAGCACCATCAAAAGTCCAACTGGAGGCAGGTGCCGGAGCTGAATTTTCCAGCCAGGGTTTTAAACCTGGAGAGGCTGATGTTTATAGGCTTTCTTTCTACTGTCCCCAAGATGGTGACCGTGACCAGACTCTGCTCTTCCTGTCCTTTCTGCCTTCCTCCATTCCTGGGGTTAGTTGTAGAGATTTTGATCAGTGCACAGCAACAATTTTGCTTAGAATTATTAAATTATTTGACTCCCTATAATTGGATGGAAAATAAGACATTTTACTTTATTCTATTTTTTACGATTTGGTGTAAGAGGAATATTTGTTTTCTTTAATACAAAATAGAAATTTACAATACAACCAATATTTTTAGTTAAAAACAAATGTCACTTCCTTCATACTATCTTTTCTTATCACCCCCTTCTTGAAGTGATATTTCGTGTGTCACAGTTCTGGTAGTACTTTGTTTATATCGTTTATGTGAAATTTATTCAGCACTAAGTTTACTATGAGATTATTAGCTCCTGGTCAGAGGTGACGTGTGAGTGGGTTCAGGACTCACGTAGGGGAAGACTTATTTCCATCTACATGGTGTCCACGGACTCTACCCAACACAGTAAGGTCATTCCTTGGCATCCATGGGGGATTGGTTCCAGGATCCCCTTGGATACCAAAATTTGTGGATGCTCTCGTCCTTTATATAAAACAGCATAGTTTTTGCATATAACCTATGCATATCTTCCCATATACTTTAAATCATCTGTAGATTACTTGCAATACCTAACACAATGTAAATACTATATCAATAGTTGCTATACTGTGTTGTTTAGGGTATAATGACAAGAAAAAAGTCTATACATGTTCAGTACAGATGCAACTATGAGACCATTGTAGGCTTGACTACACGGTGCACGTGAGCAGCAACGTAACATTTTCTTTTTTTATAGAAGGTATATATATATAAATAAAATGTTTGGCTGAATAAATGAATTCATGGATATTCCTTGAAGGAACAAGAATTGTCGCACTCATTTTCAGCCACATCATAAACACATTTCTAGTGGGTTTCTGTGGCCATCATTCAGTTCAAACTTAATTTGAGCATCAGTCCTATGCTACATCTTATTTTGGATTCTGGAGATACATATAATTAGCCAATCAGTTTATTATTTAGTTAATTATTTAGTGGGGAAGGCAAACATTAATGTATTATTTTAATAAAATGTAGGATGTGCATCTCAGGGAGTATGTGCAGAGTTCTCTGGTAGTCCAGAGGAGGGCACCGTATACAAGAATCTCCTTCAGGAAGATGTGCATTCTTTTCTTCTTTTACATTCCCTGCCAGATCTTGAAATGTGAATACAGGTAAACTAGGGGAATAACTGGAAGAAGAAAAGAACGTTTAGGCTGAAATACGAGCTGCAGCAAACACAGAGGTGTGCGAGACATTGTGGCATGCACTGGGAACTACAAGCAGCTTTGTGTTGTTGGAGCACTGAGAGATGAGTGTGGAGAAATAAGCAGGGCCAGATTATGGAGGGTTATGTACATCATGGTGAGGGACCGTGAACTTTATCTTGGGAGGCAGAATAACACAGTGATCAAGCGTGCATTCTAGCGTGGGAGTTTTAATCCTGCCTCTGCATCTTACCGAAAGCTTAGACACCCTCTCCATTTTTCTCACCTGTAAAGTGGGGATACAAACGATATATCTTCTAGGGTTCGTTCATTCATTTTAGAGTTAATTTATGAATACTTAACTGTGTTCCAGGACTTTCTAGGTGCTGAGAATTCAGCACTAAACAAACACACAAACAAAAAACCTATATCCTGAGGAGTTTATATTCTGGGTGGATTGGAATGGGGAGATATGCAATGTAAGTAAAATGTATAATATGTTGAATGCTGCAAGAAGGATAGGGATTCCTGGGGCTAGGTTAGGAAAGGTTGCAATTTTAAATAAAGTTGCCAGGAAAGACCTCTTTGAGAACAGGACAGTTGAATAAATGCCTGAAGAAGGTAGGGGTCCAGTCGCTGAGGTTGTCTAGGGGGAGAGCATTCCTGGTGGAGGGGACAGCAAATGCAAGACCCCTAGATGGAACGTGCTTGACATGTTTGAGGAACAGAACGAGTCACAATGGCGAGAGCTGGGCGAGTGAGCAGTAGGAGAGGAAGCCAGAGTGGTAGTGTGGCCAGGGTTTGTGGGTGTTTGGTGGTTATTGTTATGACACTGAATGAGATGAAGCATTGGAGGTTTTTTGGGCAAGCAGTAACATGATCTGACTGTTTAACAAAACATTTTGGCTACTGTTTTGAAAATAGACTAGGTAGGGCAAGGTCAGAAGAAGGAAGATCAGTTAAGAGGCCAGTGTGATAGAAAGGAGTGGTAAAAAGTGGTCTTTGTAAGGATTAAACAACTTGTAAATCGCTTCAAACAGTGCCTGGCACATGGTGAGCCAATAGTAAATGTTAGCTGTTATTTGGTTGTTAAAACTTCTAATGACGTTCAGCAAAGAGCATTCAACACGTATTCTTATTTGACTTTTCATTGCTGAGCACAGCGCCTTCCATTCATTGATGAACATAATGAATATGTCTTTTTTGAAGGTGAGTGAGAAAATGCCTATTCCATTATCAGCTCAAACTCGACAAGCTTAGCCGCCATGAAGATGGTTGCTGCCATTTAGTGAATACTCATCATAAGCCAGCATTGTGCAGGCTCCTTAACATGTTTTCTCTTTAAAGCTTCTGAGCAACCCAACATGGTAGTTATTGTTATACCGGCATCTATGCTCCGGGTGAGGCTGCTGAGGAAGTTAAATACTCTATTCAAGACCATAGAATTGGTTAATGGCAGACTTGTGTTTGGAATCCAGGACTGTCTTTTTCAGCCAGGTTAAATTGCCTCACACCTATTCAAAATTTCAATTAGATTATACAAAAGAATAAAATATGTAAATAAACATATGAAAGACATCCATGTTATATTTCTGCCATTCATAACATTTGAGTAATAATGATCATATATGTGCTTAATAATTGTGTGTGTGTATTTATTCTTCTAGATGGCATTGTCTGATTGATATAATCAGAGTAAACATTGGCCCAAACTTAACCTTTTCCTAGCACTTTTAATGATGTTGCAAACTTCTGTGATGTTTCTAGGTCCTTTTCTCTCCCAGGTAGACAATGCATTCATATTGCGTGATTATTATCACGAGTTACAAAAGCAGAGAGAGGTTAAGTGCCATGGTGAAGATACTTGTCTAGGGAAATGAAAGAGTTTCGATAAGAACTGAACAGATTGGCACCAGAGCCTGTATTCTTACGGACTAGAGCACTGGATGGTATAGTCAAAGGCATATGGTGTCAGAAGGGACCTTATAGACAGAGGTCCTCATTTTGCCTGTAAAGGAAGTTAGGGCTCTGATAGCAGAATGACTTGCTGTAGCCAGCAACTGCTAGAGCCAGTACTGTAATCTGTGCTTTTCACCTCCATTACCCTGAACAGCTTTCCTTCGATCAGCTGTTTTTCCAGGTGAAAAGGATATTCTCTACAGAGAAAAACCAATACTTCTCTTATTCACTCAAAAGTTTCTGAGCAACCTAGTTTTATTGTGGAGATGTATTAAAAATGGAACCTTTAATTTGAAAACCAGACTTGTACCTTTTGGTTATGTTGAAAAATTAGCATATTCAGAATCTTTCTTGTCTGTTGCTAATACTAAACATTTTAAAAAACTGACACTGTTACCATGTTTAATTAGTTATTTGTATCGATCAAATAAAAGAGACAAAATATTCCTATTTATAACCCACATAAATTTAAATCATAAAAGAACTGAACTAGACAGAGATCCTCAGTAGGAACTTTAATAAAAAAAGAAAATCACATGTATTTAATCCACACTTTCCAGTCACTAAAACAAAGCAGGGAACGATTTATGTACAAGAAAAACATTTTTTACTTTTTTTGTAGTAGGGCATTTATTGCACATACAGTAAGTGTTATAACCAAAACAAATATACAGTTGGGACATTGTGTTTAAATTATCTTCTGTCATGTACCATATAAACCAACAATAGTTTGAAATGTATTTAAACTACCATCTGGGACAAAGCAAAAGCTGTTCCAGGATCCAGCACGTGATGAATGTGAGCTGAGTTTCATTAGGAGCTTCTAGCACGTCTCTGTATCCTGGATCGTTTTTTCCAAGGATTGAAAGAATTCCAACATCTGTCCTAGCTCCCAAAGGTTTTGAATATTTTTAATAGATCATGACATTTTTTTTCTTGCTTCATAAAGAACTACATCAATGAAGTTAAATGTTATTTATTTAGATTTCCTTTTCGTCTCGAGAGATAAAGTTCAGGCTCGTGTCTTTTAAAAGCTCCAGCAGAAAGTCCTATCTAATGAGAAAATTTCTTACTGGGATTTGACATTTTGAAAGGTATAGTTTTCCTTTAGAGTTAAGTCACCTGAATTGAGAACCTGCTGACATAATAACAGGTAGGTATTTAATCAAGTACTCATTAAGCGCTATGGACCAGAGGCATTTCAGACCTTAATTCTAATCTCACATCCTAATCCAGCTCTGACTGGCTCTGCAGCCTGAGTGTTTTCCCTTCAGGACACTGCGTTCGTTGCATTTTTCCATGTAATGACAACAGTATAGCAATAGTTACTATACAATACAGTGTGGTTCTAAGTACTTTTACAAATTATCTCATTTATCCATAACAAAAATCTTATGAGACAGATACATGTACATCACCTTTACTTTTACTATTAGGAAACTGAGGACCTATCCAAGATCATGCAGCTAGTAAGTGCTAGCCTTCTAATTTGTTCCTCACAATGCAGACATTATCTCTGTTTTTACATGTGCTGTAACTGGGATCGGAGAAGTTAAGCAACTCTCCTAAGTCATATATTTAATACATGGAAAAGGAAGGAGTTGAATCCAGGGCTTATGATTCCAAATTGAATAATTTTAAACTAAAACATGTCTTATTTTCAATAATTTTACATTTTTGTACATATAAACTTTCACACACCTATGTAATATTTAAAATAAGTTTCATATATGATTTAAAAATAATCTTCTAGTCAGACAAGATATTACAGTTTTTAATCTAAATTGAATCAGAGAAGATGCAAAATTGTAATTGTGGATATAATTTTCTGTGGCTACTAAACTTTCCGGTTGCACTGGAATGTTATGTTCACCCTTTAAAACAAAACATAGCAAAAAATAAGATCCATGCAAAAGCGTTTTCAGTATTATGTTTGAAGAGACAAACATATCTAAGATAATATAGATTTCTTTAGTAGTTGTGCAAATTTTTTTCTTAATTAAAACAATATAATATTCTTCTGTAGGCAATGAAAAGATCACCATTCTGTGGAAATCAAAGGTATTTACATTGATAATAGAGATACTACACTTGTTTTCAGGGAACAAATTTCTATATTTTAGTGTTTAAGTGGAGTCTGATAATGATTTTATGACGATCCAGAAGTATAGTACTTTTAGACAGACCAAAGCCTTGAAATTGAAAAAGAGATTTTTAAATAAACTAGGCAATGGCATTGTAATAATAAATATTTTTTAAATATTCAGATTTTAACTTATTAATTATGTCTTTATATAAAGATGTGATAGAAAAATATAGTTTTTTTCCATAAAAAATTTCTGTTTTATGGAAAATTTTTCTATTCTAATTAAGATAGTACTACTGCAGAATACTTAAAAGTGATTTTTATTAATTTCCTATTGACCTTACCAGCTCGGTATTCTTTCCTCTTTCATCCGTCTGAACCAGAAGATGAATAAAAGCATTTACTATAATAAGATAACATGCTAACCTGCCTATTTGCTTTGAAACCAGATCTCTTTTCCTGGTTTGAAACTTGTCAGTCTGAGAGTTCTCTGACATAAGGAAGCCAAGTGAGGTTGGCCTGAGGAGAGAAGACTGCACTGTCCGACCTCATGGTAATGCGGGATGTGGAGCTCCGTCTTATTCTTTTGATTATGAGACAGTATCCTCTGTTGATGAAGAAAGTAGCTGTGAGAAGGTTCTGAGATGTGTAGGGAAGTAGATAGAAAGTCTCCATGATTCACTGATAATTGGCAAGTATTAACAGAGGCTCTTCTTCCTGTGTAAGGTTTTATGATGATGGGGTGAGGGAGTATTGTATTCACTCTAGTACCCTCAGTGGTAACAGCTTGGAAAGTGAGGAGGTACATTTTACTTATTTGGTGATTCGAACTAAAAGGCCTGTGTGAGAACACTGTGATATGATTTTGATAATTCCTGCTTTATAGGATCTTCAATGATTTTACATCCAGAAGGGAAAAAGCTTTTTTTCTTAGATCATTTATTGACTAAGGATATTAGTGCCTTATTTTTCAATTATATATTTGTTGTTTCACTCTAACTTAGAAATAATTTAACTTCACTATATGTAAATATTTATGATTCTGAACAATTCTTTATTTATCCCCTATCAATATATATCTTTTGCTCCCTCCACCAATCCATTAGTTGTTTAACGTATAATTTTAATACAGTCTGCTAGGATATAAATTTGGTTAGTTTGAATTTAATGTTTTCTTCCAGCTTTGTGTGAACCATTAATTGCCACTATAAAGTAAAAATGTAGCATGTAACTGACATAGGAAATGATTATCAAGTACTTGGTAATAATTTTCTGAGGATCTGTGAACTTGGATATGGCACTAAGATTTAGTTAACAGTATTTCTATTGAATACAAGACTTTAGTAACTACATATATATTTGGAGGAGTTCTTGGAAAAAATATGAAAATCCCTGAAAAATGCAAGAATCACAGATAATAACAAAACTGTGATTTAGATGTTTAGTGTTTAGTCAAATTCAAAATCCAAAAATAGAGTCTTGGATATTAAAATGTTAAGACAATTTAAAAGCTATATGGCTAGCATTAATTCTGTAGGAAACAACTTTAATTTTTATCTTTCGACTTTTCCTTTATATTAGATTTCTAGGTCATATTTTATTCTTTTAAATTTTCTATTTTTTTAGAATCTTTCTTTTGATGACTGTCATAAGAGCTCAGACTTTTTTTCTATTTCTGTATTTGAAGTTTCATTATTTAGTTTTCTTTTTAGCACTTCAAACCTAAAACTAGGTTTTCCTGTTTTCTTCTTGCTCATTCCCTATGTATACAGACCGTTACCGTTTTCAAGGCCTGTTCGTTTCATGCTCGATATGTGCCCAGCCTGTTCACATCTTTCTAGCTCTGCTGCTTTCACGTTTGTCCCACCGGGCTGTGATAATTCCTGTTTTGAACCATTTGCTTCTAGCAGGTAACCCTTGCTTCCCCTCTTTCCTTTGTCCTGTCTATTCTTTACACCATGGAAGAAGTATGTTTAAAAATTTTTTTTAATAAAATTACATTCTTCTCACCCCTAAAGTCCTTCAGTAGCTTTCCCTTTACTTTCAACTAGAAATCCAAACTTTTTTCCATGGTCTACAGTGATTGTATGATCTGCTGTCTCTAGGATATAAACTCCATGGAAACATTCATTCTCATTCAGGAATGTTTATAAAACGTATATACTAGGGACACAGCAATCGATTAATGAATAAATAAGAATGAGAGAAGAAAAAGAAAAAAAGGAACATATGTGAACTGTGTATACAGACAACTTACAGTCTGGTGGTAGGGTAAATGTTAATTAAATAATCATACAACAAAAACTCTATGAAAGTACAATGCTGATGGATGTTATGGAGAATAGGTTGGTGGTTTTATGTAACTGAGATAGTCGTGATTGAGGTGATGATTAGGAGTTGATTATGTTGAGTGGAAGGATGGGAAGTTTGTGAGGTGAGGGAGGAAGGGTGAGGAGGTGCAGGGAGACAGTTTTCCAGAAGAAAGAAGTCGTCCTTCAAAAGCCTGTGGTGGCAGAAGCTGAGGGCATGAGAAGCGACCGTTTCTGCAGACTATTGTGGGGATCATATAAGGATTTTATAATGGATTGAATGTGAGGATGGGTGAGGAAAGGGGGAAATTGATGGGTTTTTAGTTAAGCACTTAGGGGGTGGGTGTTAGCAGACATAATTAAACACTTGGAGACCTAGGTTTAAGTGTTGGTGGTACTACTTACTTGTTCTGTGGGGGCGGGGAGGAGAGGAGGGGAGAGGAGAGGAGAAAAGAGAGGGAGGGTGAGAGAGAGGACTAGGGAGAGAGAGCGCCACCAGACTACCTTAGGCAAATCACTTAACCTTCTGAATTTCAGATTCTCCATCTTATTTGTAAAATAGACATAATAAAAAATACTTGATATGGTGAAAGCCAAATAGTGAAAATACTTTACAAACCATAAATTGGTATAAACATAATTATTACTATTTCTCCAATATTTTCCTTTATTCTTTGATATTAGTTTCTGGCTATATTCCAGCTGGACTGTTATGTGTTCTTCCTCACCATACTGGTAGCATTTGCTCACACCTTCATCCTCATCCAAATTGTTTCACTGCAACTCATTCTCTTTAATAATTTCTCTACTTCCATCCTCTACTTCCATTCATTTTTGTCTTTATTCTCATTTTCTTTTATCAGCTAGATTTTCTTGCCAAAACCTCATTTAAAGCTCGTGGCTATAACATTTATTGCATTTTTAAAGATAGAAGTTACGTATTGGATTTATAGTATACATAAGTGTGTACAGTATGTATGTTTAGTATGTATAAATATGTGTGTATGAGTGTGCATGGGTGTGGGAAGGCTCTTTCTGGTACATTTTGGTTTTAGGAGAAGGAGACACTTCCTTCCTTTTAAGATGGGAGGTCATTGTCCCTCTCCCTGTGGAGAAGGGAAGTTTATGCCAAGCCAAGCCTATCTCCATCCTGGGGAATGAGAACTGGTCCTCTGCCTGAATCTGCTCTCCAGATTGCCCAGAAAGAGTTATCTCAGGTGGAGATTGAGGATCTATGCATATCATGTTCTTCTTACCCCAATTTATACTTAACACTTATTGTCTTTATTTTGGAGAAAAATCATTTAGATTGAAAAATTCTCACTTTTAAATTTTCTCTTCCTACCCCAGTTGATCTATTAGAATTTCTAAGAGAAAATAGATTTATATGCTGATTACAATAATTTAATGGAATATAAAATCTGTATGAGGTTAGTTGTTACTATTCCATAATAAAAAGTCAAACCAGACTCGCTTGCTTATTCAGGGCCACAATATAATAACCAAGATTCAGGTATTTAGAAAAATTTGAATCTATATAATTTATGTAATTTATTTTTGTTTTACTTTTGTAATTTTCCTCTTTTATTCTTTGTTAGAGAAATATCTGCAATAATTCTCTGGCTTCTTTTCCTTATGTAATTGTTGGATCAGGACTTTGTTTTCTGTTACCTTCATTCATTTTTGTAAATTATATTTAAGCTGACTACAGAGGAATCATGTTGGAGAATTTATGTAAGTTATTTTTCTTTTTTCCATGAGGATCTTTCTGACGTATTTTTTCTGAGGGAGGCTCTGTGCTAACTTTGGTTAGAACAATAATTTTTCAAAATTTCAAATAACTTTTATGGAATTGAAAATTGCTAAACCCTAGTATGAGGCTGCATTAAAAAAAAAAAAAACTCTTTCTATATGTAAAAAAAATTATTTTAAGTTGTAGAAAGTTTGCAGGTTCTACATTAGTATCTGAGTAAAGCTATTGATAGAGGAGATGAGAAACACAAAAATGTAAATATGGCCAAATCATTCATTTGCTAAAAAGTACTTGTGACTTCTGAGTTGTACTTCAAAAGTTCAATGATAAATCGAGCAGTACCAGTAAGTGTTAGGCCAGGAGAGAAGTATAGATCAGAACATGATAAGTAGCACAGCGTGTTCTTGTGTGTGACTATGTATACAGAAATTTCTATATTATATGCAAAACTTGCTAACTTCTGTAAAACTTACATTATTTAACCATTTTCAGTTTTCACCATTAATGTGCATTTTACTGATTTAGAAATATACGTAAATGAAACCTAACGATAAATTTTAACTTTTAGAAAAATGTCATTTTTATTTTTATTTTAATTATTCTACTTTAGCAATTTGGCTAATTCTCTCATGTGGTAATAAAGCACTAGTTTTCTTCCAGGCACACAGATATAACTCGCCTTTCACATGAAAAATTTCTGCTTCTCAAACCATATTTCTCAACTAAAATTTAGTTAACAAAGCAATACCATTATCATATTAATCAAAAGCTAACATTATACATGATCATTTTTATTTTGATACTACTTTCTTCATCATCCTTAACTGTTAAAACATTTTTAGCCTGTAAACATTTAATATGGTAAAATAATCTAAAGCTTTCTCCTTTTAGTAGTTGGTTATGGGAACTCTAAACCAACAGAAATTTCTAGCTGAAATTGGAAGCCATCATGAACCAGTGTCAGGAGTTGCCCCTGTTTTCCCTACTCATCTACTAGTAGGGGTGTGTAATTTTGGGTGGTGGCTGGTTTTCTAACAGAACTCTAAAAGGACAGTCTATATGAAACATTGCATCTCCCCAGCTCTCCTCAGTGAAAGGGACATGTCTAAGCTGAAGGGAATCCATGGAAAGGATTTTGCAGGGAAAGGAGCCAGTCTCTTGGAATGTAGTTAGTAAAGCCCCTGGACGATAAGGGTCTGTGATTACCGAAGCGACACAGAATTTCAGTGCTCAGGCCACTAAATCATGCTTGGCCTGCACAGCTGTATAGTCAGGAGAGGCTGCAGATATTATTCAGGACAGCAATCGCAGTCTCTTTTTTTATAGAGTATTTTCCCAGTGCTTTTGGAAAACCATCCAGTGTTAAAACTGAGCGTTTATAGGGAAAGTTGAAAAATCTTCTTTCCTGTTAGGGTGATTTCAACTTTAAGGTGCAATATTTCTTTAATCATATGACAAATATATTTCTAATAAAATTACATTAAAATAATTTTGTGGAACATGATTGAGCAAGAAGGAAAATCTATTTTTATTTGAGGTTTAGTTATCAAATATTTCTAAATTTGGAAAATTTGCTGAAAGTCCTCAAAAAAAAAAAAAAGATAAAAAAAGATTGATAAAAGTACCATCGATGGAAAAGAGAAAAGATGCTAAATGAGTTTTAGGAACAGAAGCGATTAGGTGACTGAAGCAAATTCACAAGGCCTTTAAATATTTAAACTATATCTTGACACAAACAGAAACCTGTAGAATTGAATTACTTTTAGAAATGTATCCTACAGGAATGTCCAGGAAGTATATTCTTATATTAATTCATTTTACAAGCAATTTTCTTTTTTCCACTACTAAGATTTGTATTATTGAAAAGACGTTTTGCATCTCCTAATAAAAATTCACATTGGAATAAAGTGTGATAATTTCTAAAACGGAGGAGATGTAAAATCAACAGGAACAGAGTGTGTTTTGAAGTGTCAGCGGAAAGATCTGGCTAACCGGAGCAAGCTGTGAGACTCTGCAGCACACACTCCAGAAGGCACTTCTGCTTTCCCATAGGACGCCCTGCAAAGTGGGAGGCTCCAGGAACGCCTTTCAGCTGATGTCACTGCGTAGGTGGGTTTGTGATTTGCATTCCTGTGAAAGAGGCTCTCTGCTTATACTCACTTGAAAAAACTGAAAACTCCCTAATTCTCTCAGAAGCCTGGCAGCTTTACTTTTTACTCAGCAAATCGGTGACATTAGTGAAGACATATCGAGATTTCTTTAAAATGTATAGATGAACATATAAAAAATAAATAAGCTGCATTTATTTGTTTCCTTAAATTTTAGATACAGCCTTTCCAGCACACAAGTACTATAGGCCTTAAGGTAAAAAAATCTTATAGCCTTAAGTTCACAACCATTACCAATGGAGTTCTATAATCGGCTACTTAAACAGATGTTAGCCAGGGTATTAGTTAAGGTAAATATATGTGCTAGAAGAGATTTTCTGAGTAGTGAAGTTTTTTCTTTGATTTTGATAGATGCTCTTTTTCGAATAATTTTATAATTTAGAAATGTAATATTCAAGTGCTTAATTGAAATATTATGTTAGCCTTCCAATTCTTCCATAGTCACGTTATTTATTTAGTTTCTATAGATTTTCTACTCTACTCCATTTTGGAATTTACTTCTATATGGCTACTCGTTGATACTGTGTTTTGTCTCTCACTCGTCCCACACCAACAGGTTCTTAGAGTATCTGTCTCAGTGTTTTCCTCTCAGATCACTCTTTTGATCTGGCTGTCACAGCCTTCCTTTGCCTTGTACATATTAGTTCGAGGTGCCTGCCAGCAGGAGCTAGAGCTCTGACCACTCATAACTGCTCCCTGATGACCTTGCTGTTCGTGCAACATTCAGGCCCTCTGGTGCCTTCCTGTGCCTGAGTGGCTTACAGCATCTTCTTTCAGCCTGCATAAAAGCCTAGGCTTGCCTTATTCAGGTTGGATCACTGGGGCCTTGTTCAAATTTATCATTCATTTTGGAATAAGAAAGAAAATGACAGAGACAGAATTAGGAGGTTGAGGGACAGGATCTATACTAAATTATCATCATCAAGCAGCTGCTCAAATCTAAAGCTCCTTTCATTCTCTTGACATATCAGAAGATCCAGGCTCTGGGACATTAAAAAGTGGAAATACTTGTAGACAGCTCATTTCAATAGCTCCTAGTACACACCTGTAACTACCAAGTAACAAATGTCTGCAGACCTTCATGATGCTCCAGAGGATCCCAACTTCATTTAAAGAATGCTATCATAATCACCCACATAGGTAGAGGGCTAAAGGTTAATTTCGCTGCAAGCAAGCAGTGCCCAAATTGTGTTTGCTATTGCCAATCCAGTCATCAGTTCTCCTGGGCAAGCACTGAGACCAAAGTAATTATGGGTTTGTTATTAACAATTTGTATAAGTATTATTAATGGTGTATTTCTGGTCTCCCTCTGGCTGTATGTTAGAATTATTCTAATTTAACAGAATTCTAAGCTTATATTTATTGTCAAATCACTATTTAAAATTAATGTGCTTAGATTAATAAACAAAAGCAGTTATAAAATAATATATATCCAATGTTCTGGAGTGAAACTCTTCTTAAGTATATGAAATAAATGAGAATGTTATCTCATTATGTCACTCCTATTCCCTAATAGCCACGTAATAGTTTGGTGTGTATCCAGTGTATTCATTTGAATTTTTATATAACTATTCTCCACCTTACTTTGAATCATCCATCCATCCGTCTGTCCATTTCTCTGTCCATCCATCCATCTATTACCTACCTCTTATACAAGTGCTACCATACTATTTACCTTTTAATGATACTTGCTTTTTTCATGCTGTTTTGAAGACAAATATATATTTTGTAGAACTTAATCGTATTTGTTCATTGATCTATAATTCATAAGATTGAGGTACGAGGGCTTTATTTCTTAGCATGCAGTAACTGAATTGGAATTTTTTTCTTGAAGCATGACAATCTGTGAGCGATTTCAGTTTCCGATTTGTGATAGGTGGTGGACACATGTGGGTGTGACTGGTTATTTTTTTTTGTTGGTTCCACTGAGGTTATAACTAAATGGGGAAAATGTGAAAGGATTATCACAAATTAAGAATCACAAATTTAGAGCTGAATGGGCATTGGTGATGGCTTAGGATTTAAAGGTTTTTCTGGCAGCGAATAAACCGTTAAGGAAAACTGTGGTTTATCTGTGGAGATAAGCAAAAACAAATGCTGCTCTTTGCTTGTCCTACTTATTTTCACATCCTAGTTACTGTGGTGCCTATATATTCATTTCATGTCTTCTCTTTCCACCTGATAAAACTTGGGCTTGGTTTATTGTATTTCCAGATGCTCTTTTTATTCTGTTCTCCATATCCTTCTAGTTCAAATATTAAATGATATTTTTCATCATCCAGTGTCTCCTGAAATAATTTAGTCACTTCAGCAGCTTTAATGGCCCTTTTAAACACCCTGCACAACTAAACGTCTTCTGTGCCTCTAAAGGCACCAGTTACAGATGTCCGTAGTGCTTATTTTTACCTAATACTCTCATTCGTACCTAAGTGTTTCTAATTTCAGATAATCCTTCTAAGTCCTGGACTACTTTTTCTACTTTCTTCTTTTTGACTTCCTTTGGCACCATTCCCATTTTTATGTAGTCGATATTGTATTAATGTAATGATCATCTGAGCATAAAATATTAGATTTATTTAAAACCCGCATGCATCTGTGAATTGTGTGCAAGCAGTGAATCTACTTATTGGAGGCCATATTTACAGCATTTTCACTTATCACACTTGGCGGCAGTCTGCTCAATGGCTATACCTTCTGACACGGTCCAGTGAATAATAAAACCCAGTCTTCTCTTGCCTTCTCCTTCTCCCCTACCACATTTTAGACCCCAGAAAAGCCTCTCTTCACAGCTCTTTCAGAGTTCTTCACCTTGGATTTGCTTAAATCTTTGTGAATTTCCACATGGTGACACCTTGAGACTTTCAAGACTAGACACAAGTCTCTGAGCTTAGATTCAGCAATCAGAATTTAGATATAATCAATTGACTTGAAACTAGATGAATAAAAATCTCCCTGTAAGATCACACATTTGTTATTTCTTTTTACTTTGTATATTTTGGATGATATACTATGTATTCATCGAAGTTAATAATTTTATTTTTTTTTATGATTTTATATCTTATTGGTGGATTTTCCCTTATGTCCTTATGTTACTGGGCAATGCCCCTTTTAACCCCCATTAATCCTTTTTATTTTTACTTATATTTTCTTGTTTTACATCAACATTGCTATATCAGCTTTATTTTCATTGGAGTTTGTTAAATATTCCTCTTTCCATTATACTGATCTCATTTTAAAAGCAATTGTTTTGAATGGTTTTATTTTAGGAGTGTGTCTTCCAAAAGCAGAATAAGCTTGCTATCTTTATTTTTAAAGTAGCTCCGGTAATTCTGTCTTTAAATAGAGAGTGTATTGTCTACATTTGTTGTGTTTGCAGATACATTCATATTTATTTCTATTACCTCTTTTGAGTTTTCTATTACCATGCTTTCGTTTTTTGCTCCTTTTCCACGTTTCCTGCTTTCTATTGTATTGTTAAAGCTTTCTGTATTTTATTTTATTTTTCTCTGTTTATTTGAAAGCTATACATTGTATTTCTGTTTCTTTAGGGGTCATTTTTACTTTTAAATATATGTAAATTACTATGCATTTTGAAGTCTAAAGTTAATCTGTATTCATATCCTCTTCCTGAACATACTTTAGCATGCTATGAATACTCAATGAATAATTCTCATTGTTAATATTGACTGAAGTTTCAGTTTTATCTTTTCTTCACTGCAATATAATTAGTTGTTATCTTATACTAAACAGTTAATTAAATTTACAATGACTTATCTTTTTTTATCCTGTTGCATCTGTATGGATTCATTTACTGAAGTAAATCCTTAAATAATTAATTCAGTGATGGTCAAAGGGTGGCTTTATTTTAATTTTATTTTGAATAATAATTTAGCTAGATATAAAACTCTAAATTAACATTTATTTTCTTTTTAGCACTTTAAAGTTGTTATCCTATTCTCTCTTGCCTAGAACACAAGTAACAAAAAATACTTTTCGAATAAATAAATGACATATATTGTTGGTGATAAAAATCCCTTGTCAATCTAATGGTTGGTTTTTTGCTGGTAATCTGGCCTTTCTCTTTCTCTGTAGCAGCTTTTTATCTTGTTATTTGCAGTTTTATTATGTTGTATCTAGGTATACATTTAGCTTTATCATATATGATATCCAAAGTAAATTATTGATCTGAGGAGTTATATCACTTTCTGAAAATTCTTAACTCCAAATATTATTTATTTATATTTATCTTATCCACCGTCTATATATCATTATCTATAAAAGGTCTCAATAATTTCTTTTAGTAACTCCTGTCAGATATATGGTCTTCATCTACATTCTTTCTGCAGCTCCTGGTGGAGCCTCTCAGTTGCTCTGCAATGTCTATTTCGACAGAAAATTTTAATTTCCTTTTCAGCATTTTAAATCTGTAATATTTAGATCTTCTGTTCTTTTAAAAGTTCTGTCCATTGTCGTTTACAGCTAAAGTTTTATTTTTGAGAGGGGAGAGCAGGGAACTTGTCCTCTTCTTTATCTTATTTATCTTATTCCTCTTATTTGGAAATCCTACATTAACTTCTATAAAAGTATTTTTACATGAAGAAAAATTAATGTTCAGGTTGGTTGATTTGATTTTATTTTTTTGTGTGCGTCTTGGAATTAGGATTTCTTTTGATGCATTTTGGAATTTTGATATGCAAGTTTATTTTGAGTAGGAGGATTTTGTTTTGTTTTGTTTTGTTTTCCCAGCATCCTTTCGCAGTTTGATGAAATTGGATGTGAAGGGCGCAGCTAAGCACGGTCATTCCTCACAGTTTCAGTTATCGATCCTAGGTGTAGTCCCTTTGTGCCGAGCATATTTCAGCTTGTGTTGCTCAGGACCCAAATTTTTACCCAATTCTGGACATAGAAGCCAGAATGTACATGGCTTCTGCCTCCGTTACCACTTTTCAATTTCTCATGTAAAGATACCACATTTTTAAAATCTCAGTTAGAGCTTTATGACTTTATTTTTTATTATTTTTATCATTGCTATGGGTTTTGAGCTAGAGGAGATATGTCAGTGACTGAATGTACAGAGACATTTTGGCTGGAAGTTGAGACTAGATTTGGGGAATAGTTAATAAGAAAAAGTAAAAGGGTGAGCACTGGTTATTTAGATCAAGTGCCTATAGCATTTAACATGCAAACAGACACTTTTGAGATTGAAAGAAGGCACTATTAGTAGTTATATAGGACAATAAATGAACCAAAGCCACTACAGGAAAATAGAGTTGTGTAATTATTGTGCTGTAATAGACTGCTCTCCTTTAATTTTTGTATATGAATATATGTGAATCAGTATCATAGATGATCTTTCCATTGATTTTTGTATTCCACCAGTTACCAGTTATCTTTTCCTACAAGAAACACATGATTATGATATAAATATAAAGGCCAGCAGACTTTGAAAATGTGAACTATAAGGCTGTTGAGAAGAAAGTGTGATGTATAAGTAAATCTAAAGCTAATTTTATTCATTAACTTATTTAGCAAATATTTATAATTTCCTCTTTAAAATATTCATAGTTTGGCATTTTATGATAATTGAGCCTAAGGAACAGACACAGGAATGGCAATAGTAGGAGTGATTCTGAGGTAAGTTGGTGTGCTCACTTTTAGATGCATATGGTAAGACTATATCCTGATTATTTTAACACTGTAATTGCCAATGAATCTTGTAAATAGACATATATGAGAAATTCAGAAGCAGTATACCTTGCAAGTACTGAATGAACCAATTTGCAGAATTTTAATTAAAACTAACGGCATGAAAGGATATGTTGCAAACACATTTTAGATTTTCTGTGCGTCACAAATTGAAATGTGTATACTGCATTTGCCTGCTACTGGTGAGATACAACATGACCTATATTACCCTACTATCTTTGAGGAACTACAATTCTAATGGTTGTTTGTAAATGTAAGTGTTATCATTTCTCAGAACAAAATTCATTTCCATTCTTTCTATCTTTCTCTCTCTCTCTCTCTCTCTCTCTCTCTCTCTCTCTCTCTCTCTCTCTCTCTCTATATATATATATATATATATATATATATATAAATATGTCAATATAAAATCCCTGTGTGTGTGTGTATGTGTGTATGTGTATGTGTGTGTATTTGTGAGTGTATAAGGATAAAAAACTCACAATGAATGCAGGTTTTATATTTTTCTACTCACTAGCATATCTCCCCAAGCCAACATAATTTTTATTTTTCTCTTATTTAGAATAAGCTCCTGCCATCATGTTGGTCAGATAGAAGGAGAGCCATCTCATCTTTTGTTTGTTAGAGATTTTCAATTATTTAATAAGTGCAAGTAATTAAGACATTAAGAATTAAAGTGACTCCAGGAAGAGCTCTGAGACTGAACTGTAGAGTGTTGCCTAGGTTTCTGAGTTTGAATTTCAACAAAAGTGAAAATGTCCTCTTTCAAAATTATAAGATGCAATGCGTTGACATTTTAATCCAAATTAAAGACTGAAAAATTTTGTAAACTTTCGTTACTAGGAAGTTATAAAATCCATATACAAGGTTTTCTTACTAAAATTAAGAATTATTAGAATCACCAAATGTCTCAATACAAATATGTATTTTCTTTTTGCTTATAGGTAATAACTTAATAGTTAATAATGTGGTTCTACTGTGTGTGTGTGTGTGTGTGTGTGTGTGTGTGTGTGTGTGTAAGGGAAGGGACCAAGGGAGGGAGAGGGAAAGGAATAGAGAGAATATGTCAGGAATAGAGGGAATAAAGTCACTACTTTCAAAACTTGTTTTCAATTCACTGTGTTTTATTGATCATGTAGATAAAAATGATAAAGGAATTATTAGCTATTTTTTTTTAATCTTACAAACACTTTATAATATCCTCTGAGGTTGTAAGGCACACATCAGAATGAGGGGGTACAAATGCAAGTTTCTTAATATAGATCCATAAGAAGCTACATAATGTGGTATCTGCATATCTTGGTGGCCACTTTCATTTCTCAGATAATGAAAGAACTTTTGGGGATTAAAACTCATTCTCCATTAATTTTTTTAAAAATTCCCACCTTCATCTGAACAAGTTCAAATATTATTGATTTCTTCTTCTTTAGAAAATCAACCCTTCAGGTTTTCAAAGACAACTTAAAAATTGGATACCAGTTCATATATAATGCACATAACCTCTACACTATTGTCAAAACTATCTTTCTGTAGCTTTATATTAGAAACAAAAGTTCTTAAACTCGGAAGAGTGCATTAATTATATGAATGGATTCTTTGTTGTGCATCTCTTTATTATGACAGGAAATTTATAATGTATTCTGTCCCTCCCTATAACTGTCTGTAATTAGAAGTTTTACTTATAACATTCCAGCTTCTGAAATGAATAATGCAATTTTGAAGGAAACAAAATATTTAAATTCTTCGAAGATGTTTAAATTGTGTGTGTGTTTACACATGTGTGAGTGAAGCGTCACCAACTTTCTAGTTTCAAGTATTCAATTTAAAAAATATTTCTTTCTTATGGAATATATGCTGATTGTTTTTTT
The DNA here is from genome assembly GCF_014176215.1 of Rousettus aegyptiacus. Taxonomy (NCBI): domain Eukaryota; kingdom Metazoa; phylum Chordata; class Mammalia; order Chiroptera; family Pteropodidae; genus Rousettus; species Rousettus aegyptiacus. The sequence goes on from NW_023416284.1 coordinate 162,034,200, forward strand.
TGGTTTTATTATTTCTTTTTATTTAAAATAAATGTGTAAAATTATTTCACTGTGTGTCCGAAGTGTTAGTAAAATAGAGGATGCCTATGAAAGTTAAAAGAGAGAGAGAGAAATCATACCAGTTTATTTTTCTGGTCCAAACTGGTTCCCCACATAGCTCTGGGCACATAGTGGGTCCTCAGTAAATACTTGTTAAATGAAAGATTACATAAATTTTGCTGAATATGGATCTTAAAGATAATAATTTAAAAGAAAGTTTTTTATTAGAAAATAAGCCAATATTTTTTAAAATCAAATTAATAAATCTAGTCCTTTCTTTCAAGTTTTGTTAGTTTTTCCCCGGAAACTTATACAATATATTTCAATAATTATTTTGACAGGGGCTGTCTTATCTCTGGAAGCCAGCTGGTACATTTCTAGGATACCAGGTTAGCTCATCCAGTAAAGTATCCTTTATGGCAACCAAGAATCCATTCATAAAATGATCAATGCAGCATGTGCATTTAGACAGGTGAGAATGGGAGCTGTACAGGAAGGTGGTTGTGATTCCAAGGAGAAAGGGCCAATATGATCTTGTGGAAAGTAAACATGTTGATTGATCAGAGTGAGAGAAAAACAAACAAACATTATCTGTATACATACAGACAGTGAGAGTGAGAGTGAAAACGTACTGAAATATGTCTTATTGATGTGAACCATTTTGTTAGTATCGACATTGCTACTGTTTATACGTATACCTGTGTGCTCCATCTGATTAGCGTGGAGTAGCTGTGGAGATTGACTTTATGATATTTTTTTGGTCTGTTCTTTCAAATCTTACAATTCTAAATTTTCATCGTTTGCACTTATTTCCATGTACAAATTTGCATCTAGAAAGACTGATAAGTAAAGTAAAGATCAGTAGACCTTTTATGTAAAGAGCAGATAGTAAATGTTTTAGGCTTTGTGGCCATATGAACCAGATTACAATTATTCAGCTTTGCCATTGTAGCAAGAAAGCAGACAACAATGGGTAAACAAAAGGATATGGCTGGTCACTTTCTGTTAGGAAAACAGGCTTTAATTTTCTGACCTCAACCCTACGCTCCATCTCCATCCAGCCATTAGCTTGCTGCAAGAGATAAAGTGAACTTTTCTTATCATTACTCATCTCTTTTATGGTTGCCTCTGTTGTAATACTGTACCTACAAACTCCTGTTTGATTTTATGTCTCTCTATCTCTTATGTTTTATAGACCCTCTCCTAGGAAGACTGTGAGGGGACTTCCATAGGTCCATATTTGAGAAGATGGTGCAGCCTCTGCCCTTCTTTTCTGTTCTTTCACATGTAGAGGCAGCAATGTCCAGAGTAGCCTGGTTCCAGAGCCAGTCTTGAGCTTGACATGTGCTGGAGACCTCAGCCCCATTAGCCAGCATATGTGGGATGAGTTCTGCTGTGACTGGTGCCTGATAGGGCTGAGCAAACACTGGGTGGGGCAGCGTGGGTATAGAACTAGAACCCTCTCATGATCACATGATTCTCTTGCCCTGCTGCAAAGGGGACCTAGCTTGCTTGACTGAACAGGGTGATTCGCTCTTCTTCAGAACTCGAAATTATCTTCCTCATAGCTTTGCTGTGGCTGAAGTGCTGCTCTTAATCAGTGGCCAGCTAGCCCTTAGCTAACTTGTCTATTCTTTGAGTACTGGTGGCATCCTGGTTTCTTGCGGTTCTGCCTGGTTCTTTTAGTTGGTCTTTCTGGCTTCTCAATTCTTGCCTGAACCAAGACTCTTTGGGCTTTCTTGTTGGCTCTCATCCTCCCTGTCCTTGCTTCTTGGCTTCTTAATGGCATCTGTCGCTGAAGACTTGTGCCTCATCTTTGGCCCAGCATAATTTCTATCAAAGTAGAGGTTTTGTTGCTTCTTCTTAGTGTAGTGATATGTAATTTTATCTTTTATTCAAAGCCCTATATTTTACAGTTACTGTTAGATAAATACAAATAAAACACTAATATCAATTTTAAGAGGATTTTTCAAGGAACCTTAAAATCAGTATTCAAAGATATTAAAAATATATTAAAACCAGAGAAAAGATCAGTAATATGTCATATTGCTTATGGTACACAGGGAACAATTCAAGATTTACAGTGATAAAAACAAGGCTGAAAGTATTTGTTTTCCTTAGTGATAAGGATGGACTAGGAGGCTTTTTGCTTCTAAATTGTCTTTTAAAATTCTAGTCAAAGTATACAAAATGTACAAAATATGATTCAGTAAGTGAGCATGTGCAAGAGACTAGTGATTCTTTACCTTTTGTATCAGAACATTTCTAGAAATGATATTGAGTAATAGTAATCCTTCTATTACAAAATTGGTCTATAGAAACTATTTTATATATATACCAAAGAAAAGAAAAACTAGATGTTTAAAGACCAGTTATGAGGCCACTGCAATTGTCCAGATGACAGGTTGGGTGGGATGGGAAACGTGAAATGGAAAAAATTTCTAGAGACTGGAAACTGGTTAGTGTCACTTTCCATATAGGTCATGCTAGTAGATTTAAAAAAAAAAAATCATTCACATAACCAACTTAACCCTTTAGGGTAAAGGGCTGGTAAGTTTAGAGGCTTTAGGAAGGCGATGCCGGAGTAGAAGTTAAGAACAATACGAAAGGGTTGGACTGCCTGACGTTATAGCCTAGTTCTGCACCTAAGCAGTGGGAAGTTTATTTTACCTCTCTATGCCTATTTCCTTGTCCTTAAAATAGGGCTATTATGAGTAACCAATTTCATAGAGTTGGTTATGCAAGGATTTTATGAGATAACACATGTAAGACACTTAGAACATTAAAAAATGTTATTGTTATATGGAGTCAGATAGACATGGATTTTAATTCCTGTTCCACCATTTACTGGCTATATGACTGAAGACAGATTAAGTAAATCACCTTTGTTTAAATATTTTTATATTTACTGTGGGACGAATATTACCTATTTTAAAAATGGTCATAGGTATTTATCCAGATATAAGTAATTTTTAAATACATAGTAAGTGCTCAATAAATGATAGCACTCATTGGCATTCTCTGTGGAGATAAAATATCTGGTTTAAATAATCTGATTGCCTTTAGGGAGAAAATGAAATATATAGAGAAATAAACTTATCTCCTCTGTCATTTATTTAAAATTAGTTTATAGTTTTCCTCCCCTGAAAAGTATTTTTAAAATGTAATCACTACCAGACAGGTATATAGAGTTGTCTCTCAAGACCCAATATTGATAAATTTTAAGATCTTGAAGAGAGATTGTTTTGATAAATCCACTGGTTTGTAGAAGACACTGGACCATTACAGGTAAACATTTAGCTTATAAAAATGGCACTGGATATTTATACAAAATTCTCATCTGATATCGACTTCAAAACTTGGAGATTGAATTGAGTTCAATGAATAACAGGCTACTCACATGTAAGAAAATTATTCAGTCTGTTTTCAAAGTATTTTTTATTTATTTGTTTAAATCTTTTAAAAATATTTTTAAGCAGCAATCTCTCCTCATTCTTGGAGTGGTGACAAGTCTATTATATCGTGACTTGATTGTTAGACCTGTTTTTATACCATGCAAACTTTTCAAAGTTTTAAAATTTGTTTGAGTTTATTTTCCAAATATTAATAATTGCCACTCTAATAGTGTTATGTGCTATTAAGTTCATCCCTAGTCTAGAATCTATACACAGTAACTACTATAAAATATTTACAGACACTAAAGGTAAATACAAAAAAAAGAAAAACAGTGATGTAACATCATATGAAAAAGCTGAAATTCTAGCTAGGGAATTTGAAATCAAATGATATTTTTTTCTCAATTCACAGAAAATTATTTTTTATAGTTTTGAAAAAAACTTAGCCTGTCTAGTATAAAAGAACAAGTCATAAATATCAATTAATGGAAAAATCTCAGGAACATCTATCTAGTCTTGCTTAACTTGTTAATTATTTCTGTGGGAATGATGTATGCTCGTGGCTGGGTTTACATGGCATATGTAGTCATGTCTTCTTTTTAAACTGTTCCTAGTTCATACTGATAGAATTAAACAGTTGGTACTTCTCAATATGCTGGTGTTTCCCCACAAATTCTCCATGTCTTATTTGCTTGATACCTGCCATTGTAGTACAGTGTACGCCTGCATATAAATCCACATGGTGCATAGGCAAGGAGATAAGTGCTAATAAGGATTCTTTGTGGAAATGGCTGATGACATGATGTCAAAAAATTCTGAAGTGGCATGTTTGGGTTCAACTCTAAAGAAGAAAAGACATGATTTGGCCGAGAAGGAGCCATGAATACAAGGGAATGAACGAGATATCCGAGGAAGGTGGATTAGCTCGGCTAGAGTTGGGAACTTGCCCATTGAATAAAAAATATATATGGTGAGCAGGAGAAGAAAAATGGAAGAATGAGAATGGAAAATCTCAAGTGATTCAGAAAGGGCCAATATAGGAACATTCTAATGCTATCGGCTGACTGAAAATGAAACAAGCTGCCCAGAAAGTTATATGTTGCACTGGTAGAAATACTCAAGCCAGGAGTGTCTCCCTGTTAGGTGTTTGAGGAGCTCATATATTGGCTAGAAGATAGACTAGAAACCTTCCAAGATATGTTCCACCTCTGAGATGCTGTGATTCTATGATTTATGTTGCCCAAAGAATATAGTGTGTGAAAGATATGACAATATAGTTGATTGCTCCGTAAAAATAAATTACCCCCTAATTAACTACAATGAGTGTTAAAAAAATTACTGAAGCAAGACATTTCTTTATAGGAAGATTATGTCACATTTTCTAACTTGATTTTCCAAATCCCATTTCAGAAAAATCTGCCCTCTGTTATAAAAATAACAGAAATCAAAACTACAGTCTTAGACTGAGATTTTAATATATAAGTATATTTTGGGGGATTCAGAATCCTTTAAAGAAACTAAGTAGAATAATTAAAACCTGTATGTTTGGCTGATACTTTTTGGAATGGCCTTGGTTTTGTAATACACTATGGGATTTTAAAAAGCCTAGATTTTCCCAAGTAAATTAAAAAAATGTTTCTTAACTATTTTCATCCCTACAAGTCTGGTTTAGTGGGTTTCAATTTTTCTTATGTTGATTTATCAGGCTGTATATCTTATACAGAGTGCAGTAAGAGCAGTATTTTTATAACAGTGAAGTATGTGGTAACTGGAAGTGCTTAAAAATTGTGATTTATCTTGGTTCATGGCAAATTAAATAAAATACACTGGCTTTGTAAGACTCTTTTTACTGGTTACTTTATATAAGGAAATCAAACAAAATTCTAAAGTCTTATTCCTTATCCTATTTGGTTATTTTGTTTAATCACACTTATTTTTTTGATACCAGAATTGTAAAAATTAATGATTAATACATTCCTCTCAAAGGTGGAAATTGAAATTTCAGATTTTTAATTCTGAGACCCTTCGTATACTTATCCTATAAAATGAATAGGTTCTATGAATTAAAATTTTCACCAAATGGATACGTTTTTATGACTGACAAAATGATGGCTCTGAATTTGCAATGGACCTTAAGAATTTTGTGACAACATCAGAAATCTTGGGAAAATGTGACCTTGGAGAAGGATAATGCATAGGTGTGATCAGTATCATTTATTGTCGACAGAATGGCAGAACCCTATAAATAATTCACTATCTTAAGGCCCTACTGATACCTAGCGAATCCCTGTGTCATCATCAGCATTATTTAAAAGATGGCACAGAGGGTAACATCTGGGAGCCAATTCATCATTTAATTAAATTATCCTGTAATGAAATCTTCTGTAATGAGATTAATTTTAATTATTAATCAAGAGTTGACATGGGCACAAGACACTATGAATAATAAATGAGAGGCTTTGTCTGTTCCATTTCTAAGAAAGGACCTACTTTACTGCAACAGTGCTTTTATAAAGAGCCCTGCTGAGTCCTCGCAATGTGATCATCCAAGAAGCTGGCTTGATTTTTATTTCAGAACCTGGAGAGAGGACAATTGATCAATACTTTTAGATCTGAATTCCAAATTTATGCATTTTTAGTGTACATGTTGATTTTTTAGTTAAAGTAATTTTGTTTTTAAAGTATTTCAAAGATGTCAAAGATAGAAAATACTTTTAAAAAGTAATCTGAGTTAAATTTCTAATTCAGCTATGAAAATTTCACTTTTATTTCAGAACTTTGAGATGTAGTTGAAATATAATATGTGAGGTTAAGGTGTACAGTGTTATGATCTGATATGTATGTATATATTGCAAAATGATTACCATAGTATGGTTAGTTAACATATTCATCATCTCACATAATTATAATTTTTTGTTGTTGTTGTGGTGAAACCATTTGAGAGTTACTTTCTTAGCAACTTTCAATACATAATACTGTATTGTTAACTATAGTCACCATGCCGTGTATTAGATCCCTAAAACTTATTAATGTTATAACTGGAAGTTTCTACACTTTGGAAAGTGTCACCTTTAATGGCCAAAAATAGTTATTGTAATCACAATTTGGTATCAACTACAGGTATGTAATCATGCTCTCTTATGAATGGTCTGTCAGTTTTTGACAAATCTGACAACAGGAAAGGGTCAGGGGGATGGTGTGACACCGGCCTCCAACCAGGCTTACACTCATCTTGACAGGACACTGTGAGGATCAGGAGACCGAGTCACAGTTTAATGGGGACTCAGCAATGTCCAGGAGTACTGGACCTCTACATAGTCACCAAACAGAAGCCTTCCCCAAGACCCTGGCCATATTGACTCAGCTCTTACGGTTTTCCCTTCCTTTGGCTGCCTGAATGGAGGACAGTCATAAAAAATTGGAATGAGACCTACTCCTTGTAGCCATAGAAATCAGGGTGAAGCTCAAATTGACAGAAAACTAGGCTGAAAAGTCTTTTTAAAAAACTGATCATCTCATTCTCCTTGATTAAAGCTCTTCAGTAGAGTCCTAATTTCATTTAGACTAAAACCTAATATCTTTAATAAGACCTACAAGGCTTCTGCAACTTCAGATTTCTTTTAGTCATCAATACCACCTCTCAAACATACACTCTTTCTGCTACAGTCTCAGTAATATTATTTTAGAAACTGGAAGATGCCACGATTTTTCCTGCTTCAAGGCTTTCATAATGCAATTTCTGTTACCTTCTCCTGGATCTTTTCTAGATATGCTCTTAGTCTTCTTTCAGGTCTTAGATTAAATGTCACTTCTTTTAAGAAGTCTTCCCAGATTTATCAGTCTAAATCATTGTCCTCTATTTGTGATATAGTCTCTCATCACATCTCTATTGAATCATTCGAAATTATTTTGGATTTACCATATACCAAGCAGTTTTTGCTTTTCTGCAGATAACTTACTAAAATGTGTCATTATACAATCATTTTCTATGATTATATATTTGTCTCTCCTACTAGACTGTAAGCCTCAAGAAGGCAGGGAACATGCCGAAACCCTGATCCAGTACCTGGAACATAGGATTTCCTTAACGAATATTTGATAAACAAGAACATGAAACATGAGAACTTCTTAACAATTTAATCTATCAGACATTAGAATGAGCTTCCTTAAGAGGTAGTACACTTTCCATTCATGGAAATGTTTAAAAAGACGGTAGACAGCTGTTTGTTAGAGTTTGCCTCCCGGAAGGGGATTTAAGCATTAAAAAGGAAATAGAAATAGATAACAGTAAACCTTTACTTGAATTTTATGTGGGGGTGGTTCTAACATCTAGGAAATAATAAAGAGTTGCTTACTGATTGACTAAGACATTATTACTTCTTGGTGATAGTCTCTCAATATTTGCTTCATAGAAGAAATTGAACATTTTTCTAATTTAGTCTTTAATATTTAGTAAGAATACTGTGTGAAAACTGAGACAACTGGCTCGGTATTTTAGCCATAGTAGTTCCTAACACGAAATTATCACCTGTGACTTTATTTTTCTTTTATTTTCTACCAACTGTGTTAGAAATATCTTAATTTTCTGTCCTAATATATTAGAATAGCAATGAATACGTAGAAAGGAAAAAAATAACATGATAACTGTAGTAATATATTCTATAATCTGATTAGGTTGTACTATATACATTTTGAGTGTTATTACTATATAATGACAAAACTTTTAAAGATAATAAAATGATCTTGCCTTCTGAAAAAAAAATGTGTTTATGGTTAGGAATTTGCTGGTGGGTTATGTATATGCACCAAGGGAGTCTTTCTTTTTCATTGGTAAAATTCCACTGCTCTCAGCTATCTCTCAATCTTGACCACTTAGTGTAATTAAAAAGGTAGAGCAGAAGAAGCGTCAAGCCTCGGAATAGTTCCCCAGCCCAGTTTGCTGTTTTATAATGAGTCGGTCAATTTTAGGGAAGCCTATTTCCTATCCCACATTATAGCTTTCAGCGTATAATCTGACAGAAGTTTGAATTAGCAGACACCTATGCTAAAAACAAAGCACTTTTTATTTTTACTTTTATTCTAGTTTCACAAGCCTAAATTGTCCATGGTATGTTTCCAAGGCACTTAGGAACAGGATTCATGTAAGTAGCTACTCACTCCTTGTGTCTAGCAGATGTATACCTTCAGTGTTTGCCATTAGGGCTTTAAAATAGTCCAATCCAGAATGGAAGATTCCTTTCAGCATGATGTCTGCTTGCATGTTGGTAGTTGTAGTCAGACTTTCAGAGCAGGATTTTTTTCCTTGAGTTTATCTGGAAATCCTGTTAGTAATTGTGATTTGCAGGCTGTGCCCGAATATATTTTCCTGCTACCATATTTTTAGTTGGCATGTCACCAGGGCTAAACATTTTAGCACCAACTAGAAGTTGTATTGTGTTTCAGTACTTTTCCTACATGAGTGTGCATTTGCCAATGTATCTATTTGATCGCTCTTAGCAAGGAAAAAATACACCCTAGTGACCTCCACCGAATTCTTTATAAAATAGTCTATTTTATTAAGGTTCATTTTATTAAGACTCTATTATGTGCTTTGAAAGTTATAAATATTAATAAAAATATTAGAAGTAGTATCTATAAAAAATAATATTTTAGCATCTGTTTAACTTTTGTTGAGAATTTCTTTCATTGCTGAAATTTCAAAATCCAGCCAGTAACTGAGCTACATATGGATCTAGCCAATAAATAGTAGTCTTCAGCTAATTTTAGGGGTACAAATATCATCAAAGCTCTAATGGACCATTTTACATCACTTTTGCTTTGACACAGTATGTTTGTTATAAGAGAGAATTCTTTATTCCACTAAAAAAAGAAAGTTATTTTTAGACATGACTAGAACTGGTAGAGGCCTTTCTACATTTGTTTGCTTTTTTTTTAAAGGCACTCCATTGATCTAGATCACTAAAAAGACATAAAATTAAAAACTTGAACAAAATGTTCCTCAAAATATTAAGAATAGAATTACCATATGACTCAGCAATCCCTCTTCTGGGTATCTACCCCCCAAATTTTGAAAACATTTACCTATAAAGATATATGCACCCTGGTGTTCATTGCAGCACTATTCATGGTAGTCAGGACATGGAAACACCTGAAGTGTCCTTCAATAGATAATTAAATAAAGAGGATGTGGTACATATATGCACTAAAATATTACTCAGCCATAAGAAAAGATGAAGTATTGCTATTTACAACAACATGGATGAATTTTGAGGTTATCATGCTAAGTGAAATAAGTCAGACAGAAAAAGTTGAGAACTATATATGGTTTTACTCATATCTGGGATATAAAAGTAAAAGCAGCGAACAAAAGAGACAAATAACAACTCATAGACACAGACAACAGTTTAGTGGTTACCAGAGAGAAAGGTATCGAGGAGGTAGGTAAGGATAAAGGGGACTATTTTCAGCCCTGGTGACACATGCTGACTAAAAACCAGGAAGAGAATATCTAAGTGTTCATTGCACTATTCTTTCCATTTTTGTGTGTGTGTATATGAAATTTTTTATAACAAAAACTTGGAGGGAGAGAGTGGATTGGTAGGCTGGGTAAGTTACTTGACTCAGTCTGTACATCTGGTCACAGGGTCCCTGGTACATGAGAAAGTATAGCTGGTGGGCCGATCTTTTACTTGTTCAGAAAGTCAGCCTAATACCTACAAGCCCAAAGCTGCCAAGTCCTCCCGGTCTTGAACACCTGGAATGTAATCACGTCAGCAGTGTAAATGTGTGTTTTGTGGTATGAATCTGAAACCCTACACACCCCCACTGCGAGTCTGAGACTTAGGGTTGATTGTGCCTGCAACGAATACTGTCTGTGTTTAATGCAGAAGGAATGGCTTGTGGAATATCAATTAGGAGGCTCTTTGCAGTACACCAGATAGAAGATAATATGACAGCTTTGTACCAGGATGGTAGCAATGAGAGAAGCATAAAATCTGAAAAAATAAATAAACTTTAGGCGGTAGTATCATATTGTTAACGGGAAGCGACACAGAGAAGAGTGTAATGGATGACTGCTGGATGTCTGACTTGCATAACTGGAAGAATGTTAGTGTTAGATGTGAGGGTCGGGACTCTGAAAGTGGGCAAGTTTGAGAAGAGAGATCTCAGGGTTGGTTTTAGACATAATGGGTTTCAGATATTTTGAGAAATTAAGGTGGGAATGTATCATTTGATTATATCGGGTTATTAAGTGTAGTTTGGCTGGAAAAACAAACCTTTAGAAAATACTGCACAAAATAGCACTGATTTGGTGTACTTCCCTAATTGCTCTTCCTTAAAACAGTTTCCAGACAATTAAATGAAATCCAGTGGTAAAAATTTTTAAAGGATTTTTGTACCATTTATTCTTTATGAACCTATATTATATAAAATATTATATAAGCTATTTTTTTTCAGAATTTCTCCAAATATAAAAGTTAACATTAATTCTCTCTAGGGATTAGAAAAAGCCTAATGCTTACTTTAGAGCTTACTTTATTGGCTGAATGTATTATTAGGAAAAATAAAACCAAAATGTTACTGCCACAAGTAATACCTACTCATTTTGGAAATGTTAGAAAAAATCTAATAAGTTAAGAAAAACATATGTCATTTGTAATTTCACTAGCCTTTGATATTGATAATTCATGAGTATTTTAGACTTAACTTACATTTGTGCCTTTTGTGCAGCGATTTTGCACTGTCCACATATATTTTGCCATACTTATTCTACAAGAGGTTTCTTTCATTTCACCTGAATATGTATTTATATTCTAGGGGAGCTCTTCCCATAAAGTCTATAATTAATTCACATTGACAGAAATTTATTTAAAAAATGTCTTTTATTTTTACCTCTAAAAGTAAGTTAAATGTCATAACTATTTGGCCTCTATTACAGCTGTATCTATAAACAAATGATGGATAATGTGTCGTAAGACCACAGCTCCTGATACAGCCCTTTGGTTATGTTATATTTTTGCGCACTACCGTATTTTCACCTGAGGAAACAGCAGTCACGCACTAGGTAGTGCTTAGCTATGGCACGATGATTGCAGGAGAGGTAACAATTTTAGTCCTTGCTGAAACCATACAGTATTGTGTGTGTCCATGCAAGCGCATGTGCACATGCACACACCCACAGTAAAACTTAGAAAGTGATCACCAATTACCTCTTTTTGTCATCTCAGACATAGGCAGATGTATTATGTGCTAAAAATACAAATTATTAAGAATCATGCTTATCCCGTGAAGAAGATGTCTTCTGAGCATCATTTGTCTCTTTTGTAAATTGAAAGCCATTTTTTTTTCCACCATCAGAAGACTTTATTAGGTTGTGAAATCAATTCTGGGAATGCAGGATGTGGTAAGAAAAGCATTGTGCTGGGTATCAAAAGACATAGGTTTTATGCAAACTGAACCACAGATCTGTCACATGTCTTTGCACAAATCTTTGTTGACAAAATTATCATTTGGTAAGTTTGGATAGTCTATTTAAGGAACTGGCTATAAATGGCCAGGAAAAGGGATAGTTTTTTTGGACTTCTGCTGAAGCAGCACAAGGTATTGAGGTCCATCAGGTTAGACCCAGTTGCAATTTTTTAGGTCTCCAAAGGAGACAAGTTCTGATACTGAGTCCAAATTGCTGGTGGAATGAGTGGAGCTGTAGCTTCAGAGGATCTAAGCAGTCTCTGTGAACATGAGCGTGTTTGCTACCTACCTTTAAGGACCAGCAGGTGTCTGTATGATGGCCGCAAGTAGGTCAGACTGGTTTAAATGACCAGAGGGGGCACAGAAACAGAAACATCAGTGGAAGAATATCTTTTTTTTTTAAGAATTGGGGGAAATATGATTACATGTGTCTGCAAAGCAGAGGTCATTCCTGGAGAGGAAACAGAGATATACAAAAAGAATGAGGAAGAAAAGTCATTCTTGCTTATTGGTAAGATTATCCTTTGAAAGGATGATCATGGATTCTTGGCCGCCTAATGAAACACAACATCCAGAAGAGTTCGATAGTCTGTAGTTAGGACAAAATGTTCAGTGGAAATATGCTTTCTGAAGTGATAGGAGAGAGCTTGTATTTAGAGAGGGCCTACTAAGAGTTCGAGCTTTGATGATAGGGGTTTATAGGTAGCTAAAGTGGAAAAGAACTGGAAGGTCACTGTGAGACTGTGAAGTACTGTGTGTCCAGAAGCAGAAAAAGTCAGTAACATGGTGTTGAATCATCAGGGATGATAGCCAAGGATGGATTACAGAGGTGTGTAAAATAGTTGACGAAACCAACAGGCAAGTTTGGAAGATTGATCATGGGATTGGTAAAATTTAGCAACCAGTGTGGTTAGAGGTTAGTATAAGGTGGTGGGAAAGACTTAGAATGAGATATTAAGTCACAATATCAGAATTTGTTATATCCATTGAAGTTGGTTAAAAAAAATAATGTGTCACCAATGTTAAAAATGTACATAGGCTTAATGAGTTAATGCATGGTCAAAAGTTCATTCCACACCCTTTCTGTTTACTGGAGGGATTGTGGTTATAGACAAAAACAGAATGTAGAAGCAGAACAACAGTTTATATAATCTCGTGTCCCATACTTTAGCAAATTGTTTTTGGACCACCCCTCTGGGTACAAACATGGTTCCTCTTCTGCTTTTACCATTTGCACATGTACATCTCTCTCAGGACTCGTGCCATTCGAAAGGGCTTGGGGATGTTTGACCTAGAGTGCTTTCAAGGTCACTCTAATTCCCTTCTTCACATTTCCATGATGCAGCTCTTTCAGGTAGCCCGTTTGGTGTGTTTATCATCTAGTGCTTCATTTTGCAAAACCTTCTTTGGAAGATTGGAACACCTTCTCTTAAAATGTGTTTTCAGAGTGCTCAAATCCAGAATTCGTGTCCAGGGTCTATACCACAAGTATAAATGTAAGAGGAGTTAGACTTCATTAGTTCCTAAATTTTGGGCTCTATGATAAGCAATTTCCATTTAAAATCTAGTGCATCTGCAACCCGTGTTGTCCAAATCTTAACCATCTGCACTCTAACCCCTCTTTATCAGCCCCTCTAATTTTAGGCTGATTAGTGGCACAGACTTCCTGTGTGTTCCCTCAACTCTCTGGATTTCTTTCTTCACACAGCAGCTTGAGTGAGTCCTTTGAAAACTTACATCATATGCCACTCTTCTGCTCTAACCTCCGGTGGCTTCCCGTATGACTTACAGGAAAAGACCACATCTTTATTGGCCTCCAGGGCTCGATAATCATCAGTTTCACCACTCCCTCTGACCTCAATTTCAAGCCCCTTTTCTCTCACTCCTCTGCAGCCACTTGGCCTCCTTGCTGTTTTCAGACACTCAATGCACAGTTCTGCCTTGGGACTCTACACATCCATCTCCTGGAATGTTCGTCTCCCATTTACACTTAGATTTCCTTCTCTCACGTCTATGAGGTCTCCGTACGAATTTCACCTTATTAATGAGGTTTGTTTCCCCCACCCCAATGATCTTTAATCTCCTTTCCAGTTACGTTTTCTCAAAGCCCTTAACACCATCTGACATGCCATATATTTTACTTGTGCACTTATTTACTGTCTGTCTGACTCCGCTAGAATGCAAGCACCAAAAAAGCAGAAGTTTTTGTCCGTTCTGTATATACTTTATCCCTGGATGCCTACGAAATACCCGAAACGAGGTAGGTATTCATTGAATGTTAATTGAGTGAAAAATGATTAGATGGACACATGGATGAAATTAACCTATATGGTAATTTAAATTATAAAAGTAAGTTGTAAAGCCAGGATCGACACGCATGCCACCTTTTGGTCAAAGCCACTGTTCTTTCTACTTTACCATGTGAACTAATCTGGATCCTTTCCTGAGAGATACTGATGAAACATTAACAGTTGAGTCCTTTGTAGAGTATACTGTAACAGTAAAATTTATATTCCAGTTGGATTTAGCTTTAAGGACTTCCAAGTGAAAATAGTCGTAATAAATTCTAGTTTAAAGGTGTAGCATTGAACAGAACTTAGAAAATTTTTTCTAGTCTTGTAACAAAGGACTTTTGCAATAGTTGAATTAAAAAAAGAAAACATTGACTCACAAATGACTAAAGGAGAGCAAGATTTCTAGATAAGCAGGACAAAAAATTTCCACTGTTTCTCACCAAGTATGTAGCTAATGGGGATGGTGGCTTTAAGCCAACTACCACTTAAGGGGGAAAAATAAGCTTACCATTCAACAAGTGAGATAATGTGGAATAGATAGTGTCTATTGAAATTTGATTTTCGGCAGTCTCCCCAAGTGACTGAATACATTTTTTCAACCTGTTTACTTTTGTAACATGTCTTCTTGTAGTCAAATTCCAGATTATTTATATGACAGTATGTGGTCTAATGCTACTGAATTTTCTCCAGAATATCTTGACGGGTCATTTGAAACATGCAGGATTATAAAAGTGCTGACTGACATATGATCGTTTACCCACAATGATCATAATTTAGGGCAATTGACTGACTAGGACTGAGCCCCAAATTTAGATAATAAAATCTCAGAAAGTGAGTCGAAATTGAGACCAGTCTAGATTGGAACCAACACCTGGGGTTTTTTTCTCTGGCAGGGTGGGGTCAGGTGGGTGGTACCATGAAGTCATTTTGGATCTGGGCTAACGTAGATCTAAAGATGAATTCTAGTCAATAGGTAAGTTTGATGCACGAGCAGCTCCAATTCCCAGAAGGGCTTCATGAAGCCTGGACTTATTTTCAAGGTCTAGCCAAATGGGCTGAATTCCAAGACAGTTGTAAAGGCCCATCTGGGGGAGAGTGAAACAGATACAGATCAGCAGGTAAATCAAGGGACAGAAAGAAGGGGAGGCTGTTCTAGCATTAGCATCTACATTTAGGTCCTTTATTACCCAGGATTACCTGATAACAAGGTATATTGCTTCTGTCCAGTTTAAGGCACCCACTGTAATACATACGATTTCTAATATTTTTATGAACTTAACTGAACTTGGCTTAAGGCATACATTGAACTTATGGAAAGTAAGTTCTGGGATTTCTGAAATATTTATTCAGTGTATACCTGAACCATCAAGTAGGCTTGATATAAGCTAAACAACACTAATTTATTTTAAGGACAAATTTCCCCGTGTTTTGATGCTAATATTTCTTGAATATGGTGCAGATTTGGTTCCTAGTTGCACACACTGCAGTAGTTCCGTATTCTGAACACTGTTAACTATATTGAGTTTATTGATATTTGTGATTTTGATAGAATGAATTTTTGTTTATGTTGTAGGTTAAATATAAATATGAAAATATGCCACAAATATGAAAATTTACAGATTAATGGTTATTTTATGCTAGTTGATTTATTAGCTTTATGGATTTCTGCTCAGGAGGTGGAGAGTAAATTGATATTCTTTAAAATATTTTATAGACTTATAGAATATGTACAGATATCCAGGGAAATGAAGGAGTAACCTCTTTAAGAAAAGCTTAACTTTAGGCCAACCCAACAGAAGTTCAATTATGAAGAGATACAGCACAACAAAATTCTATGCATTAGCAGATACGGTTTCTGCATGTGACTCCTCAGCAGAGTTTATTGGCATGGGTCTTGACCTGCTTTAAGATTTATTATTGGTTTTCATTTCTTACTGAGACACTCTTTTACTCTGTCTCTAATCTGTTGTTTCTGAGTCTCAGCCCTCTTCTTCCATTTTCTCATTCTTGGCATAGGCCTTGGTCCTACATTTGGATTATTTCAGCTGATGTCCTAGGACAATAATGGTCTCATTCCCTAGCAACGAGCCCCACTCTAGTACAACAGTCCCCCCACCTCCGCCACCATCACTAGCACCACTACCCTCTCCGTGTACATTCACTGGCAAACTGTATTCCAATGTCCATGCTTTAATAGACTTGGCAATGACTAATGATAACAAATGTCACTAGTTTGTCATCTACAAGTGTTTACACATTCATTTTTCTTATTTGAAATAGTGATTGCTGTTTCAAAATAGAAAAGGAAGATTGTGGTCTGAGTTAAAGGGAAGTATATTTTTTCATAAATATTTATACATATTTACATATGAGTAAGAAGGTTTACATGTTATTTATAAATATTTTCTTGTGATAGAATGGGAAATAAAAGATTATAGACTCATATGTGCAAGGTATTTTTTGCTCATCAGAAAAATATCGCCATAAAAGTCTTATAATTTGATAGCCCTTATTTATCAATAAATTATATATATTATTAAAGAAATCATTACTTTGGCTTTGTTATACTCTGATATAAAAGTAATCTCTTGTTTTGAGGTGAGGAGAGAGAGCGGAAGATTATTAAGTATGGGTACAGATGAAGGTATCAAAGCAGAGAATTGTAGAAAAAGAGATAAGCATGTGCTGTGCATTCTTGAATATCGGGCACAGTTGTATGCTAAGGGCATTGACCTGGAAGTCAGAAGACTCAGGCCCTTGATGACATAACATATGTGACTTATCACAGGTCTTCAGTTTCCACGTGTGAAGTATACTGGAGAAGATCTAAGACCTTGTGTTTTCAAGTATATGTAAAAAGGAATGACCATATCCCTTTTCCTTTAAAAAGATTTTTGGTGTTTTTTGATTTTTCAAAAATGTAGTTTTGAAAATTAAGGAGTCCAAAACAATGTTTCAGTTTTTTCAGAATTTTTATTTTGCTTATAAGATTTATTAAACTATTTCAATCTTACCTGTTTGGACAAGGTTTTAGGTCACTTTTGCAGTTCGATTTGTTTCCATTTATACTTTGACTTTATCCATTTTAGGTTAATAAACCAATTAGGTAAGAAAAAGCTGGTATTTTAAAATGAGATGACATTTGAAATGATCACCTTGATATAAATATTATATATATTACCTATTATACATTTATAGATTATATAAATGAAACATTTCAATATAATATTGCATACAAGTATGTATGTATACATAACTCAGATTGTGGATTCTGACAAATATCATATCAAAGTTACATCTTTTTGTTTACTCATTTCATTTTTGTTTTATAACAACATTGATTATATAAAACTTTATGGCATTGTCATAATATTTCTCCATCATCGATATCATCAGAACTGAGAAAGTTGCTGGCTTATCTCCTAAAAATGCCATTAATGCCTTGGTTTTTCCCTCTCTTTTCTTAATCTGATTAGATAGATGCCTTCCATTTAGAAAGAAAGATTCTCACTTCTAAAAAGAGACTAGTTAATCCTTCATGTTTCTTTAATTAGGTGAAATTGTTAGTTCTTGACACGCTGTATTTATAATTGTGTGTATATAAGGAACTATGATATTATGTAGCTTTTAAAAATGAATAATGAAGTTAAGCAGTTTAAAAGAAAAATATGTAAAGTTATTCTATGAAAGAAAGAAAATCATTAACCACTTTCTTTCTATATAATATGCTAATTAGATACTGCGGCTGTTACATAGAAGTGAAGTGGCAAAGATAATGAGATGTGGTATCTGCTACTTCTGTCTTATGAAGAGTTCTATTTTACGGTAGCCAATCTCTCTTAATAGACTAAACTTTCCCATAATCTTATGAAGGATATGGATACTTTGGTCTTTGCACAGACACACATATAATTAAAAATTTACTCAAGTATTTTAATTAAAAATGTAAATCTCAAACCTACATAATCAACTTTTAACCTTCAAAGATATGTTATCGAATTTGTCAATTATCAATCTTATTTTTCATTAATGTCATTTTAAAGAGATAAGCCAGTAAATTTTTCAGCTCTGATGATATTGATATATGAAATAACATATAAACACCTTCAAAGTTTTACACCATTCATGTTGTTATAAAACAAATGGATATGGAATGAGAACAACATATTTAAAGAGATTATTGGCCAGGCATTTCTCTTTTATATGTTTTAGTAATAAGTAACAGTACATGCTCACATTATAAAGTCATATTTTAGCTGCATATTAAAAATTGATATTGAGAACAATAGTAACTAAATTGTGAATTTGTTAATTCAGTAAGCTGTAAGAAAAGCGATTCTGTGGAAAAGGCACAAAGAATAAAAATAGTCTATTCATTGGATTCTCCTTCAATTTTCCAGGCAATCTGAGACATATTTTACTGTTTATTTATGTATAATATGTAATGTGTAAGAGAAGATAAAGACATCCTAAAGAAAGAGTGTTTCTAATTCAGAGTTACTCCAACGCTGGTTACCTGGAATGGAAGACTTAATAGTACATAGACCCTCAATCAGAGAGTGTGAAGGTGGAGATTGCAGGGTAACAGACAATTCACTTGTTCACTCCTTCCTCAATTAAGTGCACTCACAGTAGCCCATGCGTGAAGACTGAGTCATGCTTAGTAGTTATGACAGGAGACTGCTTAGGGGCAATGACTGCTTGTTAATTGAAGTGACTGGTTTATCCATTAGTCTTTTGAGCTTTCTAGGTTCTGTCTCCAATGCGCTCCAGAGATATGATAGTTTGTTTATTTTTTTTAATTATAGGTTTAAATAATTTTAATTTTGGTCAAACTTTGGGCTAAAATTTAATATAAAGTCCCTCCCCCCCCCCCCCCACACACACAGGAAATAGTTATATAATCTTTCTTAACATGTACTTAGAATATAGTTTCAGGGGCTTGAAAAAGAATATAAATAAATAATTGACATTAGCTTTAAAGTAATCAGAGGCAGGCTTATTCAGATCAGTAAACCATCTTATACCTGTTCTAAAAATTTTAGATAGAATTAACAATTGAAAATGGTTTTCCTCTGAGATATACAGTTTATTATATTTAAAAATCTTATGGTTAGAAGCCCTGGGGACTCAAAGTTACAGTCTTAGGATATTCTAGAATTATTCTCTTTTCTGTTTATTTGTGCACTTCTTTATTATCCTTTTTTACAAAATAATGGCTAATATTTATTGTGTGTTTATGTCACTAGACACTAAATGTTTTTCATAATTCATTATTTCATTCTGTTTTCTAGCAGCTTTATCTGGCAGGTATGTCCATTTTACAGTGATAGGGCAATGGTTTGCCCTGGATCACATAGAATTGTGGAGTGGGGATTTTCTTTTTTTTCACTTTTTTTTTTTTTTTTTTTTTTTAGGAGAGGTAAAACCCTTGGTTGATCTCACAGATCGCAAGGACCTTGTCAGTTTACGATCCCTTCATTTTTAAAAAAATTTTCATGCCTATAGCACCTGATCTTCCTAGGTAGTCTCTCATCCAAGTACTAACCAGGCCCGGCCCTGCTTAGTTTCTGAGATCAGACAGGATCAGGTTTGTTCAGGGTAGCATGGCCGTAGACTGGGGATTTTCATCCTGTCAGGCTGACTCCAGGCTCTGAGTCTCAGGACACATACTTTACTCATGATACAGCAGGGCTTTGCTTTGCTACAGTTGTATGTATATCTTATAGAATAGAAGCATTGTTTTAGTGATAAGGTATGCCCAAGTTACATTTAAAAGGTCTTTGGTAATATGGTATTGTAAAGATGTAGATCCAGTTCCTCCTCTGAGGAGCTCATGGTTACTGCAGAGACAGTTTAACAAATAATTGCAGTGTGTTATTACACGGGTCAGAGAAGGAAGTGGCAACTCTGTCATGAGGAGGGCTTTGTAGAAGACTGGATGCTTGCGATTAAGTGGGAGCAAAATACTCCATTCTTTTGTATGACCTCCTGGCAGCTTTGTTCAGCATTTCATAATATTCTTTTTATATCTCAGTTCAAACGAATTTCTGATCTTTGTAGTATTCCAAATTGTGCATTTCTCTACAGTTTAATCATAGCTGGTTTTCATATGCTTTTCAGTTTCTCCTTATGACTATTTAAAATCTTTTTAATGAATATTTTGATTTTAATTATAAAGTAAGAATTATTTTCATTTTGATGAAAAACATTAAAACCTAATTTTCAAAAATAATAGATTTTTTCTTTCTTCTTTTTTTTTTTTACCATTTTTTAATGGTAACATTGATTTTAAAAAAATCCAGTAAGTTTCAACTGTACAATTAAACAGTAAGTCACATATATATATATATATATGTTTATATATATATTGCATTGTATAAAATGTTTTTATACTTTATAAAATTCTTGAGGAAAGATATTGATTATTCTGTTTTTTTCACCCTTTTTCTCAAAATATAATTGCATTCTACTCTTTCCTTTTCTAACTTCTGAGAGTAAAATGTATAAACTATACATTTAAAATGGAGAATGACAATATAGTATGTCATGCGAAATGGTGATTATGCACGCTTCCCTAAATCCTCCTCTATTATTTTATAGTTATCATATCTAATAGTAAATATTGAAAAGGGCAAGGCAGTTGCTCAGATTTAGCATAGTGTCGAGAAATAATAATTGCTAACCTTTATTATGAATTACTGTGTGCCAAGCAGTATTGTCAATGTTTGTCATAGAATTCTTAATCCTCACAATGCTACGCATAGTTAACTATTGTTATGCTTATTTTAGAGATGATGAAACTGTAATACAGGGTCATGTGCTTAGTGGCAGAAGAAAAACATTAACTGAGGACATCTGTTTCTAGAGCCTGTCTTCTCCATTCACTGGGGGTTCTTGCTTTGGAGAGAAATCTATAATTTATGAATTGATCACAACTTTGTATTTCCTACTCCAGGTTAGGGAATTCTTTTTCTCTATGATGATAATGTTGTTTAAATGTAATCTATAGAGGCCGATTATGTAGGTTGGGGAGTAGCTGAGACAGTTAGGTGTGCCCTGTTCAAGTCTGGGCTCTAACATAACTAATGAGTGACTTTTGCAAAGCTTCACTCCAGCCTTCAGTTTTCTCATATGATAGATAATATTTGAGGAGTCTTGTACCTTTGACATTTGATGATACAAGGTTCTTCTAGTATCATTCTTGCTTAAACATGATGGAAGTTGAAACCTTCTAACCCATGTAACAGACACTCTTTTCTTCCTTTCGTTCATCTTTTCATGTTGGATATTCTCTTCATGGTATTATAGTCTCTGAGTATTAAATACCATTTTATAATGAAGATTCACACATTTTTTAAAATCCAGCCTAGACCTTTCTCATGATCTGCGGACGTCTAATCCATTAGCAATTCTGTTGTCTCTACCCTTAAAATATAACAAGAATTTGATCAATTTCCAGTACCTTTATTTGTACTATGACTGACTTAGGAAGGGGCTCCGTCTACATCTGGATGAGTGCAGTTACCCCCTAGTATGTCTTCCTATGGTATATTCTCTGCACAGCCCAAGATGAGCCTTTTAAAACATAAGTCAGATTCTGTCACCCATCCACTCAAACCTTCCACTGGCTGCCAATCTATTGAGTAAAAGTCACAGTCTTGACAGTGGCCTACAAGCCTATATATGGTCAGGTCCTCAGTTATATATTCGACATTCTTATTTCTGTCCTCCTTAGTAATCTGCTCTAGCCAAATTAGCAGGTTGTGGTCTTTGAATACATGAGACATACACTTGACTCAGAGCCTTTGAACTTTAACCCCTGCTTAAAATACTTATTGGTCAAATGTCTCCATGAATTACCTCCTGAATTCCCTTTAAGTCTTTGCTAAAATATATTTTGAACGAAGCTTTCCCTGACTACCTATTTTATAATTGCTTCTACTGTCGCCCTCATTCCTTACTGGCTTTATTTTGCCGATGGTAATGAACATCATCTAACATAGTAAATTTTGCCTTTCTTTTTATAATTAAATTTATTGGGGTGCCATTGGTTAATAAAATTACATAAATTTCTTTTCTTTATTTTTTAGGTAAGGCAACCTTTGATTGACCTCACAGATTGCAAGGACCTAGTCAATTTATAATCCCTTATTCTTTATTTTTAACATCTACCGCATCTGGTCTTCCTAGGTGGTCTCCCATCCATGTACTAACCAGGCCCGACCCAGCTAAGCTTCCAAGATCAGACAAGATCGGGCTTGCTCAGGGTGGCATGGCCATAGACTAAAATTATATAGTATACAGTTCTATCATACGGTTCTACCAAGTGTACAGTTCTATCATACATCATCTGTATATTACCTGTGTACTCACCACCCGACGTCAAATCTGCTTCCGTCACCACATATTTGACCTCTTTTACCCTTTTCTTCCCCCTCCCTTTCCCTCTGGTAACCACTAAACTGTTGTCTAGGTCTATAAGTTTTTATTTGTTTGTTTGTTTGTTACTTTCGGTTTTATATCTCACATATAAGTGAAGTTGTATGATTCTCAGCTTTTTCTGTCTGACTTATTTTGCTTAGTATGGTTATCTCAAGATCCATCCATGTTGTTGCCAATGGCAGTATTTTATCTTTTCTTATATCCCATTATATATACATACCACATCTTCTTTATCCAATCATCTATCAAAGGGCACCTTGGTTGTTTCTATATCTTGGCCTTCATAAATAATGCTATAGTGAACAAAAGGATGTATATATATTTATGGATAAATATTTTCAAATTTTTTAGGTAGATACACAGAAGAGGGATTGCTGAGTCATATGGTAATTCTATTCTTAATTTTTTGAGGCATCTACATACTGTTTTCTATAGCAGCTATACCAATTTACATTCCCACTAGCAATGTATGAGAGTTCCTCTTTAATACTTGCTATTACTTGTCTTGTTGATAATAGCCATTCTATAAAAGGCATGAGGTGGTATATTGTGTTTTTGACTAGCATTTCCCTAATAACTAGTGAAATTGAGCATCTTTTCATATGTCTTTTGGCCATTTTTATATCTTATTGGGCCAAGTGTCTGTTCAGGTCCTCTCCTCATTTTTAATTGAATTGTTATTATTTTTTATTGTTGTCAAGTTGTATGAATTCTTTATATGTCTTGGATAGTAATCCCTTATTTGAGATGGTGTTTGCAAATAACTTCTCCCATTCAGTTGGTTGCCTCTTTGTTTTGTTGATACAAAAATAATTTTCCTCACAGTAGCTAAAAACATATAGTGGAGAAGGAAAGCCTCTTTAAAAAATAGTTCTGGGAAAATTGGAAAGGCACATGCAAAAGAATGAAACTAGATTGCTATTTTCACCATACACAAAAAATTAACTTAAAATGGATCAAAGATCTAAATATAAGACCTGAATTGCAAAGAAGAAAACATTGGTATTAAACAGGAAAGTTGGTCTTAGAAGGATTTTTTTAATTTAATCTCAAAGGTAAGGAAAGTAAAAGCAAAAATAAATGAATGGGACTATATCAAACTAAAAAGCTCTGCGCAGCTAATTTTACTTCTCTGTTTGGTTGCTTTTTTCTATTTCCATCATTAATATGTAATCTTTATGAAAATACAGATTTTGAATGTGTGTGTTTCAATAGTATATACTCACCACCTAGAAAATTACTTGACATATATTAGGCACTTAGTAAACATTCATTAGGTTAATACACCAATGTGTTGAAGAATGAACGAATGAATGAGTGAGTGAACACATCTAAGTTTTATTAGGTATCTTCGTTTGAAAATAACTACAAGTTAGCGCTTTTCTCGTATTCTGGTAACTAAGACCTAGGAGTGTATGAGATGCCGATGAGAGATACATTGAGGCCCAGGCAGGTAATGTAAACATGTGGAATGCTTTGGGAAGATGTGATACAGAGGTGTGGGGGCTCCGTCAAACCAGAACTTCAGGCCTTCATCCGGGGGCTACACCTCACTGCCGTAATGGGCAAATGGTATGCCACCATTTGACTTAGAAGAAGCAGCCGGAAATCCATATTTTTATCTGAGATTTAACAAGTTGTAAATGTTAACTTCAAATTCAAAATTTTATATTGGTCAAACAAAATATATCTTTGAGCCAGATTCAATTCGTGGGCTGTCAATTTCAAAGCTCTGATCAAAGAAGCATAAACGATCATCTGAAATGTACCTGTTTTAGCAAACCTTATATGTATAAAATATCACAGAAAAGTTTGCAAAATAACTTCAATGGAAAATATGTATGACATTAAATACCAATCGAATCAAGAATATTTGATGAAAAATAATTCTTATAACTTTTTGAAGTATTTCCGATTCCATTTACCATTTCTCCTGATTGCTATCCAGGGTGACAGGGGCCTCATCTGTGATCACAGTATATTTGAACAGAGAAGAAAACAAAATTTATTGAGGGCCTATTACATGCCACACATTGTTTTAAGTGCAAAGTTACACGGTTGAAGACAAAAAGGGTAACTCCTCGAATAAAACTTCTAATCCATTTGTGGGGGAGAATGTGACAGAGTCATCAGGTTAACTAGTGAAAAAGCTAATTTTACAAAGACATAAAACAAAGTGTTCTGATAGACAGTGTTGGGGTTCGGGCAGTGGCTGATTCACAGAGTAGTTCATGAAGGTGTCTTTGAGATGGTGACATTTGAGCAGAGACAAAACTAACAAGAAAAACAACCATTCAAAGATCTGGGGCAGAGCTCCTAGACAATGGGAATATTAAGGGAAGAAACCAGAAAACAGAAAAGACCTTTCTGTGTTTGGGGACAGCAAGCAGGACAAAGGGGCTGGAGCACAGTGAGAGAAGGAGAGAGCTGGGCGAGGCTGGGAAAGTGGGCAGAGACCATATTATAACTAAATTATAAAGATGAGCTCAGAGCTCAGGGTGTGGAGTGTGGATTTTACATGAAATATAACCAATGAGAAGGCATTGGAGCATTTTAAGCATAATCTAGTTTATAATTTGAAGCAGAGACCATCATATCTTTTTTGGTTTAGACTCAATAGAAAGTTTTTACATATTTTAGCCAATTCTCTCTCTCTCTCTCATCCTCTCTCTCTCACCCTTCATATTTTATAAAAATACACTAACTTTATTAGGCACTCTGATATTTTCTTTTCTCCTTCATTGCATTTAAAATTTCTGGTTTCAAATTTATGACTTGGTAAGGAGTCATACCCTGCAGTTTGAAGAACAGTATGTTTAAAAGCATTCTGGTGTATAAATGAATTGTGGTAAATCAAAAATGGAACCAGGGAGAACACTAAGAAGCCTTCTGCAACAGCAAAGGAAGGAAATAATGTTGTCTTGGACTAGGATTGTCATCATGCAGATAGAAGTGTAATGGAGAAGGGGGGTTGAACCTGAGGGAGATTTTTAAAAATCGAATTTATTGAGATACAAGTTACCTACAATAAAATGCACCCATTTTAAACATTTGATGTGTCTTGGCGTATGTATACATTCATCTAACTACTAGCATAATCAGGACATAGAACATTTCTGTCACTCCAAAAGTTACTCATTTGTCTTTGAAATCAGTAAATCCCCTGTTCCTAGACCTCAGCAACCATTTTTGTAACTATAGATTAGTTGTGCTTTTTCTAGAGTTTTATCTGAATGCATTTCTATAGTGTGGTATCTTTTTGTTTGGCTTCTTTCTCAGCATGATGCTTTGGAGCTTCACAAATTCTTGTGGGCCTCAGTAATATATACTTTGTATTACTACACGTTAGGGCTATGTATGCAGCACAATTGTATTGTAACTAAACCACAATCTGTTAACCACTCGGTTGTCGCCGAACATTTGGGTTATTTTCAGGGTTTGTGTGTGTGTGTGTGTGGCGGGGGGTGGGGGAGGCGGGGTTGCTACTACAGATAAGCTATGAACATTTATAGACAAGTCTTTGTGAGAATTTATGATTTCATTTTTCTTGAGTAAATATGAGTAGAATCAATGGGTCATGTGACAAATATCTGTTTAAATTTGTAAGAATCTGCTAAACTATTACATTCTCATCAACAATGTCCAAGAGTTCAATGTTCCACATTCCAACAATATTTGATATTTATTGTCTTTCAAATTTTAACTTTTCTAGTGGGTGTGTAGTGATATCTCCTTGTATTTTTCATTTGTAATTTCCTGTTAATAATGAGGCTGAGCATTATTTTATGTGGTATTAACGATTATATATGTTTTGTGTGCGTGAAGTGTCTGGGTATGGGTATCTCTTTTGCTCATTTAGCATTAGAAGTCTTATCTTCTTATTTTTGAATAGTAGGAATTTTTTACATATTCTGGATGCAAGTTTTTCATCCATTGCATCTATTGGTAATATTTTCTCTCAGATTGTGACTAAAAGTATATTTACAGAGCAGATGCTTCTAAAATTTTGTTTTCACCAAATTTGGAAAATTTTTGGACATTTTTATTCAAAAACTTTTCTGCTCCCCCCTCGTCTTGAGTACACATTTGTAGGCTTAATATTGTCCCACAGGTTCCTGCGGTTCTATCAGTTTACTTTATCTCATTCTTATTCCTTTCTGTATTTCAGTTTCCTATGTCCCAGAGTTCGCTGATCTTTCCTGTTTCACTGTCAAGTCTGTTTTTAAACCAATCCAGTGACTTAATTTTAAATATTCTTAATAATAGCTTGAGAAGTTCCATTTTATTTTTTAGACATTTCACTTCTTTTTACTATATTCATCTTTCCATTTGTCGAACATTTATGGTAATAGTTTTGATATCCATTTGTTCAAATTCTATTGTCTCTGTTACTTCTGTGTATATTTCTAATGACTGGTACTTCTGGTTATATCTTCTTTGCATAGCCGGTATATTTTATGAGATGCCGCACATAACGAATGTTAGGTTGTCGAGTGTCTGGATTTTATTGTCTTTCCTTGTGTAGTGTTAAAGCTTATTTTAGAAATCTATTAAGTAACATTCGAATCAGCTTGAATTTTAGAGGCTTGTTTTTAAGTGTTAGGGCGAGTCCAATGTTGCCCTTAATCTAATGTTAGTTTTACCTTACTATTAAGGTTGAATCTAGGGTCTCAATAATGAGCCGGCTATTCAGTAAGGTCTTTCCTCTCCAGCCGGATGAAACACAAATGTCTTCTAGCTGTCTGTAAACTACACATGTTAAGATGAGAGTTCATCAGTAGGTCATTTTTTTTTTTTTGACCTGTCCTGTGGCATTTCAACCTATGTGTATACCGTTTAGTATTAGCAACTACATAAAGGCACCCCCATACAGATTTCTGGATCTCTT
Organism: Rousettus aegyptiacus; assembly: GCF_014176215.1. Taxonomy (NCBI): domain Eukaryota; kingdom Metazoa; phylum Chordata; class Mammalia; order Chiroptera; family Pteropodidae; genus Rousettus; species Rousettus aegyptiacus. The sequence goes on from NW_023416284.1 coordinate 162,061,730, forward strand.
TGTCTGTGTAGCTCTGTTATATCCAGTATACTGCCTGTGTATTTCAGGCTCCGTAACCTTCCAGAACTCATCAGATATCTGACTTTTTATCTAAAGGTATCTCCTCCCTGCATCACAATCCAGAAGTGACTGTAGAAGATTATCATTGTAGTGCTCACCTTTATTTCTCTTCTTTCGTGAATTACTCTGGTGACCTTGTCTTATATTTAAAATCAACCATTTCGCATATTTTATCCGCATTTCTTGTTGTTTTATTACAAGGAGTGGGAAGAGTTTTTACACGTCCTATGATTAGGAACAAATGCCTGCGTGAGATTTTTTTTCCCTATATTTTATTATGGAAAATTTCAAATATGCCAAAGTAGAGAAAGGGCCCTAATGAACTCTTATACCTATGGTCGGTCTATAATAGTTAACGACAGAATACTAAACTTGTTCACCTATACCCTCTTCCTAGCTTCCTTCCATCTTAGATTATTTTTAAATAAATCTTGGGGAAGAATTTAAAGCCAAAATGGGAAGACTAAATGCTGTATTAAAGACAAAAATAACAGAAGAGAAAAAGTATTTACTGAATCTCTACTTTTTTTAAATTTAGTATTCATTCATTCTTGAACTATAAATATAAATTTTTTTATCTTAGAAAACTTACATCTTAATTTAAACTTTTTGAAGTTGCCAAATATTTTTCAAATTCATAAACTTCATTTTTTAGAATAGTTTTTAGAACAGGTTTACAGAAAAATTGAGTGGAAGATACAGAGTTCCCATGCTCTCCCTGCCCCTGTGCATACACAGCCTGTCGTATTATCCACATCAAAGTGGTACATTTGGTAAATATTGATGAACCTGCATTGACACATCATTATCACCCAAAGCCAGATACTTTTTATATACACATTTGAATTGCGTCTACATTTTTGTTGCTAGAAAGAATTACAATTAGCCTAATAATTTCAATTGTTATGTACCTTAAGCATCGCCTTGTGTACAAAATGTTATGTAATTTGATTAAAATTGCTAAAATATAATATTCTCACAATTTAATGGCTGCCATGAGAATTACTCATAATCTCTTGTTCAAAATGAAGTTTGTAATGACATTTTTTTTTTTTTTTACTATGGTGAGTAGTCAAGTTTAAAAAGATAGAAATCAACAACAGAGAAATGTTTCAATATAATACTTAATATTAAGTGAAACTATATAATGTGTACATGTTATAATTTGTTTTGTTTATTATACACTTGTACATAAATGGTTAAAATCTCATATACATACATATAAAAGTAACATAGAAAATGCAGTGGATGTCTTAAAAGGAATCTAGAAAAAAAATAGATAATGTGAATAATTTTTCTGCTGGATTAGTGGGCACTTTTTTCTTTTAAAATTCTGTTAGTGTTGTTTCATCAATAAATACAAATTGAAATAAATAGAAAAAGGAAGTAATTTAAGGCATGTGATTAATGAACAAAATCAGTTGTCTTAATTTACAAAACATAATGATAACGAAGCCAGAATTTGCAGATGCACTGAAAGGAGAAAGAAAGAAACCTAAAGTTGAAGCCAACTTTAACAAAAGAGTCTTGTAAGATAGAATAAAAGTTGGGAAATCAATTACCCATAGCTAAACCAACAAATTTAATACCACTCATGAAGCTACACATATCTTACCTCAAATAGTATGGTTAGCAATTGTGGAAAGGTAATAATTTTCTTTTCCCGATATGAATGACATTTTGGATGTGAATGTACAAGTATGGATGATCGTAAATTCATAGCTTGTTATCAATGAAAGCAAGCCTATATTGCAATAAAAATTCTAGTGTGAATAGTATTTTCTGTACTTTGGCATAAATTTCACATGCATTTTTAAAACTTAAGACTATACATTGTACTGAGAATGTTTATTTCTCTAACAATGGAGAATATTTTCCTGAATAATATATTATGATTGATTGTTATTGAGTCACTCCTTTATTTCAAGTTCCAATAAATTCTTTTCAATGATCTGGTAATCAATATTCCATTTTTAATATCTTGCTAGTAAATAGTGCCTCTGTGTGTGTGTGTGTGTGTGTGTGTGTGTGTGTGTTATAAAATGACAGTTCTTAAATTCTGTTAAGTAACATTGAGCTAAGTGAAGGTTATTTACTTTCCCTTCCAAACCTTACTCCTAGGTAAAAATGAAAGAAGTTTCAACCAAATTCTGCCTTCTATATAAAAATGTGTAAACATTTGTAAGCAAGCAAGCACACACAAAGAAATACCCCTATAGTTTGTTTTGTAGGTTCAAGGAAGTTTTAGCTGTGTCCTTTTAAGTGTTGTGATCCCCACCTTGCCTGAAAGTTTCAGTTGATACAAATGTCAAAACACCAAAGGCCGGATTCTCTCACTTTATGGTTACTGTCAGCATCAGAATCTTCTATAGTTCATGACTAGGATTATTTAAAGAGTTAGTCATACATCTCAAAAGTAAAGTCTGTAGTCGTCTCTGATTTTTATACTTGATTTATTCAAGGGTGGGAAGTATTGCTAAAATATTTCAGCGATCCTCTTACCTTGAATATTTTTACTTTTATCTGTGTGAGACTGTTTCTAACATTCACTAGTGCTAGTCTAAAGGCCACTGTTTTTTCACCAATGAAAACCCATTTTGACATTAAATATTAGTTAGTTTGTGATGGAAATATACATACCAGAAGACTTTTAGTAGTTATCCTAGAAAATGTGGGTTTTCTGATGATCATGCCACCCCTCTGTTGTTGCATTCTTAAAAATAGAATAGTTACGACCCCTAAATTATAGTTTAATCTAAGTAACCCACACATAATAATACGTTGTATATGCTATAATATTTTAAAGAAAAATGCAGACATAATAGCATATATGTTTGTAATATTAAGGGCAAGGTTTATATGATTTATAAATCCTTGTTTACAGCTTCTGTGACAAAATGTCACCTGAATCCTTGAGTGAAACTTGTATAACTCTGATTCCAGAGAGGTGAAGTTTTAGTCTTTTACTATCAGGTCTGAACATACTACCAGTAATATTAATAGATACTATTATTGTTATGGGTAGTAGTGGTAGTGGTGGATTGAAGAGTCATAGCAATCATAGTAGTCATAATGGAGGAAGAAGATAAAGACCAGCCAATGTTTTGAGTATTTACTTTGTACTATACGCTTTAGGTTTATTGCCTTATTCACCACAATGATTCAGGTACTGCTATTTTATCTTAATTTTTTGGAGAATTTTTGTGAGAACTTATTTGAGTCAAAACTGATGACATACACTGGGGAGCAAGGTCTCAAATGCTCCCGATCTTAATTTTTCTGATGAGAAATTTCACATAACTTGTGAGCAGCAAAAATGGGACACAAATTCTCTACTTCGTGATTCTAAAACATGTCATTATAATGCTTCTTTTTTTGGTCAAATTTTTATAAGGATGCCAATAAAATTTTTTAGATGCATTTCTGTTAGGACTTCTGGAACAAGAATAGTTTATAGAGAAAGAACAGTTTATAGGGAAAGAAAGCATCTGGAGTTTTTCAGTTTATTAAAAGTTATGCCAAGGGGAATAATGTGGAAAACTTCATTTTTATTTATAAAGGCATTTAGCTTCTGAATGAAGATATGCTTCAGATCCATCGAAAATAGGTTAAGATGTACTTTTTTTTTCACATAAAGTTTTATGAGAAATCACAGAAACAGGGCCTTTTCATTAAAATTACTGACATGGTCTTAAGACAGTAGAATAACAAATCTACCTTTGGGTCCATAAGCATCATAATAAAGGTTCAAATAAACAGTTAAAAATAGTTCTTTAGTGAATGCAATTTCGTGGGGATAAACCCCAGTCCTAATCTTACCTAGTATAGCTTTTCCTCAGTGATTGTTATATAAGTATCTTTGACAAGGTCTTTTAATAGCTTTGTATCATTATGTTCAAAAATTAAACTTCTTATATTGAAAAATATTTTTTATATTATATTCATCAAGAATTCAAGATCTTAAATGCAAAAAAATTTAAAAAAGGCATGCTTTTATGAGAAAAATAGTTATCAGTAGAGTTACTTATACAGTTGTATACTGGCTTAGCTCAAGCTGCTGTAACAAAATATTATAGACTGAGTGGCTTAAACAACATAAATCTTTCTCACAGTTCTGGAGGCTGGAAAGTCCAAAATCAAGGTCCAGCATTCTGGTGAGAGCTCTCTTCCTGGCTTGTCGACCTTCTCCCTATGTCCTCACAAGCTGGAAAGGTAGACCACAAGCTCTCCGGTATCTCCTTTTGTAAGGGTCTTAATTCCATCATGAAGGCCCCACCCTCATGACCTCATCATCAAAGCCCCATCTCCAGATACTATCACATTGGAAGTTAAGGCTTCAGCATATGAATTTTGGAGGGATACATTCAGTCCATAACATATCATCAACTTTAAAGTCAAAGGTCATGTCAGTTATTTATAGTTTTTAACTCAAATGGAATAACATTTGAATTATTAAAATTGACGTATTTTACTCAAATTGTATTAATACATATTTTGATGGTTATGATGATAATGTTAGAGGAATCAGTGCTTGGCCAGAACTCTCTATGGTATTTGTTCTAAAACTTTTTTTATTTCTGAGATTATTACCTATGGTTTATGATATCACAATGAAAGTTATTCAAAAGATAGCAGAAATTGACTTCTGCTGAGGTGATACTGATGTTTACTCAGTTTCAAATTTAGAAATGATAGCTATTATTATGAATCTAGCTATTTTGATATTATCAAGACCAAAAGTATAATGAATATGAAAGAGTTTTGATAATGAGCTTACAAAAGATTAGAGTGATGTTCATGAGCATTCATGTCAAAGCGTTATTTAGTATATTTTAAAAAGGGAATGAAGAACATTGGTTAATTTAGTGAGATTTTTAAATGCAAGAACTACCATATCATGGCATCATGATAACTAATAGGAAAATATATAATAAAAATATAGTAAATACATAAATAGTAATGACCTTAAATAACTAATGTGTAGTGGAGAAAAAATTTATTCCAAACTTTTAATTAGATTCAGGCAATTCTGTCAATCAAATTTGATTGTTTGTTTAAACCATGAATCAGGCTCAAGTTGCTATTTTTCATTTATGTTAAATTTGATTAAAATACTTATATATATTTAAAGTTAAGTAGATAATTTTTCTATATATTTACAGTTACAGTATATTTAACGGCTTTTGTTTACTAGCTCTTTAGAAATCTTTAATTCCTTTTTTCTCTTTTGATTAAAATGAACCTTTCTGACCTCGGGGTTCATTTCCTAGCAAAGAAATATCTGAATGTTGTTAAAGTAGCAAAATGAATTTTGCAGAAATATCTGCAAATGAGCCTCTCTGACCTGAGGGTTCATTTCCTAGCAAAGAAATATCTGAATGTTGTTAAAGTAACGAAATGAATTTTGCAGAGGCAACTTTCTTCCAAGCTAGTTAAATGATAGTACCAGATCTGATTATAAGATAATTTTTGAACTGAAGAAATCATTTGGAAAAATTCCTAAAGTATCTTTCCACTCTCACACCATACATTTCACACTTTGATATAAATCTAAACACTTCCATTTCCAGGTCATGTCAAAAAAATCTAAACTGTTTTGCAGTGGTTTTCAAAGACACGGGAGCCCTTTATCCAGAACCACCTCTTTTCTTATTAACACTTATTTCTCTTAGGATGCATTCACACAGAATGGGCCCTTCTTCACTGGGTTGTTAGTTTGTAATTAAGGGGGAGAGTAAAGGAATCTTTTTGATGGTTTTGCTTGGGGCACAGATTTCATATTATGATAATGCTTATTGCCACTTGGGAACACTAATTATATTTGTAATATTTATGTAAGTATGTTTATATTATATGTTTATTTATATAGTTATATATTTAGGAACAGTAATTGAATATATTTTGTATATCATTAAGGCCGATTTACTTGAAGTACTGCTAAGTCCTGCTTCTACATATTTTTCTTTCAATATGGTTTGGATTAAAGCCAACGTTAAAGGTAAAATAAACCCTGAAGTGAACCTCACTGATAACTTTGTAGCTTCTGTTGACTCACTGTTAATTTTGTTGAAATTCTTGCTTTAACACAGCAAAACTCACTGGTCTGAAATTATTTTGATAGTAAAAAACAAAAATGCTCTTCCTCAACTCTGTGATCAGAGCTTTCTCTTAAAAGTAGAGGTAGTATAGTGTCCTGGAGGTCACTGGACTTATATCAGAGGAGCTAAATTTCAGTCTTGACTATCAACTATCACTTTTGTGACCGTAAGGAAGTTTTACCCATTTAAAGTACCAAATGGGTTTTACCCATTTAAAGTACCAAATTTTTTTCTAGTTGAACTATTTTGACTGAGCATTTTTCTAAAAATTATTTCACGTATATTTCCTTTTTAAAATGCATGGATAGTATTTCTTTATGTTTATATATTCCTTCAATCAATCATTAACAAAAATTTATTGAGTGCTATTCTATGTCATGTACTCTGCTAGACCCTGTATATAAACTCATGGAAAAACAAACATAGGTCCAGTTTTCACAAAGTATATGAACTAGTAAGGAAACGTGCATTAGGTAAAAACAAAAATCAAATAAATACATACAGGTTGTAATAAGTGTTAAGAATGAAAATAAGAAAACACTACAAGAGAGAACAGGGAAACACTACATTAGAGTGAGTGATCAGGAAAGGCCTCTTTGAGAAAGTGAAATTTAAACTGAGATCTAAAGGATGAGAGACAACCAGACATACAGAATTCGAGGGAGAGCATTCTGGGCACTGGAAACATGGATGAGAAGCCGTGTTTGTTTTTAAGAAACCGACAGAAATGCACGATGACTGGAACACAGTAACATGGAGAAGAATTGTCTAACATAATTTAGAGCCTTATACAGGTTATAAAGCTTAAGGCAACCAGTTGAGATACATAAGACATTGTGTTTTTGTTTGACAAATATGAACAAGAAGGGTTAAGGCAGATGACTTGCTCAAGGTTACCTTACCAGTAGCTTAGATTAGAGCTCCAGTCTCTAACACCTAGTCCTCGGCTCTTTCTCCTGTGAAAATCTCCTGGATGGACATTTTTATATTTTCCTAATGCCCAAGGTCATCATTGGCGCAATCACTTAATTTAATACAGGTCTTTTGGGTTCTTGTATCTGAGTCCTAGTTTTCTGCTTTCTCTGCTGTTGGGTAACTCTGTCACTTGATGTCAGCTCTGCTCTTTTCTTTTTTGAGGAACTGCAAATGGTAATTAGCATATTTAGTTCCTTGGATATGTGTAAAGTAATAATAAATAGTCTCTGAGTAAGAGTCCATTGGACTATTCTATTAATATAGCCCATGAACTCTGGTTTGTAGACTTAGATACTTTTTCTGCCTGTTCTAAAGCAAAGTTTTTTGGTCTTTAATTCTTTTCCTGATAGAAGTTGTGAGGATTCAGGATTTAGATAGCTGAGGCATTGCTTGTATTTGGGAGTGAAACTTTATTTTGTTGTCTGAATAGACCTGGTAGTGATGTATAATTATTCTTAACCGTAAAATTGATTTTACATGGAAATTTTTGCCCATAAAATACAATATATTCCTCTGTAGCAAAGAGCAGCATACTTACTGCCCATTATAAAATATCTGGGTTCCTTAAGCTCAAGGCTGTTTTGCTATAATGCATCCCATTGCCATTGCATATCTTATATCACCCTGTGGAATGATGAAGACCTCATGGATACTTAATGAGAGATGAGGGATATTCATGGACATCATTCGCAAACATGTTGACCAAGTGATTAAGTCAGTTGAGGAATAAATGGTCCTCCATTTTCTTGCCAGTTAGTGAGAATGAATTGGGGAAGTAGACATAACTTAAGTACCGAGAAATAAGTTCAAACTTGGCTGCCTGAAAGATACTCTTGTAGCCAACTCTATTCTAGGCATGGAGACTTCCTCACTTTAGATCTACCCCATTGTGATAAGTAGTAGAATGACTTATTCTAGTCTGTAGGAAGGTTCTGATCCTCTCCAGAAAACAGTTATAATTTCAGGTGCTAAGCATGAAACACGGAAAATTTGAAACCATTATAGGTAAGAGCCAAACAAGTAGTTAGAACTTTGACTAACTCACTTGAAAAGTGAAGGTGAGGGATGTATAATAGTTGCTAAAGAAGAATGGCAATAGCCAGTCAATTTTATGACTCACCCCTCCTGTAGTCTGTCATACCAACCTCATATCCATGAGGAGACAGTAAAAGGTTTTAGAACTTTTGCAGTGGGCCTGGGCTTTGTAAAGGAGTTCTGGCCTTCCTGGGGAGATTTTCTGAAACCAAAAGCTACTGTGGACACTATAGACGGGGTATTGACACCTTTGGGCTATTACTGCTCTGGGATACTAATGAAGATGATATGTTGGAAAATGAGAAACTGACCCAAAGAAATCTATGCAAATTCTAGGAGTCATCTCCCTTGCCTTGGAAAACTCCTATAATTATTATATTGAAATAGGGATAGAACTTTAGAGATGCTATAATAATAGGGCAATAAATGCTCTCAATTAAAACAGAATCTTTAAAACAATTACTGCTGTGCAAATCAAGCTCTAGTCAACTAAAAGGAGTGAATACAATAGCCATAGCCAGAGTTGTCATGGCTATTAAGTCTAAGGTTCCCCAAACTGAAATAGATGATGTCAGTGATGATGATCTTGCTGCTCAATACAGAGGTTTGCATGGATGGAAAACATTCGGTTGAATTCTGAGCCGGCTGTCAATCAAAACTGAAAGTAAATGCACCCCTTTTTACTAACAAGGAGCTGTTTTCTCCCTTTGTAACCCTAGATCTCTCCCTCCCTCTCTACCCCGACTTCAGCTCCTTTAAGAAGGAAGATGGTTGGGAATGAGGCTGAGGTCTCTTTGTCCTGACAGAGGACCAAAATTCTTATTCACCCATTCAAATGGTAGGTAAGAAATATGTAATATGCTGAGAAAGTCCTGGAGAGGGGAGGGACCTAAACTTCCATGACTATGTTAAATTCAACTGCTCAGTTCACCATCCTACTCATGCCATGGAAACAGGGGATACCCGAATTTAGTGAATGTGACTTGCAGGATTTGCAGTGGGGAAGGAAGCTAGCACACCTTGTGGGTGGGGCCCATTGGGCCAATTCAATGTATCTCTTTATAGCTTCCACTGAATTTTACATGATTATACTGTACATGTTTATAAAATCCAGCAGGGAGTCTCTTGATCTGGAAGGGCTACATGTAGAGGAGTGCTAACACGTTTGTGGCCTACAACTCTAATGACCTCTTTTGACCTTCAAGTCTCTATGACTTCCTTGATTGGAGCCTCTGGCAAAAGGAGGCAGCCGCCACCCAGAGGTACCACTTGGGGTTTGGACTCATCTCTTCTCTTACATGAATACCAGGTATGCTCATTTTGAGTCAAAGTGAACACCTGGCCAATGGAGGGCTGATAACCCTTGAGCCTGATAGTCACACTTTAGAGTGATTAGCTCATACTCAGTGTGTAACAAGCTTTGATTGCCAAACAGAAAAGGCTATGGTCATGAATGCAGCTGGGCTGATATCAACAGCATCTTGATTTCATATGAAAAAGTGGCAACTCTCTCTTCTGGGAAAACTTTATCCTTCTGATTCACAGGAGGTTCTGTTAAGTGCCTGGGCCTGGTTCATTGATGGGCTGGCTAAATTTAAACCTAATGGTATCCACTGGGCTGCTGTGGTTGTTCAGCCTCACCATCAGCTGTGCAGAAAATAGATATTGTCTCTGCTCAGTGTGTAGAGTTCAAGGCAGTTCTCATCGTGCTAGCCAATACTTCTCTTAATGAATCTTGTTATATATTTACTGTCTCTGGGACTGTTGCCAGTGACCTAGTTGTTTGGCCTGCCACTTGAAAAACTACCAACTGGCAGATTAAAAACATCCCTCTTGGGGGCCACAAGCTGTGGAAATGGTTAAGCTGTCAGGGTCATTCATGAAAACGCTTTTGGTAAATGCCTATTCTATGATGAGAACCAACTGGAATCAAGCTGCCGGTTCAGCTTATGCCAACCAGATTGCCGCCATGGCTGCCTAGAATCATTATTGTCCTGGCCTCGCAGCACACTTATAGTCACCGACTAGGCACAAAGCATTCTGTGTTTCTGATGTAGGGGTGGCTGGCGTAGAAGATTGGTGACTCCTGCGAACAGCTGACCTGTTTGTCTTAGCGAGAAAAGACATGTTTCACAGGTGTTTATATCTGCCATTTCTGACAGCTTGACTGTATTGGACCTCCCTCTTGGGACTATAGGTGGTGCCGCACTGCTGTTGACACTTTTTCAGGTTATGGTTTTGCTGGCCCATTTCACTAACTTCAGCCACATCATTGTGGCCCTTGAAATTAATCTACATAAATCTGGCAGTGGTGTGGCTTCTATCACAAAAGCCAGGGCCAATAGACAAGGTATCCAGTGGCCCTTTCTTGCTCCCTGTCATCCACAAGCATTTTGTCTTATTGAGCATTGGAACAGCTTCAACTCAAAAGATTTATAATTCTCCCTACTCAATCACATTCTAGTCCACATACATTAGTAAGGCAGTTTAGTTACTGGCCTCAGTTAGTAATCATCTCCCAGCCACTTCTGGGTTATGATAAGGATGAAAGGGGTCAGAAGATATATCAAAATTTTATATTTTGAAAATTTGAAATATCCTGACCGTTTCTAGACATGATGAGTCTGTCTTTTCCCTACTAGCTAACCCAGACCAGTCTGTTTGGTACATCCTCTGGGTGGCAGCATAGACAAAATGGGGAACAGAGGATTCAGACTTACTCTAGTTCAGCCACTTGAATTTTCTTGTTGGACTGAATCATCCTAGATTATAATGATATTGATCAATTGATTGGATAAACTGCTCTCTGAGTACCCCTAGATCGGGTCCTGAAGGGCCAAAGTGGGGAACTATCGGCCTCTGTAAGGTTTATAAAAATGGCCATGGCCCTCTTGCTACTGACCTTTCTGGATAAAAGGTCTGTGTGCCAGAAGGGGATGTTGGAACTAGGTGAAACTGTAGCTACTAGAAACGACACATGATTTTGTGGTGATGGAGGGGGAGAGAGCAACAACTCTGAATCTGAGGATAGAAAACATTAGATTTCAGAGGTACAGTGGTTGGAAGGACATTAATGATTTTTTTTTTTTTTTTGTCCTTCAGAGTCACACTTAGAACTTATTCTTGAATGAAAATGCCCCAGTGATGACTCATCTATTCTGTTAGAAGCACCTTAAATTTAATTGACTTCTGGCTCTGCTGGCCTACTGCCAGACAGCTCTGACATGATTTGAACACCATTTCCCTTCATCTTACTGAGATTTCTATCGACAAAAGCAGAAGGTGGCCTATCTCCTTTACCCTCACACAAAAAGCCTATGAACACCTTTAAATGCCTTTCCCATCATTCCTGTACCTGTTATTCATTCATTCCATGGGGCAATAAATGCCACTGGTTACTGATGTGGACAAACAGAGATTGAATTGGCTGCTCCCCAAAATGATTCTAGATTCAGTTTTTGGAACCAGGAATTTTAATTCCTACCAACTGACCCAGAAGCCATGTGGGAGGCACCATCCCCCTGTGCCTTTCCAACTAATGTTGATTCCATTTGTGGAGCCCCAACAATTATGAAAAGTGCTTTCTTTTGGGGAATTCTGTGTGCATCTTGGAACTGTACTTGTCTGTTAGACTTTTTTTTGTTAGGATGTCATAAGAGACTCCATTTATTTAAGTATTATGGATCATACACTCATCAAATGGGGAGCTCTGTCCTAAATAAAGCTACCATTGGTCAATCAGAGTAGTTTCGTGGAAGGGTGACTGATTCATTTATGCACCTTGTGGGTTATTATCTCTTTTTTCTATTAATAATGGGGATATAAAATTTATTCCCGATTTTGGCTGAAGTGATCAATGATACCACCTTGCTCTGGAATTTATTCAGCTCCGGTTCTATTCACTGTCCAGGGCTGTTATGAATGACAGATCTCCCTAGAGTTCTTCTTCGTGGGACATAGTGGTATCTACAGCCAGTTAGAAAGGCCAATACAGAAGAAACTTGAGGACAAAACCACCTGGCTCTGTAAAGGTCGACTTTGATGATTTACAAGACTTGTTGAGCTGTTTTGGTCTAGTACTGTAGGGGCATGGTTCAGCTTGGTTCTTCAGGTTGGTCTAATCCTGCTGCTCAGATGAATTTAGATATAGAGTTGGACAAAAGGGAGCACCCAGTGACTGTGGTTTTTGGCTTTATTTATGAGGAAAATATTGGACAGAAGAGATAGGATTGGTAGAGAAGTAATAGAGGCTGGACATGTTAAAGTTTGATATGGCTGTGAGATATTTATATAGAGATATAAATTACTTAGGAGAACCTGAGAGTTTAGAGCTCAGAGGATGAATGTCAGGAGGTGATAAGAATTTGTAAATTTACAGCATATAGATGGTATTCCAGGCATGAGAACAGATGAATTATCTAGGGAGAAAGTGCAGAATTTGAATGGTTTGGGACGGAGCATACATTTTGCTAATAGCCCCACTTCCACTTGACTGGCTTCACTCCTTCAAATTACCCACTTGACTCCTTAATGTAATTGAGGTTGTCAGCCTTGACAGGAAACGAAGGAAGAAGATTACACCAATGGCAAATATAATTACTGCCTTGATTACTATATGGTTTATTATACAATGGCATGGACATAATTTCCTAAATGTTTATTTAGAAATAGGATTTTAGGTTACGGATTTTATATTCTAATGCAGATAACCCATTGATAACCTGTCTAAGAAGGCAGTTATAGTTGGCGGTAGCTGTTTAGTTTTGATTTCATATAGTTTTTTCAAACCAGCATTCGGGAGCTTATTATACATTCAGAAATTTTAAATTATTTTTCTCTCCATTCTGTATTTTTTTTTCAATTGTCAGAATTATATACTTGTACTTTTTGTTCTCTCATGTTGGTTCTGTTTTATCTCTTAATTTCTAATGCCTTTCATTGGGATTTTTCAGAAAGCTAGCTTATAATTAGCCAATAATGAAGAGTAGCAGGAAATGCTATATATAAAAGCCTGAAATTATTTTATAACTTTGGAGAAGTAGGGTGCTTGATGGATCATTAGACAATATACAAAAATCAATGCCAGCGAACAGGAAGAAAAGAGGGTGAAGTACAAAAGCACCAACTTTGTGGTAAGAGTTCATGGAGAGTAAGTAGCCGAGGCGAGTGTGAAAGCTGCACCCTATGAAACTGCAGTAACTGACTTTTCTCGATTAAAAAACGAAGCATGTGATTTCTACCAAACCTAAGAATTGTCATGATTGACTAAATTAATCTCTTTTTGTATATCACTTTGAAAGATATATTCATGCCCTTAACAAATACCAGCGCAGCACCAGCACCGGGCAAGTCACCGCTGTAATGTATTGGCTGTCAGCAGTTCATAATAGCTTCACTTTTATCAGAATGTGGGGCAGGCCGTCATTGATTGCACTTAAATCCTGAAGGGTAGAATTGAAGGAACGATATAGTTTTTGGAGGTCAAAGTTCCATTTCCAATATTTTAAAACTTAAGGGAAATCAAGCATTTACCTGTAATAAGGCTTGGTTTTTAAAAACATCTAGTTTCTTTGATTTTGGCTATTTTATTAACTCATTTGTACCTACAGGCTATTTCATAATAATTAGCAGCATTGATTGACAGCTATATGCCTGATTTTAAGTATGGGCAATAAAAACAATTATTGTTAAATAAATTTGGTAGAGTCTTTGAGAATAGGTAGTTCATGTTGTAAAAATAAATACTATACCACTGACACTCTGGGATGGAATTCTTTATTTCACAAGTGAGGATATGGATTAGAAAGAATAATTTATCTGTTTGTTCCAGGTCATGTAATTAATTGGTGGTGGGATGCTGGGGCTAGAAGGGCATCCTGACTATCTCGGTTCATAAACTGTTATTAAAAAAAATCAATGTAAATTTTCCTCCTGAGTTATAAAAGTCTAAAGTAAAAGTGTACCATTTACTTTATGATTTAAGCAACACTTTGATGCCCTGACGTAGCTGAGGAAAAGGTTATATTTCTCATCAGAAAAGATGTGGTTATTTGTACTCATTAAGTGTTGAAATTACCAATGACATTTGTTTTCATGTTTATATTTTCCTTATTTACAAAGTTTTCACCACCTGTTACTTTTTTGCATCTCCACACTCTCCCACCCCAACACACACTCACACTCCAAAATTGGGAAGGAAAATTACTATCCAGTCATCCCTCTTTACTCTGTGAAGAATTTATTTTGTACTCTTCAGGGTATTAGCTATGGTTCGTTGGGTCTCTATAGGAACAGACATAGATGTTGCTTTAATGAATGTTTCTTGAGCTCTTAAGAGTTTAGAAAATATTGAATGACTTATAATCCTTTAAGAAAGTAGCCATTTCAGAAGCTGTTGAAAATTCTGTTGAATTTACAAACTATTTTATACCACAATACTCAAGAGCTCTTAACTGCTTGAGGAGATTTGGCTACAAAGATATTAGACTGATTCTAACCATAATAGGAACAAAGAACTGAATCTGTTAAAGCAGAATCTCTAAAATAATTGATTGACACGTTTTATTAAGTCTAATAGAGCCAGGCAGCTATATTGCAGTGACGTCAAAACCTGGGCTGAACATGTTCTGCGGATTTGCCTATTCTGGACATTTCATATAAATAGACTTTTGTGGCTCTCTTTGAGAATGTTCGATTTTATCCAGTCTCGTAGCACCAGCAGCAACAGCAACAGCAGCAATAGCAGTTGTCTTTAATTCTTAAGGGCCCTGAGCTTTCTGTAGCACTGCCTAAACCCGAAACAGGTAATGGCTTTTCACTCAGTTCCTCTCTTGAAAATGAAAACGACTCCAAGAAACACTTGTGCTACTAACTACTCAGAATGAGGTATTTACTCCTTGGCTCTGTAGGTCTTTCGTTTGAACTTTTGCCTCACTGTATCATTTAGGGCCACACTGTAAAGATCAAGAAAAATGGAAGAAAATAACAGTCATCCCAGAATTATGTAGACAATTTGGAGGCAGTAATTCCCACAATGCTCGTAAATGCTAAATTGAAATATTGTAGGAGGAACTTGTGAAATTAGCTTAGTTTTTCTTTTGAGATCTCAGAGACACATTTTTAAAGGGATGTATTGGAAAAGTTGCATCTTATATTTTTCTCTAATGAAAATGATTCTTTTTTATAAACCATTAGAAATAAAAGGAACCTCAATGCCAGAGAATAGACTTATATTCGTTATTCTTCCTCTTACATTTAGCTCCTGTTTACTTTTCATTTCATTAGAATGTAATGTATTTTTTCTTTTGTAAACATAAAAGCCTTCATTTCAGAAAAGATTCTATATAAAATGATACTGATAACTGCTGGGTGAGCATTTATAATTGTGTGTGTCCATCCTTTTTTCTATCTCATGTAGAAATACATAACCATAATGCCACTTTGTCAGCATATGCACATGTGCTTAGGGGAAGAAGAAAATTTTGTACTTAATGGAGAGATATAATAATGAAAGTAAACTCTTACAGGCCTTCTCCTTCATAAAAAAAAAAAATGAACAAACAAAAAGCATAAAATGTTGGTTGTGGACTTTAAGTGATCTTTATTATATATCCTTATTTAATTAAATAAGTACCAGTCCTTAACTCGGCACGAGAGTTTTCTTCTACAGAAATGTTTCGCTTTAAAAGAAATTGAAGTAAAATTTGCTGTTAGAATGTTTGATGCAAGGATTTAACTCTGAGTAGCTACACCAATGGTTTGTGAATGTGTCAGCGGGACAGCAGGCTGACAGCCTGTGAATCAGGATAAACGTGTACCTTAGATTCCACTGAAAGACAGGAGCTGTTGATGGGGGTGACCTCTGATGGCAAGTCATCTTACTATAAACAGAAGGGCGTGGAAAGCCATTGGTTGGAGCCAAGAGTGTTTACTCTCCAAGTCTCCTCCTCATTAACCTAAATAACTGCACTGCTTCTGGAGCGAGGAGGTTCTTGTCAGAGCAAGGTGTTTTTAAGGCTACCTGGATGTTGGTTAGAGACAAAAAAACTCTCAGAGTATTCCATAATTCTCTAACCGGGTTTCATCTACTCACACTGGAGAGTGGAATTTATTGGCTGTTGAACTTCACACAAACGCACACATACAACTTCCAAATAAAACTGGAATTAGTTTCAGGTTTTTGGACTTCGAATGAGGTAAGTTGTATTTAGCTTTTGGTTGAAGCATTATAATTGTTATTATGTTATGTGATAAGTCGTACTTTTAAAAATAGTTCTAGCTCAGAGAAAATTGTTACTTGAAATAAGTTGTATGGATTTTTCTCAGTTTTAGCACAAGGATGATAGAAGAAATATGCACATAAACATTGAGCATGTAAATCAATATAGAGAAAATCTCTAATCTACCCATGATGAAACTTGTAAATACATTTTGTCTTTACTTCATAACATTCAACTACTAGAGTTAAATGATATTAATGCTTGGAGAAATGCAGGTGATGAAATAATAGATCATTAATAGATTACATTTCATTAGAAAACTTTAATAGTTGACTTTGAGTAGTTTTCTCATAAAGTACATGCTGCAAGATTATAAAAATTAGTACCAGCTACTTAAATGAAAGGCTTTGTGTTTTTTTTTGGATAATTTTTGTTTTAAAATTTTGCATGAAATTTGAGTTTTTTCATTAGATTTCAAATAGTCATCTCAATGATGTTCTATATTTTTGAGAGAACAATTATTTCCTTCTATATATATATATATATATAACTTTATTTTTTTCTAAAACTATAATAGTAAGAACAAATTTAATTTTAACTTCTTTAAAAAAATTTTTTATTTCTAGTTGGTTTTACTATCATCCGGATATACACTTGAACATGTGCTTTGATTTAAAACCTTGAAATAAAAGCCTTTGGTAATTATGATGCAAATTGCTTAAATATATTTTTATTTTTTGAATCTCATGAAGAAAGAGTGTGAATTGCTGTTTTGCTGCATCAGGGGGCTAAGATGTGGGTGAATTGTCGCAATAATTACAGTATCTTAAACATTTCTCTCATTCAAGATAAATGAGGAAAGCTTTGCTCTATTCATACCATTACATTATTCTTGTGAGAAAAACACAATTTGGAAGGAGAAAATATCCTCTAATTCTAAATGCCTGTGAAAACTGATTTACTGCCAGAGTTAGATTGTTTAGGGAACCTGTTTGAAGAAAGGGAGGATGAAATATCACAGCCAATACGTTTTCCAGTTTGGTTTCCAGGGTCTACTGAGCATCAGTCAGCACTATCCAGTTTCCTGCTCCTTTTCTTAGTGGCAGTTACTATTTTCTGAATCCTGTGTAATTGAATAATGATGTTACACTGCTTTATTTTCCTTTTTGTGTGTTTGGTCTTTCTTTTGCCAAAAGTTTTCTAAGCCACTAAAATATCACTCATCAAAAATGGCAACAAAAACATATACCAATAACCATATAATGCTTTGTGTTATAATTTCTTGGGAAGAGGAAGGGAAGGAGGGAGGGAAAGAGAGGAAGAGAGAGGAAGAGGGAGAGAAAGAGATCAAGTTTTTTTAAAATCTCTACTCTGATATTTTTTTTTCCTCCTCCTAGTTCTTTATAACTACTGTTAGAATTTTCAAAATTGTATGATCTGACTTTCTGAGCTCACAGCCACCCGCAGAAGGAGGGTGATTGTGTGTGTTTGGGGTCACTCTCACATTTTGCTTTGGGGAAATGGTGCAAGCCAATTTTGAAGGTAATGCAGCTGTTAGAGAAATACAAAAGCCAGATGACTTCATAAGTGTGTATTGAGGAAACCAAGATAAGTTGTCCTTAGAATCCTCTCTCAGAAAGCTATTTTAATTGAGGTCAAAGAGGAAAAAATCGTAAGTATATCTCCATTATTTATTAGGTTTATCTAGGATGAGACCTTCACTATAGATAGACCTGATCTATAATGCCTTTACTCTTTAACCCTTGAGTTTAACCACTGTGTGGATCCATTTTGCATTGAGACTGCAAAGAATACTTCATTTTTTATGATAGACAAATATTTAAGACTGTAAAATTGTGAAATTACCTGAATAAATTTCACTTCAATCTAAGAAACCAATTTTGCATTTTAAAATACTTGTAATAAATTACATAGTTATTCCTAGAACTTACATAGTTAGTGGGACTATTTCTACTTACTACATATTCGTATGCGTGAAATATGCTTCACATGAAGCTCTTTTGTCTTATGCCCTACTCAAACAGGAGTCTCATAATTTGTGTTTTTTTTTAGTGTGTAACTGTGCTACAATCTGTGTTTTATTAACTCTGCTAAAGAAGAATTTCATTTTAAAATTAAAACCTGAAGAAAGGTGATTTATAAGCTTTTTATAACAATGGTTATGCAAGATGGATTTAATATAAAACTACTTTAGAATAGATTTTTAAACTCAAAAATGTTGCTACAATATTGTAAAAATATCAGATTAAAAGGCAGCACACTCCACTACAGACATTTTTCTTCTTGTATCTAGTTTTATTTTTAAAATTAAAAAAACTTGATGCCAATTCCCCAGAATTTTCTCTTTATAAAAGATGCTATTCTAATATAAGATCAAGAACTTAAAATATATAAAATTTAAAATATAGATGTCTTTCTATACTTCTTTTATCCACATGCTGTGCTAGAAATATTTACATCATATGTAGGTTAATTTTCAAATTAATTTAGAGATATATGCTGATACATACTGTTCATTCAATTTAAAATTGCCTTTAGCATTTTATTGTTTAAAATTTATTCATCAGTTTTTTTTTTAAACTTCAAGAATTTTTCAATTTTCCTTATGAGTAATTGTGATACCTTTGGTCACATTAGGAAAGTTTTTATATATTTGTTGAAAATATCTTTTAAAATACACATATATATTCAAACCTAAAAAAAGTTTTAACAGACACTTTCACTAAAATTATTACATATAAATTCAACAATTATATATGAATAAACCAGAATATCACTATATTGTTATTCAAATTGAAAAAGTTAGTTATCAATTATACCTAGTAGACAAATGATATTAGGTGCAGTAGACTAGGTTACACAATGATTGATATTTATGCTTTAAAACAAATGATAGCTAATCTCTATGCCTGTGGCCAAATTCTTTTGAAGTTTCATGACTAAGATGAGCTAAATTTGTTAAGTGGTGGAGGGCTGTGTTGTCTGGGGGCCTGTTGTGCTTGGCAGGTCATGATAAATGGGGAAGTTTTTCGTAACCTTGTGGCCAAAGCATTCCAATATCTAAAAAAAGTGGGAAGGGGGAACCCAGAAAGATATAAAAGATGCTGCCAATAATAATAATAATAATAATAATAATAATAGCAAGATTTATCTATTTAGAGGAATAGGTTCAATTCTTAAGATTATTTTAAAGCATTATTTGTATGAACTCATAAATCCTCACTGGAATGGAGGTAAATCTAAAGCTAAAGATTTGATGTTTAATACTGGTGGAATTATCCTTTCTTAGTTCAGTGAAAAAATGTACAATAGAATTATCAATTTGAATTTAATTGCAGTGGATTCTACCAAATTAACATTATGCTTATTAAATACTAGGCCTTGGTTTAGAAACAAATATTCCATTTTCCTTTTTTTGTTATTTTAATACTACTGTCTTTCTTATGACACCTAGGACTGCAAAGAAACATGTCGACAAAAAGTGTAAGGGAGACCAAGCTGTATGGATAAATATCTCTTAGGTGTTTATAGTGCACATTTGTGAGAAAAAAAAAATTCTTTTAACCCTTATCTATCATTTTTATACAGAGTATTACAGCTGGACAATCTCGTCCCATTTCCAAACCCCGGGGTGAATGGGGGACTTTCATATGAGCTGTAACATGATATGTTAAGGCATCTTATGGTTCCTTTTGTGGCGTTTTAAGTACTGTGTTACCTTTGATATAGTCCCTTTTGGGTAATAATGAAAAAACATACCATTAGAAAGAGTTTGAAAATTTCCTGAGTATTTCACATAGCATATGTGGAGTTTATGGCAGGTGACAAAGGACTATGGCATAATTAAGGAGAAAATATGTTTCGGAATTTGAAAAGCTTATGTGGTTTGACATTTGATTTAATAGGTATATGCTATACATAAATAATTATGCTTTGTTTCCCTGAGTCATTGTTATGAGTTGCTTTTTAAATATATCCAACCTTTCAATGAACTTTCAAATAATGTGAATGCTGTAGTGACAGTTGTAGCTGATGAAGAGTTATAGCCTATAGGATTTTTTACATTTAAAAAATAATTTCTCCCCAGTGTGTGATTTTGTATAACCTCCCTCCCCCAGCCTGGATCCTGGAAGGCCCCTACATTAACAGTCAGAAATTAAGTAAGATCTTGCCTGTGACAGTCCAGTACTGGAGGGGGAAGAATAATTTCTCCTTTAAGTTTTCATTGGTGGATTTTTGTTTGTTAACCCTCTCTCCTACTGTTCACAGTATATGTGTTTGTTTCATCATTCTTGCAGTCAAAAATGGAGTATTCAATTGTATCTTTGTGCTTTATTTTTGCATAACAGTTAAAGAAGAGTTATGGCACTTTTTCTTTGAACTGAAGTAGATGCAGACTTCCATTACGCAATAGCCTTCTCTCACTTTTATAATAAATAAGTTGTAGCTTGTGCTTTTGGAAACTGATACTTGGTGTGGTAGGGGGAGAAGCTTGGGTAAACAATGATAAATTGGCTGAAAAGGGATATACTAAGAAAAGGGAGGAGTAAAGAAACTTTCCCAACTCTATGAAAAGAATTTCACCAATGTACGAATTTTAGAGCCGCAAAATTTTTCTTTCTAAGGAAGAATGACACTTTATAAAAATAGTTTCAGATTATTTGTTAATTAGATTTTTACAAAGTCCATCTCTAAGAGTTTAGTTTTTTGACCATTGTTTGGCAAAATGGCATTTTATATATATTTTTGAAAAGCTTCTCAAATTTGTTTAGACATATTAAAACAAAGGCATATTTTGAAAACTCTGTGAGACAACCTTTATGTTCCAAGGATTTTTAAAATTGATGCATTTTTTAGAAGTCAAAAACCGAATTATAGTATATATAAAAAGGTAAAACAATTCTCGTTGAGAAATGTGGAGGTATTTTAGTTGAAGCCAGTTTAGACAGTGTCTCCTGAAATTTGTATCTGTTTGAGACTAGCAACATAGCAATTCTATGCTGATCTTTTCAACATAAATTATATTTACTTGGCTACCCAAGTAATCATAGTTATCTCATTAAAGTATATATCCTATGCTAGGTTCTAGACTACTATTAACTTATAAATTTAGAAAATTAACATATATTTGTCACTACTCTAAGTAAATAAATGGAATAATTTTTGTCAAAGCCTCATAAAAATTATATATTTTGTTGGATAGTCTGTCTAGATATTATTTTGACTCAATTTTTAAATTAATTTATATGGCTACTTTTATGCATTCTTAGTCATGCCACATGCATTCTGAAGTAAAATAGAAAAAGAGGTATTTTAATTTTTATTTATTTAATGCTACTGATTGGAAAATAGGATAATCTGGGGAAGCCCAGATTATCTGAGTATCTGAGTATCAGTTAGTTCAACTAATTGAAAAAAGTTAAATGTGTAAAAGGACCATCTAATTGAGATATTTTAAATGAGAGCATAATTTATGTTGCTAGAGTAAAGCTGGAATAATTATAAGAAAATATTTTTTAGGTCATTATGTAATTTAAAATTAGAATATGACCAACTTCTAAGTAAGAGAAAATATGAAAAATGTCTCCTATTTTTACTAAATAAGAACCTAAAGGTAACCCATTCTGCATTATGAAGCAATTATTTACAGTAATTTTACCTAACTCAGTCATAAAATACATTTTATTAAGTGTACATTGATACAGAAACTAGGCATTGATATGCTACAGTATCTGTATAAATATTATTTATTCAATCAGAATCTCATTTTAGAATATTCACATTTAAAATACGTTCAAAGGTGACACTCTAAATTGTTTTTGTTCACAGTAATTCTATCACTTTCTGTATTTACAAAGAGTGTTGCACGTAGTAATTTACAATATAATTTACATTTGGAGAACAAATTTTATTTTTATATCTGTCTTTTTATATATTGCTTTCCTTAAACAGTAATGCTTAAAAATTTAATTCGCATTTAATTTGCATTGTATTTTCTACACAATTCAATGAAGAAATATTTTCTTAAATGCCACCTGTATAAATATGTATAATAAGTTATTCATCACATTAGCAAACTTTCATTTTCAAATTTTTATCTTGGATTTATAGTTCCAGAATTGATCTTTTATTAGCACTGTGTACTATGTTCTAAGACTTAGTCATTAGAGTACATTTGAAAACAAAATGAAGTTATGAAAAGAAGTCTTCTTAAAATGTCTTCTTCCATTTATTCAATCCTTTATATTTTTTTTATTGTCATTAATGTTTCAAGATTTATACACAACATGATTAAGTAGAAAATAATTGGGATAATTGGTTCCAGCTTTTTAAAAATGATAAAGGATAAGATAAAAGAAACTCATTGTTTTGCAGATTTTTCATGAGTTAATTATGTTTTAATTCTTATAAAAGTTAATTCATTCAAAAGATCATGAGTTGCTCAAACCACATCTTAGTTAGAAAATTTGGAAAGTGTTATGATGAGTATATACCTGAATGCAAAACATTCTAGAGATGATATCTTCTACATATATATTTCAAGCATTGAGAGTATTCATTTTTCTCAATACTAAATCCTGCATTCTTTATTATTTATTTTATTTATAATAGTGCATTTTCTGTTACTCATATGCACACAGCCTAAAAATCTTGAAGAATGAATGATATATTTCCTCCACCAGAATGCATGATACATGCAAGTAGGTTTTGTTGGTCTAGGTCAGTGCTATTCAACTAAAATATGATGCAAGCCATGCATGTATTTTAAACTTTCAAGTAGCTTCATTAGAAAAATAAAAAGAAACAGGGGAATTTATTTTATTTAACTCAGTATATCTAAAATATCATTTAGTTTCTTAATATAAAAAAATGACATATCACACATTCTTTTTTATACTAAATCCCATATCCCTGTTGCACTTACAGCACACCTCAGTTTAGACTAGCCACATTTCAAGGTCTAGTAGCCACATTGGCTAGTAGCTGTTCTGTTAGACTCCTCAGGTCTAGGTCATCTCCATGCCTAGAATAGTCCCTAGTAGTTTCAAGGTATTCAGTAAAGCCTCGTTGAGTGAGTGGATGCTACTATTCCAGACATAAAACAACAACAAAAAACAAAATTCGTTTTTCACATTCGACCTTTTCTGAAGTTGTCAGGGTGTTGGTGGTAGTGGTGGTGGATGCCAGAGTTATTTGGATATTTTTTCAAAACTCCATTTCACTTTGCTTAAGTGGACTTTCAATGTGACTAGTGCTTGATAAAACCTGGTTACTTTAGTAGTCCGATTTAAAAGATGTGTTGAATGGTTAATATATTATAAGAAGTATCTAGTCGCTTCTTCTTTAAAAGTGTTCCATCGAATGTTAGTTTCAAATTTTAGTTTTAAAACAACATGATAAATGCAAATGGTAAATCTAGAATAGGACAGAAAGAATTGATATACAGCATTGAGTTCTAATCCCATCCCTGTTAGTGCTAGCTGTGGGTTATTAGACAAGCTACTTAACCTTAGTTTTCTTTGAGTCTTAGTATTCTCATTTGTAAATGGAGTATTTCATCCATCATGTCTGTCTTCATAGATTAAATGAGATTACATAGGTACATAGTCCAGCGCAGTGAGTGGGAAAGAATAATTGCTTAATAAATGGCAGCAATTAATGTTATGATGTAAGAAAAATTGAACTTTTAAATATTAAGATATTTTAATCTTCACTTTGAACATTTTAGTTTATATGTTTATGAATTTTAGGTTCTTAACATATACTAGTTAAAATGTCCTCATAAATCTGGATTTGAAGTTTACTATACAACTTGCTTGCCAGTTAATCTTTCTGGTTTTAGATATTGTTATCTGTGAATTGGAGGAAAAAAAAATAGTATTCACCTAAGCGTTTTGCCTAACATGCGATAAACACTTAAAAAAATTAGGCATTATTTATTCATTCATTCATCTTTTTAAAAAATCGGTGTCTTGAAATTTGTATGTTTATTGCATACTAATAGTTTTCTTAAAATAGTTAAACTTTTAATATTTACATTTTGCTTTGATGTCACATGTGTTTTCATAACGTTAAATAGGGTAAAATTTACATTAGTGCAGCCAATTAAATTCATTTAATCGGATCTTCTTTTCCCTCTTGGTTTATTTTTTGCCTACCTCCTTGTGTGTCTTATAAAAACTAAGATTTGGATTTAAACTGTGGGCATGAAATTCTGTCTCATTTCTTGGCCTGCTTGTTTCACCTTTATTCTAAACAAATTCACAACTAAATTAGCAGTCATTAAAGACAGGAGTTTCTATGTATTTTGTAATACTGTTCTTTCTTCAATAGCATATATGTTTTAGCAGTCACTATTTAATGGAGTGTTGTTGATTTCTCAAATGGGAGGGTGTGTTCAAATTTAGGTAAAACTTTCCATTTGGCTTCTAATTCCATGTTCAAAATACATATATAAACATATAACTTTCTTAATGATTCATTTAATTTTCTTAATGATTCATTTAACTTTCATCCATCAATTCACAAATAATGTAGGGTTTTAAAGTATGTTAAAATCATAAATTGTCTACAGGCATGCTACCCTGAACAAGACCGATCCCATCTGATCTTGGAAGCTAAGCAGAGTTGGTTAGTACTTGAATGGGAGACCAGCTAGGAAGACCAGGTGCTATAGGCATAAAAAAAAATAAAATAAAGATAAAAATAAGGGCTTTTAAGCTGACAAGGTCCTTGCAATCTATGAGGTCAACCAAAAGTTGCTCCACCTAAAAATAAATAAATAAATAAATAAATAAATAAATAAATAAAATCATAATTTAACATTTTTTTTTTGTCTTTGGTATTACTAAAATTTCTTTGCAAGGATGGATTAAAAGTTTAGGTCATATTCTACTTTATACTATGCCTCAATCAAAAACAATATTCTATCAATTCTGTCTCATAAGTATCCATCGAAAACATCCTCTCAATTCTTCCCCCCTGGCTCTTGTTTTAATTCAGGTTTTTACCATCTCTTAGCAACGATTTGAATGGTTCACTTAGTTTGTTCAGGCTATTGAAATAAAATACCACAGACTGGGTAGTTTATAAACAATGCAAATTTTTTTCTTATAATTCTGGAGGCTGGAAAGTCCAAGATCATGACACCTTTGTGATTGTGTCTGGTGAGAGCTTTCTGGTTCAGAGCCAGGGCCTTCTCCCTGTGTCCTCATGCGGTAGAAGGGCTAGGGAGCTCTGTGGGGTCTCTTTTCCAAGAGCATTAATTCCATTCGGAAAGGCTCAACCTTCATGATCTAAGCACCTTCCAAAGGCCCCACTTCCTAATCTTTGGGGGTTAGGATTTCAACATATGCATTGTGGGGACACATAAACTTTGAGACCATAGCAGGGAGCACCTATGTAAATCTAGGGATGTAATGATGTATGAGGTCAATGCTATCTGTGTTTTTAAGGAATTTCTATTTTCTCTTCTGCTGCATTAGGCTTTTATCTGTCTTTTAGTCCTCACCTTGTCCTCTTTCCACACTATTTTCCATACCATCTCTACCCAGCCTGTTCTTAAAACCCTTAAATGAGCTTCATTGGCCAAAGATTACTTTCCAAATTCTTTACAATTTATAAGGTCTTCATATCATGTTATAAAGACCTTAGCTGGCAAACCCTGTGATGTTGAAATATCTCCCTTTCTCCAGATTTAGTCTTTGAGGCCTATATAATTTACGACTTGGTTCAGAAGTTGCTTTCTTTGTTGCCATCCCCATCTTCCTTTGGCTGGGATAGATTGTCCTCTGAACACCCCCAACACTATATATCCCTCTCCTATAGTAGTTATAGTATCTGAAATAATATTCTTCCCTCATTTAACCATGAATACATGAATGAAGCCTCTAAAAAAGAATCTTTTTGAATAACACAGTTCTAACAATATCTGAAAGAATATATATATATATATATATATATATATATATATATATATAATCGGTGTGTGAATATATATATATTCACACACCGATATTTTATCACATGTGTATTAACTATAAATCTGGGACTCTGGGTACTAGATAGTAAGTAATCAATAGATGTGTTCTCTGCTATTACGATTACTACTTTGAAAGAAAATTAAAATAATCATAACTTTCTGGTAATTTTTTGGAGAATGATGCTTTGTCTAGGAAGCTTGACTGGTTCTTACTTGGTAATATATATCTAGTTTACCTGTGTGGTGTGAAGTTTCTTCATTCAGTCCCAAAGTCAAAGATCACAGTTTAAGGAAAGTACCATTCACTTTGAGGTGATTTCTACATAGTCATTGGGCAGTTCATGTAGTTTCTGGTGATGATTCATAGGAAAAAACTGGTGGGAAAGTGGATTTTATTCTGGTATCCTTCTCTTTTAGTTTTTATTTTTCTTGGACAAATATTAATGGACATAAGACTTTTGTGGGTTTTGTAGTGAATTTTATGTTGACATTTTAAGAAAAGTATTTATTTTTAACTAATTACTCTTGGAAATATTTCTTCACTCTTTCATCTTATAGTGCTGAGTTTCATGTTAAGAGCATAGAAGATGTTACAAATAGGATAAGATGATAATTTCTTTGCTAATGAGTTTTATTTTCTTATTGTATAAATGTATACACAGGATGTAAAAGAAAGTACATTTAATCAAGGAAATAATTGGTTTCTCAGATTGTAAAAATGTCTGGGCTTAGAATTGATAACAAAAGATAAAGATTTTTGAAAGTATAAGATTTTTGTGTGTATGTGTCTGTACTTTAAGCATTCTTCTGAGTCGGAAGAGGAAAGAATTACTTTGTGCACTAGAAAGACAGTACTGTATCTTTAAAATTTAAAACTGACTCTTAAGCAATGCCACTTGTATTACAGTTTACACCTATGATATATATTCAGTATACTTATTTTTATTTTCAAGCTACATTATTAGAAATTAAAACACCTTGGATTCTGTAGGTTGCATAGATAGACCATGGCAGTGGACTTGAAAATGTATTTTGTAAATGCTTCATATTAACTAAGGGATTTTAGACATTGAGTCTACTTTGCATATATACACCATTAAGACCATAGTAATCAAATGTAAATATCTGTGCTTGCAGTTAAATTATGAAAGGCAATGGATTTGCGCTTTACCTTATTTTAGAGAATGTATTCCGCTCTATTGTCCAGAAGTGGATAACATGTCCTTGAAGTAAAAGTTATTTTCATTCTTTACCTTTTGTGGGTTAAAAACCACAAAGTTGATATATGGTCTGCAAAATATACTGCAAATAAATGTGAGAAGTCTGTGAGCAATGCTGAAACTTAATTAATATGCTGAGAAATATATAAAACATACAGCCACTGGATGGAGAAAATGAAAATTAATATATGAATGTTTTAGCTAACACTATGCTTTGTCCCCAGAACCTGGTGTTTATTATTATGAGTTTTAGTAGGAGACAGAAGCAATATCGATTGGAAAAACATTTCTTAGTGAATTGAGAACAGTATGGCTTTCTAGTTCCTAAGTGGGAAACCTGGTTCTTTGGTTTCTTTGTTCCTAGTTAAGCTAGTCCCAAGCTATTTTAGCTGAACATTTTATATACTAATGGAGTCTAGGAAAGTGCGTTTGGCAGCTGTTCATGGGAAAATAATGAAATACACTATTTAGTACTGCATACTGCTGCTGTAAAGCGTGGGGAGTACTTTATAGATCGTGGTGAGCAGAGCTGTACCCACTTTAAGTTTAACAAGTGTGTGAACTTGAGTGAGAAAGTTGTGTTTTCATATGAGAATAACTAGTACTTTTTTCTTGCAGGTAAAGAAAACGTGCACAGAATCAGATGTTTCAGAAGCTCAGAATTCCAGGTACAATAAAATAGAGGCCACGACTTTCTAAGAAAAATTGCAATTTTAGAGCAATAGTAAGATGTTATATTCCAAATACAACTGTGATTTGAAACATTGGGTTTTTTTAAGAACTTATCTGTATGGAAACTGTATATTATAACAACTAAGGTGCCATTGGTAATAATGTTAATAAAAAAGGACAATGATTAAAGTCAGCTTTAAAGAATAATAGAAACATCTCTAGAAATACTTGAAAATGTCTACCGTCAGCATTCATTATTTTATATTCGCCTTCATTTTTTTAACCTTTTCTTATCATGTATGTATTCATGCATGAAATTTTGCCACAAACTGAATAGCTTTCAAATCCATGTTTACCAAAAAAAATTTAAAAAGCTACAATATTTCTTTTTATTTTAAATCAAACATTGCCAAACTTTACAGATGCTATCGAACTGAGAAAATATAAATTAACTTGACATTCTCTTTTTAGTTATTGGAGCTTATAAAAATGATGAATTAAAGTAGCCAGGCCACAACATACAGGAATTTTCATTTGCTTGTGGTTAGATCAGACGCCCAACATATATTTTTCAGGCCTGCACGTTTTCAGTTCAAAATCCAGAGCTTCGTTTTAAATGGATAAGAAAGTATTATAAATACTATTACCATAATAAACACATATTCTGAATATGATATTAATGATATACCTTAACTTATTGCATTATTATTTAATGGTGAGATGGGTCTTAGTCTATTTTATTCTACTTGCTCCATCCTGTGATGTATGTAATAATTTTCTTGCTATAATAAAACAGTATAGATGTAGGTAAAATGGTAATGGCCACCATATATTCTTTTTAGACAGCAATATATATTCGTGCAGTCCATTTACAGTTTGTGTAACTCTTCCTTTGTTTTGTGCAGTATGATATTCCTATACATGTTAAAATGATTATACATGGCCTTTTCTTTTGGACCATCAAGATTATACAATGTTATAAAATTTTTGACATTTGATGTTTTTTCTTTATAATCAGGTATCAAAATAGAACCAAGTAGTTTTAGCTTATTGGTGTATTAGGAAATGGATTAACCATTCAATTTTTTCCTAAAAAGCAGAGTAATTCCAGGATGCATGGAGAGAAGGAAAGGCCCAACTTCTATTTCTTGTGGTCACGTCCTTCCTAATCATTTCACTGACCTCTATGAATAACGTACCTATGACTTGTTATTTAAATAATTGGATAATTTTTTTTCAAACTCTGGTCTTGAGGGTTACTAGGAAAAACAGAACAATATCAACATAATTATTAAATTTCATTAAAAAATTTTTACCCGTTAGGATGCTCAGGATTTTTACGCAGATAGTGTTATGCTTATAGAGATTTTAAACAAGCAGAAAGCCACCAAACTCATTATATTCACAATTGATATCAATAAGTCAAAGAAAAAACAGAGAGTTTAGAGCTCAATGTTTTTAAAAATAGAATTCATTCTCTTATCTAGCGAATTTCAGCTTATCTGGCCTTAAAAGTACAATTTTATATTTAAGGCAAATAATGATTATTTTAAAAAGATAATTTAAAATAATCATATTAATAACATTATCCATATAATATATTGATATATATTAGTAGAAAAATAGCTTACTTCCTGGAAACCAGCAGCTGGTTACTGTGGATTAGCTGCTTCTAAAAGTTTCCTGATCTATAATATAAACAGGTAAATTAGACAAATCAATTTCTAAGGGCTATAAGTCTTTATATATCAAAAACAAACAAATAAACAAAACAATTCTTATTAAAGTCCAAGGTAGAAAGACCTTCACAATGACCACTGGGTTATTCAGTGGCTGATCTCCTCTTCTAATTTCTGGTACAAGGGACGATCTCCATGCTCTGTCAGTAACATAAAGATGTGACTATTTTTGGATTTTCTGTTTACTCACAGGTCTTAGGTATTGGAGTTCCAAAACTGGCACTTAGTTAATGCAATGACAGAATACCAAGAAGACAATAAAAATATGCTAAAGAACATTCTGGACAAAAAAAGTATACAATAACTTACTGAATAGTCAATGAATCAAGGAATGGCAAAAAACAATATTACATGCATGTACTGGGGTTCAGTTTTTATAACCTAAAAAAAAAAAAAAAACCCACACCAAAATGCTGATATTTTAGATACTAGGCATTACTTTAGCATATACATATATAACTACATTATTTTTTGCTCATTTGGAATGACATTTATATATTCCCTCTCTCTCTCCTTCCTCCCTTCCTCCCATGCATGTGCCTGTGTGCATGTATGAGAGAAAGAGAGAGAGATTGATTCAGACTTAGATTTAAAAGCCTAGAGCTAGATCATTCTAAACAATTCTAAAGAACTGAGCTGCAAATGAAATGCTGTATCAGCATAAAATGTATAGGAGTTGGAGACCACTGCCTTATAAAATGCTGCCTTGCTTGGAACCTAAAGATAATGTCATTCATTTATTTAGCTAGCTTTATAGTGTGTTGGTTTTGGATTCGAAAAGATTAGAATAAATGCAGATGGAAAGCATTTTTACAGTAGGGAAGTAATTAAATTGGGTGTGGAGATTTTGTCAGGAAAATTCTTGGAGTGACATAAGTATATCAGCAAATTCTTTGTCCTGCTTGGCCTTCATTCCTCTTTTGGAAAGAAATGCTTGGGCTGCAGATGTGACTGGTAGATTGAGAAAGAGAATTTACAAACCCATGCAATGTAAGTAAAGTAAAAATGACTTCTTAGAAATAACATCGTATATATACTAAAAGTCAGACATTAGGGACGGTATTTTCTCAGATTCATAAACTGTGTTGAATTTGATGTTATATAGAAAGGGATATAATGTGCTTTATAGAAAAAAAATTGACATTTCTTGTTTTTATTGTTTTTTTTTTTTACTTTCCTCTATTGTTTACCATGTCCTGAATATAATGTCGCTGGGCTTTGTTCCTAAAACTAATGTTAACTATAACATGAGTTCATGAGAAAATTAAACTATATATTTTTTCGGACTTTACTGTAGCCTAAAATTGTTTGTTACTAGATAGACAATCATAAAACATAAACCGAAATATTTTATGTTGATTTTTTTCTATAGCCATGCTGAATTTGTGTAGATTTGTGCTTCATTTGAGTCATCACTAAAAATATATTGATTTTTTTAAATTTTACTATAATAGGCAGCTCCTAAACAAGTGAAGTTAATAGCAGAAGTTTCTATAAGTCTCAAATTTTAAAAAAACTCTTCTGCTTTCAATCCTTTTTATTTCTGATAGTGGGTGAGAAAATAATTTTTATTCTTTAATTGCATTCTTGGAAAATATCTTAAAATAGCCCACATGATACTGGAATGATTTCTTTGGTGGTCTTTGGTGAAGTTTGGTTACTCTTTACTTTTTCTTTGGAGCCACTAACTAATGGAGCATTTTTATCAGGGAGAGGTCAAGAGCATAGGAAAAAAACGCAAATTGGGCAGTTTTGTTTTAAACTCATTCTGTTAATTGAGGAGTGAACGGAAATAGTAACTTTGGCGAAATTTGGCTGCGAAGTGACTTCTAGGGATTATATTGGTTTTTTTCCCTGTGATTGCTTCATCTCATCCTGGCCACTGTACCACCAGCAGATTACAGTAAAAGAATCCAAGGGAACATATTAAAATATAGGAAGTACGTATGGTGCATACGAGCTAAAATGATAGTTTTTCCATGTAGAGAGTAAAAAATGATTCTTTGGGTAATGGTGAGGGTGGACTCTTTCCCACTTTATAGGTTAAAGAAGTTGGGTTTGCTGAGAACTTACTGGTTGCCTGAAATCAGCAAAGTTTGGGCTATGTGCTGTGTGTTCTTGTCTTAGACTGTCCTAACTTTGAAATTATCAAGAGAGAAGCAGAATGACTCCCCAGCTTTTCAAGAAGCATTGGAATGAATCTCAGTTTAATATCTAATATTTTAGTGAGCCTCAGGAAGTTTGTTCATTCAGCATCTATGTGTAAATACTCCAAAAATGCAACTAAGTCATCTTATGGAAATAGTTATGATTTAACAATTTTAGATTTGACATTAAGTTATACCTATTTATTTGCTAGTCAAATAATTATTGTAGTGCTTCCAGAATTCTGAAATGTTTATCTATCTATAATTATCTGTCAAAAAATTAAGCATTATATTTTCTCATACCAGTGACAGCTGAGGGCCTCTTCGTGAAAATACATAGGATTTCACTGTGTCAAATCAGAGATCTATCTAGCCCAATAGTCTAAGAAGCATCAAAAATTATTACTACCATATTGCAAGCCCTCAAACTTGAAAATTTCAGAATGTAATACCAATAATATTAGGTACTCTCAGTAACACAATCTAGCTGTACAGTCTATGGGATTATATAAGCATTTCTTGGACTTAGTGATATTATTAGCATATGCTATCTTTTGGACTAAAGAAACCAGAAAGTTACTATTCACAATACAAAGTAATAATATAAGTTCTTCTAGTTGTTTAAAACTACCTTTTTCAAGTTATAAGGTATATTTTCCCTGAAAGTGATAAGTCATTAATAGGTAGATATTCCAAGAGTCTGATTTAATTCTCATTTTTGAGGATTTGAAGAGAAAACCCCTGATATTTCAATCTCTATATAAAATGATTTAGTTACCCTGAGTCATATCATAGCTTTATCTTTTTTCCTCCAATTTTGAGAATATTTTGTCTCATTTCAAAACCTGGCTTCATGCGAATGCCTCTCTAGTCTCTTCGTCATTTTGGTTAGCATTCTCTGGAGGTTTTCTGAATCCATTTTGCCTTCTGTAGTGCACGTTGACAAATTTCTACAGGTGGTGAAGCAGCTGGGATTCTGAACAAGAGTGAATGATATGTTCTGTGTTACTATTAATTATGTCCTCATTATCTGGAATATCTTGAGCTTATTTCCTCGGATAGTTACAGTATCTGCTAAATTCCTGATATTGGTGATAATTGAATATTAAATAGACAGTGTCTAACATAGATTATTTGTTTTCCTAAATGCCTTATCATATATATTCCTGATCAGCCTTTTTCTATAGTTTATTGGGAACTCCTGGTAATTTATCTTTATTGGCCAGCATAACTTCATTGTATATATATTTTTTGTATTGAGAACAAATGTGTGTGTGTGTGTGTGTGTGCGCGCGTGTGTTGCATAATAAACATCACTTAAAATAAGCATGGTGGCAGTGTGGCAGTGTGAGGGACCTGGCCTCTTTTTTTGACAGCTTGCATTGTTCTCTAAAGATGAGAAAAATGCTTGATTTCCCCACATGTATTAGTGATGAATTCCAGAAAATGGCTATGTTCCTGGTCAGCCTCTTGTACAGTGCACTGAGTTTCTCTGAAGTCTTTATGGTTAATAATATGAAACAGTCTTTCTGGAGACTTAGCTGCTTTGAATTAATTTGGTTGGAGTAGCACATTACTTAAGGTAGCATTTCTTAGTGACTTTTATCCAGAGGGCCTGAGGAATCGACTCGACTCTACTTTGTCATGAAACAAAGGGATCTTACTGACTTTTTCAGCAGTGCACTTACTCTCGCTGTTAAAGTTACTGTTTATTGGGCAACTACTATGTATCAGGCAGCGGTCTAAGTGACTGCATTACTTCAGTGAGCAAAACAGGAAAATACATGATGATGGAGGATGTTAAGAGATGATAAATACTAGAGAATGAAACAAGATGAGGAGTATCGAGTAGGAGTAGGTTGTGATTTTAAATTGGATGGTATTTAAGCAAAGACTTAAAGGAAATAAGGGAGTAAGCCAAGAAGAGGGCTGGGGGAAGTGCATTCCCTTGGGGATGAGCCAATGTGCAGACCCTTTAGTGGAAGTCTTCCTGGCATGTTCAAGCAACAGCAGGGAGGACAGTGGCCAAAATGGAATGAGCCCAGAGTTTCAAATTTGAAATAGCAATAATCTAGAGAAAGCAATTATTTCAGTTGCCAATAATTTTTTCCAACTTATTGGTAATAGCCTCTGACAGGCACCTCATCCATCACTATTACAAAATGGGGTTGATCCAGCCAAGAACACCTCTCTGATACACCACACACATCCTTTAAGACCAGGACGCGCGCGTGCGTGTGTGTATGTGTGTGTGTGTATGTGTGTGCATGTACGCATGTAAATAGTGCTCCTAAAGTTTTAGTTATAAATATAGATTAGGGCTTAGTAAGGAGTCAAAAAATTTGATTCATAAAGGTACAGAGATTATGCTCGTTATCTCACATTTAAATTGTCACATCTCAGTTGTCTTAACAACCTACATAGTATTCTCATTTGCTTTTCAATAAGCCAGTGGATGAATGGATTCTTTGTTCATGTGTTTATGAATTTCTATCACTTGATACTTGATGTCTTTCTGGCATGCTTACTGTGCCAAATAACTGTTTTTATATTCTTAAAATCCATGTAACTACAATTGAACTCTAATTTTTCTAAGTTAGAAAAAATCTAATTTCTAATAAATTTCTAATAAGTATCCAAAATAAGAATAGTTGGAGGAAAATATATAAGTTTATATTTTATATTACAAAAATGCTTTCATTTTAATTATAACTAATTTCCAAGGCAAACTTGACAAACTGAGTTTTCTAACAGTTTTCCCACACAGATGTATTTGCGAAATACAGAGAAAGAAAAAGGCCTAATGACAAACCTATGTGTCAGAGAGTTGATTCACTATTCACTCAAACTCATGTGTTGCTTTTTTGAGATGCTGTGTCTTCTCTTACCTTACACATAATTCTAAAGTTTTCAGGTTCACAGCTTATTAAGGTGGATGTGGGCATGCTTATATGACATAGTGAACTCGTGCAGTAGCCTACCTGAGTTCAAATCCCAGCTGTTTGGCCTTGTGCAAACTACTTCTCTGTACCCCAGATTTTCTCACTGTAAAATGGGGATAATACTATATTATTCCATGTCCTTTATTATCCCATAGTCCTTTATTTGAAAGACTAAATGGAGGACTACATGGGAAACACTTAGAGAAGTAGCTGTCACATTTTAGGCGAAATTAAATGCTACCCTATTACAAATAGGAATAGTGATAGTACTGACAAGTGACAGTCTTAGAATAAAAAGGAAATGGAAAAATAATGAAACATAAATGTACTAATGTGAAATGTTTAGTGACGTGGGTGTTTGGGCATTAAGACCACAAGCCCTGTGCGATGTGATCCCCGGGGGCATTGCCGTACTTTACCACAGTGTAATAACTCTCATTAGTGTTGATTACCTTGATTCTCTCAGTAAAAGTTAAATTGTGTTTGGCATCATAACACATTTTGGAATAATTTATGTACAAAATGATTCTGTTTTAAACATGTTCTTGCTTAAAGTAATACACATCTCAGCCACACAGAAAAATTCACTAAATTCTAATATTCATTTCTTAAGGGTTCTAGATAACTGAGATTTTGGAGAAATATTTATTTTTCCCATTAATAAGAGAACTCTGGATTGTTTACGTATCTAGCACAGTACTTGACACATTGTATGAAAGCAATAAATATTTATTATATGTATGAGTGAATGAATAAGGAGCTAGTTTTTACTTGTTTTTGCGTGAGGTTTTTCATGTCTTTACTTACACTGTTCTCATTACAATATGCCATATAATAATTAATAAGGCTTAAATGTCACTTGTATACAAGGTCAAATTTAAGAGATACCTCTACCACCACCCATGTAGGGTGACTCTACATCTCAGCTTGCCCCAAGTACATTCCAAATTTATACCTGGCATTGTGGCATCCATTCTGGTTAAAGACACTTTACTTTCAAGAAAAATCCCAATTCGCATGATAAATTTAATGGTTACTCTGTTCAAAATCATCATGCCCTTACCAAGGTTTTTGAGACAGAAATGTAACACTTGGTCATTCTGTCTTTCTCCATCCCTCTCTCCTTCTCTTCTTTCTCTTTCTCTCCATCTTCTCTTTTTTCTCAAGACAACTGTTATAATGGGGTGCTGCTTTAAAAGCAATACAATATGTGAAACTACTGCTTGAAACAAAAATTCACTGAGGAAGTAATCATTCTATTTTTATAGGCTTGACTTAAATAGTAAGTTCCTTTATTATGTTGTCATATGATTAATTTATAGAAATTTCATACCTCTCAAAAATAATACCATCTTTTCAAGAACACACACAGTCTTATACATGAAGTGATGTAATCCTTTATAATTTACCTCTCCATGTTACTCATTCTCTCATTTTTTATTATTCTTCAGATGGAAGATCCAGAGTCTCAACTAATGGGGATGGTAGATGTCATGCTAATGCCTGGGAAAAATAAGATTAATGTCGTTTGGCAGAACGCCAAGAGCTATACACCCCCACCCTCCATGCGGCAGCTGTTGTGGTGAAGAGTGCTGGCTTTAGAAGGGAGCGTGTCTGACATAAAATGGGAAACAAAACAGGCTGCTGTAGCTCAGATACTGACTTTTACAACTCCTTAAGCATAACGTTTCATATGTGCTCTTGGGGTGTAATTATCCTAGATTTTCTTGCTATATTTTGTTGTTTGCTTTAAGATGAGCAATGATGATTACTATGGTGTAGAGAAAAAATGAGGTGTGTGTGTACAACATGACTGGAAATGTGGATGACCCTCCAGTTCCTCCGAGGGAGATTCGGAAGAGTTAGTTCTTTGTTATGCAGGGCCAACACATTGCAGGACTGCTCAAATCTGACTTCTTCTGAATCTCAGTGGTGGCGCCAGTCAATGGTAAGAACCCCAAACTTCCTGCCATGTTTTTACATACTCCCAAGGTACTCAGTAGATGCCTGATTATGATCAGAGGAGACAACTGTGTATCCTGAAAGTTTGTATGTCTCTCATGAACTAAAAAATCTCTGAGAAAAATAAGACTTAGAAAATGATGCTAATAAAGCCAAGCTTCTCAGAGTCCAAAGCTGAGCCACTCAGCTTTGCTGGGGAGGCAACAGTGAACCCTGTAATGGCTCTCACAGACACTTGTCGTTGGGACAAGGACATCAGTGTGAGAGTGTAGACAGCAAAACATAACTCATCAGTACCTTAGAGGTACAACTCAAGGTCAGTGTCTCAATGACATCATTTGACTGTAGGTGCTATGTAGACAGTCAAACTCCATAGCCAGAATTCAGGGCCTTTTCCTGGTAATGGAAGAAGAGTAATGTGGCGTTTCAGAATCATTTCCACAATTCCTATATGTTCAATGCCTTTTCACTCTTTCCATTTTATTTCCACTCTATGTATTACATTCAATTGAATTCTTGATATTACAGCACATGAATTTTTATAAAATTAACTATTCATGGAAAATTTTTTTCATACAGTAGGAATTAGTGATCTTTGAAGAATATTAGAAATAGTTGGCCTTTAAATATTGATAAGCTCTTCTAGATCTCTCATTTATCGTATCCTAAACAGGGCTTGGGAACTCTTTGGGATAGATTTCTTTTACTTGCATATATGATATACTCTTAAATCTCCCACATTGCATTCTTTTGTTTGTCCTTTTCCTTGTGGTCATGCATTGAGGATCCATTTAATTAAAGCAGCTCAATGGATGCTAAAAAAGAAAGAGAGAGAGAGAGAGAGATAGAGGGAGAGAGAGGACGGTGCAAAATGTGGGCCTTGTCTTCAGGCTAAGAATCAAATGAATAGCAAGAAAAAAAAAAAATGCTTGTTTGCCATCTTGACAATTCCTGGAGTGACCAAACTGGTTTTACAAACCATGTAATTGATTCTGTGTGTATGGTAAGGCTGAAGGGCTTGTTTATTTGAAGTATTTTTGAGTATTTTTCACTTTCTAAATAATTTTATCCCTTTTCTTATGGGAAAGGAAATTTTATGCAATAGACTTTTATTAAATTGAATTTTCACATCTACACTGAAACTGCATCAATTAGTTGAACTTTCCCTAACTGACTCAGACAGGTTTTCATTTCTTATTTAGTGAGTCTGATTTATTCAATGGCTACTTTTTCCTTCACATTTTCATGTTATTTTTACCCAGTTAGCTTTTCTGTCGATACTGTCAGTATCGACTTCTCAGTCTAACATGTGTTTCTAATTTCAAAGTTCTCCCCTAAAATCGCTCCGTTTGCATGCATGCTATAGAAAGTTGGTTTGAAAACTTTGGAAAGATTCTAAATTAGTAGAGTTCAGAATTTCACAAAACATATAGACATTTTCTTTGGTAAATTGCCCACACCATAGAATGGGAAAGACCAGTTTTATGAAGAAAGTCCTGATATAGCGTCTTTGAAAAAAAAAAAAAAAAACATTTTTAGGTTAAAATTGTACTTAGTAAATCTTGTCCCCAGTTGCAACTGGTGAAAAATGCACATAGACGAGAAACGTAAACAGTTTTTATAGCTGATTGGTATATGATGCAGGAGGATTGGATTTATTTAAATATTAATCACAAAACACGTGGATGAAAGTTGATTAAATACGTATAAGGTATAACATCACTACATGATTATTTATCTTTTGGCTAAACGTGTGCCTTCCAAGGTCAGCAGTCTTTTGCTGTCCTGTTTAGAGCAGTGCCAGGTCAGGTCAGCTCCTGCCCATACCAGGTCATGCTAAAGCCATGTCAGTGTCCAAGGAGAAGCAGCTTGCTCTGCTGCTGGATTTTCTGGGCATAATTTATACTTGCTCAATTTTTCTCAGTGTCAGACCAAGCATATTTATGTTATAATTTATTCTTTATGATTATAAACCCTTTAATTTGGAGCAAATATAAATTATTTCTAATGAAGCACTAAGGACAGAAGGAAATTACTTTTGTTAAGCTGGTACTTTAGTATATATTTCTCCCTCTTTCTAGTAGAGGATTGCTATGAGAAACATATTCAATATTATTCATTATCTGGGTTAGTTGGTGTGTGGTGTAGAAAGGTGGGAAAAGTTAGGGGGTTAAAAACAGGTTGATAAAAAAAATCAAATGAGGCCACTTATGTTTTAAATCAAGGATATGTTTTCAGTGAAAATATTTTCTAATGATTCACAGTAAAACGTTGTCAACTTTGACTACATCTGCTGAAAATCAAAATGTAAGTAGTTATAGAGATTGAATTCTGGCAGGAGTCTATACTGTGACATGAAACAAAGTTCCCATTAAATGACAGTACTTTCGTATCTTTATAGCTTTAAAAGTAGGAAAAAAATTAACTTTAAAAAATTAACAGCATTTCTCTCCTCCACATTACATGAATAAATTGGCAACATGCCTATGTGATTTTCAGAGTAGGTGTTTTAAAATAATTTTGATGGGATAATAATTGTTTAATGTCAGTGTACAAAGTCCTGCCATAGTTTAACCAAAATTAAATAAGAAAAAATACAAAGAGGAAGTTTAGTATAATTACTGGAAAAACATACATTGAAAGAACAATTAAGCAGTTAGAGTTGAAAAAATAGGAACTAAGGTTTCTAAATTTTTTAACATTCATAAGAATTCCTTGCCTCATTCTCTGACATTACTTGGTTTTTAGATTTCTGAATTTACACATCAGGAGAGCAGCATATTTTCTACTTATTTTTAGTTTTGCGTGTGTGCTATATATTCTCTATTTTAAAGAGTTTTATATAAAAATAAAACATACCTAATACACATTATTAAAATATAAACTGATCCAGATGCAAGCTAGAAAGTTTTATGCAAGTTCCCTTGTATAAACAATCTGTGTTAATAAAAGGATTTTTACTTCACAAAATCCATGAAAATAGACTTGGTATGTTCAAGTCTATCACACCCGTGTCAAGGATAATAATATAGTATACAAAGTACTGCTAGTCACCTTCTCTTTTAACAGTATTATTTAAAAATACCTTAGAGATGTTCTAAATTGTGATTTGGGTTTCAATCTACTTCAGTCAGCATCCGCCTATTTTATGTTAAATTGTAGACATTTTTTCTTACTTGATTAGCATACATTCTAATCAGTTCTTACCTATTTGTATAAGAATAGAGAAAAAAAGTTTGAAATGGTTCATATGGGCAACTTTCATTTTGAAATTAAATGAGGGATATTTTGTTCTAGCATGAGTTCTTTTCCAGCAGTCTCTTCATGGAAAAGAATATCGAAAATGAACATGGACTTTAGGCACAAAAAGACCTGATTCACATATCATTCCATTACTTACTAACATCTAAGTTTCATATCCCCATTTACCCCAAAGAACTGGTAACTTTCTCTTCTATTTTCATGAAAATTGAATTAGACGATACTACATTTAATGTTTGACACATCATAAATCTATAATGAAAGGTAGTTATTACCTTCTCTGGTATACACAACTGACCCTGACGATTTAGGACTTGACCTGATTGAAATGTGGCAGAATCCAGGGTCCAGCTTTTCTAGGAATAAGCAGCCTCAAAGTGAGGGTCTCTTCCTGCATTCCTCTTTCTACCAGGAACCCAGTATTTGAGCAGGTGCAAAGAAAAGATGACGGGTAGCAACAATGCCACAGGTGAACTATACTGCTTTTTTCATTCTTTGAGCAGTAATCACAGTGAACTAAGGCAAAAAACAGGGAGGACTGAACAGTTGCCACTACTTCATTATGGCAGTCATCTTCATGGGCTATGGGAGGATGTTCCTTTACCATTTTGTTCCAAAATTTCAGCCCAAACATATTACTTTCAAAATCGTCTACATGATTTTGGGGATAGGAGGTTACATATGTGTATGTACGCACACGCGCGTGCGCGCATACACCCACACACACGCAGACACAAACACACATCTTATTTATACCACTGGAGATTGTGTACCCAACGTGTGTACTACCACAGATTGTATAATGACACAGAAGGTTGTCTAATAACAACTCTTAAAACTTCTTCAAAATACCTTATTAGGGAAAAGTACTTTCCTGCATCTGTTAAATTGTTGAGTGGTGGGCTCTTATTATCTTATCTTTATTATTTAGTTAGTTGCTCATTATTTAGTAATTAACTCTCCAAATATAACACCCATCCTTTTAATTCCCTGTCGGATTTCTAAAAAGTAGAATTTACAAAATAGCACAGTATTATATTAAAAAAAAAAAAATTCCAAAGTGAGAATCCAGTTAGTGTGTGGAAGCTGAAGTTCAGAGTACTTAGTTATTAATGCAAATGTTGAAATATGTACAGCTGAGTCAATTTTTCTCTGAGCAAATTCATTGTAGTGAAGCACTATGGGAATTTTGACTGTACTTGGGAATGGTACACTTTCCTCTTTGTCTGGTCTAGTGATTCAGGGAGCAGTGCAATGTAAAGATGTGTCAGGTATGACAAGGAGATGTTCCTCTACATTAATCCCTAGTGTAAAAATCCCGAGCCATCACTAAGAACTAAGAACGGTCTTTATGCATTACCTTGGTCAATAATAATTAGGATTATGTTAGATACTTATTAGATTAGAATTTAAACCTCGACAAATAATAAAATGAATCCTTTTTCAAATGTAATAAAATCTTATTTCTACAGAGAAATAAAAGAGAGAAAGTAACAAGGAACAGGACCAGTGAGAATTAAGGAGAAGCATGAGTTCTAGAACTGTTTATTTACTTCCACTAATTGTGAAAATAAGAGTACTGCTAACATATACCTTTTATTGAGTGCTTGAGAAATGGCAATGTACAGTGGTAAAGGGCAGGGACCCTGCAGATAGTCTGGGGTAGAGTCGCATCTCCTTGGCGTTTGCTCTACCACCTAGGGCCCTTCTCTGAACCTTGCAGTGCCTCAGTTTCTTCCCTTTTAATCATGGGGCTAATTACAATGCTTGGCTTCTAGAGTTGTTATTAGGATTAAATTATGTAAGCTAATTGAGCACTTAGAGCAGCAGCGAGTGCTGTTTTTATTATTTCTGTTACTACTATTGTGTCTGTGCATTTGTGTAAAAAGTAGGTATTGATATTGTGCAGGTGAGATAGTGAAAATACATGTTTTGCTAAATTATTATTTATGCGGGTTTTTTTTTTCAGTTTCAAGTATATAGTATATTGGTTGGACATTTATATAGTTTATAAAATGATGTCCTGATTACTCTATCTTCCCTCTGGCTCTACACCTAGCCATTACCTTACTGCTGACTACATTCCCTATGCTGTGCTCCTCATCCCTGTGACCCTCTATCGCCTATTAATTTGTACTTTTTAACCCTCACTACTTTCTCCCAGAAACTCTCCCTTGGCCATCACCCAGGTGCCTTCTATATTTGTGGGTCTGTTTTCCTTTCGATTGTTCTTTTTGTTCCTTAGCTTCTACTTTTAAGTGAAATCATTCTTAAGCTGCCTTTAGATGTGCCATTTTTTCTGCTTGAATATACTTCTTGGTTCTTCTTGTGAAGAATCTTTTTCCTTTCTCACCTAAGAGCCCACTTTCTGAAAATCATTTCCTAGTGTCATGAGTTCAGGGTGTTTTTTCTATTCACTTCCTTAGTCTCATATGCTTGTCACTGCCATACCTAGCCTTAGCACACTGCAAGAATATCTTCTGGCTTCCTGCCACCCTAAATGGACTTTGAGTTGGTAAGGACCGTGCTTTTTATCTGTGTTCTTAGGATCTTAGCCAACTGCTGGCACATGGAAGTGAGTATCATAAATTATCTATTGGATACATGGATGTGAATGGATCAGCATCATTTTGGCAACCTCTCTCCTCCAATAAAAACCAGAATGGAATATACTTCTCACTGTCTAAATGGTTCTGACTGAAAATAATGGTTATCTTGGTGTTAGAAAGCACTGTTCTGAGTAATTCAAGGTTGTCTAATAATTTATTTTATTTTCTTGCATTTGTAACAGTGAGGTGACTACTTTCCACAGGTCTCATGAAAAATCATTCTCATATTTTATATTCTGCCTATCTGTAGAATGTAAATACTCTTGATTTACTACTTAACAAATTCAACAAATATTAATTGAATGCTAATAATACGTCAGGTACTATTTTAGGCTGGGCTTCATCAGGATATAAAACAGAGAAAAGTTTCCCCTTTAAGGTTTACATTGTAGTGGAGGGAG
Source organism: Rousettus aegyptiacus (assembly GCF_014176215.1). Taxonomy (NCBI): domain Eukaryota; kingdom Metazoa; phylum Chordata; class Mammalia; order Chiroptera; family Pteropodidae; genus Rousettus; species Rousettus aegyptiacus. Next base: position 162,105,073 of record NW_023416284.1, read on the forward strand.
GCAAAAAAATAAGCAAGACTAATATAAAAATATATAATATATTAAATGGTGGCAAGTGCTATGGAGAGAAACAAAGCAGGAAAAGAAGAGAGAGAAGGTGTCAGGACAGACGAGAGACAACTTTTCATTGCATGCTGGGAGAAGACCTTAGTGAGAGACAGAGGAAATGAGGGAGTGGGCCATGCAGATCTCTGAGAAGAGTTCCAGGCAGAGATAACTGCATGTGCAAAGGCCCTGAGGTGAGAACATGTTTGTTTCATTTTAGGAACATTGTAGCCAGCAGGAGAGCAGCGAGAATGAGAGAGAGTGATATGATGGGGAATGGGGTAAGGGAGAAAGGCAGTTAATCGAGGTTCATTCTAAGGGTTTTACCTTTTACTCTTGACTGACCTGGAAAGCCACTGGAGGGTTGTTTTTGATGGGTTCATTTTGACTTCTCCGTAGAGCAGTGCTATGCAATGTAACTCTCTGTGATGGAAATGTTCTATGATCTGTGCTGTCCAGTGTAACAGCCACTAGTTACATATGGCTATCGAATGTTTGAGATGTGGCTAGTGCAACTGAACAATTGAATTTTAAATCATTAATTTATATTTAAGCAGCCACATACAGCTAATGTTTACTGTATTAAATAGCACAAAAATAGAGGAAAGACTGAAGGGAAATCTAATGTTACTATCTATATGAAGTATTATCTTAGATATGTAGTATAGACTGTCAAACTTCATTAGTATTTCCATTCATTAATTTAACAGGCAGTTATTCAGCACTTGGTATAGCCCAGGCTCTGTTCTATGTATTGTAGAGAACTTAAAATCTATTCAATGTAGTTCTCGCCTTAAAGAGGTTTACAAAACAGTGAGAGAGAGAAGACACAAATAGTGACGCAGAATAGACTATAGACTATCCTAAATAAATAACTACTAATTGATCAAAGAAGGAAAAACAGAATAAGGTCAGGGCTTTCTGGAAGAGATGGTACCTAATTGCACCTTGAGAGGTGTTCAGTGCAAACAGAACGTCACATGCAATGGCAGTGCAAACAGAGAATCATATGCAACGTCTGCTGGGTAACTCACAGTCCAAGATATGCGAAAGCAGGAGTAGAAGGTAAGGCTGGAAAGGAAAGCTTTGGTCAGCTTTAGTTTTGGAAAGCCTTTGAACTAGTATATTTCTCAGTAATGTTCAATGCCTTGGTCTTCAAAATCTTCTGTTGTCTTGATATATATCAAGTAGCTTGTGTACATCAATTAGACTAGATAGCCTATATACATTTTCAAATTAAAAGCTGTTAACAAATTGAATAAAACCTGTTTTTATCCTTAAAATATATAATTTCCAGCTACACTCCCATGATGTTTTAATTCTAGAATTTTTTTCAGCACATTTAAAATTAAATATGTGAAATGTATTTTTCATACTCTTCTGAGTAAAATAAATTAGAAAGAAAAGCAGAAAAATTTAAACTAAGCTTACTAACAATTATAAAGAAAAGATAACTGGACAAATATTTGTCTCTAGGTCATTGGATTTTCCAAAAGTTGAAAGTTAAAGCCCTGACTTTACTTTTAGCTTCTAGATGTATTGTGTTTCTCTTTAGTAGGTTTTGCCTATAGCTGTTGGTATACTATCTCAGTATAATACACAATACACTATGTCTTTGAATTTAGGAAGAAAGAAAAATAAACTTTGTTATTTTTTTTTTAATCAGGGAAAAGATTCATTCAAACCCTTAAAGTGGACTATTTAAGTTAATCATTTAAATGATAATTCAGTTTTATTAACTGCATGTTCTCATCTGGTTTTATCAACCTACACTTCTAAGTAACCGAGTGTCCACATTTTTCACTTGAAAGAAAGGTATTCATCACAAGAGGTTTGTTTTGATCATTCTGTTTAGTCCTGTTGGAAATTTGTGTTTCTTAAATTGCAAGAAGATTGGTCTAGATGTTGAATGGAGGCAGTAGGGAGTGGAAGGAGATCCACCCACATGCCTAAACTCTCCCATATCACTGGATGTTTGCTTTTGCTTACTGCCTTCCTTTCTCTAAGGGCCTGCATTCCCGCCCCAGCCCCCCACGGGCGTCACATTACAGCAAGCTTAACAGAAACAGTTCACAGGGTGCCAGCAACCCAGTCTCTTGAATAATCCGAAGACCCCCTGTGCCACAGATAAAATGCAATGGTAAATCTTCTCAGCTCCAGTGATTTCAGTCTCCGAAATTCAATTAAGTTGAGCCTACTAGGAATTTGTAAATCAAATTGTGAACTCTATGTAGGTTCTGCTCCAATTTAGGGCTCCTATGTTTGTTACCGATTCTCTTTTTCAGGAAAAAAAAAGAAAAAGAAACACTGCTGCTGTTTTCCATTTTTCAGCTTCCTTGTAGAGGTATTTCTTATTGAAACCACACTCATATTTCTTAAATTCCTAGACCACTATCTATCATGCAGTTCAAGTCAATTATCCAAATGGTAGAGCGCCAGAAAATCAAAAGCCACTTGTTTGGGTCGCCTGATTTTCTCTAGCATTCTTTGGAGGATTTGAAGTAGGGAGAAAAAAAAAACAAACAAATGAAAAACCCAAAAAACAAAAACATGACCTATATTAAGAGCTAAACATGAAAAGAGGATTAAGAAAAGCTTTAATTTATTTAATTATGCAAATATTCTCAGCATTATAATGCATACCTTTATAGAGTTTCTTTTATTGTTGGTGCTACAGTTTGGATTTTGCCAAAGAACAGTTATTAGTAAAGATTCAAGGGTTCTTGCTAAAACTATCATGCATTTTACAGTTGGGCCCTTCATGTGATGAACAGACCATCCCTCCTCTGTCTTTCCTTGGTGAATGCCCAGCTGAAGGTCTGGGTGACAGCTACAGAAGATATTTCTCCTCCCAGGGCGGCATCTGGCTCCCTGGCAATCTCACAGTCCCCGGCCAGCTTTTGTTAATGGGCTCGAATTTGCCCGGAAGTCTTTTATGTGGTTACATTGCAGATGGACTGTCTGCACAGTCTTGTCCTCCTGATTGATTTGTATGGAGGTTAAAAAAAAAAAAAAAAAAAAACTTTGGTTTCTAGAATCTACACATAAGATTGAATGAATCTCACTACAGAAAAAAAGATTTTTTTTTTAAATTGTTCTTACAAAGGTAATCTAGTATAATGGTAGAGACTGTAGATTCTGGAGCCAATCTGACTTAATTTGAAACTTGGGATTATCTAGTGCTAGCTGTGGGACTTTGAATAAGTTAGCTAACCTCTTTGTGCCTCAGTTTTCCCATCCAAACATGAGGTGATCACAACATTACCTAACTCATATGTTTCTGCGAGGATTAAAAGAGTTTAAACCCCCAAAGCTTTTGGGACAGTGACTGACCTAAACTGAACCCTCAGTGAATCTTAGACATGATGTGATGTCTGTCTACAGTATTCATCAGACTAAAGTAGGTTCTCATTTGTGTGAGATTTAGTATTAAATTTGGCTTTAACTGTCCAGTGGCTTAAGACTATTTTTGATGGGGCTTATGGAGATGTGTGATCATTTTTAGTGGTGAGTAACTTCAATTCCTTCTTAAGTAGTGAAAAAGGAGTTCACCTTCCACCAACTATGCTTTGATCTTACAAAACCCCTATTCCAATCTGGATTTTATTATAAGTGAAATGAGTCAGTGGTCCTTAGGTTCTGGGTCCATAGCTGCCATGTTACATGGAAAAGGCTTGGATCCTGACTGGCAAAGAAGATAACTCAGAGGTAGATTGGCAGGGTCATTTGGAAGCATCTACTTCTCCCAACCAAAATTAAAACATTCAAATTTACATTCGTTTCTTTCACCATCATCTGAATGGACTTCAAAAGTAAGAGGACTATTAAGCTTTTAAAATACTTCAAATACAACTATAATCAGCGCATGTCTCTTAAAAGTTTAGCAGCAAATTTGCTAATATTTGCAAAACTTAATTTGGATATGGATATAGAGTTAGATCATGATCTTAGCATCCTGTGCACTACTTACATCTGTTAGTTAAATCTATTTCATTAATTTAATGAGATAATAGGGAAATGTCACTTGGATAGTAGAACTTGACCTAAGTGAATGGAAAAGTTGGCATCCTAGAAAGCTTCCTATTGAATGTGAGTACAATGAACTCATATAAAATATATGTTTTTAAAATAGGTGTATTACTGGTGTTGGTTACATATATTCATTACATGCTGCTTTTTCTCCAAATTTGATTTAAACTTTAAAGTAAATGACAGGGTATGAAGGCTAGGAGAGAGAGAAAACGCATTCTTTTGAGAAAGTATTATTTAATTTGGTATAAATCCAGCTTAATTAAATACCTCGGGTAATTATTATCCGGGTCATAAATTTTCAAAAAATTAGTACCTAACATGAAAATTAGCAACTTTGTTCAAAAGCAAAGGTTACCACTTGACTATGAAAGAGCTTCTTCTAGGAAAAAAAAATTCTCAATAGTTTTTCACTGAGCTAAGATCTTAATTTCTTCTATCAATCATGTGTTTCACCCTCTCCTCTTGAAGGCTCCCTACTCTCTCATGCAGAGACTGTACCGCCTGTTGACCTGGCTTTTCTCCCCTCTGTGGGCTCCCTGCCGTCCACTTCAAATAGGGCTCTGGTTCCCCAGTGGGCCAGTTAAATGATTACCCCCAGGTGTTGATTCACCCTTGGCATTGGGTTTTACCTCCTTCAGCCTTGAGTCACCGGGGGAAGGGAAAATTAGTTGAAAGATCAAAGCAGCTGTGCTCTAGTTGGAACATTAGAGGTGAGGTCGAACCCTCGGCCCCATCTTCTCCTCTTCCCTGCCCTACCCCAGCACCCTTCTGCCCTCCTGAGCCAAATCCTCATCAGAAGAGAGTTGCATGTGTGGCTAAACCGTAAACTGTGCAGTTCCAACTATTTTATTTTTTGATGCAAGCAGCATAAGGTTTAGCAATACATAATATTTATTTAATTGTATAGTACGATTATATAAGTAGAAGATAACAGATAAGGTCTTGATGTTTCTTTGATTCAATATTTTTTGAGCATATACTCTGTTCTCTGCAAGGTACTATGGGAGAAAGTTAAGATGAGTAAGATATACCTGACCTGCCTTCAGGCAGCTCAGAGCCAAATAGTTAATACAATTTTTATGGGGCAGAACAACACTTGTTACTTATATTATATAAATATGAAACTGAATGAAAAAAAGTAGATAAAGATACAATACCAGCATGATATTTGTATCTGTAATCAATAAAATATTACATATTTTTCTTAGAAAATCTATAGAATGCAAATCTCATTAAAAGAAAACCTAAATCACTCTACCCGAAGATAAATACACTTTGGTATATTTTTAAAATATATTTGGAATAATACTGTATATTCACTTTTCTATCTTGCTGTTTTTTAAACTCTACATTATATTGTGAACATTTCACCATGTAATTGAAAATTATTTGCATAATTATCACATAACAGGATATAACAGTTTAAGTGATCATTCCCCCATTTGGGGGAATTTCTGTTCCTTTCAAAGTTCTCCCTCTTATAAATAATTCATTGAATATATTTGTGTATAATTATTCTCATATTTCTAGTTTTTTTATAATGAACTTCTAGACATGGATTCTATCTAGGTCAAAGACCATGCATATTTTAAATCTCTTGAAACTTTTTGCCAAATAGTAACCCACCAAGTTTCTGCCATTTTAAAGTCACACTAACGGGGCATAGGCGTTCCTGTCTTACCCTTGCCAGCATTGAGCATTACTACCTTTAAAAAAAAACTCTAATTTTTGCTATTTTTTATAAGTAAAAATAGTATGTATTTTTCAGTTGGGCAATTTTTAAATTTAAGTTTTTTTAAATGTAATATACCTACCTACAGAAATGTGAACATATTATAAATGTGCAGTTTTGTGAGCTTTCACGGAGCTGGACACACCCACATAATCAGCAACCAGGAAAAATGATGACTATGACCAGCTCCTAGCAGCCTCTTTCCTGTTCCCTTCCTAGTCATAATCTTCTTTTCTGACTTTTAACACCATAGGTTAGTGTTATCTGGTTTGGGCTTTGTATTAGTGGAATTATATGTATTTGACTTCATTTTATAATTGTAAAATTTATCTGTATTGTTATACATGGTTGTGTATGTTTTAGTCTTCATTGATTTCTAGGTAGCAATAATATTGTATGAGACCTCATTAAGGCATCCAGTCTCTTGACTCAGTGTGTCGCCTCCGAATGATCTTCACCTTCTATCTGGCTTAGATTTCATGGCTCATCATTTCAGCCACTAACCTGCCTCTAGTCTTAGTTTCCTTTCCCTTTTTCTACTTATCATACCCTTTAACAAAATCAAAACTGTCTGCCCTCTCTGCTCATACACTCAAGGCTTCTGAATGTTTTAAGAATTTATGTATTAGACTACAGACTAACAAAGAAATCTAGAAACACACAAGTTAAACAAAATAGATGTTCCTCACATCAAACTCCAGAGGTCGGTATAGGTAAGTGATCTGGGCTGATGGCTAGTTGTGCTCTCTCCTTCGCTTGATTTCTTTTGCCATGTCCAAAGTGGTTGCTCTAGTTCTCACCATCTCCCAGCAGCTGGAACGGGTAAGGTCAAGGGGGACAACCCTAAGTGGAAATGGTACACGTCTCTCATTCTCAGTCCTGTTAGATAAACGTAATCATGTGTACAACCCTGCATGTAAGAGAGATTGTGAAATGCGGACTTACAGTTGGGTGGCCCTGCACAGTCATTTTTTATGAAGAAAGAAGGGAACCATTAAATATTGGCAGACAACTAGAAGTATACCGGAAAACTTTCCCAATCTATTATTTGGTCTCAACTAGGCCCTTAATCCTGGCTGACAATTATTCTGTTTCACAAACAAATCTCTTTCTCATTTCTAGCAGTATTTATTTAAAATCTTCTCCACTCTCCTTAAGCTTATTCCACTTTATATCTTACCCTCACATTTCCACATGTGAAGATCTTGCCTCCCACTTCACAGATAAACTAAAAAACGAAGACCAAAGGAATTTCTTTTGGTTCCTTTCTCACCTTTCTTTGCCTCTTACCCTTGTTCTTTTGACATAGTGTGCCTCATTCTGTCAGAAGTCAATTCCCTCTATTTATGTTCTGGATGCCCTTCCATTTCGGTAGTTTCCAATAACTTCTGGTGTTAATTCAGTGATTTTTTAAAAAGCTATCCTGAGACTATACTCTCCTGGATTCCCTGCCATCTCTTGATTCTTTCTTTTCTGATGTCTCTTTTGTGTCTGTCCCTTAAGTAACAGTGCTTCCCAGGATCTTAATACGTTTATCTTCTCACTACTGTTTTATTGAGTGACCTCTTCCATACACAGATCTTGAGCACTTCATATATGCTGAGGAATCTCAGATCTGTTTCCAACACAGCTCTCTCCCTCAAGCTTCCTATTGACTGCTGGACATCCCTACGTGCATGTTCCTTGGGTAGCTTAATCTCAACATGTCCAAAATTACATTCAGATGCATTTCCAAAATTTTCTCTTTCTTTGCTTCATACCTCAGTGAATAGTGCCTTCTCTATTACAGAAATCTGATTACCCATCCTTGATTCTTTTCTCATGCTGTCCCCTCATATTTAATCAACTATAACTTATGATAAAAATCCATCTCCCTAGAATGTCTAGAATCTATTAACTTTTATTGATCTCTGCTATTGCTATCCTAGTTTGTACCCATAATCTGTCACCTAAATAGCAGAGTCTGCTAATAACTTCCTGCATCTGGTATTCTCTTCCGATCTGTTTTTCACATATTCACCAGAATGATCTATACAAAATACAAATACAATTAAGTAATTTCCCTGCCTAAATCATCAGTGTCTCTCCATTGCCTGCAGTTTTAGTCCAGTTTTCTTAGCCAGACATACAGGGCTTTGCATGATCTGAGGCTCACTGATCTCTCCACCACCTTCTCTTTCTTCATTCTTGTATTCTTCATGCTCTCCATGTTCATTCCCACACCTGGGCTTTTACGTGTGTTCCCCACTTGGCCTGAATGGCCCAACCTTCCTTTGTTTAGTGCCTGTTTAGATTTTAGAACATATCTTATGATTTTCTCTAAGAAACTCTTTTAAAACTGTCCCCTCCAAGGGTTGATGAATATGCTCTTACATATTCCCAGATGATTGTGTGTCTGCCCTCATTGTAGAGAACTTAAAAAACTGTATTGTAATTTTCTTTTTATCTGTCTGCCTACTAGGCTTTTATTTCTCTTTCCACTTTGCTCTGTAAGCTGTGTGGTACCTAAATGGAAAGGAAAAACGTCTTTTAAAAAGGTGGCTCTATTGGTAGATCAGGAATGAAGGTTGAAGCAAGAAAGTCTGGACAGACTTGTAGTGATTTTGACTTGAGAGGGTGTGGATTAGGGTTAGTAAATAGGAGTAAGAGATGAAAGGAGAATAAAAGAACTGTTTTCAAGATAAACTCATAGGACTTGTGATAAGTAGGCAAATATACCATATTTGCACACAGTACACAGTCAGAATATATATGTAGTAAAATGTTGAATGAATAAGGATTTATGTACATATGAATGTATGTATATACATAGCCCTCATGAATATCAGAAATAAACTCTATATTGGATATTCATAATCAGACATATTGCTAGCAAACAAAACAACAACCAAAAATGATTTGTCTCTTTAATATTTACAGTATCATTGTGAGATATTATTCCTATTTTATAGATAGAATTAAGACTTCAGAAAGTTAAATGTTTGCCTAAAATTGGAAATTAATATGAGTAGCTGAGCTGGGACTAGAAAATAGTTCCTAGAATTAAAATCTATACCTTTCTGGAGTCTTTTTAATTACCTGAAGCATAAAGGGTGTGTGTGTGTGTGTGTGTGTGTGTGTGCGCGCGCACGCGCACACACGCCCCACATCTCTTCCCCAATTTTCCAGATTTGTTTTGCTTTTATAGTTTTTCTCTGTGTTTGACGACTAACCCCATGAAGGTGGCATTAGTTTTTCTTGTAGTCTTTAATTTTCCTACTTTAGATTTGTATCCTTCAGCAGTTGAGGGAAAGCAATATATATTCTGAACTTTACGTACTACCAAACAAAAATGCTTAAAGTTCATGTCATGATTGCATTCTGGGAGTTTGCTTGCAAGAGCTTGATCCTGCAGTGTGGTGCTTGAGTAACTGCTCACATTTTTCATACCGTGGATGTGACAGCTGTGGGCTTTGTTATGTATATGACTGTTAGATGTCTCATAAATCTCTTCTCCCCACAGTGCCCAGCAAACTGCTAACATAGACTAATCACAGAACAATATTTGTTGAATGCATGATTAATGGAAGCTATTATTGTCATTATACTGTGGGCTTTTTTTTCTGACAATGACATTTAACATCGAAATATATATATACGTGTGTGTGTGTGTGTGTGTGTATATATATATATATAAATATACACACATATACATATATGTACATGCATTGTATACACACATATAAACTATCCATGTTTATTCTTAATATATCTTGAATGCACATAATTGATAAGACAGTACACAGATAAATTGTGTGAAGTCTGAAACATGAACTTAAGGTTTAGTTCAGTGTGAGTATTTTCTACTTTAAACAAATTAGTTACAGCAAGGGAAGTACGATAATTAAGATATTTCTATAAGCAGATTAACCAAATATATATAATTACAGATCTAAAATTAAATTATAATTTAATAAAACTTATAATTTTGGCATTTCCAGGTTACAATATTATATACTTCATTCTTCAGTATATGAAAATAGAGAAAATAGTTAAGCTAAGAACAGTAATTTTTAAACTGTTGAAGACTTACTGCCGTGGCATTCTGTACCTTGTGTTGATAGGTACAGAGTGATATACTTCCCTGCTTTCTCTCTCTTATCTCTTGGCCATTGTTAGGCCGTCTAATTATATCCACCCATGGGGCATGAGATGGTCTTTTCCTCTTGTTATAGAATATTTCGATATTCTTTCCAACAGTTCCTCAGATTTTTAAATTTGTTATGTGATTTCAGTAAGTGCAAACTTTGCACAGCCTCAGAAATGAGAGAAGAGATAGAGACAGAGAGAAATGTCCAGTAGCTCAGTTTCCACTTACATAAACTTCTGAATCAGTCTGTCAAACAGCTTTACACTCTGAGACAGTTAGGGCATATGCTTGCCCAGAAGTTGTTGGTTATATATCAAAATGGAAATATTTATTTTGCATGCAAATATTTCCCTTTGCAACTCATTTGAAATTTTTTGCAATTTCTGTTTGGTGATATATTTCTATCCTTCATAAGGTATTAATGATCTTATATCTTGGGACCCCTCAGGACATACACTATCTATATGTCATCAGTGGACCTTTATGACATACTCTCCAGTATTTTTTTTTTATGTGTATTTGTTATGGTGTGCCAACGTGACTAAGCTGTAAACTCTTAATATACGCGAATTCTACCTCACTCACAAAACATGCTATCCTCTAAATGTGTCTCAGATGAAATAGATTTCAGATAAATATTTGTGAGTGAATGAAGTAATTTCATCCTGCATGAAAATAATTCTGAAACAGAAGGCAACATGCAGATACACTAAAAATACTGTTTCCTCTAAGTTCACTCTTCTCCATGGAAAAATAAGACTTAAACAAACCCAAACATCTTACTACAGAACCAAAAGGATTTCTGTGCATTTAGAAAAGAGTGCAAGATAGTCCAACCATGTATCGGCCATGACAATCTGCGTAGGTGTGACCTCATTATATAGGACAAACAACACATCTCCATCTTGAATATAGAGTGCCTTCACACAGTGGGCGTCATATATATATATGAATGAATGATATGCCTCACATCTGAAAAATCAGAAGGGATGTTTATGTTATTATTTCTACTTGGGGTCCTGCTTAGTGTGGGTGTCTGTGTCTGGGGGGGGGGCAGAAGTAGTAAACATGGGAAACACATTTCTGGTATTATCTGCCATAGTAGAGAAGCTGTGGGGGTGTATTTGGGCAGGTGATTGCAAAGAAAACTAATGAAATCTGTAGTCCTCGTCCTTGGAACATCACCAAAAAAATTACTCATAACTCAGTAGTAGACCTAATGCCATAGTTTAAGAGACATTCTTTTGGGGGAAAATCATAAATTCATGGATGCATTATTTATTTTCATTATGAAGTCTGTGAACATTTATTCAGCTTCCCTAAGAGGCAGAGCTGATCATATCTTGATAAACATCCCAGTATTAGGTAAAGACTATAGAAAGTAGAGATGCTTTTAAGTATAAGGTCTGTCTCCTGATGATTATTTTTTCCCTTATTACAAATAATACCTTGCATTTGCATACAGCTAACAATTTTAAAAGCATCTTCCCAAACCTGTGTTCTATCGTCTTTACTCCAGCTTCCTTGTTAGGCAGGACAAAGCTGTCTTCCTGATGCCATACATGAGGAAATGGAGGAGCAGCAGAGTCTAGGGACCATCACTCCCATGGGGAGGGCTAGAGCCCAGGCCTTCTGACATGCCATTCTTATTGCCAGACCACTCACACTTTTAAAATCGAACTCTCAAAGCAGGTTCTTGAGTTGACCATTTGTTAAAACAATGTTTGAAGGAAGGACGACCTTGATGACATTGAGAACTTTTAACACTTGTGTAAGCCCAAGAAAAATCAACTCTGCCAAACTCATGGTGTGCCTGTGGGTGACTGTAAGCTGAAATGCTAACCCTGCTGCGTGATTGCATTTTGAGTTATGCGTAATCTGCAAGAGCTAATGTTAGTGATGACATAAGCCTGTGCAATCTGACAAGCAGCTCTCTAAACTTAAAGGCTCAATTCAGTGCAAAAGGAGCAGGCCCTGCAGTCCGTCAAGAAAGAGCTGCACACTTTGTACAAAATTAGGCCACTCTTTGACAGACTTCTTTATCTGGCTCACTTTTCTTCTCACTCACTACAATGATTGCAGCTTGCCCTCCAAATCAAGTTTCTCTGCTGAAAGAAGAGGGAAACATCTTTAATAAACAAAACAAAACAAAACACCCATCCTTTCTTTCCTCTCCATTTGGCTCCTTCTTAGATTATAGTTCCTCTCCAGGGAAGAAAAGGCCGGACTCGGCCCCGCCGTGCAAAAGGCACAGCAGAGTGACCCGGCTGCCTTTCCCCTTGGGCAGAGACACTCAGCAGAGAGAAGCACTGCTGTTCCTATCACATGCTGATTATAATTGCACCTGGGTCATATTCCAATAGAAATGTCATTCAAATTAGCTCTGCTCTTCTATCCAAGAATTCTTGTAAGAACCCAGGAAGAAGAGCCGCTCAGACTGCCAGCACATTAATCCAAACATGCCAAGGAGACTAAATAAATCAAGTAACATCTCATTTAGGATAAGACTTAATATCATGAGCTTGTGGCAAGCCACAATGTTTTTAATTTATTCCACATACCTAAAATATGGTTACAATAGGTCTAACTTTATATGGGTTCTCAAGAGTGGCGTAGAGGTTTTTCACTTTAGTGTCTTTGTATTTAGGGGTGATCCTTATGTGGGTGTCCCAGAGCTCTACCTCACTTTGAGGTGCCATTGAATTGTAAGCAATTGAATTGCAAAGTTTAGAGTTTCCTGAAATTAGAATCACATTATGGGACTGGATTGAAAACTGTTGTTTTGCTTAAAGCTAAATTTGAACAATAGCAGTTAAGCTTTAGAATATATTTTCTTGTAAGAACATTCACATCATCAAAAGTTGAAACATTTACACGGTCACCTTAACCAGGACATTTCCTAGTGTTCATAAATTCATAGATGGGGTGTGAATTCTGAGGGGAAACCTAGTCAGCCTGAATTACTTCTGTTATAACTGAACGGTTTACTGTTTTCCATTATAGTGGGGTTTTTAAGGTATCATATATCTACAAGGTTATTTTTGTCTTTACCCTCCTTTTTGTAGTAAAAAATATTCAGTAGTTTTGGTACTAATCCTTTTGGTTTGAAAGGCAATGAAACTTTTTTAATTTTTTTTTTTACTTGTATACATTTGTACCCACCTCCCATCTATGTTCACTTCATATTATAAAAATAAACACTACAGACACTTCTGAAGATCCTTGTGCATTCCTCTGAGATAACCCGTCCCCTCTGTACTTGAGAAAGGTACTATCCTGAATTTAGAAATTATCATTCCCATGAATACATTGTGTTTTGCTATATATTTATGAATCCAGAAATAATTTATAATACTTGTTGGCCAATTTTTAAACTCAATGTGAATATAAAACAGTATGCATAGTTCTGCCTCTTTTTTCCCCTCTAAGCTTATATTTTTTATATTTATTCATATTAATATATAGAGATCTAGGTCTTTAATTATAAACATTGTATAATATTCTGTTGTATTTATACATACACAGAATAACCCAAGTAATCTACACATTTTCTAGATGAAACAATTCATTCAACTATTCTTACAAACAAACAATGTTGTGAAATTATTTTTCTGGCTTTGAAACTGGAAAAGAGGAGTGTGAGAGCTTAGTCCGTGGTGCGTGCTATACCAGAGCAAATGACAACATCAGCACTTCGGCATTTATTTTGTAATACAAGTATTAATAATGGTATTTTCAAGTCTTAGGATGTGCGCATTCAATAAAAATATTTTGTGACACTAAATTTTAATCTAACACCTCAATAAAAAGTTAAAACTGCAAATCATAAAATTGTAAACTCTCTCTCTCTCTCTTGCTATATTGGGTTTGCTACTTTCTGGGTGTTTAATTACTTCCAACCAGAATGCCCTTGGAATTGCCACTTCTGCCCCCGCTGGCCCTGTAAGGGCTGTGTTTATTTGATACTTTGGACACTCCCTACCCGCCTTGTCCACTGTCAGACTGTCCACATCCCAGAGAAGAGATGTCTCTTCTTCAGATGGCACCTGCTCAGCCTTTTGAAGGCAGGAGGGAGGAGGAGGTGGAGGGAGAATGGGCATGGGACGTGGGATTTGAGATGGGGAAGAGAAAGTGAGAGGCGAAGAGGCATGGGGTTTCCAGGAATAGAAAAGTGACTGTAAGGTTTGCAGTGAAGCTGTCAGGAGAAAGAGGAGGAAAGGGGGAAGGAGAGAGGGACTGGGGAGAAATCCAGGAGAGATGAACTAAACCGTGGAAGTCTGAAATATCAATATTTACACAAAATATACACTAACGAATGTATGCCAGAACTTTAAAATGGCACCAATTACTAGAATAATGGAAAATTGAAAACTAGTTCTGCAGTCTTTAGAAATATAAACACATCTTCAACTTTACTAGCTGTTGCAGTATTTCTTTCCTAATTGGCTGTACTAATTCACATTCCCAACAGAAATGTGAGAATTATCCATTTTACCACATTCTAGCTAGTTTTCGACTTTATTTGATTTTGTAACATTCTCTAGTCCGATGGCTTTGATACAGTAGTATTTCATTGTCCTTTAAAGTTGCAGTTTCTAGATTCTTAGAAGAGCAGTTGAATATGTGGCCAGTATGTTATTATTATTTTACAATATTTAAATGAATTTTATTACAAAAGTAAAGTGGTTTTTGTAATCATATTTAAAATGTGAAAATTAAAAACAAAAGAAGAATTAAAGTGAACCTATAACCCACTACATAAAGATACCTATTTTTTTGTGTAAAAATTGCTTTATTGAGGTATATTTAGCATTCATATTTAAAGTGTTCAGTTTGGTGTTTTGAGATATTTATATCCCGGTGAAGCCATAACCACAATCAAGATATTCAACTTATCCATCACCCGAAAAGTTTACACCTGCATCTTAATAATTTCTTTCTTTCTCCTCTGCACTCTTCCCATCCCTACTTCCTGACAACCATGGATCTCCTTTTTAAATTATTTTCAGATTCCTCCATGTTGTAAGTATCTTCAATGGGTCACTCCTTTGTATTGTTGAGCAGTATTCTATTGGGTGGCAGTAACACATTTAGTCCATTTACCACCTGATGGACATTTGTGTTGTTTTCAGTTAATGACTTGTTTGACCATCTAACCTCTTATACTCACATACATACACATATGTATTCTCATATGCAAAACAATAAACATGAAGTAATCCCTCCTATTAATAAAAGCCTAGGACAGTGCCTGGCATGTATATGTGTTCAGTAATAATGTGGTGAAAGAACTAGATATTTGTTGGCAAATCTAAAGCTAATTAGGAATACACAGTAATCAGACCCAAGAATTTAAAAATCATGGAGCAGTTGAACTGAAATGAAATTACTAATTTTTTTCTTTTACCAAAATGTCAGGAAGTCCCACAGTACTTCCTTGGAAGTCTTTCCTTTCCTTCAAAAGAACATGTCGCTCATTTATCACTGGAAACGTTCTCTCCCCCCATTGTTTCTCTTTTGTTCTATCTTTCTCCCAACCACTGAGTTCAAAACCTTCATTATCTCTGAATTTCCCTCTCTTCATATCTCAATTTCCAGGTTCTGGTAATTCGGCTTCCTACGTAACTGCCCGTCCATTGCCCCTTCCATGCATCCGCGTAGTTTCTACTCACCTCCTACAGAAGTGCGTCCATAGTCTCCCATCCTGGCTCCCTGACTCCTGCTATCCCCTCTCTAATTCACCCGGTCATCACATATTTTCCTAAAACCTGATTTTGACCATGCCTCTTCATTGCTTCCAGCTCTCCATTTGCTCCTCCCTGTATGCAGGCTACAAATTCAAAGTCCTCTGCATAACGGAAGGAGCTCTGTGCTTTCCACCACCTGTTCCTTGATCTCCGTGATGCAGAAATAAGTTAACTACTTGTATATACTCGAACATAATATATTGGATTCCACATGTGTACCTTTTAATAAACCTGTATTCCCATCCTCCAGGATACCTCATCAACTCTGATGAGGCGAATGACTGAGAACTCAGGTTTGAAACCATCTTTTATTCCTGAACACACGTGCACACAAAATCCAGCAAAGTCAGTCACTTCCCGTCGGTGCCACTGACGTCCATAGCGCTGCCCTTGCACAGCGCCGTCTTACATTTTCCTTAATAGTCTGTGACCACAGTCAGTGATTGTGGATGCCACAGCATTTTTACCTTTGAATCTAGTAACAGACAAATGGCAGTTACCAACGAGGTGCTCAGTAAATATTTTGGGTGCTCAATAAATACGAATAACTCAAATTTTGGTGATCAATGCATATTAATAGATGGATATATGATTTAAATATCTGATCAAGTTGTATTTTTTTCCGGCTAAAATATACTCAATGTCTTTAACTTGTTTTCAATCCTGTCATCATCACCTTAGTCAAAAACTATTCAACCTCCTGCCTGAATTGTTGCATCAATTTCCTAACCAGCATATGTCAATAATTTCTCGCTCTTTTCTAAAGCATACTAATGCAGATTAGCTAATCTTCTATAATAACTACTTTAATTACATTACTCCCTTGTCAGATTCCACTTTCTCGCTTTAAAAAAGCTCTAGCTTCTCTAATTAGCAAACTTTTTTCTATTGTTCAACTCACATTTTCCATTCTCACTAGCCTATTATTTCCACATGCCACATGCCAACCTATAGTCATTTCAGCTTGTGTGCCAGGGCTCAAGTTTATTCTCTCACCAGACTACCCTGTTCTCTCACCTCCATCTGTCTGAATTCTGGTAATAATTCATGTCTTGCAAAAGTCGCACCTATGTGACTGAGCCACCTCTCCTATGGACTCCTCTGGTGTTTCTCATCTATAGGGTCTAGATTCTAACTGCAATGTGGATAGTCTTATAAACAGGTGAAATAACCCCTTGTAAAATGTTTTTAAGTGAATAATGGTTACAACATAAGGGAATGTATATTTTTCTCCCATCCCACACTAGAATGTAAGCTTCACAAAAGTAGAGAATTTTTGTTGTTTTGTTCAAAAAGAAAATTAAGGGCTTAGGCACCGAAATCAGTCAATCAATCAATCAGTAAAGGTACAAAATTGTCTACTACATAGTGAGCATTTAAACAATCCTTTCTTCAAGAAATAAACTTTGAAGGAAATATGAACAGATTTGAGTGATTTTTAAATTTTAAACAGTGTGAAACTTTGCGGGTAATTTCTTAAGTGGAATCACAAGACTAGCAAATCACTGCGTCCATTCATCTAAATGTAGTGTTTAAATTCTGAATTTTAGAGCAGCTATTGAAAAGTAGTGATTTTTATACCTGACAGTGTCAATTAGCAAATCATGTTTTCTGGAATTTTTCTGCATTAATTAAGTTGAATTTAAGTTAGTAAAAGTCTAGATAGACGGAGCATGAAAATGATATGAGAATATTCTAGTTCAGAATAAACATATATACAGGTTCTTGTATTCAGAGTAGTATGATAATGCCTATATTTTGCCATGGCTACTGTCATTTACCAACTCTTTCCTAAATTATATGATTTCTAAAGGAAGAAAGTCATAACCCTTTCAAAGCCGTTAGCCTAGAATGTGAAGTGTAGTAGATGTTAAACATTTGAACTTAAACCACTGAATTTTTATTTTTTATTTTTGCCAGGAATGTGAGGTGATTTAAGGAGGGGAGTGACATAGTTATAGTTGCACTTAAGAGAAATAATTCTATTGATTTAAAAATACTTATGTTGAGCCCTGATTTGTGTGACCAATTTAAGAGTACACTTAGAGATAAGAGTATGAATAGGTGTGAAAGAAATGATGATGAGTTTAGCTGTGGACTTATAACATCAGAAGAATCTGTGAAAATTTTTTGTGGAGATAATGAATATAGAATTGCAGATCAAATCTAGTACCGAGAAGAGATATGAAGTCTAAGGAGGGGTTTGGAATTGATCAACAATAAAACAGTTGTTGAAAACCTAAAACTGTGTGGAAATTCCCAGAAAGGTGCTTACGTGAGTGCGATGAGATGAGACGAGGGCTGAAGCTACAGATTATGGACATCAAAAGGTTAAGAGGACAAGAATGATGCAGAGTACAAAGTAATGGCCAGGTGTGACGTCAAGAAACCAGGAAAGAGTGTTGTATCAGTTAAAATGGTTTCAGTACTAGTAATAGAGAAGCTGACTCACCTAGCTTTAAACAATAAGACAATTCATTCATTCACATAACTGAGATTCCAGAAATAGAATGGCATCAGGAGTGTTTGATTCAGGAGCTCAATAACCTCGTCAAGAAACCAGTTTCCTTTGTCTCCTTTTGCTCTGCCATCCACGGTTTTGCCCTAAGTCAGTTTCTTCTCCGGTAATAGAATGACTACTTCTAGAAATCGGGACGACTTGCTCCCTCATTCACATCCAGCTGAAGAAGCAGGTTGGATCTGAAAACTCTCCTCAAAGACTGAAGAAAAACTTACCACATGTCTCCAACAAAGTCCTCCTTGGGTTCTGTTGGCACAAATACAGTTGCCTAATGATTCCTGAAACTGTCCGTAACTCAGAAGAGGGGTTTGGCCTCCATTTCCTGGAGCTGAGGGTGGGTTTAGCTTACAGTGAGATGGTGAGCTTTGTTGGTGAGAGATGAATACCTGAACAAAAATCAAGATTCTTTAGTTAAAAGGAAATGGAAAACGGAGAACGCATAACCAGGCAGCAAGGACCAATACCGAAATGTTAAGGATGACTAGGAGAAGTCTGAGAAGTTTGAGGAGAAGTCATTAGCATTGTCAAATGCTAAAGAGAAGTGAAGTGAGAGTTAAGGAGGAAAAATGGCCATTAGATTAGTAGTTAGGAGGTCACTCTAGATAGGCTCCACAGATACTGATTGAAGTGGAGATAGGGTGACTGTGAGGTAAGAAAGAAGATATGAAGTTTTAACTTAAGGGTAAAGATTCTGGGTTTTAAAAAGAAGAATAATGATATAGCAGCGAGGGGGGAAAATATTAAGAGGAAGAGTTTTTTGCAATCATCAATTAAATGTTTCAAAGTCTAATCAGTGTACATTGTAAGTAGTTTTGTCAAGCTTTTAGGAACCGTTTGAGTGCTTTAAGTTCAGAACATTGTGTGTTCCCCTTAAATGGTAATGTTTGGAACACATCTAAGTTTTTGCAATATTTAGAAACATTTTTGGCAATAAGCTTCGTGGGACAGTGATCTCAAAAATTCTCTCATCCTAAATTTTTATAGGCTAAATAGCAACTTATTTCAGAATTGAGGGGCAGCCATTTGTATTATCCAGGCAGAAATTACAGCATGTTTTTACTTTTGAAAAGGAGAAAAATAAAGATGGCATGTGAGCCTAACAAAATATTCAATTCGCTTGATGATATTTAGCCAAGACTTCTGCCTGAGGGCTGACCACAGGGCCTTATTTCACACTCCCAGTATTTGCAAACCACCAATTATTTCCTAAGGGCCCTTAACAGCCATAAGCATTGAATTCTCTGCAGTCAGTGTTGCCTCCCACCTGGGAAAAAGACAGCCCTGTAATTTGAATCCCAGCATATGCATTGTCATCCCTCCAGCCTGCCTGCTCCTCTGGTGCTACAGCCAATTAAAAGACTTCTAAGGCTCAGCCTGCCTTCCAGCTGCCATCCCCTGGTAGACATGAGGGAGCCAGAAAGGACCAGGTGGAGTCGTTTTGAGTTGCACTAAACACACAGTACAAGGAGGTTGGCCTTAACTTTCCAATGAATATTTATACCAGCCCCATTTCTCGTCTTGCGCTTTGGCATGGATCAGAGTGCCGAGCTCCTGCTGATTTCAAGGGCCTCGCATTGTGTTTGGACCTGCTCTGTGAAGTATTACGCCAGATGAGAAATGGGCCCCAGGTGCCTATCGCTAAGATGGCTGGTTGGCTTTTTTTTTTAAATGGAGACTATCATGTTATAGTGTCATAAGGATGGGGCAGTGGGGGAGTTCCCTGACATAGCCGTTCATGAATCACACACAGCTTCAACCACTGCTTCCTGTGGAGTGGAACTTTAATTGCTTATATTAAGAGCCACACAGTACTCTGTGTTGTATATCACTGCGTTTTCTTCATCTTTTTCTTGGAGGCTTTATTTTTGTCTGTTAAGGTCAGGCACTTATCACAGGGCTCTCTCATCACATTTCACATTTTGATCCCTCGTGGCAGGTGCTAACTTCCTTGCACTCAAAGTGAATGGGTTGAATAACCTCATAAAGATACAGAATGTCTTGGCATAGAAAGGAAGGGAGTACAGAATGCCTGTCTATGGAAGACTCTCAGTGTTATTTACTGAGTCCTGTAAACTGAGAAGGTATTTGGAAAACCATCTACACACAAACCCATTAACTTTTTTCTAGGTAGTAGATCATTGACTTATATATTCATGCCCCTGATTCCCATTCTGTATTGTTGTCTAATAAAGCACACACCTTATGTGTATTTTATCATATTTCTTTAAAAGAAATCATTTTTTTTATATTTTTAAAATGTACCAAAGCAAAGCTGGCATTTATATACCTTTTAATGTGATCACCATGATAAGCCTCTTAACCATCTATCACCATGCATAGTAACTATGATATTGTTGACTGTATTTTCTGTGTTGTACACTACAGCCCTGTGGCTTATTTTATAACTAGAAGTTTGTCCTTCTTGTTCCCTTTCACCTTTTTCACCTATCTGCCCACCCCATCCCCCTCTGGCAACCATGAGTTTGTTCTCTGTATCTATGAGTCTGTTTCTGTTTCATTTTGATTCTTCAATTGTTTTTTTTTTTGATCCATATATAAATGAAATTATATGGCGTTTGTCCTTTTCTGACTTATTTCACTTAACATAATATCATTTAGGCCCATACATGTTGCAAATAGCAAGACTGCATTTTTTTTAATGGCAAAGTAATATTCCATTGTGTATATATACCACATCTTCTTTATCCATTCATCTATGGGTGGACACCTAGGTTGCGTTCATATCTTGGCTATTGTAAATAGTGCTGCAGTAAATATAGGGGTGCACATATTTTTTTGAATTACTGTTTGTTTGTTTGTTTGTTTGTTTTTCCTTCAGATAAGTAACCAGAAGTGGAATTTCTGAGTCATGTGGTAGTTCTTTTTTTAATTTTTTGATGAACTTTTATACTCTCTTCCATGGTGGTGCCATCAATTTATAATTCCACCAATAGTGCATGAAAGTTTCCTTTTCTCCACATCTCCATTAACACTTGTTATTTTTTGACTTTCTGATAATATCCTTTCTGACAGATGTGAGGCAATATTTCATTGTGATTTTGATGTGTGTTTTCCCTGATGACTAATGATGTTAAACATCTTTTCACATGACGTTTAAGTCCACTGTTTCCTTATCAATTTTTGTCTGGATTTTCTATCCATTGATGCATGTGAGGCATCAAAGTTCCCTACCCTTATTGTAATAGTGTTAATTTCTCCCTTTATGTTTATTATTATTTGCCTTATATATTTAGGTGATCCTATATTGGATGCATAGATATTTACAAATATTATATACTCTTGGATTAACTCTTCCTCGATCAATATGTAATGCCTTTCTCTGTCTCTTTTTATCCTCCATTTTAAAGTCTGATTTGTCTGATGTGAGTATTGCTACAACTTTCTTTTCATTTTCATTTTCGTTTGTGTGGAATATCTTTATCATCCCTTCAGTTTTAGTATGTGTGTCTTTTGATCTGAACTGAATTGAGTCTCTTGTACACAACATATAGATAGGTCTTGTTTTCTTGTTGTTGTTGTTTTTGCTTTTTTAAAAATCTATTCAGCCACCCAATGTCTTTTGGTTGAACCATTTAGGCATTTAGTCCATTTATATTTAAAGTAAATACTGACAGGTATGATCTTTTCCCATTTTATTAATTGACTTTTGGTTGTTTTTCTAGTTCCCTGTTCCTCTATTCCTCTCTTAATCTGTTCTCCCATGGCTTCCTGGGTTTTTTCTTTAGTGTTTTGTTTACATTCCTTTTGGTTTATTTTTCATGTATCTATTGTGGGCTTTTGACTTTTGGTTACCATGAGGTTATATATATCTGTAGCAGTGTATTTTAAGCTTATAGGTGTTTTAAGTTTGAACACATTCTAAAAGTACTACACTTTTGCTCCTCCCCACACACTTTGTTTTGACGTTATGTTTTAGATCTTTTTGTTTTGTGTGTTCCCTAACTACACAATATTATTCTAGTTGATTTTGCTACTCTCGTCTTTTGACCTTTCACATTAGCTTTATAAGTGGCTAATTTTGCTACTTTTGTGTTTTAACTTTCATATAAGCTTCATAAATAGCTGATTCAATGTGTTTGTTATATATTTTACTTTACCAGTGAGATTTTTTTTCTTTCATGTATTTTCCTATTTCTTATTATAGCCTTTTCTTTTCTGGTTGAAGAAGATTCCTTAATATTTCTTGTAAAGTCAGTTTAGTAGTGATGAACTGCTTTAGTTTTTGCTTGTCTGGGGAACTCTTTCACCTTCAATTATAAATGATAACTCTGCTGGCTAGAATATTCTAGGTTGTTCCTTTCTTTTAGCACTAGAAATATATTCTGCCACTTTCTCAGGCCTGTAAATTTTCTGCTGAGAAATCTGCTGATAGCCATATAGAGTTTCTCTTGTATGTGACTGGTTGTTTACCTCTCGCTGCTTTCAAGACTCCCTTAATCTTTAACTTTTTCTGTTTTAATTACAATATGTCTTGGTGTGGGTCCCTTTGGGCTCATCATGTTTGGAACTCTCTCTGTTTCCTCAATATGGATGTCTGTTTCCTTCTTTAGGTTAGAAAAGTTTTCAGCCATTATCTCTTCAAATAGCCTTTTGTTTCCTTTTCTCTCTCTTTGCCTTTTAGGATCCCTATAATGAGAGTGTCAGTGTGTTTAATGTTATTTCAGAGCTCCATTAAACTATGCTTATTTTTTTATTCTTTTAAATTTTTTATTCTATTCTATTTTATTTTATTTTATTTATTTTTTTGCTGGTCTCATTGGGTGATTTCTACTTTTCTGTCTTCCAGGTCACAAATTCATTCTTCTGTGTTACCTACTTCAATATTGATTCTCTCTAGTATATTTTTTTATTTTAGTTATTGTATTCTCAGCTGTGATTGGTTCTATATTATATTTTCTAACTCTTTCTTGAGGTTCTCCCTGAGTTCTTCTATTCTACTGTCAACTCTGGTAAGCATTTTTATGACTATTACCTTGAATTCTTTATCAGGCAAATTATCTCTTTCACTGGTAGGAGGAGTATTTTGGTATTTTTCCCTTGTTTCTTCATTTTGAATATATTCCTCTGTCTTCTTACTTTGTTTGTGCTCATTTCTATGAATTGGATGAAACAGCTATCTCTCCTAATTGTGAAAAAGTGGCCTTGTGTAGAAGTACCCTCTGTGTAAACTGTGTGTGCTGGCTGGCTGGAGTCACGGGAGGCCTGTGTGGTCCCCTGAAATGCTAGCTGCTCAAGGCTGCAGTTAGGCACTGGCTGAGGTGGCCCAGGGCATGAGGCTCCAAGGCACCCTAGAGCACAGGACTGCAGGATACCCTGGCAGTTCTGCTGTTTGAGGTAGGGTGACTCAGTATGCCTGTTTGATGGTGCTTTGGCAGGTTTTTCTGTCTAGGTCTAGAATGGACTCAGGGTGGTGGAGTAGGGAATGTGTTGTGGTAGCCCTGCAGGTCGACCAGAGCTCCTGGACAGAGCTCTAGCCTGCACTATCGAGGTGAAGAAGGAACTTAAACAGTCCTCGGAGAGCTCCCGTGGTCCCTTCACCTTCTCTATGTGGTCTCTCTCACTTATTGTGGAATAAGTGAGTGGATAGCAGAAGTTATCCACTCTCAGCCCTCATTTGTCTCTCAGGAGAAATTGCCCTATATGTATATGCATATTCAGTATGTTCATGGGAGGAGATGAGTTCAGAGTCTCCTACACTGCCATCTTGAACTGGATCTTCCCTTATATATACCCATTGTATATATAAACTATAAACTGGTGAACTTATTTAGAATTGTTAATTTAAAAATTATATTGAGGTAATTAAATATAAATAATTAGAAAAAGGGCTGTGATCTCAAGAATTCAGCATAAATTCTCTAAGCAGAAGGCTAATTCTCATATCAGAATAGGCTTAGTCTGTTGTGATAGCAATACTAAAAAGAGAGGAGCAAAAGAATGCATTATACTTAGTAGATATGGAATTCAATAAGGTATGTGTCAAAGGCTCTTGATGTATTTATAAAGAAAAATGGAAAATGATGATGCCACTCTCAGTTCAATAACTATTCTCAAAAAGTTGATATAAATCTTTTCAACACTTGTCATTGACACTGACCTATTCAACATGTCTATTATGATTTGGCATTGAGGGCACACTAAGAAAATGTAGGGGTGTGATGTCACGGGAAAAGAATACATCGAACAGTGGAACCAGAATCTAACAGAAAAAGCGGAAAAAATTGACTCAGCCTAACAAGATGATATTTTGGAGGAGCACATAAAAAGCTGTTCACTTGGGTTCCAAATGCCAATTGCAACATATAGCAGCTGGGATGAAATAGAGCTCTAAAGCATCACGTGGGACAAAGACTTAAGGGTTTAGTTGGCTGGATTTCAGTGTGAGTTAGTACTGTAAACTTCCTAGTAATAAGTGTGGTCTAAAAGTAAAGTGGCCTGTCTCTTAAGAAAATGATTTTCTTGAAATAGATGCCTGATTCGTCTGTTTTCAAACACAAATTTATACAGTAGCCCTCCAATATATATTATTATTTCCATATTTGAGCCGAAGGTCTACTAACTGATAAATGGTAGAGATAGAGTTTAAAGCCCAGGAGTTTAGAGCCCAGGCTCTTAAGACTACTCATAGCCTCAAGCTCAAAATGGTGTTTTTGCATTTAAGGACATCAAATGTCCCTTCAGACCCTGAAATTCCATCAATTGAATGGGGAACCATCTTTATTATTTACATTATGTCAATTCTTTGGTCATTTTAGTTTAGCATTCTAGTATTTAAAAATTTTCATTCATTCTTCCAGTAAAATGTTTCATCTTTATTGGTAGAGTTTTTTCTTTAAAAAAGAGTCAGTATATTTATTGGTATAATCGATGACATTAGAAGTTTTGATTGTGGCCTTGTGGCCTTACTCTACTACTTTCTAGAGAGAAATAACTTCCTGCTTAATTAACCATGGTGTAGAAACTTAAGTCCTGATAATTCAATTAATGCTTGGAGAATTAATTGGAGTCTTTCTCTTTGTTTTCAAATTAAGGAGAGGCTTTAACAACCTAAATTTAGAGAAATGCTTCTGTTTTTAACAAAATATTTACTCACCTTTCTTGAGTGGGGAGACTATTTTATTTGAATCATTTGAGTTATAGAGAAGAAAAGGCCAGAGTTTTGGGTCTAAAGTTGAACTGTAAGCCCTGGAATGAAAGGACATTAAAAGTATCCAAAGAATCGTGTGTTCATGACTTTATTTGCTATTACTCCCAAACCTGAGGTCACCCTGGCAGATGGGCCACTTGCACTGCAAGCATTCATGCTGGCCTCAGGGCAGGCATGAGGTCACAGGCAAATTGCAAGAACAGCTCCCATTAGGCATGGCCCACTTCCCTGACTTTTGCTGTCAAGGGTCTTCCTCCTACATTTTCTTTTCTCTGTGGCAGAACCCAGTTCTGACCATGTTTGGTGAAATGAGTTAGTGAGGGCCTCCTTCTGGGATTGTTTGTCCATCTGTACATTACATAGACACTCTACAGTAGAGAAGATCCACATCTCCCAGCCTTACTGCCAGAGGAGAAACTAGCTCAGGTCCATGACAAGGGTTTCTTGGATCCTAATCTGAAATGTATTGGTTTAAGATGGCCTGGCATTGTTAACTGATGTTTTAAAAAGGCCATGCTTTTTCGAGAGAGTGAGAACTGGTACTTAGTAGTGATATGCCCATGGCTTTCATCCTATCTAAGTTGACCACTAAGTCGCTTTATTATTTTTTTTTCCAAAATGGCTTTCTTTACTCATATAAATCATCTTCTTCACCTCCCCCTGCCCCATACTTACCTACCTCACTCATTAGGGAGATCTGACACAACATACAGATAGGAACATTTCCACATGCATTCATATCAGAGAACTAATCCTTTTCTCTCTCCACCTAGCTTCTTGCTCTCCCACTAGCCCACTAATGAAGAGGATATTTCAGTTCCTTAGAAATAAATTCCATCTGTGTTACAGAATAAGCTCTAGACTACGTCTGACTTCAAGTAACTCAAATTATTTTATCTACATTTCTCCTATTCCTATTTTATTACATGTTTATTAGCATCCACTAAGTATGCTGCTGTAAGTGTAAGAGGAAAGAACAAGGAAGAAAATAAAAAATAATCCTCTCCTTATAGGTGCTTACATTCTAATTTAAGTAAAAGTTGGTGCTTTTTCTACTTTTCAGCTAAGGAGAAAAGGAAGTCATGAGCAAAGCAAATAACTGAACTTTTGCCCTTAAACTCATTTGATGGGCAAAACGAAAATTGACTAATTAGATGGACTCTGAGAACATGGGACAGAGAGCCATGCATACATAGCATCTACTTTATGCAAAGAGGAACAGCTGGCATGAGAGTATCTTTGAAATTCTAGGATGCTTTTGTATTTCTTGGGTCATGAAGAATTGATGGAATCTCAGCCTGTAAGTAAACAGGCTATGACTCATTACCAGGATTTGTGCAGAAGGAATCATGGTTTCTGAATTAGAGTGGTCTCTAAACACACAAATCTAAAGCTTGTTCTTCCTTGGGTTTGAAGAGGACATTTCAGTTTGTTAGAAATAAATTTCATCTGTGCTACAAATGATTTGCAGAAAGGAACCAAGAAACTAGTTGCATGTGACCTGCAATTCTTCCTTATTCCCTTTATTTTAATGAGTTTTTGTGTTTATGGAAAAGTTTATACTTTTGTCCAAATAGATGTTGTATTCGTATGGCCTTATGATGTAAAGGACCAGTCTAAAGGAGTAGGAATAGACATCTTGGGAGGAAAGAAGGATCACCTTTAAGTATGGTAACAACCAGTATAGATTTGACAGAGTAAGGTGGCTTGTATTGAGTTTAGTAATTTTTGAAAACCATTCAGAATGTTATATTGCAGGGATATGTATTCCTGATTGTCGTTCCACAGAGTGAAAGACTAAAAGTCACTTTTAAAAGTGGGAAACATACGATGTATTATAGAAAGAATCTGGGCTCTGATATCAGATTAAACAGAAGTTCAAAGTTTGGTGCTAGTCTTTCTATTTAGATGATCTTGGGTGTGCTATGTCTCTGAGCCTCAATTTCTTCATCTATAAAATATGGAAAATAATATACATATCAACATGTTTATTATAAAGATTAAAGGTGATAATATATATGAAGCACCAAACATAGACTGTATCATGTAATGCATACTAGTAAAAACTGGTACCCATTAATCATTTTCTGATATTGAACTCTAAGGTAAAATTTATATTTTATATGTTATATTGTGTATACACTAAACTTAAAAAAGAATCTGATGTTTCAAAATTAATTACAAAACATATAAAAAGAGGTACAGGAATATTCTTGCTGTATAGTTCATAGCAATAATAGATGTCTGTTCTCTAAAGCCTCTTGTAATTGTAAGAAATATCAACTCACTAAGCCATAGTGGGACTATGAATAGCCTAACCTACTAACTCTAGAATAAACACCATTTTGAAATTTCAGTGTTTGAACTAGACAGGCACTAACTGAAGTTTTCAGGCATTTTTGGTTCATGTTTTTAATTAGTACTGAGCAAAGGCCCTTGTACCTATAACTTTGATAAATTCACTCATTAGTTCTATTAGGGTTTTTTTTTTAAAAAGATTTCTCAGAATTTTTTACATCATTGTGTTATCTGTGAATTAATACAATTTTTTTCTTTCTAAACATTACCTTTTTTATTTACTTATTTTTGTCTTCTTGTACTGACTAAGATTGCCAGTACAATATTGTATTGAAGTGGGAAAAAATAGATATCCTTATTTTTGTTCCAATCTTAGAAGAAATCAATATTTCGTCATTAAATATTATGTAAACTGCAGATATTTCGAGAATGGGCTTTACTAGGTAGAGAAATGATACGTTTTGCCTAGTTTGCTGAAAATGTTCCGTGAATGGATGATGAATGAATATATTTGTCAAATGCTTTTGTATACGCATTGAAAAAATATTCTGTTAATTGTTAAATTGCCTTCATTGATTTTCAGATGTTAAATTAACCTTGCATTCTTGGGATAAAGTATGCTTGGTCATGATATATTATCCTTTTTATTACTAGATTTTCTTTAATAATATTTTGTTGACTTTTTTCATCTTTTGAAAAATATCGGTCCATAATTTCCTTTTCTTGATATTGTCTTTGGCAGGTTTTGGATCAGGGTAATTCTTGTCTTGTACAGTGAAGTGAAAATTGCTCCCTCCTATTTTTTTCTGGAAGAATTTATAAAAGATTATTATTTTTTTCTTAAATGTTTTCTAGCATTCACTAATGAAACTATGTGGCTGTGGAGGGTTTTTTAAGTGTTAATTAGTAATTCAATTTCTTTAATTGACATAGGACTTCAGATTTTCTTTTTTTATGGGGGTCAGTTTTTATAAATTGTGTCTCAAGAAATTCACTGATTTCATCTAAGTTATTGTGTTATTTGGCATTATGTTGTTCATAATATTCCCTTATTATTTTTTTAGATCTCTTTAATTCTCTAATGATCATCTTCTGGATTTATACATTGTCTCTTATTCATAGGTTTTCTATTTTAATGGTATCTCCTTATTGTTTCCTTCTACTTAGTTTGGGTTTAATTTGCTTTTCTTTTACTAGTTTCTTAAAGTGGAAACTTACTTAGATCACAGATTTTAAACCCTTCTCCTTTTCTAATACAATGATTTAAGGGCATAAATTTCTCACTAACTACTGCTTTATTTGCATACCACAAATTTTGATTTTTTTCTGTTAAGTTTTAGAAAAGTTTAAGGTTCACAACAGAATTGAGAGGAAGGGAACATTCTCATGTATCACTTACTCCTACACATGCATAATCTCTTCCGTTATCAGCATCACTCAGCTGAATGGTACATTTGCTACCAAGTATGAACCTACATTGACATGTTGTAATATCTCAAAGTTCATAGTTCACATTAGGGCTAACTTTTGGTATACATTCTGTGGATTTGGACAAATGTATAATGACATATGTCATTCATTATAATATCTTACAGAGTATTTTCACTGTCCGAAAAATTCTCTATACTTTGCTTATTCATCCCTCCTCAGTCCACTGATCTTTTTATTTTCTCCTCAGTTTTACTTTTTCCAGGATGTCATATCATTGAAATCATATAATATGTAGCCTTTTCAGATTGGCTTCTTTCACCTAGTGATATGCACTTAAGGCTCCTCCATGTCTTTTCATGGCTTGATAGATCAATTTAGCACTGAATTACCATCTGTTTCCTGGATGTACCAAAATTTATTTATTCATTTACCTATGAAGACATCTTGGTTGCTTAAAAGTTTTGACGATTATGGATAATGCTGCTGTAAACCACTGTGTGCACGTTTTGTGTGGATATGAGCTTTCAACTCCTTTGGGTGAATACCGAGGAGCGTGATTGCTGGTTAAGAGTATGTTTAGTTTTGTAAGAAACTGTCAAACTTCCTTCCAAAGTAGCTGTACTATTTGTGTTCCTACCAGCAACGCTGAGATTACAGCCTATCCTTGCATTCGATGTTGTCAATGTTCCAGATTTTGGCAATTGCAACAGGTAGTGCAGTGGTATCTCGTTGTTGTTTTAATTTGCATTTCCCTGATGATATGTGATGTGGAGCAGCTCTCCATATGCTTGTTTGCCATCTGCCTATCTTCTTTGGTGAGGTATCTGTTGAGGTATTTGGCCTATATTTTAAGTGGGTTGTTTGTTTTCTTATTGCTAAGTTTTAAGGTTTCTTTGTGTATTTTGGACAACAGTTCTTTGTCACATATGTCTTTTGCAAATATTTTCTTCCAATCTGTGGTTTTTCTTCTAAATCCCTTGACATTGTCTTTCTCAGTGCAGATGTTTCAATTTTAATGAAATTCAGCTTATCAATTATTTATTTTGCG
Organism: Rousettus aegyptiacus; assembly: GCF_014176215.1. Classification (NCBI taxonomy): domain Eukaryota; kingdom Metazoa; phylum Chordata; class Mammalia; order Chiroptera; family Pteropodidae; genus Rousettus; species Rousettus aegyptiacus. The sequence continues at coordinate 162,135,224 of NW_023416284.1, forward strand.
AATAATGTCTTTGGTGTCATACCTAAAAACTGAAGGCCATATCCAAGGTCATCTTGGTTTTCTCCTATTATCTGTTAAGATTTTAATAATTTTGAGTTTGAGATTTAGGTCTATGGTAAATTTCTAATTAATTTTTGTTATGGTTATAAGGCCCGTATCTAGATATATAATTTTTTTTTTGCATGTGGATGTCCAGTTGTTCTAGCACCATTTGTTAGAGACTATCTTTGCTCCACTGCTTTTGTTTTTTCATAAAAAAATCAATGGACTGTATATAATGATGTGCTTTCATTATTATTTTGCCCTAAATATCTTCTACATTAACTTTTGATTTCTTCTTTGATTCATAGATGATTTAGAAGTATGGTGTTTAATTTTTAAATATTAGGAATTACTTTATGTATCTTATTAATTTCTATTTCTAATTTAATTTAGTGTGCCCAGACACCACACTCTGCAAGATTTAATTTAAAATAATGCTTATTTTATGTCCCATCATATAGTTCTTTGATAGACATTTGTGTGCGCTTGAAAATAATGTGTATTTAATAATATTGGCTACTAGTGTACTATTACTGTCAAATATTTCATGGTAATGATAATGTTCAATGTTCTATATATATTTTGTTAATTTATTTTTTGTCTACTTTTTTATTGGTTACTATCTGAAACATGTTATAAAAGCTCCAACTATGGTCATGGATTTGTCAGTTTTTTTGATTTTTAGCTTTGCTTCATGTGTTTTGAAGTTCAGCTAGTAGTTTCATGCACATTTAAGATTATTATGTCTTCCTGAAGGATTTCTCTTTTTTTTTTCTTATTTCACTCTTTATATCTGCTAATACTCTTTTTCTTAAGGGCTATTTTGTGTGATATTATAGCCCAAACATTTATCTTATGTTTATTATTTGCATGTTATATTATTTTACATCCTTCACCCTGAAATTTTGGGGGTCTTTATCACTGTTTAGTTTCCCAGCAAGCAGACTCTGAGATAGAAGTGGTGCCAGGAGTTTATTGGGTTGGCTTTCAGTAGTAATACCTTCTGGGAAGATGAAGGAAGCATGATTGGACTGAGACATTGATATTCCATGTAATTGCAAAATAGGTCTCCACCGATATTATGGGGCCGGTAGACTCAGGTGACCCTGAAGGTAGGGGTAGAAGTCTTTATTTCCCCTTCATTGACTAGTCAGTAGATGAGGGCTACTCCAAGAAAGGGTGTGATTTTAGTTAAAGTGATTCATTTTGGTTGACGGCAAATCCTGGAAAGGAATTCAGGTGAGAGTTGTCAGGTGGTAATGCGTCCCCCAGCTATAGGAATGAATTTTTTAGCCCTAGAGTTGGCTATCTGGGCAGCACACCTTAGTATCACAATGTGCTTATATTTAAGGTCCTTCTCATGTAGATCTCCAAAAAGTGGGTCTTGGTTATTTAATTCAATATGACAAGCTTTAGCCTTTCACTGAAGCGTTTAGTCCATTAATATTTAGTGTAATCATTTATACATTGGGTCAGAGTGTGCTATCTTACTATGTGTTTCCACTTTTCACATATGGTCTTTCCTTCTGCTCGTTCTCTCTCTCTCTCTCTCTCTCTCTCTCTCTCTCTCTCTCTCTCTCTCTCTCCTTTTCCTGGTTTCTTTGGGTTTATCACATTTTTAAAATGTTTCAATTATTCTATTAACATTTTTAAACTTGTTTCTATTTTTCTTATTAATGATTAATGGTAGTTATTACTTGATATATCTTAAACTTGCTTCTTATCCAAGTTTATTATAACACCTCATGTCAAATGAAAGAACCTTAAAAGAATATAATTGTGCTGTTGTCATGTATGTTACTGCTGCACCGTGTTATAAATTACACAAAACAATGGTGTTAATTTTTTTTATTTGTCTGTCTTTTATGAATTAAGAGAAAATAAATATTTTGTATTTACCTATATATTTATCTCTCTATCACTCTTCATTCTTCCCTGTAGATCTGAGTTTTTACTTGTTTACAAATAACAAATTATGAGGCTTGACAACTGTGTAAGCTTGCTTGCCTTCTCTATCATCTATCTACCATCTATCTATTATCTATCTATCCTTCCTTCCTTCCTTCCTTCCTTCCTTCCTTCCTTCCTTCCTTCCTTCCTTCCTTCCTTCCTTCCTTCCTTCCTTCCTTTTTCTCTTTCTCTTTCGTTTCTTTCTTTCTTTCTTTCTTTCTTTCTTTCTTTCTTTCTTTCTTTCTTTCTATCATCTATCTATCTATCTATCTATCTATCTATCTATCTATCTATATCATCATCTATCATCATCCAACTATCAACTATCTAGCTAGCTAGTTATCTACCTCCCTACATACCTACGAACCTATTTATTTTTAATGGACTGATATGTTCATCTGATTAAGCAAAAAGTCTCAGCTATTGGTTTCAATTCTTATTATTGTGAGATCACATACATGCTCAGCAGAATAATACATGTACTTTATTAAGAAATTATTGTTAAATTTTCAGCTTTTGCTCTGCTGCTTTATGCTCTAACAGGTCTATGGAAATGCAGGACCTAGCAAGTCCTCATCCTCTTGTTGGAGGTGGCGATACTCCTGGTAGCTCCAAACTGGAGAAAGCTAATCTCAGCAGCACGTCAGTCACCACAAATGGGACAGGAGGTAAGGGTACAACCTCGAAGACACCCAGAATCACGTTTTAATGTTCGCTACAATTTCACATGTTAGAAATCTGCTAATAAATAAAAGTCTTATTAGCAATAACTATCAGCATTATATACAATGAATATATTGTTAATGATTATTTGTTATTAATTATCTATTTTTAATCTATTGTTATTCATCTGTTTATTTTCTCGAAAATTTTGCTTTTCCTCTAGATCTGGAAACACTCAGAAAGAATAGACAGCCCTGAGCAACATTTTGGAGTCCTTTAGAAAGGCTTCTTTTTTGTATTTGTCCTTGTAAATATTCTTTTAAAAAATGTAGAAAATGTGGCCAAAGGATTTCCACTGAATCTTCTTAAAAAAAAGATAATAATATTAATAATAATAATAATAATAATAAAGTAGTAGTGATGAGGGGGAGGACTGGGGGGAGGAGAGAAGGAAGAGGAGGACAAAGAGGAAGAGAAGAAACGAAATTATACTTTTTGAGAGATTTTATTTTGAATTTTAAGAGACAGCCTACTCCAAAATTTTTCTTAAAAAAGTTTTGCTTAAAAATAATATTAGGAAATATTCATATCTGCTGCAATTTTCTTTTCAAAGAGAATAATATCTAACATGTTTTTAAAATAGGAATAGATTATATTCCCAGATACCTTCTCATTTGATTAACCTTTAATTATTCCATAGAATAAGGCAACAATAATGATTATTTCAAATATTTTGCCCTGTTGTTTTTATAAAATGCATTCAAGCTGTCAGAAAATATGAGATGATTTTTATATCAGACTATACACAGCTACATATATATACACATACAGATGAATTTTCAATCATTTGCGATCATTTTGAAGATTTGTAGGTCTAGTTGTTTTAGTCAATGAGTGAGAAACAATATGAAATTTGTTGTAATTTATAAACTATTCGTATAACTAGATATTAGCATTTGCCACATCATATTTTCTTTTAGTAAATATTTCTTTTCGATAAATATTTATGAAATTGATACACCTCTTTCCATTTATTTTAGAATAACCGTGAAGTCTAAAACTATCTTTGTAAAGTTGTGTGCATTGCGACTTGCCTGTATTTAATAATGTTTTACATCAAACCCTTTGTAGATTAACATTTTCCTTGTTTATAATATTCATTTGTCTCTAAACATGCATCTATAGTTTCAGCTAATTAATTATAGGATTGCAAATTTATTAGATTTTTCAGTGATGACTTCTGGAGTAGGAACATTGATATTTAAACTTCAGCTTGGTACAAATAAGATTTTTGGAAAACCCATGTACTCTGGAATCAGATCTTGGAGTTCACTAATCTCATCATGTATATATATTTAACTGAACTAAAACAGACCTGATAAACTAAAATGTCATGCCATGCCATTATAATTTTGGCAGAAAGGTCAGAAACCAGTACATGCATTGAAGAGTATTTGTGTACACTGAGCAGGCATTCGGACAATGAACACTATACTGTTCCTGTTCTCAGGGGACAACATGACTGTTTTAAACACTGCAGACTGGTTGCTGAGTTGCAGCACCCCTTCTTCTGCAACAAGTATGAGAGATAATGGTACACTGCATGTGTTTGGATGTGTGGGTTTGCCCTTCTGGTTTGTTTTCTGTTGCTATTTCTGTTTACGCTTTCTTTTCCGTGTTCAGTACTTATAAAAAAAAGAGAGAGAGAAATTAACATGCCTTTGAGTTGTTTCTTGATAACAGTTCACCATGTTTTTTGTACCATCTGGCGTTCTCATCTTAGAGTCCTTGGATCAGTAGTATTCCTTTTTTTGATTTTTCATAATTTTACAACAATGGATGTGTCTGCTATTTCTCTAACTGCATATCAGTTTATTCAGTCATTAATTGAGTGCCGCAGTCATGTCAATCAGAGCAGTTGAACCAGATTGTGCATACATACAAACTCAATTATCTTTATAACCTATAGGCTTTTCATAATTTAAATTAACATCTTAACATGGGAAAAGATATTTGCTATTTTACAGACTATGTTAAATATTCCAATTAAAATATTTAAACTAATATTAACATGTACAATGCCACCATTTAAAAAGTTATCGATGACTGAAGCCGTATGTTTAAAATTATATATTAATATTGTCTCAAAATGTTTTGAACATCAGATATTTACTGTATTCATATATAACATATAAAACTATAAATAAATTCTTCCTAAATTAAAAGTTAATACAATCAAAATTTAAAAATAAAAACAAAACTGTAACACTATGGTGGAACAACCCAATTTTAAGATTAAATAAGAACTCACTACCTCTAGGAAATGTGCATTACAAGCAAGCAGTTAGACTAGGCACAATTTAGCTTGACCTTGCTATAACTAAGATTATATTAGAATTTACAACTAGTTAATGAAGAACCTTCCATTACGCCCATAATTTTAACTGTAGTTTAAGTTCATTTTTTCAATTCCATGCCTAAAATAATACTTTTCATACTTAAAAATATGTTGTCAGAATTGAGTTCCTCTTAAATCTAATTCAGAGGTCTTTTTCTATAAAGAGCTGTACAGTAACTATTTTAGGCTTAATAGGACATAACACCTCTGTCTCTATTATTCAGCAATGATATTGTAGCTCAAAAGCAACCATAAACAATACATGAATGAACTAGTGTTGTTAGGTGTCAATAAAACTTTATTTATGGGCCCTGCAATTTAAATTTCATATAATTTTATGTCACAAAATATTCTAAATTTGATCACTTTTAAAAATATTTAAGATGTAAAAAGTATTTGCTAGCTCACTGGCTGTTGTTCTATTCTAAAGTAGAGTTACTATAACACAGGCAACTTTACAGTAGTAAATTTATATTGAAAATTTAATAATTTATACCTAATCTCAACCAGAAACTTTTTCTGAGTGTTAAGCATCGAGTTTTTCTGGTTCTTAGTGTTAGAGTCATGTGCCCATGTGGAAGAACAAGAACTTGCGTGTGAGAAAGACCCTGGATCTGAATCTTAATATTTCAGTTACTAGCTGAGTCACTTTGGACAAGTTACTGGACCTGTCTGAGCTTCAAATCCTTTCTATGAAAGAAGGTTAATAATACTTTCCTAGCAAGGCATTTTGTCTTAAATTAGATAATGTATATAAGTTGCTTGGTAATAGATACCAGTATATTTCTTTTTTTTTAATCAATAATTTAATTATAATTAGGAAATAAATTTTTAAGGAAAATGAAAGCATGCATTGTGTTAAAAGACTCCAATGTTTGGTCAGCTGATAAATTCTTCTGCATTTAGAATATGTAAAGTGGCCAGAGAAGACAAACTTTTAGTAACAAAATGTTATGTGTACTTTTATTATTAATGATATAACTTTGGTGACATATTGATATGGAATTTTTAATGAATTTTAATGACTTTTTATGTCAGATATTTATAGCGCAAACTAAGCATTTGTTATATGACCTCTCTAATTGAAAGTAAAATATTTTATTTTTAATCTTGTGTTTTATTGTTGGTATTAGAACATTTTATAAAATTATTATAATAAAAAATGCAAAAGCTAACTTAGTATCTTTTCAAGATCTTTCCATTAACTTTGAGATTTTCAGAAAGATAATTTCAATTATATAGTTCTACTAATATGAATGAGTTGATAGTATCACCTTAATATTCTACTATAGTACATTGGTGGTCTTTAAATGTTACTTTAAAATGTTTCATCACCTTAATCCTGATTATGTAATTACATCTGCAAATTTATATTGGAACCTAGATTTTTTCTTTCAAATTTTTGTCAATTGTAGAAATATCAATATGTAGATTTATTAATCAAAATAAAATAAATGCAATCATACCTTAGAGTATAAATCATGGTCAACAAACTTTCTGTAAAGGATCAAATAATAAATATTTGGGGCTTTGCTGGCCACATGGCCTCTGTTGTTGCACAAAAGCAGCCATAGACAATACGTAAATGAATGATCTTGGCTGTTTTCAAATAAAACTTCACCTAAAACACTGAAATTTGAATTTCAGAAAATTTTTGCATATCACAAAATATTATTCTTCTTTTGATATTTTTCAACTATTTAAAAATGTAAAGCTATTCTTAGCACATGAATTATACAAAAAAGAGACCAGGGCAGGTTTGGCATGTGGGATGTAATTTGCCAACCCCTGATAAAGATATATGTGCTATATGCAAAGTATACATACTTCATATATATTCATATTCTCACATATAAATGCATCCCCATCATATGGAAAGTTGTTTTCAGATTTAGGAAATATTTTAATTTTTTTAATGGCGTCAAGATTCATTATCAGCTATACTTTATATACAAAAATATTGAGAGTGAACATTAGGAGTCCTATTGGGAGTGCTTAGAATAGCATCTAAAACTGAATTTTTATTTTTTCATTTAAAATGTGTCAAGTTCCTATGAAATGTCAGGCCCTGTGCTAGGAAGTGGGAACCCAGTGACCTATAGAACATGATACTGGCCAGTAAGGGACCAAAAGTCTAGGAGAGGGAAAGAGACAAGAAAATAATGAATACTTAATATGTTTAAGGCGGATGCACTGTAGAGGGAGGGAATATGTGATTCTATGTAAAGATTATGAAAATACTTTAAAGAGAAGATTTGGGGAACCAACATCAGACATTCTGATCAGGTTTACGGTGTTTTCTCTATTTAAAATCTATATATCATAGAAAAGAATCTTCCAGAATATTTAATATATAGACAGTTGACTCGCATGTGATATTTTTTTTTTCTCAATGCTATATATTTATGCGGTAGAGACACCAACTATCGTGGCTCTATACTTTTTAAATTTGCTTTTTAGAATGAGAACCAAAAATTCATCAAATTATTTTAAGAAATTAACTACTTTATGGATGTCTAGGAATGAAAGATACTTGGTGCTCGTTGGTTTTCGAGTGAATATATCGATTTAGATAAACATAAATCATAGGCTAATACCAAATATTAAAACCAACCCACAGGCAATACTTCTCGATCCCATACAGTTATAAATTGTATTTTTCCTGATCTAACTCCTCCTGAAATTCTTTGTAGAACCTAAAATGTCAGAACTTGCTATGTGTAATTTTGTGGTTCAGAAAGGAGTGCATTTGGAATTACATATATATAATATGTATATATTATATATATATATGTGTATATATATACACACACATATATATATATATATACACTCTTTTAAGTGGACATCAGTTTAAATGCAGATTTCTGAAGATGAAATATAAAATGTAAATTGCTTGGGTCACTTGTATTTTCAAGGATTAAGCCTGATATTGCAACACGTAAATATGAACGTCGTTGTTACAATAAAATAGATTTCTCCCTCCAAAATATACATCAATGTTGTACTTGAGTTCTAAAGATAATCTGAAGGGACAAGATTAAATTTGCTTTGAAATATGTATGAGGATATGGATGAAGGTTGAAATTTGAAGAGAGGAAATCAGTGATTAATGTAGCCAAAGCTGATACCTGAAAATAATACAATTTTGATTTAGTCTGTAGATTATTTTAAAAACTCAAATCAAATTACATCTATATATTAAAATTAATTTTACCTTTAAAAAACTATTTGACTCCATTAAAAACATCCAGATCACAAATGGATAACTAGTGGGGAGGTAGGGGGCAGACAATTTAAGTATTTCTTGAAGTAATGCTTCTGTACGAAGTGCTATATATAATTTTTTCATTTTATTTGTATGGAAATAAACTCTTATTTTGAGCATGTAGAAGAGTAAAACTACAAAACTCATTAACTAGGACATTAAAATTTGATTGCTGCTTTTGAAATCAAAACATTTGTAAATTTATCTTGCAAATGATGCTTTGATTTTTGAAGGTTACCATTTCCTTTTTATAGTATGTAGTGATGTTGAACACTCCCCTGAAAATAAGTTAAAAGTCTTGTTTAACTTGTTTTAATTTAAGAAAAATAAAATGCAGTTAGAAAAAATACATTTGAACATGACCGTGAATACACACTTATAATCATTTGGAATGAGGATTTTTATAAGTTTTAGAAAATAGTAAAATGCATAAAACTGACATATTTAAATTACTGAACATATTTACAATAGTGCCTTGCACTTAATTTAAAAAAAAGTTTTCTGCTACTAAAAGTACATATCTAAATTATGGATACAAAAGCAAGACAAAAGAAAATTGAATATATTTTAAATATATTTGGACTTTTGGTGAAAATAACTTCCTTTTTTTTTAAAATTTGACCTGTAATTATTAAATGTGTACTTCATTTTAGTTACCTGAATTATAAATATTAAGATATTTTTGCTTTCTAATACCATTTAAATAAACCAACTAATCATATAAAGAACATCCATGTCACTTTTCTCCCTGAGTTTTCTGTTCCCAAAGGAAACAATTATTATTACCTAATACTTCTTTCTTTATAAAGTCAAACCAAAATAACTGTGCATCTTACTTGGAGCTCAAAAAATGTTTATCGATGCCCACCTAATGGGAAAAAAAAATTATTTTCTACAGCAGCATAATTAATTTTCCCTTTTCTCTTTTGTTCTATTCCTGCCTGCATATGAGAAGTAAATTTGCATTAATATGTAGTTTTTTTCCTCCAAATGTTAACATTCATTTGTTGAATTATTACTTTAAAATGCATGCATTTTAGTACACTGAACACATCTTGATATTTATGCCTTCCTTCATATACATTCCAGGGATACCTTTTCTTGGTAAAATGAATCGTCTTTGTCTGTCTTTGACTAAATGCAGACCTTTAAAATTTTAATGAGAGATATTTCCAGTATAATTTATACAACCACAAACTTTTTTTTTCTCTTTTCTTCCTCCTCCTTTTGACCACCTGAAACTTTCAAATTGAGGAGATTATAATCAACATCAATACTACATTTTTGAAATCAAATCTCGAAGTTGGGATCCGAATGAACAAAACTCATCTTCATGTCTGGCTTGTAGAGCAATTTTGTTAGACACAGCTCCCATTCTGCTCCCCTCCCGCCAGTTCACAAGTGAAATACATATTATTATTAGTATTACTAAATATATTTCATGGTTTTTTTTTTTTATAAATTTAGACACATTTAGGTAGGAATGTAGCCACAATTAAAATTTGGATGTTCTGAGAAACTTTATCTTGTCTTAGTTTTGCCGAAGGCTTTGTCGCAAATGTCAGAAGTAAAATGGACACGTTTCATCAAAGAGAGTCTTTACACCCATCTAAATCACACTCTGGATCATCTTCACACAGATTAAAGGAATTCTTGATGAGTGCCACCTGTGAGGCAGTATGATTTAGAGCCTGGATTCTGAGATTGCACCACCTGGTCTCAAATTCTAGCTCTTATTAGCTCTGTGACTATAGGCAACTTATTTAGCCACTTTGTGCTTCAGTTTCCTCATCTGAAAAGTGAGAATAATAATAATAATATCTCTCATATGTTTGTCATGAGGAGTAAATGAATTAATGTAAAGACCACCAAGAGCACCTGGAATGTATTAAGTACCTTTTAAGTGTGTGCTGTGATTATCATCAGCTTTCAAACTTGCTGTTTCTCATTGTCTTTTAAAATGTCATGAGGAAGAAATGAAAAACATGCTTTATAAACCTATTCCCAGATTTTGCGGTTTTCATCATTAACAAAGTGTGCCTACTTATTCTGTCTAGAAAGTAACCCAGTTCTTATCACTCTCTGAGCCTTTGTGAAGTCACTGTCATGAGCATAAGCCATTTTCATCACTGGAAACAGCCTACTATGGTGGAGAGATCATGGATTTAGAGCTAAAGACCTGCGTTTGGATCTTAGCTCTGTCTTCTCCTGTGATGGAACTTAGGCAAGCTCCTCAGCCCACTCAAACCTTAGGTTGCTCACGTATGAAATGGATATAGCGACACATACATGAGGGTTATTTTAAGGTTTAGCTAAATGTAAATAGTCTAGCACACAGTAAGCTCTCCATAGTAAACAATTCTGCAGTGGTAAATATAATTAGTGGTCAACTATAACCATAATATGGACTCTATACAAATCACTACTAAAAAGTAGTAATCACGTGTCATTATTTATCACTATACAAATAATTAGACACTACTTCTCAGAGTATTATTGCTATCGAAAAACAGGTCAACCTTAAATTTTCCTTTTGCTAGGAGAAGTATTCCAAGTTTCTTTATATCTTCTTTCCAATCTTTACAGTTGTCTGAATCTTCCAGCAAATTTTCATGACATTATTGAATGATGGACATTAAATTAACCCCAGAGCTCACTGAGGGAGGGTCTGGTCAATTATGTTCATGTGGAAAGAGAGCATAATCATTACTGCATGTTTCTGCACCACTTAATTGCTTTTCTAACAGAGTAACCTTGCTGACTTGCTTGGTTGGTGGTTAAGCTCTGACCCCACTATTCTTTTTTACATATTTGTTCAAGGTTGGCTAGTCTTCAGCTTTCTTCTTTATTGTTTTCTGCTTGCTTCTAAGTTATTTAATTGTATCATTCCAAGAACATAAGAGGTGTTAAGTAGAAAATAATTTAGTTTATTCCCTTGCTGCTGTGATATATGTAGCAGAGCTTTGCCCACAAAGGGAAAATATGGTGTGACAAAATGAGTAGAGGCTTTTTCACTGCCCACCCCGCCCCCACTCGTTGTATCTAATAATGACAATAATGTGTGCCAGACTACATCATTGCCAAGTGAGGAGCTTGCCAAAATATACCACTTCAAAGCAGAAATAATTATGTTAAAGAGTTTAATAAATCTTAGAGTTTTCTAAAGATATACATGTTACTGTAGAAATCATCTGTTATTCTATACTTATCTCTATAATTCATTAAAAATTGTTATGCCATTAAAATGAAAAGCCTAACACCTTATGTATAGCTCCTTAGTCTTTTTTAAGAGCAGAAAATTTATTGAGTGCCTCATTTTTCACCCATCACATGAATACATCCATGGTTTCTGTATTCGAATATGCCTCCATTGTACTCTTATGCAATCTTTTTTTTTTTTTTAATGTCTTCTTGGGAAGAATTAACATATAAGCTAGTATATCTCTTGGTTATGATTTGGATTAAATGTGCTGAAGACTGATTCATGATCCCTTTTTTTCTGTCTTTTGGCTATAATATCAGAATGTGCTTTAGGTGAGTTAAAAAATGCAAATATATGTACTGCTGTTTCAACTTTTCAAGGTTGACTGCCTTTAAAAGACAGATTCAAGGCAACTTAGCCAGAGGATTTTTAGATCAGATTCTCTACAAATGCATGTCCATTTAGAAGCTAAATTAACAAAACTCTCTTCATCGACTTCTCAAGTTTTTTCTTGCATGCCCATGGTAGCTAGAAAAACCACTAGTAGAACAGTCAGTCTTTGATATCAATTTAGAAATAAAACTCACATGTACTTATTCTTCTACGTAGTGTCTCTCCTTGCAGTCAAAACAGAGCCTTTGAACAGCAGTGAAACCACAACCACGACTGGAGATGGAGCGCTTGACACCTTTACTGGGTCAGGTAAAGCCTTGAGCTCGTGTGTTGTTCCATACACATTGGGGTATGCGTAATTCTCCTAGTGAACAAGAAGCATAAACACCAAGTTAGAACTTGGGTATTTATGAACTTAGCAGTAAATCCACTCTTTAGAGAACTGATTGTCATAAAACTATGTAGTTTTAGAAACTACCTTTCGAATCGTTTTGCTGGATTTTCAGTTGACAGCAAAACAATCCCCTGACTTTTTTTTTTTTATTAGAAATTAGCAGAGCAGGCTTCCTTCATAATTATTGTATAGTTTTTAATTTAATAATTAGTTCGTAATAGTGACTTGATTCCTTCAGCTTGCCTATTAAAATGACATAAAAACTGCCTTCTCTCCAACATTTGAGATGTAAAACTATCCATTTGATTCCTTCTAAATAACCTTGTTTCCTCTCTGGGTTTAAAAAAATCCTCCTGTGTAAGCAGCTGAGTGACAAGTATTAAAGGTTAATGGGCTGCAGGAGAGCACATGCTGGTTGCATTAGAGCCCAGCCTCTGAGAGCAAGCACTATTTTCATTCAGATGCTTCAAAGAGAACAATAGCGTGTCTTTAAACATCAATCCTTCTTAAATATAAGTACCTGATAACTCCCAGGTGGGCATAAAGGACGCGCATTAAGTCAACTTAAAGATTTTTTTTTTTTATGTTACAATATTTTATTTGGTTTATTATCTGGTGAAAAGATTCTTTTTTTTTTTTTTAATATAAAGAGGAATGTGTATAACAGAAAAATGAACATTAAACCTAGAAAAGCATTTGTGGTAATTAAATCTTGGTTCTGCTAGTCTACTTTATTTTACATTTATTCATGTTCTCATGTACAAGGACTTTGTGTGGGTAAACATCATGTGAAAAGAGTTGAGGTATATCCTTGATTATAATGGTATTCTAGCATATATTAAATTTTTATAGATACAAATGATCCTGTTTCAGTAGTTCACATTGACTGGGAGCAGTTGTCATGTATTCACATAAATATTAGTACTCCAAACAGAAAGAAAAGATAATTTATACACTCTACATAGAGACTCATATGTGCTAATATATATATACTTTCTAGCAATTCACTTGCCTTCCAGGAGATAATAGGTACCAACTAATGCTAGCATTTTTTATTACTCACTATAACCCTTCTAACTGTCTGGAAAGTAAATATGTATAAACATATTTTAAGGGAAGGAATGGAATTATTAAATGCTGACATAGTTAAATGGTATACCACAAGTTGATTGAAAGATAAATGACAAAATTATGTAATGTTAGCTCCAGAAGGAATTTTAGAGGTCTCTGATCCATTTTATAGACAAGAACACTGAGACACGGACAAGTTTAAGATAGTTAAGTCCATACAGTCAAAGCTTCATAGGTGGCCACTGGGGTAGTATGGAAGCAGTGTTCTGATCAGTGCAGGAGTCTTTTCTATAATATCCCATTGTAAAATATAAAATTGGAGAAAGAAATAGCTGTGAACAATCATCTTATCTGAAATTCACTCATATTTTCTTTACAAATAGTTTCCCAGTTTTCTTTTAAGAATTATCTAGAGTCGTGCTGTCCAATAAAGTAGCCACTAATCATATGTGTCTATTTAAGTCTAATTTAATAAAAACTTGATACAAGTAAAAAAGAAATTATTTAGTCACACTAGTCACATTTCAAGTGCTTAGTAGTTTCATGTGTGTGGTTTTTGTTTTTTTTGTTGTTTTTTTTGTTTTGTTTTGTTTTTTGGTGGCTTCCATATTGGTCAACTTAGATATAGAACATTTTCAACATCATGGACCAAGTTCTTTTGGACAACAGTGATCTAGGACAGGAATTCTCAGTAACAGCACTCTAAAAAATTGTCTAATTTTTTATCGCGGAGTAGGTGTCCTTTGCACTGTGAGATGTTTAGCAGCATCCCTATCATCTCTCTCAAGATGACAGTAGCACCCTCTAGTTAGGACAACCAAAAACATCTCTAGATATTTTAAATATCTCCTGGCAAGCAAAATTCCTACTCACCCCCACGACATCCCACCTAACTGAGAGTCACAGATATAAGGTGTCACAATAGTAAAACAATAAATTGTTTGGCACCACACTCTGAAAATCTGATTTTCTTTAAAATTTTGTTTTAATTAATTTTCAGGACATTTTTAAGACAAGCAGTTTTACTCACTTTTGTATGCAGAAATAATGGAGTATAATGAGCTGAGTGCTTTGGGTAATGTCCCTTGATTAGTTAAATGACTATGAAGAATGAAAAGAAGATCTCCCATGGTTTTCCAGAAATCATTCTGGAGATTAGGCTACCTTGTGTAGGAACCGTCTTTACTTTGATCAGCATAATCTCAACTCACTTTAGTCAACTTTTGTTGTTTTCATATGAGAATAAAATATAAATTTTAGTTCTAAGAAGCATAAACTCTCCAAGTTTTATGTGAACACGCTAATTTTCTGAACCAAAGGATTATATTCTATTTAGAAAATGCACATGTAGACCTTAATATGAAATTTTAAAGGATGAACCTTGATACTGTTATGGGTACATTATTCTAATGTCTAGGTTCATTCATCAGAGGGAAGAAGCATCCTATATATTCAGATTTGTGTTTACATAGTTGGTTTATTTCTGAAATAAGTTTGCTCTTTTGCTTATTTAATAAAAGATGCTATAGTGAATGTTCTTTTTCATTATTTAATGTTTCTTTGGAAAAGCATTGTGTCTTACAATTTTGAGAATAACCGATTAGTATAGTTTTGTGTGTGCCAAAGCGAAGTTTTATAAATAAGAGACCAAAAAAAACATGGAATTGAGCCTATTTAATTGTATTTAATTACATAAACAGTATTCATTATTGTGAATTAATGAATTTCCTGCGGAATAACACTATTGCTATTATATAGTATACATTTAGTGCCCATGGTGTGGTAGAGGAGTCTGTTCTCATTGAGTTGATTTAAAACTTTTAAACATTCTTTAAGTCTTTAATAAATAAGTGGAAATTAATAGTTCATTGGTCTATGTATTTTCTAATATATTTAGTGATCCACTTAAGAGTTTGTTGCTGAAAATATTTAGAACATAACGATTCTAGTCACATTTAATAATTTTCTAAATTAATTCATAATATTCCTGAAAACATACTTTCTGCACTGTTGCTATGAAAACTGTAATATACCTTTTATACTCAGAGCTTACAGGCCAAATAGCATTTTAAATACATTAAATTCTACATTTTTATGAAGCAATAGATCACAAGAGTACTTGATAGCATTTTGATATAGAAAAATCTCATGTTTCATAAAATAGTTAGCAACCGAAACCTATTTGTCACTTTTACAATTCCAAAAGTTTAGTCCCAGAATTATTATGAACAACTTAGAAAGGACATAGTACTTTGAAGTATAACTATGATTGATTAGACGAAACTAATTCCAGCACTGCGTTGTGTACTACTTTAATCTTTTTGAAAAGTGAATGAACAGCAGATGGCCTAATAAAGACACTCTGTGTGCTTGCCCAGTATGGATTGGCTCTGAAGGGACTGCCTCAACACTTTAGAGTCCATATATTTGCAATACATCTGTCTTAATCAAGGCAGATGGTTTAAGGAAAGAGAAACTTCCAAACTTTTGGATATACTCCAATTGGGGGCTGCATGTTTGAGTAAAATATTAATAGGACCTGATTTTTTCCTTTAATATTTTCTCAAAAAAAAACTACTATTTCTCTTAGTTTAGAATATATTTGTAAATATGCTTCCTGCTTACAATTATGTTGTTTTAAATGTCACATTATCATCCATGCTTCCTCTGTATAGTCCAATTATTATTACTATATTTTTAACTACTTATCTGATTGTTAAAAAGAAAGAAAATAGAAAATAGTAGCATTTGACAATTTGAAAATGAAGGTTGTAATGTCATTTAAAAATTTTTTTATTGTATTTCTATTAGAATATGGAGAAAGAACAATATATTGCCATTATATTTGGAATTTAAAACATAAAGTTTGCAAATTTAAAAAATTTACCTTTACATCATGAAAGGTTAATTACCTGTAATCGAAGATATTTATTCATAGCATATTAATACATGAGAGCATGCTACTTTACTGATTTGAGAAAATGGACAAATGATGGAAGGGAATGATTTGCAAGAAGTTTGTCTTTGGACAAACTTGAGGTAGTTCAGTTAGACTAAAATATTTAAGCATCTGTTTCTGTTTAGAAAATGAATTCATTTCCTTTTTAGAAAATGAATGAATTTTTAGAAACATATCTTTAACATGGTAATTTCTTCAAATTGGTTTCGTAAACTCTAATGAAATATATTTATGAAGCAACCTTTTTGCACTGTTTTTGTGTGTGTGTGTGTCTTACAGTAATAACAAGTAGTGGCTACAGCCCCAGATCGGCACACCAGTATTCCACGCAGCTCTACCCTTCCAAGTAAGTGGTCAGTAGATTCTTTCAGACTTGTTAGAATAAGTTTCCAGGATTCTCTCTATTAATGTGTATTCACACAATATAACAACTTTAAATCGGGATATATTTATGTATAAATGTAGTATGGATACTTGGAGAGATTAGTTAGATAGATATATATCCCATACATATCGAGAAACAGAGATACACTTTTGTCTAGACCATTCCTTTAATTCTGGATATTTATATACCTCGAGGAGAGCATCAAGTTCAAACAAGAATATACTGACTTTGTAGTGAAAATTTCAAAGTCCTGATAGTTTAAAGAAAATGTAAAAAAGATTATATTATATTTAAATGTTAACACTTCATAATATGTTCCATTGTTACAGTATTTTTATTAGATTTCAAGTTTTAATAAATATGTGTTTTTAAGAATATGCTCTATTGCTTTTATAACGAATGTAGCCAACTTATTGAGAACAGGGATAGAAATTTGAAGTTTATATTGAGCGTATAACTGAATTTGGTTGCAATCAGCAAGATGTGTCAAAAATTTGGATTCTCGATTCATACATATTTAAATGTTATTTTCGGGCATCAGCTAAAATATCTATTCTTAAGTATAGGCTAGGGAATGGATGTCCACTTGGGAATATTCTGTAAAATGATGAAGGGAAAGGTGTTCCATATCTTTTCAGGAGGCTGCCTACCTTTTCCTTTTTTTTTTTCCTAAGATTTTTAGTTATTAGTAGAGAATTCTTGGTAGAGCTTTTAATGACTTTTGTAGTCATTGCATTAGGTCATTAGGTCACTCATGGTGACTAGAGATATGCTCATGAGCATATTAACTGGCTTGTGCTCCGTTTTCCTCATTAACATGTTATTTTGAATATAATTTGGATGTAAGTAAGAATTATAGACCTGGAAGAGACTTTAGATATAATACCTAAACCAAATTTCTTATTTTACCGGTAAAGTATAGACTTAGGCAGTTTAAATGATTTGTCCAAGGTCACTAGACTGGTTTGTAGCAGAGCCTAGGCTCATGACATTCAGACTTTTGTCCCTTCCTATGTTATTAAAATTGTATTGTGGATAAAGAAGAGGATTACTTCCTGGCAATTATAAGGTTTCATGAATCTAAGCTGTCTGAACCAATATGCAGTCTTTGTTGCCACAGTAATGCTATTTTTCTGATATTTAGGCCCTATCCACACATTCTTTCTACACCAGCAGCTCAAACAATGTCTGCCTATGCAGGCCAGACTCAGTATTCGGGAATGCAGCAGCCAGCCGTCTACACAGCCTACTCACAGACAGGACAGCCCTACAGCCTGCCCACTTACGGTATTTCACGTCTTCTCTCTTCTTTGGTTATAAGCAGGTAATCCTGCTGGCTAGTAGTTGTATTTTCTAAGTTTTACAACTCAGAATTAAGATCATTTAGTAATTGAATGGTTGGCACATGCATTTTCCAAACAGATTTGGGTGTGATGTTGCCAGGCATCAAGACAGAGAGTGGACTTCCACAAACTCAATCTCCCTTACAGAGCGGGTGCCTCAGCTACAGCCCAGGGTTCTCCACCCCACAGCCAGGCCAGACACCGTATTCTTACCAGATGCCAGGTAAGTAGCCACAAAGGAGACATGTTATGAGAATGAATTTGAATGTGATTCCATGGCTTCAGACTAGGACTATATAGTCATGAAGACAGTTTTAAACCTTACCTCTGCTCACACAGTTTCATCAGAAAAGGCAAATAACTAGAAAGAAACATGATGAAAAAAAAGTTCAATAGACATCAAGAAACATGACCCATATCAAATTTAAACACTTAAGTGTGAGTTACATAAGACTGGCAGCATACTTGGTCTAAGCAAAGCAACCTACAAGCCAGTCACCATGCCAGCGGTCACGTTTGGCATCTACTTAAGCGATTTCGAAAATTCACAACAAAATTCAGTATTTTCTTATTAATATTCCTTAAGTACATAATCCTGTTTGATTCTATTTAAAATCAAGTTAGCACTTTTCTAAGTCCCATTTATCACTGAATGTTCATTTCTAAAATACCTCTCCCCTATTGATACTATATATCTCAATAGAATATGTATATAATTTGTACTACCTCTCAAATCTTCCATATACGATCATTTAAAAAAAATTTTCCCTCTTATTTTTGACTCAAATTAAAAATTATTTTTATTCATCATGTAATATTTGCAGAAAAAACTTAGTGACATAGCAGAAACATTAAAAGCTGTTGCCTGTCATTTTGCTTATATCGTTAGTCATAAATTTGGGGCTATATTAACATATTTGAATCAACTGGTATTTACATTTAAGTCAATTGACTAAAAGGAAATAATTACTAAGACCTTTTTAGCTGAAATGGCAAGTACCTTTTTACCTACACTATAGATAGAGGCGTATTTGCATACGTGCTACAGCCATAATGAGCCACGTGGATTCAGTTAACGGTGTGAGAGGCCGTAGAGGTGTTTTCATGTATACCCTTATGTATGTTCTTTTCATATTAGATATTCCAGATCAGGTGACTGCGGGTTGATTACATAATTCTATTGCTATTCAAAACCCATTGATAAAATAAGCAGCTGCCTTGATAGTCTTTCATTTTACTCCTTAACAAGTACATTCCAGAAAAAAACATATTTTAAAAAAATCATCTGCAAATTGATAATTCACTTGTCTTTGCCCTAATTTAAAATAATCATTAAATAAATTTCTGACCTGACAGTAAATTTTAGCAGGCCCTCAAACTGTAGATTATTACAGTATAAACCCTATTGAGTTTGAGTCCTAGCTTCTAGTTTCTAGCTCTGTTTGTTCTAAGGAAAGGACAGGGGAATGAAAAGACAGAGCTGCAAGCCTCGTCTAAATGGGTTCTGTGTGTTTCTTTCTTAAGCTACCCCTGTCCAAATGCTTAACTCAGGTTATTATTGTATGCAAAAAGCAGTTGACATGACTATTTCAAAGTTCCAGTAGTCTAGAAGTTCCGGAAGTCTGGAAGTAGTCCGTCTGCATAATGTTTTATTCTTTGAGTGCGTCTACACTTCGAGACCCTTAGCCCTTTGACGTTAGCTGCAGCCCTTATTAAGACTCTTCTCACTTGTTCTTGTTTAGCTCAACAGACTTTTCTATTGGAAAAATCTTGCCTGTTGTTACAAGAGGGTTAGAGTTAAGCACATTTTCTTATAAATCTCTCAACTTCAAATTTCACTATCTTAAGAACTCAATTAAAAATATGTGTCTCTCACTAAATTCTGCAAAGTGAAATATTTTTATTCTTTTATAAGTAATGCTTTTAAACTCAATTTGTTTTTTACCTCTAGGTTCTAGTTTTGCGCCATCATCTACTATTTATGCAAATAATTCAGTTTCCAATTCAACGAATTTCAGTGGTTCACAACAGGTATAGTAATTTTTTATATTTATGCTTTTTATATCTATATTCAGATTTTTGAAGAATGGTTTCAGGAAGGCAATTAAGTGCATATTCTCCCAGAATAAGGTTCTTAAAATTAAGATGGCTTTTCAAAGTAGCAAAAATTAGCTATTCAGACTTTTTTGGGATTATGTGTAATTCTGGATAGTTTATGTTTCCTGTTTATCAAAGATTTGCCTTTTAAACATTTAAGCTGTGATCGTTGTAATCATTTCTCATGGAGTTACAAAATGTGTGTGTTCCTGTTATCTTAAGCTAAACCTATTAGTTTAAGACTAAACAAAATTATACCAATTTTATTCGTCTTGATAAAACAGTTTCATTATGAATTAATAGATTGAACTATTATCAATAATTGGATTGTGCTGTAGACTATATGATATTTTTAGTCCAAAATCCCATTTATTACTAAATAAAATGCCTCTTGACTACTGTTGGCTTTAGTAGTAGTAGTAGTAGTAGTAGTAGTAGTAGTAGTAGTAGTAGTAGTAGTTTTATGATTCCTTTGAATAATTTCTACTTTCCTGACAGCTGTAATTTTTCGCTTTTTGTCACTATACCTGCCTCTAGAAGTCCTTTTGGTCCTCTCCTAATTATATTTTGAAAACATTTTTGTGATTTCCCTACTCTCTGGAAAGATACAATCCTTCAAAGAAACAGACATGAAAATAATATGGACAGAGAGTGGGACATAATGAATATAAAAAGAGAAATATATACTAAGCAGAGTAGTAGCACGAGAGAAAGAACTACTCCATTCGACTTGGGTGTATTAACATGATTCATAAGGAAGAAGAAAGATTTATATTTCAAAATAAATCAAATACTATCTGAAAATTTAAATACAGTAGCTCCAATATACAGTGTAGCCTTTATTTTGGACCATACAATGAATACCAGTTTATTATTTTAGCAAATACTTATTGAGTAGTTATTCATTATTAGGACCTGGTGTGCATACTGGGACATGAAGGCGGGGCAGAGGTGGATCGGACCTGATTCCTGCCTCATAGAGCTTACAACTACTGAGAGGAGCGGTCAATGAAAGTGAACACATAAATAAATAGAGAGAAAGCATGAGGGAGAGAACAGGGTCCTATTACAAATATTAATAGCAATTTAATTTGAGTAACGGAGATTTCACGGAAGGCTTTTCTATGGAAATACAATTAGGCCATGTCTTCTAGGAGTTAGATGAAGAATGAGGGCAAGGGTGTTCCAGGCATAGAAAGCAGCATGTACCAGATCCCCTGAGGGGTGAAAAACTTGGTGTGCCAGTGAACTCAAAGCAGGCTAGAGTTTAGTTTGTCCATGAGGGTCTGGTGCAGAAACACATACCTGTCTGTGAAGATAGGCCCAGGCCTGTGGTTTATAATAGGGAATTTAAATCTTATTCCAAGCTCAGTGGGAAGCTGTTAAAGGATTTTGAGCGGGAGAATAGCATCATATAATTTATGTTTTGAAGAGATTACTCTGGCTTCGGGAACTTTGAAGAAAGCCCAAAATGGAAACGAGGAGACAAATTAGAAAACCCGTCCATTGGCTAGGACAGGAAGTGAAGGTAGCTTAGACCGGACCAAAGTGACAACAGTGGAAATGAAGAGAAGCAGAGATCTTTGAGATATGTCTGAGTACAAAATGACATTCACCAGAAGCTAGTAGTCTGGACCTTTCCAATAAGTAATTTCATCTTCCTCTAAGGGCATTAGCGGCCTGATGGAGAGCTTCCACACACAGATGCTAGTCAGGCTCTCTGGCTTTTAATCCCAGCTCTGAAACTTGCTAGCTGTCTGACCTTGGGCAAATCACTTAACCACTCTGTGTCTTTGTGCCCTTCAATGTGAAACGGGAATGATGATAATACTGAATAAGGGTTTGTGAGGATCAAATGGTGAAATCCATTTGACGTTTGAGAACATTAATGATACAAAGTAAGAACTGTATGTTTCCTATCACTTTTTTACTCTGAAAAATTTGTATAGCTAGGAACTTTGTCCAAATATTGCTAAGAGATTTTCTTTTGGTTCACAGGTGGTAATGGGGATCATCAGATCCTAAAATGAACAAATAGAATTTTCGCTCTCTTAATACTGCTTAATCCTTTCTGTTAATATACATATTTGCTTATACATATATTTATATATGCAGAAAATTTCCTTTTTTGGAAACCACTGAATGTAGTTTTTTTTTCCTCTTAGGAAGGAACATGGATCAGGAGATTTTAATCTTGATCAAAGATTTGTCATCATTGATAACAATTTAGGCTGAAACATGCTAGATATATTAAACACAAATTATTATGACAAATCTTTTTCATTATCTAAATATGTAAAACGATTATGAAGGATTATTTAGATTTTAAGGTTTTTAAGCGTTTTTAAACATTTAATAAACATTTAAACATTTAATGAAAAGCAGCTCAGAGGAGTAGATCCAATGCTTTTTTTCTCTGTAACACATGAGGTAAATTAAATGTTTGAAAGTCTTTCATTTTCTTTTATTTACTCTTTATCTCCTGCTAAGAAAACAAAATTATCAAGGGTAGCCTAATAGTGCAGACTGTGCTGTGCATGGAAGCTGAGAGGGGACAACCACACGTCCTCCTCGCTGGTGATGTTAGACGATGGGGGACAGATGCTGTGAACATGAACTGATTCCGTCTTTCTCTCGCCTCTCCAAGTGCATCAGACCTAATCCCTGGAAAAGTAATTATGAGGCAAAGGAAGAATATGTGCAACCTTTAGACAGATTAAAATATATGTACTGGACCAGGTTTGCAAAATCAGCAGGGTAGTTCATTTTTATGTGCGTGTAGAAGATACCTGCGAAATAGTTTCAGTTCATCAGGATCACCTCGAAGCTGTGACTCTGAAACAAGTGGAGCCAAATACTGATTTTCCATTTTAGCATAGTGGTTGCTTTTCTTTCAAGCATACAACAGAGTAATTTCTCTTTTAAGCACACACACACATCTCGATTATTGTTTCAGGATTATCCATCCTACACAGCCTTTGGCCAAAACCAGTATGCACAGTATTACTCAGCATCGACATATGGAGCGTATATGACATCAAATAACACAGCTGACGGCACATCATCCTCAACATCAACCTATCAGTTGCAGGAATCTCTCCCAGGACTGACTAGCCAACCAGGTACAGATCTTCATCCAGGTGAAATATCTTTATATGTTTTACTGTGTCTAACAATATGGAGCAAATGGACATTTTAAAAACAAGGCTGAAAGCTTCCAAACAATTAATCTGTGCTAATACTACTGTATTAAATGAGGTTCTTCTTTTGGCATTTCAGAAAATCCTTCTTTTAGATATGGGGCAGTCAGGAAATTTTAATCTTAAATGGCACGGTATATATGAATATAAATGGATATAAAAAGGTCAATGGACCTTTTGCTAGACTAATTATTTTCTGAAGGTCTTGACAACATAGAAAAGTTACAGTATTATCTTCTTTGGGTATAACGGATAATATTTCCTTAATGCATGAGAGATTGTGTAGTTCCTTTACCTGCATGAGTTATCAGAAGCTCCATCTAGTGAATGTTTCTTACATTCCGAGGATTCATAGGATCATTGGTAGGTAGTCTAATATCTTTGCCTGATCAGCACATATTTAAAATCCATAATTTTTTTCATTGAAGCTTATCTATATTTTTATTGGAATTTTATTCACTGACACATAATTAAAATTAAAATTAAAATCAAGTTTAGTAGAGATTCATTGTAATTTCAATCAAAATTCCAGCAGGACTTTTTGGAGGAGTTATCAAGATGATTCTAAAATTACAAGGAAAGGCAAAGAATAAACAAAATAATTTTGAAAAATAAGAACGAAGGTTGAGGATTCACATTGCTCAATTTTAAAACATATTATAAAGCATGGTAATCAAGAATATGGTATTGGCAAAAGGACAGATACTTGGAGCAATGGAATAGAACCGAGTCTAGAAAGATATCCATATACATATACTGGAAAATGGATTTTGAAAAAGGTACAAAATGAATTGGAGAATTTTTTTTAAATGGTGCCAGAAAAATTGGACATGCATCTACCAAACAGCAACAATAACAAAAACAGACACCAGAATCTGGACTCATAACTCGTATCATATGCATGTGAAAACCAAAACTATAAAACTTCTAGAAGACATGGAGCAAATCTTTGTGGCTTGGAATTATAAAAAGAGTTTGCCGATATGGTAGATAATTTTCGGTTCTTACTAGACTTTCTGTTGAATTTAAAGAAGAAATTATTTCCTCTTGTAACTATATTATTCTATCAACCAAAATCATAACATTACACATGTCTGGATTTTTGAGGACTTCTGTGACCTCAGAATTTTAGTTAAGGTAGCTTTAAGTCTGATTTTGCCTTTTCAGATCTGGCATGTAACCAAAAAGTAAACAAGTTTATAACTGTGAGATTTTTCCCTATTATTGAAGAAATCTAAAGTATTTAGTTTAAGGGTATAAAAATTATTTCCCACAAACCAGCTCTCCATTCTGGAATTAAAACAGAGATTTAGTTAAATCCACAATTTTTCATGAATCATTCACTGTTGACTTCTCCCATTTTTAAAATAGAAACATACTTCATGTTCCATAAGAGAGCTGATTGTTATGATTTAGAGATAAACCCTAATGAAATAAAGTTGGATCTAAATATCTAAAATATAGAAGGTGCAGTTATTCATTACTGTACTGATTAAAGGATAATTATTTAATCATGTGCAGTATTGGCCCAAGAAAAAGCATAAGGTTATTGGTAATGACTGAAGTTATTTGGAAATTGCAAATAGCATTCACTTATTACTTTACCTTATTAGGTACTTTGACAGTGTATTTAAAGAAACTTTAAGAACAGATATTTTAGTTCATTATCTTTATAAAGATCTCTCTTTGCTTTTAACATAAAGATTATATTAAGTATATTATATTTTTGATTTTCATTCAGAAAGTTCAATGACTAATTAGCACATTAAGATTAGAGATATTTTTATAGCTCCCTGTCTTAAAATATTTTAAACATCTTTAAATTTTGATATAATTGATGATTTGTAACAGTATTATCCTTTACTCTGAGACCTTGGCAAACATTACAATGCATTAGCTAATTAAACTTTACAAGTGCTTCAGAAAAGTAAGGGATATAGTAAGATCACTTCACTCTTTGAAAAGAAGCCAGTTTCTGAGGCAGAACTCAGTAGACTTTCCATAGCTTCATGGCATTTCACTTAAGGACAGGAAGAAAAGCAAAGTGCTAATTCATTTCATTAAAGCTGACAAGAGGGTTTAGGTAAAAAGAACTGAGCACATTTAACTTCTCTGCCAATCTGCATTTTCCCTACTTGCAGCATTAATGTTCCCTAGTGTAAATTACCTGAGTGAAATTTGGCAGAGGCACTGAATCGACAACTTTCTCTTTAAAAAGAAAAGTGTCAACTAATGTTTAATGACCAAGTGAGCTCAAGTTCATGGTTTTACCCTTTATCGGAAAAAAGGATAGCACCTTCAAAAGTTATAGAGGTCAGTATAATACCACATAGGTGGTTGCTATAGGAGCCCAGATACAGCCCTGACTTCTTCAGGACCTGCTCTTTTACTATGAAATTCTTTCGATGAATTTCTTGGCCCTTATTCTCACAAACTGTATAGAGTCTATATAACTCTTTTGATTAGTAGAAACAGATGTAGATTTGACCTCTTTGTAACCCGGAGGGTCTGTCACTATTTAGAGGAGGAAGTATAGCCTAGTGGTTAAAGCAGGAGTTCTGTAATTATACGAGCATTTCACATACAAGCTTTTTCATCTTGGTAAATTAAATGCCACGTGTCTCTAGTTTTGCAATTAAAGGAGGATAATGAAGGACTAAATTCACTGAGCCAAAGTGAGGTATATCTATATGTGTGTGTGTATGTGTGTGTGTGTGTGTGTATAAATGTGTGTGTATATATAATGTAAAGAATGTTCACAATAAAGAGTGCTGACAAATCAATAATAAAAAGATAATCTAGTTTTTAAATGTTGACAGTTATAGCATAAAAATAAGATACCAACCAAATAGGAAATAGACATATAAAAATATGTTCTACATTATTACTCATCAAGAAAATACTGATTAAATCTGCAATGAGATATTGACATACCTCCACGATAGCTAATATAAAAAAGACTAGCAATATCAAGTATTGGCAAGGATGTGCAGCAGCTGGAATTCTCACTTCTAGTAGGAGAGTGGATTAATACAACTGCTTTGGAAAAAGGTGGTCATTGTCTACTGAACATGAACATATGCCTTCCCTCTGACCCAGCAGTTTCACTGCTAGGTATATACCTTAGAGAAATGGGAGCTTGTGTCCATGAAGAGAAAAACAGGACTGTTTATAGCAGCTTTATTTATAAATTGCCTAAAATTATGAATAACCCAAATGTCCATCAACAGAATGGGTAAATAAAGCATAGTATACATATATAATGAAGTTCTAGACACATTAAGATAAGAACAGACAACTATTCCAGGCTACAGTATGAATCAGTCACACAGACATAATGAGCAATGAATAAAGCCAAACACATATTTCAATAAACATTGTTGAAAAGAAGACAGTGTGTGACACATACTAAGGGTTTAATAAATGCGGAGCTACTCTTCTTAGTTCTTTTCAAAGGCTATTGCTTTAAAATGCTTCTGTCCATATTTTGTCCAAATTCTTAGAGCTCTTTTAAGATCTTCTAGTAATGTAGAAAGAATCAGTGGTATCAAGTCCTACTTTTATTGAAATCCAGTCAACTTCTTTACCCATCCTCCTCCTGCACTTTTCACCTCTTTGCTGTGATAAATATTGGCTCCCAGCTCATTTGAATAGCTGAGTTAATCCTACCAAACTCCTTTATGGATTCAGTCAATAGTCAACCACCCATAACATAGCAGTAACTTTGGGGTTTAGTAAGATTTTGTCCTTTTGGCTCTTGGAGTTTCAAGAACAAAGCTACCCTGTGATAGTTAACATTTGCAAATTTATCTGTAATGAATAGGAAGACAGGTTGTATGTAATGTCATCCAAAAATTTTTTTATAAGCATATTTAATAAGTGATGGTTAATTCAAAATCAGCATTTAATTTGAAAGAGAACTTTTGATTTGTAGGATGTAGTAACCTTAGGAAAACTGTTTAAAAAAACGACTAAAAATAGACAAATTTTTGTGTGATATTTTTAAAAAGTTGGTGTGTTTAAATACCTAGTTAATAGCAGAGACCCATGCAATGAACGGTGCTAGTAGCGTCTTAAGAACAAATAATATTTGGAGCACAGACATTTTTTTTTTTTTGGTGCTGTCCTGACATGCACAGTGTTTCCCAAAGAAAATGTTACAGCCATTATAAATTATTAGAGGTTAGCTATGTAAAATTTACTATTTATTTAGAATGTATCAGGAAAAATATTACGTAAGTATCATCTAGTTTGTTCAGATTTGATTATTCAGTTAATAACTGCTCAGTTGTCCTTATAATTATTTTACTTTAGTTTTATGATAAAGCATGATAGCCATAACATCCTTATGTTTAAAAATTGCATAATTTAAATTTAATATAGTTTGCCACTGGATTCTCATGGAAGTTTTTACTTTATGCATATGATTTAAATCAAATTAAATGTAAATCAGATTTATCTCAATAATTCAAAAAGATAGCTGCTATTACCCATACTTTAAAATACAAAATATAGAAAAGAGAAAACTGAAATTCAGAGAGATTGAGTAAAGTGCTTATAGTCATATGGTAAGTCTGGCTTTTCTCATTCATGGGGTTTTAGTGCCCCATGTTTATCTTAACACCACCTCCCACGAAATGGCCATTGCTCATGAGATGCTTTGCCACTAGCTTTAGACATGTCAGACTTTCAAGTATCTGTGGGACATGTAAAAATCAATTAGGTACAAAATCCGAAAATTAGATGTATCCTGGTGGAGGTATAGATAGAGAGTGGTTCACCTATGAGAGGATTAGATCACCCAGATGATACAGTGCAAAGACGGTTATCAAAGGATGCAACTTTTTTTTTTTTTTTCAGGCAAAGCAACTCTCGATTGACCTCACACATTGCAAAGACCTTATCAGTTTACAATCCCTCATTTTTTTGTTTTATTTTATTTGTTATACCTACAGCACCTGGTCTTCCTAGGTGGTCTCCCATCCAAATACTAACCAGGCTCAACCCTGCTTAGCTTCCGAGATCAGATGGGATCGGGCTTGTTTGGGGTAGCATGGCCATAGATAAAAAATGGAACTTGTAAATATGAGCACTTAAGGAATGGGAAAAGAAAAAGGAGATCACATATCCTAGACAGAGAAGGACTGGTGACAGAGATTCTAGAACTAGGAGAGTACAGTGTGTCAGCTGCCAGATATGGTTCTGAAGAGGTGTCGTTTAAGAGTATCAAACACAGGAAGGCGATCCAGGAAGATAAGAATTGAGTCTGTCTGTTGCATTTACAATTACGTGGTTACTGGAGACTTTGGGTAAGAGTAGTTTTAGAGTTTTGGTGAACTGAAGTTGAATTATGACAAATGGATGTCAGGAAGTGGAGTCAGATGCTGCTGGCCACATGTGACTATTGAGCACCCATAATGTGGCTAGCACAGATTGAGGTCTGTTCTAAGTGTAAACTATACACAAGACTCAATATACAAAAGAGATTATGTAAAACGTCACTGATAGTTTTATACTGATCTTTTTATATTGATTGCATGCTGAAATGATAATATTTTGGATAAATTAGGTCAATTAGCATTTATGAATAAAATTATTTTCACATGTTTCTTTTCTACTTTTTTTTTTAATGAGTCTGCCAGAAATTTTTAAATTACATATGTGGTTACATTTGTAGCTCACATTATATTTCTGTTGGACAGCGCTAGTATGCAATATTCTTTTAAGAAGTGTAATGTAAAAAGAGAAGATAGCAAGCAGTTAGCGTCTGGACAAATGTGCATGGTCAAAGGGAAGGACTTTTAAACTTATCTGTGGCCTCCAGAAAAGGAAGCGATTGGAGGGAAGATGAGAGAGGGTTTGACTAATGGAGGGATATTCCCTAAGAGGTGAGGATAGGGAGTCGAGTTTGCAGGTGGAGGCATGGGATTGATCCAGAAGACATTTTATCCTCTGAACTCTGATGTAAGGAGGTGAGAACAGATCTAAATTTAGATAAATATGTAGGTGGGGGTAGAAACAGGAAGTCAAAGGCATATGGAGTATAAAAGACATTCAGGTTTAATGGATCACAGAGATTGAAACTAAAAGGGATTTGTGTGACCTACGAAATTTTTTTGTATTTGGATTATAAATCTTTTTTTTTTTTTTTTTTTTTTTTTTTTGTCGTAGGAGCTTTCAGTTATATAGGAATCTGTTAAGGTAATTGACAATGAAGATTCATAGCTGATGTAAAAATGAAGTGCTGTTCTTGACATAAGTTATGTTATTTATAGGAGAGTTTGACACTGTGCAGAGCCCTTCCACACCCATCAAAGATCTCGATGAGAGAACATGTAGGAGTTCTGGGTCAAAGTCCCGAGGAAGAGGTCGGAAAAATAACCCCTCCCCGCCTCCTGACAGTGACCTAGAGGTATGCTGACTCATCCTCAAAGAGTGTAATACGATCTTTTATTTTTATTGAATACATATTCTGTACTTACAGTTCTATAAAGTATCAAACTTTATATATATATGTGTGTGTGTGTGTATGTGTGTGTGTGTATGTGTGTGTGTGTGTGTGTGTGTGTGTATATATATATATAAAATGTCTTGAAATGAGTGGATCTACTTTGCAGTAGGCATTTTGCAGCTGCAAAGTTAGAGATTTCCTCTATTATAATGGTCAAATTAAAGACAATAATGACTTAAAAATGATTACGCTTTATAAATTCTAGGCCTGAGATAGTTGCATCCTTTGGTTCAAATTGACACAAACAGAAATTTAAAAAATAAAGTCATTATTCATGGGATAATTTTCTGAGTCACACTCTATTTGGTAGTTCTAAGGTAATGAAAGATGTTTAATTGGGTCAATTAATTTAAAAATGTAAAAATCTGTATGGAAAGGAAAAGTTGTCTTCTGAAAAATAGGAAAATTTTCAATCATTTAATACATGTTAAAATTTTTATATCTGTAAATTCTGTAAATGTTTCCATGTGCTATTTTTTGAGGGGTAGGGGGGTGTTGAAAGCTCTTTTGAGATTTATCCATACTAAGCAGTTTGATTCTTATTATGAAGCATCAGGAGAAACTATTTTTAGACATAATATATTACTTCTTAAACAACTGCATACTTCAGTTAAGAAAACAAATTACATTTCCAGATTGAATAAAGTCAAGTAATGGTCATTGGGCCTCTTTCTAAGAATTTATTTCCAACGGCAGCAGATTCAAATGCCTTCAAGGACTTAGAGTGATAATAAATTTGTGAACTGGGTTAAGGAGACGGGAGACTGTGAGGAGGAGGAGCACTGACCCAGTCAAAAGCGGTCTTCCCATCACTGCCTTTGTCTACTACCATTACCACCACTTCCAGTTTCTCTGCCGCAGTCAGAACCCTGACGTTTGTTTGAAATCTCCTAATCTTGAAAAGCTGGTCAATAATTTGAAATCTTTCAAAACACTGTCCAGGCCAAACAACCCATCTGATAGCCTAAGCTGACCCAAGAGTCCATCCGCGCTTCGCAATTTTTATTTAGTCATTACTTATTGATTCTTGTAAATATATTTTTAATTAATTCTTTGCATGAAATGTAAAATTTCATGAATCCTTGAGGCATAAAACTTTAAAAGAGAGTTTAAGCTCACTTGTATCATGAAGTCCAAATATGTCCAAATATGGGTATTAACAGCAAATAAATATTTGGATGAATTCATTCAAATTAAGACATCTGATTTTTAAGCTTGTTACCTGTATCATTCTCTTTGCAGGTTTTACAGAGTTTAGTTCTGGCAAATTTGGGGAAGAACTAATGGAGCAGCATAGTTTTCTTTAAAATGGTATTAAGATTATATCCAATAACTAAATGAGATGTTTTCTACTTATAAAGAAATATCTGCTTCCTTAGAACTTGATAATTCTTTGATATTTATCTTTTTCTTCAGCGTGTGTTTGTCTGGGACTTGGATGAAACCATCATTGTTTTTCACTCACTGCTCACGGGTTCTTATGCCCAGAAGTATGGCAAGGTAAGGAATCAAGAAATTTTACCTCAAGAAATCATGTTAGAATTTGATTTTGTTCAAAAATCAAAAGCCATTTAAAAATGCATTTAAGTGTTTTTGTTGTAGTCTTGTCAAATCTGCTCTTAATTATTTCTTTCCAGTGGCCCATCGTTTTTTTAATGTGAACTGGAATTTTACAAAACTAATTAGAAATTGGATTCCTTTTTCCTTCGTCATGAATTTGAGTTTTCCACATTGAAACCAAGCTTATTATTCTGACATAATTATTTTGGAAAAAAAATTTGTGAATTGGAATGGACTTTAAACATTATAAAATTATATATCACCCTCTAATAAGGGAACTTTAAGAAATCATTTGAATTAATCTGTTGTACCAAATGTTGCTATAGAATACCATTTGAAACAAGGAAGTAATCTTTTATCTGATAGATCATTGGATTTATGAATAGAAGTATTTTTGTAACTTAAGTAAGCTCATAAATAGCACCCCCCTCATGTGCACACACACAAATTCAGAGACAAATGGTCTCATTACTCCTTTTCTCTTTTGCCATTGTTTTCACAGTGAGTTAGCTTCTTATAACCATGCTACTAAATATCTGTGTGAGTGCTGTTTCGAAGACAGATGCAACTGCAACAGGCTTTTCCGCTGGAAACACAGTTGTTTAGGTCATTCCTGTATAAGTCTTTGACTCTGTAGGACTCATAATCTAACCAGTGTCAATTCAAAACATGGTAACCTGCCTTCAATTACTGGATTCAAAATTGAATCTCACTTTGATTCCTTTGCATGTCACATGTACAGAAGTGTCTCTTTGTGTCACATAATTTAATAGGGTCTTATATCAGCTCAACATGCAGTTTTTAGAAATTTTGTTAAGCTTTTCTTCCAGACTAGTAGTGATGAATTGCTCTCATGTATTCCCTCCTAAATTACATTCTTGGTGAATCTGCACTGTGTTTGATTTTTAGTATAAGTAATGAATGTTGCTAAACAGATATGAAAAGTAACAATTTTGTTCAATGACCATTTAGAAGTCTTAGTCTCTGTCACATTCATCATTATCTAAAATAGTGGTCTTCAAAGCAGAATGTATAC
Organism: Rousettus aegyptiacus; assembly: GCF_014176215.1. Taxonomy (NCBI): domain Eukaryota; kingdom Metazoa; phylum Chordata; class Mammalia; order Chiroptera; family Pteropodidae; genus Rousettus; species Rousettus aegyptiacus. Next base: position 162,167,696 of record NW_023416284.1, read on the forward strand.
ATATGTGTCACATACACACAAAATACTCCACTGAGATAAGGAAAGAAAATGTTAATGTGTGCCTATACAGATACACAAACACACACTTGTATCTTGTAGTTTCTATTGCCTGTTTCATAGCAGACGTACTTTACAAATACATGCATATGATTATAATTTAAAAAACATGTATACAGTTCATAAGTAAATTAACTATATAGAAATTTTTGGTGTGCATGCCAAAATTCTATTACCGATAGAGTACACAATCTAAAAAGTTTCCAAGCAATAACCTAAAGCATTTCTTCTGGAATACTTTTGGTTTATGAGGAATACACAGCAAATCCTATTGAACTGATTATAATATTCTGTGCAGCTAAGTTTCATATTAGATAAATGTTTAAAATAAACAATCTAACTTGAACACATGAATCTAAATAAAGTCTCCTTCAAAATAGTCACCATTAGAAGCTCTATCTAAATATCTGTTTTGCTTCCATTATGCCAAATCAGTGGTGAAACTAATTTTTTAGAATTACCTTTAGATTTATAAAATGTTAATGACTTTAACCTTTCATCCTTTTGTGGTAATTTTGATTTTTAGAAATAGTGAGATCATCTGAATCCAAGGCAATGATAAATAAGAAGTATGTGTAGTCAAAACATCACTTTTTTTTTTTTTTTTTTTGGTCAAAAATACCATAAAGTTTCTTTCATCCCAGAACTGAGCATGGCCTTCCATTTGGGATAAGAAGGGAAGCTAAAAACAAGGAGGGGTACCAAACCATAAAAAACATCTTTGAATAATGAAGCTGCTTCCCTGGAGTGACTCAAGTAATTTCAAAAACAAAGTCCTCATACTTCCTGGTGGCGCATGACTGAAATAAACCTGCCGCCTCCCCGTGTGGCAGCTGGATATGCAGCATTTATTCCACATACAAGATCCATTATTTTAAAGTATTGTGCGAAGCGTTGTTTGAATACAAAACAGAAACATTTTCTACACTCAGATGCTTGAAATGGCAGAGCTTACTGAAAGGGTAGGGCACAGTGAGGGGAAGAAGGAAACTAATGTTTATTTAATGCGCACAATGTGCCACACAATAAACATCACAATTTTAAGGGGTAGTTTTTTCTCCTCAACCTATAGGAAACATACTCAGAGAGGGAATAAAATGGGTACAAAGTCACACAGCTAGTTGGTGGCAGAGATGAGTCCTGGTTCCCTGGATTTTTTACCTTAAAGCTCTTGTCGTTTCTACTACAGCACATCACACGGTATAACTAATTTACCATAAATACGACATATAAGTGACTTTTCCTAAAAGGAGTAAGGACAGAAAGTGAGGTACTGTGTAGGCCATTATGTGAATTCTCCTTTAAGTTGGAATAACTCTAATTATCTTCTCTCACACAATTGGGATACTTTCCATCAATGGGTAAATGTTAACTGTTTAGTGAACTAAAGTATGGCAGACAGATACCATCAGTACCTCATCAGTGCAACACAGGAAAAGAATCAGGGGCACTTTTGGAAGGTATTCTAGAACGCCTCCCGTGTGGTGGAGCCTATGTTTAGCATTTCACAAGCATTAGGGGTGATGGTAAGGACAAGAACCTTTGAATCAGGGAAACCTAACTTTGAAAACCCAGAGCTCATGTGTATATCTTTTTGACATGGGGCAAATCATTTAATCCCTCAGTCAATTTCTGTAAACTGGGAACAATATTATCTATAGTGCATAAGAATTAAAGAGAGAACATGTTTCACTGACTTAACAGAACACTTGGTATGAATTAGCACTCAAAACAATTGTAACTGTTATTAATCACTTTCACAAATGTTATCCTACTTAATTCTCATAATTTCTCTGCTGTAATTTATGATGATCTAAATTCCATGGATGAGGAAACCCAGGGGTTTAAGAAACTTGACCAAGGTCACAAAATAGTAAACAGATACACATATTAGAAACCAGTTCAGTCTCAATAACAAGTCTTTGTGCTTTATACTATTCTGGGCTACTTGAAGGGAGCCTGTTGGGATTGTTGATGAATGAAACATTGAAACCTGTAGAAATTTTTGTTAAGAGTTCATTTGAACCGAACTGATGACATACTGGGGAGCCAAATTTTAAATACTATGGAGAATAACAGTTTTCAGTTTCTTTTATGCATCTGAGGTTAAGGAAGTACTGTAAGGAAGATTGCGTGAAGGTGAGAGCAAGGAGAGGGTTAGGTTACAGGATAGTTAAGACTGTGTGCTCTCTTGAGAGTGGTCTGATTTAGAACAAGGTCTGAAAGAGGCATTTAGAAGGCGTATAAATGTAGATGCACATAAAGATGGACAGGGCTTGCTTAAGGCAAAGATAAGCTTTTTAGTAACAAAGTTATATGCCTGGGACCTGACTACCCACAATAGCTTGCCCAATTAGGAATTTATGATCTGATCACATGTGAGGTTACTTTCCATAGAACCTCTCTTTTCATCTACAGACTTGACCATGTTGAATATTGTTTTACTCAGGGCAATTTAAGAAAAAGTGAAAATATTTTTAGGCTCATTTTTTTTCTAATTAAAATGAAAATACCCTTATTGAATTCCATGAAAAAGAACTTAGATGACCTTATGAAAGAAGTCCTGTTCCTGAATGATCCTTAGGCCCATTTAACCTCTTAGCCTATTTCTTCATCTAAAAATGGTTATGGTGCATTTCCTTCCTGGGCTTACTGGGCGGGTTAAATGAGATAATGTGAATATATAAAAGTAGCACACAGCTCTGAAAATTATCATCCACATCCCAAGCTAGAGAAATCTAAGTAAAAATATACATTATTTTCCCCAAATGAGAAATGACTAAAGACAGATACTTCCCTAGATGCAGATACAGTACACAAAGTGGTACTGTGTAGTGGCCTGAAATATAGTGAGCTACTAAGGGAAAATATAAGCACCAGAGATGTAAAATCATGTCTTTACATGGCCACACCTATCTCTTGCTCATCCCTGTCCCCCATAAATTAAATAATAATAAGTACCATTTTCGAGCTCTTGCCATGTTCCCGGCGCCCTGTTAAATGCATTATCTCCTTAACTTTCGCCACCACCCAGTGTGATTGGTTCTTTGTTGCACAGTTTGTAAATGGCACGGCCAACCAGAACTCACATCTCTTTGACATGCTTTTAATTTCTACATTTTTTTGGTCTCAAGTTTTTCCCCCACCATATGTAAAATAAAATTTGTGGAACATAATAATTCAGGAAGGCCATTTTACTCATTTCCCTGTGTAATGAACTTTTTGTGTTTTAATTAAAAAAAAAAAAACTTTTGGAAAATCCTACTTCCATTTATAAATAAATAATTTCATAAGTTTTCCAAGATCTTCCTAATATGTTACCACTCTTTGACTCTGATCAGTTGTCAACACAACATGCTCTTTTTCCAAGCAGAACTATTCTTGGATATTTACCATGATGGCAAATGAGGGATGTCAGTATTTGAGTTCTGCTGCCTATGAAGCTGATGATGGGCTTTGCAGCTGAGCACTAGTTGGCATGTTGAGTTTTCAGCACTGAAACCTATAAAAGAGGAGTTTGTAAATTTGCCAGGACATAGACCAGGAATAATCCATCATCTGTTAGAGTTTCCGAAGATTATTTCTATTTCCTGATTAATTGTATATATTATTTTACCTGTTGAGTTACAATTATTCCTCTTTGGATAAGAAAAGGGTGAAGGGAGCTAAATCAATTGTGCTTTATGGATTTGATTTATTTTGGAGCATTAATATGTCAAATGCTATGAAGCCATGATTCTCTAAAGTTATTCCACAATAAGGATGCAAAGAAAATAGCCCAAGCCAGCGAAAAGGTGGAAGAAAAAGTGAACAGTTGCCTTATACTGTGAAATTAAAATTCAAGCTCCCAAAACTATGTACTCATTTTAGACAACATCTAATATGAGAGCAGTGCTGGGAAAACAGTACATTTCCCAGGATAAATCAATTGGTTACTTTTATATTAAACAATCTATACACAGTTATATAGGAAGACTTCTAAAATAGCATTGGCTAAATTTTAAATTCTAGAATAGTCATAAAGATAAGTACTGACTCAAGTGCATGTCAACTAAGGAAAAGCAACATGATTTAATAGGGAGTGATTACAGTTAATCGAGTGTTGGAGCCATAGATTTGAGGCCACCTGAATGGCAATGTACAGTAATCTCCCCTCTGAGCACAATGGTTAGAGCATTCTCCTTTAGAGGGAGAATGGTCCTGAGTTCAAATTCATACCCACCTCCTACTATGCATGTGTCCTTGGATAGTTTATTTAGTCTTTGTATAAATTACCTTTTATAGAAAATGTGGAAGATAATACAATTAATAATTTGATTAGGAGGGTTAGATGAGTTAATGCATTAAAACTCAGCACATTGCATATCGCAGAGTAAATGTTTATAAGTGTAACCTATTTTATTTGATTTCAAGGGAATTTAAATATTGGGAAACTGAATTTTCAGGAAATTATATTTTCTAAAGAAAAATGCATGTATTTTTATCTGTTATCTCATAATGTGAAATTCTCAGCTCAGTGTTGCAGAGAAATGCAGGGCGACTAGAGAGTGGTTGTGATATATAAAAAGTAATGAAGACAGAATTTACAGGCCTCAAACATTTTACAGTGTTTTTCAAGGTTGTACATAGTATGTGTGTTTGCATGCACCCACGTATATGCAAATAGTATGTACTTCAATATAGTACATACATATATAAAAGTAAAGCCAAATCTAAGTAACATTTCTCAAGCTCTATCTTAGGGAGTTTGCGAGATGGTGCTACCTACTGACTCCTCTTTCAAAGCTCTTCTTTACTCTTTCACTGAGTATATGTTTACTTTAGAGAAATTGTTTTTTCTATTGGATATAATGGCTCCAGGTGATATCATAAATGGCCAAATATTTTACTTTAATAACCTCACTAAGTTATTGCTGGGCATGCATTAGAAAAGGAAAGGATCTTGAAGAGGTACCACACTTATTAACAAAACTAATACGCCAGAAAGATAAGTGGTAAACGAGTTTCTTGAAAACACAAACTCCTAGAAGGCTTTTCTATAAGCTCCCCTGAAGTTTCGGTCCCAGTTTATGATCTCTGTTTATGATCAATGTCACATCTTTGTGAGGTAAGGGAGGGCAGCCAACTTACTTTAAATTTTCTTAAATCATCATCCACTCTCCTTTTTCTGAATTAGTGTCTCACCTACCTTTTTCTATGGCCTTCTAATGTACCACTCCCCTTTGTTCATGACGCTGCCCCAGTTGGTTGTGTTCGTTTGCTGGCTCTGCCATAGCTCTCCTCCCAGTCCTTTGCTTTCTAGCTCATCCTTCCAAGGTCACTCTCCATTCCATCTGGCTGCTATATTATACTATTTATATTGCATAGGATAAAAATGATATTATTTTTATATTTAAAAGTATTTATAACATATGATGGGCTAGAAAGGCTAAAAATAATAAAAATTCAATAAATCCCATCAATCCAAAGGCTCAACAATAGCAATAATATAGCAACTATAATTATAGCCTATTATTACTGCTAAAATTCCCCTTGAAGTATATTTATTATTTTATTAGCTTGATAAATTTGGATGAGCCTTATTCAGTTGGTTTTCTTTTGATTCTAACAGTAGCAGTGGTAGTGGTAAGTTGTGTAATGCCTCTTTCGTGGTTTCTGGTTACTTAATATGAACTCCTGTTTGATTGCAAATATGTTACATGAACACTTGGATTATGAACAAATCCTTTTTCTAAATTTTATTTTATTATTGGTTTCAGGTATACACTACATTGATTAGACATTTATATAGTTTATAAAACCATCCTCCTGATTGCTTTCTCACCTCTGGCTCTTTACCTAGCCAATACATTAATGCTAACTGCATTCCCTATGGCATGCTTCCCAACCCCATGACCATCTATCAACTGCTAATTTTGAATAGATCCTTTTAATCCAGAGCAAGAATTACCTAGTCTTTCACCTTTACCAGCTCCCAGCAGGGAGTTGGCTAAACGACTAAGAAAAGAGTCACCATGGGTCATTTGATCCGTGAAGTTAAGATACAGGTGATCCTTATGGAGGTGAAGGTGGGGTAATGAATGCTTACTCATAACTTTAAGCCGTTTCTAGGGAAGCCTAGTTCCCAAGAAATTATATTGAGCCACCATTCTACTCAGTTATCAGACTGACTCAAGTCTTCGTTCGAGTCGTTGGTAGTACCCCAGAGAGTTAACTCCTGGGGAACCAGAAGGTCATACACGCTGGTCTTCCCTCACTGCCCCATCACTACTCATACCTGTAACCTTCTCTATCTGCTGACTCTGCTTCTTTTACCACCTGAAATATGTTATCTTTGCTTGTTTTCTGTCCATGTATTTTATTTATCAGATAGCTCATCCAGTAATAATATAAATCCCTTTGGGGCAGAGACTTTGCTTATTTGGTTCTTTGCCCTCCACCTAGAATTTGAACATGTCTGACATGTAGTAAACATTCAATAAATATGTGCTAAATAAATGGATGTTCCTGAAACCATTCTCCAGTTCCCCCTGAGAACTCTGAAGCCCACTGCCTATCCATCATAGACAGACATCTCAATTGTAAAGTTTCTCTTTTGACTCATGACCAAATTTTATTTCATCTCTTAGTATTGATTAAAAGAGTTCATGAATCCTAACAAAACCACTCTCTATTCCCACCTTGGTTCATGGATCTAGTCTGTCTTCCTTCTTCTGTCATGGACTTGTATGTCTTCTACTTGTGTGCACAAATCTATTAATGTGTGTCAGGTCCCAAAGGAGTTACTGTTCCAAGAACTTGAGTTATTTAAAAAAAAAAAAAAATTGTCCCCCATTTCTTTAAAAATACATAATGGCTGTCTCTCCAGAGATATTTTTATATTGTGTCCCCAGAGGAGGAATTCCAGCTGATGGCTCAGTACAGGGCAGAGGCCCATAGACAGACAGGCTGGCTCCAATTTATGTTCTCTGCTAACATGGCTTATAGGCATTAGTATTTTTGATATAGAGAAGTACTGTACTTGAACCTGACTTGGTCATATGCTGGTAACATCCAGCTTAGAATCACACATTTAAAGGTCAAGAGATACTCATTTTCTTCATCTTCCTTGTCTCTCTCTCTCTCTCTCTCTCTCTCTCTCTCTCTCTCTCTCTCTCTCTCTCTCTCTCTCTCTCTTCTCTCTCTCCCTCTGTCTTAAACCACATGTCCTGGGAATAGTTTCAGTATTTTAATAGAGTAGTACATAAAGTAAATTGGCAAAAGTTCAGTTTGCCCCATATTAAACTCTGCTGTAGACACTTTGAACCTATTGGAGCTGTTATATATGAAAACATGCATCAGAGCTTCCACAAAACCCTGTTAGCGCCTTTATTATCCTACTTTTTTTCTCTATCCAAGTTTTCACTATCACTTCATTTCAGACTCTAAACTCAACACAACACTCACTATAGGTAAACTGAAAAAAGGCAATAACTAAACTCATAAGGTACCCATAATGCTACAAACATTTAATGAAAATGAGCAAACATCCCTGTATAAAACTTGGGTTCAATCCAGAAGTATATTTAACTCTCAAATGCATGATGAAACCAAGAAATTGCAGGCTCTGGCAGCTCCTTCACAGTCGTCTGGCAAGGCAGAGGGAGACCAACATTACAGAGACCTTGCTAAGGCCACACCCACCAAACTCCTGGTGAGCTCTCCTGGATTCTTACATCTGTGGGTCCTTCAGCTGGAAAAATGTGATACTGTAATCTGCTTACTTAGAATTAACTGTCCCAGTGACTTAGTAAGCTGAGTGTGGGGGTGGGGGGAGTAAAATTAGATATTTGAAAGTAAGCCCTCACTAGACATTCTCTTAGAAACAAGATCACTACCTCTTACAGGCATGGATTTCCTTGGCTCATGGAATGGCTATCCCTAGCCCATCTATGCCAAGCCTTTGGCATGGCGGACGAACAGCTCCCTTTCAACAAGCCTTGCTCTTTGGAAACCTTAGTAAAATGTAGTTGTTCACACTCTAGCACACCTCAAACCTAAACAACCCCAGTTCACAAATGACGTTTTGCCAGAGTGCTTCCTAAGTCCTGGCTCCAGTAGAGTGTATTATGTAGAATCGCCCACAGCTTGAAAAACAAATGAACAGCCCCTTCCAGTGCCCTGGGCTTGCAATACAGTAGAGTGCTCAAATACAGTTTTTATCACACATGCACTGTGCTTACTTGTTAGAGAATTCTTGTTAGTTTTCTAAAAATTATATTCATTTGTATGCTTATCAGATGCACAAAATACTTTCTTCCTGGATTGTCCTATCACTGTTGGGAAAGCATAGAGTTATATATTTCAGAAGTGTTGGAATGGATGAAAGTACCTATCAAAGAGGAACAGTATGTTTTCTCCCGTCCCCGTAAATCTGATATGTAAATGCAAAGAACATGAGGCATGAGTGTAAGAATGTCAGTGATTTTATTTAAAACTTAAAAAAGAAAAATTGGCAAATCAAAGAATAAGGATTTAACTGACCTAGTCTCAAGAAGGAAAACTCTTTAAATAAGACATTTCTGAACCCCCATCTGAAATACATATCTTTAGGGTAGTAATCATCAGAAACATACGGAGTACTGTGGAGATCAGTTTTATTGTCTTGCATCAGTGAACATTCCTCAAAAGCATAGAGCGTCACTAATGGAATTATATGTCTTCATGCTATAATTACATTTGATTTTTTATATTTCTGTAGACTTTTTGTTCATAGTCTCATGACTAGACAGAATATTTACAAGTTTTCTATGTCCACAGCCTATCCAACTCCTTCCCCCAAAGAGAGAGAGGAATTTTTTAACAGAAAAAAGACAAATGTATATTTAAAATTTTTTTTATTCAACTTTTGGAGATGTTCTTTCAACAATAGCAACAAAAACATGAATAACAACAAAATGAAATAAGAAAAAAGAATTTTATACTTGAAGAAAATAGAGCAAGAGTTCAAAAACTGCTTGAGACCCAAAATGGGCACTTCATATTTTTGTTCTTGTTCTTGAAAACTATTCATTGGATAAAATGGAATTAAGTTGATGATTGGGTATGTTGCTCCAAATGATTCTGTCACTGGAGGACAGATGAACCCAGCAACAAAATCAAAGTAGTCTTTCTGCCTGGAGGACAGAAAACCAGGTACTATCATGTATGTGAACAACAAACATCTGTTTTTGAGAAGAATCTCAAGCTGCGATATCCACAGAAGTCTCTAAAGAAGAGATTTAAACAATTAGAAAATTATGTTGACAATCAACATATTATTATCGTCCTGTCTTCCTCTTCTCTCATCTTTAGTCTTAGCTTTGCTCAACACACCCCAGTGACCTCTTTTCTTAGTGTAGCACTCAATTCCTATTCTCTAGGTTTAAATCACTATAGAATATGAGGCTGACACTCACTTCGAACTTGTTACACTCTAGGGTTTCCTCCTCAAAGTATTATGACATATTGCAGTGTAGATGTGGAGTAAGGAGGGGCGTCTACTTGCTAAGTGGAATAAGTTCAAGGGTGTATATGAATACTGCTGGACTGGACCTGGGTTGCATATTCTTATCATAAATTGAAGTCAACTTAGCATTACATTTTCCCAAGTTTAAATACATTTTTTGATAACGCCATTTATTAGAACATTGAAACACACAGTTAGGTACTCTCTCCTTGGATCCTTATAGTCTGGCTCTTGGCCCAGCCACTCAACTCAAATCACCCTCTGAGGTCTTCCAAAATAACTTCTCAGCCAAAACCAATAGTGTCCTTCTAGACTTGTCGGCTTTATTTGAAATCATATTCTTCTCTCTACTAACATTAGGTCTATGCTAGTCTCAAAGTCTCTGGATTTGTTTTTTCTAGGTTTTCTACTTTCTGCATCACCAGAGTCACACCTATAGTGGTTCTCTCAGAGATCATCCAGCTTTGGTCATTTTAAACACAATGTTTGAGCGTAAATTACTTCCCTAACCCTAAACTCTCCTTACTTTTTAAAGTCTTATACCTCTTTATTTCAGGCTTTCAACTGTAGTCCTAGTAAAGTACCAATCCTGGTCTTGATTCTCCTCCACTCCTAACTGCTGTGCAATATCTTGATTTCTGTAAACAAAAAATAAGTCCCTTTGACTCCTTACTAATCCCTTACTTTCATTTAACTTCTACAGATAAATATTTTCTACTTAGATTACGTTTACTGAGTTAATGTTCCTTTTGTTATCCTCAGCCTTTCCCTCTTCATCCCTAGTCAAATGCAGGTAAATATTGCCTGTTGATCAAAATGCAATTCACAATTAAGTGGTTCTTTTATCATGCTCCACCAGCTCCTCTTATCCCACTTCCAGATGACATTGTCCACTCAAGTCCTGCAAACATCCAATAGACCTACATTTTTCGCATTCCTACTTTTTATTTGTCATCATTCTTAAAGGATGTCCTTTCTTTTAACAAGTCTGCTCCATTCTTCACCACCCCATCCAAATAGAGTCCTCTAAAGGACTTTCCATAGAGTGTATGTAAACTGGATCATATGAAATAGCTTGCTTTCTTACTCCTCCTCTCATGAACATATAGCTTTATGTGAAAACGTATCCTAAGTCATCTTTATGTGCTTATAAATCCCTGTAAATTCATAGATCTATCTGTATATTTAGTATGTCTTAGATAACCCTTTGGAAAGACACTTTACAGATAATTGGAAAAAACTTTTGACACTTAAGTAAAACTCCATAGAGTCTCCCCATCCAAACACCCCACAATAATATATATTTAAAATATTTTTATTAATAATATGGTACTAAATTTTACCTTATTATGTGTGCATTTTCTTTTCAGGATCCCCCCATGGCTGTAACCCTTGGACTCCGAATGGAGGAAATGATTTTTAATCTTGCTGATACACACTTATTTTTTAATGATTTAGAGGTAAGAATTTTGAAAAATAAGAATAATTATATCCAAATCTTAAAACTCCTAGATGGTTTCTACATGTGCAGATAACCTCAAGGAAACTGAAAGATAGAAATTTAGCTCAAGAAAATAGTAAAGTTCCTGTCAAGGGAAAAATGGTGTATACAAATGTAAACAGAAGTTAAATTATGTTAATGAATTTTCCATAAGTACTGGCACATATTTAAAACGAAAATATCTCAGAAGAGGAGCAAGTCTGCCTTGCTGCCTCACTGCGCACACCCCTGCACACTGCTTCTTGCCCTCGTAATGTCTCCATCACAACCCATTCAGAGCCTTTGGAATCAGCATTAGCTTTTCCAGATTACTAACCGGGATACTATTTAGGTTAATCACTGGACAGTAGTCACAGATGCTATTCATGGTGCTAACATGGGTCATTCAATTTTGCAAGGAACCTGACATCTAATTTTAGACAACATTATCATTCCTCATTTCCACCCCTTCCAGATAAAATAGTACTGGAGCTATTTACGTAGCACATCTGACTGGTTTGATTGCATTTATTTCCTCTCACTCTCCCCACCCCCAAGTTATCTTTACATTTTCAACCTCAAATGAAGCGAAAGTAAAAACAACAAAATGAAAAGACCCAAGAAAAAATAGCCTCAGGATAGGGAATACGTACTATAATAAAGTATACAATCTGTGTGTTAATGGTCTGAGTTTTTAGGCGTGCAGAAGATGAAACTTGATATAAACGTGTAACTTGGGCACTGGGCAAGAGTGCTTCTCTGTCAAGCGCAGCTATGATGAAAGAGATACCTCTTTCTTTTTTAAAAATGTCATATTTAAATTTATTTTTTATCTCATGGTTTCGTAGTGAAATAAAAGTGTTTGTAATCATATCACGAATGAAGAGGGAGATTATTATACTGAATCCACACCTTGTGCTCGATATTTTCTATTGGACTTTCTATTAATTAACAGCCTTTTGAAATTAATACACTTTTCACATTATTTTTTACAGGTGAAATGGTAGAGTCCACAAGCATAGAAATCACGTTTCTAGTTACTTGCTAACTAAGTGGGTAGACTGGTATTTGAAATTCTGGCATCTCTCTGTCTCCAGAGCACATATTTCAGCCCCCATACTATGCTGACATTAACACAAATGTGTGAGAAAGAAAAGTTAGTCAGTGTCTTCAATATTTTTTTTTTAATTGACAAGGTCTTGAATCCATTTTTCATTATAGTTGTGCTGTTGAGCATATCCCATAAATGTATGTGCTGGAAATCTGTGTAATAGTAATTTTTTTTTTCTCTTCAGTGAGTCACTGTTTTTACTAGATAATAAAATTACTGTCTGTTTAAAGAGGTTTTATTTTTTTTTCCTTAACGGACATTATGAAAAATCAGTATTCCCAGGCAAGTTTTCTAGTTTTAGATAATAGTAGTAATCACCTCTCTAAAACCTGATTTAAATTAATCTTGCTGCTTATTCCTGTCTAGTGTACAAAATGATTTTATACATACATGATAATAGGAAACACATTTTTAACCTTTTGGAACTTAAATCTTTTATGTAGAGTGATAACTTCTTACACTGGTTTTTTGTTGGTTAAATGGCTTAGTCTCATTCTAAAGAGACTTCTAAGATTATTAGTCCTTTTTAAACCTGTAAAAGACAAAGGAAATTTTATGTGGTTTTATCCAAGCTCCACGGTTTTTATTTAATTTCATTAATTATTTTTTACTAGAAATAAATAGAATAAATGACCTATTAGCTATTTTACTGGCACATTAGAAGACAGATGGAATAAATTTACCACCCAACTTTTAACAGAACAATAAAGTGACATGGTGAAAGTAATATATAATAAATTTGCAAATACCGTTAGCAAGTTTGACATGGATATTTGCATCTCAGAAACAATGATCAGCTATGGTGCTTTAAGAATTTTAATTTTGGATTACATATTTTATAAGATAATTTAAAAAATACCTGACAGGATCTGTGGTGGAAATATCAACTGAGAAAATATTGATATTGACTTTTTCTATAATTATAGCTTTTTAGTTGTTTTCAAATGTGACAACAATTTTATTTGACTCAAACACAAAACTTAGTATCTAACTTAATCAAAGAAATGATTGGGTCTCTGCATATAAATTGATCAAATTCTCATACATCTACACACACACAAGCATGGCACACACACACACACACACACACACACACACTCAGATGAAGTGCCCAGGGAAACTCAAAAGCTTATTATTGACTTAAGTGAGATAAACATTAAAACTAATAAAATCTAAATAGCTTTCAAGATCATTCAGGGCAGTTACATACATATCCAGTATCCTCCTGCATCTGATTTTGAAACTCTATTTTCACCCAATTTTTTATTTTAGTAGACCTCTCATAAGCACAGATTATCATGTGCTTCATAACTAATATTAAGCTATTTCTGTTTCTGTCAAAGAACTTCCTCAAGAACATAACTCCATCATTAGCCTATTGTTCTATTTTCTTTGTGTATTTAATCCTTCAAGGTTTCTTTTCTTAACCTAAAAATCTAATTTGAGACTCAAATCCTTCAACAGATACTGCGACATATGTAGTAGCAGCTGCTTTCACATAATTCTTTAGAAGATACACATTTGAACCCTCCTGATAGACACTTTGCTATATCCTGCCCAAATGCAGAGAAGGCAGATGCTCACACTCCTCCCCAAAGAAGAGAATTCTCTGTTTAAATAAAATGTTATTTCAGTTAGAATAACTTCCAGAAAAAGAAGGCACCAGGGAGTTCAGGCTCGCAAAAGTGAGAAACGACTGCTGTGGGTTATAAATGATAAAGATCAGTGACAACCTTGAGGTTTCCTTATGAAACAAAACAAAAGGATGTAAGATTAGTATCAGAATTATCCCAAATGTTTGAGTTCTTATACTGAAACTTGTTAAAACCAAAGCATTATACTGTTTTTAGTATTTCAGATTTGGGTGAAAATGATTCCTGCAAAGTTCTTCTGCATGAAAACTAATCGAAGAACAATTATTTAGATTTTTCTAAAAATGTAAGTGATTGAAGTTCAGGCTTTTTCACTGGGCTGTAATCCTTAGGCAGGAGTCCAGAGTCAATAAGCATAGTTAACTAGGCATAAATTTAAAGAGAAGTTCCATTTGGAGAAACCTCAAACATAACTTCAAATATGGAGCTCATGGTCCAATAAGTTTGATATACTGATGTCCTCAGGAATAAAAAAAAAAAAAAATGAGTTTTGGGGTAAAATTAATCATATGAGTTAATACTAGAGGAATTTCTCTAAAAATTAAGATGAGAGGATATTAAAAATAAAAATAACATCTAATTACCAGGGTATTTCATAAAAATTTCCTCCCACCTTTTTTTTAGGCACCGTTAGTTGTAAGAGACATGGAAATTATTTACATGATGAAAGATTTCAGAACTTTAGTGGAATGAGCAGCTTCATGTGATGCCATTTTAGTAGTGATTTATTCACTCTTCATACTTACAAGAATGTCACCATCTCTAAATAAGAAATAACCCCCATCATCTAGAACTACTTTGCTGCCTTCATATTCTGGGAGAAGAAATTTATTTCCAACTTTCTTGCTAACTAGTTAAATCTTTCCACTCTTTCCTTTAGAGCCCAATCCAACCGCTACCACTGTTGCTTGTAGTACTTACTGTTCCCTGTGATTTTTCTGGAAGCATAATGCCTCCTTTGGTTCAAGTTCGGGCTGTACTCCTTTCAGCGAATGCTCAAAAATACTCAAAATGGGGAAGAATCGTTCTGAATACCTGTCCCGCCATGACTCTTGTGACCCCAGTTCTTACCCAATTCTCTCACCCTCTCCACTCTTTATATAAATATCTTTTTACAGTCCTTACCATCTATAATATTATTTCATTTGTCATAAGTTTGCATTAGAAAATTTAAATGATTGTGGTAATTCTGTTAAGAACTATCATTTGTTTAGACTTCTGCCATTTATTCAGCAAAGACGCATTGAGCGATTTCTGTGACAGATTGTGCCTCAGGTGGGGGTATATCTGGGTGACGGAAACATCCCCTTCTGTGCCCTTCCTTACCTATGAATGTAGGTGGAGACTTATTCAAAACTTACTAAACACTTAATTTATGTAAGTTATACGAACTTTTAAAATTAATTTACCTGGATTCTCAAGTTATATACTAAAATTTTATTGATTGGTCTAGTCATTAAGTTTTATATTTTAAAAGACACCTGAGTCAACTGGTTCATTCTCAACCTGTGACAGGATCTAATAATCTACTCCATGTGGAAACCTGGAGATGAGATATTAAATATTTCACTGCCAGATACTTTCAAGTCCTATAATGAATAAGCTGAAAAGCCTCTTTAGTATGGCATTTTACTTTCAAAGTTAATGATTTTTAAAATTGGTTTTTAATGGTTTAGACTATGCACACAGTCAGAATCTGTGAGAATGACTGAAATAGTTCACAGTGGGAAAAGAGGCCCCAAAGGCTAAACCATATTTAGGAAGTACTAGGTATTTTAAATACTCTAGCCGAATTCCACCTTCAGATTACGTTCTATTTCACTGGAACTTTGCAGATTATTTGAAGATAAAATAGGACTTTTAAGAACAGCAAAGAATTAAATTCCTGTCCAGAAAAGTTAGCATTTGTTCTGAGCATTGTAGTTTTGTCAAGTATATGGGTATTTGTACCCAAAGTTTATTTTCCTCTGAGTCTGTAGCACATTGGAGATGGTAAATCCTCATTATTTACCTTTTACTTATAAGAATTCTTTTCAGTTTAAAGATTTTAAAATTTGAACAAAGGAGGAAAAATAAAATAAAATAAAAAACCAATGGCTTCTGTGGCTATTAGCTTTTTTTTCTTTTTTAAAAGACCAGGCCTTTAAAAATAATACCAGCATGGTTCCTTCATGGTGTCCTTAGCACAGCAAAAAAAGCAAGAAGTCGTAGAAATCTCACAGAACAACATAATCATCAAGCGCTTCTGTTTTTGCTCAACAACTAAGATGGAATAGTAACTGCCTGAGATGTTCAGCCAAACAAGTTTCATGTATCTGTGTATCTTCAGATTAGTTTTGCTTCCATACTTAGGTATGCACCACAGTAATGTAGAAATGGCTAAGAGTAAACACCATTGATTATTATAAAGATACAAAAGAGAATGTCTTAGCAATAATCTTAAGACTAAAATTATTTTTAAATTGTTCTAAAGAAATCTACACACCATATGCTTTCAGGCCCCTTTTTATGGCACTCTTGCATTTAGATCTTGCAGGGGAGAAACGGTGCTATTTTTTTTCCCCCCAGCGGGATGGGAGGATGGACGGGCAAATGCTGCCCTCTTCTGGCTACTGCCAGATCAAAGAGAAAGGTGGAAAAACCAAACGGGGTGACCAGCATCACTTGAAAAACAAATAGCGTGTCACTTCTGGCCTTTTGGCTAAGATGAGGTGTAGAAAAACAAATAACGTTTCCAATGTTTTTAACAGGAGTGTGATCAAGTTCATATAGATGATGTTTCCTCTGATGATAATGGGCAGGACTTGAGGTAAGCCATGCCTTTTAGTATGCTACTTCCTACAGAAATTCAGCTGTGGAGTTTTGCACATGTAATTATTTCTTTTATTTCTTTTTAATATATTTTGGGTGTTGCAGTACCTACAGCTTTGCAACTGATGGCTTCCATGCAGCTGCAAGTAGTGCAAACCTTTGTTTGCCAACAGGTGTAAGAGGAGGGGTTGACTGGATGAGGAAGTTGGCTTTTCGTTACAGAAGAGTAAAAGAATTATACAACACCTACAAGAACAACGTCGGAGGTATGTGCGGTTTTTTAAATCGAATACAGGCACTAGATAGAGGTAGAGCTTGAACTGTAGTTCCATATTCTATATTAAGGGTATCCTGCTGTAAAATAAATTATCAAGAGCTCATGACAATCTCTATTGACCCAGAATTTTAAGTGTCTGAAAGTGGGGGCGGGGGAATCTAACTGCAAAATAAAATCTGCAGCTCTGTCAAAAGAATCAAGAATTCTTTGTCCCCAGATATTTGTTCAAGATTCACAGCAAGGTGTTTAGTTTACCTGCCTTCAGCTGGGACACTATCAGTGAAAATCAGACAGAGGAACTGTTTAGGGCAGAGGGAAGAAGACCTGTTTAAAAATATAAACTCCCCAGTCATTGAAGCAGAGTTGTCAGCAATCATTACCTGTTCAGAATCCTATCAGAAATAAATATAAACAGTGCTTTATGTCACTTCAAAGACTTCAACATGTCTATTTTATACCTTTAAAAATTGCATGTTGTCTCACAGTATATCTTTCCCATGCATAGTGTTAACTGTGATCATCATGATTTTTAAAAGTTCAAATATTCTGTAGGTAGTATACCCATCTGTATATTACAAGTGATGTCAACACCTGTAACATCAAAGCTAAGATCCAGGATATGCTTTTTGATATAATAAACCTTGATGATCTATCTTATTAGGATCATTTTTAGGGCAAGATCCTAAGATTAGTCAATGAGATCATATAAGATTCTCCTCCCAGGATTTTTGTTTGTTTATTTCTTACCTTTTTTTTAAAGGATGATTGAGGAGCATAAACCAGTATCTAAAATGAATGATACAGCTAAATGTACTTCTGCATACTATGCATAATGTATATTCACATACATGTCATAGAATACAATATAGTTAATAAAATGTTTACCTATAGTATATAAATTACACACATCCATACTTATCATGAGGGTGGGACAGTGTGTTCACCTTGTGTGCCCAGTGCCTCGCTAGCCTTAAGACACATAACAAATGGTCAACAAATACTCAGTAACTACAAGAGAAAAAAAAAAAAATATGCACCTATAGACAATAATAATGTTAGAACTGAAAGAGAGCTTTTAAAATGGAAGACCTTCATTTACAAATGAGGAATAGGCCCCTTCAGGCTTCAGACTTGCCCTGGGTTCTGGAGCGACAGCTCAGGTTTCCTAATTTACTTCAATGGCCTATACAAGACACTTTTGTAAAATCAAATAGGCATTATACTTAAAATCAATTGTAGGCAATATGTTTAAAATAAATATCCTTTGGGAAAATAGTAATTTTTATTATTCAGTATCTTATTATTTCCCTCTTGAAAAGTAGTATTAAAATTATTTCAAGTTAACAAGATTACTAATAAATGATGTTATATCTTAAAATGTCTAAACAATGACATAAGAGTTGATTTTCTGTGACATGTTAGCATTTCTATATTGAATAAAGACAAATGAGACTTGCTAGATGCTAGAAATCTTGATTTAAAAAATCATCCAGCTGTATATGTGCTCCCAATATTCTGAAATATGATTAAAATAAGAATCTTTTGTGATAGATTTGCATAATCTTGTTTTATCATATAAGCAAGGGCTGAAATAAAAAATTAGCATGCCTACTTCTTTTCTTATCATAACTTCAGTAGTTTTCAACGATTGTCTATAACTGTCAGAATTTTCAACACAATTTTTAACTTCTTTTTATAAAACAAAGTATATGTGATAGCTTTGGCACTAATATTAGAAACACTCTAAAATCTACATATGATAAAGCCATTATTACTCTCAAAATGGTAATAATTATGATTCTTAAGAAACTAAACATTTTCAGACAGCCAAAATATGTAAGGTATGTGACTGTCATAGGAGGCTGGTAGACCTGACTTCTCCTCTGGGCCTGTTGTTGCATCACAGTCTTGGAATGGGACCCATGCACAGAAGTGGTCAAAACTCCTCAGAGGATTGGCATCCACAATTACAGATTCTAGGTTCAATGAAGGCAGAAACTGTGACCCACTTTGTCATTGTTACATCCCCAGTTTTTAGCCCAATACCTGATATCTAGAACTTGTTCAATAAATATTTGTGAAATAAATGGATAATCAATTCTGAAATGATGTATTAGTATTGATATAAATCAGTCTCTCTCTCTATTTCTGATAAAGGGTGGAATAAAAATTATCTATACTCAGCAGAAGGGAGACCAAACTAGGTATTCTTGAAAAAGGTTCATCTCTTGACTCTGCCTTGCCTTTTGGTGTTGCAGGACTCCTTGGCCCTGCCAAGAGAGATGCATGGCTGCAGTTAAGGGCAGAGATTGAAGGTCTTACAGACTCCTGGCTAACAAATGCACTTAAATCTTTATCGATTATTAGTACGAGGTAAGTGGTCTTGTTGCAGTTTCTATATTTATTGTATTGAAGATATAGTACTGATAGCACAACATTTATAAAAATGTTTTAATTCCTAGACTATTTTAGAGTTTGAAGGGACCTAACAATTCACCGAGTCCAGTGATTTTCAATCTGTATGTGTGCATATGTGTGTGTGTTGGGGTAGAAGATGGGGTTTGCTGCTTCTCAAAATAACCAGAAGATCCCATCTCTCTAAACTTCTCTCCTCATAACCACTGATAATCTCTACAGGAAGGTCATGTGACTTTTAATGGGGGGAAAAAAAAGATAGCACTGTTCGTGACAAAGTAAAGGAGATGATGGCAAAATAAAACAATACTATTTATACAAAGAGTACATGTTGTAAGTCGTTTAGATCATTAGAGATAATAAACATCAAAAAAGTTTTTAAAAAGCTCTTGAAAAAAATTATAACCTTTGGGTTCTTTGAACTAAAAGGGAAACACTGACTTGTTAGTGTATAGAATTGAATAGACCTATAATTAGTCGAACACCATGTGCCATAAATCCTAATCGATAAAATAAATCTAGAAAGTGATAGCTTGTAGGGTGGGAATGAATCTTTGCACTATCCTATTCCTAGTTTTATTTCTGAGTTAGATGAGTAAGTAAAATCGTGCTTAACAAATTTGTGGGTAACACGGAATTTAAAAGAAAAACTATTTGGACTGTGATTGAATCAGGTTATAGAAAAACTTCGGCAGGGTAAAAGGAAAGTCCAGTATCCAGAACATGGAAGTAAATGGGTGTGTGTCAAATCTTTCTACTCATGATTTCTAGCTGTGCTCCATGACCAGCAACTGCACTGATAGCAGAAGGCCTAAACGGGGTGGGGAGGGAGTAGTAGCTTCCCGTGTCCAGGTGGGGAAGCCAGAACAGAATACTTTGCTCAGTTCTAGGTACCACATTCCAACAGAGGCTATGACATATTTGAAGCATCTGTGTCTAGCAAAGTGGCCAGAAGGGTTTAGGCTGTGGAAACCACATAAAAGGAACAGTTGAAGAGAAGAGCTGAGGATTTTAGTCTAAAGAGTCGTCTATGGAACAGTATTACCGATTCAATTGTTTGAGATATTAGGCAGAAATAAATTACGTTTCTCTTTGTGTCTGTAAAGAAGAGGATTAGAACTAATGAGTAGGAATCCTAGGAAAGGAATTTCTGGCTCCACCTAAGGAAGAATTGTCTAACAATTAAAGCTGTTTTAAAATGGGACTTCCTACCTGGTGATCTCTGTAACTGGTGACATGGAGACCAAAGGTCAAGAAAGCTGGGAAGTGAGGAATCCTGAGGCCCTGGAATTGTGTGTAGAATGTAGTAGAATTTCTCTGGGGAAGAGTTCTCAACAGCTTTTATTATTTCTAAAAGAGGTCCCCTAGATAGTTCAAAAACAAAGGTTATTACATTATTATAAAGATTATATATATTAGATATAATGTATTACATAGAGATTATTATTAAACACTTAATCTTAAAGGAAACAAAGTATAACAAAGAAATGAAGGGTAAAATAAGTCATGCACTGAAGATTTCATAACCATGAAATTTGATAAGTTATCCCCATATATTACCATATTGGTGATTTTCACAAAATGTCTGCGATAGCAGAAAAACAGATGCTTATACAAAATATTGCTAATTAGATATCAGAGCCATTAGCAAAGTTTGTACCTCTGTCTCTACATCCTCTTGTGTGAATATAGTCAAAGGATGTAATCAAATTCACAGAAAAAATTTATATGTAAGGGAGCATTACTTGTAATATTGAAAAATCTAAAACCATTTAAGTGGCCAAGCTTAACTTTAAAAAATGATGGTACAGTCACATGAGAGAGTAGATTGCACACATTATATTTTGTTGGGAGAAGAGGAATAATAGATAATATTGCATAAATGGATAGACTTATAATATAAGCAAATGTAAAAAGTGAAAATACAAAATTATGTACATAGTGTGATCCTAATGGTAAAAAAAAATCTGTACACAAACAGAAACTATGAAAGTAAATGCACAAAATGAGGGAAACAGCTACCATCTCTGCATGGTTAAATGATGTTTTTCATTTTCTTCTTTATGTTTGTCTGCATTTTACAAATATACATGCAGTTTCTAAATATATATATTGTTTGTAATTTAGAAATTACCGTGCATTACAAGTTGCATATAAATATATGCAATGTTCGTAATTAAGAAAGGAATAATTCCAAATATCACACTGTATAAGTGGTGAAGCAAGATTTTAAAACTCAACTTAAAAACTAAACTTAAAAAGAAAAAGCCTGTACTTTATTTTATTCCACCATGTTTTCATTCTGTAACTTTCATCTATATGTGACATTGAATAACACCTTAACAAAATATTATGTAGAACTGTGTCACAATTTAGTAATGAGTTTGTATATTATTAATAATAAGCTTTTATTTGGGGGAGTTTCTGTCTGGTAATAAGCAAGTCACTTCCTAGGTCTTTATTTCCTTAGCGGTAAAGTTAAGGATTGTATTGATGATAACTTATTAAACTTCTTTACTCCATATAAATCAATAAACCTCATCATTAGCTTCAAGGAGCCAGAGATTCTATTATAAAATCATGTCTAAGGAGATAATTTAGAAATGAAAATATTTTAAAAGGCTATAATTATAAAGGTTTTATAATTGTTTTTGAATAAATTATAGTTTTTCCTTACATATGATATATCTAAAGAATATAAAGCATAATATTAAGCGTACTGAGGGGTAAACATATACATACCCATGAAAAATTAGCATTCAGTTTCTCTTCTAAGTTACCATTGAGACCAGGTTTCTGAACATCAATCTAGAGAATTCTGGAGACTATTTTATGGCCCTTACGAATATGTATTAAAGGCTCATGATATAAAAGAGTTAATAAAGATTCATGGATACATGCCCTCAGATTCCCAATTTCATGAGCGTAGTTTTGAGCCCCTCAAGACAGGTTAGATCAATTTCTCCATAATCCAGAAGGAAGGGTTAAGTCTCTTTTAGGATCTCTGCTTCATAATTCCCATTCTCTTGGTGTCTCCTTTATCTCCCCCCAGTGCTATCATGAAAACAACAGATGTAAATTGCAGAATGGGAGAGTCTCACTCTCAAATAGTAGGGCCTTTATAGACAGATTAAAACTGGGGCAATTAAGTGCAATTTGCCCTTTGTTGTTGCTGAAGAGGAGATTCAGACATTCAGTCCCTTCTATACTAAATAAAGATCCTCTCCACTTTAACTTCTTCAGGATCTCATCTGTCAGCCCCTTGACTGGACTCTCTGCACTGTTCCTTGTACAAAATCCAAAAACTCCTGTTACCCAACCTATCACCTTCTTTACTTTCCCAGGCTCTGAAAACCCTGGGACACAGAGTCCTATCACCCTAAAAATACCTGCTCTGGATACTTGTAACCCTTAGAGCTAGGCCATCCCCCCTCTGATAACCTTCCCATGATTACTGAAGGCTGAGGTAGGTATTCTTCTCTGAGATCCCACAAGGACCTAAAAAGATCTTTATTACAGAAGATATTTCATCTAGCAGATATATATTGACTTGTTTCTCTCCATGTCTAGCTCGTGATTTAGAGGGAAAGAAAAACATCATTCATCTCCAACTTCTTTTTGCCCATTTTCTCCTCTTTCCCCTATTTGGGGAGGTATTTCTAGCACCTGTCATGGTGCCTGCCAGGTAGTAGACACTCCATAAATAACTGTTAAATGATTTAAAATTTAGGTCATATTGGGCTATTTATTATGGAATTGAGAGACCACAGCAGCAATTTAAAATCTGTACTATTAGAAGATATTTAGTATTAGAAAACAAATAGTGTATTTCCTCCCTGTCGTAGGAGTAACTGCGTAAATGTCTTGGTAACGACAACCCAGCTGATCCCAGCCCTTGCGAAGGTTCTACTCTATAGTTTAGGAGGTGCTTTCCCCATTGAGAATATTTACAGTGCAACTAAAATAGGTAAGAAAATTATTTCTAACTCTGTGTGAAATGTGTTCACTTCTGTGCTTGGGGGATTTTCGTAATGTGTGTGTCTGCATGATTCCTTCTTTCATCAACTTTGCTGTTAGACTATCAAGCAAATTTGGACAGTGCTCAAATAACAAAGGCCTCTGCAACTCATTGTATATGTGCAAATTTTATGAAAACTGCTGCCTAGTAAAATTCTGAATTCAGCCTCTGGATAGTTCTGACTCATTTATGTATGTATATTTTTATACGTGTATATTTATATACATTTTATATATGTATATATATTTATATATGTATGTATATTTCACTTATACATAAATGTATCTATCTTATCATGGCACATGTTATCTGAGTAATATGCAGTATCTCTAGCCATGGTTTTTAATATTTTATTTAGTATAGTATATAGCATTTCATCTTTGCATGCGCAATAATCTAGCTCTAAAATGAAAATACTATTTTGGCATTACAGGCGAGTGTCAGATGGATTGAACTTGTCTGTAATTCCAGAAAAAAAAAAAAAGAACTTAATGAATCGGAAAACATAATTAGAACATTCATAACACATAAATATTCAAAAACAAAATTTCATCAACTTCTGCCATCTTGAAAAAATTAAAAGAAAACAGCTCATGTATTCGTCTGTCAAGGAAATGCCTGGGGAAATAGATGGGTTGTGTAATGTGCCCTGAAGGTCAACAAACTTAGGCTCTGGCACCTTGACAAGAGAAGTTCAAAATCCTAAAATCCTCTCCCCAAAATAACCCACCCTGGGCCTTGCAGAGTTTGGACACCCGCACAGGCCAAAGGATGCCGCAGCTGTTTTGGGAGGACAGTTAAAGAGAGCCAAGCTTTCACAAAGTAAATGCTGTATTGTCATAAGGACTACAGTTCAAAGCCCTGATATCAACCCCATTTGTCTTCCTGTAAACATATGTGTTTATGCTAGCAGGATTAATATATAGAACTCAATTTTGCTTTTTGATAAATCAAATAAGTTTATACCAGCGAAAACTTGTCTTTTGGTAACAACAGTATTTTTTCTTATTGGCCAAATTATACTTTATGTTTAATGTGAAAAAATTTTTTTTTTAATTTTTTTTTAAGTTAGTATTTTGGGGAACTATCAGATTAAGAATAAATGCAAAAGTAGCCATGATTACATGAAATTCTGGGACTGAAATTCAGAGAATAATGCCAATGTTAAAACAGCAAAGAACTTATAGAAATTCCACAGTGTTATTTCCATAATGTATCCAGAGAAGACTGCCACCAGAGCTGTGGTCCAATCAAACAGCATCCTTAGTACAATTAATCTGAGCACACTAGCCCCCAGCCACTTGAAGAAAAAAGTTATATATCAAGGTAAATCCATATCTTAGTATTTCTTCTTTTTCCTTATAGGTGAACCTTCCATTTTTTGCAAAAATGTTTTCAGCTGATTTGTGTAACTATTTAAAATAAACTAGATAACACTGATATATAGAATTTAAAAATAAATGTTGGAACTTATAGTTGCTTATCAAGTTGCTTATTCTTTTGGTGGAGTGAAAGATACTAATATTCGTTCTGGGTCAAATGCATAACCCTATAGAGTTTTTTTGAAGCATGGAACACATTTGTTTTATAATCTGTCCCAAGTAAAGACTTACATTATTCAAAAATATTTGTTGATTGCATTAACCCAGAGGTTGCAAGCTAGTTTAAGTGATTGATGTTCAAGAGAAATTAACTTAACACTTTATGAATCTTTAGGTTAATGAATGCAATGGCTGGAAGAATAAGCAGTGCATTATTTTTCAGGCAAGGAAAGCTGTTTTGAGCGTATAGTGTCCAGATTTGGCACTAACATAACTTATGTTGTGATTGGAGATGGCCGAGATGAGGAGCATGCCGCTAACCAGGTAACTTCACTCTGAACTTTATCTTGTTTATCTTCCAGGAAAAGAAAGTTGCTTTGAACGAATAATGCAAAGGTTTGGCAGAAAAGTAGTATATGTTGTAATTGGGGATGGTGTAGAAGAAGAACAGGCAGCAAAAAAGGTAACCTGTCTCAAACAATGTTGGTGTGATACTTCTAATGCAAGCTTTTTTGTTTGCATTTCTGTAGTTTGGCCCAATGGCAGCTTGACAAATGATTTATATTTATAAATGCAAAGCAGTAAGAGCATGAGGTTAATACTTACATTCAAATAAACCATTTGGAGTCTAGCATTTTTTACCTGAAATTTTATAGGAAATGCAGGAAAATTTACTTGTGTGTGGTGTGTGTTTGGTGTGTGTGTGTTTAATATACACAGATATAATGGTCTGTAAGAAAAATGGGGAGAAATAACCGTATTTAAACACACGACATTTGATAAGATAAAGAAGTTTAATGAGCTTCTTAGAAAATCATGACTTCAGTTCTTATCCTTTTTCTTATCCATCCTCTATACCATATGGTCCTGTGAGTGCCTAGTAGTAAGTGTGTTCCTTGATGCTAAATGCTGAGGGTAGATTTAACAGCTGAAGGAGAAACTGTCATGAGACAATTTAATAAACGCTATTGGAATGGGATGTACTATGCAGATCTTTTTGTGCCAATTTGTGGTAGAGACTTAGAAGCAACATGCCTCACATCTTCTAGAAGAGTGATGTCTATTTTGGTGAGCCATTGGTACGTGATTGAAGCCAAGCAGCTGGCTTCGAACATATTCAAAAGATCTCACAGGCCCTAGGCATTTAAATAAGCCTTTCATCTGGCCTACATTTTTAAAGAAGAAATCAAGGCAGTTAAAAATCATTAAATGGTTGGTCCCAGATCAAAAGAGGAATGATATCAGGATTGGCCCAGACACCAGACTATCAGTCAGCACAACACCGAGAGTTACCGCTTCCTCCTCTGAATGATAGCGAAATATCATCTAGCCAGGATAAAAGTGATATAATTTATAACACAAAGCAAAATGATGAATTAGTATTGTGAAACAATGACATATCAGCTTATATCATCTAACATAGCAAGAAAGTTGTTCTTTTTATCCCAAGACTTCAAATCATTAT
The DNA here is from genome assembly GCF_014176215.1 of Rousettus aegyptiacus. Taxonomy (NCBI): domain Eukaryota; kingdom Metazoa; phylum Chordata; class Mammalia; order Chiroptera; family Pteropodidae; genus Rousettus; species Rousettus aegyptiacus. The sequence goes on from NW_023416284.1 coordinate 162,194,010, forward strand.
CCAATAAAGCTTTAACTAAATACATGTACTGGGTGTTTACCTGATTAGTTTTAAAAAAAAAAAATCAAAATAAACAGTTTCCTAGAAAAGTTTCAAGCTATAGTAGAAAGATAAAGGAAATGATTTATGTTCATAGTCAATTCAAATCAAGCAAAATGGACAAAGAGCTTCCACTTTAGAAGGTTTGGTAACATGTAGGAAGCTCTACTTGAAATTCCCTATGTTTTTCTCTAACATCAAGGGAGCTGGTACAGGCTCGGCTTCCCACAGAGCGCCTCAGTCTTAATTAGCAGTGTCAGTGACCCTGGACAGCACACTGGCCCCTCGGACGTTTCGTATGAGGTCAGGGATTCAGCCTCAAGAAATAAACCTTTTGTTGCTGACTACTATTTGAAATCTTTCCAGTTGCACACGATTAAAATATCTTCTGGAGTTTATCAGTGTCTTGAGTCCTTGTTGTTTTGATTTTTCATTTTGGAACTATAACACACAATGAATAGCAGTCAAAGCAGCTACTACAGGAAACGTTTTCCAAGTCTTTTAGCCCACGTGAAGTTCACACATATTCGGGTCAGGGCTAATAAAATTCTCTTTTCCAAACCAGAAACAGTATATGCTTTTGAAAATTAAAATGTGTAAAGTCTACCCCCGTTGTCCAAGGTATGAAAATTAGACTTAGTATGCCAGTTGTTATAATTTCTGCTTTACATCTAAAACTTTAGGAGAAAAAGGCATGACTACAAGAGGATAATAATCTCAGTTAGAATGCTGTTTCCAAATGGTTGTTTATGTAGGTACAGTTTTGGTGATGGTGAAGGCTTATAGTTCTATTTTGAAATGCAGGTGGTTGGTCTATAGTATCCAGAATGCATGCTTTTCTTTGGATGTAGCTGTAATTGCATGTGCATAAATATTAAGTACTATTTTGTTATTAAAAATAGATCTGAGCTGAATGAAAAAAAAAATGTACACCTAGGTGAATTTCTGTGCTTTAATTTTACCTCAAAACATAGTCATATTTTTTTGCAAATGTTAAGAATGTATAACCACATTCTCCTATAGGAATATATAATTTGAGCCATATCTGTCATTTTAAAGTTTCTAGAAGCCACATTAAAACAAGTAAAATGGGACAGAATTAATTTTAGCAATATATTTTAACCTAATATAACCAAAATATTATTATCTCAACACCTAATAAATATAAAAATTATTAATAGTATGTTTACATTTTTTTTACATTCTAAGCCTGAAATTCAATATGTATTTTGAACTGGACTAGCCAAATTTTAAGTGGTCAGTTGCTACATTGGACTAGCAGCTACCACATTAGACAGCAAGAAATTATATAATATCAGTGATTATTATTTTAGTGATTTTATTAATAAAATACATTCTCCGTGTTTTATTTTCATTATGCATATAAATAGACTATTATGTGAACACATATCGTGTGTGCGTGTATATATATAAGTATGTATATATTATATATATATATATATATATATATGTTCTTTAAGATATCCACAGTTGAAACTTACAGATAATGCTTTGGTTTTGTTAATTACTCTAGTGTAGTGTTTCTTTTTTTCATTATTGTCTACACTGGGGTTGTTTTAGACATTTTTTTCCTGATCACACCCCTCTGTAAATTTTAATACTACACATAGAGCAGACACTGGTTTGTTTGTATAGGGCCACAAACCATTGTAATGTCTAAGAACTTTTGCCCCACGAGAACACATTTTTGTGCTCTTGGATGTGATATCTTCCCCCACTGCGAGTGGTTACTAGAGTGCTTTCTCTTAAATCTGAAAGAAATCGGTCAGCTGTACTGACTTTAGTTAGTTACCCCAGACCCCAGACCAGGAAGAAAGTTGAATATCCCATATTATTTTCTGCCTTATGTAGCCCAGCTTCAATATTTTTTATGTAGAAAGGAATTCATGCCCTTTCTCTCAAAACAGACAAAAAGACCTTGGGTTTAGGAAAGTTTATCATTTTTAAATTTTATTTTTAACTTAAGAGATGGACCTTCAGGAGTGATGTAGTGATTAAAACTTGCTTTCCATCAACTACATAGGATTTTGATGTCCAGCTTGCTTTCCCAGATGCTGCTGTTTGTAATGACAGTTTCCAGAATAAATATTAAGCTACCTAAGAAATCTCAATATTTGCTTTTCCTATCATTAAAATCCAGTTCAGATCTATTTCTCTGTTATTTTGACAATGCCATATTGATGCTACCAAGTCTTTAAATATGATCATCCCTCTCTTAAACTCCCTTCCTTGAACTTGGGTGGACTACACATATTTGTGTGTGTGGCTACTTCACTGAGACAATAGTTATGATCTCTCTCCATTCCTTCCCCCTCTCTCTCCCATCTCTCCCGCTCTTTACCACACAGCACAACATGCCCTTTTGGAGGATATCGAGTCACTCAGACCTCTTGGCTCTACATCAAGCACTGGAATTAGAGTATTTGTAACTGTGTTCTCTAGCTGGAGATCTGATTTTTATATTTCAAGTACACTGAATTTTTATGTGTGATTCAATGCCTCTGGCTTTACACATATAAAATTGTCTTAAAGGATGAAATCATATTTGGAATGAAAATTCCAGAATGAAGAATTCAGATTGCTGAATGGGATTAGACTTTAGTGCTACAGAAAGAAAACTTTATGGTCTTATATTTACAACACTTTAATGGTTAAAAAAAAAAAAAAAATCTGTGGAGGTTGCTGGTACACACCGAATGAGTCCTAACTGGAATTAACAGCTTTAGCAAAGAATTCTTACCCTGGAAAAGCACCAACACACGCTTCGTCTGTCAAGGTGGTGTTCAACAACATTCCTCAAAATGGAAGATCTTCTCAGCCCTGAGGTTTGAATCTGACTTTAGCCTACCTAGCCCAGAAAATCTGAATTGGAATGCACTCAGACTGTATAAGGACAATCCTATCTAGACCTGTAATTTGTGTAAATTATTGATGAAAATAATTTACTGTGACTTTATTAGCAGCTGACTTTGAAAGTGGATGCAATTTTTCTTTCATTTGTCTGGGGAGGGATGTGGGAGGTGAAATGGGAACCTAATATTGTCTCTTTTTTAAGTTTGGCAAACAGAATGTTCATACTGATGTGTTGTGCCTTAAAGACAAGACAGCGTTTGTGTGTTACAATGTAACTTTGGTTAAAATTTCTGTAGATAATGAAAAACAAAAACCTTTGTGATTATTCTTAACATGACCAAATTTAAAATTCAAGCTATGAAAGCTTAATACTGCATCAGCAAGAAACTGAGTATCTGTTGCAATAAGAAAACAATAATAAAAAAAAAGGAAAGCTTGTGTTTTATTTGGATTCTTAATAATTCCAATAATTGTATGAGGCAACTATTTGTGCATCCAACCATAGGCAGAAGGTTTGGGAAAGACTGTGGGACCTTTACTTAGAAAGTGAAATGTACGCTGAAGTCTTGATTACCCTTTCTACAATTTTACTGGAGAAAACTAAGAGCCATATTCATATCAACTTGCACTTTTTTGAGTTTGACATTTTGATAAGCATAAGTGTAAGTTGTTAGAGGAAAATAGTCTCATGAAAATCATAAGCAAATATCGCCCAAACTTTCTTAGACTATGCCATGAACATGGCTTCAAATTCACACTGAGTAAACATGGCTTAAAATAAAGCTAAATGTGTATGTTCCCAATGCCATTGCAAAAATTAAATATCATAATAGTGTAAGGTAGATGCCCCAGATGGCTTCTAAGGAAAAAGTAAATCAATGAAAATTTTACCTAGAATATTATCATAAAATAAATTATCACGTGAACTGGATCTTGGCAGCATTACTAAAATTACAACAGTGAAATAGTACCTGGTTCTCTGTCTTAACACATCAATCTAGTTTCTCTTCGTTACAGACCTGCATACCTTGGTTTCTACCTGCACTGTTATTGCACAATGGACTGCATTCATTGCAAGGAGAACCTGTCATTGTTGTGTTTGCATGTTTTTTTTTCTTGGTGTGTAGCCCATGTTAGGAACATGATACTGGTTCTCCTGTAACTTTGTATGACATGATTTCCCTTGTGGAAATTTAAGACTTCAAGATCTAGGAGTTGTTTTAATGATGTCTGCACCTGCAGTTCTGTGTTTAAAATGTCATAATGCGGAACCTAGAGTCCAGCTACTAGGCAGTGCCCCTAACCAGAGACTGGGCATGATAATTCATCATCTGAGGCTTCGGTGGCTCCCATGTGGTCAGTGCTTTGCACAATGATCACAGTATTCACTATGGAAATAAGATTTTAGTTTCCAGGCTATAAACTTGTATTTCTTTACTAAATGCAAAGGCCATGTTTATGTTGGGCAGAAAGAGATTGAGATTCAATTTTACATAAAATTTCATCACACAAACCTTAAACTTATTCTTTAAATTTTGTACCTTTTGGCTACCTCTGCCTGAAGTACAGTTGCAGTCAAATTGAGGTTGAAATGCTTTTAATAACAATAATAAAAATAAAAAATCATCTTATGCTTCTGTTAGCCTTTAGCATGAAAATGGCAGTTTAGAAAGTTAAAGAACTGCATTGATTATCGATACTTAATTATATTTTGTGCACTAAACCCTTAAATATTTATTGTGGTAAATAAAACAAAATTATCTTTACTATATAGCCAGTCTCTTTAAATGACAGAGTTGTGACATTACACCTAAAATTTGCAGTTATTTTTTATATCAAACAAGCAAGGATTCTTATGCTGCTCAACTGCAGGTGCAGAAAGGAACACCCCTTCACAGGGCAAAGAGAAGGGTCACCAATTGCATCACCCAATGCTACTTTTCACACACATCTTCTCCTCTGCTTATGTGTTCAGAAGAAGCTGCCAGCATAAAACCTAAGTAATAGATTTAAGGAAAAGATCTCGTCTGGCACTACAATGGGGCAGGCCAATGAGCCCACATCGCGGCTTATCATTCAACTTTGAGCACGCTCAAACTAGAGCATGTCTCTTCCCACCTTAGAGATCCTCTTTACTTTTCAGATCTGAAAAATAAAAATTAGTCAACAAACAAAAAACTAGCCCCTTTGGCACTATCCACATTTTATTTACCTATAGAATATTGTGCCTTACTGTAAACCAGCATGAAAAATGTTCTGCAACTAAAATGGGTTTTTGGCTACTTTATGTACAAACAGGGTATATCACTAAGAAATGGTATATCACCTTGTATTGGCACCTGAAAAGACATCAAAACATGTAGCCTTGCTATAATATTAGAGCATACAATGTTAAGTCACTTATACCCCTATGAAAGTTTATGAATCAAATTCAGAGGCAACAATAAATATTTTAGAATCATGCAGTTTGTGCACAAAAAGTAGATAATATCTCCCAAAAGGTTTTTTCCTTAGTCTCTGGTAAGCTAAGATGCAAAATAGTGTCAACAGCATACTCTAGTATGAATTTTTTTTTAAGCACATTTGTTTAAGACAAGCCTACATTCTCAGTGAATATGGCATTTAGTATTTCTTTTAAAAACAGACTTAAGCATCATGAGCCAAAGTTGCATTTTGACTCCCAACTCTGGTAGCATTATGGAGATCTCACAGTCAAAGTCAAGGGTTTCTGTTATGTATTAGTAAAGTATAGATTATTGGGGCCTATATAATTTAAAGAAATGTAAATTAATATTAAAAGCTTGTAAAAATATGTACATCTTTACTATTTCTCAATAAATACCTTTGGAAATGTTTTCATTTTCTTCACCCTCCCACGTTGTAGCGTTGTTGTTGTGTGTATCAAGTTCAATTCTAAATAATGTGAAATTTGTATTTAGGTTTCTTAATGTATTCCTACTTTCCTTTTTTGTGCCTAAGTTGCATAATTTGCAGTTAAGGCAAGCTGGCATGTAACACAGTAAAATGTCACTAATTAAGACATTTGCAGTTTTCCACAAAAAGGTACTATTTAGGTATAATGCATAAGGAAGTTACAATTTATCAATGATAAAATATTGCCTTTTAGAATATTTAAAGCAGGTTCCTTTGTGATGAATATGGGACAGTTTATAACTAGCCTTCAAGAGAGATAAAAGAGCGTTTTTCTGAAATAGATTCGCCAGCTCCTTTATTATCTGTGTATAGTATTAGTTTATTTGCAAATATGATGGATATGCAAACCAAAGGCAAATTTCAGACCAACCTCCTTCACAACTTTTTTAAATGTTAGCACCCAAATTGAAGTAGGCTCTTCTCTCTAAAATTTCACATGCTCCCTAATGCTTCTATCATTTCCCTGCTTTACTGTTAAATAATATGTAATACTCAGATTTATAAGTATCCAACATGACACATATTTTAATTTATCTTGTATTGGATGACTCGCTCACTAGGACGTATACTCTATGAAGGCAGGGATGTTTGTTTCGTTTTGCTAATCTGTATCATCAGTATCTAGGAAAGTGTCTGGCATATAGTAGGTATTTGTTGTATGACTGCATAAACCATGGGAAAACACTCATATAGTCATGGTCTGGAATTAAAGAGAATTTCATGTGCTAGAGCTAGATTTTAAAAATAAAAGGAGAAAACATACAAGTAAATTTAGTGGGACCATTATAAATTTTTACAATTTAGCTGAAGTGTTTGCCGACCTAATAATTTATAAAAATAAAGAGCAAAGATGTATTTGGGGAAAAAAAAAGTTACACATGAGCTGAAAATGATCTACTTGGAAAAAAATTAAATTTACAATGAATCAGTGGTTGCTACCTATGCCCCTTTTTTACTCTTATTTTAAAAAAGAGTGTGCAACATCAGTAGGTTTAGTCGATTTAAATTAAAGCTACAAAATATCACAAAAATCAGATCTGTGTGCTAACTGTGGTTCATGATTTTGAATCCCAGAAACAAAAAGAAAAAAATAATAAAAAAGGAAGAGGTGTATGATTTCCCATAGCTAGCAAAAGGTAACCATTATTTAACATCTGTGCATGGTTTGTATTTTTAAAAACCAGTAATTAGATGTAGTGGTATAAAAGTACACATATTGTCATTCACAGGTCACTACTCAAAGCAGTCTGAAATCAGACCAGGCCAAAATCAATTCTGGGGATGGACTGTGGTCAACAAAGATGCTCCCTCAGAGCATCGAGGGGAAAGCGTTCCAAGTTCTGACTTCCTGTGCCTTTCCCTCATCAAGAGAAACTGCCAGGACTGTGTCAGCACCCAATTTGAAAAATGTCCAAATGTAATATGCTAAGGAATCTCTGATAATGCAGATAATTCTATAAAAGCCAGATGATTATTTTCACTCCTCATGAAATGCTTTTGTTTGAGGCTTATGGGGACACTGTCTCTGTGGCTTTAAGGCACTGTGCCTGTCCCTTATAGTCCTGAAATCTTAGCTTTTGGGGCTCAATGTCTGCTGCAAAGATGTCAGTCTAGCTCTCTGGTGAACCTTCAGTGAAAATATATGGACTAGAGTGAGAGTGTATGCTGGAGGCAGTAGAGGAGCCACCAAGTAAGTCAGTCTCACAGCAGGGTGGAGCTGACCATGAACTCTTCACACTCCTGACCCTCCAGATCTTTTGCTCTTCGATGAGGTTGACTGTGAAGATACTATGTGAAGCACGTGACACGTGGTGACTAGCTCAAAGAGGCACCTAACCAGCCCTCAAAGGGAAGATTTCCAAGCTAGAACTCCAAGGGTAAAATGGAGAAGGCCAGGGTAAAGGTCATTGGAACCAGCTAGACAGAGTGGAAAATATGTGAGAGAACATAAATAATCTACAGTAAAGTAGAATGTTGTGGTCAGGAAACTGCAAATCTTGTTTCTGGAGCACAGAGTAAAGAGCGGGACTAGCAAGAAATGAGACTAGAAAACAAACAAGGGCCAGATCGTGAGGATTTTCAATACAAGCTAATAAGCTTTGGTTTTATCTTGGGATCAGGAGTTGTCAGATGAAAGGTTTGAAAGGTAAACAGAGGATTTATGTGTCTGGACTTGCCCTTAATCAGTTCTTCTGGCCACACAGGAATCTAAGAGGAATCTAAGAGGCTGGCCCAGGCTCCCGGAGAGTTATTAAGAGATTTCTAATGGTGATGGCCATGAATATGGAGAGAAGTGTCCAGATTCGAAGAGATTAAGATGTTACTAATTAGGAATTAGTATATGCTGCTGCTTCTCCTCCTGTCCTCAGTCAAATCCAGCCTAACCTCTAGGTTTCTGGCTTGAGAAATTTGATATATCTCTATATATATCTATATATCGATATATAGATATATACATGCACACACATACATACACATATATATGATTTTATAGATATATACATGCACACACATACATACACATATATATGATTTTATAGATATATAAATATATATATTTATATATATATATTTATATATCTATAAAATCAGCTCACAGAAATCAGAAACTCTAAAGAAAAAAAGATTCCAGTTGCTATTTTTATTACTGTTGGTGATGCTTGTTATTGGGGGGAGGGGCAGTGATATTGAGTCCAGTGTTTAAAAGTATTCATTTGCAAGTGGTGGTGGATATCAAAGTGGAGTTGTCCAGTATGAAGATGAATTTGTAGTGACTTCTTTGTTAAACATCTTGCCATGTCATAACTGAATTACTCTTAGAGCAGTCAATAAAATTCGAAATAATTTCATCAGTTCGTATAAGTCATTTAAAAAGCATTTACTGGACGTGATTCCATAGTGTAACGGTTAGCACATTTGCATTTACATGCGGAAGGTCCTGGGTTCGCACCCCAGTGGTCCATGGTCTACCGTCATGCCACCCTGAACAAGCCCGATATCTGATCTCAGAAGCTAAGCAGAGTTGGGCCTCGTTAGTACTTGGTTGGGAGACCATCTAGGAAGACCAGGTGCTGTAGGAATAAATAATAATAATACAAGAAAAGCATTAGCCATTCGTGTGACTTTGAGACAGCATGGGTAAAAGCTAGGAATGATGGCCGTTATGTAGAATGCATATATGCAAAGAACACCACAGAAAATTATTTGGGGTTACCAGTCGATTTAACATCTTGCTTCTTCATCTCCTGCCTTATCCCAATTTTCAGTAAAAATAAAGTAATAATGTCTCTGGATTTACAGCCCTGAAGAAATGCAAATGCTTCCATGAACTTTTCATCAGTGACTTGTACAAGTCATTGTCAGCTTATGTCTGCTTGGAAACAAAAATGACATTTCTAATTTATTTGCCAAAAATGAAAGCTATTAGAGAAAAAGTTCTACAACAGAATGAAAGGTGATTTATTCATTTATTCTTAGACAGATTAATGTATTCCCCCAAAATATGACTTTCATTAAAATATATGTTATGGTGGAATAAACTGTTTCATGAGAGCATGCAGTAATAAATTATACATGAATAGAAATTAAAATTAATTCCAAACACACCTATAAAACCATCCTATTTGGCTCATAAACTAAATTACTTCTACATCAGTTATTGGAACAGCAGAGGTGGGATCCGGGAGACACTAGAGAGGGCTCTGAAAAAAAGGTGGTATATAACACGTCGTTTTTTAAACTTCCATTTAAATTTTTACAAATGACAAGTGCATTTTCCAAATTTTGATGACCTACTGCTTTCCTAAACAAAATCTACTACCATAAACAATTACTACTTTTGGCAACATATGCTGTAACCACGCTTAGCTCAAGAATTGGTTTTAAAGAGGAGAAAGGAAACCCGTATTGTAGTCGTACTCATTGGATTTGAGCAGTGTCTGCTCAGCAGACACAGATGGTACCACTGAAGCAAGGTAAGGAATGGGAACGTGTGTAGGAAGTGGTCAGGCTTTGATCAATCAGTAGCTTTGGAGCCAGCTCTAGAGTGAGCATGCCAGAAAGAGAAAGAAGGAAACTGACATTTGAAGAGACTTAAAATGAAACAGGAGCCATGACGTTACCTCATTTAATTATCACATCCCTGGGAGTTGGTATCATTAGTCCCGTTCTATAGTTTAAGTGACCTCCTGAGGTCATACGATTTACAGGTGGCACGAGCAGAGCTGCAACTTAGGTCTATCAGGTGGACCACGCCCATTGCACTGTGTCTGGTCGTTCGTTTATTGTAATTGAGTTGTGCAGAACTTGTAGTTATGATCTGAGGAAAAGTAAAATCAAGCATGAGAGATTGCAAGCAATGGGGTTAACTGTAACTCTTCTCACTCCCCTGGATATAAATGCCATCCAAGTAACATCCTGTGTTGCCTATGTGACAAATGGCCCTTAGGCAGTGGAAATGCTACTTTTGCAGATAAATGCTAAAAGGGTCTGTAGCTAATGATTTGGCTTAACAATCACAAGAACATTCAGTTTTATATGGAAGCCCAGGAGATAACTACCAAGTGAAAGGTGTTGAAATGATTTACATTTGGGCAAAAATATATTTTCCATGTGCCTCCTTTTCAAAATACATATATCACTAGGTCTCAGCATACTTGACTTATAGGCTCCCTGGCTCTGAGGAGGGCCCTGGACAGGCATGTGACCAGAGTGGAGAATTAGGACATGTCTAGAATTACCTAGTATCATAGAGCACTGAGGAATAAGCATGATTTCAGAAGTACCTGGATGGTAGATCTTCAGAAGGAAGTCCCCAAAGGGTAAGTGGAGAAAATGTTTTTAAAAACTTGGTCAATATTATGTATTTTCTAAAATTCTATATTGGACATGACTTTTCTTAAATTGTGGTACATATGCATGTATCATCTTAACCATTTTTAAGCATACAGTCAGGCTTATTGAATATCTTAATGTTGTACTACTATCATCACCGTCTAGCCACCGAACTCTTTACATCTTGCAAAACTGAAACTCTGCACCCATTGAACAATAACACCCCGTGGCCCTCCCCTCAGCCCCTGGCCACCACTGTTCTGCTCTCTGTCTCTATGAATTCGACTATTTTCAGTACTATATATAAATGGAATCATGCAGTATTTATCCTTTTGAGATCGGCTTATTTCACTTAGCATAACATCCTCAAGATTCATCCATGCCATAGCATGTCTCGGCATTTCTTTTAAGGCTGAATTACATTTCATTGTAAGCATACATCACATTTTTTTCATCCACTCATCCATTGATGAACACTTGAGTTGCTTCACCTTTTAGCTTTTACAAATAAAGGTGATAAAGAGCGTGGGTGTAGAAATACCTGTGTAAGTCCCTGCTTTCCGTTCCTCTAAATCCAGAAGTAGAATTTTGGGGTTATTTGGTAATTCTTTTTAAAATTTTCAAGGAACACTTTTCCATAGCAGCTGTACCATTTTACATTCCCATTAACAGTGCACAAAGTTTCCAATTTCTCCATATCCTCATCATGGTTATTTTATGTTTTTTGATTGTAGCCATTTTAACATGTGCGAAGTGATATCTCATTGTGGTTTTGATTTGCATTTCCTTGATGATTAGTGATGTCCAACATCTTTGCATGTGCTCATTGGGCATTTGAATGTCTTCTTTGGAGAAATCTCTATTCGATCTTTTGCTCATTTTTAAAATTGGGTGCTTGCTTTTTTGATTGTTGAACTGCAGGAATTTTTTATATTTTGTGGGTATTAACTTCTTATCAGATTTATAATTTTCAAATGTGTTCTAAAATTCAGTGGGTTGCCTTTTCTATAGTAAACCTGAGCTTTTTTTCTGTACTCAGTAGCCCCTGCAGCCTCTCCCACAGGGCTATGGCTCAATCCTAGTCAATTAGCACATTCCATCCTGTTTATCACAATAATTTATTTGCCCGAGGATGAGTATAGGACCCAGGCTGGGCCTCTGAAAATTCACCCCAAGGATTTCCTCCAAAGCTGTTGTGAGAGAAGCACTGTCTTTCTGGGATCATGAGCTCAGTGGGTATGTCAGCTTCAAACACTGGGAACATCATTCTTATCACATTGAGAGAGAACTTGAATATGAAGCTGACACCAGGGGGCACAGAGTTCAGAGATCGAGCCCTGGAGATATTGGAGCATTTAGTTTCAGCATGTCAAGAGCCAGACCTTCAACTCAACAATTACACCTAGATTTTTAGTTTCGTTAGCCAATTTTTTTTTATTTTTTCTCTCCTTTTCTCTTTTTTCTTTTCTTTTCTCTTCTTTTCTTTTCTTTTTTTCTTTCCTTCCCTTTCCTTCTCTTCCCTTTCCTTTTATTTTCTATTTTTTCTTAAACTTGTTAGACTTTAGTTTCTATCATTTACAGTCAAGAGAGTGTGCACTAATAACCATTATATATAGCGATTCCTGGAGTGAACAGCTCAAAGCATGCCCTCCATCAATACTTGAGAGAATAAAGGAGGTTAGAGTCAGTCACTCATGTAGAGTTGTTTGGGGCCTCCTGATTCTCTCTCTAGGTCTCCTGCTCTTTCCAGGGTCAGCATGAGTGTGGAAGAATGGGACTATTTATTTTCTAAAAAGGGGCCTTATAATAGTTTATTTTATAATAGTTTTAAGTTTTTACTTTCAAATACAGTCTGTTGTTTATATCTACAGGTTCTGCATCCACAGATTCAACAAACCGCAGGTTGAAAATATTCAGGGGAGAATATGACATCGCTGCTGACATGTACTACTATATAGTTAGGCCTATGATAGTGTGTCCGTACTGCAAATGTACAGACTTAATTTTCTTTTCATTATTCCCCACATTATACAGTATAACAACTATTTACATACCTTTTGCATTGTGTTAGGTATTGCAAGTAATCTAGAGGTGATTTAAAGTATATAGGAAGATGTGTGTAGGTTATATGCAAATACTGCACCATCTTATATAAGGGGCTGGAACATCTATGGATTTGGGTATCCTCAAGGGAATCCTGGAAGCAATGCCCCCACAGACACTAAGGGATGACTGCATTTGCATCTATAAATCACAGTGCTCTGGATAAATCCTGACACCTCACTCTATGTGACTCTAGAAATAGGCCGTACATCCTGAGAACACAGCTCTCCAGGACTGGCATCTCAGTGCTCCATCTGCCTTCCCCACTTTATCCACACCTCATGACCACGTCACCTAATCATTTGTGAAATCCAGTGTAGAACTATCTTAGCCAATTAGATGCCAGATCCTGTAGCCACTCCTTAATTTGCTTTTCTTTGGAAACATTGTTGGCCTTTCGCCCTGATTCATTACAGTCCCACTTATAGGCATGCGTTGCATTCAGTGAAAAGGGCACTACTGAGTCACATAAAGTTTCCAGCATCCTGTAGGATTGGAACCAGTGTGGTAGTTAGGAGTGTGTAGGTTTTCTCTTTTTTCCTATTTCCCAAAACATCCATACTGGCACCCACACTGAAAGCTTATTTACTTTACTTTTAGATGGACCAGAGCATTTTTTTTTTAAAACAACTGAATGATAAGCCCTAAAAGGAGGAATTTCTATTACAACAACTGAAAGACCTTAGTGCTAGAAAACACATTATGCTAATGAAACAACGCATCGTGAACTTGAAAGTAATGAGGCTATTACTGAAACAAGCTTGTAGGTATTTATTTCTTTGAAGTTTTGTCTAGGAATACATTCTCTTCCCTGAAATTTCTTCTTTAACTGACAAAATTGTGCATAATTAATGCATTTTTTTGTGTTTTGTTTTAAAAAAGTGGTCTAGAGCAGTTTCCTTCTGCATACTTAGTTTTAATCATGTTTACTAAGTCAAAACATGAGATATTTGCCAACTTTGGACTTAAAGTGTTCTATCCTGAGTTGATCTCTGTTCTCAGGAGAAAAAAAAATGTATAATGTCTTTTAAATAACCAATTCCATCCTCAGAAAACTTCCCATTGCTTTGTCTTCTTGGGATTAAAAAAAAAATTAAAACAGAGAAAAGTAAAATACAGCAAAAATAAAATGATCAGCAGCAGTGTAGGCAAGTGGAATTAAAGTACATTTTACATTCAAAACAATATCTAAATGAATGTCTAAATTCATCAGCCTTTCACTGCCTAATAATGTGACATGTTTACAATGTTGAAGGAAATCAGGTGTTTTCATGCTAAATGAAAATAAAATTTATGTACTGTTATTACCATATTCTTTGCCTGGTGTTTCTCACTCTATTCATCATTAAAGGCTGCTCAATAAGTACCGTGCAAACTGCATGATAGGATGTTATGCAGTAATAACTCAGAATCAACTATAAATAACCACCTACCAGAGCCTTGAGAAGAGTCAAGAGCTTAAGAGGGAATATTTGCTCCCCAACTACTAAATTGTGGAAAAGAAAATTATTAGTCTATTTTTTTCATATTTGATACACTGCTAGAAACAAGGCTTGGACATTACCACTCTAACCTAATAAAGATCTTTATCCAATATCATATGAGCTGAGGCAGGCAGTAGGCTAGATGGTAAGATTTTAGAGACTAAAATTTCCTTTATCCCATTATACTAGAAAAGCAGATGGAGAAAGACTTTTTATCTTGTACATTAGTTATCTATTGCTGTGTAACAGATTACCCCAAAATTTAGCATCTTAAAACATCAATCATTTATTATCTCACATAGTGTCTGAAGGTGGGGAATCTAGGACCAGCCTAGCCAGGCGGCTCCTGGTTAGGGTCACACAAGATTACAGTCCAGCTGTAAGGCAGGCCTACAGTCATCTCATGGCTGGAACTGAAGTATCTTCTTTTCAGCTCACTTAAATGATCATTGACGAGAATCAGTTCTTCCCCGGCTCTTGGCTGCAGGCTTCAGCCCTGTGTCACACAAACCTCACCATGAAACTAGTCACAATATGGGAGCTTGCTTGCCTCGCAGTGAGAGATCCGAAAGGAAGAGATAGAATGAGCTAGCAAGAGAGTTCCTGAAATGGAAGCTACAATTTTTATACCTAATCTCATCTAATTTTTTGCCACGTACTCATCACAGTTATTAACCTTGAGATAATGTGAGAGGAGATTATACAGGGTGTAAATACCTGAAAGTGAGGGGGTCACCGGAGGCTTATTTTAGAGGCTGGCACTGATGCTTAAGAACAGATTTAAAAGTGACACAAACCAGCATAGTCAATTCAAAAGAGTACAGTTCAGGGTAAGATGTGCATGGGTCCAAATCCTAAAGTAATTCTAAATACTTTGTGGTAATTACTTACCTTCCTGAGCCTTTAATTTTCCATCTCTAAACAACCCTTTTCATATGGTTGTTTTGAGAGCTAAATGAAATAATATTTAAAGAACTTTCCTACTGTAGAGGTTCCTCTAAAGGAAATTAACAACAGAAACAAAACATGTCTGTTTTTTGTTTCTGTTGTTAATTTCCTTTAGAGGAACCTCTACAGTAGGAAAGTTTGGTAAGGTAGAGAAAGGAATCCAAAAATAGTATGCCTCTGTAGACTCTGGAGAGCACAGTATCCTCAGGCATGGGCTGCCACGGGTGGCTTGAGGGTGTCCATAATTCCAGAAGGGCAACGCTTCTGTTACTGAGAACTAAGGAAGCGCTCCTACATGCTGTACTGGCCAGGCTTTCCTGCGAGTACTGTTGAATCACTTCCCAAGCATTTATTAAATACCCCTGTGTCAGACCCTGCGAGGACTAGGGTTATAAAAAAGGGTAAAACTCAGTTCCTGACATCAAGTTGCTCCCAGTCTTGTCTGGAGATGGAAAGCAGAAGAGACAGGCACATGTCGATTCTAACCTTAGGTGGAAGTTTGAAGAAAGAAGTGTGTGTGCTCAGAAAAAGTAGGGCCTGGCTGTCTGGAAAAGACAAGGATCCTCAACCAGCTCTTGGCATTCAAGCAAGGGAATGCCAGCTGGAGAGGGCATGGACAGCGTGCACAGCCTGGGCAGAGAAGGGGCGATTCTAATGTCTACAGGTAAGTACCACTGCCTATTTTCAATTATTCAGCCTGTTTAAGCAACAGAATATGGATGTCCTTCAGATCTTTCAAGTCGAGTGAATGTTCCTTTTCAAAGCAAAAAGAGAGGCCATGAGTCTATCACTTGGTTTAATATCAGTAGCCAAGTGTCTGCTTTTGACACAGAGAGAGGTATTATGGACATTTTTATATATGTACTTTAGTTTTATTTTTACTTAAAAAGATTTATCCCAACTCTTTAGCAGCAGAAATTCTTCAGTGTCTATAAATTACAATTCAGTTCACAAACACCTTGTCAGGTCTGTATATGGCAATGTTGTCTAGCTTATTTCCTTCTCATTAAAGGCATTCTCCTCTTTTCCACCCCCCGACAAGAGTGTTTTTAGGTCAAAAGCTGTAATATTTACTCCTACCTGAGAAAGGAGGAAATAAATGAATATGTGAGATTATAGCTAGTCAAGAAAACCCAAGAGATTGCCTCTTTAGCATATCTGACCATGAGTTTACAAAATATCTTGAGATTCAATCAAGCCTGAAATCTACTTTAAATTATATGATTTATCTTTTGTTCCCCTTTTCTTTCTATCATTAAAATTCCCTTTTTTTGGAGACATTCTTTTATGTGATATCTACAAGGGAAGAAGTTGAGAGTAGTAGCTGGAAGTAGCTAGAGACAATCATTAAGGAAATATTTTAGTGGTTTAGTATTGGCAGAGAACTGATCACAAAATTCTGCTCTCCGAATTGATGTTAGTGAAAATAAGGAGACTAAATTTAACTAGTGTAAAGAAGTTGATACAAAATGATGTTTAGAAATTGATTTGGACAGATAGAAAAAAAATAAAAATATGTGTAAAAAAGACCAGATAGGATAATAGTGTGGCCTTTTGAGCCACACTTCTCTTGCTCAGGCCTGCTTCCACACCTAGAAGTGTACTTTCCCTTCTAATAAAGCTTTTCTTTTCTGCTGTTAAAAAAAAGAAAGAAAGAAAGAAAGAAAGAAAGAAAGAGAGAGAGAGAGAGAGAGAGAGAGAGAGAGAGAGAGAAAGAAAGAAAGAAAGAAAGAAAGAAAGAAAGAAAGAAAGAAAGAAAGAAAGAAAGAAAGAAAAAAGAGAAACTGTTTTCTGATCTTAGTTTTAGTTTTTGTAAAATTGAGAAACAATTGACATATAATATTATATTAATTTTAGGTGAGCAACATAATGATTTGATATTTGTATATATTGTGAAATAATCATCAAAATAAGTCTAGTTAACATGCATCACCACATATAGTTACAAATTTTTCTTGTGATAATAACTTTTAAGACATACTCTCTTAGCACTTTCAAATATATAATACTTTATTGTTAACCATAGTCACTATGCTGTATCCTCAAGACTTGTTTATTTTATAACTGGAAATTTGAACCTCGACCACATTTACCCAGTTCATCCACCATGCACCCTCCACCTCGGGCAACCAGCAATCTGTTTATTGTATCTGTGAGTTCGGTTTTTGTTTGCTTGTTTGGTTGGTTGGTTTGGATTGTTGTTAGCTGTTTTGTTTTTTTAATTTCTCATGTAACTGAGATCATACAATATCTTTCTCTGACTTATTTCTCTTCATATAATACCATCAAATTACATCAAAAAAATTCTTTTCCTCTGCACTTTATTTTTCAGGAACACTTTCAAAGTAAAATAAGAAGACTAGAAATGATTGTTTCCAACAATTCTACCTGTTTGGAGATACTAAATATTTATATTTCCTTGAAATGTGTAATAAAAAGAATATGCATTGAAGAAATATTTTGGCATCTCACATTAAAAACTTACCAATTCATTTATTCAACAAAAACTATTATGTGTCAAGTTCTCTACCAGGCACTGGACCAAACAGCAAAGGCAAGAGGCCTGGTCCCCAAGGAGTGTTTGGAGATGGGAGGGGGGTGGGTAGTTAGGAGCAAGGACAACTACAATGGGATAAGTACTGTAATAAGAACTAAATAACATGGTATTTGGAATTGAAGGCTATTTCCAGTTTAATAATTTTTGAAGCGCAATCCTTTTTCAGCCATGTTAAAAGAAAAACTGAAACAGCTTCCAATTCTTACATCACAATATAAACAGTGTAGTGGATTCCAAAAAATTCAGGCCTTCTGTTAATCTGGTGCAGAGAAGGCATATGTGCTTAGACATCTGTTTAGACATCTACTTAGCAAGCATTCTGTCAGCCTGTCGGGACCAGAACCACAGCTGAAACACATATTAGCTCCAGACATCAGCTGTAAGAGAACCAAATGGTGCCTTACCAAAAATCACCTTAGAATTCAAAGTATCCAAACAGTTTGACAGGCACGACCACTAATTCACAAAAGAAAACTCACAGCACACAGACGTACATAGCCCTAAATTCAGTAAGGAACCATCCTGAATTTCAACTGTCTCACTTCAGTACCGAATTTGAAATCTCTAGAGTGAGACAATACGTAACATCATGAAAATAAGAAAAATATAAAAATATGTTAGTTGCTACCCAAATGATGGTAGATTAATCGATAAGAGCACACAAATTCAAAACACTTGGCAATATTGAAAATCTTTGCCTGCCTGATATTCTTCCATTGTTACAAGAAGTTGAAAGTTGGAGATGCTTTTTATTTTTAGACTTTCAGAATACTAGTGCAACGAAATAAACTATTAGGTTGTTACTGAATTGGTCTCATATCTATTAAGTATAATTAAAGAAAAACTTAAGTTCCTATGATCCCAGGAAAAGCAAGAGTGTTCTACAGCTTTGCTAACTAGTAAAGACTGGAAACTAGTTTTAAACCTGTTAAAAAATAAACTTCAGTTACAGGGCCATGGTAACAAGCAAATACCAGAGTCGACTTTAAACTCGCCTAATCAGTGAATGAGGCCTTGCTGCAGTGAATACAGTTCTGAAACTCAACCACTCAGCCTTACATTGTCAAATCCAGCCGTTGGGTGGCACACACAATCAAGCGAACGTGCCTCTAAGACTGAATCAACTCACTCCTGCCTCTGTCGCCAACACAAAGTCTTGTTTCCAAGACTGCAGCAACCTTCTCTTGCTTTTGTAACCAACGCTACCCCAAACAAGCTCTTCCCAAGGTCTTGGTAAGGTCTTGCCATCTTGCCATGCTCAGTAAGGCTCCCTCCTACCCTCCCCTTAAGCAAGCAATAAATTCAACTTTGTATTTTGAGAATCAAAGGTGTTGGTCTCTTCTTTTTCTACACTGTATACATATTATTTGTAATTATAAGCGAATCTTTAACTTTTTTTTCACTTGGTTCAGACTTGTCCATCGTGTTAACATTTTATTTAGGAAACATCTTTTATTAAGTATAGATTTAGACTCTTACATAAAAATCTAACTATCTGCTTTTTACAAATTTATCTTTACTTACAAATCCTGTGCTTAATCTGCCAAAATGCAGCTGGGATTCCCTATTTTTCTTTATGATATACCCATCCCCTCCCCGCCCCCCTATTCTCCAAACCGCAAATGGTGGACTTGGTAGTGACCCTTCCTTCTCTTGCCTCTCCAGACTTAGCAATATTATTCCTAAAATATTCTCTAAATCTCTGTCCTCACCTTACTCCTTTGACCCTATCTCTAATTACGATCTCAACTCTTTTTTGCCAAGATGATTAACAGTGTAAAATTGTCACCTGAAGTAGCTGTCACCCTTCTAACACATCCCAAGTGAGCCAGCCCACTGGGGTGATAAAAATAGAACTCTCTGCTCTTTGAAAGTTTGTTTACAAGACCCCCGGATCTCTTAAAAGACCAAGTGGAGACTCCTTAGCATGATGACAGTATGGCACCTGTGCTTCTGAATTCACCCTCCTCTCAGCCCACATGGATGCTGGGTCTCACAGGGACCTCATCTGGTCTACCCTAAACACCTTGGACTCTCATTACTCCAGCTAATTAATTCTTCTTTTTTTTTAAATTCCTGTGTGTCTGCACACCATGATTATGTCTGTATCCCAGGCTGGCAAAATCCCACCCATACTGAAATCATCTCCCTATACTTTTAAATCCATTCTGTTAGCAGAGCACAGAATCCAGCGCATTAATGCTCATTGTATGGTGCTTTACTTTCCTACTGGAAGTAGCTGAGGCAAAGGCAAAATCTTATTCCTCTCTGGGTCCTTGGTTACAACAAAAGGTAATATAGAGAAATATTCCAGTAAATGTTAGTTAAAAAAAAAAAAAATTCATTGGTGTAGAGACCCGTCCTCTGCAGCCGACTTTAATGTGTTCATAGGACTTGCAGAATTTCCCTACTAAAAACTCTTCATCCTGTTAATCACTTGACCTTGACCTCTCAGCACAGCCTATATTAAGGTCTGTAAGTTTCTATGAGCAAATGTTAGTCTCTGGTTTCATTTTCCTCTCTGTTGGGCTCTCACTGAGCTATTCTTATGAGAGAATGCCAAAGCATTCCAGAATGAATGTTTGCATGTGTTTCCGGAGGAATGTTTCTTGGACTTTCCTGTCTTCACTGGTATTTTAGAGGAATGACTTCTTAGATGGCAACAGAACCGCATGAGTGCATTATGTTTGCCTTGGCAGTTGTTAGCAATGCTTTGGCAGATAGATTCCACACCTCCCAGTCTGAGAGGTGAGAGTATAAAGAAACATTTTTTGAATACTTATTATAATGGCAGGTAGTGGGTTAGAAAATAAGGATAAGAGACAATTAAAACACACACCTAACCTCAAACAGTCTGCACTCTGATAATAAATGAGCCAGGTATTCAAGCGGCTATTAAAGGCACCGAAGGAAGAGCTGGTGTGCAGCATGAAGGAGGTGCTCCAAAGCACAGAGAAGGGCCGGGCAGGGCTTCCTGGGAGGTGACATCTGAGCACATAGCTGATGCATGTTACCTGCATACGTGCTGCCTAGCAAACACAGCACAGAAGGGTCTTGGGGAATCTAAGAGGGCTCAGCTGCTAGGAAATCTTAGCAAGCTATTCCAACTTCATCATGTTAATTTATTTTTGATATTTCTGTCTTCACAAGCCTTTCAAATGCATAGATTTGTTTGTTTTCTTTGCTTATCCCATTCTTGTAGTGTGCTATAATACCATATTTTTTTTTTGGTCTCTTCAAACTAAGTTTATGCAATATAAGAATATTTACAAAAGCAGATGTCACTAACCATTTTGAGGCCACACTTCTAAGAACCTCCAGGTTCTTAGCCTGGACAAGGGGCGAAGTCCAGACAATAGGCCAGTAAAAACAGTAAAGGTGAATAACCCACAGAGCATTGTGTACACACGCTGGCCACGTGCTGTCATGGTGGCAATCCTTTGAACTGATGCTCGCTCGGACAGTGCCTTTGCGTCCACTTGACTTTCACATGCCCAACTCCCAGTATCAGTGCAGGGCGCTCTAATCCCTCCTGCTGAGCTCAGATCATTAAATACTCGCCCTACATTTTACAGCTTCAACCCTGTGACAGGGGAGCTGACCCCAGCTCTGTGCCAGGCACAAAGCAAAACGGGGATTAATAAACCCCGCCTCAGGGTAGCCAAGGGCTCTACAGCTGCTTCTTGCAATTAGACTTGTCATCATTCTCTCAAGAAGCCCCTGTTGATTTTTAAATCCTAATTGGCAGGGGACACCTGTTTCCCATGGGAAGGATGGGAAAGGGTCATTCACTTGCAGCAGGCATAGGAGAGAGGGTGAGAAGCTGGTTGAATGTGTGTAAATATCCCTTTGCTTCAAATCTGTTTGTTTCCAATTAGAGGTTCTGTTTTTTATTTTATTTTGTTTTATTTTTTCCTTTCCAAATATAGCATGTCCAAAGTCAGCCTAGTCCTTAGAAGTAAGTGTTCGCGTCTGAATCTGTTTTCTTGAGCAAGAACTTATCGCTGCTTGTTCCCAGAGGTATTCTCCTCACCATCCAGCCGCCCTCTCCTGGCATGAGCACTTTTTCCTGGTTACTTTTTTTTTCTTTTGCCAGGCTCCTGGCTGTCATTCATTCTGGTATTTAGTATTTATTAATTGCCTGTGAGCTGCCTAAACTCTGTAACTCATTTGTGCTTACAAAGACTATTAAGTATATTTTTAGCTCCTATTTTCACCAAACTTGCATTCTACATAGAAGGAGACATTAGAACTGCCTGTGAATTTTTTTTTTTTCTTTAAGGAACAAATTGGAGACAGTTTCCACGAGTAGAAAGAAGAAATGGCAAACACTCTCAGTCTTCCAAGAGAGATACCGGCATTTTGATTGTCTCTAAAACTTGATCACCTTAGAGTTTCTGCTTAGATCTAAAGCTTGAAGTTGTCTGGTAGAATTCACTCTGATTAGTTCTTTTAATTAATACCACTGAAAAATTTCAAATTAAGTACTACTATTATTTATTAGTTTATTATTAGGGCAAATATGTAGGAAAGAAAGGATAAAATAACTGCATAGAGATGTGGAATTAGTGAAAAGAGAGAAGCAATATAAACACGATTCTCTTCTTTATGCAATAAGCACTTATTGAACAACTACTACATTCTTGCATTCAGACCCCCTTGGGCTCATCCAGGTTTCAACTCAGTTTGTAAGCACTGTGCTCTTAACAGAATTTTGCCAACAGCCAATTAAGCCCTCTCATCAACCTTGCCATGTCCTTGTGGGCTTCAGTGAAGTTAGGAAATCAGGGAAGTCTTATTCTGGGGCCCAACCTAATGCCAGTGAGACATGCCTTCAGATGTAATACAATAAATGTAAATAATTTTTAAAGCCTTTTTAACTCTATGTTTTCCTTTGTGCCAGTTTACAAGACTATGTGTCTTGTTTGCTTATAGTAGTATTGTCATTGCCACTGCCTAAAATGCAAAGGGGGTAAAAGATCTAATTATTGCTCTGGAGAGATCTGTATATTGGTGGACAATATATGCATAATAAGAACAACAACCTCCAATTGTGTAATTCCGCATGAGGATTTAATGGAAGGTATTGGAGCCCACTGCACCCCATGATAACTCTTCAGGGAATTTCATTGTTATCACTGATCTGAAAGTCTTTTAAAAGACTGGATAAAGAGTTCTCAAAATTTGGTGTCCAAAAAGATTACCCCAGAAACTCTTTAAAATGCAGATTCCTGGAGTTCCAAACTCTAGTGTTGCTGATTCAGTAGGTCTGTGGTGGGGGCTAAGACTCACTCCAGATGATTTTGATGGAGATGGCCTGAACTCTGTACTTTAAGAAACTACAAGACCCTTTGTATAAGAGAGATTGACATTGGAAGGGTAAAATTACAAAAGAATCTTTTCAGGCTCCTCGATTTTGCACTTAGGACCAAGTGGATTTCAGTCAGGAATGTCGAAGTGACTCTATGGCTCATGAGTTTCTCCTTGTGGTTCCACACACATAACTCTGTTTGAAAGTGGTTGACCGTATACATGCCTTAAATATATTTTTTATCAATGACATTAAAAAAAAAGCTACTCTAGGTTTTTGACTATTGATAACGCCTTTGACTCCATGTTTCTTTCAAAGATAGGCCCCTGCTCTGTAAGTGGTTCAGCACTCGGTTATTACCATATAAGGAGAGGGATACTTAGGCTAAAGGCTCCTCTGAGATGTTTGGAACGAAGTGTTTATGATGTCAGCAATGGTGAGCAGCACAAAGAACTTACAGGAGAATTGGTGATCCATTCAAGAAGAAATCGCTTGCACCTGTGTGAAGGCTCAAGGCGCCACTTGGCATTATTGGGGTGCTGCATCAGCTGCAAGGCATCCTCTGTCCCCGAACAGACTGAGAGCTTATTGATCTTAAGCAGAACTGGGCCTCTCTCACTGTTATGTTTTGCTTTTGGAGTGAAAGCAAACTTGTGACTCACATGGGAGCTGAGAGGAGGTACGTGCTCAGTCTTGGCAGGAGAGCGGCTGCTGCAGACATGGGATGCAATCGAATAAGCACATGTGTTCTTACAGTAGGCCTCATGGCCAGGCCACTCTATCTCCAGTAATCTCAATCTATGTCCCACAGTCACATTATTTGGCTGTAGACCAAACCCCATGTACTCCTGGCTTGGGGAATAATGAAACTTGATCTCAAGACAAGATAGAATTATGATCTGAAGAGGCACTGATGTATTTCTTTCTCCCAGCAGTTCAAAATTAAATGTAACATGGCATCAGGAAAAATACATTTAACATACCACAGTAGAAGCCCAAACACTGACTTCCATACATGGAATCTGCCTCCATAGCTTACGGTTGCTGACAGGAACAAATTGATGTTGAAGGTAAAAGAACATCAGAAAACAAAGCTTCGAGAAGAGGTGGCAGTAGCCTTGACTATATTTGCTGTCAAGGGCAGTAGTCATTTATCTTTGAGAAGATACTGCATATAATTATACATGTCATTCAAAGGGCTGTTTTTCCAGAAAAGCCCTTCAGGGTACAATAATGTTAAGAGAAAAAAAGAAAAATGTTTTGTGTTTACAGAGTGTGGTGAAAAGAACTAGACCATGGCTGGAGCTCAGCGTGATCTCTTTGTAGCTCCTCTGAGCAAACTCAGTGAGGTGGGCCGAAGTCTCTGATCTAGGAAGGGTCAGGAGGCCAGGCTGTGAGAAGGTTCCAGGCAGATCACGGCTGAATCTCTGTAGCCACTGATGATGGGAAAGCGGCTGGTGTTCAGTCCAGCAGTGCGAAAAGGAATCGTTTGTTTTGGAAGGCCTGACTCTCTTGCTGTGAAGTCATGTATATGTCATGTCTTCCCTTAAGTGATTGTCCTTTTCCGCCTCCATCCTGTTTGCTATTATTAAAACACTGGCTTGCACCACAGTGAGCCCTTTTCAAAATATAAACTATCTTTAAATTCAGTGTTCAAACGAGGGACACAGATGTAAATTGAATAGATGAAGGTCATGGCTGCATAGAATAGCAAACAAAAAAAAAAAAATAGGACATAATGGCCTGGGGTGGGGAGAAAGAATATATTCTATGAGAATATGTTTAAGAAGTTCCTGTACGGGCATTTTTATTATCTTGATGTAATACAATAAAAAATAAATACCTGTAAGTTAAAATTCCCAAAAGTTGACAAAAGGATAAAAATGTGTATTTTACATTTTATTTTTTTTAGATTTTTGTTCTGTATTTTCAGAAAGAAAAAAACGTTTTGTCTTTTCTTTTTGGAAAAGAAAATAGCAGCAAAATTTATGTTTTACTAAATGGCCAGTAACCTGCGATACATTTTCAGGTTTAGCAATTCGATCTGTTCTATGGTATACACAGGCTTACAGAAATAGTCACACACTGCCACCTGCTGTCACTCTTTCCACATCTGCTTTTAAAACAGGTTTTATTTGGCCTTTGTCACATAGGAGTAAGTGAACTATCTAGAGCAGCAACTCCCCAAATCCAGCTGTCATCAGAATCACCTGCAGGGTAGTGAAAACAGATCACTGGGCCCCGCTCCCAGGATTTCTGATTCAGAAGGTCTCGGCTGGGGCTGCATAATTTGCGTTTCTAACATGTTCAAGGTCCTCCTGCTGCTACTAGTGCAGCTATTCTGTTTTTAAAAAGTAAGGGTGCCCTTGGTTGCTGCCCTAAAGGTTTCTAGACAAAAGAACTCAATTTCTACGGCTCTATGAAGATTTACATTTTATTGCTTTTTCTAACTAACCTATTCTATATCTCAGACAGAAGGAATAAGTCAGGTGTGAAAGCCCAGTCTGAAAGGAGTGTTGTAGGAGGTAGGCAATCAGGCATGCAAGTTGCAGGGCATGAGGCTAAATGGTTATAATAGAGGAACATGGGATGAACCGGACTACAGGAGATTGTTTATCTAAAGAAATAGCTTGGACTGGAATGTTAAGGACCTGCCCATATGCAAGAAAACTGCTTTCAAAAGGAATGGATAATGCTAGTCTTTGAAGGTCTGGGCAGAGTCCCAATTTTCCTGCCTTTCTTTCGTATGTCACATGTTAATTTGTCTTCAAGATTCACTTACTCAGAAAAGCAGATGGAGAGAAGTGTGAAATTTTGGTGGTATTAAGTGCTATCATTTTTGTCATCACCAATGTTTTCAGTAAAACTGGAGACTTCATTGGTTAAATAACTCCCTGCGCAAGGCTGTGCTTTTGAACTCTGGAAATTAATGAGAAGAGAAGGAATGTGTTTCAACCACTCTTTTTTTTTTAAATTGTGGTAAAAAAAAACACACAGAGCATTAAATTTACCATCTTATCATTTTTATGTTATGATTTAGTTATGTTAAATATATTTATTTATCTGGTTGTGCAACAAATCTCTAGAACTTTTTCATCTTGTAAACTGAAACCCTATATTCATTAAATACTAATTCCACCACTTCCTTTTCTCTAGAGCTTGGCACCCACCTGTCTACTTTACATTTCTATGATTTGGACTATTGCAGATACTTTATATGAGTAGAATTATGCAATATTTCTCCTCATGTGACTGGCTTATTTCCCTTAGCATAATATCCTTGAGGTTTATCCATGTTGTAGCATGTGACATGATTTCCTTTTTTAAAAGCTAAGTAATAGTTCATTGTATGTATATATCACATATTCTTTATCTACTCATCTGATGATGGAAAGGTAGGTCGCTTCTACCTCTTGGATATTGTGAATAATGCTGCAATGAAGGCGAATGTACAAATATCTCTTCAAGGCTCTGCTTTGAATTCCTTTGGAAATACACCTAGAAGTAGGATGGCTGAATCATAGGGTAATTCTATTTTTAATTTTTTGAGGAACCTCCATACTGTTTTCCATAGTGGCTGCACCATTTTGCAGTCCCACTAACAACACACAAGGATTCCCATCTCTCCACATCCTCACTAACACTTTTTATTGTCAATAACTTTTATTGTTTTATTTATTTAACAATAACAATGTTAATGGGTCTCCAGTGATAACTCAATTTGCATTCTTCAAATAATATGCGATGATGAGCATCTTTTCATATGCTCTTTGGCCACTTGTATATCATCTTTGTAGAAATGTTTATTCAAGTGCTTTGCCCATTTTTAAATAGGATTATTTGATTCTTGTTGTTGAGTTGTAGGCCTTAATACATTCTGGATATTAATCCTTACCAGACACATGGTTTGAAAATGTTTTCTCTCATTTTATAGTTGCCTTTCCACTCTGTCGATTGTGTCCTTTGATGCAAAACATTTTTACATTTGATAATTTCATTCATCTATTTTTACTTATGTTGTCTGGGCTTTTGGTGTCATAGCCAAGAAATCGTTGCCAGATCCAAGTCATGAAGCTGTTCCTCTATGTTTTCTCATAGAATTTTTATCATTTTTAGTCTTATGTTTAGGTCTTTAACCCATTTCGATTTAGTTTTTATAGAAAGTATAAGATTAGGGTCCAATTTCATTCCTTTGCATGTGAATATCCAGTTGTTCCAATCCCAATTGTTGAAGAGACTGTCCTTTTCCTCCTGAATGGTCTCGGCACTCTTCAAAAAATCATTTGACCATATATGCAAAGGTTTATTTGTGATCTCTCCATTCTATTCTCTATTCTGCTGTACTCCTTTCTCTTCTCTTCTCTTCTCTTCTCTTCTCTTCTCTTCTCTTCTCTTCTCTTCTCTTCTCTTCTCTTCTCTTTTCTTCTCTTCTCTTCTCCTCTGTTCCATTCGGTTCTCTTTTACTCTTACTCTATTCTATTTTGTCTGTCTGTATGCCAGTACCATGCTATTTTGAAATAGCTTTGTAACGTGTTTTAAAATCGGGAATTGTTTTGAAATTGTTTTTGCATATTCTCGGTCCCTTAAGACTCCATATGAATTTTAGGATGGATTTTTCTATTTCTGAAAAAAAAAATACCATTGGGATTTTGATAGAGACTACTGAATCTTGATAGGAGTTACATTGATAATTTGGGGTAGTACTGACATCTTAACAACACGGTCTTCTAATTCATGACTATGAGACGTCTTTCCACTCATTTGTGTCTTTTAAAATTGCTTTCAGCAATTTTTTTTTTATAGTTTTCAATGTACAATCTTTCAGCTCGTTGGTGAAAAATCAGCTTTCCTGAATTTGTTTATTAGTTTTTAACAGGTTTCTCATTTGGTGGAATCTTCAGGGTTTTAGTTGAGATGATGATGTGCTCACTTCCACAGCACATATACTAAAATCGATTGAGATGATAATGTAGTTTTCGTACTTTATTCTGTTAATGTAATGTAGTACATTGATCTTCATTGTTGAAAATTTTGCATTCCACGGCTTTATTTTTTAAATGAAATAATTTTTTTTTTCTCTTCAAAATGATCTGACAAAATGGTACCATTGGGGAAACTGGGTAAAGAGTAATGAGATATTTGTGTATCATTCCTGACAATTGCATATGAATCTAAAATTATCTCAAAATAAAAAGCATTTTAAAATGACCTGAAGTGCGTACTATTAAACCAGAACACAGTCACTGAATTTCTATTACGTATAGGGGAGGTAAATATTATCTTTCTAAATCAGCAAAAGTATAATAACTTTCTAAGAATTTAATTAATTGCACTGACAGAATTACCTTTTATTGCATTTGTTTGAATCTTTTTCTCTAGTTTTTGTTCTCTGTCATTTCCCTTTCATTTTTTCTCCCACCCTCTCCTTTCTTTATTTCTTCCTCTTTCATACATTTTGTTTCATACTCTCACATTGTTTTTTGAAGAATAGAAAACTCAAAAATTTTTGGTTTAATTTTGCTCTGATTATTGCAGGAATTGTCTATGTCTATGGTCATAAGTTAACTAATATAGACTCTCATCTGATTTTGGGACAGATTCAAGTCATTAGTACATGTTTTTAATTTTAATTAGAATGTATTCTATGGCACTACATTTACAATTTGAAATCTTTATTAATTATACATGAATTTAGTCTAAGACAGAAAAAAATAACTATTGCAAATGATCTAAAACTTTGAACAGAAGAAAGTTGTTAAATGAGCAAAATGTCATAAACGCTTCAATAATAGAAGCAAATTTATTTCTCTGTTGTATATTGTTATAGTTTTTTTGTAATCTAAAGCAAACTTGTTATCCCTCCAAGGCACCTGGGAAACAATACAATCTAACAGTAAGACCATCAAGGTTAGGAAGAAATAGGCTCAAATTTTAGTGCCATTATTTATCATTGAGATCTTGGAAACTTTTTTTTTTTTTTTTTGGAATAAGTTCCTCACTTATAAGATGGGAATATTGAAATAACATCTAGCATATATTCAGCTGCCTATGAATCTACAATAGGTTCATTTCTGTGGCAGATTTAAAAACTGGCCACAAAAAATTCTTCCCTTCCTTAGATCCATAGTTACTCTGAAGCTCCTCCAATCAAAAGTTTTTCTCCAGTCTATTTGTTTGAACTAATCTTGTGACTTGCTTTGACAAATGGGACAGTTTCCTGCAGAAGCAGGAAAACTACTTATGCACTGGGCCCACTAGCTTGATACTCTTAGAACAAAGCCACCACGAACAAGCCCAAGCTAGCCTGACGCAGGATGAGAGTTACATGGAGAGGCCTTGGACACACCCGCCAAACCTGGCTGAGACCAGAAAGATTGTCCAGCTGAGACTAGTGCACATCACCAATCTGCAGATTTGTGAGATAAATAAATGATTGCTGTTTAAAGCTATGAAATTTTAAGATGGCTTGTTAACTCAGCAAGGTCTAACTTATATACATAATGTCCAATAGGAAGGTTAAATTGATGAAACTGCCTGTGGTAAAGCAATATGTAGCTAAAATCTCCACAATTTAAGAGAAAAAGAGATGGATACCTGGTACCTTAAGTGAACTTGTGAAAGATCGTGTGTGTGTGTGTGTGTGTGTGTGTGTGTGTGTGTGTGTGTGTATGTGTTTATAGTCTCTAAAACAAAGCTAATGTCTCTCTCATCAAAGTACATTTTACATGCATTGAACTACTACGACAAGGATCAAGGACTCACAGCCTGAGAAGGAGATTCAAAATCATTACAAATGCTGCAAATGGATATGGTCACCAAGAATTGTCTGTGGCCTGAAAAATCTCTCACACAGAGACATTATCATTTTTCAAATACATGTAGATGATATGGAGAATAATAAAATAGAATCCCATTTAAAAGTGTTGCCAAGTTCATGTGGGTGATTTGTCATCATTATGTTCTTAATCAGTGGGTATCATGTGGGAACTCAGCTACATTTCTGGACACTTACATTCACAACAAATCAACAATAAAAGCATGTTTTGATACAATTGAAGAAATAGATTATGGATTGAAAATTATATGATCCAAAAACATTTTTTAATTTCATTAGATGTGATAATGGTATTGTGGTTACATTTCAAGGAAGGTTCCTTTTTGAGATATACACAATAATATGATGTGGGATTTGTTTTGATATATTTCAGCAAAGAAAATGAAGGGAAGAAAAAGGAATAGTCAAGCAAAGATAGCAAACTGTTAAAAAAAAAATGTCTAATCCAGACGATGTTTATACAAAGGTTCCATTGTACTAGTCATCCTACATTTGTGAATGCTTATAATTTTTCATTGATTTTTTTTTAAAAAAAGTTTAAGTGAGTCATTATATTCAAATCTTGGCAACTATTAAATGATAACTTTTAAAAATAGAGCAAATATTTTTTTGTAAAAAAATGTGAGAAAAACTTTTGATTTTATATTTCTTAAAAGGGTTATCACAGTTTTAAGGATGTTTTTTCATCTGTCAGCAACTTCTCCAGTAATATCAAGGTTCAGGTTCCATGACCAAGTAACCGGGTTACCAAGAATATTAGCTTATATTGGGTCAATTTGCAGGCACAGAATCAAGCATTTCAAAATAACATTTAAAAGGACCAGTCTTGGGTGGTTTCTCACGGGCCCCCCAAAGAAGATTATGGATGATAAAAACCATCCCTGTGGAAGAGCTGAATGGGACTCTCTTTTATTCCTCAGGTAAAATATTAGTCTCAGAAACCCAGGATTACAAATTTTTCAAGAAGGAGAGCAACTTAGAATTATAATAGGTGACCAATAAGAAATGGTTTATAATTTTTGGAAGTAAAACGTTGTGCATTTAAAAAATTGGCATTGATTCTTTTCAAATAACCATAGCTACAGACTCAGCAAGATCAGAGGCCATCACTCAGACAAGCAATTAAAACATGTTCAAACAATTCTCCTGGAGGAGAAAAAAGAAAAGGAAATGAGAAAACAACCATAGATTCTTTTTTTTTTTAATGTGAGTTTACAGTTGTTATGTGAGCCCAATCAGAAAGATGTCCTCAAGATAACAAAGTTCAGTGCAATTATGATTTTTAAAAGTAAAAATGAGAAGAATTGGTCCCCTAAAAAGGCATCAAATGGGATCTGTTATTTTCTATTTCACTCACCTCATTAATAACCTGGGTAACTAGGCATCAGAAATTAATCATCATTCTCAGTGCTGACCACCAAACCAAGGTCCTCCTTGAAAAGTGTGTCACACTTCACATTTATGAAAAAAACAAATTCATAGTATGATTTAAATTTTATGAGATGCCAGGGGTCCTCTTTTGAATTCCATTTTACATATAAAACTAAACAATGTGAAACACTTTATTATGCTTATTTGGCTTTTATTTCTTATTTTTCTTTTGTTTAAGCTCCTGACAGCCCACATCAAACAGAAACTTAACGGCCCAACATATGCTTATCCAAATATAAATGGTTGAACTGGTCTCAGTTTATCTACATTCCATTTTTTAAAATGTACCTCTATCATTCATTTCTTCATTTCCTCAACAAAATATTCCTGTCGCCTTTTCTTTTAAACAAGAACATCCTGGGCTAGGTGCTAAAAATACGAAAATGAATAAGCATAATCTTCGCTTTTACAGGTTTTAATACAAATGGGAACAGTTGAGATGGAAACGATTAATGAAACTCCAACGGCTAAGTGCAACAGTAGAGATATGAAAAGATGTGGTTCCAGAGAACACAACTGTGGCCCACTTCATCTTAATTTTATAAAATAATAATTTCGGGATTCTGAAATTGTACAGATACTACTTATTGACCTTTAAGATACAGAGAGGAAGAGGATGTGTAGGCAGAAAAAAAGAAAACTAATTTTCAAAAGACTTTTTACTCCATTATTCAAACCAAAGTTCTGGGGATCTTCTGGCTTTGAACCAATTTGCACTGGGGACATGATTTTTGTTTGCATTATGTCAGTTCTTTATATTGTAGCATAAGCCATAAGGATTCCAAACAAGACAAAATAAAACAAAACAAAAAAATAAAACGTGAGATGTGGAATCCTGGACCCACGAATTTGTTCATACTTTCTTAGGCATTTCTCAGGTAACTTCTCTTTCAGTTCCTGACCTACTGTGTTTCACATCTCAACCCACTTTTGTTTTTCTCCATTTGAAATTTATAACCTAGTCTTAGGCTCTTTAATATTGGCTAATCCCCCAACCCCCCTCTCTTGGGCACTGCCTCTGGTAATTAACTCTAAAATCACAACTCTAATCATTTCCCACTGCCAAGATCCTGCCTGGAGTTACCGCTGATCAAAGCGGAAGGGGAGATGCCACCATACGGCAGCGTCACCGCCTGCTCTGATTAGACCAAGCTCTAGATGGCATTATAACGCACAAAGAGTTTACCTTTCGCCTTATTACACGTTTTCTGTGCATCTCTCCCTACATTTTGCATGTTCTCATTTCTATTGCAAGTGTCCATGTCATCATGCTTGTTTCCTCCCTACTTCACAAACGTAATCATTCTCCCGTGCAACGATGCCCAATGTTCCAGACTGCTCCAACCTCCTTTTCCAGTTTTTGATCCCCATGTAAATGAATGCCTCATCCTTCCACGAGTCAATTTCTGCCAAGAAAGGTTGGTTAATCTCTGAGTATAAGAAAATAATTCTCAAGCACATTTGAGACAACTTTTAAAATTCCTAGAAATTCTGAGAAAGAATTCGAGGGTGGTTAAAATTCCCAAAGAGCAGGAGGAAGCTAATTTATGTTTACCTGAAAGTTGGTGGTGTCTGTAAAAATAGGTTTTATTAAATAATCCGCAAAACTATGATAGAAAAGATTTGAAAGCAAGTGACAAAGTTTAAAGAATCCCCTTCATCTTTCTTTTATCAATTAACACAGTGATACTTAGTAGGAGCTTAATAAGTTTTTTGTTCACTAACTAACTGATTGGAGTTACTGTTCTTGGAGGCCAAAGGACACAGACTAAAGCTTTGAGGGGGAAAGTACTTCTCTAGAAGTACCCCAATAACTTAAAATTTATTCAGTTCAAAGAGAAAACTCCATAAACCTTTTGTTTGCCTCATTTTCAATAATACTCGTCTTTTTACTGGCAATACTATGAAGGGACACCAGAGGGCGTTCCATTTTAACTGTTCGGAATCCCTCTAAAATCCCATCTATTTCAGAGTACCAAATCTCAATGGACTGGACAAATTTATCTAAGAACTACTTCACAAAATAAATTTAGAAGTAGCATGCCTTGTAGAGAAGCTGTGGTGTAACTTATTATCCTTCGATATGAACATTTTATTTTACACAAAATTCATGCAAACTGCACAAGTACCAAGGATTGTTCGAAATCTAAAAGGGGGCAAGTATAAAGCACAAGATCCTAAAGTGTTTAAAGCTTTAGAAAACTTTGGTTTGCTTTTCAATTTCCCTGCCAGAAATAGATTTCTTTTCTGCAACTACCTACTAGACAAGTGTGATATTATTACAAAGATCGAGGAGAAAAGAATTATACGAAGCACGTATGTTGCCATATAAAAACAAGAATATGTATACATGTATGTGTATGCGTATATATGTATGTGCCTATGTAGACTTGTATAAATGATGAGCCCTGAAAAAAAAAAAACTATGACCATTCTCTCAAATATTAAAGTTACAGTTATTATTTCACCATTCTCTGACTATTGATTTATAGAAGTTTCTCTGAGAAGTGGGGATGAGAGTTCAGTGACTAAAAGCTTAGCACCCCTTAGTTACTCCTGCAGTGCGTGTCACACATGGGGTGTGGGGCACTGGCTGTCCTGAGGAATGTGTTTCAAGCCAGCTCTCATCCAGCGGCCGTCTTGGCTCTCCTTCCACCAAAACCTGGTCATACTACCCTAACTCTGGAACACCTGATTTAATTATGCTTTACATAAATAAAATTTTGTCAACAAGTATCAGAAATTAAGTGCTTAAAAACAAATATCTAATTAGGTAATGAAAATATTTTTTTCCCTTGATATTTCAACAGTGATAAAACTAACGAGGATAGAAAAGTACCATTTACCTTTTTTTATTTCCCTAACTATAGGCCTTTTGTTACCTCCTCACAGAAGGATGCCCTGATGTCCTTAAAATCTCTCTGAAAAATATCTTCTTTCCATTATCTCCCTTCTCAGACCCTAAAATTTTATTTTCTGTGAAGCTACATATAATATTAAAAAATTATTCTGTGATTTTTCATACAGTAACAGTGAAGAGAATGTGAAAAATATAATTGACTTATTATATACAAGAAGTGAAAGACTTTTAACCTTTCACCTCTTGTATATAAAATTCTCTCAAACCCGAAAGCATTTTAAGTAATTTTAAAACATTTTAAAATTTTAGAAAATGATTTATTAAATTCAAATAGTCAGTGATTACTAGTTACTACTAATATAAGTAAAATAATTGGAGATTCAGCTAAATTAAATCTATAACAATCTGGGATTTGAGAATAGTATATTCATAGTTTCTGCAGATGCCAAAGCACACATATTACACCTGGGGAAACATATCAATATATAACTCTCTAAAGATGAATTAATCAAAATTGCTGCTTCAAAAATTAACTACGTTTTTTTTTTTTTTTTTTTCGATCGAGAACATATTTTAATGTATCAGAAGTTTAGAGATTTGATACTTGCCTAATTTCTATTCGGTGTATATTTCTTACTTATCATCAAATTTCCCTGAACCTCATTTTCCAAATCTGAACCAACAGTTAGAAAAATAGCAAATATTATTAAGAAACAAACATAAAAATGTATTCAACTTCATTACCAAAGAGGTATACTTTATAACATATTATATTAGAAACAAAATATTTTTAAATTATTAAAATATCCAGTTTTAATGAGGGTGTGTTGAAACTAGTATAGTCATACATTTTTAGTTTTAATAAATACTTCAGCAATCATTTTGAAAAGCAATTTTGTAATATGGTTCAAAAAACAAGAGTCAAAAAATAATCACTGAGTACCTCCAATACCTAATATAAGGACTGGCCTGAAATTCAATGGTTAGTCTAAAGTATCATCCTGGCCCTATCCTCATGTTGTGTGCAATTTGGCATTATTTCAAATTAAAAGGAAACAGCTATGTATGCACATGTGTATTCTCTGATACTTTCTAAACAAAATCTAAATGCCCAATAACAGGAAAAGTAGTAATTAAATCTTAGCTTATCCATATTCTGTAAAACTATGTAACCACTAAAATGAGAATTATCAATAAGAAATTAGAAAAAATGTTTCCGACATATATTTGTTGAATAAGAAATAGGAATTGATAATATGTCATGCATATAAAAAACGAATATGCATGGATGAAGTCTGGAAGGGAACATCAGAATAAAAGAATTAGATGAATTCAATATTTTATATTGTGTTCCCCATTATTTTTGTCATGGTGGTTTTACATAATCATTTGAAAGCATTAATAACAGAAAAACAATATCTTTTCCATAACTGACATCATAAAACTTGCCATTGCTGTCTGACATGATTCTTCTAAAAATCTGTTTCTCAATGTTTCATAAGAATTCTGTATACATTTTTTAAAATTGAATTTTGATTATTTTGGGAAATTGTTTACTCTATCATATCATTTTTTTTGCTACTTACGATAACTAAGCATACTTTATATATCATATTTTTCTATTATACTTCTACTTAATATTATTAATATTCTGAGATCAAATGAGTATGGAAATGCCAAGCCAATGGATGAAAAAGTACTTCAAAATCTGTAAAATGCTTTGTAAATATAAGATTTTATTACTATAATGAATGATTTCTTGAATCATCATTTTTTTCTGTGTTTATACTAAGAGGATTGGTTTAATAAGATTTTTAACTTGGAAAAATCTTTCTTCTGTTCCTTCTCTTTATGAGTAAGAAAGATTGACTTCTGCAAAGGAATGTGAAGACACAGTTGGTTTATTGTGTTTAATACAGATTTAGGGAATAACTGATAAAACAAGCTCTTACATCATGAGAACTGTAAGCAGTGAGAAATCATGCCCAGGATGATCCACACACATCACACAGTGCTACATTGGCTGAACCTAAACACAGGAAAAGCCATTTAGATAATTCTCCTGCAAAGACAGATCATCTGAAATTAGAAAGATGTGTGCAAGGTAGAGGGTGTGTTGGAGTGAGCAGTTCCTATCTTTATAGTGTTTGAGAAAGAAGGATAGGATTTTAGTTCAGGAAGGACAAAAGTTTTGTTTTCTATTTTTGTTTGTTTCGTTACTTCTTTTTTTCTATGAAAAAAGCAATAAGAAATTTAAGCTGCAAATTACTAGGAAGTCGGGAGCTGTGATTCTGTGTCCCACTGGGTGCCTGGGCTCCTGGAGAGAGGAACCTCAGAGCAGTGCTGACATGGAGAGGTGAGCAGGTTGAGACATGCACCTGGAGAAGGAAAAAGGAGAAGGGGGAACCACAGGAGGCAATTTGATCCCCCTTTTCTGATCACAGTTTTTATGTCTTGTCCTTAGCTGGTTGGGACAGCTGGATCTACTGTATAACGTTAAATAGAAGTAGGCAACTTTGTCTTAATGTGAATCGTAAGTGAACACTTTAAAAATTTCCAAGGTGTGTGATGTTTACTATGTTTCTTTCTATTATTTTATCTTATTAAGGGAATTGCTTTCCACTCCTTTTTTGCTAAGAGTTTTGATAATGAATGAAAGCTGGATTATATCAAGAGTTTTTTTGCCTCTGAAATAATTGTATGTTATTTCTCTTTTTCATCTATTAATATATAAATTATTTTCCTTTTCTCCTAAAATATATTATGTAATATTTCAAGCATATAAACAAATATAAAAATATATGTGGCCACTATCAAACATAATAAAAATTTAGCATTAGAATTGAAGCCCTATATATATATACTTGATTGAATTTTCCTCTTTCTCAAAGATAATTGCCACCTTAACTTGAGGTTTATCATTTCCTTACACTTTTACTAATTAGAATATATGCATCTCTCTCTCTCTCTCTCTCTTTCTCTCTCTCTCTCTCTCTCTCTCTCACACACACACACACACACACACATTCTCTAAGCAATATGTGGTATTGTTTTTGTATGTTTTATGCTTTATAGAAGTAGTGCCTTGCTGTATGGATTCCTCTCCAACTTACTACTTTCATTCAACATTATAGTTATAAGGTTCATTCATTCATTTTCACTGCTATATAGTAAGCCAGTAAATGGATATATCCCAATTTTTAGTCATGCTTATGTTGTTCAGCTTAAAGGTGCCTCCTGTGTTTCTTTAACATAAATATTGCTGTTTTCATCAGTTTTGTATATTTTCTTTATATATATGTCTCAGAGTTTTTTTAGGGTTATACATACATGTGGAATTTCTGAGTCCTAAGCTATATATATTTTACCAAATATCTCCAAAATGTTTTTAACAAGTCACACTTCAACCAGAAGTGTATAGTTTTTATGCCGTTCTACATATTTCATGACCATAAGTATGTTAACCAAAGAAGAGATTCAGGCTCTAACAAAGAACAAAAGGTATTTATTTGAACAAAAGGATTGCAATCTGAGAGACGTGGATTCAGAAAGCAACTCAGATTACACTCCAGAGAGATAAGAAAGCAGTTTATAAAGGCAAAAACCACAAAATGTAATTATTTCATGCAAACAAAAGATCAATGGCTAGGTTAAAAGGAATTAGTTAGTTCCAATATACAAATAAAGGAGACAAAAATTACCAAGAAGGAAGCAAAGTTCACATATGTAGTAGTTATTCTAAGATGTTTATGGCTCAGCCTTGACCTGCGTTTATCAACAGGGTAGCAACTTAACAGCAGCTCTGAAAATGGAGGCCCAAGACGTACAGGCCCCACATCCTTAATAACCTCCTGATGCTATTCTAAGTAACCCTCATAGCAATGTTTAGTCCATTTTATTTTCTTTATTATCAAGCATCAAAGTTATTTTCCCCAACCAATGACTATGCAGTTGCATATCTTTCTGATTTTCCTTTACATATTCTAGTTTTCCAGCAAGTATCTTTTCATTTGTTTATTGGCCATTTCATAAACCCTCTTTTTTCAGTTTACTTGTTTATATTTATGTTCATTTGTCCATCGAATTGTTTGTCCTTTATTGGTTGATTTTTAAGAATAATTTGTACGTTCTGTATATAAATACTTATTGTATATATCCATTAAAACTATCTTTCCCATTTCTGTAGTGTATATTTTTTTCTCTAATTATAAGGTCTTATATAACAAAAAAAAAGAATTTAATTTTGATACAATTAATTTTCTTTTGGCTATAATTTGTGCTTATTGTGTTTTGTTTAGAAAAACATTTACATCCTAAAATCATAAACACATTCTCATGTATTTCTCATGTATTGTCTTTAAGTATTATTTTTCTTTTTATATTAGATTTTTTCATAAACCTTTAATTTTATGTTTGTGAATGTATTTGTGTGTGAGTGTGTGTGCGAATGGGTGTATGAGAGAGAGATTTAGTTTTAATTTTTTCCCCTTCTTCAACAATTATGTCAAAACCATTTTTTGAATACTCATCCTTTTCCCACTCATCCACAAATCTTTCCACAAAAAAAGGCTCTACAATCAGGTAGATTCTTTGGTTAGTTTTATGAAGCATTTGACCAATGTTACACGAAACTCTTTCAGAGAAAAGAATAGGAAGAAATCCCTCCTAACTCAGCTTATGATGTCAACATAACTCTGGTATCAAAACTTAACAAGAACATTATGAGAAACAAAATGTTAGCAAATTGAATCTAGTAATATCTGAAAGGAAAATGCATAATGATCAAGTGGAGTTTATCTTAGGAATATGATTGTTACAATATCTCCCCTAAAATTTAAACACAAACACTTCTGTGGTTGAATTCTGATTTGAGTATGCTTCAAGAGCTGTTGGGAACTGGGGCTGAAGATCTAGTAGCTCAGAATTTATGTCCAGAAGTCTTTGACTGAAGAAAGGATAAGAGGAAGCTAGAGTCCTGTTTAAGGGAAGCCAGCTACCCTTAAGGGCAGCTGTGAAAAAAAAGATCAGTTTTAGCAGTATTTACCCTGTTTTTTTTTGTTGTTGTTGTTGTTTTGAGATTGTTAAAATGAAGTGTTCAAATGCATAATCTTTTGAATGTTGCTGACTTCTTCTCCTCCTAGATATAGGTTAGTCTAGTTCATTATTTAGAACAATGTGATCAATCCATATATTAACTTGTTTCCAGTTCCTTCCAGTTGCGGATTTTTCCTATTACCTTGACCTGTGCTCCACTTTCCCACAGGCTGCAAAACCAACTGCCTGCTACGTACAAGGCTACAAATGTCAGGGAAATAGAGCCTTTTACAAGAATTGCTTTATTGTTGTAATCCCAGCTTCTCTACCTCTGCTGTTTCACCAGGGGAATCAGATACATTTAGGGAGTTGGAGGCCTGAGGGATGAAGAAAATGTATCAGAAAGAACTCATTTTAAAGAAAGAAGAAAGAGTTGAATAAGAGCGTGTAGGCTGAAGGATCTTTCATGTTAGTCCCTGAGATTCTGTGATCTAGTACCATATTAAAAGAGAGAAAGGTAAACTAGCAGCAGAGAAAAAGAAACATCAAATTACTGAACAGGTGACAGGCATCACTCAGCAACCAAGCTGTAGAACAGGAGCATGAAGATGCTTGTAGAACAGGAAGGGCAACATGGTAAAGGAGAAGTACTAGTAAGAAATATGCATGAGCCGCCTGCTAGGGAGACCCAGGCTATTCCGGAGTAATTTCAAATGAGCCAGAAATCCTGAAACATTCTCGTTGGAGAAAATATGGAAAAAATTTTGTTTAATTTCAAACTATGTCTTCTGAGTCAGTAAAGAGGGTTTTCATTTATATTCCCAAGAGTGCCTAGCCTACTGCCTTGCTCATGATGATAAGTCAGTAGCTATTTATTGATTAATGATATATTTCCCTCTCCTGCAAACTGAAGGAGTGGATTTTAACTCTGGCATTGTGGAAAAACTACATGGATGTGTTTTAAACCACTAAGCCTCTAGTCTGGGAAAGAAAATAGCAACAAAATGAGAGGGGCTATTTGGAAACAATTTATTTCAACTAAGCATCAGCTGGATCAATGCCAAATGGACTCTAGTTCTGGCTATCCTGAATACAACTAAGGGCTGAATTCCAGCATGAGAAGAAATGAAATTGTTTTGAGAAAAAAACATGAAAAACTAAACAACTGGGTAGCTAAAACACAAGCAAAATATGTTGTTTTTGCTACATATGAGGTCTTACCGAGAATTTTGTTTTTAACTCCTATTTACATAATAAATATTGTTGTTTATTTTGAATGGTATGGATAACATGACGAGTGTTCATTTAGTACTCAATTTGTGTAGCTCAATTAAATTCAAGTGCCCAGTTTAGCATTTTCCAGAGACAGTTATATTTTTAATTGTGAAATATTTAAGTTTTTCAAAAACCAAAACTGTAAGATTCCTTATGCGTAGGCAAATCCAGTTGCATAGTGAATATTCCAGATCTCTACAGGTGATTTTTTTTAACCCTTTGAAATTTCCAAAAATTCCTTAATCATTAGATGTGAATTCCATGTACTTGCCTGTAAGATTTTCTCAACAGCGGGATTAAGTCTTCAAAACTCAAAATGCTAAAACAAAAGCTGCAGGATAAAAATGCCAAATTTCAAATGGAAAAAGAGAGATAAGAAAAATATTAAGAATTGTACTTTAAATTCTTAATATTTATACTTATTAATAATTATACTTAATTGGATCTAACTTTCAGGTCATTGTCTTTCCCCTGAACAATTGCAATGGTCTTTTTTACTGTTCTCTCTGCCTCTAGTTTCCACTCACTCCAGTCTCTCATACACTACTCACAAATGATCTTTCTG
This sequence comes from Rousettus aegyptiacus, assembly GCF_014176215.1. Classification (NCBI taxonomy): domain Eukaryota; kingdom Metazoa; phylum Chordata; class Mammalia; order Chiroptera; family Pteropodidae; genus Rousettus; species Rousettus aegyptiacus. The sequence continues at coordinate 162,235,093 of NW_023416284.1, forward strand.
CAGTTCAACTCTGATCGTGTCATTACTCAGCTCATAAACCTTCAATGACTCCTCATTATCTGAACAATGAAGTCTGAACTTGAACTGGGCATTCAATCTCCCAACTAGCTTTCCAATTCTGCTTTCTATTTTATGGTTCTTATAGTTCAATTCCCTTTATGGCCCTTAGAGTCTGATCAACTGGAACCACTCCTGTCTTACATGTATGCCCTCAATATCCATCCCTATGTCTAATTATTTAGTTCCGCAGTTTCCAACACTGGCAGTTTTTGTATATTTAATTTCTACCCATTTTACAAGTCTAGTCCACATACCACCCGTATGGACTGAATTGTGTCTTCTCCAAATTAATATTTTGAAGCCCCAACCCATAACGTGGAATAGAACCTTTAGGGAGGTTATTAAGGTGAAATGAGGACATAAGGGTGGGGTCCTAATTCTATAGGCTTTATAAGAAGAGGAAGAGACAACAGAGATCTCTCTCCCTCTCTACACATAGAGGAAAGGCCATGCAAGAACACAGCAAGAAGACAATCCTCTACAAGCCAGGAAGAGATTTCCCACCAGAAACCAACTCTGACAGTACCTCATTCTTGAACTTCTACCCTCTAAAACTGTAGGAAAATAAATTTCTGTTGCTTAAGCCACCTTATCTGTGCTATTTTGTTCTAGTACCCCTCGCTAGCTAATATTCCACCTTCTCATCACCATTTCCCCATCTCTGTTCCCATGGCATTTGATTTGTACATACATAATATTACTTATCACTTCCCAAAATTAATTACAGTAATTTAATGTGTCAGTTAATATTAGGCTTGTATCTGAATAAGACAGAGGTTAATCGTTTTCTGATGTAAAATCAGTGGGAAGCATGCTGTTTAAGTCTGGTATGTAGACTCCTTGCTCAAAAGGTCTTGTTCTATCTTTTGATACGCCCAGTCTGATATTTCCATCCTGAAGGTCACTTGATTGTTCAAGATAGCTGCTGAACTCAAGACATATGTTTTCCAGGAAATAGGAAAGAGGAAGGGAGAAGGGAAGGGACAAGAGGCCTACCTCCCAGATGAGAGCAAGCTCCGCTTAGAAAGCCTTTCCAGAAGTCTCCAACAGCAGCACTCTGCTTATATTTAATTAACCAAAATTGAAAAATTATATGCACCATCTAACTGCAAGGGGTATATAGACATTCAGTTGCATGCTAAAAGGAATACTGATGGATAAATAGCAGTCTCTGCCATTTTAAGTTATTTTTATAACCTCTACGAGACTGTAAGTTTCTTAAGAGCATGTTAATTTTATCTGTGCATCTCGACTATTTTATAGCACTAAGATTTTTTACATATGGGACACTCGAAAATATTTGTTACATAAATGAACTAATACATGAACTCTTGAACTGTTCATGAAGGCCATGTAGGTAGAGCTTAATCTTTTCCTGCTATGTAATCAGGCTTATGGGGCATCCTAAGTGTTTTCCATACTAGCACATTCATTATGCTATAAATGTTGTATTTTATGCTAAATATTCTCAGAATCAATGTTTTTACTCCTTATAGGGTCAGATAGTATATTTATTTATCTAATTTTCTCAACAGCAGCAAATTTTGGATGTGACAATGCTTCCATGTTTTTTTTTTCTTTTTAGTTACCAAAAATCCTAAGAGCAAAATGCTGCTTCTTAAATAAAGGAAAAGGAATTAGCTTTCATAGAGTTTCAGGACAGGAAAGTGTGTCTCAATACCTTTCTAATCTAAATGTTGTTAACTTTAGCACCATCAGACTATTGGCCCTCATCTTTTCCTATGGGCCATCGCAGAGTAGGTAAAATGCTACATTACTTTGTTTTGTTTTGTTTATAAAAAAAAAAAAAAAACAAAAAAAAAAACAAAAAACAAAACCTTCCTCCTTTGGAATGATGCCAAGTACAGAGTACTTATACTTCTTAAATTTTCGATTTCCTAGTTTATTTATTTAATTTTTGCTTTTCTTCACTCTACTCCCTCATACTCTAAACCAGCATTAAAAATAACAAAAGATGTGAAAGATACATGAGGTTAGCATAGGTGATAGCGTAGAAATACAGAAAGGGTAAATTCCTATTCTCTCAGTTCTTTCTTTTATGTCCCAACTTGTAGAGGCACAATAGACACCTAACAGAGACCACTTCAGAAATGGAGATAGGTAGCTATTGCTTGCTACTTCTTTTCAATAATTTCACAGTTAGACTGAGCCAAAGAAAGGTTGGTTAAATTTTTACTCCAACAGGTAAACAAAAGGCTTCCTTTAGACTCTTCGAAGCCACAATCCTGCTCATAAGAGTCTAAGTTTCCACTGAACAATTCTCTGCGAAAAGCAGCCCTGAAACAACACAATCTTTGGCTTTATGCCACTGTGCTGTTCCCCTGTGAGCACAATTAGCACAGAAATATTTGTACCTAGCAAGAGATCTTTGCCAGGTCTAGCAGAAACACCTAAAGAAATAGGGATATCGCGGTTTGTTTATCCTAACTCCTCCTTTCTCCAATGTATCTTAGCAGATCTGGTAAATAACAGATGTTGTTAATAACATAGTAAAAGCCACTAATATGTCCATTTTTCCAGGGTTGCAACTGAAGGATTTTCTGTGACTGAGGTAACAAGTGACAAATTGCTCACGTCTATTTTCATGAAATGTTTTGACTGCTGAAGTTGTTCTGTAGCAGTTCATTAAAAGACCCATAAAATATGTAAGTTTACATTCTATAAAAAGATCATCAGGAATTTCTTGGCTGATACTATTCTTTCTATTAAGCATCTGTTTTCTATTTTCTAAAGGATTGTAGCAGTGGCTGTCTGATTGTATATTAAAAATAGTTGATTTAAGCTGGATGAAAATGTTGTAATTTCTTATTAAAGATTAGTAACCCACCAATGAAGCTTCCCTTAGAAGGTAACCAGCAATGTGTATGTAGCACATCTGGTTTCAAAATATTAAAAAATGATAAACATTCACTGATCCAATCCATTTGTTCCCTCCATCTGCATAACAGTCTTATTTTTAAAATGAGGACACGCACTGAGTTCGACATTACACAAAGCTGATAATTTTTGCTCCTTGATTTCTAGGCAGTAATGAATGACTGAGGTTAATTTTAGAGGAATTTCATGTTTATTATTGCATATGTAGGCATTCTGGAAAACTGGTTAAAATCCAATTCCGATACAAAGTAGGCTGTCTTTGAATGGAAGTTGTGAGTGGCATCAACTGAATGGTATATTTAAAAATCACAGACTAATGTTTTTAGTTAAAGAATGTCAAGAACTTAATAAAGATTATCTTATTTTAACACTATTAATAGTAACTAACACTTATTGAGTGCTTAATTTGTGCTAAAAGTTTTATTGGAATTACTTCATTTAGTCCTCATCACGACCTTTAGTAACCCTTTTCTAGTTTTAGAAAACCGAGGCTCCAACAGTTGAGAGTTTACTCAAGGCCACACAGCTAGTGCGTGGTGAAGCCATGATTCACATTTGGCCAAAGCAACTTCGGTGCCCATTCTCTTGCACTCCCTGTGACATGGCATGCAAAATACCCTTTTAAATAGTATCAGTCTTCTTAGCTTTAAGAGTTCTTTCCTAAAGGTTCTATCTCTCAAACGTTGATAATTCTTTCCCAACCTGCACCTGATCTATAAGTTCATTAAATGATAACATAGACAATAATAATAATAATAATACCTGTTAGTATTAGTGTGTTTCAGATACTGTTCTAAGCTTCTTATAAATTAATTCACTTATTCCTCCTAATAACTCTACAAGATAGATACAATTACTACTTCCAATTCTCCGATCAAGAAAAATGAGGCATAAAAGTTTAAGTAACTTGTCCAGATTAAACAAGTAGGGAATAAGTATTCCAAAATTGAACCCAAGAATTCTGGCTCCAAATCTATGCCTATATACTATACTAGGTAGATGCTAAATGCCACATTAAATGGTGTATGTAAAAGGAAGAATAAAACATAGTCAGCTTACTTCAGTTAACATAATATTTTCAAAGTTCATTCATGGTGTAGCACATATCAGAACTTCAGTCTTTTTTATGGCCGAATAGTATTCTATTGTAGCAATATACCACATTTTGTTTATCCATTCATCTTTTGATGAGCACTTGGGTTGTTTTCACCTTTAGGCTGTTGTGAGTAGTGCTGCTGTAAACATTAGTATACAAGAGTCTGTTTAGATCCTTTTCTCAATTATTTTGGGAAGCTACTTAGGAGTAGAATTGCTATATTATATAGTTAAAATGGCAAATTTTATGTTTACATATATTTTTAACACTAGAAAATAATAGTAAAAAAACATGGTCTATGTGTTTGGGGGATTCATATTAACATTAGATGACAGAAATTTGAGCTAATAATTAAAGTAATATGACATGTGTTATATTGGTAGCATGTGCTGTGTGAACTAGAGCACGCACAGTATTGCTTATGTGAGGTGTAGGATTTCAATAACGAAATTTGGGAAATTAATAAAGGACGAGGAAATATTCCCAAAGATGATGGTTGTAGGTAAAAGGAGTGGGTGTGAAGTGGGTCAAGAGGTGGAGAAAGCATTTCAAACAGAGGAATTCCCATGAACAAAAGCTCAAAAATGTGCTTGAGCCTAACCTGATGGTTAATTTTATGTTAGCTTGAATGGACCATGGGGTGGCCAGAAATTTATCAAGCATTATTCTAAGTATGTCAATAAATTTTCAGATGAGGTTAACATTTTAATCTATAGACCGAATAAGGCCTATTCCTTTCCCTAAAGGGGTAGGCATTATTCAATCAATTAAATGCGGTTTTATAGTTTCTAGAGTTAGAAACTACACTCTTCTTTGACTGTTCTCTCTTCTTTACCTATACCATTTCCAAATTCTGTTGACTAATCTTCAAAATGATGTCTTAGCTGTTGACTCCTATTGTAACACTCAAGGCCCTTTGGCATTTGACCCCATCTTAACTTTCATTTCCCCTTTTATGTCTGCATAATCTGTGCTTCAGCCATCCTTGGCTATTACTGGAATGTTCTGTCATATGGACTTCATACTTCTTTCTGCCAGGGATGTCCTTTCTCCATCTCTGAGTGATTATATCAAGCTCATGCTTAAAGGTTTATGAAACAATGCAAGGTCATACAGGTAAAAAATTCTATCTGCTTCATTTATTCACTGCTCTATCCCCAAAGTCGAAAATAGTGACTGAAGAGAGAGACAGAGAGACAGAGAGGGAGACAGAGAGATTGCAGAGAGGTATTAACTGACAGAATTCAGGATCTAAGGTGAGTTGTCAGAATGTTTGGCGCTCTACCCCCACCCTTCTTGGTCTAGTCACGTGAACTCAAATTTATTTACATTTAGGTCATTTGCAACTGAAAAAGCTCTGGCCAGTCCACTATCTATAGAGGCTTACTCATTAAAAGCAGCAAAAGATATTTCTTGCAAAGAAATTAGTCACAAGGATGAGGGCCCAGCATTCTCCACTGCCTCATATTCTTCCCATCCTTTAGATATACAAACACTAAAATTCTCCTATAATCACAAGACTATTGTGAGTCATGAAGAATATCTTATTTCTGAATACTTGAAAGTGTTCACCGAAAGCTAAAAGAAACACCTTGGAGTTAATTTAGGAACGAATTATTCTTAAGATAGCTAACTACTCTTTCCATTTGAAATGAAGGCACTGCCTTGGCTCTTTATGTTCTATTGTGTCTAAAGTACATTGCATTATCAGTTTAATGATTAGTTTAATAATAATGATATTTATCATTAGTTTAAGTCAAGTCTCATTGCATTGTTTGTTGATTCCATTGTTTGCTTCCTTCGTACTATTAAGAAGAAATAATAATTAGTCTCATCACTTAAGACTTCTGCAATTACTTTTTTCCTTTGTAGAATACAGTGAAAGAGTTTTCACATATTTTACATATTCTAAGTACCAAGTTTAGTAAGTAGGGAAAGCGCTTAAGTCTTCAAAGAGGGAAACAGAAGTAGAGAAAACAAGTCTTCCCTAGACATTGACTACGCTGGCTACAGCTGAGGACTTGAACACAGGCAGCCTGGTTTGCAGCTCTTATTTCCACTTAGTTTTTAATCTCCTCTGTATTATTGTCTTCCTCTTTTTGAAGAACACTTTCACATAAATATACAAAGCTTCCCAAAGTTTGTTTCAAAGCATATCTCCTTAGCTAAGTGAATGAAGCAACCAATTATCATGAACAAGTCTAAGAATAGAAAGAATCTTGTGCTTTTTTAATGGAAGTAGACTGGAGGATTTCTAATACAACGTTATGCTCTGTAACTGCTGAGAAAAAGTCTCTAAGAGAGTCCTTTATGCTTTAATGGCTCTATGACAGTTAGTATTAGAGTAATATTTCAAGATAATTATACTTTAAAATTCTCCTCAACCAAAGAAAATACAAAAATGTTCTTTGCTGCTTTAATAAAGCCAATGCATAAAATTCTCTCGATCTGTCATGTCATTTATATACTGAAAAAGGAAGAATAGAATGATGATATATAAGATTTTAATATTCTGGAATTCAGGCTTCAACATTTACCGATCTTTTTTTTGGAGTTTACCGTTTTTCACAGTTTATTTACTTATTTTTATTATTTAATGGAAAAGGAGTTATTTTAGGTATTGATTGACAAATTTAATTACTAAAATATTTTCTTTTCCAAAACTCCAAAAACTTTTTGTTGTGATAAAAGTAGATAAAAAGTATCAGGAAACTTATTTTTTATTATTTGCATATCATCATTATTCTCTTCATTTTCTTCAGAGAGAAAAATTTAACACGATGAGTAGTATCTGAAATAGTTTTCAGACTTTTGATGTCAAATGTCAACCTAGCCACACTTTCGTTTACAGTGCAGTGACATATCAAGATGTAGATAGGTAAGCCATGAAATACCACTTTCCTCAAATAGATTTTTGATTAATAGCAGGAAATTTTAAGACTTTCTGATAGACAAAAAGCACATTATAGATTCCCTTCATGTTTGCTTATGGAGTATTTTTCAAACACATCTCTACAATTGCTTTTCAAATATCGAATCTAGGAGCCAGTAAAAATATAAATACCTTAGAATAATCAGTAGGAACATTCATTTTTCCCAAGCTCTGAAGAGAAATATAACAGCATCTTTGTTGTTTGTGCTGTTCTTTTCCTGTTACTGCTCTTATTGTAAAATTATGCAGCCCTGCTACTTTGTACATCATTTATTTATAAAACCTATGGCTCTGGATGCTATGTAAATGTAGTTCAAAGTGTAACACAATGGCTTTGGTCATTCCGTAATAGATTTAGATCGACCGTTCTAAAGGAGTCTGAATAAATTTTATACCTGGAGAAAATTGTATTAGTTATGGCAGAAATAAAAATATGGAAGACAAGCTGGAGTCGAACTAGCAACTTTATTAACTTTATTAAGGAAAGAACACTATTTTTTCATTTATAGCATAGTAGATATTTAATTAATAATTGCTAGATAAACATTGAGTAAATAAAAGAATAACAAATGAATCATAGATATACTATGAAAATATGAAGCTCGAGGCATTTCATTTAGAAAACCTTAGAACAATATAGCTACCCCAGAAGTATAGGGTTTTCTGCACGTGCTACAAGACATGCAGTTAGAATCAACTGGGATAGGATACAACATACCAAATGTGATTTTACATTTTCTTTACATAAAAATTATTAAATATAAAAGGATGACCATTTGGTTTATGTTGTTTGCATGTTCTCCTCCCTAATGGAACCAGAAAGCACCTCCTAACTCTTTCGGCATTTAGGGTTTATGAGGATATATAATTCAAGTAGAGTAGCTAAGCAACTATCTTTACTTAAATTGAAAGTAAAGAAGTTCCATGGAAAAATACTAGTGTCACTGTAGGATTTTTTACTAATGTTTTAGCTACAGATTAAAAAAAAAAAATCAACAAGGAAACAACAACCACAACAAAAAACACTACAAGAGAAACACTTAGTTTAGATCCAGGATAAAATGAATCATGTTTTAATGACTTATCAGAATCTTCAGATTATGGAAACACACATGCACTTATGTCAAGATATGTGAACGAGCGTAAACTACACTAGATGATCACTGTCTTGATAGGCCGTTCTTTTACAACCTAATTTTGGTTTCCCTTTTACCACAAAAATTGTTATTCTTGCAAAATGATCTTTGAAAAGTAGCATTTTCCCTGTCTTTGTAACCTCTCATTAAGAAAACACCCATATTTCTACTTTAGTTATCACAGAGGAAGGCTGACTTCCCAACTTGAGAGAAAACAAAGTTATAGCCTTCTGAATACATGGGTGGTAATTTGAACTCGACCTAACAAAGTCAAGCTTACAAGGAGCTTAACTACCAGAGATAGAATGCGTACAACAAAGAAATAAAAATGCTATTTTCTCTCTGTAATGTTGAAGATGGCATATTTTTAAAAATATCTCTGAACAGTGAATCAAAGATTGTCATAAGAGCCAATTTCTACTACAGCTTTCTTATTTTCTCTCCATTACACAAGAGTTAAACAAAATGTTTGAATGGAACATTTAATAACAAAAGACATTTATGATGTTTACTTAATGTTTCAGACCATTAAGCATCAATGACATGAGTTATTGTATGCAATATCGGGCCAAAAATCTTTTGACCAGGCTGCATTTTACTACTCTTGGAGCTGCCAGCATCTCGATTCGGGAAAAAACTCTGTGGTCAAATCTTAGATTTCTCAGAGAACTTTGGATTTGAAAATATCTCCTGTTGCCAGAAAGTACCTTTTGAAGTTTACATTAAGATGGATATTTATTTATTTTGTCCCTATAACAATGACAGTGGTTGAGATAAACTGTTTAATTCTAAATAGAAAACACATCTGCTGTGTCTGCATTGTTTGTGGTTGCTGGAGGGGTGACAATTTAAACCAAGTAGCACACATGACATTTTAAGTGAGATGTTGTGTGAGGGCTCCCAGCTGCTGACGTTGTCCTCGGCCCTGCTCAGCTGGGGCCAGTGGGGCCGCAGAGCCAGAGCCCCCATCAGCGAGCCCGTTTGGAAGGACATCATTAGTATCTTCTGCTTTCCTTCCTTTTCAAAAAGTGGAAGAGTGGCAAAGGAAGACTCAAAAATTAACATTTTTCTTAGTTATATTTACCTGTTGATTTATAAAAAGAAATTTAGCATATTTTTTTTCAAATGTATTCTCTACCCCAATAATACTGGCTTTTGTTTGAGATTGAGTGGCTATACAGATTAATTTAGAGTAGATATCCTTGTTATATCAATTTCTTCTCCTTTTCAAGTATTTCGTAAAAGTTGCAAAAATTTCTTCATGTAGTCTTTTACATTTCTTGTTACACACATGCTTATGTATTTTTCATTTTGTTACTATTTTTAATGAGATCTTCCCCACATTATGTATCATAACTTTCTGTTGTTTGTATCGAGGTAAGTTAATATTTTTGTATTAGTATTATAACCAGTATCCTTACTGATATTTTAAATGGTTTCTAATAAGTTTTCAGTTCGTTCTATAAATATCTTTGTAACTTATGATAATGTTGCTTTCTCTTTCTAATTTTATACTCTTTATTTAATTCTCTTGTCAAAATGAATTATCTAGCACTTTCAAACAATATCAAATGATAATGGTAATAGTGACTGCCTTTATCTTTTTTCTGATTTAGCTGAGATTTTCACCATTAAGCCTATGTTAGTTTTGATTCAATTTATTTATTTCTCCTACTCAATTCGTAATAATTCTAGTATATATCTAAAAAATATAAGGCTATTTAAAAAAAATCTAACCACAATAATACTAACCATGTTTAATAATAAAATAATTCCTTAACATTATCAACTACCCAGTAAATAATCAGATTTCAATTATTTTGTATATATCATAAAGAATTCTTAAAATAAGTAGTATCCAAAAGGATCTATACATGACAATTAATTAAACTTCATCTCTTCTAATTCTCTACTTCTATTGCAAAAAAAAAATAAATTATTCATCTTAAAGAATTTCCCATAGCCTAAGTTTTGCTTATTACATCTTCATGGTATTATTTAGTATGTTCTTCTGTCACTGTTGTTCTTCTATGTTGGCTGTGTAATCTATAAGCTTGATCAGATTAAGGTTTATTCTACTTTATACTTTACAAAATTTATTGGGGTGACATTGATTAATAAAATTATATAGGTTTCAAGTGTATAATTCAATAATGCATCATCCATATATATTGCATTGTGTGTTCACCACCCAAAGTTAAATCTCCTTTCGTCACCATACATTCGACCCCTTTTACCCTTTTCTGCCTCCTCCATCCCTTCTTTCCCTCTGATAAACACTGAATTGTTGTCTGTGAGTTTTTATGTGTTTGTCTTGTTTGTTTGCTGCTTTCAGTTTTATATCCCACATAGGAGTGAAATCACATGTTTCTCAACTCTTTCTGTCTGACCTATTTCACTTAGCATGATTACCTCAAGGAATCCTCATACACTGCTCGTGAGAATGTAAATTAGTACAAGAACTACAGAAAACAATATGGAGTTTCCTTAAAGAGTTAAAAATAGAATTACCACATGACCCAACAATCCCTCTTCTGGGTATCTACCCCCCAAATTTTAAAACATTTATCCATAAAGATATATACAGTTCAGTGTTCATTGCAGCATTATTCACGGTGGCCAAGACACAGAAACAACCATGGTTTTCAATAGGTAATTGGATAAAGAAGATGCAGTACATATACACAATAGCGCTTGTTTTTATTTTATTTTATTTTATTTTATTTTATTTTATTTTATTTATTTTATTTTATTTTATTTTATTTTATTTTATTTTATTTTATTTTATGTTGCACATAATAGCTGGTCGTATATCTTTTCTGTGGGTTAGTCACTGATAATGATCAATGCCTAGATTTATTAGTTTATCAGTGATGGCAAAATAGTGATTTTCTAATTTCGTCATTACTGCCTTATATAGCAGCTGCAATTTTTTTATAAAACTATATCTTTTAAATTACAAGATCAGTTAGCGGCTTTACCTCAAGACAATTATCTGATATACACTAGAAGTGATCTATGTATATTTCCCATTTCATCATTCAGACTATTTAAAAGATGTGTACTATAGGGGGTGAGATATACTAAAATTAAGCATTGTCCTGCTTTAAAAAAGATCATTAAGTGAAAGTAGCATTTTAAAAACTGCATATGCTTAAAGTTAAAAAAAAAATACAATGACTACTGGTTTAGTTTGTTACCACTGCTACGGCTTCACGGTTTTGCCACCTTTGATTTTACATCAGTGCCATTGTCAACACAATGACAATGGTATATAATGACATTATATACTGACAGTGAAAAGGTTATATGATATCTTAGTATTATTTTGATAATAGTCGTAACCTTGTGCAACTCCTAAAATGTACTGGAACTCTCAGGCCACACTTTGGAAACCACAATTTTATACCTAAGTTCCCTATTACCAGAAATATTCTCTTCCATTACCCCCATCTCATCTGCACCAACTGAGCCAGAGCTCAAGAGAAAAGTGACCTTCTCAGAGTAACCTCCCCCAGCCGCCCAATGTAAAGCAGCTACGCCATCAATATCTCTTTTCTTTGCTTTCTTTCTTTTTTTCTTTCTTCTTTTTTTTTTTTTTTGCTATTTCTGTTTTACTCAGAATCCAAGTTTCATCTTGCCATGAGTCTGTACATTGAACAGGCATGTCCTGTGTACTGTAAGAATTAGTCAACAAATTGTGTAATTAAATGGTTCACAATTTATAAAATGTTTCCTTTTCTACTGGCTTAGAAGTTCTGTGAATACAGGAGCCTATTCCTAGTCATCTTCATATTCCATCAGGACTCAGTCAAGTGCCATGACCACAGGCTGGTCTTGATGAATGTTGAGTACTGAATTAATCTTTGACTTTATCATAACTTTCTATTTTGTGGTTCAGCATGATTGACCTATTTTTTTGAACTCTTATTCTGATATCATTTCATATGGATCTCATATTTACTAATTACTCTCATCTAAGTTCATTTACTCTGATATACCTATTCTTTTGAGCAATATCAATCGTATATCTATCACCTTGAACACTCAGTGGAAAGAGAAGATTCTATTAACTTATATCTCTACATAATATAAGGACACTGATAGAAAACGATCACATATTAGAGAAATTTTAAAGTACTAAATAGATTATAGATGATAGATATATGATAGAAAGATAGATAGATAGATAGATAGATAGATAGATAGATAGATAGATGATAGATAGATAGATAGATAGTTAGATAGATATAGATGATAGATAGATGATAGATTGATGATAGAGAGTTGATTTAGCCTCAACGTGAATGAGACTCTTAAGATACAGTCTGATGTTTATAAGAATAAAATCATGTTATCCTTAATATTGGACATTTTGTGACCATAAATCTATCATTCCATGCTGCAATCAATTTATACAGAATATGTACTACCCACAATATGATATTCTTTTAAATGTGCTCTAATTCACTGTTTTGTTATTCCCAACAGTAGCTGAGTACAGTGCTTGTAGCTCAATATCTCTTTATCCAAGGCTCTATGATATCTCAACCCATGTTCAATATAATAGATTCAATGTTCCATTCAAATGGTTATAACTTTCCAATTATAAGAAAATATATATTTAGCCAAAATATTCCATTTATAGCTCATAAAGAAAAACATAAATGAACAGTTAGGTCTTTGAATTTACAATTTAAATTTATTAATTCATTTGACAACTATTTATGTGTCAGGCCCTGTGAGAGGAGCTGGGAAGATGGATATTAATGAGACAAAGTTTCTGCTTTCAGAGTTCAAACTCAAGTGCTGGGAATGACCCTCACTTTGTTCCACATTGTGTGTAATGGCATGGCAAAACGAATTGATCTTTTTATATTTAAGGCACTTGAAATTTGGAAATAGCTTCAGAAAAATTTTTCTGTCCATTTACCAGGCCCGTAGGTGCTTTGCATGAATTATCTTATTGAATACTAACGACAACCCTGTAAGATAAATGTCATCATCCTTTCGCAGTTTACTCAATGTTAACTAGTAAGTAGCAGAATCAGCTTTGGAATTCTAATCTGTCCGGCTTCAAAACTTAAGCTGTTAACCTCTATTTTATGTCCTCTCTATTTTTTAAGGTCACCTATGTTTTAAGGCCCCCTCATAATTGGAGCTAACATATGTATCTTCACTCAAAAGTGTGTTGTCTTTTGCATTTCTTCTTTGGAAGATCTGGGGTCATCTCAGAGAAAAATCCATAGCTGGAGAAAAACTATTGTAAACTCTGGGGTGAGCAACATCTGATCGGTAAACGACAACCTTAAAAGTTTATTTAGAATAATCGAACTACTTTTTAGATTTTATTATGGGATAGCCCTGTTATAAAATATTTTTTTAGTGTGATGCTACAAATAAAAACAAAAAAAAATACCATTGATATTTGACCTTGTACAGATCTAAACATCTAAAACGTCTAAAGCTTAAAAGCAATTCATGAATAGAATTGAAAATGTAAAGGGCAAGCCAGGAAAAAATTGCAACATGTAAAACAAATATTATTGATGTATAATAAATATGCTTTCAAAATAAGAAAAAAAACTAGTCGAAAAATGAACAATAGTAAGAAATTTCAAAAGAAAAAATATGAAAGATCAGTAAATATCTGGTGAAATAACTTAGTGTCACTTAACTAAGACAGAAATGGAAATTAGAACAAAAGTATTTGAAAAAATAATGATACTTATAGTTTACAAAAGTATTAGAGAAATGAGAAGTCTCAGTGCTGTAGGAAACAAAATTTATGTAAGATTCTTGAAATGTCCTTTGATAATATGCATACTTTAAGATAACATTCTTAGGAATTTATCTTAAAGAAATTAATAAAGATGGAGTTAACCAAAAGTAAGAAATCCGGAGGAAATATCCAGCAATAGAAGGATCAGTTAAATAAATTATGGTGCATTCAGATAAAAGACTGTATCAGCAGCAATTTAAAATGAGGCTGTTTCGCTTAAAATTTGGAAAGCTGTTCACAATATGTTAAGTAAAAAACAAAAAACAGTTCACAAAAAAGCAAGTTTAGTTTTATCACAGATGTGTGCCTTTGTGCATGTGTGCACACATTAGTGCATGCATGTGTGTGCACTTGTTTCAAAAAGGTTAGTCTTGAAAACCAAAGCTGAATCTATTTGTGAGTGATGTACAGGTACTATAATCTTTTTTGCTTTGATAAATACAATAAGTATATATTATCTTTAAGAATTTTGTCATGTAAGAAACATAAAATAAGCTACTTTATGATTTGATCTACATTACAGATGCTTAATATTATCTATGAAATAGACTACTTTGTTCAGGTCCTACTTTCCATGTTGAAATTATAAAAATCCCTATTTGTGTTACTCCAGATATTGGTCAAGTTATCAGTAGACATTTATTATGTGAGAACTGTATACTTGACTCTAAATAAAACAAAAAGATGTGGAGGGAGCTGAAATTAAATAAGAAGCCCAAGGAGCTGCAGTGCTGATGGCCCTTTGGCAGAAACTCTTGTAACGGGCTGAGATTAAGTGGCATATTTACTACATGGATGCCTGACAAATGGATGGGACAGCCTCGAGAGGCCTCTTAGGCCTCTGTTGGCAAGCAGGAGCAAGGAGAGAAGAGTAGGTGGTGGGGGAATGTAAGACCACAGCCTGTGTCCCCGTAAAGAAACTGGAATCGAGGTCATATACCATGTGGCAGCTGGTGTTGGCTGCTAAAACGGTACAGCGTTTTCTATAATAGTCTGTACATTCATAAGTGCTAGAAACTACCTTGCAAATAGCAAGAAAAAGGTTTTTATTATTAAGAGAGTTTAGTATTTTCTAACAGAATAAAATCCTATCTTGTCTCTAGGGTTTCCTTTAATAAGAGTTTGTTTCTTCTATGAAATAATAGAAAGTTTAGACCCTAGAGAATAAAGCAAAAAATGAAGATCGAAGGCTATTCAAAATTTGGGTCCCCATCCAGATAATAACAAGTATGTCCTTTTCTTTCTTGTTCCCTGTTTAGACCTACCCCAGTCCTTAATCTCTCTCCATGTCCCTTTTGCTCTTTACACACCAGAAGAACAACAAGACCCCGTGACTCTAAATCAGCACCTAACAAAGAGTGGTCCCTGGTCCAGCAGCATCGGCATCACCTGAGAACTTGTTAGAGATGCAGATTCTCAGGCCCAACTCCAGTCATAATAAATCAGGATTCAGGAAGAGCCACTCAGCGATTTGTGTTTTGGCAAGGCCTCCGAGTAATTCTGATGCACACTCAAATTTAAGAACCACTGGTCTGGATGATGCAACTTACAAAGTTCTCTGAGTAAAAGGAAAAAAATGTAGTCAATTATAAAAATCTAAAGATAAATGCATGAAGATATCATGCACTCCCAAAACTATAAGTTCTTAAAAATTTTTAAGGAGTATTTGATTCCTGAATTTGACATTTTTTTCAATTGATGAATATCATGTTTAATAAGACTGAATTTTATATGTATCTATGTATAAACACACCATATAATTTAAACTATTCAAAATTATACAAATGTATATATGCACTTAAAATTTTAAAGACTGCTTATCATATTGTCATCTATGCCTATTCTGAGGTTCCTTTTTGTTAAGATGGTAGACATCAAGAGGAAAAAGATTTGTGGGAAGTCTCTTCCATTCTCCTAGAGTATGTAGCTGATGACCTCCTTTGTTTTCCTGAGAAAATTTCATAGATGCAGTTAGGGGGTTAGAAGAAAACACCCAAATGCTCAAACCAGCACATCTATCAGCCCCTTGGCTGTTCCTCCCAGTCTGGTTTCCCTCCTGTGATGGATGAACTTGTACCTGCACCTCACCCCTCTGACTCATGCAACTGTGTCCTTTCTGCTGCATCATTAATTAATCACTCTTTTGGGTCATTGAGATCTCTATTGAGATTATTAAGAGCAAAGATGTGTCATTGCAAACCCAGGCTAAGATCATCCACACTTTCATATTTTCAATTACTATGTACAGATACAAAAGTTGGACAGCAAAAAAAGCTGATAGGAAAAAAAATGATTAATTTCAAATATGATATTGGAGGAGAGTTCTAAGGATACTTTGGATTGCCAGAAAGATGAACAAGTGGGTCTTAGATTAAGCCTGAAAACATCACTAGAGGCAAAATGACAGAATAGAAGGTGTCCTATTTCAGGCACATCATGAGAAGGCAGGATTCTTTGGAAAAGACAATAGTACTGGGGAAAATATAAGGAAGCAGGAAAAGAGAAAGACTGAATATGAGATGAATTAGCTCTATAAAAGAAGCCATAGGACAGTTGAGCATAGGACATTGTGGACATCATGATAATCACTCATTCATTGGGTTGCCAGGATCTTGAGCTGACTCAATGCAATGGCATGTAACACACATGAAGTCCCGTTAGTACACAAACATGTTATATCTACATGGCACAGAGTAGATACTCAAAGAATATTTTTGAAATAATGAAAAAAGTGAAATAGACCTTTTTTGGGGAAAAAAACTAAATATTGTAGGTTCTTAGAGCTAACCTTTTTTTGATGCACTGGAGAAATAAAATGCAAAGTTTGGTACTGTGGGGAAAAGAACCTTATGAATAAAAAGAGTGAGGAAAGGCAGCATGAGGCAGCGGGATGGAGTCAAGAGCTATAGCGCTGCAGTGTGCAAGGCTCCTGATGGACGGAGTCAGGACATTGAATTCTTGTGCCTTTTCTCCAACGATCAGCTGGACAGTCTTTGGCAAAGGAACCCATATTCTCCCTGGCTCTGTTTCCTCATCAGTAAGATAAGGATTAAATGATTAGTAAGACACTGAATATTCTGATTATAAAAATGTTGTGCTTAACTTATATCGTTAATAGGAGAATTAGTAGAACTATGTCTTCATTTTTATTTCCCATTAGAGTTGTCCCCTCCTCACCACCTCTTATCACCATCTCTCCCTCCCCTTCTCTTACAAGTGTCTATTACATTCCATGGCATCACGATTACCCGATGCACCAGACTCCTAGTTGCTGAGACATATTAAAACCTTTTGCTCTCTTTTGCCGACATCCCTAGTTCATCATCTGTTCAGACTGCTAATCCTGTATGTAAAACCCCACTTGGCTTGCCATGACTCAGGCCCTCCTCACGTCACACCTGAATCCCTGTGGTTATCTCCTCTTTGGAACCATCTCTGAACTCCTCCTTTGAATTCATCCCAATGCAACAGGTGTCATCCTTGAATAGGAAGAGTTTTTATTACCTCAGTCCTTGCTTAATTATTTAGATGATTTCCAGTCTTTTCAACCACATTAACGGCTAGCTGTCCACTTTTGTGCTAATCTCTTAGTTCAGCATCCCATAGTCTGTCTCCTCTCTAATGAGTTTCGAGATATTTTGCCATCTCCAACCAGATTTCTTTGCCTTCACCTCTGTGATTTTGTGCATGCCAGCTTATTAATTCCTTTTAATTTAAATAAATAAATAAATAAATAAGTCCTATAGAGAGTCTTACATTGTTTGCATTTACCTCGGACCATAAATGATCAGAACATCTGAACTATAAGCATATTCTTCTATGCCATGTTCTCTTGGAGATGGTTTAAGCTTTGGCCTTTTTTTTTATTATTGAAGCATATTTTTATACATTATTCATATATTAATCTGTTGGGTAGAAAGGGCTCTATTCTCTTTCCTTTTGATTCTTCCCCTAGCTATCGATAGTCATTCCTTGCGCACATAGTTAGAGCTCACTAAATATCATTGGTTTACTGAAGTCCTATGTACCCTTTCTAAGTTCCTGCAGATCTATAACCAACACTTTCTTGATCACAGAACTAACTATAAAGCATTGACAGTTCTCAGCCAAGCCTCCCTAGCACAAAGTGTGTGTCCTAAGCAGGATATCCATTCCACTGCAGACTTGCCACGGGCTTACTTAACCTCTCTCAACCTGTTTCATCATTGCTTAGATGCAAATGATGATGATAATGCTATCTTAATAAACTCATTGTCATTTTGAGAATAAAATACAGATATAGATACAGGTATAGATATATCTATCAATAAAAGTAAATTTCCTTTCCTATCCCTATTTCTAGATTATACTTCAGAATTCTGCAAGGATTGACCATGGTCAGAAACACAGAAAACAAAGCCAAGAAATGCAGTAGAAATTTCAATAATATCAAGATTTGGCCTCACTTATTGTTAGGTATAGGAAGTGAAGACACAAGGTTTAAACAGACTTGGGAGTTAAAGCAAAATAGAAACACTTGGGACTTGGAGAAGACACTTGGAGAAGACAGAAACTCAGTGCAGACTTACCCAGGAAATATCAGTTCATTTGCACAGTAACTCCTCATCCTCAACTTTAAAATCTTGGGAGCAGCTGTGTATTTTCTCTTTGTTTCCAAAACTCTGTCCAACTCCCTCTTGACCCATTGCGCAGTTTGGCAGTTTGCTGCGCATTCTGCTCATACCCTTTGTGCAGAGATAACCTGCCTGTGGTCTTGTCAGGACCTTCCTACTCCAACGCTACTACTGAAAATGCCTACAGGGACATCACCAACTACTTTCTCAATTTTCCCTTTTTTGGCAACCTTCTGACTCTCCAAGAGACTCTTCAATTCTAATTATTTCATTTGAGATTGAAGCAGTTATATTTAAGTATCTTTTTTTCTTTCTGTTTCTGTTCTAGTCACTTGATTAATAAGTGTATTGTTTTCAGCTCTGCTATTTAAACTCATCTGTGTTCTTTCATATTTTAGAAAGTGGAATGAGTACACTTCAGAAATTAAGTCTGAGAAATGGCTATTTTTTTAAAATGAGAATGTTTTAGGCAAAGTCTTTTTTTTTTTTTTTCCAGATTTTATGCTAGAATCCTTTTGTTCTTACCAATTTCCTCACTGGTCCTATGACGAAGAAAAGCTATTCACTCAGGCTGCTCCTATGTAATTGTTACAAATGTTTCTTTTAATTATAAATACAATAAGGAACAAGGCAATGATTGGCTTCTACTATCCTGAACCAGGGAACTGAGGAAATTTTAGTCTTAATTTTTAAGAGTTCATTTAAAAATCAGTATAATAATCAAAGGCTTCTTCCAAATGAACAGAATGGAAACAAAGCCATCCATGGGAAAATGTGGTGTTTGCCCATATGGAAATTGATCAAATTAATTATTTAGAAATAGTGGAAGAGCATAGCAATCCAGTTTCTATGCTGAACAAAATTAATTTGAGAATCTAAATATGTAACTTGCATGGGAAGTGCATGTATGTCATGTATGCATCTGTGAGCATTTGCATGTGATTATATGTTTCATATTCAAATATGGTATTACTGACAATATGTGTCTCAAGAGTCAGAAAGATCAAAATTTACCCAATCATTCATTATATTAACTTCCTTTTGAACTACTTTCACATTTATAAGGAAGAGCTAATATGCCTCTGCTGTCAAGCCATTAAGCCACACTGCTTATTCTAATTTAAAATTTTGATCACACTTCTCGAAATTTTTCACCAGGACTTAGTCCATACAAGGTAAAATTAAAGCTCCTTAACCTGCCGTAAAATAATAATAATAATAATAATAATAATAATAATAATAATAATAATTTTAAAAAAACCCTTTATGATAAGAGTTACTTCTCTCAAAGCTCATTGTAGCAGATGTAATTGTTATGGTAAGTTACCAAAATAGTAACTTAACTGACATATTCATCTTCTACCCTTCTCCTTCCCACAAAAATGCGTGCTCCAACAATATAAAGTGCTTATTGTTTGCCAAACATCCTATGGTTTTTCATGGCCTTCATGCATTTGTATAGCTTGTGCTTTGCCATCTTATCCACTATTTCCCTTGTCCTTTGTTGTATCTAGTATTATCTGGTAAAACCCACCTTTAATATCACCTCTTTCAGGAAGTCTTCCTTGAGACATCTCAATTCAAAAGTAGCTCTTCCTAGGCCAGCGCTCAACAAGGGTTAGGCCATATTCAGTTCCAGTGGAAAATCATGAAGCCCGATGGCGAGAAGCTGGACAAGTCTGAGTCCAGCATCTCTCAGGGGCTCCTTGAGCTGCAGATGAACTCAGACCTCAAGGCCCAGCTATGAGAGCTGAATATAATAGCAGACAAGGAAATTGAAGTTGGTGATGAATGGAAAACTATTCTAATCTTTATTTCTGTTCCTCAACTGAAATCTATCCAGAAAATCAAAATCCAGCTTGTCTTGACTTGGAAAAAAAATTCAGTGGGATGAAAGCATATTGTCTTTATAGCTCAGAAAAGAATTCTGCCTAAGCCAACTCTAAAAAGCTATAAAACAAACAAACAAACAAACGAACAAACAAGCAAGCAAGCAAGCAAGCAACAATATCCCCAGGAGCCTCACTCTCATGGCCGTGCACCATGCAATCCTGGCGACCTTGGTTTTCCCAAGTGAAATTGTGAGCAAGAGAATCCACATGAACATGGAGGACAGCCAGCTCATAAAGGTTCATCTGGATTAGGTGCAGCTGAACAACGTGGAACGCAAGGGTGAAACTTTTTCTGGTGGCTACAAGAAGCTCACGGGCAAGGATGTTAATTCTGAATTTCCGGAGTTTCGGTTTTAAACAGAAATGACTAAACAAAGTATCACACACAAGTGCAGGCATGCACACAATTACTCCCCTTCCTCTGGTCTTTCTCTCTGTTTTGAAGATATTTTCATTGTTGAACTTCTCACATTATCTTGCCCTTCATGTATTTATGTGCCTAGTGTTACAAATAGATATGAAATAAAGTGTTGTGGAATGACATGCAATGCATTAACTAGGGATAGAGTTGAAGAATATAGAGGTAAGGCTTCTCAGTTGGATAACAGAGGTCAGGCTTATAAATGACCAACCAGACTCTAAGACACAATAAAGACTGTTCTAAAGTAAAAATTAACCTTATACGTATTCAACGAAAAAGAGAAATTCATTCCAGCTGGTAGCAGGTTTTACTTCTTTAAGATTCTATTGGAAAAAGAGAAATAAGGAGAAGAAAATCAACAAGTGTTCAGAATTCTATGGCTGACTGAGAAAGCACAATTACTCTTGAAAAGCAAATAGCCTAAAATGAGGAAATGATACTAAAGAATTACTAACGGGCTCTTCTAGTTTTATCCTATTGTTAATCTAATGTTCTTTGATCAGTTGAATCGCTATCACCAAATTGGCATGAAAATCCTCATACTGCTCTTTTAATTTTACTTCTTTGTTTAGGCATAGTAAACTAACGAAAAGAAAAAAAAAGTCAGTTTTTAAAAAGTCACTAGTAAGGATAATTAGGCAGGGGAGATAAAAAGAGAGAGAGATGGGGAAGAGAGAGGGAGCCCTACATCTGAGACAAATCTTAATGGAGGCAACCTTTTGGGACAGGGTCCCATTCAGTTATTTCCAGCATCCCACTCTCATGACCGCGTCCATGGCCATTCAAGGAATTCATTCAGCAGCATGATCACCTGTCAACTCTTGAGGGAAGCTAGAGTTTAATTCTGTTTCCATCTACTGCAGATAGTATGAATAGAGTGTGAGGTAGCTACCAGTCAGACATGAGCAGCAACGGAACAAAGAAATAGAGGTCCAGCATAGAGACTGCCCAGAGAACACTTTATTGGTAATTAGAAAATCCCTCTGCATCCCCAGAAACAAAGAGCAGAAGGGACACAATCTATATCTGGTTTAATCTGGCCACAGACATGTGCGCAGAAGGTACTACACTAACCTGCCCACAAACTCAGCCTCATTATGCCATCATTATAATACTATGCTTATGCCTGGAAGTTCGTGAATCTAATTATAACAGACTGAATTCTGGATAAGCACATGCGCACCAGGCAGTGTTATATAGCAGCTAGAATTCAAGCAAAACAACCTCATGTGCCAATCACCAAGGAATGCCTTTGTAATCACTCATCATGGCCCAAAATATAATACAGACCTTCTCACTTCTGCGGAGTTACAGCTCTCTTCACCTCATTTCTCCCTTGGAGCATGCTCTGTCTTTCTAAAATATACTTTTTAATAAATCTTTCCTAAATCTCACTGACTTGTGGGGAAGAACCGAGAAAAAATGTTAATTACACTTCTGTACCTTATCTACCTCTCCGCTGCTCGGGCGACACCAAAGTTCAAATCACCCCCAATGGTAACATTGATGATGATATGGTCTGAATATGCTATGATATGGTGATGATGATGGTGATGATGATGATGACAACTATGATGATGATGGTAATGATAATCATGATGAGGAGAAAAAGCATTCTAGCACTCACATTCAAATTTCCACATTATTTATTTCTATTCCAAACCAATGTTTACCTAGTTAACTCAGGTCAAAACTAAGTTCTACCAACCCACTATTGAAAGCCAGGAATTTAACCGAGACTTCCATGAATCTTTTTTCTTCATCAGTATCTGTTCCAAAAATTCTGCCTCTTTTAGGTAGTAACCTCTTGAAAAGTGACTAGATTTAGCTTCTAAGGTTGTGTCACATAGATGTCACTTGGTCAGAGCATCATTCACATTGTAATATATCCTCCGATATTCTATGGCTAGGGACACATCTTATTCAGAAATATTTATCTTCTAGTGACTAACTAGGAAACACAATACTCCTTATAGACTAAACCTTTTGCAAAGAGGGATGCCACACTGTTTTCCTCCTCAGCTCCTACATAGAAGCTCTTTTCTCTACCTGAGAATAAATACCTGTTCCTTTTAATTTCCCTGGGGAACACCTATGTTTTAAGTCCAGTTCAAGGAAGTTCTGCACAGAGAACTTTTCATCTCCATTCTCCCTCTGGAGATTATCATTCTTGTTCAATAACTGTACCTTGCATGAGCCTCGGCTTTAG
Source organism: Rousettus aegyptiacus (assembly GCF_014176215.1). Taxonomy (NCBI): domain Eukaryota; kingdom Metazoa; phylum Chordata; class Mammalia; order Chiroptera; family Pteropodidae; genus Rousettus; species Rousettus aegyptiacus. Next base: position 162,258,132 of record NW_023416284.1, read on the forward strand.
CACTGATCACACTATAATTTGTTTAATTACCTGCATATTTATCTTTTCTACAATAGAGTAAGCTTTTTGATACCAGAGACTACGTTGGATTGATATTTGAAGTTTAAGTGTCTGAAAAAGTATCCTGCACAAATACTTGTATAATGACATTCATTTTATTAACACATTAACATTTTTTTTCAAGAAAAAGGTAGGAGAAATATCATTTACCTAAAGCATCTAGATTTCTTCTTTTTGATTATTGGCATATAAAATGTTAAGAATAAAAAAAAAGAATAATTTACAAATATAAAATATCACTAATTGTTTTGAAGTGGTAATGAATTGTAATGGAAGTACAGCTCAGGTAGTCACCAATGGGCCCATACTTTTGAAGTACATAGTGTAGAAATTAAACTGTCCTCTCATCTTTTATGATTTTCCTTTCCTTTGCATTAGGCAAGATTTGTATTTGAAACTTAGATATTATCTTCTTTTGACAAGAGTCTTTAAATACCACCCACAAATTGTTTAGGCAGCATATTAAGAGAGTGAACTCTTTTGCACGAAACACATCAAAACACAGAACACATACCTCATAAAGTTTCTATAGAACATTACTGTGCAACTCTGTCATGAGTTTTTTCAAGTTAGATATTATTAATTGTTGAAATTATTGTTATTGAAATAGACCCAAAAGATTACAATATGATTAGGACCAAAAGAACTAACATTTTAGCAAATATATTGGTCGCTTATGGAATAAACTGCTTTTCCACAGCCAACATGGTTGTAAACCATGTTCTGCAATAAAATATAAACTCCCCCAAAATGGACATGGGTCTTCACTATCTTTTTAAATTAAATTTAGCATCTTTCAAGTGATTTTAGAAATGTATGCTACTTTATCTTCATTATGAAGAAAAAAAAATTGGATATGGGCTTTGGAGAAAATTATAGCCTCATCAGGACAAAAATAAATTATACATGGCTCATTAAAACCTGTCATTTCAATTCAGATAACATTTATTTATTATTAGTTGTTTTAAAGGTTTATAGTTATTTTCCAGATTATTTTATTGCACTTTACTTACCCTCTTTTTAAATTCTTTTTCTATGGTGAGCTGTCTAGTTTAATTTTTCCTTCCATTACTTTCCTACTGAAGGTTAAATAAAAATATGTTGTAATTTGCCATTTGCCCCTTAGATTATTATCACATGTTGGGCAATACTGTTCTCAGAATTGCCAATAGGATCTATCCCACTTATTTGCATGTACTGTGTTGATAGGTGAATGTTGAGACAAATAAATTTACTTTATCAAGATTCATTTATTATGTGGCAATGTGTCCTACGTCAAAGCAAATTAGATGGACAAACGAGTGACTGTGTCATCCAATTATTCTAATATTTTGAAATACATCTTAAAGTTTTTGTATACCAGAACCAATACTTTTGGTTTTATCTCACATACTTTAGCTGTAGAGATGAATTTATTTGATGTATAAATTTTCCTATTTGTGTCAATAGGTTACAGAGATGTAAAAGCCATTTATTGGTCAAAAGCTGTTAAAAGTAATGCGTATTTACAAATTTAACAGCATGATATAAGTTAAGAAACATAGAATTTAGAAAGAGGAAGACATTAATTCAAATATTGGATCTGCAATTCACCAGCCACGTAAACTGCGGTTTCCTCGTCTATGACACGGAGGTAATAACAAATAACTTGGAAAATTACTGTAAGGATTAAATTGGGTAATATAAGTACAAATAATTGAGTCTCTAATAGTTTAGTATATTGTTAGGACTAATGAAAATGACAAAAGTAGTGTGGTAATTGTGGTTATATAGAAAATTATGAACTGATTTTTGCTTTTCATTCGGAATGACAATCTTCGAGGTAAGCACAGCCATGATCTACTATGCTTTAATTAACCTCACGTGGCAGCAAAAACGATCATGAAGATGATGATACTGTGCCGGTGAAGATGGTATACTGTGACGGTGATGTGGGGAGCTGATGTGCTGTGATTTGTTTCCATGATGGTTTAGCATGACTAGGGCATAGGCTGAAGATGGTTTGACATGATTATAATGTGAGGTGATGATGGAATCACATGTTTCAGGGGGTGTTGGGTGGTGTGACAAGGATGTGGCTTGATGATGCTATAGTGTAATGAAAGTGTAGTTCTCTTTCTGTGGTTGAGCACTGACTGATACAAATTTTGGTATGAGGGGTGATTTTACAAGGACATGATCTTAAGGATGAGTTTTCTAAATTGGTTCTGGGTTTTTGGAAGCCTGTTTTCTAATGTGATTAAATTTAATGGCACTAATGAGTATTTCTAGTGGTAAACAGGGCACTGGTAGTCTATGACATGGTATGACAATTGGGATACACAAAATATTGCCATTGGATATCCCAATCAAATATCTATAGAAGATAAGTTTCTAAACAACCATGTATTTGATATCTCAGAACATTCTAGTCAAACTATGGACTATGATTGGAGTTGGCTATTTGTTCTTATAAATACACTGATGGAAGCTGGGGGTCAAAAAAATGAGCTCAAGGCTTCAAATTCCCAGCTCTAGCTCTGTGTAACTTACAGCTTCTACTCCTGCCCTGAAATCAATCCTTATCACCTGCCATTGCAGGGCCTACATTTCTAAAAACCAAATCCAGAGTGTCATCCTGTAAGTGGCTGAATTATAATATATATTGAATTCCCAAATTTTCAGGTATCTTTCTGTGTGTTAAAGTGAGGGTATTGATTGGGAAGAAATGGAATCCTGTGAATTGGAATGAAGACATGTGGGTAGATCCTGATGAAGCTAAAGACACTGAATTCCTAAATCGTGTCAAAATTTCTTTGCCAGTAGAAGCAGCTTTTCTATGTCTGACCAAGGAAATTAGCCCTGCTTTATGTAAAGGATCTGTAATAGCCTCCACTGAGATAGTTATCTTGAAAGACATTGCCGATTCTCCTCATGACCACATCCAACATGCCTCCTTGCTTTCGTACTTATAATCAATCTTAAGTTCCATCAGTCCTCACAGGCAAGATACAAAGTGTGACCCACGAGGTGTGCTACACTCCAGAAAAACTGCTTGATTTTTCCAATTCGTACACACAGAAATCCAGGACATGTGTGTGTGAATGGATCTTACTGTGTAGGATAATGGTAAAGGGAACATAAAATTAGATCAGGCTGAATTTATTGACATGAGCTCAGTAAGGAGAGATCCCTAGATTTCATCAGTTTTTATATATTTTAGACATATTAGTAAGACATTTGTGACTTAGAAGGTGAAACATAAAACTGACAAAAATTCAGGGGCCTTCTCCCTCAATGAAACGTCCAGGGCATCAGTGTGTGGGTAAGTCGAGATGTCCCTTCTAAGGGATGTCTTTGTCCGTCCTACAACCAAAAAGAGGCACAACACCTAGTCATCCTCTCTGGATTTTAGAGGAAACATATTCTTCATTTGGGTGTACTACTCTGGCCCATTTACTGAGCGACTTGAAAAGCTGTAGTTTTGAGTGGGGCGTAGAACAAGAGAATTCCTCAGTGTGTTCAGATTGCCATGCAAACTGCTTCACCATTCAGACCGTATGATCCAGCACACCCAATGGTGCTTAAAGTGTCAGTAGCAGAAGGAGATACTTTTGGAGCCTTTGGCAGGCTTCTATAAGTGAATCATGCCTTAGGATTTTGGAGCAAAGCCTTACTCTCCTTTTGAGAGAGAGTTTTTGGTTTGCTACTGATTTTTTGTAAAGACTGAACACTTTACCGTAAGTCACCAAGTTACCATGAGACCTAAGCGCCTACCATGAAATGGGGATTGTCTGACTCATGGAGCCATAAAGGTGGGCATGCACGGAAAAACCCTATTTTCAAATGGAGGTGATATATATGCAACTGGGTCCGAGCAGGCTCTGAAGGTACAAGTAAGTTACATGAAGTGTCCCAAATGCCATGGCTCCTGTTTCTGCTACGTTGCCTTCTCTCTCCTTGCATGTACCTATGCCTTATGGGAAATTCCTACAACCAGTTGATGAGAAATAGAAATAGATAAGAAAAAAATCTTATTTTTCAATTTTATCTTGCTTTCTGCTTTTGAATGATTATGAAGGACTTCATCTTGGAGAGAATGTGACTGTGGAGGACAAGTATGTATTTCATGCCTAGAGTTCTATTAAATTCCTAGCATGTTTCCATTTTGCAAGTTATTCTTTGTCTCCACCAATTGTCACCAAAAAATAGTCTTGCAAATGGTTTTCATGTGTCACTAGACCAATAGTAACTGAACTAAAATTTCTAAGCTTGTATAACCACAACTACTTTTTTCTTTAAGTATTTTTTATCCTAGACTTTTACATTTTTTATTTTCTTTTATTCCAATTCCTTTGGCTGATATACTCACAGGTATCTTCCTCTAGAAAATATTCAGCCAATTCTATGTTTTACAACACATCATTCATATTCATGAATTCATTTGCTCACTCATCTACTCATTCCTCAAATAGTTACCAATGATGTACTGTATGTAAGTATTCATTGTGTGTCAAGGCCTCTTACCACACACACACGCGTGCACACACACACACATACATGCTCCTACTTCACTTTTACTTAGAAATTCATATGACTGAAAGTGAACTCAAACACGCACTGACAGACTATTTTGGATGCCTATGTTACAGCATTGGCCATAAGCAATCAAACATTTGCATAAGAGCCAGTGTTATAGCCTTCTCATTTTTATCTTTCTCAAAATGTTGGAAGGAGGGGTAGCAGTCAAAATTCTGAAAAAGTCTAACTTTTAAGATTTAAATCATATGCTCCTAAAATTCAGTGTGGAATCCTCTTTTCTCTGGAAAAAAAAAAAAACAAACAAAAACAAAACAAAACAAACAAACAAACAAAACAAAAACAAAACTAGCTCAGGAAAGATTTTGAAATGGGTCTCTGTCAGAAGATACTGACCATGAAGAGCTACCTTGAAACCTGCAGTAGTGCCGTATTCAAAGTCATAATACAAACGATATCCTAGAACTACTCTACCCACCCTTGGATGAGATTCTAGAGATCATTATTCTGCATTCCATGCTGTAGAGGGCTATGTTGCAGCCAAATTCCAGAGCATGACCACTGCCACACTGTAACTGTTTACTCCATCTCAAAATGTCACATCAACATGACCTTAGACAGGAGGTATTTGTTTGTATGACTCTTCAGAGCAGGGCTTTTTCTGTGGCTAGGACATTATGAGTTGTTAGTAAATATGAAAGTAACAGAAGAGGAAAGGAGAAAATTGGATCCCAAACAAACAAAAAGAATAAAGAAGAAGAAGGAAGGAAGGAAGGAAGGAAGGAAGGAAGGAAGGAAGGAAGGAAGGAAGGAAGGAAGGAAGGAAGGAGAGAGAGAGAAAGAGAGAGAGGGAGAGAGAAAGGAAAGGAAGAAGATGACAATAATGATTAACATTTATTAAGCGCTTAATGTCTGTTAGGCAATAGTCTAGACTCTAGATGATTGCATATTAATTCATTTAGTCTTAATACTATCCTGCAAATAAGTATTATTATTATCTCCATTTTTAGATAAGGAATTTGAATATAGAAAAATGAAGTATCTTGCACAATAAGAACAGATTCTTAGTGGTGAAACTGGGATTCGAATTCAGTCAGTCTCAGGTTAGAACCTGCAGTTTTAAATGCTGTCCTCTATTTACTACCTCTCAATAAAAACCAATAATGGCAAAATGAAGTGGTAAAGAGTAAAGAATTGGAAGAATTTATTCAATAAACATTTTGTCCTTGCAAATATTTATTTAGTTGGAAAGACAATGTTTATTGAGCTGCTGAAAAAGACATAGCTCCTCTATCAAAAAACTCGCAATTTGTTGAAAGATAAAAATAAAAGGAAAGGGAAACAGAAAATTAACACAACAGTGTACAAGAACTATAGATGGACTTTAGGCTGTGCAAGGCCTTAAGTGTATACACGAGGAGGCAGCTACCTCTGCCTGTGGAGGCGATGGTGGTGTCAGTGGTTCTCCAGGAAAGCATGTCTAGCCAGTCTCAGAGAATCAATTCTTGCAGCCATGAGAAATGTGGTTTGGGAAAAGATGAGGCCGAAGATGGGCAAAGATAGAGCCTCTTGTATGGCAGCACATGTGAGCTAATGAAGGTGAGAAGAGTGTTGGCAATTGGATTAGAAAGGATGGGATAAACTGAGTTTCAGTTTGGAGGAAAAATGGTCAAGAGCTGTTCATCACTTCATTGTCATGAAGGAGAAGAAAATAGTGATTCTCAGGTTTCTGACTTGGGCAATTTGATGGTATTACCAACAAATGCAGAGAGAAAACAGAGGAAGAGCAACTGAAGAGAGTTAGAGGAGAGGAGATAATATAAAGTTAGTTTCTTCTTGAGTTTGAAATCTCCATGAGACTTCTAGGTCAAGATGTCTAAGAAGCCTAATATCAAGAGTACCCAGATCAAACAAACACGTATACATTGACAGCAGTTAAATTCTTCAGAGTAGAAGGATTGCTGAGGGAATGTGATTAATGGGATAAAAATAGTGGAGGAAGGAAGCTTGGAAAGCACACAGTGGGGTAAAGTGCACAAGGAAGAAAGACCCTGAAGAGCAGTCAGAATTAGAAGAAAGACAATAAACCACTCAAACCAAGGGGAAAGAGTTTCCAATAAAAAGAGATCAGTAATGATGTCAAATGCCACAAAGTGATCACATAGAATACATAATGAAAAGCATTTATGAACTTAGACTGTTAGGAGATTATTGGGACCTAGGGTGAAGAGGTAAAGAGGGCCAGACCATACTAAGGAATTTACATTTTATCCTTAATTCTCCACCCTCCTCAACTTTTTTTTTTTTTTTTTTTTTTTGGCAAGTACACATAACATCAAAAGCGAGCAGGTATTTATTCTCCAGGGATATAATAGCATAATCTGAAATGGTTGTTGCTCACGTTAAAATTCTCCAAGGTCCCTTGTTTAAAAACAAATATGAATTTTATAATCTACTCTATATTAATTTTAATATACCTCGAATTTTTCCATCTTCAATAAATTAATATTCAGGAAGATGTGTGATATTCCCTCTGGAGCTTCCTGTCTATAAATTTTAGATGTAGGTAAATAAGAAATCATTGAATTATTTTAAGCAAGACTGTTGCATGAATAAATTTCTGCTTTAGAAAACTAAACTGGCAATGATGTGTTGTATGATTTGGGAAAGAAGACTAGGGACAAGAAAAGCAGTTGGGAGGCTGCTGCAATAACCTAGACAAGATGAGTTCCTTAGTTCTACCAGTAGGAGTAGAAAGAGGGGGTAAGTCAAAGATTTTTAGAACAATCAGAATTTCAGTGAATTAGGCTGTGACGAGTGAGAAAGTGTTAACATGGCTGTCAGAATTCTGTATCAAATGCCATTCCCTAAGATGGTAAATAGAGGAGTGGAGCCAGGGCCTCAAGATTAGAAGAAATGGTGAGTTTTGTTCCGGACATTGAATTTGAAGTTCCTGTGGGACATCCATGTACTGATAACCAACCTACATTTAGACATATGTATAAATGATCAGTATCCAGGTGGAAGTTAAAGTGATGTGAGTTGAGAAGGCCACCCTGACACAATGCCTTAGAGTTTATAAAGTAGTTGGAGAAATGATTTGGAAATGATAAACAAAACTACTAACGAGCAAGCCTGATAAATCAGTTTCAACAGAACGTAAAATAACAATGTGCACCAGGAAAAGAATACCAGCGAGATACATTGCTGAACTCAGAGCCTAGTTTACACCATTATATTAAACTGGGAACCACAGCCACAAGCCATACCTTCTTTGTTGTTTCACCTTGTCCAATTACAAAACCATCTACACCTGCCTGGAAAAACAATAATGATGCCTTTTTTAGCCCTTGGGACAACCTATATATAAGAACTCAGAAGACATGAAGACTATATAATTGAATATGTGAAATTCCTGAGCTCGCACTATGAGCGGTGAGATGAGGCTATTCTCTGTATTATCAGATTGATCCTGCTTTGCTATAGCAACTGGAAAGCATCCCAAGCAGCCCAGTCCCTCTCCGCCCAGAGGCCTCACACATGCCAGCTTGTACAGCAGCTTGGTGATACTTCCCAAACCTATTGGAGTTTTGAGCTACTCCCACGTAGAAAGAAAAGTCTTGAACATATAGTTTGGATGTAATATATATATTTTTTTAATTTCTAGGACATTTTTATAGCTTCTAGGCACAATAAAACACAATATATAAAATTAAGCCTGCCCCGCCCTTCTATTTGTATGGGATTTTCCCAAGTTCTCTGTCCCAAGTACTCCAGGGGAAGAGAGAGAGAGGTCATATGGTCAAAAGTGGTTCCTGCCGCTACTCTCCTTCCAACTTCTCAGCTTTGCATGTTGGAGCAACATTTTTGCAGCCCCAAGGAACCAGTGTTTGAGCAAAGATGAGGTGATGGAAAAATGCTGTGTAAATGTGAGAGGATATGGAGATCCGAAGCTTTGAAGTAAGTGTAAGTCATAGGCTTCCAGAGCTCTCGTTTTAACTTTCTTTTAAACAGCTACTTTTTCACTTTGGAATATTTTGGTGGGTGGAATTTTTAAATAACTAGAGTCAAAATGAAATAATTTTTTAAAAATGAAATATCAGTAAATTATTCTTACCGGTAGAGAAAAATATATAAACAAAACCATAATTATCTCAGTGATATCTGACCAGGCAGCCCTGGATACAACTTATCATGGTGTCCATTTTTAATTTTTTTGAAAGGGAAATGTTCTTTAAATTTTCCACATTTAATGTATCTTTCTTTTGTAATCATAAAAAACAATATGACCTGTTTAAAACACAAGAACTCTATCATTGCTACTAAACTCTCCTTCCCGTGTTTCATTACCAAGCCTCTGTTCTCTATAACTGATGTCAGAGCTAGACTCAAATTGTCAGCAAATGTTATGTCTCCTGACTGGCCTGAATCATATTCGCTCTGTACAGATCACCTGTGAGTTCTCTGTGACTCCAGTTTTCATAGAGTCTTAATCTTGGAACTTCTAAAAGGCCAAGATTTATGTGGCCATAAGTGAAACAGTTCTTCTGGAATGAATAAGATCTAAAAGTTTAGAAATCCTCAGGCTATTCTCTAAACAAAGATGTGGGAAACTATTAATGTTTATATTGAAGATTCCCTAGTGTTGGTTTTCTTTCTTTTTTCTTTTTTTTTTTTCTTTTGGTCACTGTAGGATATGAATGGTTATGTCCTCTGCAATCCGTATGTAGTTGCTTCTAGGCAGGGTACCCTTAGCTTGCGACATGGATGTGGAAGAGGATGGAGAGGTAGCTTACCTACTTTAGTCATAAAAGGAGGCTAAATGTTCTTACACTTACACACACACACACACACACACACACACAACACACAACACATGTCTCAATCCTGGTTATAAAATAGTTCCAGAGAACGAGAAGGAAGAAGAAAATAAATTAAGTTTAGTCTTTATAATGTCTATGTAGGGGGACTTATTCATTAAGTCTGATGAAGATAGTGCCAAGGACCCACAATAGTTTTAGGAATGCACAACATTATTTTAGTTTCTGTTAAAATCAGAAGAAAACAATGAGCCTTTAGATCAAAGGAAATATTTTAACATATTATGTAATACATTCATCTTTATACCAATGCAGTAATACACTGCAATTATCTACTTTTTTTAGAAGAAGCAGTCTAGAAGGGCAAAGGGGCAGGGCTCTTGAAAACCATAGTATGGCCTTTATATCTGTGCTCCATTCAGTTGGCTATAGAGACACTTTTGAAGACAGTATCTGAGCCAAGCCTCTCAGTTGCAGAAGTAGGATGCTAATAAAGCTAGAATCTTGGGTTTCATGACTAAATAATTCAGTTAACTTTCTTCAGAGAAAAAAATATTGCATAGCATCCAAGCCATCTACCATTATTTGTCACAAAGTGAGAGTGGACATGAAAAAACTTATATGGTTCAGTGTAAACTCACTGACATTACTTGGGAAAATGATTAGGAATTCCATGTATTTTAAAATTAACTTTTTGTAGCATTTACTATGTAAACAAACAATATGAAACTCTGGGGTTTGAAGAAAAACCAACATTTCTTAGCTTACAATTCTTCAGGTCAGGAATTTGAGTAGCACTACAGCAGGGCAGGACTTTTGCTGGTGTCACTTGAGCTCACTGCAGTCAATTGGCCCATTGGCTGGGGCAACAGTCTTCACTCACACTGGTCATCATCAAGCTGTGAGATGGGGCACTTGGGTCTTCTCCAAAGTAGCCTCTCCTGCCAGCTAGACGGGGCCGCCATGGTGGAAGCAAACTCTGCTTCTGTCACATTTACCAAGTCCATAGCCAAAGCAAGTCACATTTTCAAGAACAAATTCAAAGAATGGAAAAATAAACTTTGCTTCTTGGTGGGAATAACCACAAAGTCACTTTGTAAGGAGCATGCATACAGGGATGCGAGGAATCCGTGGCCATATTTTCCAATCTACCACACCTTTTCCTTCAAAATCCTCCTATTGATACTTCTGCAATGTCCTCTTCTTTTTGAATTTTTATGTTCATATTAGTTTTACAGTTTAAGCTAAAGCTTAGTTTGGTTTCTGGAATGGGAGGAAATGGAGATACAATACAAACTAACCCAATATTTTCTTTAAAACCATGTTTTATATTATATTTTCAGTATTTACAGAATAGTATGATAAAATAAACATATTATGTATCAGACCTATCTGAGTTCATATTATAGCTTTGCTACATACTGTATGACCATGAGAAAGTTGCTTATTCACTCTGGGCATCGATCTCCTCTGTGAAACAGACAATAAACCTCCCACTCAGGATTGTTGGAGAATGGGAGAGAAGTCTAACAAGTATTGGTAGGTACCTAATAGTTGTCACTATTGGAATAATAATGATTATAGCTGGTAAGTCGCTAATTAAATAAAACTAATTCAACGAACAACTATGGTGTACATTCTGTGTACAAATAAACTCTCCACATCTTATCTTCATTTTCATGTACTTGTGTGAATTTTATATTTTTAACGATTATATGTTCTGGTGACATTACTTCTCTCATTGTTAATGTTCAGACAATTCTGAAGTAGAATGAGGGCATCTTCTAAAAACCAATACAACTTTAAAGGGATGTTTTATAATTAAATCTAACCAATCATACTGTAATGTCATACTAGCTACTAAAATTTGAAACTTTATTTCTTATATTCATATTTTGGACTTCAGTCAGGTTTTTTTTCTTTTCATTTTTGGAGTTACTGATGAAAATGTCATGCCTATCTCTTTCAAGTTGAATGACTGTACTTTTTCAGTTAAACTTATTTTTTATTTAATCTTTTCCACTTTCATAATATTAATGACTTATTACCTCAAGTTATTTTCTTAATTTTTCAATGGATAGATTCATATTCTAAGTAATTGCCTCCTTGTTTCAAAATCTTAAAAGACAAAATTTCCACCTTCATGTTTTCTACTTGACTCATATCAAAATGCATTTGCTTGTTTTATATTTAAACAATATATAGCCTTAGGACATCACCAAGCTTTCAACATGACACCTGAATGAAGGCCTTGGACTTTGTTATCACATGGGGTATGAGTTTATTAATAGTAAAGTTAAATAGAAATTATATACTAAATGTGAAAGTAATGTCAAAACACAACTAAGTTAAAAGGTATTTTATCAGGAAACATAGTGGCTTTCTACTGATGTTTACATTATAATGAGATAGAAATTCATAATTTATAGTTTCAATGGAACATATATGAAATGAATAATGCCTGTACTACCTGAGAGTAGGCTATTAAGTCACTGATTGTGTGATATATATCAAATGACATCCTTATTTATATTACTTTACAGACTTTCCCTTGGACTTTCTGTGTGAGGCATCCCAATTAAAGGAAAGAAAGGTAATCTCTTACCATCCTCATTCATTCAGCCCTATCTAAAACAAAACCCCTATCTTTGGATAGCATATGTAAACTTGGGAAGTCGATGACATTTCTGGATTAATTAGGTTTTATGAATTTACTTTAATTCACCACTTTTTAAAATTAGAATAATGCCAAAAGACATGGAATGATATGTGTTTGTATAGACTGCAAATATGTGTGTAATTTATAAAAACATAATATAAATCTTATATTAAGACTAAATATGTGCATATATATTTAGACACGTGCACAACACACATTTAAAAAAAAATCTGTATGTGTACATGTACGCACTTGGTTTTAATTGATAGAAATGCAGGAATCCTAAAGTGATTTTTCATCCCAGGTTGAAGGTAAAGAAAGCCCACTTTTCAGTTAAGTCTCATTCACTGCACAGGAAGTAGTCAACAGTGTAGAAAAGGTACTCAACAAATATTATGGAAAAAATTCATATATTTTGGAAAACAAACAGCTAACACTTAAAAGTGTACGTCTTCATTATCTAAATTATTCTCTTCGAAAAGCCTTTCCTTCAGCATGGACCTTCTACTTGCTGAAGAAGTAAAATTACTCACCTAATGGAAACTACCAGAGAGATATCTAGAAAGGTTTTCATCTGGCGCGCACTCTAGTTCTACTACACAGTGTATAAATAACTCGGGGAGGGGAAATGTTCTGGCAAAATAAATGGTTTGAAAACACCAGCTGCACGTGTGCTTACCCTAAGAGTACGTTACTGAAATACACTTACACTCTGGTGTGCCTTCTGAGTCGCCAGTTTATGAACATCGGAAGCCGTGCTCCTGAAGGACTAGTTTGGTGCAATTAGGCGTGATTCAGAGAGAAGTTTTACAAAGCAAAACAATGAAAAGAAAGCAGTATTTGGAGTTTGGCTTTATATTTTCTTTATATATACAGTTTGGTCAGCTACATATTGAAAATACTAATATCTACAAATTTACCTCATCCAAGTTGATTTCTTCAACATACCACTAATAAATAGCAATAATTTTTCAGTCTGGACATATAGGTATGTTTTTACATATATATTACTCAAAGTCAGCAGAAACATTCAAATATAATTTTAGAATGTGAGAATTAATAACAAACTTTTAACCATTAAAATCATTCAACAAAATTATTTTTTACATGAGATAAACATTATAGCATCCATTAGGTGAGTAGTTTTACTTTACCATTTTCACTGTAGTGAATTTTAAATAGGTCTCTTATGCACGATTAAATAGTGAGCAACTCCATTAAGGTTATTTTTTGCATGCCAGCTTCTTACAAAATTGATTGTATTTGGCATAATGGTTTGTGTTCTGTAATAACAATCAATCAGAAGTTCTCTTTTAGTGAAAAAGTAAAATTTCATTTCCATTTCTTTTCCCTTCAATCACATATTTATTTCTTGGAACAATGTCCAGAGGAACGATTTAGCAGACTATGATATATTCAAGGATAAAATACAATGGTTTCATTGTGTGTAACAAAGAGAACTATAGAAATATGGAGAGAAAATGACCTGGAACAAAAAATTTACATAAAAATAATGTATGGATTTGAGAAAATCTAAATAAAATCAAAAAAGGGTAAAGAATTTGTAGATAGTAGTTTCAATCCTTGAAATCACCTTAGGTTTATAATATTGGTAGGTATTTTTTTCCTTTAATCTTCTTTGAGGACTTAACTAAAATATACATATGTAACTGAATGTTTGCCTATTTCTTAATTCATTTCTGTATGATTAAACATCACATTTAAATATGCTATGTGCGACCTTATAAAGAGACATTCCTTCAGCAGAAAAGAATGAGATTAACTTAGTATTTTGCTTGTCGAATTTCAGTCATGTTTAAAAAATTTTTTCAGTTCATTAAAACCGCAAACTCTAGTCCAAATGATTATAAGCTACTTTGATAGTATGTATTCTTTCACTTGATAAATATTTTTATTCCAGGGGAAAAATATCTTTCTAAATTCTTTTTTTCTATCCATGAAAGATTGGGGCTTGTCAAAATATAGATGTAAGACCATGGGAAAGAAGCAAAATCATCCTTAGCTACATCAAGAATTTGGTAATTTAGAAAGACATTATGAACTGAATATGTAGCTTCTGAAACCAATAAAAATTAATACCACTGATGGGGTGTTTACTGTGTATATGCAGGATGTGCTGTTACAAATAGTATCTCTAATCCTCACAGTAGTTGCATTTCACACACAAGGAAATAGAAACTCAGTGGTTAGTATTTTGGATCAAATCACCTGGTTCCTGAAAATATGTAATTCGAGAACCATTGAAGGTATGACTATAATCTTCATCTTCTCAAACAAAAACTATCACTTATACTTACCATGCTTTTCCTCTGCAGATATCCGCAATATTATATCAGGATGCTGAATAGGAAAGAAGGAAGGTGGACATTGGAAGACGTGTTCTATCTAGATCTACTTGGCCACCAGTTCGCTATGTGAACAGGACAATTAACTTCTCTAGCTTTGTTTTTTTCCTCACAAAACATCAGGTTGGACAAGCATGCTAAAGTTTTTTGACAACTCTAAACATTTCCTTACAGGCTTAAACACTTCTTTGGACAGAGTTTTTTCTTGTTTGTTTGTTTGTTTTGTGTGTGTGCATGCATGTGTGTGTGTGTGTGCGCGTGCGCGCATGCACATGAGTGTGTAAGTGGAACTAGGACTCTTATTGTCATTATTAAGGAAGACTTAGCTTCAAAAAGAGAAAGTCTATACTGAGTGGCAACTGTGCTTCAACTCTTTGCAATAAGGAATTCACTTTATCTGGTCTCTGTTCTTTGCTTGCTCTTTCTCCTTAAATACTATATCCATCAGACTTAAAAGAGTGTATGAGTATTAATTTCCTTATTTAGTGTTAAGAGAGAAAATCAGGTGCCCTAGGTACTGATTTATGGGAGGAGGGAAGGGTTACACTCATTTAAATGATTTACCTTTTAAGAAAAATTATTTTAAAAAGATAACAATCCATTGTGAACTTAATGTGGATTAGTTATTTTCCTTTTTATGCTTTCTATTATTATAAGAACTAAAAATTAAAATGAAAGTTATTTTATCACAATAATCTCTTTCATCTGTTATTCTGTGTTCCTACCAAAGTAGGTATATTGTCCCCCTAAAGCCCAGTTGATAAGGCCTTAAAATATTTTCAAAGGTTCTGCTATGTTGGATATTGACTCAGTGTCCAGGCTAGTTTTTGAAACAAAAGCATAATGAGGAAGGTTTCATTATTTTCAATTCGGGAATATTCTTCTTCCGGCCCTAAGTTTAGCTGAGTTTTTTGTCTAATAAGGAGGGGCTATTTATTAGGAGTCATACAAAATAAACATGAAAAGTTTGCCATAAAATATGACAACCACTTTAAATAATGTTGACTTAATTAAACTTTAAACTTTATTTATATATTTTATGACTTTAGTGTGAGCTCTTCTCGGATGTTTACTTCAGTGGAAAATCCATCATGTGAGGACCTTGAAAGGAATTAATCCCCTTACCCCTGGCACAGAACTCAGTTCCAACAATTCAGATCTAAATATTTAGTGATGGATGATACATGTTTATGGAACAGAGGGCAGCATGACATTTAAATGTGAACTGTGGTTTCCATCTTGAACATATGGTTGAAAAGACACTAGAAGCTGAAATTATGCCAGCCAACAGAAGTTGATAGTTTTCTTTCGCTTATCTTTTTTTTTCTCTCCCTTTGCCTATTCCATCTGTTTCTAAAGTCTCTTTAACAAAACTATTCTTACAATCAACTTTCCAAAAAAAAAAAAAAGTTCTGCTGACTCTTATGCATTTGGTAGTACATCCCATGGTTAAACTAATAGCCTTGCTGGGTGTCAGCCAAAGGTTACAGGCCTCTCAAAATATTCCTGGAAAAAAAGTTTATCACTAAACTGAAGTTTCTCATTAGTAACCCTGTGGTGTCTAATCTGTGAAATTACATGATTAACTCCTTTGCAGAGTCTGCTTCGGTTAGGGTTTACAATCCCACAGGAAGTTATTAAAAGTATCACCGAGATAATTCCCTAGCTTTGTACTTGGCCTCTGGGTTAAAGGAAATAGATCATTAGATGAGAACTTTATAATAAAGTCATAGATCATTCACAATTATTAAATGACTGTCAAGGAAGATTACTATTTCAAAAGTTGAAGACAATGTGGTTTGAAAAACAAATAAAAATTATGAAAGAATGTCTTACTTTCTTTGTTTTGGAAATAAATAAAAATATACTGTTTTTTTTCTTGTGCTTATTGAAGTTGATGTTTTAATGTCTCTTTTCAAATGTAGATATCTTACCTTGTGCTTTTTGTTCTTGAGGTTGTTTAAAAGAGATGATTATTGTAAGTAAGTAAAGGATACAAAAATATATGTATATATGTCAAAGAAAATAGAATAGAGAAATACCTGGCAAATGTGTGTAAATAATGAGGAGATTTTTTCTATTGTAGAAGAGATGTGGTTATGTTCATGGTTAGTAGCCTAATGAAGATTCATAGAGGTTCTAGTCATTCATTCAGTTCACAAAACAATATTAGCTAGGACCTTTTGCCTTTGGTAAAAGGATAATACAGAATACCAAGCTTGTAAGGAAAAGCAACACCAGATAGCTCCCAATACTTGTCCAAATCTACTACACATTGCAGCTGTTCTTGGTGACTTCATACGACCTTCTCTTATTTTGATTTTCAAAATATTTATTGTAAGTTTTTTATTAAAAAAAAAATTCTAATCAACAAAGTACATGGTTTCTTTTGAAACCAATTCCTGACTGGCTGGATTTTATAATAAAAATCTCTGTTGGTTATTCAACCAAACTATTAAGAAGGCTGAGCTTAATCACACTGGAATTGGCACTCACTGGGTAATGTTGCTTAAAGATGCCAAATGGACTCAGTAGGAAATGCCTGTGTCATGTAGAAAAATTATTGTAGACATAATGCCAAACTTTTTACAAATTTCTGAATGTCAAACTTAATGGAACAAAGCAAGACATTGGTAAAATATTAATTCCTTTTAATTTGTTTTTCTATTTATTTCCTTTGTTTGCATTCACTGTGATTTTCTGATCCTAACCAGAAAAAAAACATTGTCCTAAAATTTTATAAAAAAGGAAATCTATGACAGTTGAAAAAGAAATCCAGGCTTTCCCCTCACACTTGGGTGGCAATTCCATTGAACAGTTATATAATACATTTCTGAAATACAGAATATGATTTGAGAGCAAAAAATTACACCAGTCTACAGTTTTTTACCCTCCATTTCAAGTCAATGAAAACATAAAGTGCAGTGTAGAGTCCAACAGATGGATATTGAAGATTGATACAGGGGAAATTACTTGCATTATAGATGCCCTATGATGCTTTCATAGCTCGTTCAGACAAGAGCCTAGTAAAGACTCTAATAGTGTGTGTGTGTGTGTGTGTGTGTGTGTGTGTGTGTGTGTGTGTGTGAGAAAGGGAGAGAGAGAGAGAGAGAATGCGTCTAGTTACCACTCCAACACCGTTTAAAGGGAGCGATTAAAAATGTGGCTCTGGTGGTTATTATAGTAATTCTTGATCACTCTTGTCAGGAGTGCTGGCAAGCGTGGGCAGCTTTCTGCCCAGTACTGTCAACTGTGCACTCAGCGTGCCAGCTCCATGATTCAGAGGGAGCTTATGGGGTGTGATATGAGGACTGCTGAAAGAATACTTACCCAAAACATCTGCCTCAATAATAAGCCACAGTGCTAGGAATTTCCATGAAGCCATTCATTTAATTAATATACAAAAATAAGAAAAAGCACATTTGATAAGAAAAATGTATAGTGATAGACATCCACGAGTACATTAGTACTAATTCATAGATTATATTAGTCACCTAAGAAGTATTCAATCCTATCTTTTATATAATTGTTCATTTACTATATTCTAAGCACTGTCCCAATTTGTTTTACCTTGATGCATTTAGGGCACACAACATGCTAATGAGGTAAGTACCATCATCATCCTTATTTTCCAGATAAGAAAACCAGAGCACATAAATGTAATGTCACACAGCTAAGAGATGATAAGGCCAAGATTAAAAACCCAGATAGTCTTACCTCAGGGCTAGAACCACTGTGATACTAAGGCCATATGGGACCCAGGATGAAGCCCAGGACAGATGGGTTTAGAGGGACCATAAGAAGCAAGCAAGAGACCATTAGGAAAATCTGTAGATGAAAAACTGCCTGTGAAGTTGCAGATCCAAGGGAGATGATAAAAGAAGGCAAGGCACATGCCATTGGCTGTGCGCTCAAGGCCAGGATGAAGTAAATAGGGGAAGAACTTTCAGCACTAAGTCTGGGGGAAGGAATAGGCTAGTGGTAGACCATACTTCTAGATCTTACAACATCTTTTTAAAGGCCAAAACACACAGATTATTAAAACTTATTTATGAGAAGAGCTGTGGTGCTTTCGGAACATGCCATAGACATCCAAGTTTTGGAATGGTCTAATCAGCCCCATTAAATGTTAATTTCCATGTGCTTTGGAGTCAGATGTACCTAAGTTTGAACCCTCTATTTCCCATTTTCTAGCTGGGTAAACTTAGACAAGGTAACCAATATCAATGGAGAACCATTGTGACATGGGACACACACAGGCTTTCGAAAGGTAAGGCCTCATTTAAATTCTTCTAAGTTTCTTAACTTTTCTGTGCTTGTGTCTTCATCGGTAAATATGTTTATAACTCCTCCCTCTTATAAAATCTAATTCTTAGGTATGTGGTCAGAATTAAATGAGACAATGTAAAATGTTTGACAGTGCTAGGCACAAAGCAGATGTTCAGTAAATGTTACCTCCTTTGTCTTCTCTTTTCTTATTTTCAGTCCTCTTACCTGTAATCTGTGAATGATATCATTTACCTTGGGAGGTTTTGTGTCATTTTTTAATAGACGTGAAACCATAAAGAACTTTACACTCATGTAGTAGATGCTGAAGATAAATTGTCTGCAGGCTGCCTAGTTGCAGCAACGCAAAGTACTAAGCTTGAGTGCCTGTCACTTTCTTGCTTACGGTTGGAGTTAGGACATACTCTAGGTCTCCATAGGAAGGGGAAATCATTGAGTGAAGGTGGTGATACATATAGATACCAAGTGGATCATCTCTGAAGAGAGGGGGCTGCGGAGACAAGGCAGGACCTTGTAACAGAGAACGCCTCCAGTAAAGACTATTAGATCTCGTGATACAGAGATGCTACCTCAATAGGCAAGTCTATCCAGTGTGAGAAAGATGAATGTCACTGGGAAATTCTTTGTAAATATACAAAACCCAGTTCTTAGCACCACTGGATTTAACCTCAGCTACTCACATGTTGGGAATGCTAAAACTAGCTCCAGAAGATACCCCAGTCTACTATGCCCATCATAGCCACATTCTTTTTTGAGTAGAGATGATTAGTATCTTGTAAAGGAACCAGAAATTATTGCCACAAAGCAAAGTCAAGGCCCACATCATTTTTGACTGCTTCGATGTTTTAAAAAGTAGAATCTAAGTGAATAATTCTTTAGCTTAAAAAGGTGAGAAAGTACATAAAAGCATTAATTATGTACGCTTTTATTAAAGAGCAAATTCCTCTATTTTAGATAAAACCTTGGAAACCTTCATTAAAAATTGAAGTGGTCTCCAAATGTATAAATTCCATTGCATTTTAAAATTATAATAATTAGGAAAACAGTAATAAGATTTCTTATGGCATACTATGAGTTGCTCTTTTTAAAAAATTAAGTATGAAAGAATATCTCATCAGTTCATATCCTTGAAACCTGCTCATGAATGCACATAGACACACACACATCACTCAAATTAAAATGTCAGAAAAATAACAACAAAAAAGAGAAGTTAGCGTATTTGCTGTGAAATACGCTCAATTGCATAAGAGATATTTAAACTAAAAAAAAAAAATTAATCCATTTTATGAAATTTAAATTTAGCTGGATGGTCTGTATTTTATATTATAGCAACCCTAACACACCTAGACACACACACACACATACACACACACACACACAATAAGTAAAAGAATCTTTTAACCCATTATGCCTACTGTTAAAAAAAGGTTCTGGAAAGCTACTCACCACGAAGTTCTAATTGAACTTTTGGGTCTGAATGTTCTACACAGTCCTCCATTGATAAGATATAGCATAATTACAAGCTCTCTACCACACAAATAACATGCGACTCCAAACTAACGTGATTTTCTACTTCCTCTTTCTTCTCATCCTCTCTTGCTTTGCCCATGTGC
This sequence comes from Rousettus aegyptiacus, assembly GCF_014176215.1. NCBI lineage: Eukaryota > Metazoa > Chordata > Mammalia > Chiroptera > Pteropodidae > Rousettus > Rousettus aegyptiacus. Next base: position 162,278,455 of record NW_023416284.1, read on the forward strand.
AGACTCCTGAACATCCTTTATTCAGCAATACCCTACTATCTACCTGTGCATTTATCAGCCCATTGGATTCTCTTTCTAATCTTCCAGCATTCTCAAAGTATCCCTTTCTTCCTACCACTTTAGTCAAGGCCACTATTGGCATTTAGTCGAGCTTATCACCGGCATTACTGTGAGCAAACTTATTACTGCCATCTTCAGATCTCAGCTTTGGTTCAGGCCCTGCTCTATTTTTGCTCTTTCTTTCAAAAATCTTTATCTTCAATTTAGATTTAATTCAACCTCTATGTTAATGGCACTTTCATAACCTTTGTCTTGGAGTCTTCTGATTTTAATTCTACTCACAATTACTCTCCTAAATCATATCCTCTTTCAGCACTTAGGACACTCTGCTTCAAGTAGAATTTTGATATCACCTCCTATGAGCATAACCTCTTTACTTCCATCAGCTCCCTCGAACTCACTCTCATTAGCCTGCACTTCTTTTTTCTTTCAAGTTTCCCTGTATCCCAGTCCATATTCACTGTTTTGATTTATATATCCTTCTGACATAATCCTGTCATTCACACCTGTCAACCTCAAACCTAAGATAAGCTCTCTATGTCTGTCTATTTTAGTTTATATCCAGTCTCTTTCATAAAAGAGAATGAGAGAGTTTACAAAGAACCACACCCTCCTCCAAGTCATAGTTTATCTGTGTCTTCAAGAGTCTTGTCTTTCTTCTCTTCTGCCTTGGGAAAGGATGGCTCTTTCTATTCCTCTGGCCAATCTCTCTCTGCCTATAAGCTTCATATATAATTCTCCATATGCACAACCTTGCTAAATAATTTATCTCTTTTATTTCTATCAAGTTCTTCCACTTTAGTGGCTCCTTTCTCTTTTCTTACAAACATGAGAAATTCTCTCCTCAATATATTGCATTCATTCAATTCCTAGAATTTGTTAAATCTCATAATAAATACATAAAACAGAAATAGAAGATAACTTCTTAAGTAGGATAAAAACTAGTTACAAAAACTAGCATATGAAATAAATACTGAGAAAATTTTCACTAAAAAACAGAATTATGGAAGAGATGCCTGCTTCTACTATTATAATTCGATATCATTTGGAAGGCTTTAGCAAATGCAATGAGAAAATAAATAGAAATAACTAATTTAAAGAAGAAGAGGTAGTTATCTATATATCTCTATGGATGATTATATGCCCAGAATACATAGAGGACTATACAAAATTTAGTTAAGTAACCAGATAAAGAGGGGGAAAAAAATCACAAAAGCAGACTTTCTTTATATTAGCAGCTAATTAAGATATCCAAAGTGAAAAACAAATAACAATTAATGATAGCAACTCAAACAAAAAAATACCTAGAAATATGTAAGAAAGGCACAGAACTTAAAGAAAATTATATAATAGTAATATCTGAACACATGGTACTATAGACTGAATGTTGTGTCTCCCTAAAATCCATGTATTGAGACCTAATCCTCAATGTAATGATATTAGGTGGTGGCCCTTTGAGAGGTGATTAGCTTTTGAGGGCTCAGCTCTCATGAACAGCATTAGTGCCCTTATGAAGGAGAAAACACAAGACTCTCTAGTCTCTTCTACTAGGTAAGGTTACAGGAGAAAGATGAACATCTATAAATCAAGAAGTGAGCCCTCACCAGACACTAAACCTCGTGCGCCCTTGATTTTGGCCTTTTCAGCTTCTAGAACGTGAGAAATAAATTCTTGTTGTTTATAAGCCACCCAGTCCATGATATTTTGTTATAACAGCGTAAAAGGACTAAGACACTTAGGGAAATATATTTTATCTCCCAATGAAACATAATATTTGAAATGCAATTCTTTCTAAATTAGTATGCAAATTTGATGCAGTTCCAGAAATAATCTACTGCAATTATAATATGGTTTATCTTAGACCTGGATTAAATTAATTTAAAATTCTCATGAAAATAAATTATTGAGAAGAGCCATAATTATTTTGAAAATCAGGAATGATGATAGATAAAACATACTTTAACATATATTCATGTATCATAATGCAAACACAATTCTGAACAATATGTAAATTTATTGGTGAAATAAAACAGAGTCCACAAATAGACCCAAGTATACACACAAACATACCATTTTCCAAGTTTATGCAGGATGGATTTGGAGATGAGTCATTTTTTGAGAAGAGATTAATAGCATAATGTTAATTATAATAGTAATGATAATCAGAAATGTGTTGGTCAAGGAAAAAGAAATTTGAGCCAAGAACTTGGCTACAGCTAATTTGGAGAATAGTCCCTGGGAGAGATGAGGGAGAGGAAATTAGACAAGAAAAGAGGAAAATCAACCTAGGGGTATATCACTGAGGCTGTTGCTTTGGGCTACAGGCTTAATTCCTTTGGAACTATCTGGAAATGTGCAGAATGCATTATAGAATTGTTCCTCTGAAGGATGGGAGGAAAGTGGAGCATTTACTCACCAATTCCTATCCCTCTTTGTTTGAGGATAGCCTCTTGGCCCTGAAATACCCCCATATACATGGACTACCCTTGAGTGTAGAAGGCCATAAGCAGAGAGCATATACCTAGAAATAGGATATTGTCAGCTGAGGTGAGCCTGAAGCTGCCTGGAACTGTATAGTGCAGCGGTGGCTAACTTCAGGGGTGGGCCATGGGGATGTTGATATGGGAAACCAGAGGTCCATGATGTGCTGGGAAACACTGAGCATACCAGTTCAACTAGATTCAATATTCGGTCTGGAGAAATCGTGGGTATGGTTTGGATGGTAAAGTTCTTTAGTGATAATGCTGTTTCTTCATTGTCACTCATGGTATAACTTGATTTTATGCAGTGAGTCTTGCTGGGTCACTGAAAGAACATTGACAGCCAATAAAAAGTCCACAATGCATATAATTCATCTCTATAATGAATATTCTTTTGACTCCCAAAGCTAATTTTTCAAGGCAATTCCAGTGTTCTCATTTTATTTTTTAATTGTTGATAGCAGTGTTTGGTTAATAGTGCAAATAAAACTAGGCTGCTTCTGATTCAAGACATTTTTATAAAAACTTGACACATCAGATTAAACACCTAGTTCCATGTGCTAAACCCCACATACTAGAACTGTCTACACTGGCGTTTTTCTCCTTTACCAAAACCTGACTTATGCAACATTTTCCTACCTAAAAAATTTCAACTTGGTTTTATTTACATTGTAACTATTTCTGTTAGCAGAAATGAGTAAATAAGTACATATATAATAATTTACTCCCCTTATTTGTTATGTAAAAAGGCATTCTCTGTCAAATCACTTTTGGGTGCATGTTTCAATATTTTTTTCTGAGAAGGTCCTGCTAAGAACTTTGGGTTCAGAATAAAAATTTTCTAAGAAAATACAACCAAACCCAAAATATTCAGTTCTATCATCTGAGATAAGAATCTCGTGATCCTATACCTGTGACTCTGCCCCCAGCACTGCCGTGTCCAGTGGAGGAGGCCTCATTGACTCAATTAGACACTGACATGAATGTATCACAAGTGGACCTTCCATACTGAAGCTTCTCCTCAATCATAAAATGTGGAATTTCTCCAGGGCTCTGAAATGAGAAACAAGTCAAATGGATTCTAGCAAATCTGACACCATAAGTTGCCAGACATAGAGCAAAAGAGGTTGCCAGAATGCCAAATAGCTCTGTAATTATAAGGTGAAGAGCCCTCATCTGGGGCCAGCAGTCATATCTTCTCTGTGCCCCATGCCTGATCCACTAGGCAGAGCATAGGCTGGTCTCACAGACCCAAGGCTTAACAAATAGCTCATCAACTGTGGAATAATTGGTGTCTAACACAAATGAGAGACGTGTAATGGTGGTTATTAAATCAATGATGTTTTTGAAAGATTTATTTAAAATAAAATAAATGAAAATAGATTCTCAATTGTTCCTAACATTCACTTTCTCCTTCATTGTCCTAAAGATGAATGAGAGAGACAAACTAAAGTCTGTTTCATCAGTGACATTGCCCAGTCTTTGGAAGCATATTTTATACAGTGGATCCCAAATATGATGCGTATTATAGGAAAAAAAGTTTAAAATTGTTAGTATGAATCTTAAAAAAAAGATATTTTAGTCAGAGGGTGAATTCCCCAGTTCCACTATTTATAAGCTGTGTGTTTTGGGAGTATGTTACTTAAAATCTCTGAGCACTGGTTAAACATGAAGAAAATGTTTGGATGGAATGTAGTTCCAAGAGGGCAAGGATTATTTCTGATTTGTTCTCAGCTATATATAATTAAGCATTTAACCTAGCACAGAGTAGGTCTCTCTATATATATTGAGAATGAATACATATCCACCTGCTATCTACCTAGTATGGAATATAGAAAGCTTTCAACTGATAACAAATATAGTATTAGAGCCCCCTAGCCTTGAGTCTTTCTTCCTTCTTTAATCTTGGATGACACTTTAAGCCCGAACACGACCTAATGAATTGTTATCACCCAATGATGCCATGATTGTCTCAACCCCAGCCATCTTAATCCTCAGCGTGATCCACCTGGTATATAAATCAGTACTTACTCTTAATACCAGCTCCTCCTTCCAGATCATCTGATCCCTGTATCTTCCTAGATTGGTGACCATTTGACCATGAGCTCAGACCATTCCCAGGAAATGGGGTTGGCAAGGATATTTCCTGTTTGCAGTTGACCTTTACTGAGGGTGGGGCAGAACAGATAATAGTACCACAGGTAGGGGCTGCTCCCTTAACTTTATAAAGACAAACAAGACTATACAGAAGATAATTCTGGAGCTGATTCTCAACCGAAGAGTGCAAGGCCTGGATGTTTCTGCACCAGCCTCCTCAGCCTAGTGCTGACTTTAGGCAGCAAAAGAAGAGAAACACATCAGCCCCGGTTGCCAGGGGTTGTCTTTTAAGAATCCCGGGTTAGCTTGCAGCCTCCAAGTCCCCTTCCCAGGAAGGCGTGAGGAATGAGTTTCACTTGGAGAGCCCACTGCTACTGAAGGCAAAGCGTGCCATGCCTGTTGGCCATTCCTGCCAAGCAGATTGCATGTGTGCTATAGTTGGGAAACCACCAAGGCCAACATCTGTTCCGACTTGAAGTGTTGTGATTTTTCCTTATGTTACTGGTGACCACTTCTTGTTCCAAATTTGATGTAACATGTTATTGGCCACTTGTTCTGTTCATAGAGGAGTGTTAATTGCTCAAAAAAACATTGTTTTCTCACACGGACAGGAAAGCCCATGGGTTAAGAAGGTTTGCAAGTGAGAGTTCCGTCTACATAGTTGACCATGATCCTTGCTTCTCTTTGTCACTAAGAGACTGTTTTATGTCTCCACAGGGCAGTGGGAATGTGGCTGAACTCTCCTTCTGGAAATACTCCCATCTTTAAATCTTGCTGCTGCAGGTGGGTGTAATTCTGGAAATTTTATAACTGTTCTTTATCAGGAAGTCACAGAGTAAGAGCAGAGTTGGAAAGAGATGATGATACAATAAAGGAACTGCAAAAGAAGTTCTCTCCAACTTGTATTTCAAAAGAACTTCCCCTGTCTTGTACTGTTTATTTTCTGTGATTAAAATAATAAAATGTAACATAGAATCAGAGCCACAGGATTCCAACCAGTGTTTTCTCTCTCCCTAATCTCTTTGCTGAATCAATTAAATCAATTGAGAATAATTTTTGCTTAGTTTCCAAAACTCTTTTGTAATGCTCTATTATTATTTCATGTTGCACTTTAATTGTTGATAAAGTCCATTATTCATGACTTTATGTTTTATTTGGTAGGATACCAGACTCAAGGGTAATTTTATAAAATAAACTTTCTTAGAAATTTAGGGGTCTTATATTGTGTAAAACTGAAAATCTACAGCCAATGTCTTTAATGTTCTCTCAGTGCATATGGTGTGGTTGCAACCGCCCTTTCATCCAAAGGCGAGGAAAGTGGCCAAAGCCAACGGAAGAAAATTGCTGTTTCTCATTTAGAATTACTGAATTCAAAATTTTGCCAAGTTATTTTTAGAAACTTACAACAATTTTGTTAAATAAACAAGTTTTTTTAAAAACCCACATACTTCATTGGTTTTATTTTAATGTTCATATTTTATTAGCAATCAAAATAGGCAAAAAAAATCTTAAAAGGAAAAATAAGAAATACTGTAATATACTGTCAACCTTATGGTAATGTACTTTTGTGACACAGCCTATGAATAAGTCTATGAACCACAATAATTCACTAAATTGTTACTTGACAAGAGCATTATAGCTGTCAGGGAAGAGGATGGGGTAGAGTAGTGCCCCTAGCTGAGAATAAAGCAAATTATAGGCCATATAAATAAGAAACATAAAGCAACTAAATCTTATTTGGTTCACTGTAATTGGGGTAGTTTTAGAAAAGAATAAAATATACCACCCATCTACTTTTAAAGAAGGCAATTCACACATCTCACTCAATAAACAAAATAATAAAAATAAATTTTAACTTCATGATATCGTTAAGAGAGTCAAAGATGAGGGAGGAGAAATAGACATGCAAGGAGACCACACACAGTCACACGGAAAGAGATAAAGAAAGGGGCCCTATGAAGGAAGAGACACGGCCACTAACACAGAAACAGAAACAGGACAGATTTTCACGGAGAAATACCTTCATTTTGTGGTCTTTGATTTTTTGGACCTTGAAACCTATGAATCTAATGAATGCTTTCCCCAGAAATGACAACCGGCCTTGTCACTCGGGGCTGCTTGACTGTGGCCTAAACTTTAGTCACGAACTAGATGGGGGATCAACGGACCAGCCCTCCCACCTTCTGTTTGGTCAAATTAACAAACTCTATCTACTTGCACCAATTTGCATTAGAAAGAATGCTAACATCTGCTAATTATCTCATTTCTAAAATGTCAAATGGAAAGCCAAGTTAATACTTTTATTTGACCCTCCCAAAGAAAAAACAAAATCTAAAGACAAAAAAAAAAAAAAAAAACATGCTATCTACTCTAAGAAATTGTGTAGGTTTTTAAGGAGGAAACAAGTAAGAGTGTTTACCAGTTTTACACATATTTTTTTAAGGGAACTCACTGAGAATCTAAGCCCTGAGAAAAATATTCCAGGGAGAAAAAAGTTATGTAGTAAAAGAACACACCAATAGCAGTAGGAACCCCGCACAGCCTAGAGAGAGCAGCCAGACACCGAAAGGGACGCTGACTTGAATGGGCAAGTAAGAGTGGCAGTCACTTCTGCTTACAATGTTTGCACCCTTGGGCTAGACCTAATACTTTAAAGCCTCATTGAAAATATGTATTTAAAGATAAACCTGTACTGTTTATGCTATTTGGAGATTTTTTTTGAATAGATTTATTGAGGTATAGTTGACATATACAAACCGCACACATTAAAAGTTTAGAATTTGAATCACTCCTGCAAGATGAACATATGCATCACCATCACCAGGTCAATCTAGCAGCTGATGGTGACCTTTGAGTTTTTGTGGTAATTCTGTTGCATCTGCATGGTGGGGCTCATCATCGTGGCAGGCACCAGGGGCCTAGGGACAGGCTGAGGGGTCTATGAGATGGTGTCAGAGGGCTGACCAGCTTGAATGGGGTTTGGGATTGGGGGAGAGCTGGGTTCCATGGAATAACTCTTGAAACAGAAAGCTACAGTGATATTTGGTGAAGAAGCTCTGCCTTGTTGCATTGGAGTTTTAATTTGCATTTCTCTAATAATATTGAATATCTTTTTTTGTGTTTATTCGCCATTCATGTATCTTCTTAAGTGAAGTGTCTGTACAAAACTTTTGTTTATTTAAAAAATAGATTCTTGCCTCATTATTCACAGTGACCAAAACATAGAAACAACTGAGGTATTCTTCGATAGATGATTGGATAAAGAAGATGTGGTACATATATACAGTGAAATATTATTTAGCCATAAGAAAAGATGAAATACTGCCCTTTACAACAACATGGATGGATCTTGAGATTAACATGCTAATTAAAATAAGTCAGACAGAAAAAGTGGGAACCATTGATTTCACTTATATGTGGACTCTTAAAGCAACAAACTGAAAGCAACAAACATGACAAATAGAGACTCATAGACATGGACATAGATTAGTGGTTAACAGAGAGAGGTGGGGAGGGAAAGGTAGATATGAGGAAAGAGGGTCAAATATTTGGTTATGGAAGGAAATTTAACTTTGGGTGGTGAACACAGTGTAATAAACATATGAGGTATTATTGAATTGTACACTTGAAAATTATTTGATTTTATTAACCAATGTCATCCCAACAATTTTAACTAAAAATAAATTATTCGTTTTCTATTATTGAGTTATGAGTGTTTTTATATATTCTAGGCACTGGCCTTTTATTAGATGTATACTTAGCAAAAATTTTCTCTCAGTCTTGGTTTACCTTTCCATTTTTTTAACAATTTTCAAAAAACAATTTTAATTTTTATGAAGTCCAGTTTACTAATTTGTCCTTTTATGGATAGAGTTTTTAGTATTGCATCAAAGAAATCTTTGCCTGACCTAAGATCATGAAGGATTCTTCCTGTTTTCTTCTAGAAATTGTATAGTTTTAGGTTTTACATTTAGGTTTATAGCATATTTTGAGCTACTTTTTGCACATAGCATGTAGCATGGATCGAAGTTTTGTTTATTTATTTTTATATCTAGTTATCCAATTGCCTAAGCATGTTTTGAAAAGACTCTTTTCACCATTGAATTAACTTTTCACTTTGTTGAAAATTAGTTGTCTATTATATGTAGGTCATTTTCTAAACTATTTTTTTCATTCTTTTATTTTCCTATTCTAGTAACAATATCACACTCTTAATTTCTATAGCTTTATAATGAGTCTTAAAATTATATAGTTTTAGTCCTTTAACTTTATTTTCTGCTTTCAAGGTTATTTTAAATATTTTAGTAGACTCAGATCTTAAAATCTACAAAAGTCAAAATTTAACATAGCGCCCCCCCAAAAAAGAAATTATGATGCTAGAACGCTTAATCAAAAATAAAATTTAGAAAGGAACTAGAAGCATACAAATTAATGTTATCCATATATCAGTGTCTTGCTATCCCATATCTAGAGATTGTATTATGAAAAGAACCCTATTAAGGAGAACAGATTCAAAACTGGAAGATCCAACATGGATAAGAGAAAATGAAAGCTTGAGATGGAAAATAAAAAAATAAGAGAATATTTTAATTCCTTTAATTTTATTCATATTCCAAGTCTACACACATTATATTCAGGGCCCTGGAACGACTTTGAGAAGTTATCTTTAAGGCACTTTCTTTTGCTCAGCACAAGAAAAACTCAGAAGTTGAGCAGGATGACACAAGCTGCAAATACAGTATATATTTATATACATATGTACATGTATAATTTTTCCCTGTCACAAAGGGAAATTCCACGAATGGCAGTGGGAACTTATAAGATGAGCCAGCTGTTCTTGGGTGGCCATTTTCATTTAAGTGACAAGCTTACATAAATTAAGCATACATGGGAAGGGAACTGTCTTATAAAGAATTTCCTTACAAGTAAAGCTGGACAAATTTTAAGGTCATGAGCTTCCCAACACTGAATTTGAGACTAGACTGGAGGCCCTTCTTCAGGGGGTGTTGGGGAGTGAATTTCTACACTGGGTGACAGGCAAATGTCACTGACTTCAAAAGTAGCATCCAACTCCAAAAACTGATGGTTTTTGAACCATTCATCATATGGCATAAATAACTACAGCATGTGAATAGTTTTCAAACTATATACCACAGAGTTCTATCATCCTTATGTACAGAAAGGAATAGTATTGTTTTGGTGTCTATCTGAGCGATTGCCTTAAAAGTGTACCACAAAAGCCTGCATGAGAAAATTTGTTAGTAGGTTCCTACCAGTTCAGAAATTAAAGTCTTTCTTCCTCCATTGTGTTACACTGTCACTTATATAAACACATACTAGATTTTGGGTGACTCAAGCAGCATTTCACTAGCCCACTCTTCCATTTTTCCTTTGCTGACACAGATGGCCACACAAACCATTTCAGAATTCTGCAAGATGCAGCAATAAAAATTACTTTGGCCCACATGTTTGACTGTAGAACTGATATCTACCCCAGATCAAATAGTTTTTACTCTATAAATAAAGTTTGACCTGTTCATTTTAACCAGCTTGTCCAAACATAGAAGTTTAGCAGAGAAGTGATCCAGATTTCAAGTGTCCAGACCTCATGTATATAACACACATGTACATGTTTACACACATATGCACTTGTGTGCACACACATGACATTTGACCAATTTCAGAGCTTCTGCCCTACTTCTCCCGAGGAATCATCCAGTAAATAATCACTGTAGGGAGGGAGACTAATCCCAGGATATTTTTCATGGCATCTCTTGTTCAGTAGGCACTGGAATAAAAAATGGGGCAAATACCAACCTTAACTTGCATTGGCTGTCTAGTTTCCAGCCAAGAAAGCAACAAAGATGGAAAAGGGGGAGTACCTGTAGTCCGTGATTCCTGGGGTGGCAGGCTTCCAGAGACACCGAGGCTGGACTTTGTTTTATCAGGATTCTTTCTAAGTTGCTATTAAGAAGTATTTTCAACAATCTCATTTTTATTAGCCGTTTGTGCCCATTATAGTTTTCTAGTTGCTAGCTTGTTATGGCTTTAACATAAATAAGGATCTAAAAATGTCTCACATGAGGAGTTGCAGGTCTGTGTACGCTATTTAGACCATATAAAAAGCCTATGTAAAGGACTTCCCTTGTAATGGGACTCTTTTATATTTAATAGAACTGTCATATAAACATATACTGGCATTTAAAATTCAGTTTCTGCACTATAAAATAAACACTATTTCTAATATTGCTGTTGGCTTTCACATGCAAAGAGTTTAGTTCATTAAATGGTCTTTACTTCATTTATATGAAATGTGTTTTTAAGCACCAGAGCAGCACATAAAGCACATTGTCCCTTGAAATGCAGCCATTATCAAGCAAATAGTGAAAGTCAGGCATACCAAATGTTTCATGTAGATTAAAGCCAATTATAGTTAATTTGAACACCTTGTACAACTCTTCAAACCTGGTAAGCTTCTAATAAATGATTATTAATGATTATAACAGCATTCATAAATGAATATAAATGTGGGCATAGATCATAGAAAAGAGTATAAATACCTTTAGATATAAATTCATAATTTAATGTTTACCTGACAGTTATATAATAGCAATACTTCATTTATTTTATGAGTTAAAATAAAAGGAACTTAAAGTAGTTCTGTATTGCCTATCTTTATAAACTTAAGTAATAATTTACTACAGTGTGCTTTACTTTTCTCATCTGAAAAACATTCATAATAGTAGTAACCTGACTCATAGTTTCTTATAAATGAGTTAACAAACACATATAAAGTTCTTAGAACATCGCCAAGTATATAATTAGTAATCAATAAATGTTAGCTAATACTGCTATTATTTTTCTAGAACTTCAATTTAAAGTCACCAAAAGTTAAGACTTTGTTGTACATGTTGATTTTTTTCTGAGATACGATAGAAATCATGAGGTTAAATTCTGTGCTAGATAGAAAATTATCTATCAATAAATAGCATTAACCAATCTAGCTAGATCAATGTGTCTATTAACAAACATTTTCTTGTGTTTAATTTTTATGAACATTGAAAAGCTGAGAGTCAAAGAAATACGTGATCACTGTCATTAAATAGTGATGTGAACAGAAATACATTAATAATATTAATATATACAAAGTACAGAAATTAATTTTTAAAAGAAAACATTGATGGTAATGTTATCAAATGGTTGAGGAATGATTTCTGATACATAGAGCTACAACATTTAGTTACCCCTACATAACATAACAAAGAAAAGGTAAATGTCTGGTAAAGACCTCGATATGAAAATTAGAACTGCAAAATTTGGGGAGAAAACCTGAGAGGATATCTTTATGACATCAGGATACAGAAGAATTTATTAAACTAGACACAAAACCCACAAACTATAAAGGGAAAAAATGTTTGAAATGTATCTATTAAAATTTAAAATTTCTGTGTGCCAAAAGATAAAAATATTAAGACAAGTCACAGATTAGAGGGAGATATTTGCAAACATGCTAAAATCTCCTTTCCTTCAAATAGTATCTGGAGTTCTTCATGTGTTGTAAACAAAAAGACAACCCAATAAAAAGTGAGCAAAGGATTCACAAAGAAGAAAACACAATGACCAGTAAATATATAAAATATCCTTAATCCCACTATGATATATGTGTATACAAATTAAAATAGGCAGAGGGTGTGTGTTTCTGGCTACTGCATGAGACCGAATCTTTTAATATAAAACAAAAAAATCTGGAAGATTAAAAATCTGTTTAAAATTTCAGAAAGCAATCAAAACAATTAGGACTTGTGGAGCCAAGATTCCAAAGAGAAAGGAAGACCGAAAAGTAAGCTCAACATTCACTGTTGCCTGTCCTGTTGAAATATTTGCCAATATGTTACTTTTAGCCAAGAGACTAAAAGCCAAATGAAAACAGATAGCTAAGAAATTTGTATCTTCAAAGTTTCTAGCAGTCCCTAGGGCTAAGGAGATGAAAACTAGAGTTCAAGCCTCATCATAGAAGGTCCTGGTAAAATGTCCCAGACATTCAGTTGAGACCCAGGAAAGCTACAGTCTTGGACTAAGGAAATTAGACTACCTCTCACTATTACTGAAAAATATCTGAAATTGGTTCAACCCATGATAGATTAAAATGACCTACTTCTGTCTGTCAGAAGCAAAATTAAGTCTTCTCTGTAGAAAATTCACATTATGAGGCTCAAATTATCTTTAAACTTTTTCACATGCAATGACTGAGATCCATTAAAAATGACTAGTTATACCAGAAACAGAAACAAATACTTAAAATAAAAATAGAAATGGGAAAAATAGAAACAGATCCCTAAAAGAGCCAAATATTAGCATTATCAGATATGAATTTTAAAATTACAATGGTTAATATCGTCAAGAAAAAATGCATAACAAGACAGAGACCTTTAATAGAGAACTAGAATTCCGAGAAAAAAATCAAATAAAATTTTTAATTTGGAAAGATATAAAAATCAAAATTAAGAACTCAGTAGATTGGTTTAACAGAAGACTTGACATTGCTAAAGAGAGAATTAGTAAGCTGAAAGATAAATAGGAAAGCTATTTCATAGGAAATAGCTTGAATAAAGCACAGTGATAAAAAAGAAGGAAAGTACAGAATATAAGAAAAATATTGATTATAAAAATGTCTAGCATGTAAAAAGGTCTAATGTGTGTAAAAAGAGAGAAAGTACAATGTAGGACAGAAACAATATTTGAAGAAATATGACTAAGAGTTTTCATAAATCTGTAGAAAATATCAAGCCACACACTCAAGTAGTTTTATGAACCACGAAAGATAAATACAAAGTAAATTTACACAGACATATATCATAGCAAAACAATTGACACCAAAGATTCAGAAATACAGATACAGATACGGAGAAAATATCAAATGCATCAGAGAGAAAGTATGCTACTTTCAAAAAAGCAAGAAAAAAACTAATGGTTAACTGCTCAACACAAACATTAGAAACTAGAAGAAAATGGCATGACTTTTTAATTGCTGAAAGAAAATACTGCCAATATCAAATTCTACACATAGCAAAAATAACCATCAGATCTATGGTAAAATAAATATGTTTTAAGATATATAAAAACTGTCAGTTGGTCACATGCAGACACACAGTTTTTGAAAAAAAAACTAAAAAAATTAAGTTCTTCAGGTAAAAAAAAAAAAAATGAGACTACATAGAAATTTAGGAAGGAAAAAAGAACACCAAAAAGGATAAATATATAAAAGTACATATGAATAAATGCCTAATATATTGTCTAGCACATGAGTGGTTTAAAATATTTTAAAAAGTAAAACACATAACAACGAAAGGTGGGAAAAGAGTATGCGTACTTTTGGGGAAATGCTAAAAGTAGTAGTTTATATTAAAGTGTAATAAATCAAGGATTCATGTTTTAACCTTCGATGTAATAAGTAAAAGAATTGTAAAATAATGAATAACAAAGCAACAATGAGTCGGTAGGAAATAATAAAAATTATTTAATTAATCTAATGGAGACAAGAAGTAATAAAAGAAAAAAAATAGAAAGTAAGTAGTAAGATAGTAGATTTAAATCCAAGTTTATTATCCACTTAATTAAATGTAAGCAGCCTGAATATTTATTGTGATTAAAGGATAATGTTTGCAAAATTGGAGTTGGTAAAGTCAGTCATGTATGATATACAAGAAATATATCTTAAATTTAAATATAAGGTTGTAGAAATGTAAAAATGGAAAAGAAATATATATATACATATGTATACTCACAAATATTAACCCCCTAAAATTGATATAATTCTATTAGAAAGACTAGGCTTTACTGCAAGAAATATTATTAGACTTAAAGCAGAACAATTCTAAACTACCTGGCACATATAACAATTCATAAAGCCTCAAATCAATATTTGGCAGAATCTTAAGGAAAAATTGACAAACCTACTATCATTAGGACATTTAATTACAAAAATTGATATGGATATGAAAGATTTCGGCATCATAAATAACCAGTATTACTGAATTAAAATAATATAGTATACTGTATAAACTGTTATAGAAAACATATATTTTTAAGTATACTTGGAACATGTTTGAAAATTGGCTGCATGCTAGTCCTTAAAGCAAGTGCTCAATCCCATGAGTAATTAGGGGAATACAAATTAAAATCACAATAAATTTCCGTTTTTACTCATCAGAATGGCCAAAATGAGAAATACAGAAAATACCTAGTGCTGAAAAGGAAGTGCTGTAAATAAGGACTACATCACACCGAAAAAACTCTGAACAGCAAAGGAAATCCTCAAGAAAATGAAAAAGACAACCTACTGAATGAGGAAAAATATTTGCAAATTATTTATCTGATAAGGGATTAATATCTAGAATATATAAAGAAATCGTACAACTTAATAGCAAACATTTCCAAAGAAGACATATAGATAGTGAACAGGAACATAAAAAGGTGCTCAACCAGAAATCTTCAGAGAAAAGCAAATCAATACTACAATGAGATATTACCTCACATCTGCTAGAATGGCTATCAAAAAGACAAGGAATAAGTGTTATTGAGGATATAAAGAAAAAGAAACACTTGTGCACTGTCAGTGAGAATATAAATTGGTACAACTGCTATGGAAAAAACTAAAATAAAACTACCATATGACTCAGCAATTCCACTTCTGGGTATTTAGCCAAAGGAAACAAAAACACTAATTTGAAAATATATATGTACCCCTACATTTATTGCAGCATTACTATAGCCAAAACATAGAAGCAACCCTAAGTGTCCATCAATTGATGAATGGATAAAGAAATTGTGTGGTCTATGTGTACAATGGAATACCATTCAGCCATAAAAAAGAAAGATTTTTGCCATTTGTGGACAACATAAATGGACCTTGAAGACAAATGCCAGAAATGACTTAAATGATTATTATCAACATTAAATGACAAATAAATTATCATATAATCACGTAATGCAATGCCATAGAGCAGCAAGAATGGACAAACTACTGCCATGTTTAAAAATACAGTAAATCTCAATAAAAATAATGTTGAATGAAAGAATCTAACAAAAGATGCTGGATCTGATGTCAATTCTAATACTGAATCATTGAGGGCAAAACTAACCTACAATGTTTTTCAGGTGTTTCATAACAAAGTATGACAGACTACATGATTTAAATAACAGACATTTATTTTCTTATAATTCTAAAGGCTAGAAGTTCAAGATCAAGGTGTCAGCCATGTTGATTTCTTCTGAGGCCTCTTTCTTTTGTTTGTAGATGGCCATTTTTTCCTTGTGTTTTCACATTGTCTTCCCTCTGAACATGTCTGTGTTCTAATCTCCTCTTCTTATAAGAACACAGGTCGGATTGAATTAGGGTGAACCCTCATGATCTTATTTTAACTTAATTGCCTTTTTAAAGACCCTATCTTTAAATATGGTCATATTCTGAATTACCAAGGTGTTAGGATTCCAACATATGAATTGTTGGGAAGCACAATTTAGCCCATAATATTTTTACGTGGATAAAATTCAGGTTAGCGGTTACCTTTGAGGAGGATGGTAGTAATAATTGGGAGGAGACATGAAGAGTTCTGGTGTTCTGGGTTCTAATAATATACATATGCTCTCTTTATTAATAGTCATTAAGCTATACACTGATGACCTGCATAACTTTCTAAATGTTTGTTGTTCTTCATTTTTTTAAAAGTTTAATAAGAAACTGTGAATTAGCAAAAAGATATTTACATTCATCAGATTGCCAAAATATAAAATAAGCATTGAAGTGTGAAATTTTAACATCATTGGTAAGTTTTTAAACTAGCGAAACACCCAAGAACAATTTGGCAATTGTCGTAATATTGAATAAAATAATAATCAATACTTGTTGACCACTGTTCTAAAAGTTGTCATTTAATATGATACTGCTACAAATTGCATATTCTTACAGTATGGACTAGACTACTAACAGTCTAGCAGCAGATAATTAACAGAGCAACTTCACCAGGTTCAGTATGGAGATTTTATTTCTAGGAATAAGGCTGCTCTATCTCCCACCACTGCCTAGATAGAAGGAAGAAGAGAGAGCCAGACAAACACAGCAGAGGTGGGTATACCTCGCCCCCATGACATTCCATTAAGTAGTCACATGGCCACACACAGCTGAAAGAATGTGAGAAATATAACCTGCATCTGGTCATGTATGCACCTGAAACTCTTCTATTGGCAAAAGGGAGTACAAAAGCTATTGGAGTACAACAAGCAGTCTGTCATAGGCAGTTATTACTGCTATCATCATTTAAGAGATTAGAAATCAAAGAAGGTGAGGTTACATACAGAGGAAATGACAGAGTCAAGATTTGAACTCACACAAATGACATATCTAATGTATGATGCACCACTTCTCTGCACCTAATAAACTTAAAGATGTATACCCCTGGCCCAGCTGTTCTAGCCGTATGCATAAAGAGACATGTCCTGGGATGTTCACTGCAGCACTGATTGATTGTTAAAACAACAAACAAACTTAACGAAAAACAACATGCAATGGAAACTTCACTACTATTAAAACCAAATTTTAATATGGGAAAATCTCAAGAATATAAAGCTGAGTAAAAGAATTTTTCAGAAAGAATACATACAATGTGATGTTATTTGCATAATATTCAAAAAATAAAAATAACGTATTTTTATGACTGAATTGAATATATATATAGAAAAAGTATAGCATATCCACGGAAAAAATTCTCACAAATATATCAAATGTGGCAAAATATTAACAGTATTTAGTGTTAGATATTCAATAATATCTGTGTTTTTAATGTTTTTAAAAGTTATTAATGGTATCTAAATTTTCTTTTTAAATGCAATGACTGTATGATATGTATTTTTGGGGTAATTTTGATATAAATTACTCTTTCTGTTTTCTGTAAACTATCAATATATTTCAGAAACATCAATATCTTTCAGACTACTTTTCACACATAAAACTCATAAAAAAATCATTATTTTGATTTTTTATCTAGAAAATATAATCAGCCTATGCGTGTTGGCTTATTTGGTTGACTTAGGATTCAAAGTTCACTTTCAATTCTCACAACAATCATATATAAGAACAATTTTTCTCATATAAATTATGAAATTTTCTATGTTTCTCATTGTCTTATATTTTCAAAACATCTTTCCCCTTCATCTAAAAATTTTCCAGACTAATTCTGGTTGATGTACAATTGTTAATTACCTCCAAGTGGAAAATTTGATTAACATTTTTGTGACTAAAAAAATAACAGACCTAGTCACATTAGGCTCGGTTGTATTTTTAAGTGAAGAAATTCTTTAGAATTGAGTTTGTATGGTAAAGCTGACATGTTGCATATCTTTGGTCTTTACATACTTTTTAAGTGGACCTAGGTGATGGAGGAGGGTGTAGAGAGATTACAGAGTCAAGTGGATTTTCCAATCCTTCTTAAGGAACTATCTTTCTCTTAGATTAATTTAAATTAAACCCCCAAACACCGCCTTGGTTTAAAACAATTTTTGGTAACAGAAAAGTATAATTATTAATAGCTTCATCATTCTTTCTTTTTATCAATTGCTGACATATTCAAGACAGATTTAGGAATTATTGTTACCTAAACACTCATCTCCTTTATCATTTAAAGTTGATGATTTTCTAAATTAATACTCAGACCCTTTTTTTAATGAGACAGACAGAAATTGGAGAGTATAGAGTTTTCTCTTACATTTGGACCAAAATTACTATATTACTTAGCGTAGTTAAAATCATCAAAGACAGTTTCCATGTTTCACCAATGGATTATCTGCAGTTTATAGGGACATTGTTCTACGGAGGGAAAACAAACTGAGGACTTTTATAAGAGGGCATTCTTGGTTCAGGGTGCATTATAAATGATGTGCTATCACTTTCAGAGCCAGCAAAAGAAGAAACAAGGTTTTAATGTTAAAACACTAAAATTGATTTATTGATATTATGCTTGTCAAATACAGGGGAAACTGTTTTATAATGTTGATAAGGTGAGCATAAGATTTAGTCTGGCTACAGATATAGTTTCTATGTAATGTAACTACAAAAACAACGGCTTGAGGGGGTCCATGAGAAGTGGACTGAGATGTGTAGACCACTAGAACCTCACTGTATTTTCAGTCATCTGGAGGGTAATAATGACCTCATCTCTTTCAGACAGCTAACTTTCTCTAGCTCCATACTTAAAGGATCACATAAGAAATGAAATATTGCCTCAAACCTGTTGGGATGACTATTATAAAAAATAATTAATAAATAACAAGTGTTGGTGAGGATGTAGAGAGAAAGGGACTCTTGTGCATTTTTGATAGGAATGTAAATTGGTGCAGCCACCATGGAAAACAGTATGGAGGTGCCTCAAAACATTAAAAATAGAACAGCCACATGATTGAGCAATTCCACTTTTGGGTATTTATCCAAAGAAAATGAAAACATTAATTCAAAAGATATATGCACCCCTATGCTAACCGCAGCATAATTTACAATAGTCAGAACATGTGTATTGATCCAGAGTGCCAGACAAGATCTGTTCACATGAAGCAGAGGCCAACGGAGCTACAAACTGATATGAACCATTAAATGGTAATATTGACAGATTGCTGGAGGCTGGGTGTACACTAGCTTGAGACTGAGAAACTCCCAGGAGCTGCAATCCTATGAGAACCCCACACTCTCATGGATCCTAGCTGAAGAAACCCTACTGAGTTCTCATGGTGAATATGTGAGAAAGACCACCCCTACACACAACACTATGGAGGGCAGAGGGAAAAATTGATCTCCTCCCCTAAACCTGTAACCTCAGTCTCACCATGAAGAATACATTAGGCCTAACCCTAAGGAGGGGCATTTTACAAAATACCTAACCAGTGCTCTCCAAAACCGTCAAAGTCACTAAAAACAAGGAAAGTGAGAAATTCTCACAGCCAAGTGGTGCTTAAGGAGACATGATGGATGACTCAATGTAATGTAGTACATTACAGAGGATCCTAGAAGAGAAAAAGGACAGTAGATACAAGCTCAGGATATCTGATTAATGTATGGACTCTAATAATAATGTATCAATGTTAGTTAATTAATCATAAAAATGTCCCATACACACTAATTGTACATGTACCATTGCATACCAGTGTGAGATGATAACAAGAAACACTGGGGAGAGGAGCACTTGTGAATACTGTGTACTGTCCGTTCAGCTTTTCTGTAAATCTAAAACTATTCTAAAAAATAAAATTTACTAAAAAAAAAACTATTAAAAAGTAATATATACAAAACAGATTTTGGAATTTTAAAAATTTTCTTTTTCCAACCTGAATGAATTAACTGAACTAGGCATTTAGCATCAATAGCAGTTAATATCTCCCCAAAAGAGATAACTAGACATCATTTGCTTTCTAATACAGAAACACTCCCAGTTTGCAGGAAATGTAGAGAACAGAAGAACATGTTGAAAGGACCAAAGTGTGCAGTCAGCAAAATCTAGAGGATAGAAACTACAGAGCAAATGGTCCATCATATGAGTCAGATATTCTATTTACCAACCTTCTTTGTGAATAGGGGTAGGTACCTGGCCTCAGTGCAGCTGATCAGATGACTCCGCAAAGTTCACATCATTTTCTACCCCATCATCAAGAGCTGAGACAACGCTCACATACTGGAAGTAACCACCAGCTTCTTCAAAAGCTCAGTTCCTCTCTTAGTCTGTGCAAGATGCTATGACAAAATACCATAGAGAAGGTGGCTTATAAATAGCAAACTTTTTATTTCTCACAGTTCTGGAAGCTGGGAAGTCCAAGATCAAGGTGCCAGAAGAGTCAATGTTTGATGAGAGCTTACTTCCTGGTTTACAGACAGCCATGTCTCTGGGTTTTCTCCTATAAAGACATTAATTCTATTCACGAGGGCTCCACCCTCATGACCTAATCACCTCCCAAAGGCCCCTCCTCCAAATAATGTCACTTAGAGTGTTAGGATTTAACTTATGAATACTGGGAGGTGGTGCACATACAGATACAGTCAACAGCAGCTCAGTTAACAGGTGTCAAGGCAGAGACCAAACACCTAATATAATTTTCCATCTCTTTCAATAAATGCAGTAGGTCTGTGACCACTTCTCCCCCAGGCCTTCTACTACCATTTTCAGGAGCCGCAAATGGCATACGACCTGCCACTAAGACCGGTTACCCCAAATGTTCTTACCTCTGCTGAGAAGGAGCTGCAGGTACCCCCTCTCAGTTTCCTAATACACAGTCTCTTCCTTGAATTCACCCAGAAAACACTCTCATTTAGCCCATTCCTGTTTATATCAATAACCACAAAAAGCCCCCTGGCTTTCAGTCAGCATCTTATCTCCTGCTTTTATTCCCCAGAAGGCTCAACACACTCCTGTACTGTCTCCCTCCTCCACCCTCTCCAGTCTCACAAGCCATTTCTTTGTGTCTGCGTCCACTGAAACTATGGTCCATGTGGCAGATTGTATTTTCCACAATGACCACAAGATCTCCCATCCTTATGCTCCTGTAATCTTTGCTAGAGTTTCACTCTTTCCCAGACCACTATATTTTTAAAATGCCGCCTGCAAGTTCCCCCTCCACACTCCTTATCCTCCTTACTCTGCTCTCTTTCTTACCTAAAGCACTTATCACCTACCATCATTTTACATAATTTACTTGTGTACTTTATCTATTGTTTATGGTCAGTGTCCCAGTGCCCCATTCTCCCCCAAATCGGATATCCTCTTAGATAGAGGCATTTGTTTGTTTCTTCAGGGAGATATCCCAAACACCTAGAGTGGCACCAGGCACATTTTGAGTGTTCAGAATATATTAACTGAGCAATGATCTCTGGTTTTTGAATCAGAAGTTAATGTCTCTAAAGTAGAGTCAAAATAATTTTTCATCCTGGTTGAGGTGGTGTTAGCCCCATGCACGGTGTCCCAAGAGGAGACATATAAGGCAGCAGTAAAGCCAGCATGCCCAGCACCCTGTGATCTTATTGCCACTTGCAGTATCAGTACTGCCCTCCTGACCATAGGGCGGCTGGAGTTTGGCTGAGATTTTACTCAATCTTTTCCTTAGTGCCTCCCTATTTCTTGGAACTGATCACTGCAGTCACCTCAGTGATCTTGTAAGCGATGCAAAATCCTTTGAATAATTTTTCCCCTTAAATCAGCCAGAGGGAGCTTATTTCTTTGCTAAGAATGAAGAACACGTAGAATTGGTCTTTTGAAAATGGATGAGAAAATTTCTGGAATACCCATAGGTTAGAACACCATTGCTAAAAGTAGAAGAGACTATATTGCAAGAGGAGGCAGCTCACTTAATTAGCTATCAGCATCTGAGATGAGACAACTCATCCAGAAACTCAGAGCAGAGAAAGCCATGAAATGTCAAGACTGAAGTAGGTGCTCTTCCCATTTCATCCAACATCACATAGGCAGCCTATTTTTTCACCTCCTTCGGTAAGGCTGGCCAGAAAGACAGCAGTGAAAAGACATCTCTTTTTAAAAGCCATCACTTGGCCTAGTGAACTATAAAAGGCCATCCCTGGGAGAGTCCAGCGTGGATCCATATGGTTTGTGAGTCTTTTTCCTGTGACATTTTTATGAAGGTTATGTATATGTCCCGTTCATCTTCATTCTCATGGTGCTAATTGCTGTCTATTGGACCTTGCTACTGTGTACAGAGACCACATGCTTCCCGACACAGCCCCGGCTGCGGTGTGCCACATGGCCCTGCTGTCCTCAGATAAGAACCTGCTGCTGTCTGACCACAACAGCTGGAAATGTTCTGCCTCAAAGAGCTTATCTTGTTGAGGCTCGAGCTGAGCTATGACAGTCGACAAGCACACAGAGTGACCGGATTCTCTGGGGGGTAGCTCATGGCAGCCGAAAAGCCTCCCATGTGCCCTTGTATACAGGCTTCAAGTTTGGAGCTGATAGTAAGCTTGACCATGGACACGTCTCACGAAGAAAGCATTGTCGGAGAGAGCAAGAGGTTCAAGAGTGACCTACCACAATTTCTCTAAAAATCAGAATTTCTCTGGACCTCTTTGTTATTTATTTATTTTTCCTTGGTTAGGAGCAGGAAGAAATGGGAGAAGATATCCCTTACGTTCTTTCTTTCTCCTTTAACTCTTCGTAATTTATGAAGCATCTGAAATTCAAGAATTGCGACATGACGACTAATTGGCCTCTACTTGTGGGCTCTTTCTAGTCTTGCAGTTCTGCCTTCCCCACTGTGCCCCAATTTAAGCAGCATCCAGAATTTTGTTTATCGTTTCCTTGCTTTTGAAAATAATTCTATCACATATGCTTATACAATTAAACAACATAGTGTTTAGTTTATGAGTATTATAAAAAATGATATCATACTATATAGTTTTCTAGAACTTACCTTTTTTTTTTCACTTAATATCATGTTCCTAAGGTTCATTCACGCTGCTCTGTGGAGTAAGATTCCTGCTATATACTAGGCCTTTGAATGACTGGACGAGAGTGTCTATTTGTATTCCTGCTGACATTTGGGTTGTTTCCAGCTTTATAGAAGTCTGAATGAAGCTGCTCTGAACATTCTTGCCTGTGGCTTCTGGAGCACTGGGGCAACACTTCATCTAGCATGACGACCTTAGAATTAAATTATTGGTTGTTAGCATGTTTCACCTCACATGACAGTGTCAAATTGTTTTTCCAAAGCCATTGTTCTACTTTATAGCAATTATGAGTTTCCATCGATCCACATTCTCTCAACATTTGGTCTATTTAACTTCTCAGAAGCCTTATTTCGTGTGAGAGAAGAATTTTCCCTAATTTGAGTAGATGAGCTAAGTAATGACATCTAAGATGGGAAAGATGCTCTTAGCTACCAGACTCACACTTCTGAGTACATCACTCCTGTTCCTTTAATATGCTTTATTCATATCTGTCAGTTCAGCCATTGCTTAGGAGTAGGGCTGACAACGCCCTTCAGAGAAGAAAGCACAAATAACCTCAGTCACAGAGAACATGGGTCTCCTTCTCCCATGTTCCAAACCAGGACTCCCTTTCTGTGGAAGACAGACAGTGATTCTTGGGCTCCTCACCCCTTACACTGGTGACAGAAAAGACATAAAAAGAAGGTAATGTCTGTCCTGAGCATCCCCCGTGCTCGGATGTTGATGATAGCTCCATGCTAAATGCTCCTGAGCCTAATTCTCCCACTTGAAGCATTCAGGCTTGCTTTTTGTGAGCAGAGGTAGAGTATGTGTGGAAGAGGAGATGGAATAATATAGGTTCTGACTCTCTCTTCTTACGGGCATTCAAGTATGTGTGTTACCTTCGGAAACAGGGCATTGATGCACTAACGCCCTCATGTACTCTGCATTAAGGAGAGAGGGCTAGCATTCCAGTCTAGGTTATAAAGGGGTACTGCACCAGGAATTTCACATGGTGAAAATTGCAAGCAAAGTGGGAAAGATGACAAGACAGAAGGGCAGCTGGAAAGATGGTAACATGCCAGTTAGTTAACTTAAGCTTGAGGTTAAATTAACTCTCATTTGGGGAAAGTTTAGGCAGATATTCAGCTCTGTTATGCATTTATATGAATTTAATTTTCTTCCCAGCAAACCTACAAACTTTACCTTTCACCCTCTTCAGTTATTTGGATTCTGTCTCTATAATAAACTTTGAATTTTAAAATAAAGTCTGAACTTTTTCTTTCCAATTTCAAACATTTCTATATTTGGAAAATCCACATTTAAGACTGCATTTTTTAGTGATCAGCTGGATATTTTGTGTTACATAAACATAATTATTTTTCTAAAGTCCTGGAAAATGCATGATATGTTCAAGGTCGCAATTTGCTTTTGGCATTGTTGAAAGTATCTATGCATGCTGATTCATGGCATAGTAGCCCTTCCCAAGTAGAGAGGACCTTGCTCAATTGGTATGTACGCTTGGATAAAGATGTCTTTTTTTTTTTTTTTAATGGAACTCTTTTTCTATTGTAAAAGTGGTGTAAGAGAAAATAATGGAATTTACTAGCTAAAAAAGATTCCGGATTGTCAAAATGCAATGCTTTGGCCAAAGAACACTTCCTCCTTTGTTTCTTGTCATGAGAAGTATTTTTGTGTATAATAAATAAGCTATTTGCCATTGCTTTTTATTCTCTGAAAATGGACTTTTTAATTCATTAGACATTTTCCAAATTAAGCAAAGGAAATTGGAAGATAAATTTATGACTATTTTCTGGGGAATAAGCATGAGGTCAATTGGACATAACTCTAGTGAAGTAAGGGTGGTACGACAGAGAAATGAAATCAGGACAGTCTAACTAGCCAGTAAAGATGAATCATAGAATAATATAATCCTGGTTTGAAGGGATTTTAAAGGTCATCTAGTACAATAAAATGATTTACACCAAAAAGTTTTGGCTTGGCAACATAAAACCTTTATGTATTTTGTTTCTTAGAACCGACCCAATTTATCCTGGCAAAATCAGATTAGCCTTGCACATTTATTCTAACCTCACTTTATATTATCGGAGGTTTTCAACCTGTAATCTGTGGATGAGCCACAAGGGGAGTCCAAGAGTCCTCTGAAATGAAATGCAAAATTATGTGGGACTGTGTACATTTGTGCTTTATTTTAATACAGTAAGTATTGATCGATATGACCCAAATAAACAAAAGTTCTATTAGATCCTCAACAATTAGAAGCAAAATTGTAAAGATGTCCTGAAACCAATGAGTTTGAGAACTTTTGTGTTATATGTTACTTTTATCTTTCATTTCTTCCACAAAACAAATGCCTGATATTTTCTCCTGGGCCTCTAAAACAAATAATTACAATGCCTCCAAACTGAACTGTCTGCTTATGTCTCCTGTTCCCCCTGCCACAGAAAAATCATCCTGGAACTTTAGTTTTATCATAGACTGAAAAGCGACTCTTAAAGATAATTATTTTTACAGTGATGAAATTGAGGTCCCGAAAGATAAATAATTCATCTCAGATCACATAGTATAGTCAGGTACTTTTCAGCTGGGCTCAAAACCTCCAGACTTCTAAGTTCGAATCTCCCAGCTTGGCATTCAAAATTGATCCATCACTTATGTGAGTTATTTATATGGGTTATTTCTGGACTTTTTACTTTTATTCTGCTTCATCGAGTGATGTGTATATTGTTTTATAAACTTCGCACTGCCTTCCTTATTGTCACTTAATGGTAAATTTTAAAATCAGGAATTTTGAGTTCTCTCATGTTTTTCCTTTTTATTCAAAATCGTTTTGGCTATTCTAGTTTCTCTCCTTTTCCATGTAAATTTTAGAATCAGAACAGAAGATTGTTTTCTCAGTCTCTTTTATCTAGAGAAGGGATTTCTGATGGAAATTGACATTCCTATTTCTACAACTGTATAGTTTCACATCCGGTGGTGGCCTTGGGGCAGGGCGAAGAGAAAGGAAAACAGATTCTCTTCACACTCTGCAGCAGAAAAACGGACTGTGGACTAATAAACTACCTAATAACAATACCATTTCAGCTGGATCACTGATTTAATTTTTTAGCAGTTAGTCATAATGATGTCTTTAAAATAGACCAGCATGGTTTATATAAATTACCACTCAAAAATGTAAATCTTATTTAATATACTATTTGTATAATAGAAATTATTATTATTCTAAAATACATTATTTTTAAAAAATAGAATTGCAAGTACCTTTTGGAGGGTAAGAGAAGTAAAGGAGCACTACGGTTGGACTTCTCCATATTTAATCCACGGCAATTTGGTTTTACCTTAAAGGTAGTATTAAATATGTTATCTCATATAATACAAAAAGGTCTTTTTTTTTTCCCAACAAAAATCTCGAGAGGAATAGCCTAATGCATTAACTTTAATCTGGTTTCATCATTTATCCCCCTCGCCCCAAATTTATTTATACTAAATGCTAAATTGTATGCATTAATCTTTTCTGCTTCTAATAATATGTTAAATTTTCTTCTTTGATTTTTACTATCCTAAAAAAGTAACATTAAATTCTTATTCTTTTCCCCAAAACACAGCTTTAGATGGCCATTTATCAGGTGTATATTAGAGAACAGTGTGGTTTTCAGAAATTCCATTCGCTATATGCTGCCTGTGATCTTTGCTCAGAACTTTCATTTGTCATGGGATTTAGCTCTCAGCTGTGTTTAGTTTTCAGGTCTGAGAACAATTCAATTCATATTCAGACACCTAATGATAAAATTTATGCAGTGCAAAAGACTTGACTGCCCTCTATCAAACCTCTCTGTAGACAAGCCCTTTGAATACAGTAATGGGTAACGACATAAAAAGAGACCTCTTGGCAAATCTCAAAGTTTCATAAAAAAACATGATTCTACAACTTAGACTTAAAGACATTTGGCACAATGTCACAATCTCCTAGAATATTTATTTACCTGACATTAGCCCAAAATACCCAGAGTTTCAATGTGTCTATTGATTTGTTTTGAAATCTGTTCAAAACTGAAAAGTTAGAGACTGGTAACACTAAGTCCTATAAAATGAGTACAATCCCACAACATGTATGACCAAGAGTTTACCCAATGTCTTCCACAGGAAAATTCTCTCTAGGTACAAGGGAAACATAATTTATAAAGTAACAAATTATCTCCTGGATCTTATTCAGAAATATGAATGTAAAATAAATAAAAGTTGATCAGAGGATCACCTAGCATTGTTTTACTATCAAGATTATTTGCAGTTTGTTTGAATAAGTAGTGACAAATTTTTAATTGAGATCTTATTTTATCTTATTAAGATTTATCTTGCTGCTTTAGAAACTAAATTTAACACTTCATCAATCATTTTGTTTGTGAGCACCCCCAAAATGTTCCAATCCTTATTCAAATAGCATATTATCAACTACTCATTTCAATTTTAATTTTATATTATTTGGCCTCAATTTATAAAATAAATCTTTATACTATCATTAATTTCTCAAATGATTTTAATTAACATCTTTAGTTGTTAATTTCAAATAACTTTATCTCTTTCCACAAAGAACAAATGATTTGTGTAGATATTAAGCACTCTGAAGCTTAGTATACTTTACAAATATTTTATCCCTCCAAATGCTTATTTTGGGTGTTAATTCTTAATGACTCATAGAAATTTTCTACCCTTTAATGAATTAAAAGCCTTACCAAAATTCTTGTGATTTTGGTTATTGAGGTCTTTATCAAAGTTCATCATAAGTGAAGTCTAGACTACCCACCGTAAAACCATGTCTGAAGTTTGGATACTGTCAGAATTTGTTAATTTGGGGATTACTAGTGATTTAAAGATGTATGTGAAAAGCTTGAGACACCATAAAAGATGAACTAACCAAATTATCCATGGGTATTAAATAACTGGTTATTTACGAAGTGACTGATAGGTTATCTGAGGGCTTACCTCATAAACACATAATCTTAGTGAATATGGCTTATAAAAGTCAATTAATGGTAAGTTTAAATGATTATTACTCTTCTTCCAGCCTGACATCAATCTCTGGCAGTGGAGAATGGAAGGAATTGCCCTCCACAATTGCCCTGGAGTCTGACCTTCCCGGCTTGAAAAAGGTATGAATGGATTGATGCCTCTAACGTTAGATTTTTCAAACATGTTTGACAGTGACCCACAAGAAATATAGTTTGAATTGCAGTCCACCACACACACACACACACACACACACACACACACACAAGAATTTCTACCATTACCACATGATATACACATAGTATACATTTTATATTTTTTACATTCTTTTATCCTGTTCTATTACATTTTTAAAATGCTGTATTTACATGACCAAGTTGATTTCAAGGCATCTAATAGGTCATGGATTATAGTTTGGAAAACACTGTCCTGTACCATATCTAAAATTCATTAATACAGTCAAGAGTTTATCAGAGAACAATGGAGCAATTTAGAGGATGATATTCCAGAGCACCAGCAATACTGACTTCATTCATTATTTCAGAATCAGAGAATGCAGTGGGTTTAACTAGTGCTAATCTACTTCCTAGATACTAAAGTTTTAAAAAAGGCTTTTGAATTTTACCTTGGCAGGTACAAATTTGCTAAGAGTAATCTTTGGCTCTTGCCTCTCCTTTGTAACTTACTCCACATACAATATTTCACCAACTTCTCTGAAATATATCTTGGACTTTTTCTTTTCTTTCTATTCTCATTGTTATCCCCCTAGTCCATACCCAGATAATTGCTGCAGCTCCTGGTTGCTCACCCTCTGTGCCTGGTGCAAGGTTTATTGTTATAAGGTATTGTTCAATTAGAACTCCCTGAAGATGCTATATTTCAACATGTGAGGAGAGCAAAGGGAATCCATATTTGCAGAACAGTTACTGTGTAGCAGGCATTAGGCTGTGGGCTATTTTTTCCTTATTTATGACTTCCCTTAATTCTCAAAACTATTCGATAAGGTAGATAATTATTAACCTCTCTTTTGTAATTTTGAAGAGACAATAAGAATTATCATTTATTAAAAACAATCACAAAGCTCATATGTATTAAGTTCTTATTGCTGCTATAACAAAGTACCACAAACTTAGATAATAAATTCCACAAATCACAATATTAATCCAAACTTATTATCTGACAGTTCTTGAGGTCAGAATTCTTACTAGGCCAACATCAATATGTTGGTGGCAAGCCTTTATTCCTTTTGGAGGCTTTAGGGAAAAATCAGTTCCTTGCCTTTTCTAGCTTCTAGAGGCTGCCTACATTTCTCTACTCATGCCCCCCTTTTGTCTTAAAAAGCCAACAATTGTATCCCTCCAAATTCTACTTTTATAGCCATATCTCTTTCTCTGATCTTTGCCTTCTTTTCTTTATAAGGATCCTTGAGATTATATTTGGTCCATCAGGATAATCCAGGATAATCACCCCATTTTCAAGTTCTTAACTTAATCACATCTCCAAAGGCTCTTCTGCCAAATAAGGTAACATTTAAGGTCCCAGGGATTAGGACTTGATTTGGAGGTGATCTAAAAAATAGATAATATCTTTGTAACTTTGATATTTGAACTTATTTAAAAAGACTCAAAACACATAGACTCTAAGCTAAAAAAAAAAACATTTATCAAATTCATTGTAATTTTTTCAATTCAACAAAACATACCTTGTGCAAAGTTTTAATATGTAAATGACAAGTTAGTAGAAAATATTTGCAAATATCTAAAACTTAAAAGGGATTAGTATCCAGAATATACAAGGAACCCCTACAAAGAAGTTAAAAAAAAAGAAACAAACGCAAAAAAAAAAAAAAATGAATAAACAAATGATATAAACTGGCAATTCACAGAGGGAAAAGATAAACATTCAGTAGGTAGAGATCCTTAACCTCATTAGATATCAGAGAAAAGTAAATCAAAATAATAATGAGTAAATCAAAATAATAATAACCATTTTATGCCAACCGATTATAAAATTTCAAAATTTGGAAACTGGAAATTTCATGGACCACTGGTGAGCACCTACCTGAGAACAATTCTCGTTGAAGTCATGACCCAAGAATGCCCCTCTGGGGTACACAACTAAAAGAACTGAACCAAAACATTCATTAAATGCTATTCAGGAGCATCCTAAGTGTTCATAGCTAAGGAAATTAAAAGTAAATATCGTAGATTTGTACATGTATACTGTGTAATGTTATGCAGCAATTAGAAATATTGTCACTAAATGTATATATGACATATGGATAGATCTTTAAAAATATTGTGTTGAAACTATTCTGAAAAAAATAAATAAGTTCAACTCATGCATACTAAAAGAATATGTTTTATAAGAACATGTACATACATACACACATACATACATACATACATATCCATCCAAAGGTATATTTCATACACAAATTGCTAGTCTATGGAAAAGGAAAAATGAAATAAATTAACATAGAAACTCACATGACCTGAAATTGAGAGCGTGCCATGAACTGAGAAATACGTTTAATGCAATTATCTACTCCTTGAGAACTAAAAGAAAAAAAAATTAAGTGTTTCTAATGAATGTACTTCTGCTATTTTCTAAGGACACAGAGATGAATGGGTGAAGGTGGTTCTGCTAAGTTGGAGTAGATTTCAGAAGATGAAGAGTTTCCTTCACCATAAAAGAATTAAAGGAATGTGTGAAATAATATTTCCTTCTACTTAAAGATACACACAGTTATTCAAGGGCTGAGCTATACCAGGAAACTATAACAGACTTATGGGTTTTCTGTTGGAGTTTTGTGTGCATGCGTGTGTGTGTGTGTGTGTGTGTGTGTGTGTGTGTGTGTGTATTAAGAACACTTAACATGAGATCCACCTCTCAACAAATTTTTAAACGTACAAAACGACACTGTTATGAACACAATATTGTATGGCACGTCTCTAGAACTTTTTTTTATCTCACATAACTAAACCTTCAAACTCACTTGACCAGCAACTCCCCATTTCCCCCTCCTTCCACATTCTACTCTATGTTTCTATGAGTTTGAATCATGTGGTATTTGTCCTTTTGTTACTGCCTTATTTAATTTAGCATAATATTCTCAAGGTTCATCCATGTGGTCACATGTTGCAAGATTTCTTTTTTCTTTAAGGCTAAATAATGTTTTATTGTTATGTATGTACTACATTTTCTTTATCCATTCAGCCACTGATGAACTTTAGATCATTTCCACATCTTGGCAATTGTGAACAGTTCTGCAATGAACTAAATTTCTTCAAGATCCTGATTCAATTCTTTTGAATAGATACCCAGAAGTGGGATTGCTAAATCATATGGTAGTTATATTTTTATTTTTTAAAGAATTGCTATTGTTTTTTTATAGCAGTTTCATGATTTTGCATTCCCACTAAGTTTGTACAGTGTTCAAATTTCTCCACATTCTCACCAATACTTGTCTTTTGTTTTTTTGGTAGCAGCCATCCTAACAGGTGTGAGCTGGTATTTCATTGTAGTTTTGATTTGCATTTTCCTGATAATTAGTGATGTTGAACATCTTTTCCTTAATCTATTGACCATCTGTCTTTTTTAGAGAAATGTCTAGTCAAGTCCTTTGTCCATTTTTTAAATCAAACTACTAGGGTTTTTTTTTTTTTTTAACTACTGAATTGTAGGAGTTCTTTATATATTTTTGGAAACTAACACTTTATCAGATGTATGGTTTGCAAAGATTTTCTCCTTTCCCTTAGGTTGCTTTTTCACTCTATTGATTATTTTCTTTGCTATGCAGAAGCTTTTAAGTTTCATGTATTGGAATTTTAGCCACCTAGTATACTAACTTTGGTCTGCCTTCAGGCTAAAAGCCATAGAAAGTGGGCAACTCACCTCATGCTGTTCTCTTCTTTCTAGTGTGGACTCCCCTCCAGAATGTTTCTACTTTTGATTACTCATCAGGGCCTTCGGGTTATTGTTCTTCTTGTTGAATGTAGTTTGTTCAGAGTTTAAAATTTGCTATCTGTGAGAAGATTGGGTCCAGGCTAAAGCCAGATAGATTATAGTTTAGTATAAAGGCAATCACTTGGTCATACTAGAAGTAGAAATCTGAGATCATTAACTATAAAATACTATTTTTTAAAAAAGCCATCTCTCCTACTCCACCCACTTCCATGCTTGAGTGTTAGTAGCAACAATGGTCACCTGTGAGGGACAGTTCTACAAATCAAAAAAGGAATCTTCGAGGGGCTGACGGCATAATGGGACAAGGAGGGCATCCCAGAATTGTTTACAAGCTCCAGTCCGGAGAAGTTGGGAGGCAGTGCCCTGGAAAACACTTACTATTACCTGAAGGCTACCTTAAAAGCTACTCTTTATGATAATAAATCCAGATGAGATTTGTTGCATTTCAGTCTAGATTGTACATGTAAACTAAAAGAACCATGTTCTTATAGATCAACTGAACTACTTAGTTCATAAAAAACAGAAAATAATGAAGTAATCTCTACTTAACTTATATATGAATAAGGAAAATCAATGCCAATGCAGAGAACCATAAATGTAAAATAAATATGCAGTATGCAATATTTTTTTCTAATATAATGGCAATGCTTTGTAACATTATAGACTTCTAGCAGTTAATATTTACCTGGCTTATAAACTGAGGTTGACATCTCTTTATTCTTGTTGGAAAGGTTTTATTACAAAAAATATTAGAATTAGAATCACTGTTTGACCCACAGTCTCCAAATAGTTACATGTTCAATTAAGAAAGATGAATTTTGATGTGCCAAAACTAATTAAATACGTGAAGATGTCATAAAAAGTTTACTTATCCTACATGTGAGGAAGTAAGTGCCATTTTCACATGTACAGATGTGGCATTCCTTGTCATTAAAACCTTGTAAAAATGTAAAAGTATAAAATGTATGAGATTATAGACATGTTTAGTATAAAGTATAAACATTGAGGCAGAGTGGTTTGAGTGTAAAGACCTCAGCTAAGTTTTCCTTGAACTTATTACCTTACAAATCTAAACATGCGTCTAGGACCCTCACACAGGCTAAGGCAGTTTATTATTATAAAGTGGCACAGAGATGTAATAGAGAGGGCAAACGGCTAAAAGCACTACTAACCTCACAAATTTAAAAAAAAAAAAATCTCAGCCTCCTGGCTTAGTAGTCGAGTCTTAATTCTGAATTATAAAATTACTAATATATAGTGATATGTGTAATTTGTCACTTTTATGAAATGCTTATGAAAATGGGAAGACAAGTCGAATTATTCTGGAAATGATGTACAAGAAGCAGAAATTCCTACTCTGTCTGCTCCTCTTTCATAAATAAGTTGAAGAAAGAATAAATTAAAAGTAAATACATGGTAAAGTAGTAGACAAAGATGGAGTCTCAAAGAGGCTTGGCTATTTCCTGAGTATGTGAAAGTATTAAGAGAACTAGATTTCCATCCCTTTGCAAACCAATACATGCTACATGTTCTGGTCTAGTTCAATGCCAGTTTTGAAAATAGAAGACAGAGACAGTAAGAAAAACTTGCAGTAGATTTAAGAGAATTAGGCAATAAAGTATGTGCATGCCTGATGGCCACTGTCTTTTTGGACAGAGTGTTTTCTCTGACATTTCTAGAACACGTTGCACTTTATTCATTGACTGAATAAATTTATATGGAGTGCTATTATATGATAGGTACTAGGAAATAATGGTTGATACAATAGGGCCTCTATCCTCTTGAAGCTTGGATATCTGTGGGAGATGCAAGCAAGTGAACACACTGTCTCAATACAACATGATGCCAGGGAGAGGAAACGGTTCTGTACCATGGAAGTAGATAGGAGGAGCCTCAGCCTAAACTGAGAGGAAGGGTATTCAAGGAACACTTCACCAAAATGATGTTTTAGAAACACAGGGAAGAGTGTAGAAGGATGCAGCATAAAGAGGAGATGTGAGGATAACATGGTGAGAAACATGGGTGGAGAGGTGAGCAGGGCTCAGTTAGCAAAGAGTCTTGTAGACCATGTTATGGAGAGTTTTTGTCTTAAGAATAGTGAGGAGCAGAAGAGGCATGGTCAGATTTTCATTTTAGAACCATCACAGTGTGGAGAATAGATGGAGATGGGGCAAGGCTGAGGCAAGGGGCTTAGAACACTCTTACAATGAGCCATTGGAGAGAGGTTTATGGTTTTACTTAGAGTAGAAGCAGCGAGGATACAGGAAAGTAGACAGATTTGAGAGGTACCAAGAATATAAAGAAACCAGGATTTGATGTTTGATCGAATGTTGGGAGTTCAGAAGAAGGATGTGTGAAGCATAATGCTGAAAATGATGTTTTGGATTGGTAAACAATATATCATTTATGGAATGAAGAAAAAGTAAAGATAGGTTTGAAATAGGGGAGTAGAAATAATGGGATCATTTTAGGCATGTTCGTTTGCAGAATCTGCGGCCATCTAAGTGGAAATGTTAAATACATAATTCAGAATGTGGATTAGGGACTAAATGAATAAATGATAAATGGATGAATGGATAGGTGGGTGGGTGGGTGGATGGATGGATGGATGGATGAATGAATGAGAGAGAAAGTGTAGAAATAGATGGAACCTATCAGAAAGAATATATACCATAAAAAAGAGCCCAAAATAGATACCTGATGTAAAATGACATTTCAGAGATGAGGAGAAAGAGATGATCTGACAAAGGAGACTAAGAAATGTCAAAAGAAACAGAAAAGCAGGAAATGGTCTTATCATGGAAGCAAAAAAAAGGAGCATTTGTGGGAACAAAGAAGTGTTCAACAACGCTGAATGCTACTGAGAGGACAAATAAAATATAGAATATTCTTTAAATTTAGTAACAGTCATAGAAAAATAGCTGCCTTGGATTGCAGAGTACCAGATTTTTCCTTATAGAAAAGAAATACAATCAGGCCTCTGTATCTGAGAGTTTCCCAACAAGAGATTCAACTAAATGTGGATTGAAAATGTTTTTTAAAATGTTATATTGTTGTTAATATATACTATGTAGTTAGACCCACAATGGTTGCATCTATGCTGAACATGCAGACTTTTTTTTCCTTGTCATTATTCCCTAAACAATACAGTATAATAACTATTTACATAGCTTTACATTATATTAGGCATTATAAATGATCTAGAGATGAATTAAAATACAAGGGAAGATGTGCACAGGTTATATGCAAATACTACACCATTTTGTATAAAGGACTTGAGTATCCATGGATTTTGGTACTCACAGGGTCCCTGGAACTAATCCCTCACAGATACCAAGAGACAATTGTAAGCTGTTTTTAATACTTCTCTGTGAACTGTTTAATCATCTCAGAGATTTCAGTGCTAACTGCTTGCTTCGCAGTTACATTCGCAAACACTAAAACGTGTGTGCAACTTCTCAGCATCAGACATTTACAATGATCTCACCTATGGCTACAATAAACAAATAAATAAATCCTTTCTTTTGTCAATTGTTTTCCCTCCTTCTGTTCCGCCTCCCTTGATTTTCTTCTTTTCATGAGAATTCAATACTATAGAGTCTTAAATGTACAGGTTGAAAAAGACCTTATAAGTAGAAGAAATCGGCAACATCAAGCAAACAGTCCCACTGTTCAGACACTCCATTTATCTTCTACTGCAACTTATCTTCTGCATTATCCTAAAATCACATCCCTATGGGCCTTACTTTTATAACCTAACAGCAGAATTACTTGCCTCAAGGTTGCTACCAAGGAGGAAGATTCAACCATTTTAAAAAGTTTATTAGTTATAGTGCCCTTAAAAGAGATGTCACCGAGAGACAAATCCTCACCTCCTTACACTTACACACACATACACAAACACACACATGCACGCATGCAGACAGACATGGTTAATCAGTCCTCTTCCCCACCATTGCCCACTGTTTCTCCTTTAGTGAATATTCTCTCTTGCATTATAGCTGACTGTTCACATGCTTGTCTCCCACTTTCCACTTAAGCTTCTTCAAAATAGAGACAATTTCTTCTACTTGGATCCTGCCAACACCTAACATCATGCCTCAGACATGGTAAATATTTGATAAATGGTTGTCAAACTTAAATTTACTCAATTGAATTTATTAAGAGTTTATCGATGTTCTTTCAGTTCTCTGTTTTTTACAGAAATTGTAAAGTATTAAGATGTATTTTTCAATTTCTAAGGTAAATTCTCTACATCATGGGCTTGATTTAAGAGCCTACCTTATCTTGTGGTTTACATCATTAGGTTATACTCATTCTGCTGATTTCCTCTTAGTGAGGTCCAATGGAATAAGATACCCTTAATAAAGAGAATAGTTTTCAAAAAGGTATAGTAAACAGAACACTAGTGTCAGTAAATTCATTGAACTTCAGGTACATTTTATTGCATGTAAATTATATCCCCCCGAAGTACATTTAAAAAATTATTCTTGACCAGACCAATAATTAATAAGGTGATTGAATCAGTAAATTAAAACATGCCAAAAAAGAAAAAGCCTGGGACCTGATGGCTTCACTGGAGAATTCTGTCAGATATATAAAGATGAATTACCAGTCCTCCTCAAACTCTTCTCAAAAAAAAATCAAATAGAAAGGAGTACTTCAAATTCTTTCTGAGGCCAGCATTGCCTTGATGCCAAAACCAGACAAAGATGCTACAAGAAAAGAGGGCTACAGACCCATGTCTCTAATAAATATTGATGTGAAATCTTCTGCAAAATATTAGCAAATAGAATCTCACAGTACATTTAAAATTAAGCACACCTTAACCAAGTGGGATTTATTTCTGTAATGTAAGAATAGTTCAACATATGAGAATCAATCAACGTAATACTTTATAGTAACAGAATGAAGGACAAAAACCATATGATTATCTCAATAGGTTTGATGCAGAAAAAGCATTTTATAATATTTAACACCCTTTTACGTTAAAAAAAAACCTCAACAAATTAGGAATAGAGGAAATGTACTTCAACATAATGAAGGCTATACATACATACATATATATATATATATAAAAGATTTACAGATAACATCATACTCAATAGTGAAAGACTGAAAGCTTTTCTTCTAAGATCAGCAAGGAAATGAGGACACCTGCTTTTACCATTTCTATTCAACATAGTATTGGAAGTCCAAACCAGAATAATTAGGTAAAATAAAAAGAAATAAGCATCATCTAAATTGGAAAGGAAGAAATAAAATTATCCATTCCCAGATAACATTAACTTATATGTATAAAATCCTAGATTTCACAAAAACTTTTATAACTAATGAATAAATTCAGCAAAATGTCAGGATACAAAATCCACATGCAAAAATCAGTTGCATTTTTATATACCAACTATGAAAACTCAAAAAAGAGGGTAAGGAAAAAATTCCATTTGCAATAGCTTCGAAAAGAATAAAATATTTAGGAACAAATTTAATCAAGGAGGTGAAAATGTTGTGCATGAAAAACTACAAAACGTAGCTGAAGAAAATTGAAAAAGACATCTCATGTTCAAAAATGGGAAGACAATACTATTAAGATGCTAATACTAAGCAAAGCTATCTATAGATTCAATGCAATTGCAATGAAAAACCAATAGTAGGTTTTTTTGTTTGTTTTTACTTTTTATTTTTTCAGAAATAGAAACATCTATCTTAAAATTATTACGGAATCTCAAGAAACACCAAATAGCCAAAACAATTTTGAAAAAGAAGAACAAAGTTGGAAGACACATTTCCTGATTTTAAAACATATTCCAAAACTAGAGTAATTTAAAATTTGATACTGGCATACAAGCATCTCGTCTCATTCATTAGTTAAGCCAGTTAATTTTTATGCTTCTTAATTGTTTTTGAATCTTCTCTAAATTTTGGAGCTCTTAAGGAATATGCATTAAAGAGAGACTATCAGATGTATTTTCCTTACATGAAAAATTATTGGCTCTTTTGTGAACCAATTCATTGTAGTTATAGACAATAGATTATAGTCTAATGAATATAAGTCTAATAGAGTCAGCAAGACTCATATTTGAATCATAACTCTACCACTTACTAGTTTTGATGAATTAGGTTAAGGTAGTTAAGCTTACTAATTTGAAATTTCTCTTCTATAAAATGTGTCAATAATACCTAGGCTACAGATTTATTAAAATGATTAAATAAAATAATATATGTGATGGTTCCTGACTACTTAATGATGAACAAATAATTTTTTCTTAATGTTTTGACCTCATCATTTTTTTCTTAATTTTAGCTATATTTTATTGATAATTGTAAGTTTTAATTACATAATTATAAGTAAGTTATTTTGTAAAAAATTGAAAGCTGCTTCACATACTCTAGAAGAAATTTGAGTATTTTAAGAAGTTCTATGATAAAATTTCATTAAGAGAAAAATATTTTAGTAAAGCAATTATTGGTCTTTAATTTTTATGTTTTAAAGTTTTGTTTAAATTCAGATATACTTTTATTAAATGCTTTCAGTTAATGCCATTTGTTTCTCTAATTCATAACTCAATGAAATATTTTTATTTTCTCTCCAAACATGTCATAACATCATAATATAGTATTTTCTTGATCTCTATAACTTTCTCCTTCTTTGTTATATTCTCTCCTAAACTACTTATATATTTCTGCTTATATATCACATTT
Organism: Rousettus aegyptiacus; assembly: GCF_014176215.1. Classification (NCBI taxonomy): domain Eukaryota; kingdom Metazoa; phylum Chordata; class Mammalia; order Chiroptera; family Pteropodidae; genus Rousettus; species Rousettus aegyptiacus. The sequence goes on from NW_023416284.1 coordinate 162,317,257, forward strand.
TTTTGATTCTTGCTAGTTATTGATTAATTGTTAGTCTCTGTATATTAATTTTGATTAGTCTCATGAGTCTAAAAAGCTTAAAATAAAACTGAACATCTCTCAATATCTAAAAACATATATTTAATTCATATTCATATATTTTTAATTTAGGAAACTGTGTTCTTTCTAGAGTTAAACTACACTTTTATTTTTCTTACAACTTTTTGCTTGCTACTATTTTATTTCTCTCAAAATATCAGAAAAAGTAAGCTTATTGTGGTTACCTATGTGACTCTGTTAGGCATCAACAGGATCCAGTGACAAGCCCCCTACTATATGTTAGGATGAACACTTAGTAAAGCCAAGAATAATCCGAATGTGTATTAATGCTTGTTAACCAAGATCTTTCATATGTTAGAATATTTTCTTAAATTCTAAAAATGTCAACTGTAATAAGAATATAATTTCTTTTGGGGTAATAAATAGTACATACTTTTTTAAATCAATTTTTATATTTCTAGTTTTCCGAATCTTCATTCCTGCACAAGCAAATTAAAGGGAACGAGCACATCAGTGTTCTTTTTACTTTTACATAGTACTTGAGGCTCCGCATCAGCTAGGTTTCTGTTCTGCTTCTCAGTCATTTGAATCATTTTCCACTCCCTTGGAAATGACTTTAGTTTTAAAATTATTTTGCAAATGTCGTTAATTTGATTGAACTGTGTTTTTTTAGTGGATATACTTCTCTGAAGTTTCCTTTTTCCTCCTCATTTACCACCTTACTTCCCCTGCTCACTCTTTCTTTATTGTCTTTCACAAATCTTAGAATGTGCATGCATCCTGCATCTGGCTACCCTTATCTTTCTTTGCACTATATTACTACTTGGCTTCCTCTCTTTTCCCTTTTTTCCAGAACACTTTTTTAGATTCTGTTCTTCATGAAGTTGTTAAATAATTATTAATATTTGCATTCTTCCTTTCCAAGGGAATTGACATTCTTATGCTTTACTGTGACTGGACTAAAAATACTCTAGAATTTTTCTGATGTTAGAACCATGTGCAGAGGAGTTAAATTCTGCTTCATCAATATAAAATACTACTGCAGGTATTTCTACATTGAATAAAAATGGCTTCATTTTTAGTTAAGCTATTCATCGATTTAAAGTTAAAAATAATTTATTTATGAGATTATTTTTAAGGGAAAATATTTCCTGGCTGTGAAAACTGATTGTACTGAAAACTCAGTTTTACCCCAAACATTCAGTCTATAGCGCTTTTATTGGACGATTTTATTCAATTTGTCTGAATATGAGCATTGTGAACTAATCAATGGACATTAAAATGTTTAGGGGTCATGTATTAGAATTTTGAAATATCCAAATGATAAGTAAAAGAAAAAAGAATGCAAAAAAATAAGAGAGGTATCCCCAATGGTTTCTCATAAGCATTTGCAAAAGTACTGAGGTTTTCCAGCAAGAAAATATTGATTTCTGTCTTCTTCAAAGGACTCTACTTCTCTGTCATGCGAGCACTGGAAATGCAGTCTAAGGGCATCTGTCAAACTTTTTAAAGCAAATTGTTACAGATCTGACACTTTGTGATTTTAAGTTGAGGCCCCTTGACTCCCTTGCTTGAAGGTCACTATTCAGGTTATTCCTGCGATCTTTCTTGACTTATCCTCCTTAAGGAGTCGAAGTTATGTGAGCATGAGCAGGCATCAGCTGGGTGTGCACACTAGTACTTGGTGCTTTCATGGGGACCCGATTTCCATGCTCGGCTTTACTGAGATGCCTATTATGATTAGAACAGCAGTAATAACAAACCGACTTCTAAAATATAACAAAAGTCAGAACTAAACTTTGACCCAACAATTCCATTTCTGGGTATTTAGCCAAAAACAAAAACAAAAACAAACAAACAAACAAAAAACAAAAAACAAAACAAACAAACAACACTGATTCATAAAGTTTTATGCACTCCTATGTTCACTGCAGTGCCATTTACAATAGCCAAGATATGCAAGCAACCTAAGTGCCCAGCAATAAACTGTTGGATAAAGAAGTTATGGTACATACATACAATGGAATATTGTTTGGCCATAAAAAAATGAAATCTTATCATTTATAGTGACATGGATGGACCTTTAGGGTATTACGCTGAGTGAAATAAGTCAGACAGAGAAAGACCATACAATTGCATTTATGTGCAGAATCTAAGGAACGAAAGAAATGAACAAACTAAACAAAAACAGACTCACAGATACAGAGAACAAACTGGCGATAGCCAGAGGCGAGGGGTATTGAGGGGCTGGATGAAGAAGGTAAAGAGATTAAGAAGTTCAAATCAGTAGTTATAGTCTCAGGCATGTGGAGTAGAGCATAGAGAATATAGTCAATAATGTTGTAATAACTATGTGTAGTGGCTGAGGGGTGCTAGAGTAATAGGGGGGATCACTTTATAAATTTTATAAATGCCTAACCATTGTGATGTATACCTGAAACTAATATAAAATATAAAATAAAAATAAAACTTGATGAGAATTGTGTGCCATAATTATGGAAGAAAATGCTAATCTCTTATTTCTTATTTCAATACAGTAGTCTCTTCACATATCCATGGCGGGTATCTAAGACCCCCAGGGGATACCTAAAACTTTGGATAGTAGTGAACCCTATCTATACTATGTTTTTTCCTATACATACATACCTATGAAAAAATTGAATTTATGAATTAGGCAATTTCACTTAAGTGAAGCACTTTATGGCTTCTCTTTGGTATATCCAAATTGCCAGCATCACGACTCTTGAATTTCGTAACATCATTAAGTAAAACGAGGATTACTTGGACACAAACAGTGCAATCTGAAACCAAGACAGCTAAGTGACTAACGGACAGGGGTTTCTACAGAGTAGATGAACTAGACAGAGGGATGATTCACGCCCGGGATGGGATGAAGTGAGATAATTGTGCAAGATTTCAACATGGTACTCATAACATCACTCAGTTTAAAACTTACGAATTGTTTATTTCTGGAATTTTTCTTTTAATATTTTCAGACCACAGCTGACCACAGATAACTGAAAACACAGAAAGCAAAACTATAGATGATGGGGAACTACTATTACCAAAGCAGGCCCCACGTGCAGGCAGCAATCCACACTTTCAAATTTAAAGCACTGAAAAAGCCCCTGTCCCTTACAAGTCTCACACTGACCTCTCCTCAATTTCTGAACCTTAACATTTGTCAGTCAACCATTTCCATGGCCTATCAGCACCTTCTAATCACTTTTTCCATTTCTTTCTTTTATGATAAGAAGAAGCCACGGGTCACTATAAAACTCCTGGAGGTGAGACGAAAACAGACGAGAAAAATAACTCTAATTTTGGTGTTGTAAGAACTTAATTATATGCCATACGAGTATATGGACTAACTCCTGCCACCAAACTCTTGGGTACTAATCTTTGCCCAGTTGACAATGGTACTTAGGGCAAGACATGGCCTTTCACAATTTTTATAAAACAAACTCACAGGAGAATTTTCTTGCATAATTTTCCAATCTATTTTTAAAATATTTTTTAAATAAATTTCACCCATTTTGTTTTCAAAACCAATGAGTATAGGTTAAGTATTTAAGGGAATTGAATTACCTACCAAATTTTCTCTAATACATTTATTCTTAAGTTCTTTTGGTCAGTAAATGCAAAGAAATCCTGCTCATCTCTAGATCATCTGAGGCTGAGAGAAGCTAAGAGTAAAAAAACACCGAGACTACGACTTGGCATGGATTGATGCCTTTGGGCAGGAAAAAGTGCTTCGATAAAAAATTTTCATTCTTTTTTTATGATAAAGGTCAAGCCCAATAAGCTATGGCTTTGAATATGGAGGGTGTCTGAGTACAAACATTTTTGGAGGACAGAATGAAAATCACTCCTCAAGCTGTAGAAGTGTCAGGAAAAAAAGGTCACTTCCTCAGAGAGTTTACTATTTGTCTATTAGAAGGCTTAGCATCAAATCCCACATTGGGGAGATCTAAACAAAGGTTATACGATAGCTAGGTCTCCCTATAGCAGTTCTTAATGTGGGTAGGGAGGGATGGCCTAATTACCACCCAAACTGCTCCTACACTGACTGCAACATAACATGGAAAGAGCGAAAGGAAAGAGAAGGAGAAACAAGTAATATGATCTACTATTTTGCAGTTAACTCAAAACAAGCCCCTGTTCACTGTCAACACTCATACCACACCACACACACACACACACACACACACACACACACACACACACGGCTAGATCTCCAGAAATCCTAAATCAGTTCTCTGCCTTTCACCCTCAGAGAGGTTGAACCAATCTTACCTTCTCTTGCATGATAACTTGGCTCCCAGACCCTGGAGGACCAGGCACCAAGTTCTTTACTCACCTGGGAGAAATTCAGCTACAGTTACCATTTAAGCATATTTCTCTTTCATCACTGTTTCATGATATCCATTTTATAAAATTGATTTCATCACACAATTTAAGTGGAAATGATTAGAAAATCTAAATATTAGCTAGTTAATTATATTTGGCTTTAATTACAACCACTAATTGGTCCAACCTTCTATAAAAAACTCTGGTTGGCATCAACTATAAAATTTTATCAAAAAACAGATCCAATGCTTATTAGTTTACCTGAAAGAGATGACATTTGAGATGTGTTTTTTGTTTGATTTTTTTTCAATTATAGTTGACATTTGATATTATATTAGTTTTAGGCATAGTGTTCAGACATTTATATAACTCATGAGGTGATCCCCTTGATAAGTCTAATACCCACCTGACATCATACTTAGTTATTACAATATTATTGATTACATTTCCTATGCTGTACTTTATATTCATGTAACTGTTTTTATAACTGGCAACTTGCCTTAATCCCTTCAGTTTTTTTACCCAGCCCCCAATCCCCTACTTTCTGGCAACCCTCAATTTGTTTTCTGTATCTATTAGTTTATTTCTGTGTTATTTTTTCTTTTTTAGATTCCATATATAATTGGCATCACAAGGCATTTGTATTTCTCTGTCTGACTTATTTTACTTAGCATAACATTCTAAGTCCATCCATGTTGTCACAAATGGTTAGATTTCATTCTTTTTTTATGGCCAAGAAATATTCCATTGTATATATCCACCACTTCTTTATCTAATTGTCTACTGATGGACACAGGTCACTTCTATAGCTTGGCTTTTGTAAATAATGCTGCAATGTACCAGGGGATGCATATATCTTTTCAAATTAGTGTTTTGGATCTCATTTGATAACTACCTAGAAGTAGGGTTGATGAGTAGAATTATGAATGAAAGAGTTGGGCAGGCAGAAAATGCCAGAGGGTGCATGGGAGAAGAGATGAGTTCAATCTAAGGGACAGGTGTAGAATTGTGTGTTAGACATGAAGCTGAAAGGTAGATTGGGCTCAGAAACAGTAGGTAGCTCTCTGCGTCCTAATGAGGAATCTAAATCTATCAACAGGGATACTTCACGCATTGGTATTTCACCTGGCACAAAGCCTGGGAAATGTGTCTTTGACCTTTAATTATTGATCATGTGCCTGGAGCACTGTTAAGGGCTCTGAGCCTGGAATTCTTGGTACAGTTCCATACATTAGATGGTCACAGAGATTGACCCAGGCAATTTGTTTATGAATATAAAAGTCTTATCACTAAGCCTTCTCAATATATTTTCTGGCCACGGAAATCATTTTCGAAGATGGATTTTTATAATCTAGGTCAAATGAGTATGCACTACCAAATTCCTTTGCTCTGGCTAACATTATTGGTAAATAAGTGAGAACTGACACTTTTTTTTTCATTCTACATAATATTCTTATAAGTTACTTTTATCTGTAATGTGTACATGTCACTCTTGAAAGTAAACCCAGACCTAGGGGTCCAGGACTGAACTGCCTTGAGACAAATCATATTGCTCCAGAACCACGGGAACCCATCTCCACCCACCCCCGTACGTGCTCCCTCCAAAACCCACCCTGCTAGTTCAATGAGTCTTTGTCTACATACATGTATGATTTACCCCTCTTCATTAAAATGACCAATTGTTTTAGGTCAAAAATATTTTTTTTAATAACCGTCTGCCTGTTTTCATGGAACCAATTGATTTAACCAAAATTATCCAACAAGTTCATACCTACCTTGGAAAAGAATACTTAACCATTCATCGAGAAAAACCATTGTGTGCTCGCCACTTTACAGGAAGCTCTGTGCTACAAGACAAGTGTGGTGGTTTGTTACTACTGCACAGAATTGTCGTTGAATGCTAAATGTGTAACGCTCCAGCTAACTGACACAAGAGTAGAAATGAGCCCTTCAGAATAATTTCTCTAAGTCTACTGATAAAATGGAAAACACTATTAACAATAATGTTTAAACTCTGGCTTCTTATTAAGAATAACACAAAACAATCATTTTTTATTATTATTATTTATATTGATCACCCTTTACACTTCTGAAATAATGTTTCTTCTTCCCACCCTCTCCAACCTAAGTTTACTCATCTTCTGTATCACTCTCTCTAGTGTTTTAAATCAGGGGTTCCCAACCCTCTGGCCACAGACTGGTATTGGTCCATGGCCTTGTAGGAACTGGGCCTCACAGCAGGAGGTGAGCAGTGGTTGTGAGCGAAGCTTCGTCTGTGTTTTCAGCAGCTCCCCAGCACTAGCATCACCACCTCAGCTCCACCTCAGATCATCAGGCATTAGATTCTCATGGGAGTGCAGGACTCTGATGCCAAAAAGCTTGAAGACCTCTATTTTAGATGACTGATCAGTTAACGCAAAACACTACTACAGCTATGCAATAGACACATACAATTATTTTAAATATATCTCTTCTAAATTAAAAATATATCTTTCCAATAGAATTCGATGTTTAACCAAACCACGCAAAGCAGTGAATAATAAAAGCATTCTGACTACTAGTCTAGTCCAGAAAGGGTCACTTCTGCCAGGTCTGTCATTGCCAATACTGCCAATAGATAGACAAGCTCTACTTTAATTTCTGTATATTTAGGCAAATTCTAGAAAGAGTAAAAGAAAAAAATAGGTCAAAAATTAAACTACTTGGAAATTGGGTATCATGAACCATGAATCACGAGCCCAAGGAGCCAGAAATATGATGAATAGTGTCTTTAACATGTAAGAAAACATCGACCTGAAATTGCCTTTCTTGCAGATTCACAGCTAATCATCAAAATTCTAATCAAAATTGCATGTAAGTGCAAAAAAAAAAACCACATTTCAGATGTGTAAGTCTATAAAGGTATTAAAATGAGATAAATTTATGAAATTTATATGCAATTGTTTTGTTGGGGGTTGTAAAATAATTTTCCCAGTGTTTCTGCTTTGCAGCCCAACTGCTTTCCAGAGTTTAATGTTTCTCATTTACGAAAAAAATTAGGATATATTTCATATACCAAAAAAAGTTGGATTTAACTTTCTAATTTGTAAATATTTATTCATATTTTCAAAGAATACATGGGCTTTGCCACATTTTTCCTTGATTACTTATATGCCTAATACATCATGTTAGATCTCACGTTTTGCACTTTCACAATAAAACATTCAGATGAGAAGGGGATAATACAAACAACCTGACAACGAATCAGCAGGCACTTGGAAAAATAAAACCTGAAGTAAGATATAACCTATAAAATGGGCGAAGATTTAATTTGAGGGCTATTTTCTACTTATATTTAGTTTTTTGTTGTTCAAGTATGAAATGTCTGTTCAGATTTTGTACAGGGTTAATAAACGACCTAAGAAATGGCCAGCTGGTGTCAGTGACCCTACCCCATTTCTCTTCCACCTTCACTCACATGGCAAGTGGGATATGAATGTGTTGTCCTGCTTCGTATTTAAAGATGACACTACTGACAGTGATTGCCCCATTCCCCGTGTGTGACTGAGAAGTCCAATATGGTACCAGAACTCCTTCCTGTAGTTTGCACATATGAAGCTTGTTGGGAAACTCGTGACTGCAGCTGCTTTTAACAGAGCCTGCCATTGTTTATATCTCTGCCTCCAAAATACAAAATGGGCCGTTGCTAGGAATGAACCACTTCATTTCCTGACCACTGCAAGCCAGACTGATGTCTCTGTTGTTCTTTCCCAGATGTTCCCCAGCGTGGCCATGTTGCTTAACATTGTGCTTTGCCTTGTTCATTCAGGGATGAACAAGATAAGTTAACTTGAATGATAAATTTTCCTTTGATTGAGGATTGTGTGCACTACGATGATTCAACGATGAAAATTGAGAACCGATTCTAAGCACCTATTCTGTCTTAGTCTGCTGAGATAAGTGGTGAGCAGAACACAAAAATGTATGAGACCCACACTCTGCCGTCAAGGTGCGCACTGTGTAATCGCACTGTCCGAGTGGAGCAAGTCTGTGAGTGACAGGATAACGGCCGGACAAGGAATTCCATAAAGTTCACGATATAAAAGTTGAGTGTGAGAGAATTCTTCATGGAATAGAGCACATTTAAAAAATTGCCAACATGTTTTGGGCATAGCGAGTATACAGTTTGGGCTCAAGGAAGAGACCACTGGATATTAGAAAACAAAGTAGGATGGAGCCTGGGTGTACGGGTTCAAATCATTATACAGATTTCATAGAGGTTTTGAAAATAATGAGATTAAGGAGCAATCATTCCACAAGCATAATGAGTAGTCCCGATTCTGGCACAAACCAGCTGTGTGATACTAAACAAAGGATTTAACTTCTCAGAGCCTCAACTTTCACATTTGCATATTGAGAAGACTAAAATAGAAAAACAATTCCTAACACCTGGCTGCAGGAATATTTGGAAAATTATGAAGGATTAGCTATGAATTCCACAGATGTTTTAGATAGAAGAGTGACCCTGGCATCTAATGGACCTAGTCAAGGATACCTGATACTGTGTTACCCATGGAACAGTCTCACCTGAAAATAACCACCACATGTAGGTGAATAACCTATATATTATTATTTGAACCTAAATAATGTTTTGCATGAAAATATAAAGTATATTAATCAAATTTTAATATAATTCCTTTCCCTAGAAATATAAAACTCTTCTGGCATTTCAGTTGCCAATAAAATATACCTGTATCGCAACATTTTACATTGCCATGTTCGTGGTGAGTCTAAGTACTTATGAGAATGTAATTATTTAGTCCATATTTCAAAATGCCGGTCAATGCACTTGAATATTTCCTTATTTCCATCCAAACTCATTCATTCTCCAATATAGTCGTACCTAAATTATCACATTTTGAAAGGCACATTGTTTTGTTATAAACTACTTTTTATTTTATTATCCTCCTTATGATAGAGTATTTGTTACAGTTTTTAAAAAGATATGTGCAGGTAGAAAAACTACCTGTGACTTTTATTTCGTGAGATGATCTCGAAGGCTCTTCCAAATCAAACCTTCTGTTATCCTACTGGTGTCAGAGAATCTGGGGCTCAGATGTGTCCAGTGAGCTCTCAGAAGCACGGTGCATTATTATTATTTTTTTAACAAATATAGCCATGAATTGGCAAATGGTTCCCTAATGGAGCGAAAGAGCAATCAGAACGAATTCATCTTTTACTAACAGAATTCTATTTTTCCTTAAGATATCTACCCCTGGGATAAATATAAGCAAGAAATCGTTAGGATTTTTCAGTAAAGTTCTCACCAGAAACAGAGGACTTTTCCCTTTACTGTCCTGAAGCACGCTGCTGGTACCCTATACCTCCTAAGCAATCACTTACTCATCTGAGCAATCTAAACAACATTTGAAATGTCATAATACATATTTCCTGCACTTCCCATTCTAATTCTGCCTCTTGTGCAAAAGAAGTCATGGAAATGATATTTTTCACTATGTCTTCAGTTTAGCAAATGTTGATTTAAGGCTTTTACACTTTTAGCATGTCCTGGACTCTCCCCAGCACACCTTAAACAAGACCCTGGCCGGCCGTGGGTGCAGACATGATGCAAGCCTTTACTGTCGGAAAACTTCTGCTTTCTTTGCCACTGTAGGATGTTTGCAGGGGCCTCTGGGAGATGCTCTGCTAATGAGTTACAGACTGCCTCATCTATCCAGCACTTTGACTATCTGCCCAATCTTTCTAAGTTCTTAACCTCATGCTTCCTCTTTCCTCCTACTAGATGTCCTTCTGGGAGACATTGGATATGGGGAAGAAACATTCTAATCCCAGGGCCTGCAGTCTCATCAGTGTGGACAACCCAGGGGTCTGTTGCTTTGTTTATCTTTCCTACTTGTCTAGTGGGAGGTTTGGCAGAATGGGAAGGATGCAGATTGTGAGTCTTGGAAAAAATATTTGAGCGGTTTATTGTTGTTGTTATTGTTTTAAATTCCCATCATTAACAGAGAGCTAAAACTGTCTTAATTGACAACAAAATTTTGTGCTTCGATATAGCAATCTTTCTACTCTGACAATAAGAAAGACCCTTCATGTTCTAATATATTCTTTTAAAACTGAAATCAGTGGTCAGTTAGTGTCTACTTCATGCAAAATTAGGATAGCAGCCAACAAAGTAAGGCATCCTTATACTGAAGAAGCAAAGACATTATTTCTGAAGCGGAATCCTGTACAGTCTTGGTTAAGCCATGCTGGTTTTGACAGTCTGAATAAATCTGGGGATGGAAATTTTATGGATCATTTCTGGGTTTTTTTTAATAATATAAATTTTATTTCACATGAAAATCTATGCTACACAGAACCCTAACCAAGTCAGAAAACTAAAACAAAGAAGCCCCTTAATTAAAGATGAATTTATGAAAACTGATCACTGTGCTCTGATGGACTTAGCAGGACTTGGAGGTCCAGCTCCCAGTCAGTCATAATGTAGATGATCAGATAGATTCCTGACCCTTGATGTGGCCACATCTCTCCCTGAACACAGAGGTCCTCAAAATGGCCTGTTCACGGAGGAGGCTTTTGGTGAGGCAGGGGCTGGGACACTGGTTAAATAATTTCAGTCTCAGTGGAGCTGTTCATCACAGTTAAGCTTCGTGAGTGTTGGAATGATGTGTGTGCTATATGAGGGGAGGGTTTGAGCTTCAAAGGCTGTAAAACATAGAATACGGTATCTTATCTTACATCACTTCTCAAATCTGTGCAAATTCCAATTTCTCTCTGATAAGGCCTTCCCATTAGAATGGGAAGTTCAAAAGTACAGTTCAGTTTAGATTGACTGTTCAACAATAAACATCCCTGTGAATGAAAAAGTCAAAAGTAATTGATAAATATGCTAGTTCTAAAGATCGAATACAAATCATTTACGAGATATCATTTATCCATAAACTATAATATACCTTCTTCCTTCCACTCATTTCCTCTTACCCTGTATGATAGCTGATTATTATCGTTATATCTCTGTTAGCCTGAACTCCAGGGTCTGCAATAAAGGTCTTGTGAACTGAAATAGCACAATCTGTCATGCACAGGAATTTGCCTGCTTCACAGACTTTGAATTAAACACATAATTGAAGTGCTCCTTTGTCTAAACTTTATCCACAGCCATAAAATAGGGAACAGAAAAAAAACTAGTGTTCTGTTTCTATTTAAACCAAAACACTAAAAGTATTCTATAGTGCAAAACACTTGAGTAGATAGCCTACCACATCAATGCGAAACCACGGCTACAGTGAACTAGTTCTCACTGCTAATCCATAGGGTAGTTTACTAATCACAGTAAGCGTAATCAGTTAACCTAACCAAGAAGTTGGTGTTAGATATCATTCTTCTGCTGTATTGTAATTATTCAGTACTTTCAACAGCTCTACAGATACTCAGTTCATGATAGGGTCTTTTCTCAGAAGATAAGTATCCTTGAAAGAGTTGATTGAAAGAAAATAAAAAGCATTTAGAAAAACATTTCCACTGACCTGACTTTCCATTAAGATAAAGAGTTTTTTTTTTTAATTGAAAACAGAGAAAAAAATAGAAAAAGAAACAACAATAACAACAATAAAAATCAGCCATGATTGTGGGTCTCTAACAGTAAAAGAACAAATATAAACTAATGAATCTGGAGACCTGGGTTGGAAGACTAAGCAGCTCAGTGAACCACTCATTGGTGGGATGGGAGGAGTGGGAAAGTCTCTAGATTGTTACGATTAAAACTGGAAAGTTTTATGACTTAAACATCTTGGATTAACTTAAGTCCCTTCATTTGGGGCCAGGTTATCACTGATGCCTGCAGCTCAGGCTGGCTGAGGAAGGGCCTTGTTTTCTTGAGAGCAGTTGTTTAGTGCACTGAGCCAGAGCCAAGCATGGGATAATCAAAACAGCTGCACCCCAGCCTCCTCTTCAGAAGTAACAAAGAACAAATAGCGTGAATCCTGGTGCTGCAGCATGTCCACTAACAAACCTGGATTCTGAGGACTTTATTTTGTCAGCTTAACGCTAGGTCTTATGTTTTAATATGGAAACATTAAAAAAGACAGTAATATTTGACAGTCCTTGAAGGTCTAAAATATGGCTGTAGTAGTATGTTTGGCGATTTCATTTGATGATTAACTTTGATATGCTCTCACTTTGATGATTCAAAGCTCTAAAGAAGTTAATTTTTGAAAGAGTAAACTTTATAATTTTGTCAACTAGAAAATAGAAGTTTCTTCAGATTTATTGTACCTTTTTACTTTTTAAGGCAAGAGGAGTGATTTCAATTTTACTAGCTACTAATTTTGCCAAAAGCTGTAGAAGTCAAGCACATTCATGATTAGTTCTACTGGGCAAATAACCTTGTAAAACAAGCTTTTTTGTCAACTGCTTGTCAAATTGCTAGTTTTGAATGGAGTGTTATAGATAATGGCCATTTTAACTTTACTAAGGAAAATTATATTTTGTGAGTAAAAACTACTTAGAAATCAGAATGCAATAAGAAAGGAAAGAGCCAGCAGCCATTTCTTTCCCCCACATTGTTGGTGGCCAAATGTTGTAAGGAGAGAATAGGTAAAAGCAATGTCTTCCCACAGAGATGATTCACTTGCTCAGGGTGGCATGGAAGCCCAGAGAGTTCTGTAAGGTCTTGTCTCATGAGAAAACTTGGACCAAGAAATCTTACTTGCGTTTAAGCCACATTCAAAGGGATTTTTTCAAATTATTGCACTGAGATCTGACTGAGACTGATGATTCTTCACGGCTTAAGAACACGAGTCTTAACTTCCTTAGTCCTTTTCTCTTTTATTCTATCTGCATCACCTGAGCTTCCTTTCTCTCAAAAAATGCAGTAAATACAAGGGAAAAGATAATTTTTTTTAAAAGCCCAAATTGACCAATTGCATATTATTTGATGCTGAGGTGCTTTGATTCTCTCTCTCTCTCTCTCTCTCTCTCTCTCTCTCTCTCTCTCTCTCTCTCTATATATATATATATATATATATATATATATATTTGATACTACACACACACACACACACACACACACACACACACGCTTGTCTCAAAATGTTTTCAAGGTCAAGGGACAAAAGACCCTGAGTGAGCTCAATGATTTAGAGCATTTAACAAATTAAACTCCTCTTTTTAGCATGTCTGTTGCGGTCTTTGAGTCTTTGATATAATTTAAAGCAATTGTCCCTGTAGGGAGGTCTAACATTTTGCAGTTTCGTTGAAATAATTGACCTGCTTGAGGAAACTAGAAGAATTTCAAGGGTATATTTCAAGACCCTGTTTCTGTTAATAGCAGTGTTCCAGAATTTATATTTATTAATATTGCTTTATTTCAGTCAGACTCCCACAGGAAATCCTGAGGAGTGTACGTTTCTGGTATATTTTATCTTAGATAGTTCCATTCCTTTGGTCTTGCATCCTGATTGCTAGACTAAAGAGTACCTTTGAAAGCCTCTGCTCTTTAATAGAGCTGAGGATGACAACAAGCAGGAACTTCAACACTCTAGGAAGACAATCTATCTACTTTCTCCAGTTATCATTAAAATGTCTTTTAGACGTAGGTCATAACTGGAAACCTATAAATGATGTCTGTGTAGTGAACACTTCCCACAGAGTTGGAGTCCCAAGTGATTAAAATTTATCGCATTGTTCTTATGGTTACAAATACTGCTGATATGTGTCATTACTTAGAAAGTACTATTCATAACATTTTGATTTTAGTCCAAATAGTTTGCTTTCTGAATTTCCCATAAAATGCTCTTGATCTTTTTTTTAAAGGTCTAATCCGCTTATCCTTTGAAAGAACAAAGAAAAGGGGCTGATTGTGTGCTAGTTTAAATTTTGTTTGGTTTGATATATTTATTGCCTGGTGGGATGCAACTAATTTCCCACTGGCTTTTCTGAGAAAGTAATTAGGATGGAACTCAATCCTATTCAACATGCAGGCTCAAAGCTCTTTCATGAATTAAAAGTTATGGTGTTTAGTGCATGCTCTATTAAAATAATATGTAACCATGAGACCTCATATTTGAGCAATGCTTCATTTTGCAAAATTGTATGTTTTGAATGTACAAATTTGCTCTTTGATTAGATAGCATAGTACATACTGAAATGCTTTCGAGTGAGCCCTTACTATCATAGGAGTTTATCAGAACACAGGATAATAAGGCAGACTCTCTTTTAGCCTCCTGGAGAGCTAAAAGTCTAACATTTTTTCAAACTGATTTTCCAATTCTCATGAATTTGCTAAGTCCCTGAGTTCATATCTTAAGGCATAAGGTTACTACAGTTATCCTCAGACATTCGACTCTTACAAGGTATTTTACCTGGAAAGCAGTGAATTGCATGGGCTTATATTTATTGAGGAAATAAGAGAGCGAAGGCAGTATATCACCTTCTTTCCTGCTTAAAAGCCCCTGGCATGCAAAATCTGGTTTGAGTCTTATGTAATTGATTTCTAAATTCTGTATCTAAGTGTATCTTGTAATAATATTAAGACATCATGAAAGGAAAGAAAGCAGAATATTGATGACATTTAACACTAAAAACTTTTAACTAAGGAATATATCAAAATTCATGATCTCGACTCCTAGTTATAAAAAGTTCAACACCATCTAACCATCTTATTTAGATGACTAAATATATACACTATTTTACTATAATTTAACATTCTACATTTTACATTTTCATGTAATTTACCATTACAAGGAATGTTATTTAAAGATGCCTGAAGTTTTGGAAATAAATGAAAAAAATAAAAAATAAAAAGTAAGTGTCTTCACTTAGAAGTCTGGAGTCAAGAGTATTTGGGGATTAAGAAGGCTAATTGCCAGATCTAGACCTTTTTTATTTTCAAAACAAAATGTACTAGTTCTTCCCATTGCTGACATACTTGGCTCCATGTAATTTTTGGAGAGAATCTCTTTTTGTATAATTATCTTGCAGTTTAAATTCATTTGTGGTGGGGGAAAAAAGCCAGCTGGTGGCTAACAAATATGAACTGGGAGTGGGGGATATTGATAGAGAGGAAAAGGATCATGGAATTGATTTTATGAGTTTTATTGAAACAAACTCTAAAGGACTGACTTACTTTGTCATGTGTGTATTTTATAATATCAAATATTCTTGGAAACAAGTGAACCATTGGCTGAGACATCACAAGCATTTGTCATCTAGAGATTTTTCATTGAATGTCAAAGGACAAAAGATTGGAAAGACACAATGGTACATAAATGCAACCAACACAAAATTTCCAATTGTAATGGAATTTTACAGCTAATGTACTTTATAAATTCTTTTGATCAGTATTTTATGTGTATTCGTAGTGATTCATTTTGCCTGTTTATATTGAGAATCACATTGAAAAACCATGTATGGAGGTAAGATGACTTAATAACTAGAAAAACAAATCATATCTTCTAGATACCTGAGCATCAAAATTTAATTTTCCAGTCAATCAACTAGTTGTGTTGTCTATGTGATAAAAAAAAACTTAGTTTGATGCTTTTGTTTTTTGTTTTTTAATGTCACTAAGTTTTCCAAACAAACTGTTTCAGAAGGTATGCCTATCAGAAAAACATATGTAAATATTCTAAACATGCTTAAAATTGTTGAATATCATACTAGGAAGTGACGACAAAGGTCTAGATCTAGCTCCAATGTGTAAATCATCTCTTTGCAACTTCCCCAGCAAGTCAAAGGTGCTAGCCCCGAATGCAGCCCATTTTACCTACACAGGATTGACTATAAGCAGTCCATTTCGATATAGAAACTTCTAATTGGTTCTCGTATACATTTGACAACAGACAGAATAAACTTTTTCCTCTGTAACAATAAAGCTCTTTCCTTCATATAAAACATCTTATGTTTCTATAATTTTTCTTCTTTAAACATGGTTTTATATCTATCCTCTCACCACTACATCTTTTATTTTTGAAAGCATGCTCTCTTAAAGTGTGGTGCCTAGATATAAACTCAGGATTTTTTTTAAAGTTGTGATCACTGTGGAATGTTGAGTGAGGTTATCACATCCTCCTTAGCCCATAAAATTTGCTCCAAAATTGACTTAAATCTTACTATACTTATGGTAGCCCCACCATACCTACATACATGCTTTTTCAATGTGATTCTCAATATAAACAGGCAAAACGAATCACTACAATATAAGTCAATATAAGTCTACTGACTTATATTGAATTCACTATTACCTAAAAGCCCTAGGCCATTTTTCCCCCCACCATTTTCAATATAAACTATTTCTCCAGTCAGTTTTCTGAATGCAGGTACAGGGCTATCTATTTATTGTTTATTCCTATTAAACTTTATTCTATGAAATTCAGCATGTAACCACATTGTCAAGCTTACTTAGAACCTGGTGTTATCACCATCAGATTTGGTAAAACCCCAGTTCATTTGACAAGATCCCTGTCAAACCACATCCAGAAGGCAACCCCTTTCGATATGTTAAACTCTAGACCCTAAACTATTCTTGCTAAAGTTTAAATCCTTTCCCAGGTAAAGCAACATCTCAAATAGGCCAAAATTTTAAAAATAGACTGTTTATCAATTCATATCCTTAATTATTTTTAAACAAGAATAACATGTCTACCAAAGTAAAAGGAATCTAGGTAAATGCAGTCAATCAAAGTCATTCATTATGACCAACATCTACTTTTGGTTATTTATCTGGTCTTTATATGAAATTGTTGATAATGAAACTCAGATTGTGTTTATTACAGTTAGATTTCTGTCTTTCTTTAACTTTATTTAAAGAGAAGATAAGCTTAAGCAAAGGATAGTGAAATATTTATTAAATAAAAATTAAACCAATGCAAATTCTCTAAGTCAAATAGAAATTTTATATTTAACCATTTTCAAAAAATGCTTGCTTAACTATGGTTCCCACAAGATTTATGCCATTGTTCATTAGATGCTATGAAATAATAAAAGGAATAAAGCATTATTGGTAAAATGCAATGATTACCATACTTCCCTCAGAAGCATATAAACACTAATCATAGAGAAAGAAGCTTTTGCATTTAACTTTAAAATATACAATCATTGAAATGCTTGAGCAGCCACATGTGTAGGAGTGATAGGTTTTGCACATATTTATGAGCTGCTTTAAATCCTTGCTGGGGCAAAAAGAAATGTAAATAAAAGACACAGTCACATATTTAATGAGGAGGGAGAGAAAAATCTAAATTGGTATGCAGTCACTGCTCTCAGAAACCATTTTATTTTCTAAATGTTATATTAAAATATTTAGATGCCTCCTTTCAGCTGACACCATCAATGAAGAAGATACACTACATCATCCAATACCACAGACACATTGGATACTGTTGAGCAAAAGTACAGTAGTGAAATCGGTTTTTAAACAATCTATTACACTTAAGTTTTAAAGTTTTTAAATAAATGTAAAATGCCACTTGTCATCCACTGGGTGATTTCCAGCTGTCCTCAAGGATATGACTCATTCTGTGACTCTGGGAAGAATTCTATGCTATTGAGTCAGAGTAGAATACCTTTGGTTTAGTTTAGACAGAAGTTGCACAGAGATAATACAATTTCATCTGCTTTTTCCCCCCACTTAATAATTAAATGGAAAACACCTATATGCCATATATGTATATAAATGTATCTGCTGGTTTTATCTTATTTTCTCCCCTCTAATTCAAATGTTTCCTCATTTTCTCTTTTCATTTCTGTAGGAAAAAAATAATCAGGTACTGGTAGTTTATCTGAAACTTTGTTGGAAGTCATTTTATTATATGAATGAATAAAAAAAGTATTTTTTATTAGAGACAATGATTTGTGCAATTGCTTATTTTTAACTAAGTGACATAAATCACCTCATCTTATGGTTAATCATAAGATAAACAGGTATTCATTAGTAAAAGAGTCCTGTTTTTCATCCCATTCATCCCATTAATGGTACAGACCAAAACCTCGTTTTAAAGCCTCATCCTAACTCTCAGCATCCCTGCTAATGCTCCCAGCCTTACACACTACACTCTGAAGAGGACCAAATGCATAGCATGGCCTGATTTAGCAAACAGTCTTACAGAATACCCAGGCCAACTTGAATTTCAACAAAGACTGTGTTAGTGTATGTTCCAAATATTGCATGAGGTACATTTATACTAACACATTGTTGTTTATCTCAAATTCATTTTAATGGGGTATCCTGTATTTCATCTGGCAATCCTACAAACACATCTTTTAGGCCATTGTTTCAAACAATTTTGTGCAGATTTTCCCCCTCTATCTCAGATGACCTCCTGTGCCTTGTCAACATGGAAGATCCAGCTCAACCAGTTTTTTCTCCTCCTTCATAAAATCTTGGCTGACCTATACCACCTCAAACCCAGCAGAGCTGATGATTCTCTTTTTCGTTCTGAGACTGCTCCTCGTACATAGTCTAATGTAACTGAGCCATAATCTGTATCTCACCGTTTGTATATGTCTGGTTGTGAGCTCATCTGCATCCTCAGTGCAAGAAGATGGCAGAAACCACAGGAGAATTTCCAGGTAGGGGTGCAAGCAGAGGGGTTGGAGCTAGAGAACACTGGATTTGAATCCTGGCCTCTGCCACTTGGTAACAAACTGTGGACAAAATATTTAGACCCTCGGGGCTTAAAGATTCTGATCTACGTAATGTTTTTAAATAAAACATTTCTGGCCACATTACTGTTGAAAATTAAATGAAATCGTTTATATATAAGGGACCTGTCACCAAGAATAAGATCATCCAACAAGTTACCTTCTAATCCCACTCTCCTTATTGAACTAAGAAATCCCTTCAGAGGTCCAATATCTTTCCTTTTCTTTCTTGATTATCTGAATAGAACTTCAATTTCAATTTTCAAATTAAATTTTAAATTTTGTCTAATTATGGCATAATATACTCAATTTTAAATAAGATATTTTAGTCCTTTTGCCAACTTATCCCCAAATTTTGATTTAATGCCTGCTTCTCTATGTCCTTCCTTTATAATCAAATAGCACTTCCAATCAGACCACAAAGAAAAAGCAAAACTCTCCTCCCAAAAGCTTGCAAAGGAAAAGAGTTTCTAAAAATTACTCTTGTCTCATCTGTCTGACTCACATTTATCTAAAAATAAAAGGAGAACTAGGAGAAAAAATAAACGAACAGAGGATAACGTGCAGCCTCATGTCTCTAAGTCAGATAAGAAGATAATTTTTCTGCATGCTCTATATTTCACTTTACTTTCCAAAATGACCTTTCCGACCTTCTAGTCCTATCACTAGAATATAAATCCATTAATGAGAAATCTTTTCTTCTCCTGTCCTTTTTCATATCAATCTCAGCAAGATGCTAGACTGTGCTTTGAGTTCATTCACTTTCCAGCCATTAAAAAGAAAATATAGTCTGGAGACGACCTGTCTCCAATTAGTTAAGCACAGGATGAAGAAATAAATTCCTGAGTTTCTAGCCTTCATCTAACACTGACTTTCTATGCAGAACCCGGAAAAGTCACCAAACCTCTTTTTTTTATCTGTAAAACGGGTGAATCATTTTAAAAATGTCTCTTTTATATATGTCATTTAAGCAGAAAATAAAAAGCTCTTAAAATATTAGTGTTTATGGTTAACATTTTTCAAAATAGGCTTGCTTGACTTTGGTCTCATAGGATTTAATTTCATTGCTCATTAGATACTGTAAAATAGTAATAATAACAGGAAAATATAATGGTTACCATAACCTTCCCCAGAAGTACACATATCCTATTCTAATTTGCAAATAACCACTGAGAAAAACATGTATGGAACCTTGGAATAAATTAACAGATATCTTAAGAGATACATATACAGTAGGGCAAATTTATTCAATCATCAAATGTTTAGTAAGCATACACTATAAGGAAAGTTCTGTGAAAGACTTATTCTGAGTTTTATTTCTTCAATTTCCTAATGACAATGGGACTGTTCTAGTAAAATATGTTAAATGTATAATGGGGTTAATAGCTTAATGTCCCTAAATTAATCTAATAATCATACTAATATTCACTGAACTTTGCTGCCTCTCACTGAACATCTGAACTTTTAGAGCACACTGCTTTCTCCTGAAGACTCAAGTAACCTTTAATCGACCCTGCACGTGCTCAGTGATGCTTCTCTGTAAAGAACAGGTTTCCTCCACTATCACAAAGTAGAGGTTCCTATGAAACTTTCGTAAATGAAAATGGCATAAAATAGAGCAATTATCATTAATTTACATGAAAATTTGTTGAGTGTTCCCAAAACCAAAAAGTATCCTACCAATTCATATGAAATATGCTTAATTATATTCAGTTCTATACCCTTGCAAGCTCTCTTAGGCTTTTCTGGTCTTAGAGCAAATCTTGCTAATGGATGATCAATGGATGAGCTTGGCGACACCACTCTCGCTGTTGGAGTGCCACTGCCTCGCTACAAAACAAACACTGAACGCTATTTGCGCTTTTCACCTTTTTTTTTTTGTAAAAGCTAAAATTCTCTTCAGATTTCTTTTGAAACCCAGTACTGATGTAGGTCTTTCATAAAAGAGAAGTAGCATAATGCAAAGTTTCCAAAAGCGGGGGATACCTATAAACTGTAAAGGGATTACTGAAAATTTCAAAAATCTTCCTGATCTTGAAACTGTATGATATTAAGAGTCTATAAGGGAACAGGCTATCCAAGTCACCCGGTTTCTAAAATGCTTAGTGCTAGCCTTGTTCCAACGTCCGGCATCAATATTTGTTGTTCGCCTACTATGTGCTGTGCTGTATTACATTTCTCACTATTCCATCTGGACAAAATATATATATATATATAAACCTAATGCGATGAAAAACTTAAAAGCTTCCCCAGAATGTCTCTTTGATAACACTTAGTGAGACATAATCCATACCAACCAAGAAAAGATAAACAATACTTTAAGATCCAAATTCTAAGGGTCACGTGGATATCTTGTGTTATTAAATCAGAGAGCTGTTTCTTTGAGTTAGGATAGGTATGTAGATTTTAAAAGAAAAGAAAAGATAGAATTTATGTGCTTTCCTAGAAGTAGTTTTTTCAAGTTGGCTTAAGAATTGAGGCAGGGGGACCACGTCCACGCATATAATCTGGAATGGTGACTTGTGCTCTTCCCAAGAAAGTCTTACCAGCACAAGGACTCAAAGACACACACACAGAGACAAGACAGAGAAAGAGTAAGACCAACAGATCAATAAATGCCATGATAAATGTCATCTCACATCTAGGTAAATTTTTTTCAATGAAGAAAGGAAAAGATCTTGAGATAATAAAAGTCATGAAGATCTCAGCAGGGTACCTCGAAGAATCATCATGGATACCCAGTGGCATGAAGAAGCCTCTGAAATCAGCCTGAACCACACTGTCTGTTAGAAGTGCTATCAATTATTTTGCATGCAAGAACAACAAACATAAGATCTCACAATCTAGTCATCAAAGAGTGATCCTAATGAAATTCAGAAAAGTAATAAAAATAAATATATATTTTTACCACGCTGCTTGAATTTTTGTAATAAGACCAAAAGAGTAAGACCAACAGATCAATAAATGCCATTTTGTAATGCTTCATTTTTATAAAAACAGTGAAAACATTCTTAAAGAGAAAAAAGAACTGAAGGAAGGAAGAAAAGTAGAAAGGAAGGAAGGAAAGAAGAGAGAGAGAGAGAACTGGGGAGGGAACAGGCTTTGCCTTTTAGAATTGGTACTCATAAAGGAGGCTGTGGATTGCAAGACTAGGGAACACAACCCAGTGCCTTTAACCATATGGCTCTCTAAATCACTTCACAAATTCTGAATCCAGATGTTTGATCTCTGAATCCTGCAGCTACAGAGGTTAGCGTAGAAACCTCATATCAGCTTCCACTTTCTCTTAGTTCGTGAACACTGGAGAGGAAAAAGAACTCCCTCCGACTTCAGAGAAACAGCATAGATTCTCAAACCTTTCTGCATTGATGGGAAATAATCGTTCTGACCTCTTTCTCTCTCCCTCCAGAGTTTCATACCTCTTTGTCGGCACAACTAAAGAGATTGAACAGTTTCTCCAATATTTCCATGTCAAGGAGGCAAGGCCAGAGTTGCTCAGGTATTTACAGAATGTCTAACAAGCACAAAACATAGTAGTCGGCACGCTACAGATCCAAAGAAATGAAAGATGTGATTCTCACTGGAGCAAGAAGAAATATATGAATCATTAGAGTAGTTGACAAATTGGAAGCAAAATAAGAGATTTCACAAGATTATTTCTAACGGCAAATGTACAGACCGTGAGAGATCTCTTGATCGGTGTCACGTCTTTAATACACATTGCTTTCTTTAAAAATGAATTTATCGACATCTGTCAAAATTCACACATGCACACATGCATGTGCACACACACACAGTCCATTAGAATAAATTTTTAAAAAATAATCAGAAGTTATACAAACATATAAAGTTTAAATAATTATAGGGAGAATCGAGATTAAGAATAGATGGCATTTGCTGAGCATTTTTACTATTCCCAGTACTGTGCTAAGTGCTCTAAGCGCATTTGCGCAACTAATTCTTGCAACAAATTAATGGAATAGAAATTTGTTACCATTTTATATCTGAGGAAACCAAGACTTAAAAAGGTTTAAGAAATCTGTTTAAGATGTCACACTAACCCCCTGTTCCTAAAACCTTTGGTAACATGTTAGAGAATTGTGGTCAGCATTGTACGTATACAACACGAGTCAGTTCCTAGGGAACTTAGTGTTTCAAATAGACTCAGGAATGCCATAGAGTCATCTTAATTATTCATATAAAACATATAAAATGACAATTATTACAAGAAAGACACAAGTATGTATTGGCAAATTGGCTAATAAATAGGATTAGGATTACCTGAGAAATTTTTTTGAAGGAAATGGGCCTTGGAAGCAACTTATAAAGAAAAGCTTATGGATTGTTCATTCATATTTTGTCATGAAACTCTTATTAAACATCAATTATTATAAGTCTCGCCCTTTGATGATAATAATAGGAATATAAATAAGAGATGTAATTAGCTGCCTTCAAGGAACTAATAATAATCCTGTGTGAGGTGATAGGATGGTGGGAAGGAGAAGAGGAAGGAAACAGACAACCCGAATGGGTGCTAAGTCCCATTATGGAGATACGAATGTGGAGGAACAGGGGTGGAGCCTCACAGGCCACCTGTGGGAGCTGGGAATGGCTTCACTGAGCTAGGCCTAAATAGATTGGCAAAGCTCGCCTAAAAACAAAGGGCAGGGGACATTTCTGACAGAGAAGAAGGTAGGTACAAATGCGTTAACTTTATGAGGCCAGGTTTTCTGTATGGAAAATGTTAAGCACCTCTAAAATAGAACAAACCTGGAGCTATTTAAGGAAATCTTGACCATAGCCCTCAGGAATATAAGGAAATGGGAGAAAGACAAGATCTGTTTGGGCAAAGAGAATTGTTATAAAATTATGACTGATCATAGAGAACTGGGAAAACCAAATGCTTCTCCTTTTCTAGCTCGGAAAAGGGCATCATAGTTCATCCAGTGTTTCAACCCAGAAACTGTGGTATCTTGTATGCCTCCTTCCAGTCCCTCATTCCCTGCATTTCTTCAGTCACTAAGTTCATCAGTTCTGCCTCCCAAACCTCTCTTTTATCCACTCATTTCTCTGCACCCTCAATGCTGACTTACCCAGGACAGGTCTCTGTGCTCTCTTTCCTGGGCTGCTGCAACAGCCCCCTTACCACGCCTCATTTAGAAACACAAATCCAAGCATGTCACTCTTCCAGGGGGTTCTCAATACCCTTTAGGCAAAGTTCATACTGATTCTTGTCCTTCACAAAGCCCCCTTAGCCTCTACTTATTGAGTCCTACACCTCCTCCCAGCTCCATTGCCCCCTATAAAACACACTCTATGATTCACTAATGTCAAATTACTTTCCTCTCCTGAGCTACATCATGTCTTCTCTTCTCCAGACTTTTATCCCTGCAATTTTCTCTTTCAAAAGCACTTGTTCCAAGTTTCACTTGGCTTAATCCAAGTCATCCTGTGTATCATTACTTACACGCCACCTTTTCTGGGAAGTCTTCCCTGATCATCACAGCCGGATTCAGCATCCTTTGTTGGTGACCACCTGTTTTTTCTCTTTCCCAGCACTTAGAGAGGCATAATCATCTGTTTACTTATCCGTATTCCCAAAAAGACCTTTGGTTCCAAAGAGCAGGACCGCATTCCATTGCATTAATTTTATGTCTCTTAGCAGAAAGTGTATATTAGGCCAGTAAATGAATGACGGAATGAGTCTTACTGACTCTGAACCAATACAGAAAGGGGATAAATGGCTCGTACAAAACAGTGAATGACTCAAATGGGGTTCAGCTACCCTCTACGTGAGCAAACCACTAGGGCAGCCTAGGTTTAGTAAGTATTGATCATGCAAATTCCTAGCAAAATGAGGCTTGGGGCTTCTCAGGTGTTGTGTCTGCCTAAATCTGGCTGAGTAGTTTAGTGGAAGCCAAGAAACTGAGTGTCCATTCAGAACTGGGGAACGTTCTCTTCACAGTTGGGGTCCAGAATGTAAGAGTTCTAAAAAAATAATAATAAAAATAAATAAAAAGTGGTTGGGCCAAGCTGGGGTAAGAGAGTCAAGAAAGCATCAGAGAAATAATCTGATTTGGCAGATTGAAGAAATATCAGAATTGGTTTTTAGTTTCCTACTGTATGAAAATACCTAAAATATGGCACATCCTATTACAATAGATAGCAACTTCTAATTTACTTTGTAAAATAAAATGTATTTCAAAGAAGTATAATAACCTACTTTTATCATCTCCTAAATTGAAATAGTCTCTTTTTTCTCTATTCTCTACTTTGCACCTGAACTTTATTTAATTTTTTCACTGTGCTAATCTTTCCCGATGTTTATCAGCGTCCTTGTCCTGGTTTGAATAAAGTGGACAGCAATAACAAATGCACCGTAGCTACCTTCCCTTTCTAAGAAAAGTATAAGGCCCCAGATTTGGCTTAATGAAAATTCAAATAAATATCTAGGTATATGGAAATGTCCGAGGAAGGGCAGGAAATGACACTAGATAAAGGGGTGCAATAGTACCTGCCGAAGTATCAGTAATGCATGCTGCATGTCTGTGTTTTAGATCTGTATCTTTTGCGTGCTTTGAGTGATTGGTCGCTTTGCAGCAGCGTCTATGGAGAGGTAAGAAAAGCTGCTCATTATCTGGGCTTTCAATTGTATATAAAGTCTGATAACACTTTCTGTTTTTCGAGAATAATTTAAGCTTTTCTGAACTTTTTTGGGTAAAAGCACACTTAATCATCATGCAGCAAAGCTGGAAGCTGGCCAAATGCAGGACAATCAAAGGGCTTTCTCTCAAAAAGCCCTGAGCCGGATACCTCAACTTTGGGTAAGTGCTAGTGGGAGAAATGCAAGGACCCTGGCTCTGGAAATCTTCAAAAATCTTCTGAGTTAAAGCAGATTCTTCCACCCTTTGGAGTAAAACTTAAGGCTGGAGCATGAAAAGGAGTGAATAGTCCATGAATAATAATTTTTAGTTAATAAATAGAAAATAGAGAACGGTTTACAATTACGAGTCATAAAGATAATTCTTAAACAAGAATTTCTTCGTTAATTAACTTTTCTGAATGTTCACCCTCCCTACCCCCTAGAATAAACCAAACTATTACTGGCTTTGGCAGTTTTATACTAAAATGCAAGGTTATATATAATCTGGGAAAGCCTAAGATAAGCACATCCTTCCTAATTGCCTCTTTCTAAGTTATGTTTCTTGTAACTCCTCATGTTAGAGGTTCAAACTATATTTTTAGGGTATTTATCACATTTTATGCCTCAAATTCTACAGTGTTAGACCTCAAGGGGCCTGTTCTAAGGAAAGTAATAGAGATACGATTTAAATGAATCCCTTCTCCTTTAACAAACCGCACCAGCTCCCAATACTCTGAGTTTATCAGTTAGATGGTTTCGTTCCTCCATTGAAAATCAACCATTCATTTCATTTTATAGACAATAGTGAAAGTAAAGAGAAATCAAGGACTTGAAAATGTGTCGAGCAATAGTCACTGGCTCTAATTTTGCTTTGTCCTTGACTGTAGTTAATGACTTACCCTTCTCTGTCTTACTTGTTCACTTAACAAATAGGGGTTGGTCCGAGAATGTTCTCAAAACCTCTCTCTAAAATTCCAAGAGTTCTTAACTTATTTTGGAAGTATCCTATAAAAAATATAATTTGTCCTACATGACAAATATTACTGGTTTGCCTTCAAGTTTCATGTTTACTTTGCATTTTAAAAATGTATTCACCTATATTTTAATGCTTTTATATTCTATTTTTTTAAATGTTGATCCACTTGGAATTTTGTAAATGTTACGATGTAATACAAAGCAAAATTACATAAACCCCAAACTTAGTTGAGTGAATGTTAATATAAACCTACCTAAAAATCTTTAAAACTTTAGAGCTTTGAAATTCCTTTTAAATTTTTAATTTACAGAAATACATTAGAATAAATATTCCTATTAATAAGACTTTGAAGAGTTTGACTGAGTTGTGAGAAATGTGGTAAGGCAAACTAAAGAGGCAAAAAAAATCATAGAATTTTATTTTTTAATATACTGAGAAATAATGTCAGCTTGAAAAAATATAAATTGTTAAGTATCTTATTGTTTTCATTTTTATCTAGATCTCATGTGGTACATTATCAGATGTCACATTCCACAAATTATTATATGCAGAGAGCAATCCTTTTCTAATCTTTATGAACATATATTCCCATGGATATCATCATTAAAGTGTTATTGCGTTGGGCTCTATCAAAATATTGCATTTCCTTTTGGAAAAAAATTTCCTCTCCTCTCTGTCTCTATTCCTGTTTTCCATCCCATGTTACAGTAAGTCCCATTATTCTAAGAATTTCGACTACAGACTTTTAGCTCATGCTCTATGGAATAGCCTTCCATTCTTCTTCCTTCAATAAATATTTAGCAAATGTTCAGTGTTTTTGGCCAGTGAGTTAAGTGCTGAAGACCGCAGAACTAAATGGACACAATCCCTGCCTCAGCAAACTCAGATTCCTATCCCCTATGAGGCCTAGTTTCTTCATCTATAGTAACGGTGATTACCACATAAGCTATTTTGAGAATGAAATGAAATAACAATTTTTAAATCCTTGGCAAAATGTTTTGGTAATACCTACCACTTGATAAATACTTTCTATTCCATTCTGTTCCTCAGGTATGACAGTAGAAAAAAAGTCACAGAAGAGATAATGTTTGAACCACGTTATGAAAAGGGTTGTACCCAGAGGAAGAAACATGGAAAATATTCCGGATATTGTGAATATACAGTCTGCACATGGGCAGCGTAAAAGAGCACATCGTGTTCTATTTTAAAGTAGTGAAAACAGAAAGCTAGGCTGGTGTGATAGATTTAATCCTGCAGAAAACAGAGAACTGACAGGGAGTTTAGAAAAAGAAAATAGCACTATTCTACTCATGTAGTAGAAAAATCGGTCTAGCTTCAATATGGAGAATGGGTTGATGGTACAAGTGCCTGAAGAAAGTGAAATCGAATAAGGGACTCCTGAGATCAGATAGATTAGAGAAGGTGATATCTGAACTCTAACAATGGCAGTCGTTGAGTGACGGAGGCTGAATCAAGAAATATATCAGAGGCACCATCTTCCTTATGTGGTCGTTAACAACCTTAGAATGAAGGTTGACCTGAGGTTTTCAGTTTGGTGGCCAAGTGGATAGATAAACCTATAATTAAAATAAGGATTATAGAAAAACAGTAAGTGTAGTGGGGAAACAGGAGTGAAGAGATGTAGAAAGATGGAGCTTATGGACATGGTTTTAGACAAGAAAAAAACTTAGAATACTACACCTCCAAGAGAGTAGAACAAGGCGAAAAAAAACAGTATATAAAGTCTGTGGGAAAAAAAAGGGGTGGAGGAAGGGTGGTATAATCAGAGAGAATAATGCATTGGGAGCCAAGAGAACAGAGAGTTTCAAGAAGAAGGAATTAAGTATGTATGCCAATATTGTAGAGAAATTAGGTAAGAGAGCTAGGAGAAATCTAGTTCAATCTTTTAACCCCAGGGCTAGGGGAGATTAGGGGAGAGAGGGAATGTAGTCTCCCCTCCTGATGGGTTTGAAGAAAGGAGAGTCAACAGAGCAAATTAATGTTTCAGTTAAGTTGAGAAGGCGAGGGGAGTGCCATAGAAAGTTTAACAAAGTGGGGAAGAATTAGGATATCTAGTCTCCCAATGAAAATGATTGGGAGGAAAGCCAGCAGGCAGAGGAGGGAGAAGTCACCAGACCACCAGGAAAGGACGAGACCGACCTAGATAGAGATAAGAATATGGGAGGATTAATGATGAGGGGACTCTGATTTCTTTTTATCTTTATCTTAAGCGAAATAATTTTCAGCACTTCAAATTCCTCTCTGATATCACATTAACTTCATAATTTAATACTCTAGATGTTCTGCAATTCTACCCTGTATGCGAAGGCACTATGCCAATCTAAGCAACAGTGATGCCAACCACCCTAATAAGAAAGCACATATAGTTGCTGCAAAATTGCAAACATTTTTTTCATTCAGGTTGAAAGCCACTAGTTCCCCTGTAAGCTTGTCAAGTGTCACCTCTAGATTTAACGACAGTCTTGATATGTTACACAGATAGCTGTTTATGGTAGACTCCAGTCATTTTTCCCAGCAAGAAAAACTCAAATCTGCATTCTTCTGATTTAGCTGCTTATCTTTGTAAAACACTTATAGAGCTGTTACTTGCTAGTCAAGTCAATACATTATCCTGTAGGAGCCGCCTGAAACCCCATCATCACTGCACAAGAAAAGCTGGCAGAGTCTAGGTGTGTCTTTTGTGGTTATTCAATAAACTAAGAAAAAAAGTGATTGGGTAAACCACATGTCTAAATTGAAAGATAAAGTTCTGAAAATTGTTGTTGTCATTAGATATGCCTTGTTGAGAGCCCTGTTTTCTTTTGCCAAGATGCCGAATCTAATATTTTACAGCCAGCTTTTTCAGCAGTCATATGGTTGTAAGAAAAGATGGTCAGCTGTATCGACCACATTTGGACTAGCTGCAGAAATAATGTAATCAACCTAGCATGAAAGACATTGTTCAAGGAGCTGTTTATTCTGCTGTCAAATTAGTAAATAAACAAATTGCCAAGGTAATTTGTTGATATGTTTACCCTAGTGTGGTCGATTTAACATATGGTCCCAAAATTCCCGAACAGCCCTATCAAAAGGTAGAGTCTATGTAATATCTCCTTCAAACTAGAAAGAATTATATGGTTCCTCCAGCCAATAGAGTAAGGTACAGTGATATCACCTCCAAAGCTAAATCAGAAAAAGCTGCATAGCTTCTGTCTCGTCCTCTTGGGACACTCTCTGGAAGAAGCCGGACACCATGAAATAAGTCTGACTATCCTACAACTGCCATGCTGGAAAGGCCATATAAGTTAAAAGCCCCAGATGCCCTCCCTGTGAAACAGGCGACATCAGTTGCCAGCCACGTGAGTGAGGCATCTTGAACATCCCACCCATTTGAGCTTTCAGACTACTATACTATATCCCCAGCTGATATCTGGTAGTGACCTCATGAGAGATCCCAAGCAAGACGTACCCCTCCAAGCCCTTTCTGAATTACTGGTCCACGAAAAATTTAAAATTGTTAGCAGTGAAATTATATTAATAATATATCAATAGCCTATAATCTTCAGTCAGTATTCAGTGATGTATTCATTGTCACACCTTGGTTTTCAGCTTTGCAATATGAGGTCTTGCTATCAAGGCATACCATTCATCGAAATGACAGCTCTTCAAATGCATTTAAAACATGCTAAAATCACCTGTCACAGGTCTTTTTCCTTATTTAAGATTAATGTTCTCTTCATGCTCTTGAATGTATTTTTAATGGAAAAATTTAGGTCAATTATTTTCATTGAAATATGTTTTTAACACTTATTATGGATTTTCTTCTATTATGAACTGTTCATGAAAGAAATTAGAGACTATATGTAGACATTCATGTCAAAATTTGGATGTCTAAACTCAAAATTCAAATTAAAAAAATTCAAAACTCAAAGTTTACATTTCAGTGCTTAAAAAATTATTGAAAGTACAAAATATATTTTATCTCTGTAGAATTTATTTTTAAATCTGTTTTTCAACTGCACCAAGTTAGATTTTAAGCCAATTTGGACTAAACTAAAGTCTGAAAGAGAGTGGGGGAAAGTCAGTAATTCAAAGCTATTTCAAACTTGGATATGTGAACTAGCATGACTCAGACAGGGTGAGAAAAACATTCAAATGTCCAGGGCCTTACAAGACTCTGAATTTTCAATCTTGGCAAATCTTAACGGTTTATACTTAATTTAAAAATATGAGCACATTGAAGACCTCTCAAGCCCATACACGATATAAAACTACCTTTTTTAGCTATTAAATTGGTTCATAAACAAGTTACATTTTCATTCCCTTTAAACTCAAACAGATTTGTATATTTGACCCAGAGTTTCCTCATAATTTGCCTTCTACTAATATGAAGTGACATGTAGCCAGATAAAGACCATTATTCAAGTGAAAAGTGTCTGAAAACGGTATCTATATTAGCTCTGACTAGTGTTTGCCATAATATCAAGCACATATTTATACAGTTAAGTGTTTTCACAATACCACTTAAACTGAGTAATAAAAATCATTGTTTGGATTTTGACACTGCTTCTCTACCTCAAATGCAGGGCTAAAGTTTAACATATATTTATTTTTATTTTACTTTTTACCTGTAGTATCCTAAAGCCTGTGTCCAGGATAATGAAAGACTATGTTGGAGATAAAAACACAAGTTTAAACCCTAGAAGGAAAAAAATAGTAATGCCTGATAGAAATATTTAGAAATAGATCACACATTTTTTTATGAAGCATAATACAGGAAAGTACTGATTTAAGACCAATATGTTTTATCACTAAAACAATTAAATACAATTTGTTTGGGGTTGCCAAATGACAGAATTTGTAGTGTATCAAACCACTAACTACTATGTGCACTGTAGGATATTGTAAGATGTCAAAGATATGATTCTTTCCTTCAAAACACTCTACTTCTATTTGGGAAAGGAGCACATATATTCATGATAAATTGAATTACTTAATTTGTTCATATTCACTCTTGTTCACAGGGGATCTAAGACAGGAAACTTTAGCTATTAATAAATAAAAATTAAAGTTGTGTTTATATCCTCAAAGGATTTGAGAAAGGGGAAGAAGGAAAAAAAGAAAGGCAAAAGAGAAGAGGGAAGAAAAAAGGAGGGAAAAAGACAAGTAGGTGGTGGTGCCAGAAAAAAGCCAAAATGAATGAAAGAGATAATGTTGAAGAATTATAGATAAAATTAAAGGGCCCTTTGACCACAATCGTCAGCCCACCTCCCAAGATCCTCCGCCACAGTATTATGACTTTAGTGTGTGTCCTTTTAGCGCACTCTGGAATTTTATGCTTGTGATTTATTTCATCATACTGATAACATACCTATTATCATTTGAATAATTTCTTTGTTATGCGACATTACGTTTTGAGTTTGTCATACTGGTATATATAGACCAATGTTATTTATTTTAATTACTAAATAAAATGTCTGAATTCAAGATATTACATATTAGTATTTACTGTTTTTTTTATTTCAACTTTTTTTCTTTAGTCCTTATAATGGTCTGCATAATTATCCTTTTCTACTATATACATTACAAATATATTCTCCATTGTAACTTCTTACCTTTTGGCATAAAGCAACTTTTAATTTTGATGTAATCAAATGATTGATGAGCAAATTATAGCTTTGCTAATATTAAATTCTTCTTTCATTCCAATGACAGCTCCCACTTGATTATAATGTATTGTTTTAAAAACTTTCTTGGATTTGGTTACCTAATATTTTAATCAGAAACTTTATATCCATGTTCATAACTTCATAGGCCTATAATTTACCTTTTATGCACTATCCTACCATTCCAATTTTTAAGTTGGTGTATATTAATCTCATTTCAAAAGGCAGCTATTTTTCTGTTTTCTAGAACAACTTGAGAAGTTTAGTAAATCTCACCTAGAAACTTTCTGGGTATGGGGCTTATAATTGGGGATTGCTGAATATTTTTCTACTACTTTGGTTTCTTTAATGGTTATTAATGTATTCACGTTATTAAAAATGTCCTCCAGTGTCAATTTTGGCATTTAATATTTCTACAACTTTTCAAATTTATAAGTGTATCATGTTTATAACTTCTCAATTATATTTTCACGTTTATCTTTAGTTATTTGTTCTGTATTTAATAACATGTCCAATATTTTTCCCACTCTTGCCTATTTTAGTAATCTTTTGGTTATATTAGGTATATTACTCTGTTGTTTATTGATAGTCTTGTTCACTATTTCCTTGATATTGACATGTATCTTTAATGTATTTTTCTTTCTTGTTTACTTTTTAAAGGCATTATTTTGGAAAGCATGAAGAATAATAATGTGAACAAGTTTATATTACCACCTAGCTTAAGAAAGTAAGCTTTACTAATTAGAGTTCAGACCCTGATTTATTCCTCCTTAAGAATATCGCCTATGCACCCAAAACTAGAGCTAAATACTATTCTGAATATCATGGTGCATCATTCCCTTGCATTGTTTTATACTATTACTATATATGCAGATATTCCTAAGCACCATATAGTGCTGTTTTGTCTTCTTGTTAAGTTTGTATAATTGGCACATATGCAAAAAGATAGATGATTGGTAGGTGATAGATAGGTGATAGATGATAGATAGATAGATAATATAGATAGATGATAGATGATAGATAGATAGATAGATAGATAGATAGATAGATAGATAGATAGATAAATGTTTGTTTTGCTAAACCTTTTGCTCGTGGAATTCATCCATGTTTCCTAGGATCACTTCCAAATGTCCTTCACTGGCATCTCTGCCTCAGTGTCCGCTGCTAGAGGAAACCAAACTAGGACACCTTCTAGCCTCAGTGATTCAAAAGTTGTTCCCATTTTTATCATTAATATTTGAAAACTTCTAAGTCTTTTGAGGTGTTCTTTTATTTTTTAATATGAGGAATTAAATTGAGATTCTTTAATGTCAATAATCCTTTATTCCTGTGAAAACCAAGTCTAAACAATCTAATTTTTAATTTATTTTACTTAGTATTTTACATCTATGATCATAAGTAAAATTAGCCCATAATTTTCCTTTCTAATATTTTTCTTGTCTTATTTAAGTAACATGGTTAAACTAGTTTCATAATAAAACAGTTGGAAGGTGTTCCTATTTGATTCTCCAGAAAAATTGAAATAAAAATAAAATTATGTGTCTTGATTCAATTAAATTACCACTATGACCATTAAGAACTCACTTTTTTTGAGTAAATTTCTAATCTTGATTAATTTATTTAATGGATAAGAGAAAATTCTTTTTAAATAAGTTAAATTGTGGTTTATTCTCTAAGAAATTTCCATTTTATGTAAATTTTTGTGTTTTGAAAACATTTATTTCATAGTTTTATCTTTTTAGTCTCAGCAGTATTATAGATGTCTTCATTTTCTTTTAGGATATTGTTTATTTGTACTGTTTCATTTTTTCTTAGAGCCTAAAAATGTCTACTTTATTAGTTTTTTTCCAAAATGAACTTTTGCCTTAGTTGTTTCTCTCTACTGTATATTTGTTTTCCATTTGATTAATTTCCACTCTTATCTTTATAGTTTCCTTCCTTCTACTTTTTGTTTATTTTGTTGTTCTTCTAACTTCTTAAGTTGCTTAGCTCATTTATTTTCAGCTTTCTTCTTTTCTAGTATAAGCATTTAAAGCTATAAATTCACTATAAAGTAAGCTTCAATTATATCTCACAATTTGGACATATATTTCTTATTATTCATCTTTAATTATGAGTCATTTAGAAAGCCTTTTAAAGATTAATTTTCAAAGATGTGACTTTCTGCATATCTATTTGTTATTAATTACTAACTTATTAGAACATGGTTTAGATGAAATTATGTCTTAGGACAGTGTCAGTTTTGACAATTGTTCTTTGTGGAATTGAGAATAAGATGTAATCTCTTATTTGGGGTTATTTACCTTTTATGTCAAGCTTATTAATGATGTTATCCAAATTTTTCATATACTTACAAAAAAATTTTGTTGCTCAGCTAATCAGATAGTGAGAGAAGTTTTTCAATTCTTATACTCTTATTGTAGATTTTTCCATTATTGCCTACACATTTTGAGGTTCTGTTACAAAGTTTACACAGAGTATATCTGGCGAATTAAATTTTTATAGTCATGTAGCAATTCTCTTTATATCTGACAACTTTTTTTTACCTCAAAACTATTTGACTGGCATATTATCTGTCTGTCTGTCTATCTATCTATCATCTACCATTATTTTGGTAGTTATTGGCTTAGTATATGTTTTCTTATTTTTATTTTATTTTTTTTTTTACTTTTGACCTTTTTATGTACTCATATTCTGGGTGTTTCTGTTTAATCCATTTTGTAATATATAACTTAACTGTCAAATCTATTGAATTTACAGTAATTACTATTGCAGACAAATCTGAATTTATTTCTACAATTTCATTTTGTGCTACATCTCTGGAGTTTACAATATAGTTTTTTTTGTATGTGTGTGCTATCTTTTGGTCTGATTAATTTTTTTCTCTTTGCTTCAGTGCTCCAACACAACATATCTAGATGTTGGATTTATTTTTGATGTATCCTTCTGGGAATACTTTAATGATGCACATCTTTCATTAACTTAGGAAATTTCTGAGTGCGTTCTGCTTGAATATTGCCTTTCTGCCATTCTCTCTATTTCTGGAACTCTAATAAGACATCTGTTAGAACTTCCTCTCCTATATTCCAAGAATTTTAAGCAAACTTTATATTTCCTATGAGTATTTTGTCTAGGTTATTTCTTCCAATCTATCTTTTATTTTACTAATTCAATCTCTACTATTAAAAAAAAGAAAAGAAAAGAAAAAAGAAACTCAGAGAGTAGAGCCCAGAACTTAAGTGTTGCTCTAGGAACATTAGAAAACTGACATGAGACAACCAAAGAAGTCTCAGGAGCAGAACAGATGTCTTAACAAATTCACAGAATGTGGTATAAAAAATTGAAGTTCGGGGTTACTAAATAGGGAGAACACTGGTAAATCCTTGAGATCTGGCATTAGAACTATCAGGGCCTATCCCCTTGGAGGAAATGTGTGCAAGCTGACTTTCTACTATAGCTTAAAATTATCTAAATTCATATGCTTAAATTGCAGTGGTTTTAGATGGTAAGTGCCTAGCCTAGCTAATCTGGAGAAACAAACGTAAATCCTCTCTGAAGAAGGAAAACATTGTCGTAGCCCTGAAATATTCTTCTTTCTTACCGTGGAACAGCAAGTCCATCAACCCTAGCTTTCATGGGTGAAAGCTTTCGGCCTGATTACTCATGTTCTAGTCCAGTCATGGACCTGTAATGAGAAAAGTCATAAAACAGAAGAAAAAATCAATTGAGACATGTGTTTAGGTTTTGGCAGACATTTTAAAGAACTACACTGTCTCCCACAGCTTTTTTGTATTAAAAGAAAAAAAATCACTACTCTCAAACTGACCGATTTGTACAATCACCATTAATTATACTGTGACAGATTTAAGTGATCTTATGGAGGAAACAAGGATGCTTCTTGTTCAGTATTAAGTGTTAGGGACATGTGATGACATCTGTGGTCTGTCACAGACTGAGATATAAGAGATGTGGCTTTTTAGGTCATGTTTCTGTCACATACTACAACCTTGCTTGGGCCTATAATATACTTTCTTGGTGCCCGTGAAATGTGCCATCCTTGTATTTGGAAGGCTATAGCTGCAGACTCACAACTAAGAGATAAGACGGAAAAATCTCTAGGGGGAATTTATAATATAGAAAAACATTTATAATTATTCATTATTATTATTTATTATTATATCATTTCATATTTCTATCATAATACGAACTACAAAAGGTGACTTTGCCAAGTTCCTCTAGCATGATGAGGATAGACAGCAGTTAGATTTTTAGTTAAATTCAAATCTGATTAAAAATCTTAATTACCTGAGGAAGTTCTTA
This sequence comes from Rousettus aegyptiacus, assembly GCF_014176215.1. Taxonomy (NCBI): domain Eukaryota; kingdom Metazoa; phylum Chordata; class Mammalia; order Chiroptera; family Pteropodidae; genus Rousettus; species Rousettus aegyptiacus. The sequence continues at coordinate 162,353,891 of NW_023416284.1, forward strand.
AAAATAAATCTGGAATGAATCTTCCTCTAGACTTTAAATATCATCTGTCCTTTACTCCAGGCTGGACCCTCCCCAGTGACTCTCACTTTATTAATTTCTTCACCACCGTTTCCACAATCTGTAGTTAGACTTTTGTTTGCTATTTCTTTAAGTCCAATCTTCCCCACTGGACTTTGAGGCCTATGTGGACAGAGATGTTGACTGTTATCTTCTCCATTCTGTTCATTACCCCTCCCCAAGGCCTCAAAGCTAGCAAGTATTCAGTAAATATGTGAAGAAATGAATAAGTAAACCAGCAGACATTTTTGTACGGTAACCCAGGAATCTTTACTTGTAAAAAATTTCAGAGACGGTTTTGATGATCAACCCATTAAAGACACTACACTGGTTTATGACAAAGTAATTCTCAACTAAGGAGAATGTATCAGAATTTTGGATGGCATGAGAGGCAGGGTCAACTTCATGAGCATTTGACCAGCGCAGTTGCACAGGGCTGGCTCAGAAGGGACCCCCCGCCCTGCCTTGACACACTTAGGGCTCAAGGCTCTGTAGTTGCTATCTTATTAATTTCATTTTTGAAGTTGTGTTTTGTAAATGAAGTCCAATGGGACAATGGAGGATAAGCCCGAGGTTTAGAGCCTCTGCTTCCAGGTAATCCTGCTTCCTCCCACCTGTTCCTCCCCAGGAAGAGCTGTCAGCTACCTGTGTCCTTCTGCCCAGCATCTGCAGCCACCCTCACCACAAAAGAAGCTGAGAAGGCAGGGCCTTGAATGCCTCGAAGGGTCTGCATTTGTTCAGTGAGTATTCCAGTGTGATGAAGCTCGTGTTAAATAACAAAGAAAACATGACAGATTGAGAGAGACCGTGGGAAAAAAAGAAAATATTTTGTTATTGTTGTATGAACAAGGAGCCAGGCATTTTCATTGTACAGCAGGCCCCAAAAATGATCTAGCTAACCATGCGGGCAAAAGAGTTTCAACAAAAGGGAGTGGGTATATTGAAAGTTGAAAAACACCATTTCCAGGTTTGCTTCCTTAAAAAGGCAGGTTGTTACGAAATTAAGGCACATTGCCACCAAGTAGATGGTGGTGCCTAAGTGATTTTGCTCCAAACAAATAGAATTTTCCGTAAGTGACACAGAAAATGACCTCTTTTCCCTCAAGTTATGTTTTCTTGTTGGAAACATGATTTTACTAAAAAGTAAAGCTTTAAAAAAAATTAAATCCATTTTTCATTGAAAACGGATTTTGTATATCACAATTCAAAGAATTCTATATAAGCACCTAACTGACTAACCTTTAGTATTACAAATGTTGATTCTTTATTCTTTTCACTTTAAACTTACATTCTTCCTCTCCTCTCCCTTCCTTCAAAGCCTAAAACCTTTTAACTTGCTTTAGATGGAGTTTCAGTAGCTTGCAGTTTGCTTTCTCACCTCTCTCTTCAGTTCCTTAAGTATACGTCCAAGAGTGTTTCTTGCTCTAGGCAGCTCCTTTTGCATCAATTTCAGAGGTCTCAAGAGCTGGAGAACCTTGAGTCCTCCAAGAAATGGCCCATTTAAAACCAAGTGCAGAAATATCCAAGAAGCTGCCTGGGAAATGCTGAGCCATTTGGTTAAACAAAGAAATCTGATTCTGGAGCAGGCTGTGCTGAGGCACCTTGCCTACAAACAAAAGACACCAGCTATTCCTCTTGGCTGTGCTTCAGCGCTTCCTTCACTACTCACATGACTTCCCCAATATTTTACCATGATTCCATCATGTTTTGGGAATCTGTTTCCTGTCTACTTGCCATACCATTCATCTCCAAGTTTCTCCATAAGAGCCTGTTTATCTGGGGAAAGAAAAACTTTATTCCCATTATTGGTTCATCATTAGCAACAACCTCCTTATCTCTTTCTTCCACTCCAATCCCATCATATAGGTGGTATCCTTTACCAGAAGCACCTATCAGGCAATTACTGTCCAATGCAGGCTACTTGCTCAACACTAGCATTACTGGATGGAGAATTTATGGCTGCTCCCTGGACCCCATAAGAGAGCAGGACTCCCCAACACCCATCAAAGAGAATCAGAGCTTAAATGCACAAGTTTTCAATTCTGGTTATTTCAAAATTTATGACCTTTCTATTAAGTTGCAGTACAGGCACTCCCTTTGGCTAAACACACACACACACTCACACACACACACACACACACACACACACACACACACAGAGAGAGAGAGAGAGAGAGAAAGAGAGAGAAAGAGAGAGATGTGTTCGAAATCCTTAAATAGAAGGATTTAACAATTGTTGTGGGGCCACAGTTCAGTCTTAGAGGATGTTATCTTATTGCACTGGGATAAAGCCCACCTGGTGAATCACCCCAGGAAAGCCTTTGTGAACCAGGTGTGTGGGGCCATGTCCTTGCTGAATTACCCTTGCTTTTGAATCTATCAAAAGTTGAAGTTCCAAGATAATCCCAATTTTGTATAGCCACCTTACTGTATGTTTTCCAAGTCAGAACAATCTTAAATGGCTGAAGATGGTGATGGCTTCAGAGGAGAGAGGGAAGCAACAATGAAGACAAACTCCTATTTATATTTAGGGTATAAAGAACCTTCAATAAGATCTTCCCTGATAAGGGCTGCTCCTTTATAAAAAGGGAAATTCTCAACACTGCTGTATAGAGAGCCCTTGGAATCCCACCCAATACTCCTGGTCCTATGCAGACTAAGCTCCTCTTTCTTTATCTGTAGGTACCTGATGTATTACTGCCACTATTTACTAAGATTAAACCTTATAAAATAAAAAGACAGAAAACAGAATGGGAGAAAGTGGTAGAAGAGATAGGTAAATAAAAGTGCCGGGCTTCATCTTAGAACCTCATCTAGCACTACAGCAAGTTGCTTTTAAGATCAAGAAAGATTGTTCTGGAGCACAGCTGGGAAAGCCTGAGCCACTCCATTTTAAAGTCAGCACTGAACATCCAGTTTTGTTATTTCCCCTAGCAGAATTCTCAACAGCAACTCTTATCTACAGTTGGCTCCAGACTAGCTGTCCATAACTTGAGCTTTTCTGATATGTACCCAGACTTCCCCTGAGCAGCCTAAATATTCTCCCAGTCCTTCCAGCCTAGCATCTTCCTTTTTCCTGGCCCGGTGCCACCCTGTTAAAGTTATTCAATAGGATCTGAAATCAAGTTGAGGAAGAAGTAAGAAATACCGAGAGTGATGTCCCAGATGCCAAAAAAAGAATGTGTTTTAAAAAAGAGACAGTACTGAAGCATAACAATGAATGAACATTTTATTAAAAGAGTCAAGAAATAAACAACCAAAATTAAATAAATAACATAAGGTCAAATGTTGCTAAGGGTTGTGAAGAAAATAAAACCAGTAAGGGTAAAGAGAATGACAGAAGAATGTGGATATTTTTAATCATGCGGTCAGAGAAGTGCTCTTTGAAGGGGTGATATCTGAGCAGTGTCCTGGATTATATGAAGAGTGAGAGAAGAGCATTCCACACTGAGGGATTAGCTGGGCCAAGGCTCAGATGGTTTGAATAATGTCAAGAAGCCAAGTATGGCTCGAATGGAAGGAGTCAGGGAAAAAGTGGTAGAAAAGTTTTACAAGGGCTAAATAATATAGAATATTAGATTTTATTCCAAATGGGGACCGATGGGAAATTAACTTGTAGGGGTAGCACAGAGGAGGCAGGAAGCCCAGTTAAAAAGCTATTATGGGAGTCCTATGGGAGTCCAGACATGGTGTGACAGTCAGCTGTTCCAGAAAATGTGGGAGCAGTGACAATGTTGAGAAGTGGTCAAATTCAAGATATATTAGGAAGGCAGACCCAGCAGCACTTGCTAATGGTTTGGGTATTGAGTGGGAGGAATATATAATCTATCATGATTCCTAGTTTGAGGAACTGAGCAAAATACAGTACCGCTTATTCAGTTGGAGAAGCTTGGGATAAGATTTGTTTCAGGTGGGAAAAGAAAAAAAATCTATTTCGAACATGTTACATTTGAGATGCCTATAAGACATCCAAGTGGAAACTTAAAACACCCAGTTACATATACAAGTCAGAATCTCAGGAGAGAAGTTGTATGAAGAACATAAATTCGAGCATACTGAAGATGTTTTAAATGATTATACGAAATAAGATTAGCCAGGAAAAGTGTGTAAATAGAAATAAGAAGAGGGCCAAGGCTTGAAACCTAAGACAGGCCACCATGTAGATGTCCGGCTGGGGAAGAAAAGCTAGTAGACAAAAAATAGCAGTGAGGTTGCAAATATTCGGGTGTGAAAAAAACAAATATTCCTAGGACAGAGCCATCGACAGTGTCAAATGCTGGTTAAAGCACAAGCAAGGAGGGTAGAGGGAGTAGTGCAGAGAACTGACCATTTGCTTGGCAAGTTGGAAGCCAGTGGTTCCATTGACAAGAGCAGTTTCTGTGGAGTGGTGGACATGAAAATATCAAAGTAGTAAGGATATATCGAGCATACACAAATTATTCCAAAGGTTTTTCTTAAAAAGAACAAAAAAATGGACTAGAATTTGTGTGGGGTCAAGGAAAGGTTCTTATTTAAGATGAGGGCTATAATCCTTGAAGTCTGTGGGTATAATCTAGTTGAGAGAGATAAAATAATGGTTCTGGAGAGAGGAGATGATAGTTGCTGGAGAAGGGATGGACCAGAGACCTTACAGGGGCACAAAGCTCATCATTGTAACAAGAGGGAAGTTGATGTACAAGCATATGTAAAGGTTGGTCAATTTGGTTATGGGAAGATGAAGTCATTCTCTTCTGAATGCTTCTATTTACTTAGTGAAATAATAAGTGAGGTCACCAGCTGATAGTGCAGAATGGGAAGGTGGAGTTGAAATTTCTGTGACAGGAGAGATGATATAAATTTGCTTTCTCAAAGATGAGGAAAGCAAACACACTGGGAAATGCAGAAGTCTTCATTAAGATCACTTTTCCTACTTCCTTCTATTGCTCATGGCCAATCCTGGATACAGACTATCCACTCCCTCCCCACAACCACCACCCCCCCACACGCACACACACAAAAAGCATGATTGTTAAAGAAAATCTTTGAATTATTGTTCAAAACTGAGATGTGCTTTGTGTAACCATAGGTCTCAATTCATTCATCTGTATCATGTGCATAGAAAACTTGTTCCTTCTTATCTCATGAAAAGGTAGACTGATAATACAAATAATAACAGAGTATAATTGTATTCTATATGTTCAAAGCAAGGTAAGATAAACCAAATACATTATCTGTAGGAGAAATATTTTTCTCTTTCTGTATAGAATTGACTAGGGATATGAAATAGATAAATGAAACAACTTCTTTGACAGTGACACCAGTTCCTTAGATTTTTATTTCTCATAATTTTAGTTTCTCAATTATGAGGAAAGTTGCACTAACGGAGCACTATTTTATTTCCAGCTGTCGACATTATTGTTAAAAAGAAAATGCACTTAGAACAATTTAAGGAACTCCAGCTTAAACCTCAGTACTATGTTTTTTGAGCTTTGGGGGGGCTTCTCAAAGAGTTGTAATGCAGTTGTAACTATACCAAATTTAGTTAGAATCAAAATAAGTTTTTACACAGAGACAGTTCATGCAAGAGAGTCTAAGATATAAATAATGTGATTAATATCTTTTACATCCATTCACTTGTGTTTAGTTTTGGCAGTTTTTGAAATAAAACAGTATATGTCAATGAAGATACATGAGAATATAGTCTTTAGAGAAAATCTACTTGATTTCAATAACGAACAGATATAATAGACTTTTGTTAGGAAATAAAGAACAAATTGAGGTGAGGGGCAATCATGAAGATGGTGGAGAAAACCAAAGGCCCATAAATGTGTTCTGAGTTATTTGTAGATATTTTGTTTATTTGTCTGATTCCTCTGTAACTTAGCAGTGTTATATGAGGAAATGACCAAAATTCCTAAAAGATATTTTACACATTCACAGAGCCTAAAGTTAGTAAAACTACAGTCCCCTTGGCAAACTCTTCATGTTCTCCCTTTGGAAATATGATAAACTTGTTTATTCTATTTGTCAGTTTTCCGTTTCTGAGTTTCTTCATTGAATCTGTTATCATTTTCGTGTAACCAAGCTGTCCCAACTATATGGTCACAGTTGCAGAGAGTAAGGAAAGATGAGTAGCAATAAAGAATAATAGTTTGTATAGCACAAGTTTTGTTCATTGTAAACAAGACGGGGCAGTTATTTTAGCTTTAAAGTATACTGCATAATATTAAATGTCTTCCAAATTGCCTTTAAGAAATTAAGTGTCTTCTCTATTCTGTGTGACAAAATCGAGTTTTTCTTCTGTAGTAAATGCCACTCATTCTGGTGCTGGGATGTGAAGGTTTGAGAGAGCACTGACACAACATGTCACGGAGGCTGGATAGCCCTTCAGACCCAGTGTTCTTGGCCTCCTAGGTCTGCCCAAGAGACAATGACCATGTGAGTGTGAAGTTAGAGCAGGTGAGAGTAGCACAGGGGAGCCAGATTTCCTAAATTTCCCTTAAAGCTAGAGAAGCCATGAGTGAGCTAGCCATGGTAGTGATGACTAACCACCACTGAAGGATTTTTCTTCAGTAAGCAATGAGGATATCACTGGAAAGATCAAAATATCTGAGTTTCCGTAGCAGTCATAGAAATAGGACTCCTGAGGTCTCCTGTTCTCTCCTTGGAACAACAGTAAGTAGCACAATCCCATTGGACTGTGTAAAACTCCCAGGATGGATCTCAGAGTTATCACTAGAAGAAGAACCCTGGAACAAAGGTTGGACATTCTCTTATGGGTAGACTTGGTGCTCACAGTCATTCAATTCAAATGCTATATACTCCAAGGTGAGGTAAGATATATCCGTTACATTTGTTACCCTAAAAACACAACGAAAATGAATTCTTTCATTATAGCAATCAGTAACTGCTTGGTAAATAAGTTCTGCCTAAATTATGTAATACATCAGGAAAGAGTATTAAAAAGCAGCCCAACCTCCACGATCATAGTATTAAATAAATTTGCATCTTTCTTCTTAAGGGAAAAAACAATTCTTTAAACATGATGATCACTCAACGTTTTTTAAATTAAATTTAAGAATTCTAAAATTTTAAACAAATTGTTGAAATATGCTATATTATTCCTAATTAACGCTTTCTTCAGTATTCAAAATTGTCATCTGGTTTGATGAGGATATTATTGAATAAGTCTTGCATTTCCCTAAGAAACACTTTTTTGTGTGTGTTAAAATAAATGTGTACTTTTAGATCTGTATACAATTCTGAGTCCAAAATGCTCAATAGATTCATTAAATATATGTTTTCTCAATTGTAAAAATTAGAAAATCTTTGGATTATTTCCAAAAGATAATAATTAATATGTGCTCAACATTTTAGGAAGTGTTTTAACATGCATGATATCATTTGCTTTTTATTATAACTTCATGAGTGGGGAATTTCCCTATTTGATAAATAAGCTAACAAAGTCTCCAAGAAGATAATTAACTTCAACGTCAGTAAGAGACTAAGACATGGTTCTTCTGTATCCAAAGGCTATGTCTTTCTCACTTTAATGCATAATCTGACATAGCATAATACTGTAAATGTGTCACAAAATTGAACATAAGCAGCCTTTTGTTTAATTCCAGGATTTATCCATTAGTCTACCTAGCTTGCTTTTAAGCTTAACATAAACTCTTTTTTTTACATTCCATTTACTGAATGATCTTCCTTTGCAATTGGAAGATCATAGTCAACAGCTACCCGAATGTCTCCTTTATCATATTTTTCTGGGCTCCTAGCCATGTGTTTACACCTTGTTCTCTACTTCACTTATTATAGCTAATTGGCCAAAGGTAAATTGCTTCGCCAAGTTGAGCATCTCAAGTTTGTTCTGGCAGAAGTTTGGAATCAGAACCAAGAAAGAAGTAATCAGTTTCTGCTTTACTCGACTTAAGTCATATACATCCTGAACCACTGAGTGACCTATTCCCTCCTTCTAGACTTGAGGAACAAAGAAGCATGTACATGAAGAGGAAAAAGAATAAATTCTTGGTCTTGAATTTAATGAACTACCCTTTATCCTCAAAACAATTCCTTTTTTTTTTCTGCATAAGCCAGAGCCAATGGGTTTTTATTATTTATAACTAACATCTCAAATAATATATCTGATAATCCACTTAATTCATCTTCATCACTTCATCCCCAACCTTTGAGCAGAACTTCAAAAACTCATTTAGATAGATGATTAGTGGTAGACAATAAAAATTAAGTTACTATAAATTGTAAGATTTTTTTTTTCATTAAAAATACTACAAATGGATTTATAGTAAAGAATTTAACCTTGTTCAAAGAGAAGTCTGGCTTTCCCCCTTGGCTACTTGAAGGGAATCTCTAGGCCTATGGAATGTCATGCATGATATGAGTGTATTTGTTTGCCTGGAAGCCTTAAGTCGTACTGAATAGTCTAACAATGTGGGAGCTGGCCACATCAAACAGGAAGAATATATTTAGAGTGGAGGTTTTAGGTCATGTGGTATCAGTTGCCCTTTGGAGAGACTAGAGACTGATGTCAGCCATGTGGGCAATCAATCATGCTTACTTGATGATCCCCAATAAAAACTCTGGATGCCAACATCAGGGGAGCTTCACCGGTTACCAATATTCAATTCTGACTGTCATACATCAATACCAGGCGTGCAATTCTGTCCTGACTCCATTGAGAGAAGACAACTGGAAACTCAATGTTTGGTACATGCTTGGACTTTTTTTTATGTGTTTCTTCTTTTGGCTGATTCTAATCTGTATCTTTTCCCTGTAATAAACCATAACTATGACCATATGACTTTTAGTGAGTTCTGGGAGCCTTCTTAGTGAATTATCAAACCTAAGGGGAGTTTTAGGAACCCCCTAAAATTGTAATTGGTATTACAAATGAAGGCAGCCTTGTATGAACTGTTGCCTTTAATTTTACCTTGGCTTGGTTTTCACAATACATGGTCTTGTTTGCTTGTATTTATTTATTCATTCATTCATTTATTCATTCATTCATTTAGAGAAAGCAAGCTCTTTTCTATCAGTTATTTTAAAAACTTTAAATAGTACTTAACTTAATCAGAGGAATCAACATCCAAGAGGAGTTTCAATTTCATCCATTTTTCTTTAGTTGACTTGATAACTGTGTTCATTTTGTTTGTTATATCTCTCTCTGGCTTCTTTGACTGTGATGTTTTTGAGGTGTGGGATTATGTCTTCGTCATTATATCTCAATTTCCTAGCATAATACAGATATACTGGTGGCGCTTAAAAATGTCAAGTGGAAGATGGATGGATGGATGGATGGATGGATGGATGGATGGATGGATGGATATAAAGATGGAGAGGTGGATATATGGATGAATGGATGGTTTGTTCAATTAATATAACAATTTTTCGTAATCGCAGTAAGACATATGATGGCTTAGTGAAATATCTATGCATGAGGAACAGAAGGAGCTCTTCCTTCTCCTCCAACTTTCCTTGTGTCTAGATAACCAGGCTTATATAAAAATTTAATAGAGAGTGTTAGGAAAGTCTGCCTTATATCTCTAAGCTTCCCCAGGCTCAGAACCAGCCTGAACAGTGTGCTAAAATGGAGAGTTCAAACCAAAACTATTAAATGAGCACCAGTCCTAGAGATGGTCGCAAATAGATAATGAAATACTGGACTTCCAGGCAAATGTTTCGGTCAGCATTGAAAAATGTTTGTGTTAATGTTTTTAAAGGATGGCTGCATAACAGTTTTTATTATTATTTCTACTAATGACTCCCATGAATTGTCCTACAATGTGCTCAATATTTTAAACATTCTTATTTACTCTTTATTTCAATCCACTGGGTTCAATATTGTTGACCCCTTTTACAGATGAATTAACTGAAGTTCAGGGAGATTATATTGCATGTGCAAGGCCAACAGCTGTAAGTGATATAGCCTCGAATTAAAAATAGCTCTAAAACTCATGTTATTTCCATTGTGCCATATTGTTAGGTCTTTGTAAATTCCTTTTCATGTATGTTTAACACATTTAGCCACATGCAATAAACTGTGTTAGAAATTATGAGCAACAATAAAATACAGTCCTATCCTTTGGGAGCATATGATCCAACATGAGAAAGAGGGAGTATGCACACAAGACAGTCCAAGACCGACTTTGGAACTGGATGACCCGCAAGAGGAAGCATCGCAGTGATCCAGAAATGACCCTAGGTAAAGTGATCAGAGAAGAGGTCCTGAACAGGACAGTGTCTAAACTTGAAGAAAAAGATTTTATCGAAAGAAATTTGGGGTATTCTATACAGAATAAATAGAAGACAGCAAATTAGAGTTAAAAAAAAAAGCATATTAAAGAATACCAAGGAGCTCAGTTGGGTGAAGTATACAAGTGTACATTTTGACCCAGCTTTCTTTCTCTCAATAGCGATGTACTCTTAGTTATATCTTTTCACTTCTTGGAGCCAAAGATTTCTCATTTATAGTATCAGAAAAATAATACTTACCTTAGAGAGTTATTATCCAGGTTGAATAAGAGAACAACAGAGTGGTGTAGACACTCAATAAATGGATACTGTTCTTTGTTCGTGGTGCAGATTTAGAAGTTCTCAACCAGGGACAGTCCTGCTCCAGTCTCCAAAATGTATGGACGTGTGTGTTGTTGTCACAATATCTGGAGGGGTCTCCTGGCACTGAGTGAATAGGCTCAGTGTGGTGAAATTTTCTGTAATTCTTGGGACATTATGGTGCAACATGGAATGTTCTTTCCCAAAAAGTGAACATTGTTTGCTTTGAGAAATATGGAAAAGAATAATATAAGAAAAGGTTGAAGAAGTGAGATGATTCTAGATCACAGTAAGCTTTGAATACAAGGCTACAGAGTTCACTCTGATAGACAAGGAGGAGCCACTGAACTTATGCAGGAAATAACATCAGTATTTTTTGGAAGATTAATATAGCAGGAGACTGAAGGATAGATTGGAAGTGGGGGACACTGGTGAGAATATTATAAATTAGCAGATGCTCACCATTGCCTCAGCATGAAGCACTAGAGGCTTGATAAATGCTCAACCCCAGGGCCTTCTCTAGCCCTCAAGAAACTTGTGGAAGATTAGAAAGGAAGCACTTATTTTGGCACCTTTATGCAAATTACAAAATAGCTCTCTTTCCTCCATATGGACACAACCCTGTGTCAGGGTGTATGAGTTGAATTTTAGCCCCTTTACCTTTTGAGAGACACACCTTATTAGTGGTGTTGATAGTACAAGAAGGGATAGAAAGGAAGGGTCAATTTCCAGAAGTATGACAAAAGAAGTGGTACAGAAATGGCTAACAGATTGCAACTGGAAAAAAAGAAAAAGTGTCAAACTCTCTGTGTGACTCCTTTGTGTGAAGTCTAGACGGTTCATACGATGACAATGCCGTTATTAGAAAGAGGTAAGCCAAAAGCTGCTTTGGAGGTGAGATTATAAAACCAGTTTTAGACATTTTGAGATTAAGATGACTTCTGAACAACAACAACAAAAAAATGTTTTAAAGCCGTTGATTACAGCAGAGCAAGATTTCGGGACTGAAGAGAAACGCAGCAGAGCAGCTGATGGCAGAAAAATTTCTAGTTATTTTTGTTATTGTTGTTTATAAAGCCATCCAAGACTAATCTTTCTAGGCAAAAAAATGATGTCTTCTACATGGTAAATCAGGAATTTAGGTATCCTTTATCTGTGGCTTTGTCTTTCTCCAGGGTTTCTTCATTATCATCTGCATTCACCCAGAAAAAGAGAAAAAGAGAGTAGAGGAAGCACACTCACCTCTTAAAAACCTTTACCCAACAGTGACACGCATACTACTTCTGCTCAGATTCCGTTAATGAGTCACACAGTCATATCTAACTGCAAAGGATGCTGGGACATGTAATCTACCATGGGTTCAGGAAAAAAAGACTCACATTTTTGGTGAACAGCAGCAGTCTCTACCACATCGTAGACCAGCCTTCCTCTCTTTTAGTATAAGGTCTATGAGGACAGAGACAATGTTGTTTTTCTCCACTCATTTCCATCATTTTTGTGGTGTCTAACACCTAACAGGCATATATTTGTAAATTAAATGTATAGCTGAAACTATGGCTGACAAAAAAAAAAAATCATCTCAAAAAGAGAAACTGTAAAAGAAGAAATGGGAGGAAAAGATATTTTCACAATAAAAATGTTATTTTTATTGTCATTGTTGCTACCATTTGTGAAGTGCCTTTTACAGACCTAACCTTCACAACAACCCTGCAAGGTTATAGATTTTATTAACCACATTTTAAATATGAGAGAATCTGTGCCTCTAAAATGTACACCACTAGAAAAGTTCAGAGCCAGGCTTTATCTCCAGGTCTCCCAACTCCTCATTCCAAAATCTTTCTAGAACATCATTTTCTATTTAGTAGGAGAAAGAGGAGTAACCTCGACTAGTGCGTTGCATCCTAGAAGGAGAGAGATGTTTCTGAGAACATAGGGAGCTGCTGTAAAGGTAAGTCAGGTGACTCTGTAAATTTAACTCTTTTGGGTTACTTTGGGGCATGAGCAGAGCTGCCTGGGAAATCATAAACCACTCCATATATAACCAGTATTGAATGTCATGCTTTGCTGCTTCAATTCAGCAAGTCTTCCCAAGAGAACTCCCAGCTGTTACTGCCGGCCTTCGTTTGGCTGCTATCTTGCAGCAACTCTGGCTTTCCTGTTTCTGACTGAAACTTTACCATGTGATGGCCTGCCTATTCCTTGTCTACCTTCTTCAGCAGCCACCTCTGCTGATGTCATATAAATGTCACTGCTCCTCAACGATGAGGAAGCTGGGCTACTCATCAACTTAGGCGCTTGCTCATGCTTCTAAGGTCCACTAGACGATAACTACAGGAATTTTCCTATTGATTTTATCTGTAGAAGGCCCTGGAACATCTCTACCTTTCTCTCTTTCTACCACTACTGCCATCAATTCTCCCTTGAACCATTTTAACATGCCCTTATCTGATCTTTCCTCATCTACTCTTATCTCCCTCTCTAATTTATCCTCCACAATACAGCAAGAGTGACTCTTTACGCAGTTATCTCTCTTTGCTTAAAATACTTTAGAATTTACTTTGACCTTAGCATAAAGATAAAAAATCTTAGTAAGCTTTTAGACCTTACAAGATCCAGACCCAGCTTACCTTGTGGGACACCACCTCCCTCGATTTCTGTGCCCTGGACATACTGACCTTCTTTCAGATTCTCTCACATGCTGTGCTCCCTCCCTCGTTAGAACCATCATACATGCCGTGTAGGCTGGACCTTCACACGTTTCTTCCCTATTGCTCAGCCCAAATCAGGTCTCTCAAGACTCTTTATGTTTTTCCCACATAACGCAGGTCACAGTCTGTAATTATATACAGTCCTGTGTGTGATTATTGGATTAATGCCATTTTCTCACTATTTTATCACCAATACTAGCACAAGGCCAATTGGCACTGAACAGGTATTTGTTGAATGAAGGAATGAATGAGTTTGCCATTTCAGGAAATAGAATATGTTTCCTTGGAGAATAATCCACACCCTGCAGAATGGTTGAAAAATGGTTTTCAAGTTTGAATCACTTCATAATACTGCTTCTTGTTTGTTATTCAATGAGTAATTACATTTTAAATAAAAATATTATATGGTTTAAAAGTCAAAAAATTAGAACGAATCGCAGAGGGAACAACAAATATTAAATTTCCTTGTATTTGTGATATTCTCTTCTGAGTACAATTTATACTGCTTTGTATTTATTAGGAAGAAGATGATCTTTTCATGTATTTTTCTGCTCATCTAGATTTACAATATTTAAAAGTTTTTGTTCTTCAAGTTTTATTTTTCCTTTTAAGAGTTTTCAGTCCAAAAGTTTAGTAAATGAAGTATATATACAGTTCATGAACATATTTTAAGGCTTTTGGGAAACATTCAAAACAAAAGCTATTTTGAGGATTAGGAAATAGCTTGTCTGAATATTGCCAAGTGAATTTGGAATAACCTTTTCGTGGGATGCAATGAAAAAGAAAGGCAAGAACTTCAACATTCTCAGTTCAAGGTTACAGAAGAATGTGAACAAAAAGTGTTTCTCATCCTGTTAACACTTGGATACACGGAACGTTAAAACAGTGTCTTCTTTCATTTCAAAAAATTTTAAACACACCCAGGGAAACGCCGACCTTTTTGCCTCTTAGCTTCTCTGGGAGGAGCCCACATAGATATTTGATCTCTTTTTCTCCTTTGCAACTTCTTACTGTGTATTTAATGAGCCTTGGATACCTGGGCATCCCTCTGTATACATACTAAGTGAGTTGGCAGTGAGAGAGAAAGAAAAGGCCACCAGATGCTGCATGTACAATGGGTAATGTCATCGTAATGTCAGAACTTCCCTCTTGACTACAAGCTAAAGAAGAATGGAAAATACTTCATTCATAACACATTAAATATAAATGATGCCTTTTTAAAAAATGGGCAAAGATAGATGGGGGCTGACCAAACAATTAGGACAACAACAAATTCTTACGCAAAGATGACTACAGGTCTTAAGAATTAGGAACCTTATGTGAAGGACCTATATCTTGAATTAAATGTTAAGAACTTCGGAGCCTCAAGTACTGCTTTGTTTATATGAAAACTGCGAACTATTATAAGTGTGTTTAACATAATATAATTGTATTATATAAATAAACTCAGGATTTAAAATAAAATAGAAATGTATTTAAGGAGTGGTTGCATGCAGAAATAACTTACTTCCCAAACTGAACCCTAGGCCCTAAGGGATTTTCAGTTTAAACTGAATATAGTGTGGCTAGTGTCCCTACTGGAGAAGTAAGACACTGCATGCTCAGCCCTCTGGGCCTGGTCAGTGTTTACCTATGTGCAGAAGTAAAGATTCGCCAAGAACTGTGCACTAGAGTCAGGGTATTTCCTAGAAAGACAGTGCCACCATGGTGCAGCTGGAATGGGGCAGTTGCAGAGAGAAGAACTGACAGTGAAGACAAATACCAAAAAGTGTTTCCGCTGGGTGAAAAGGCATCCATCCTCCTGCAAAAACAAAGATTCTTGCCTGTGGCGGTCCAGCCTATCCAGCTTATCTTTATCCAAAGCTTCTCCCGTTACTGTACTTGGGCAAACTTCTTCTTGTAAAACTACATCTCAGTTTTTAGAAAGGAACCTTAGAAACCAAATAATCCAGCTCATTATTTTTAGGTAAGACATTAAGACTTAGACCCGGTCATGGGGAGAATATATTTATTAAATGAGTCACTAAATATTATTAAATATTCAATATATGACTGAATACAAATATTTGCTCAGTATTCTAGTAAATATAGAAATACATGCACTACTAATTTTGTAGATTGAAAAATAATATACTAAAGCAAGAAACTGAAAGAAAGCTGAGTAAGTCAATTTTTTTTGAGGAAATCTAATAAAGTTCTACTTACAATTCACAAAGAATGAATATTGTATATAACAATGGGGGCAAGCTACGATAGGACCAAGCTAATTAAAAACCAATTACATTCTCAAATTAGCCAAGACACTAAAGCAACTTATTTCAAAAATAGGTTTCTTCACTAAATCTGCCTTCTTTAGAAGTCAAAGTAGTCTAACATCCTTCAACTAATGATCAGAACACCAAAGCACAGGCTCCTGAGATCACATAGTTACAAGAGTGGAAAAATTGGGACTAGAACTCAGGCCATTTTAAACACCAGAAATCCGGATCTTTGTTTAAGTTGCAGTCTCTGTCTTTATGTTTGGCCCTCAAATCTCATTTTTCTATAATGTTTTTCTTCTATTAAAGTGACCATAATATTTTCTATTTGTTTATATTTATACAGTTTTACACACACACACACACACACACACACACACACACACACACAATTTGTTTCTGCTTTAAGGATTTCTTAGTATTTTGTTGGTTGAAACATTAATTTTTAACCATTAAATATATAATGAAGACTGCATTAATTAGGATAAGCTAAACTGTTGTAACAAATAGGCCTGAAAATTTTAGTGAATTAAAAGCAATAGAAATTTATTTCTCACCCGTGCAACAATTCAGGGCTGGCACTATGCTAGCGGGCCTCCCTCTTCAATCTAATGTGTGGTCCTTCTGTCCTCTATGGATAAGTCATCACCTGTACCAAGTTAGCAGAAGCTGAAGGATCCCACAAGCATATTTCTGAAAAGTCCCAGCCCAAATGTGACACAGGTCACTTCTACTCGAAGCCAAGGGAGAATGGGAATTGAATTGTGGGTTTTTTGCCTGAATCCCCAAAAGCAGAGCAGGGACTGGACATTAGTAGATAGCTGACAATCTTTGCCACATTATCAAAGTTATTACTGAAAGCTTAAGTCTTAAGTATTGAGGAGAAAAAGTTGAACAAGTATGCTTGCATCCTAACCTCAAAGAGTTTCTTTGCTACTTGGAGAACAAACAATGCAAGACAGTTTATAACTTCTTCATCGATTTTAAAATCTGCAATACTGCTGCTATATGTCTGAGATGGTCATTTCCTTATTATATATAATCACAATCTCTTTCTTTTTTCTTTTTGCTTTCTGTTGTTGTTCTTTGTGAAATAGTTTTTGTTCAAAAAGTTTCCCTGTCCCAAGCATACTACTTCTGCATCCAATATTTCAGATATATATGATCAATTCTTTGTCTCCTCTATCACCGAGTCTTATTGTAGACAAGCAAGAAATGCCATACTCGGTCTAATTACAGCTTAACCAGAAGAGCATATACTGTGTGGTGTCAGCACGAATCAACAGGCCACCCACCAAGACAGTGAAAAAGGAGACATTGGTTCCTCCCACAGAGAACTGGAAGAGCTCTCGATGGAAACAGATAATTGAGTTTTCCCATTGGCAAGTGCAAGTAGTGCCTAGCACAGCAACACATACGCCATAATATTTAATAAGCAGCGCTGAAAGCGTGATAGTAAAAAAAAAATAGTGGTTTGACAGATGTATGGCACAATATCTTCCCCCACACTCCCTCTCCATATTTCTGAAGAAGTAATTCCAGAAAGAACTGAGTGGAGAAAAAAATACCGTTGCTTATGGATACATGACTGGGCTTTTTAAACTAAGATTTAAAATACTTTTAAGTAAAAAGTTTATAAAACTCAAAGTGAATTTCAAAATATGAAAAACATAATGCCTCCTTTCTACAATATTCTAACACTCTAGACAGTTTTTCACTTAGCAAAATTCCTAGTTAGCTTTTTAAGTATCACTTTAAATTTTGCCAATTGGAAGCAAATAAAAACTCGCGGATGTGCTATAGATAAGTGATTCTCAAATGGGAGTTGGTCGGAGAATATCAACATCTCTGCTGAGATAAATGGAGCTAGGAATGTGTGGTTTGGAAAACCTCCCCAAACTAATTCTATAACTCCCCCACCCTCATCCTCATTTAGAACTACTGTTCGAGCTGTTACTTAATCACATAAGGTTGAACTACTGTCATTCATGGGGAAGACCAAGGCCAGAAACCCTGTAAGTGAAAAAGAATGCCCCGTGGAATGTAAATTGGTGCTGCCACTGTGGGAAAACATTCAGTATTAAAAATCAAGGTTCCTCAAAATATGAAAAATAAAATTACTATATCGTCCAGCAATTTCACTTCTGGATATAATCTGAAGGAAATGAAATCACTATCTCAAAGAGATATCCTCACTCTATGTTCATTGTAGCATTACCTAAAATAACCAAGACACAGAAACAATTTAAATGTCCATTAACGGATAAATGGATAAGGAAAATGTGATACACACACACATACACACGATGTAATATATTCATCTATAAAAAAAGAAAACTCCTGCCATTTGTGACAACATAGATGAATCTTGAAGGCATTGTGTTAAGGGAAATAAGTCAGACAAAGAAAGACACATATATGGAATTTTTAAAAAACGAACTTATAGAAATAGAAAATAGGTTGGGGGTTGCCAGAGATGGTAGTGGGGAGGGAGACAGGTGAAGGTAGTCAAAAGGTAAAGATGTAGTTATAAGGTAATGGTCCTAGGGGTGTAAAAACATGATTTAAAGCATGGCAACTATAGTTAAAAATACTATATTATATGTGTACATATAATACACACACACATATATGAAACTTGCTAAGAGAGTAGATCTTAAAAGTTCTCATCACAAGAAAAAAATGTTGTAACTATGTGTGGTGATAAATGTTAATTAAACTTATTGTGGTAAATCATTTCACAATATACATGTATGTCAAATTACTATCTTGTATACGTTAAACTAATACAATGTTTTATGTAATTTATATCTCAATAAAATTGGAGAAAATGGACAACATAATTTTTTCTTTTTCTAAGAAGTTATAGAGAAACAAGGAGGTTTCAAAAGAGCCAGCAATAAGAGAAGATTTTCTTTAAGAGGCATGTGGGTGGTGTGCGAATGAATGGTTCTTATTTTATCTGTTAGAAATCAAATTTTGTTATAATTATGGGAGAAAAGGAAAATAGTGATTTACACAAACATGATTTTATACTGTCAAAAAAAAAAAAAACTGAAAGTTGGCAGTCCTGGATGGGATGACAGTGGCTCCATGAACTTTTCGGCAACCCAGGCACCTTCCAGCTCTTCTTTGCCAATCCTAATGCTAGTAACACCCTTCACTTCATCATATAGAATGGCTGCTGGAATGCTAGACATACTATTTGAGTTCCAGAAGCCAGAAAGAGGGAGAAAAAAGGGGCACGTATATTCACCTTAAAGACTTCTAGGGAGAAACATCTAAAATTCCTCAACCTAGTCACAGAGTCTCACCTGGCTGCAACTGAATCAGAAAATGAAGTTTTACTCCAAGTTGCAAAATGCTAAGATAGAATCAGGTGTCTATATTAAAAAATATGAGAAAGGCAGTTAGGAGATAACCATTTCTGCCACACATATCTTAAAAAACTTCAAAATCAGTGCATAAAATTAAATTTATATGATAAATGCAATAAATTATAAATACATATGGATTTGCAATAATTGGAAATCATCTGGAAAAAAACTAATCCAAATTTTTGGTTTGTCTGAGATATATATGAATTAAATATCAGTTTAAAAGCCAGTAAGATTAGGATTAATAACTATATTTATTTTCTTCCTAGGAATGAGGCCCATCTTTAATCTCAGAAGTGACATTAAATGGTTTGCAATTATTTTTTTAAATAAGTTCATCAATTGCTACCGACTTTTTCTAAACGTTCAAAATTTACGTGCTGTCTTCGTGCTTCAAACCAATTGTTAACTCTCTAATATATTGAGAGATCTTAATGAATATTTGGGTCATCTTTGATAGGAACTCATCTCAATTATTGAAATAGGATAGTCCCCCCTTCTCCACGGTGCCACAGCTTCAGTTACCTGTGATCAACTGTGGTCTGAAAACTTTAAATAGAAAATTTAAGAAATAAACAACTCATAAATTTGAAATTGCTTGCCATTCCGAGTACCTCACTTCATCTCGTCACATAGGCATTGTATCATCTCACATTCTCACGAGTGAGCGCAGTAAAATACAATATTGAAAGAGAGAGACCACACCCACATAACTTGTATTGCAGTATATTGTTAGAATTGTTTAATTTTATTATTAATTATTATTGTTAATCTTTTACTGTGCCTAATTTATAAATTAAATTTTATTATAGCTATGTGTGTATAGGGGAAAAAACATAGTATATACAGGGTTTGGTACTATTCATGGTTTCAGGCAGCCACTGAGGGTCTTGGAGTGTATTCTCCCACAGGTAAGTGGGAACTATCCTAATTAATACTCAACAAACTTTTTATTCAACTTGACTTTGTAAATTTTTATTTAGTATAAATCTAAAGTAAGCCACAGTGATTCTTCATTATGCTTCTATTTTTAAATTAAATCAATTATGAAATTTGTTTTTATAACTTGAAATCTGTAATAATTAAACTCACAAGAAATGCAAGTGAGTTCAATTGAGAAGTTTAAGTGAGAAGAAATGTTAGAAAAGAATTTGGATTAACTAGAGTGATTTCAGAGTCAAAAAATTCTAAGATCTTGTCCTACGTTCTACTCAGTTGCTCACTCCCATAGATACACCCTATACTATCTTGTCTATACCAATTATTGAAGCTTTTCTATAAGCTAAATTTTAAGCAGCTGATTTTCCAATCAATAGCTTTTATTTTCATGGTTTATTCCTTCTAGTACCCTTCTAGCCCAATTAAAATTCAATGGTCAGGCATTGCAATTACATCCCTAAATATGGTCTTAAACCTTTTATCCTTCTTTGCTTTGTTGGATTTGCTAGAACAATCTCCAACTGTGGTTAAATGCATCTTTCTAACACTCCATATCTACCCCACATCCAGCTGAACATGAATAGAGGAAAATACTCAACTATGTCAAATTTTCAACCGCTATTTACCCATCTTCATTCCCCATGAATGCCCTTGATTCCAATTTTAATGAGAAAAAAAAAAACAATCAAAGTTCCATTTCAGTTATCATATCTCTGCTCTTCATTATACAAAAGCTCTTTGAAAGAGTTATCTACACCTGTCGTCTCACACTTCTCCTACCATTCTTTCTTGAACTCATCTCATTCAAGAGATTCAAGATTTCCTCCAGACCACTTCAACTAAGCTGCTCCTGTCAAGGTCATCGATGACCTCCACATTGCTACATCCCAAGGTCAATTCTTGGTCCTGACTCCACTTTACCTATCAGCACCACAGGATACGGATAATCATTCTTAAAATACTTTGTTCACTACTCTCCCAGAATACCACACCTCTCATCTTCCTCTTTTCTTAATGGCTGCTTTCATTTATTAGCTGTTGCAATAGTCCAGAGTTCAGTTCCTGGATTTTGTATCTATCTACTCCCAACCTTGGTAATTGTGTTCAGTCTCAGGCTGATGACTACCAAATATATGTCTTATACCTCTTTCTTGAACTGCAGCCACTTATATCCAACTAGTTACTTGACAGCTCCACTTGGGTGTCTAATAGGCACCTCGAAGCTCAAAAAGTAAAACTGAACTCATGGTTGCCCCACACATACCCAAAACCTGTGCTTCTAGCAGACATCTTCATCTTAGTTAATGCCAACTACATTTCTATTGGTCAGACTAAATTGAGTTATTCTGCAGTAATAAACAACCCAAATTTTTACCAGTTTTCAACAACAAAAGTTTATTTCTTGTTACATATCCTCTGTGCATCTCTTATAGTTATAACCCACCTTAACTCTTCTCCAGAATCAAATGTATAGAGCAGCCCTTAGCTGGAACACTGCTGATTTTGTGGCAGAAGGCAGGGTGGGAAAATGACATGGCAAACCAAATGCTGGCTCTAAATGCTTCTGCCTATGTATAATTAGTCAATAAAGTCACACTGCCTCCTATTTCCAGAAGAACAGAGGTGTATTGTTCTATCACAGGAAGGGACTCTACATTGAAGGAAACCGAAATATTTGATAAATAGTAAAACAATCTACCACCCCAGTCTTCCAATTACTCAAGCTAAAATGCTTGGTCACTCTTTTCTCAAATCCAATCTATCAATAAATCAATAAACCACTTAGTTTGAACACCCTGGCCCAAACTACTATCTAAAGGTTCTTTACTAGTCTCTCTATTTCTATTCTTGCCCTCCTCGTCTATTCTTCATGTAGTATTCAAAAGTGATCATTTTAAACACAAGTCAGATCCTGAAATGCATCTGCTCAAAACTCCAAAATAGCTCCCCATCTCGCAGAAGAAAAGGCAATGTCTTTTGAACCGCTTTGTAAAATCGAACTTAATCTTCTCATCCATCACCTAACTCCTACCTTCTTCTCCATCTCTAGCTCATTCTCTTCCAGCCACAAGGACTTCTGGCTCTCTTCAAATGTACCAAGTACATTCCAGCCTCAGGACCTTTGTTCTCATAGTTTCCTCTTTTCTCAGATGCCCACATGGCTCACTCCCTCATCGTCTTCAAGTTTTACTCAAATATCACTTTCTTAGTAAATTTTTATCTGACCAGTCTCTTTCAGCTCTTCACCATGACACGTATTCTCTCTTTTCCTGCTTTACTGTGTCCATAACACTCACATCCGTGTAATTTTCTGATGTATTTCTTTATTAGCTCACGCCACTAGAATATATACTCCTTGACTAAATAGATTTTTGTCTATGTTGTTCATTACTGTAGAACAATAACATATAGAACGAGGTTGGTATCAGCTGATACTCAACAAACACTTATTTATTTAATGAATAAACTAATGAATGACACACACTATGGAATGCTTTGAGAAAAAATTCCATTTGCCTACAACTTATTTATAATTTGTTCTGCACAGTAACATCAACTGAGGAAAAAATAAAACTGAAATAATTAATTAAAAATAATATGACAGTTTTTTATCCAATATTAAATGATGGATTTTATTATTATTATGATCTGTGCTAATATGCTTTAAATTTTAAATAATTGAAAGTAAAATCATTAAAAACTAATAGGAACTCACACAAAAGAACATTAGTCAAGTCTGAAATCCTTTTTAAATCTACTTTTAAATGAGCTCCTCAAGGATTAAAACTTTTAAAAAAATAAAAACGCCTTTTATAATTTAAAAAAAAAAATTTGTTTTTTTTTCCTGGAAATTGTTAAATTCCCAGATTTAATGTTTAAACAAAAAACTATTAGAGAACATTATGCCAGAGAGAAACCCTTTCTATATGAACAGAACAACCAGAAACGCTGGCTTAATTCTTTTAGAAACTAAAAAATGAGAGTTTTTATAGATAGTTTTAAACATTTGGTAATTATAAACAGACTTAAACTACTTATAAAAAGGTACAATATCAAATCATTATATTCTATATTTCTTTCTTTCCAATAAAGACACTCTAGTATTGAAATATGTATAGTTCCTATAATTTAAATCTATTTTTCAATTATACATAGTGATTAGGGGAACTGACACATAAATAAATATAAATGCACATATTGTTAGAAACTTTATTTCAGTCTGTGGAGTAATTTAAATCTTCTATATCTCATTTATCTTGTAGTGAAGCTGTACTCTAGGAATAAAATTGATTGATTTGAGTTTCATTTCCTATCATCATCCTGAAAAAAAAAAATGTACAAAGAAATAACAACATGACTAAAAGTAAGAAGTTAGTGAAAATTGTAAAAAATTCATGGATCTCTTGGGTCCACAAATTGGATAACTATTTTTAAAATTATGCACTAGTCACAATTATATGTATTTTAAAATACTCTGATATCTAAATATAAATTGGCAAGCAAAAAAAGATGTGCCTTTATTTGTTTCAAAAACTCTCGAAATATGTTTTTGTTCATATACATCACTTTTACATGTTTACACTTGATATTATGATTTAAAAAGTGATTTTTCACAAAAAAATAATAACTCATCCATCAGTAATATAAATTGAGGCTCTGAGTTTAAGAAGCAAACTGTGAACACAGCCCAAGTTTTCCAATAGCCATTAATAGATGATTTTTAAAGAAACTGCATTAAGAAATAGAGAAAAAAGCAACGTGCAGAGCTTCTTGCCAAACTTCTCACAATGTTCATATTCTTGAGTGATTTTTAAACTCTCAGCTTTTATTTAGTTTAGTTAATCTTTGTTGACTTGTATATAATTCTCAAGAATAGGAATGTATCTGTGACTTGAGAGAAGTTTCCTGGTGTGCTGAAACGGATGGTTTACTTTTCTTTGCTAATTTTTTTTGCCTAGTTAGTTAGGGATCTGGAAGTTTGCAAGTCACAAAACAGTCACCTAGAATACTGTACCAGGAAAGTAGGTTACATCTTCTAGATGTGTGTCCCATTCGAATCACAGAAAAAAGCTGTTTTCGTTTAATTTGGGTTAGTACTAGTCAATTTTATTGTTTGTTACCAGAGTTCAAGAACAAGAGCTCTGAAGACATTCTGTGGCAGAAGGAACAACGAACCAGGGAAACCATGAGATGCCTGGCATAGTGCAAACTGAAGTTTAGAGGATGTTGCAACTAGCTTAAAGCCAGAGAGAGTAGGGCCAAAGTAGTTTTAAGTTTTAATTGCACAGTAACAAAATAGTCAAACTCGAAATATCTCAATCCGAATTATCAATACATACATTTATGCCAAACAAAACAAAACGAAAACAATCTTATGCTTTGTCTCCTATCTAGGTTAATGTCACAAGCCTAAACCACATCATCTCTAATTCCTAGCCCTCTAAACTTATACAGCCGTTAGTCATTGTCTTGTAGATCATGTCTCTGGAAATGTCAAATAAACCCTCTCCTCTCCATTGTCATTGTCATTTGCCTTGCTTAAGGCTTTATTCCTTTTCTAGCCACACATCCTGGCAACCTATATTCTTTCTTCAACAGACTATTTGCTGCCCTTTGAGTTGAGACTTTGCTATCTCTATGCATCCTTCCAGGCTATCCACACCTCATACCACCAGGCTAAGCAATCCCTCTCTTTCTAGCATCCCCCTAGTAATATATTGGCACTGATATAATAGTATTGCCACATGCTTTGTGATTAAATGAAAATAATTTGCGTCTCTCCTCTGACACAATGCTTCCCACAGAGGCCAGGACTTCTCTCATTCAATTTTCTGTACCCAGCCCCTATGACAGTGTCCAGCATCAGATTAGTGCTAAATAATTTATTTTCATTTAACTAAAGGTACCCCAGAATAATTGAAAAATAAAGTACCCAAAATAATCAATTCGAATTAAATTTACTCATTGAAAACTTATGTAGGATTTAGTTTGTCTTTAACATTTTTCACAACCTTTATCCATGTTTTATGATACCCTCAGAAGCCAGGGATCAATTCATGTTAGAAGAAATTCAAGGAAGAAAGTGACTTAGAGTCAGATTTTCATTTTAGCAGGTGTACTTGATAAACTGTCAGCTCCCCCATCCTAAACAGTGTGTAGTTCTTTGGAGTGGTACCAGTTCCTTATACCTTCTATCATCTCAGAACGCAAATTAGTGCTAGTCAAAGAAACAACTGCACTCAGCAGCTGAGCAGCAGCACAAAGACAAGCTGATAATAGGAAAAAGTAATAGAATTCACTTACTGAATGTGAAACCTGCTCTTATTTTACATTGGCCATATCCCTAAGCCATATCCATTTGCATATTTCAAGAACAAGAAATAACGACTAGTGAGAACTATAATTTTAATAAATTTGTATTGCCTCAACATGATAAAAAGTATTTAAGGAATTCTTTGCAGGTCCTTTTCTAAATGCTATACATAACAGGTTAAGAAACCTTAAAAATCATTTAAGTATTTATAGTGTCTATAAATAAGTGATATTTAACATCTAATACTGTTTTATTATATATATTTACTCAATGAAACATTACTAAATACATTTTCGTTAAGAATTATTTTTAGCCTCACTTTACAAATGAGAAAAATTAAGGAATATAAAGGGTCAATAATTTGGGCATGGTGACATAGCTAGGAAGTGGCAGAGCCTGGAATCAAACCCAGCCCATGGTTCCAGAACCCATGCACTTAATCACTATTTAAGTTTCATACTGGGGAAGGGGGCGGGGCGAGGGGGAGGGGTGAAGCTACCAAGCAGTTCAGCCAAATTTTATTATTCAGTAACAATATGTATTAACCTTTAAATGTTCTTGTTCTTTTCATCTTCAAGCTGTCCAGTATATGTGTGTGTGTGTGTGTGTGTATACTTACATATATATGCTATATATATATACATATATATACTTATATATATATGCTATACTCTAAACTATCTAGAATCTTTTTTCTAAGATGGAAAAATATACAAAATACAGAAATGCATTTTGAAGAGGAAGGGAGTAAAATATACTTTTAAATATTCCAGAAGTCTTAGGAATTACAAGTTTAGATATCATTAGATTAAAAATAATAACCACAATTGTTTTTGATTTTCCTAGGAATGAAAGAGGTAGGCCTTCAATACACTAAAATTCCCATTTTCAGTTTTAGGAGAAATTGAGTTTTCATTAATTCTGGGATCCCTTTTTCTGAGCATTCCTTGTCTTCTCTTATACCCTCAAATGAGAGCTGAGTTATGACTGGTTGTCTTAGGAAGAAAATGACTACTACAGGATGCAAGATGGGGTGGGATGGAGAGGGAGCGTGGTTCAGGAAAGGCCTGACATGTAGCTTGTAAAGAGCAGCAGCTGTGGCCTGTTTTCACTAATATCTGACATGTTTTTTTGGCCACTTGCCAATTTGAGCTATACTCAGCTCTTCTTCCATCCTTCCTGTGCCTCCAGGATCCTTTGTAACTGCTACTTGAGACTCCAGTTTACTCCAAATCAATCCCTTTGGTTCCTTCCTCCCCTTAATGTGCAGGCATCCCACCCTAATTAATTAACCCAACACCAACTCAATTCAGGACCTTCCCACACTTTGCCCCTTCATGCAGCCCAGAGACATCAGCACATTCCTTACTTCATCACTTGTCAACTCCCTTTCTGTTAAAGACCAGTGTCCCCTTTCCCTGACCTGGCCTCTGATTTGATCTCACTTTAAAGTATCCCACTTTAAGAGACAGTAACAAATGCTGCCTTTTTCCTGTTTGGTTTGTTTATTCACATTCCCCCGACCTATTATAATTAAAGACCAAGTGACTTAGAAGAAGAGTCCAGGAAGATACTTTATGCATTTGATATGCAGATAAACTCAAAATTGGATTTGTAATAAAGCCTCACTAAATGTGTGACCTTGGGTGAGTTTCTTAGCTCTTGTCATTCATTCAAATCCTTATTGAGTACACATTACTATGCTAGGCTCCATTCTAAATGCTGGTGCTGCAATAAAAAAATAATAAAAATAAAAATACCTGCCTTTGGTGAAGCTTATGTTTTAGGGAGGGGAGATGACCATTAACAAATAGATGAGTTTAAAAATATGCATAGCTATCCAAGAAAAATATAAAGGATAGGAAGTACTGAAATTGGAAGTAGGAGGAAAGGTGGCTACTTGAAATGAGATAATTGGAACCACCCGATGGAATGTTTGACTATACCTAAGAAGATGAGAGAGTGAACCATGTGGATATGTGGGGGGAAAATATTCCCAGCAGAGAAAATAACAAGTGCAAAGGCCTTGAGACAGGAGGGCATCGCCCGGAGTGTTGAAGGACCAACAGAGAGACAGCTAGACTGGTGGAGAGCTGGCAAGTGGCAAGAAGTGATGTCAGAGTAACAAGGAACTAGGTCATGGAGGGCCTTGTATGTGATAATAAGGACTCCTGATTTTTCTTTGATAGAAAGGGAAGTCATTAGAGAATATCGATTGGAAGAGTTACATGATTTGTCTTAGCTCTTAAAAACCTCAACTGCTCTCTGTACGGTATCAGATGGGCACCAGATTTATGGGGGTGATAACTTTGTAAGTTACGTAAATGTCTAATCACTATGTTGTATACCTGAAACTAATATAATATCGTATGTCAACTATATTTGAAAAATAAAAAACTCAACGAATTTCTCTGTAAAATGGGAAAAATAATCAGAGCGGTTAAGGTCGGACTGCCTGCTCAGGTCCCAGTGCCACCACTTCCTAGCAGTGTGACTGTAAGCTAATTATCTAACCTTTCTAAGCCTCGATTTTCTCAGGTTAAGGTAGAGTTAATAGTAATTCCTATTTTGCAAGGTTGTTATGAAAACTAAATTACATAGTACATATCATCAAGGTGCTTACCACAGAGCCTAGCTCACGGAAAGCTCCAATAGTTGCTAATATTCTCAGGCTGGTGAGACTCAGGTGACATGATATATGTGGAGTACTTGGTACGTTGTTCAGTACAACGAGCACTTACAGGTCATCCAGCATTATCAACTACTAATTTGTTGACTGTTTTGAAATAACTGTGCATTCTAAAGTTTTATAATATCACCTTAAAAAGCAGAATAGCAAAATTCATAGACAATTTTCTGACGTCTCAGAGGATTGATATAGAATTGAGTGCTACTCTGTGCAAAGCACTCTACTAGGTGCTGGAAAGCCATATGAAAAAGAAATACATGTAGATATAGTTAGATGATAGATAATGATTGATAGATAGATAGATAGATAGATAGATAGATAGATAGATAAAAGATAGATAGATGATAGATAGATACTCTTGTCCTATCTTACATATGTATGTTAAAATATACATAATTTTTTAAAGGAGAAGAAAGAGTTAGTTGAGACAAGTTTCTATGTCTGCTGACCCCTGTTGTATGGGAAAAAAACTGGTCTCCTGAAAGAGAAAAAAAAATTTGAATTATCAACTCTCTGGTCACATCCCACAACTGGACTCTATCTACTCTTGTGCATTGCAGTGGTTCACACCTTTGGCTGCAGTTGGGATTTTAGAGGCCTAGTGGTTCTTCGCAGCCCTGCTCCATTATCCAAAAGTTATGTGGCACATACCTCATTTCTTTCCTAGGACTTACAACGCCACATTCTGAGGGGGTGGATCTCATCTTCCTCTCCCTTGCCCACCACCCGCACAGGCATGCGCGCACACACACACACATACACATACACACTCCCAAAACAAACTCGAATCCCTAAAGCAAAGATCTCTTTTAAAGCTCCAATAACACATCTCCTAATGTGGTTTTAATAGCCCCTCACAAGAAGAAAGAAAACGTTAATGTAGAAGCCTGCAGTAAAGTGAGTCCTGATTCTTTCCTGCACTTCACACATCACTTTCTCAAAAGGCAGACAAAATTTTATGTTTTTATCCTCATTTCACCTAATAAAAAAACCAAGGATATCCTCTTAAAATTGAGTGGGAAATTAGCCTTGTCTTATTGTTACTTTTTTTTTAAATATGCCATTTGGCACAGGACCAGGTAATGTTTTTAAATGACATAACCATCAAAAATATGTAGTTTAAAATGAAAATAAGGTTAAACTCTAAATACAGTTTTATCTTTCAAGCAATACAATAGTTGCAGCATGGTGCAATTAAAACAGCTTCTTATTAGACTTCTGATCTTCTATTATTTATTTTCTTCCTTTTTAGCCTACTAATTTTGGTACCCTGCTTAGAAATCTGTCTTCATCTGTGGAGGAAACCAGCCCTAATTCCGCCTAACCAAAGCTGGTGCTCTAGAATTTTTCCATGCTGACTTTTCCTCTAGTAGTGATCAGTTGCACTAACAATCGATTATACTCTTTTGCTGTATTTTAATGGGTGACATTTAGACCTTAATGAGACAGAGATGCATGTAGAATAATATGCAAATCATCAAGAAATTTCATGTGAGCTTTTTTTTTTTTTTTTTTTTTTTTTTAATACAACCTTAGGAAGGGCACAGTTAGAAATCTTAACTTCAGAGGCACTTTACTCCTAGATATATTCCATTTTGTTTATGCAGAGGCTTGACCTTCCTTGCAGGCATAAGTGGGAAAAAGAAAACATATAAGACAAGTGCTTCAGTTGTCTCTCCTCCCAGCTGATTTGATAAAACTTGAGAAGAAAATGTGGCCTCTTTAGGTCTCATGCAAGGACCAGTCTGCTCCATTTTTCCTAGTACACTTACACCCCATGAGTGAGGTATAGGGAAGGGGATTAAGGTAGGGACTTTAACTTTAACAGCCTCTTGCCTTCTAGTTTAAATAGTCTCTTTTGCATAAATACCATGAGCTCCTGGGTTAGGAGTTTGGAGGTTAGGGATTTGGCTTTGATAGGGAAGGAGCTGTCTTGTATCGCTGACAGGCACCTTTGTGCTCTTTCTGGCTCCTTGTGCCCAGGTACCACTGACTCGTTCTCTCTGTGGAGTCGGGGCTTGGTGGGGGCTCCCCGCCTCTGAGCTTCCTGAGGTCCCCCAGGACTCCATGACAGCACCTCTTCCTGGGCTACAGCCGCCACTGCCCTCCTGTTACTAGCTCTCTCACAAGTCTAAGAGACCTCTGACCTGGAACTTCCACCCAGGAGAAAGATTGGGACACAGGTGTCCTGTTCGCTTGCTCCCTTTGTCCTCCCCCCTTCCTCCAAGGATGGAAGGAGTTTTTTCCCCTTCTTGACAAAATCTGACATTACCCCACTTCCAAGCGGCTTCCATCAGCCTCCTTCTTGGATCCATTAAAGAGCAAGGAGAAAAAATTTGGCTAACCAATAAGGAAACATTAATTGAGAAGTATTTACAAAGCATCACACCTGTTTGCATGAATAGAATACTGATCATCTGTATTGCGATGTCACTGGTTATAGGTCTTTCTTCTCCACTAAGCTGGGAGCACCTTGAGAACAGGGCTGCTTCTATTCTATCTTTGAATTCTCAAAAGCTGCAACATACAGCCCAGAACTTGGCACAGAGTCATTCTATGATTGATAAATAATGATCTAAGTCAAGATCTGGGCGAGAGTTATCATTTTTGTGTTTCTACTTTTGTTTGAATTTGACCCTATAATTGAAAATGCAGCAAATATTTACTATCTTGTTGAAAATTTTTATATCATACCCCCATGCAAATGTACATACAAATATTAGTAATATTGTACTAGCTAAAGCATCTATTTCTTGATTTGTTACAGTGGAAGTTTATTGTCTTACAGTTTTAAAGGCTAGAAGTTTGGAATGAAGGTGTTGGCAAGGCCTAGGTTGCAATCAAGGTCAGAAAGCCTAGGGGAGGATCCTTCTTTGCTATTTCAGGCTTCTGGTAATTGCCAGCAATCCTTGCCACTCCTTGTCTTGTGGCTTCATAACTCCAAACTCTGCCTCCACCATCATATGGCCATCTATCTTCTGTTTCTGTGTTCGATTAGCCTTAGTCTTATAAGGGCATAAGTCATTGGATTATGGCCCGCCCTTATCCAGAATGACCATATCTTAACTTGATTACATCTGCAAAGACCCTATTTTTAAATAAGGTCATATTCACAGATTCTGGATAGACATGAATTGGGGGAAAAGAACATTCATCCCAGTACAACAATTATATTTGGAAATTTTTAACACTCCAGTTTTGGTAATTGACAGAATGAGTAGACAGATATCAATAAGGAAGTATTAATCAATTTGACCTAATTGACATATATAGAATACTATAACTAACAATGGCAGACAGTATACTCTTTTCATGTGTACCTAAAACACTCACTAAAATGGGCCACATAAAAATCAAATGGCAATCAATTCCAAAGGATCGAAGTCATACACAGTATGTTTTCTAGTGAAAAATGGAATTAAAACAGAAATCTATTAACAAAAGATATATAACCTCCCCCAAAAAATCTAAAAATTATGAACACACTAAATAACACGCTTCTAAGTAATTTTGAAATTATATAACAGGCTTCTAAATTTCTTCTTGTCCAAAGAAGGAGTTATAAGGAAAATTAGAAACATCTTAAACTGAATGTCTAAAGAAATCAAGGACTTAACATTCATTTTTTTTTTACAAACTTACCTAGAAAATTGGCATCTTATGAACATTTGAAATAAAAGACTAGGGATGAGCACTGTTAAAGAGATGAAAATAAGATAGTCTCTCCCAACAGCTGCAGTTAGATAAACTAGCTGTCAACTGTTTGTTTTAACATATGATTTTATTTTATTAAAATCTTGATTCCTAAAATTTAACATATCTACCTGCATCCTATAAGATTAAACATTCCCTTAGAAACAATCAAGATTTTCATGCTCTTAACTACTTGGGGAGATTTTAAAGAAAGTTTTTTTTTTTTAAGACTAAATATATGTATATTCTATAGCATACATTTTCATACATACATATTCTATATCACATATAAAATATGTCCAATTGTTCCAGGGGTTTCTAACCTGTGCTCTATGAGCCTACAGGCATGATAAGCCTTACTGAATGTTCAATTTTTTTCCCCAAATATTTCTGTGAAGAGGGGTCTATACCTTTCATTAGATTCTTAGAGGAATTTATGAACCCAAACTTTAGGAAACAATTTTGGAGATTAAAATGTATTTCAATGCTATATCTCTTCCCTCTAGTGACTTGTTAGTGTCTTGCTCTGCTATTGACTTTTTGGATGTCCATGTAGAAAACATTGCAAAACACTGAGACTAATCCTTTTAACGCAAAGAATGACCAGATGTGATAACATAACACAGCCCTGTTTAAAACTCTTGACTTGTTTAAAATTTAAGTAGCATTACATCTCTACAGAACTGGCTTAGAATAAGCATGGAAACAGCCTTTGTGCTGTCTATGAGGCCAAAAAAATAAATGCAACTCTGCACATTTTTTATTTGAAAGCATTCACAAATGACATGCAAGGCATAAACGCTGGCCAAAAGCCGCACTAAGCATTGTTAAAAAACACTGTACGTTTTTAAGCCAAAAACTACTAAGGAATCAGTTCTTCATTTCTTAATTATTAAATTAGGAATAATACCAGGAAAAAAAAATATGTCTAAAGGAATGGATTTAAGTACTGCCTTTCAGTTTAATCATCATGACAACTTTTTAAAATCCAAACAAAATTGATCTACAGCCTATGTAAAGAGTCTTACAGGACTTGAGAAGACTCTTCTACTTAGATTAATAAGAAACTTGCACTAGAGGAAGCTCGGTGAGATGTTGAGAAGTGAAATTAATGAAATAGAAGTGTACTAGGAGGAATGATTCTACACACATGTTCTGAATGCTTCTGCTGAGATGAATGTTTTCCTGTAAATAAAACTGGTTATCATCGAGTTCAGGTCAAATAATGCAGCTATAAAGATGAATCTACGATAAGCAAGGTATTTTGTCATTCAGAGCCAACATATGAGAGTTATACTAGAAAAATATTAAATAAGCAAAAATATTTTGGATTCTCTATAACATGTGTAAAATTTTTAACCTTTGTGACGAAGGATAATGAAACCTCAAAACAAATCCAAAATTTCAGTGTCTTCAATGTGTAAGTGTCAGCATTATAAAGTGTGAAAACACATATACATTATTTGAATATATGGCTCTCCTCTGTCTCTGAGTAAAATGTTCTACCACTCACCCTTAATTAAGATGCTAACGTATGTCTTGGAACCCACTTCCATCTTAGAAGGTTTGATAAGCTGTACATGAGTAGGTATCTCTAAATAATCTTGATAATTTGATTTCAGAAGAGGATAGTCTGGAAATGACATCACAACTAAAGTATCCTCTTGAATCACAAAAGTCAAGATTTAGCAATGCATTTTTCACATTATGTGCTTTGCTTCATGGTGCTTTCAGAGGTGTAGTTAATTTATTAATAATTATAAAAATAAATGAGTGGAAGATTTATGAGTCCAGGAAACAAAGCCCTTCCGAGGCAGTGTCATCATCTCCTGCTGTCTGAAATTGGTCCCAGGAACATCCAGAAGACGACGTCATAACCTCTGATGCTTTCTCTTCCCTGATCATCCACGTCATAGAATTAGCAAACCCACACTCTCAAACCATATTTCCTAACTTAGAAATGGTGTTTGACAATCCTAAATGTTATCAATGAGGAATCACACCCTCACAAAATAACAATTTTTGACCAGTATATAGAAGTCGTAAACTCAAAGGTCTACAGGGCCAGGTCATTCCCATGAGGTCAATGGAGAACAAAATGTGTGTCCCTCATAAAATGGGCAATAACCAACTGATAGGTCAACTTACTAAAAGAACACCAAGCATGACTTTTTAAGGTTATTTTCAAAACAACATAGATATCTGATTTTCATATGTGACTACTCCTGATTGCTAAATATGTACAAAATTCCAATTTTTTAAGCATTGTGTAAGCCTACAAGCCTGAAATGACAGCAAACATTTTACAAGTATGTGACCTCTGGAATAAGACTTCTTAACACCATCATTGGCCACGTAAACTTAGACCAGTGATTTCATCTGTAGGATGGATGATAAGGCTGCCTTAGTAATGACCCCTGGGGTCCTTTGTAGGATGTACATCCATGGATTCTGAGTTATAATCCTTTCCACATCCAGTACCAGCTCTCAGACAAGAGGGTGGCTTCTGATCCCACCACTAAACAAAGGATCAAGTATACTTCAATCTATCAAGACCCAGTGTGACTAGCTTTCTGTATTCAATTCCACAAAACTGATTTTTTTAATTTAATGTAAAAAAATACTTTATGCTTCTAATTATAAAATCAACTAAGATTCACTGTAGAAAAATTAGAAAATACAGATACATGAAGGTAAATCTTCTTAAACCATTCATAGTACCACTAAGTACATAAGTACCTCTTTTTAAATCTTTCTACATGTATATATTTCTTATCAAAATGGCATCATACCAAATGTACTCTTTTGTAGACTGTCTTTTGTACTTAATATACTTATTTAAGATATAGCAAGTCTTTAAAAGAGTATAAATGCAATTCTTGACATAAAATTAATTTCAATTCACTTCATACAAAATAAGCACAAAATATCCAATTTGTTAAAAGTACAGTGTTGAGAATCAAAAAATGTATATGTACGAAAGAAAACAAAATGCAAAGCAAACTTTCCCCAAAATAACAGTTGTCCTCAAATCACTCGCCAATTTTAAGATAAAATTTTTAAATGTTGAGAAATCTAGAATTATTACTCTCTAATAATAAAACCTTAGAAATCTAAAGTGAAATAGATCAAAATATAATTGTCATATCATGTGGGATATTATTTAGATGTAAGAACAAAATATTAAAGAATATAAGTCATTAGTCTGAATAATGAATCTAGAGAGAATGGAGATGTGAAAAGGAAGAGGATAACTGCAACCAACTCTGAAAATTCTATAATACATATGTAATTAGAACAAGGAAAATATAGTTCACATGTATTGTTGTAATAAATGTAGTTATGTATTACATGTTAATATGTTAAGTATATGTTAATTATAAGGAAAGTGCCAAGTATTTTGAACTTTCTTCACTTAATTTCTTGCTAATTAAAACTAATATAACATTTTAAAAAGTAATTTGGGATTCAGCAGTGGTACAATTTCTGTTCACATTTTTCTAGAAGATGCTAATTGGTAGAATAAATTACCAGTAGACAAGTCAGAGCAAAGAAATAAGAAATCAACATTCTAGAAGGTTATAGCTTTGTTGAGTCTCTCTCTATTTTTTGCCCTTCTCTTAACAAAAACAAACAAACAAACAAACAAAGAATATATTACAAAAGCACATAGTTAAGAGCAGAAGAGTTATGAAACAAATGTGAAAAAATTCATATAATATAGCTAGACAGTGAAATGTTTTTCTTAGAAAAAAATTCTCTCTTTGTCAGCAGTTCTAAATACTAAAACAGATTTTCTTTCCAAATAAATGTTCTTTTTAGATATGATTTCTTTAAAAGCAAAAATTGCAGAAAACATGTATTAGTGGAGTTGATATGTTCAATAGCCTCATAGTTATCTCTCAAAGTCGAGTGAACCAATATCGGATTCTATCAATTTAACCAAAAAACAAAAACGAAAAACAGAAAACCTATTAAAGATGTTGTGTTACTTGTCTTATACTAATATTCAGAAATTATTAGGCTCACCTAATGTTGACATAGTTTCACATATTTTCATTTGCTTCCTATATACAAACCACTAATAAATCTCCCTGTTAAGCATATTGTTCCCCATTTCTGAGATTAAATACATTAATTTTATGAAATTATCTTGCAATACCGATGCTCCCTTTTTCCAACCCACATATTCTAATAAAAATTTAACAAGAAAATTTTAAAACATCTCATCAACATTGTTTCTACAAAGTAACTGTTAGTTATAAACAGTCTTTTATGTCTCAAGTTGATTTAAATACTTCAAAGACTTGGTCTAAAGACACTAAATCCAGGTTTCTCTCATGTATTTTCTAAAACTTGGTATTTTAAGTTTAATGATAAAAAATTTTTTTAAAGTAATTTGTTATGCACTGGAAAAATTTAAACTGATCTCATCCTGAGAAACAAATATTTCTGGAATTTTCATGTTATCAGTTCTTTTCTTTTGAAAAGACAAAAAAAAAATCCAGTTCTGTTTCACTATTTTTATGCAAACATCTTCAAACTTATTTAAAGAAACAATGCATCTCATCTGCCTATAGCACTGTATATTAACATATTTGATGCATGTTATAAAACCAGATTCCTCACAACCTAGTTCTTGTCTATGGACTTCTTGGTTACTCTTCTTATCAGGAAAGATTCTGATCTGTTTTCTTTTAGTATATCCTATGGGTCAGTGGCAAGAAAAAACAAACAAAGACCAACTTGAATTATTGGAAGTTTGTGCAAATATTAACCACTAGACTCATACTGATGTAAATTGCTCAGCTAATGTTCAGTGATACATAGATTTTAAAAATTCTGACTTGAATAATTTATAAAAGCATGCAAAATGTGCAAAATGATATTTATTTTAACCTAACAGTCATGATGTATGTTTTTTCCTCTAAGCTTTAGGTGATAATGTAAACAAGGCTTACCCTGGCAGGTTTGGGTTATTTGAAATAAAAGAAATCACAATTTTTGATGGCAGTAGTTTTTATTTTATAAGATAGCTTTGGTTGGACCAAATAGATAATCCTCAGCTTTCTACTCTTCTTTCTACTAGTAAGAAAGAACTATATGGAAAATCATTTATCATTTTTTGTTTTAGCATGAATTTGAAATTTTTACAAACAAGAACATGAATAGTTTTTTAAAGGCTTATCTCCTCCAAAATAAAATCAATGTATAGCTCCTACCACTGGCTAGACTTATTCTCGGTTTTGAAACTGGAGCATAAAAGAAGCAAATGTTTATCTATTTGTTCTATTTGTTATAATGCCAACTCTGCCTATTTATGCAAAGTGACAGAAGCTTAAAGAAGCATTCATTTACATACCTATTTTGCCGAATAAAATGTCTAACCTTCCTATCATATGTGTAATACACAGGAAGTGGTAAGTGCTCAACTGGACATTGAAAGATCATCTATAGAAAAGATAGCCAGCCTTATTATGAGATTTACTCAGAACCGACTTATGGTTCTGTATTAGTCTTTGCTTTGTACTTTCTGCATTTTAAATATTTTCCTAAACGCATGAAATGCACCTATTAAAAAGAAGAAAATTTGAATCATGATTTCTAAAGTCTCAAGAATGTCCGCAGACGAAACACCCTCAATTTCCTGGTCCAGCTCTCAAAAACACAGAGATATTAATAAAAACAAAAAGGAAGAGATTTCTCGCCCCTCAGAAGAAAAAAATGTGTTGTTGATATTTTGTACTGATCGTTGCTAAAAGAACACTGTACTTACAGTGAAAACTGAATTTATTCTGTCGCCTATTACAAAATTAACATCTTAATAATTTTCTTTTTTTTATTTTATATTAATAATCCTAAAGAAGAAAATTTCTTTTGAGCACTTGCATGGCTAGTTTTGTTAGTTATTAGAAAGTAGCAAGTTTAAATTATTTTATATCCCTTTCTCTTGCTTTCTCTCTCTCTCTCTCTCTCTCTCTCTCTCTCACACACACACACACACACACACACACACCACTCCAAGAGTTGTATATCTGGGCACACAGTAATTATTCAAGCAATCATCGAAGTTTACTGGACAGTCATGGTGTTAGTTAGGCTGTGACACTCTACCTGTGACACTTCAACTCATGAAGTTACACAAATAATACTTTTTACAGTCCAGGGCCTGCCCCATAACACTAAGAGTACAGGTTCCTAAGATTGGAGATCAGTGTTGATACCCCAGTCGCTTTGTCATTTTCTGCATTTCTTCATGATCCAGCCCTCTATTAATCAACAGAAAATTTCCAAAAGACATATAAACATTTTTAAATTCCCAATAAGATGCATGCTAATTTTCCAATTACCATTCATCCTCTATTCCTCAGAACATGATCCTTGACAACCTATGACAAAGCAGCCCAAACTGTTTAACTGCCCAGATAGTAACATGTAACTAGTATTCTTATAGTAGGAGGCAAGAGAAAAGGTGACAAGTATCCTTAGAATAAAATGCAAATAACATAATTAGATTGACAAAGGCCATGAGAAATTTCTCCTTCCCTCTTAGATAGACAAAAGATGTCTAGATTTTAGAATGTATTCATTCTATCATTCCTTCTCTTATATATTCACTTAGCTTTGTCTCTTTTAACTGGGAGTCAGTAGGCAGTCTATATAACGGTTATAAGGAGTTTTTTGTGTGCAACCAATGTCAATCTATCTATAATAAAGACAGCTTTTCAGGGGGCCACTTGTTCTTTAACATGTAAATTATACAAATTTACATATTAAATTTATATATAAATATATTAATTATACAAATTTACATAGTTATAAATTTGTATATAATTAAGAAGATAAACACATACAGGTACAAGGATTATTTATTTCTGTCCAGGAAAAGAGTTAGGTCTCATTTATCAGAGAATCATTCAGTAATTAAGAATCCTATGCCTAGACTACCCGAGCACATCAAATAGTTTTAACATTATTCATTGTGCCAAAGCACCATCCTACAGTGTTAGCACCCAAATATGTTTTGTCCTATGCAGAGCACACTTGAAACCAAGCTTTACAAAGCTCAAGAGGATATTTACTGTGCGGGGTCTCTTTTGAAATGCTAAAGCGGGAATTAAAAGGGGATCTAAAACATTGGCCAATTAAGTCAGTTGAGTGGGATGTCTTCATCTGAACACCATACCCCAGGAGTTCATGCTGCCATGTCTAAAACATTCTCAGACCACTCACCTCACTCAATTCCAAAGTCACTTCCTGCCTATACAAATATTTTAAAAGGGACTTTAGGGATGTATTTTAAATGGGACTTAGGGATATTGTGTCTGGGTTTAAAACATGGATGCATTTAATCAAAATGACATAGGAGATAAAGGAAACTAGAAAGCCCTGAAGTCTTGTTGAATCTCATTGCATTAACTACATCTCACATAGCTCAGGCAAACCTGTGGTTTGTTGTTTTTTGTTTTGTTTTTTTTTTTCCAAATGAACTATAATCCTAGATCTGGACTGCTGAGGTTATAAAAGACTCAATGACATTTTGGAGGAGATTATGATTTTAACACTACTACCATAGCTGAGCCTGAATAACTAGAATCTACCGCTTTAAAACTTCCTCTTGCAAATCGAATGAGGTCTATTTTATTTTCTTTGAAACATCATATACATTGAGATTTTTGCAAAAGTGTTGCTGATGCTATCAAAGTAGATTTTCTTTTTCTGAATTATCTACAATAGTTAACTATTATTAACTATGTAGCAATGACCACCAGTTCTATAATTCACTTTGTACAACATAAACCTCAATTTCTGTTGGAATTAGATTAGTTATATGGTTTCTCGACAGAATCGACTACATTTCAAAGACAGTCAATTGTTGCAGGCTACAGACTATGTGACTCATGATTTTTGAGTTCTAAAATGGTCCCAGGTATTCTAGGAAGTGATAAATAAATCTATATAATAAATCTATGCAATAAATAATATCCTAAAGTAAAAAGACTTGATGCTGCTTGGAAGTTATATTTAAATATGTTATACAAGTTTAATCTCTCTCAAATTATACCCAATTCAAAAGTGGTCCAGTTTTGAACAGTATTATAACTATTTTAATGGGGAGAATATAAATCCTTAGCTATATTAAAAAATAAAAGAAACTCATTGACATAGCAATATCAGCACTGTATTCACAGACAATCAATGTTGAATGAAAAATGACCCTTTTTAAACAGAGAACATACACTAGTGGCTAACAGCTGTTCATACTATCTAATATCATGCCCTGTGTTCTTTTTAGAGTTCTACTTTGGAAACAATAAATGTTTTAAAATATGTGTTGGAGCCAGATTCATCACATTTGCTAGGTAGAATGTCCTAAGTATTCTACCTATTCCATTAGAGATCCAAATAAACTTACAATCATAGAAGTCAAATATTTACTGATAAAACCAAACTAAAGAAGTTCTGCTTACCAATTAAAAAAAGCATATCAACTAAAGTATAAAATTCTGTGGAAATATAAGAATTACAATAGCAAGCAAGTGTCCAAGAGTTTAGAGTTTGAAGTGTCAATAAAAGAAAAAATATCATCCAAATTGTACCAAATGGAAAGCCCATATATAAAGGTAACTGATTCTTAATAATTAAATATAGCTTAATTTGGTTAACTTTATTAATTTGCTTATCTGCAACTAAAAAGAATTTTTTCTCTTTTCCAGATGACTTTATTCCAACTAGTTCAAATAAATAGACAAATTAAACAACTTCTTATTCTTACAGTTCTTCTAAGAGATAAATTATATGCATATATCAGGGAAAACCATTTACAACCTGGGTAATAGACAGCAAAACTTAGGTTAGAATTTTATTTCTTTCAGCAAAGAGCGCAACTTTTCATACTATCACATGGACATACAGCTCAAGCAATGCTTGGAACTATGTACAACCAACACAGATTTGGAGTGCAAAATCTTGTATACAAGTATCTGTAGCAGTATTATTCATAAAAGTCCAAAATAATGGAAACAACCCAATCACCTGTCATCTGATAAATGGATAAATAAAATATGATATATCCATGCAATGGCATATTATTCAACCGTATAAAGGAATGAAGTACCCATAAATGCTGCAACATGAATGAACTTCAAGGACATTATGCTAAATAAAAGAAGCTAGTTGCAAAAGACCATGAATTATATGATTCCATTCACATGAAATGTCCAGAATAGGCAAATCTATAAGACAAAGTATGTTAGTGGTTGCCTAGAGCTGGGGTGGAAGGAGGGCAGGGGAGTGACTGGTAATGGCCACAGGGTTTCTCTATAGTGGAAGAGGGTTAAAATATTTTAAATTAGACTGTAGTAATGTTTGCACACTACTGTGAATATACTAAAGAATTTTTAATTGTATATTCTAAATGAGTAAATTGTATGGTATGTGAATTCTATCTCAATAAAATTGTTTTTCAAAAAGCATAAGAAAGGTTTGAATAATTAAGCTTAGATTTGTTATTTGGAAGCACAATAATTACTTGTTTTTGTACACAAGTCAGATTCACTTAAAAATTACTGGTGGCTCTCTCTATATATCTATGTATTTTTTATAATGTAATTCCTATATTTCAAAACTACTTTAAGGAGGTATTTTATCTCCCTTTTTAAAAAAAATCTGAGAATGTTACAAAGTGGAACAGACTTTTTTAAAAATTATGTCAAGGGAAGATAATCGAAAGTGATATAACCATCACAATTGGAATTAAATCCTTGTTTTTACCTTAATCTTTTATTCTCCATTTCTTTGTTGTTGTTCTAATACTACAATAATTTGCCTCAGCTTTACCAAAATAAAGCTTCGTTTTTATGCTTTTCAGCATTAACCTAAAGCTAGTCACTTATTTAGCTTGAGTGTTGTCAAACAATGATTATTTTCAGATAATTTAATAATATCTAAAACATCATTGTTATGCTCTGTCAACCGCCACAAAACTCTGGAATGACAAAAGAAAATTCAATTGGTTAACTAACCTTGCACAATTTAACTGTTAGATAAATTCTATAATGGACAACTCAGAAATCTAATTTGGTAATCCTGCAAACTCCCTCCGACCCCTATTCTCTCCTCCCATCTAGCTCTAATTTGTAGAGTATTTCATATACTCTCCTTGGTAGTCTCCTTAAAAATCACCCTTGTTTTCCTAGAACCTACAAGATACTGTCGTTAAGTTAAATTTTTCTTGTGCTGATATTTTCTGCCATTTCTTTTGGCAGGAAACAAACTGGAAAACTTTATAAACAAGAAAGGGCTCAAGAAACAAAACTTATGTGTCACCCTTGGCACCACCAAAAGCTCCAAATCTCTGAAATGTGGCAGATCTGTTCCCACAGGAAGACCTTACTCTCTCCCAGTGTATTCCTATTCATTGTTTTTAATCACTGTTTAAACTTCATCTCTGACTAACAAATTAGGGAAGATCCTTTAAAACTGATTTATAAAACGGGAAAACTCTCTGTTCAACAGTTACAGTTATTCATGACGATGAGAGCGATGCCACAGTAGAAAGTAAACATGTGAATCAAGGATCTTGACTGAAAATTGCACCACACCCAGCCAAGCTAAAAACCTCAAAATGTCCTAGGTAAAAGGGAAGTTGGAATAATGTATTTGCATAGGCTTTCCTCTCTAGCTTAATCAACCAAAACGAGTTCTCTGAGCACTTATTGAGAACCCTGAGCCCTGCTCAGCAGCACAAAGGCAGGGCCAAACAGAAACTAACTTCAGAAGCACCCTTTCTTCTTTGACAGACAGCAATTTTCAAGTGAATTGTCAAATAAAATCACCTGCAAGTGTTCATCATCCTACCATATACTTTCTTTTCAACATTTTATAAAGCTCTAGAGCTCTGCACAATCGTCATATGCATACCAAGCAGTAAAAGTTTTAAAGAATGAGATATTATATAAGAAAATTAAATAAGAAAATCAATAGCAGTCAAAAACATTTTATTAGTTGACTATTAGGTTCTGCCTTTGCGAAAAGAAATGTTATAATAACGTTTTTATTTGTTCAAGTAAAATCTGCCTGATGTTCTCACTATAGTTTGGGAAAAGAAAGTCCATATCCCCTTATATTTATCGTTTTTCAAACGTAGCTTGGATTCTTCATGAACAATTCTCTTTCACATGAAAAGTAAATGATATCTGCAAATAAGTTTATTGCAAAATTATGTTACCTACTAAATCTTTCAATGGTATATGGGCTATCACCAAAATAAAATGAGTGAGATTTGCTGCTTTCCTCCGATTTCTTTTTTTTTTTTTTAACTTCAATAATGTTCTTTTAGAAGCAAATGGAATATCGGTTTTTCTTTAGACATTCTGAGGTTTGCTTGAAGACCTGCTGGATGGATGGATCCTTTTACAAAAGCTACCTGTGGGTCCATCCTGAGCCTCACATTAATTTCACAGATGCCAAGAATCCAGGGCTACACGGAGCAAATGCGGGCAGAGCTGGGCGAGCAACGTGTAAGATAGCAATCATCGGGTCTATTACCGTGGTTCCAAATGGTCCAGGCCGGCACTCAGGATTCTCAGTAATTCCCTGTGTTAGCTCTCGATAAGCGACAAGTTGATGGGGTAAAAGGTGGGGAGGAAAGTGACCCTGGAAGCGGAGTGTTGGTTTTACACCCGCTGGGTATCTGTTACAAGTGTATTTCCTCTGGCGCCAGCAGGTATTTCCAGCAAGCATCCACAGGGATCCCCGAGGGGAAGGATGGAAGTGGGGAAAACAGAACAGTACGTTTGGGGATCAAAGCTTTAAAGATCTCGAAGGAAATCGCCAAGATCCGGACTGCTTGGCCCAAAGGCTTCAAGTAGGATGCCGAAGACATTTCGAATTTCTGAGGCTTAAACCTGCAGGGGAAGGGGGCGGAAAAGTAGGGAGTAAATAAGATCCCAGAGGCCACATCTTCGCACCGGGGCAACGAGGTAAAACCAGAGAAGATGAGAGGCTTTGCCCTGGCTCTGTAACTTGAGGACCCCAGAGGGCAACTCCGGCCTGCAGATTGTGCCAGCGTGCTGCGAGCACACCCAGTGGCCCCACGTCGCAGGAAAGGAGGCCGAGGCTCCGGGACCGGCCACGGTCCGGACGTGCGCGCAGAGGCCGCGGCCAGGCTTCCCTGGAGGTCTAGGAGGGAGAACCATTAAAGCTCGGCTGCCTGCTGAAGCGCTCAGCAAAAGTGACTGCGATTTATTTGGATTAGTCACTATAAAGGTCTGGGGAGACAGCTATTTATCCGATGCGGGGCCTTGACAAATTGACTGGACAGTGCAAGAGAGGACAGTCCCTCTGACCTCGGGCCGTGCTGGGGCGGAAAGCAGGATCCTCCCACCTGCTCCTGATCCAAAGGGGCGCGCGCTGGCGCAGGGAAGCGCGTCTCCACCTGCGGCGGGGCGGCGGACCCTGCCCGCCAGGATGCCCTCTCTTGGCTGGAGTATTCGGGCTGCTGCCTGGAGGCCCTTCAGAGATTTTCGCTCACTGGCGACACCTTCTCACCAGGTTCCAGGAAGGTCATCAAATCTGCGATCTGGCCGGGTTGCCCTACAGGTGACCTACACTGGAGGGTCCACCTTGCTAAAAATCATTTTGTCTGGCAGCACCCGGGTCATATATCAGAGAGATCGTTTAGAAGTCTTTATTTTTTTTTTTAAGCACTGACAAATGATAGAACCTGAAATTTAATTCCACTTAATATGGAATGCGACCATAATATACTTACTGGTTCTTAATTGAAAATGACTTAGACCTTGGTGTCTGCAGTAGACCCTCTACAACAGCCTACAATCCTTGCTTTTACGTCTCATACACCTAACGAGAAAAGGACAGACCACCGCCAAATTCATTTTTTCCTACATTTCTGAACTTAATTTCTCCTAATTTTTTCTGTTATTAATATATAGAGCTACGTATGTTACAGTTCTTTAGAAAGACATTTATACTAAATACTAACCAACAAA
Source organism: Rousettus aegyptiacus (assembly GCF_014176215.1). Lineage (NCBI taxonomy): Eukaryota > Metazoa > Chordata > Mammalia > Chiroptera > Pteropodidae > Rousettus > Rousettus aegyptiacus. Next base: position 162,398,493 of record NW_023416284.1, read on the forward strand.
AATAAATAGGTGAATTTCTGTTTTGAAATGCAACCAAAAAGAATTTTTCCCCCACAGTATATTACTTTTAATGAAACTTATTGTTGCCTCGAGTTTAAGGCCAATGCTGTATCATCAGATAATGCAAAGATGTAAGGCTAGATACTTAATATGTAATTTTGAACAGGAACTCGAACTATTAGTAACAAATAAACCTGATCACTTTGCTTTCAGGATCTAAAACGGCCCTTTTTGGACAATCAGTTAAAAAAAAAAAAGTCTTTGCATCAAGTGGCGATGTTGATTTCTTTCATTGTTTGCCTATATTTTGGTTAAAGAAAAACTTGAGACTGGGAGAGTAATTTGAATAAATTCTTTCTTTTTCAGTAAAAGAAATCGGATCCTTTCAGTTAAAAAGATGAAAGTTCAGTATGGCCAGAAGATGAGGGTTTTACCCCTTTTGATGGAGACTATTTGAACCTGAAAATTTTGCGTGACTATCTATCTTGCTAAAAGTCAGGGCGAGATAAAGTGTAATCTGGCTCTGATTTCTGCTGGAAAGAAAACATTGAAATGACTGCTCATTTATCACTGTGCCCACCCTCCCCCTCTTCCACCCTGGTTTAATTGACAATGTAACACCGAGCTGTTTGTGTCTTCTCTTGACTGTTGGAAATGAAACCAACCCCGCTGAAGGGAGAGGTCTAAATTATCGGGTTTAGCACGTAAAGAAATTGTAAGGAAAAAAGTACAATAAACAGTCATAAAAACACTACTATCACCAAGAGCGCTGGAGAACCATCCAAATTCTGTGATTATTTCCTCAGGTTTTTATTTTGTTTTTTGTTTTTTGTTTTTTTCTTGTCAGGCTGCTTGCTTAATTTGCATATAGAGATCCTTTGATCAGATAGATCATTTATTTCCAGACCGGATAGTTATTTTAGCCTAATACACATAGCATTTATTTCCTCTAAAGAGATGCTTAAAATCACAAAAGAAAAGTCACTATGCATATATAATAAAATTCAGTCTCAACAGTAATCATTTATTTAATAAAGCAATAATAAGATCTTTTTCCAAAGGTCTGATCAGAATTTCTTTAAGTGGGAATACCCAGTTTTGACAAGAATCCAGTGAAACAGCTACTCTCAAATACTGCTTGAGAATGTGTAAATTAGAACAACCTATGAACATGCAAAAGACATTTTAAAGATTGTACCTTTTAACTTAGTAATTCTACCTTGGTGAATTTATTCAATGGAAAGAATTAAGGATATGTGCAAAGATTTTACTTAAGGAGAACATTCATGATAACAAAAAAAAAAAATAAAACAAACTGGAAACAAATATATACAACATGAAACTCATTTTTCCATTCAATTATGGCATTTAAAAAATGTTAATAATGTAAGATAACAAAATGGATTGTTATAAAATATAATTCATTTTTGGTAAAAAATATATTCATTGTAAAGATTTGGGAAGATATATGTGACAGTGGTTTATCACAGGATAGCGGTATCCTATCTTTTTGTTCAAGTTTTATTATGTACATATATATACACTTTAAAATACAAACACATTATGCAATGGAAAGTAAGTCTTCCCTTTCATATCATCTGTCCCTGTTGGTATTTGAGTTGTTTGGTTTGTTCATGTAGGTTTGTGTCATTCTTAAACAGTTTTTAAAAAAGAGTCCCTGTTCTATCATGTTTTTAAATTTTTTTCTTATTCAAAACCTGTCTTTGGATTTTGTTTATGTTTAAAATGTATACATAAGCACATTTATCAGTCTTTTCTTTCATAGCTTTCAGGTTTTAGTTTTCTTGGAAAGCCTCTTTCTTACACACACACACACACACACACACACATGCACACACATGCACACACTTCATTTTTTTATAGTTTCTCACTTTTCTTCTAGTAGTTTTATAGATTTATTTTTTACTTTTAAATCTTTTGTCTGTTTAAAATTTATTAGGGTTCAAGTAGTGAAATAGAGATATAGCTTATTTGTCCTAACACAGTTTATTAAAGAATGTATTTTTTCATGGATCCAAAATATCACATTTTCCAGAAGTTAAATTTTCATTTAATATCTGGCTCCAAACCTAACTGTGCTATTCTGCCCTCATAGGTACCCATTTCCCTCCAGTAGCCAGTTCACTGAAAGGCAGGAGCCACAATAAATTAAGGAATACTTTCTACTTAAAACCTGTCCATTTGATAGTCAACAAACTCAATTCTTTTATTTGGAGCACAAATTTAAATCTATAAAATAATTTAAGTTATATAAATGCCTAAGTTCAAAATGTGTGTGACACAAAAGGAGAGGGGAAGAAAAAGCCCATCCAACATTATAGCTGCTGATTTTCAGTTTACAAGTACAGCCCGCTGTCCTAAACAGTATGTTGTGGCTAACTAGACAGCTTACATTCCAACCTAATGAATGAAATGGAGATGAAGATGAACAAGACGCATGTGAATAGTAAAGTCTTTAGGGCTTTGTATGTTAGTTGGCACATGAAAGGTTCTAATAAACATTTGCCTAATGAAAAAAGAAGCCTGAAGGATGGACAACAGGCATGGGTTGTTACAGGCGTTGACAGCATAATTTTATACATTTAAGGAGAGTACTGCTTGAACAGGAATAACCCCTGTTGTCTGTACTTTGTATATTGATCGGTTTATTGATTTTACAGTTTTATTAAAAGCAAACACTATTATACGACTAATAACCAAAACCTGTAATTTAACAAAAAAAATTATAACCATTTCACTAATGATTTTAAATTATACTTTATTGAAATTCTCACATTTAATTGAAATCGAAAATCTAATACATTAAGTATATGTAAACATTTCAAACAACTCACACCAAAGATCACAATAATTATAAAAACTCCTTACTACGCTTAAATGGATTAAAATGCATGAATACCTTGAATTTAAATTTGCCCCTTTATTATTCCTATACTTATTCTCATTTTTAAAGTAATTTTCCATGTCTGGACAGACAATATTCAAAATAGCGATGACCTTTACTTTTCACCAAGCTTAACCGGATGCCTGCAGCACTGAAGCGAGCTGGGAAGCTCCGCCACCCTCCTGCCACTTCAGTGGTCCCAGGTATAGACTCTTTAGCGGCTAAGTCAGGGGAGAGCTGTAGAAGTACAAGGGAGGATTGAGGAGGAGTGTGGCAAAGTTAGAGGATTTGCCAAACTGAATGGACATATTTTAATTTTAACCACTGTATAGCCATCGCTATACTTATCAGCTGATTATCAGCTGTCTTACAATACTATTACAAGACTCAGAGAAGAAAATGTCTTTTCTCAGACCGGCCAAGGTTAATCTGGGTTATTGACCAACTGATCAACTGTGTGGGGCATAGTGTCTGTTTACATCATCCAGGATGACTTGAAGTCTAACCAAAGATGATCCGATTATACCTCTTTTGATAGCTAGATTTAGATCACCATAATTTTTGAAAGAATACAGGCTCTGACAGGTGGATCTCTCATAACCTTATTTTCTCTATTTGATGGCTGTTTTTAAGGGCTTTTTTTTTTAAGGTTTTCCTTTATCATCATTATAAAACCTTATTTGCATCCTTTTGTCTAACTTGGGTCTGAACTGGTTTGATCAGACTGGAAGTCTTTGAAAAGTCTGGTTCACTGTACTCCCAATTCTTCCTTCTCATTGATCACCAGTGTTGACACAGAGAAGTTTGTCTGAAGGAGAAAGTAAAGAGCTTAATTGTGGACATGCTGTGTCTGTAAGACATATTCATATGGAAATGACCAAGGGCCATATGAAAATTCATCCCTAACCTTTAGGAATTAAATCCAGAACAAAGACCTAATTGGTGAACCATATGTATAGAAATTATAAGAAAGACTTGAAAATGGATGTGATCATTAAATCTAAAGGGAAGAAATAAGGAAACCAGCAGCAGAACCTTGGGAAATGTCCACATTTACATGATCTGTGTTAGAAGAAGACAGAGTGAAAATAAAACACATAATCAAAGATAAAGTGAAGACAGCATTAAGTATGTAGTGTCCCAAAATCCAAACAAAAAGAAAAAACTTAAATATATACAGAGAAAATAATGTATCATTATTTGAAATAACAACAACAAAAAGGTGTTAATCTAAATGCCTATCAATCAACAAATGATGAAATTACGGTTCAGCGATACCGACCACTGAAATGAGGCAGATCTGTGCATGCTACTATGGAAAATTTTCTGAGTCATATAGTTAAATTTATAAGTAAATCACAGAAATATATATAGTGTGTGATTCCAAACATGTAAGAGGAAAGTAAAAAGCATGCCATAATATATACATAAGATACATATTCATGAACATATCTGCATATCAAAATTGATTGATTAATAGCTAGATATACATAAAATACAGTATTTGGTGGACTTTCAGGTTGACCACTATGTTGGAGAAGAGGACTAGAGGAAGATGTGAAATTACATTTTCATATTTTGATTAGGAAACTTCTGATCTGTTTGAAGCTTTACGACAAAACTATACTTATGCACTATTTGGGTACAATGTTAAACTATATGCAATTTTTATATTAAACCAATAATAAGCCAGCAACCAATGCTGTCAGAAGAAAGCAAAAAGTATGACAATCAAAGGAAAAGCGATTGTTTTCATCATTAGAGATCTAGTAGTAACCTTAAAAGAGCAAGTTCAGAATACTGGTGAGGAAAAAATCTTGATTACAAGGTTGAGAATAGGTGAAAGTGGGGATCACAGGTATGATCCTCTCAAGATTGTTATCTGTGCCTTGGGGGAAAGACTAAAGAGAACAGGTAACCACAGACTTTTCAGGGTTAAGTCCATGCAGTACCCACTGAGCCTGTCAGAGCCACTGAGCGGCCACGAGACCTTTTACTGGATTTGTGAAAGAACATTTCCTCTTTTTCCACCAAGGTTAGATATGGGAGGAGGTATGTCTGAACCTTCAGGCAGCAATTCAGATTCCATCTGGAGGCCGATACAGAATCCAACCCAGCAGAAGGCAGAGGTGAAACATGAGCTGATTTCTAATGATGAATGTAAGTGTTAAACCCTAATGTGCTGAACCAACTACTACCGTATATCCTTGAACTTTTCACTGTAGGAGCCAATAAATCCCCTTCTTTGATGAAATTACAATGGGTTTTCTGCCACTTGATGCAGAACCCATCCAAAAGGTCTATTCTTATGTGGAACTCTATCTAAATAATGTAAGAAAGGACACCTTAAAGTGAATTTCAAGGTAACCAAAAAATATTTTAGCATGGCCATTAATTTCAGTGTCTATCCCACAGCCCTTACCAGCACAGCTTGCTAACCAACACTGAAATAACATTGGGCGTTTTGAATTTCACCTCCTTTCTTTCTCTTTCCTTCCCTCCTCTCTAATGGAGGTGTTTAATGAGTAGTGAAAAGTCCCAAAAGGTGAATGAGAAGGAGACTGGATAATCAATCCCAAAGGCTAAAGTAGTGAACCCCAAAGATATTTAGTCCAGTGAGTAAAAACTTGTTTGGTCTCACTTTAGTTATCACAGGTAGTTCTTCCTGGCATACTTCTGGAGAGTGGACAGCAGATTTTCTTTTGAATGTTAACATGTGAAATATTCAGTACTATAAAAGAATAGCTTTTTTAGAAATATAAATCTGTTTCCACATCATTTGAGAGGACATAAGTTAAGGTTTTCTTCAACTTATATGGTTGTACCAAACTTGTTTTATGGTTTATATCATGTGATATAATTATATAATATTCGATCCACACAAAAGAAATATTTGCAATTTCCCTCTTGTATGTTATGAAACATAGTAATAAAAAATATTGTTATGGACTGAATGTTTCCCCCCAAAATTCATGTGCTGAAAGCTAATTCCCAATATGATGGTATTTGGATGTGGTGCCGTTGGGAGGTGATTAGGTCGTGAGGGTAGAACCTTCATAAATGAGATTAGTGCCCTCATAAAAGATAATCTACAGAGCTCCTTAGCCCTTTCCACTATGGAGGACACAGTAAAAAGACCATCTTCTGTGAATCAGGAAGCAAGTCCTCATCAGACACAGAGTTTGCTGGTGCCTTAATCTTGGACTTCCCAGTCTCTACTATACAAAACACATTTCAGTTGTTTATAAGCCACTCAGTCTGTGATATTCTGTTATAACATCCTAAATGGACCAGGCAAACACCTAAAACCACTATTCAACATAAAACTAAAACACTTCCAACGCCAGTGAATCCATTTTTATGCTCTTCCAGTCACATCCCTCTAGTACTCCAGGATGAAATCTCTATTCTGAATTTTGTGTTCAACATTCCTTATGTTTCTATATAGTTTCATTATATGTATATATGCATATATGTTTCATCACATACACGGTTTAATTATATATATAAATAAGCACACACATATATATAAACACACACATTCATACTGTATATAATCTTCTATGGCTTGATATTTCATTTAACATTATGTTCCTATGATTTATCTCTAATGTTAAGTATAGATGCGGTTCATGTAATTTTCTTGTATAATATTAAGCCCTTGTTTGCTATCTGGTATTTTATGCATTTTTTCCCCTCTTTCTTCATTCCTAATATAACCTGGGGGACTATATTAGATATATTCTTCCTATAAAATGTATAGAAAGAATATATCTCAGCCAGTGTCTATGTGAAAAGATCATGGCAAGAACATTATCTCTCTCAGGAATTATTGATATAAAGGAAAAGCTGCTAACTCCATTTGTTATAGCCTTTCCGGAACAAATTGCAGTGCGGTCTTCATAAAAAACATAGGTAGAAACTATGAAGAACGATGGGGAAATTTTCCAAGAAAACTATGAGAAAAGGCCCTCTAATTATTTTAGTTATCATACTCCATTGCAGTTCCAGAAGTGAAAAAAAAAAAAGTGAACAGTAAGTACTTATCCTGTTGTTTTTCTTTAAAACACTTAAAATATAGTTGCTAATACTGAAATCAAATTTCTGTCCTTTAGTTGGGTCTGCATTTCTATATTATGCCAAATACCTGGTTAAAAATTAAAATTCAAAAATATCACTCACCAATTAAAAGGGATAAAATGCTAACATATGCAATAATACAGCTGAACCTCAAAACATTATGCTGAGTGAAAGAAGGAAGATGCAAAAGATAACATATTCTATATTTCTAATTTATATAATAGGTCTAGAAAAAGACAAATTTATAGATGCAGAAAGCAGATCAATGATTGCCTGGGGCTGGGGGCAGGAGTGAAGATTAACAGCAAATGGGCAAAAGGGAACTTTTTGGAATAGTGGAAATGGTCTAAAATTGGATGGTAGTGATGGCTGCACAATTCTACAAATTTACTACATTTATTGAATTATAAAAGGGAATTACGTGATATATAAATCATGCTTCAATAAAGCTGCTAAAAATTGAAAAGCTGTCTGCCATAATGTCTTTAAAATATTAAATCTGATATTTTATTGTTGTTGTTTGATTTCAGTTAGTTAATACACTCTGTAAGCTGTTTGGGGTTTTGAAGAAACAGTTTAAAGTCTGCTAAATTGTTCCATTTACATAAACAGTTTAATGTGTCCATTTTAAAGTAAAACTAAAATAGGAGAGAAAGGACAACAGAAGATAACCTGCTCATCAAGATGATATCTGAGTGAATTGGATTATGTGCTAAGGGGTCTAAAATACAGCATCGGAAAGATAACCACCACTCCATAGGAGAAAAATCCTAAAACAGCAGCAGATTTCCCAAGGGATCCTATGTCATGATGAGGAAGGATTACAGGAAACTTCGACTAACACTTTATTTTCCTTCCTGCAGCTCCGGGAGAGGTTTCACTAACTCAGTGGACAGGTCAATAGCTACTTACACTATAGAGTTACCTACAGTGCTCATTATAACTTATGTCTTGCCTGTTCTTTTTTAAACCCTTTTTCTTTTGGTCAGAAACATTGAAGTTTTTTGTTTCCACAAATTTGCAACTCTCAGTGGAGCTTGGTTTGTGAAGGGATAGTTGTTAATTAAAGAAGAACATCGTGCCCCAGACATGTTTCAAAGGAAGCCAGCAACAGAAAGTCAAAAAGAGAAGGGTGGCTTGGCCAAGTCGTTTTCACTCTTTTGGATATAATTCTAAATGAAACAGAGCATTTTTACCTCAATATGGACCAGATCCAGAGCTAAAATAAAAAAAAAAAAAAAAAAAAGAAAAAAGAAAAAAGAAAGCTAAAATATTTAAAATTTTTAAAAAATTTATAATAATGTGTGTGGAACAGAGAAGAAAGGTAATTGTTTAGATAATTTCAGCTCATTTCCAAAACACCGGTTTTGTCTCAGTTATCTTTACATTTCAGAAGAAAAAAATTGTCATGGATTGTCCTAATGATGAAAATTACTCCAATGGTTTTGCATATATAGAAACAATGTAAGTAAAACGTGTTAGTTTGTAACATGTAGAGTTTAACATTTCTAGAAATGAGCAGTCAAAAAAAGACATTACCACTCTCCCTTTTCCCTGTACAGAAAATTGTAAGATGATGGAGTTTGCTGCCATCTTATAAATACCCAACAGCTAAAGTTTGCACTAGATTTTTCTTTTATGTTATAAAAGAAGAATCTAGTCACAGATATTTAGTTTCTCAACAAGTCTGAGTTTCTCTGACACTCTGAATATTTTTTTAAAAAATAGACATTAGTCACTTGATTTAAAAATTTATGAGTATTCTAGGATGGGAGAGAGACTGTTTTATTCCTATATGCCATTTTTTGATTGTTGAAAGAGTAAAAATATCTATAGAGGCTTTAAGATAATATTATTTTTAACTAGTTGCACATAGTATGTATCAATAACACTTCTAGTATCAAAAATGGAAATCTAATACAATGTGATTTTTTTATGTCGCCTTTATTTTTTTTTCAAAACAGTACATCTGAACCAACATCATAAAAAACTTTTAATGATAGTAGTTCACCTAGAGAATTTCTCATTGAAGGTCACCTTTTAGCATTCCCTTCACCAATTCAGTGAATTTCTGTTAGTGTAAGTTGCTTTTCAGGACCTAAGTTAGCTCTCATATCTCACCAAAGACACCGTAATAAAAAGAGAACTGTGGAAGAAAAATGTTTGCTTGCCATCTCTACCCTTTCTTCAATCCATCATGGCCATGTGCTGGACTAATATTTTCCAAAAGAGTGTAAAGAATTAAAGTGTAAATTTTTAGAAGCCAGACAGTTCGTTGTGTGATGGGCACATGTCTTATCTAGACCACCGAAGGCATTTCATAATTCTTACAAAACAGCAGTGCAAACAAAGGACCTTTGCCTTGAAAATACCCTGCAAGTAAAGAATAGAAATATACTTTTATTCCAAAGTTAAAGTTGTAGGAATCAATCCCAAAGGTCACTGAAATTAGTATCTAATTAAACTCATTGTATTTAATAATAATTTTAACATTATCATAAAAGTCATAATTACAGGTAAATATCAAAATAAATACCTGTTCTCCTATTTTTAGAAGATCCTTAAATTGATGTTTTGCAAACTTTTATTCTAACAATGAAATCCTAGATTCAAACACACTTTTCTCTCATTTGTAACTATATTTGCAACTAATTGATTTACTTATTTTCAATTTTACAATTAATGGCCCTTTACAAGAAACAGATATTAATTTTTTTTTCTTAATTCGTTTTTACCAATGTTAAGAATAAAATGTTCTGCACTTCAAAGGTTTGCTACACCATGATGAAGAGGAGAAATCAATTAACTGTCTCCCGTTGAGTGGTGAACTGGTTGTGTGAGCAGAGCACCTGGCTGGAGTGGACCCAGGTCCTCACTAGTTCCTACTGCCACCAAATGACCAAACAATATGGGCGTTTGCCTGTGCCCAGAACAAATTTTCATTCGTTGTATCATGTTAGTGTTATCTGTTAAAGATTTGTTTTAAAATCTTTAAAAGAGAGAATATTCTGACCTTTCAGGGTATGTCTAGAAGTAATAACATCAACCAAAAGTACCAAAAGAAATTTAAAAAATAGATATCTATTTGATCAAGCATCTCTTTCTTCCACAGTGAGAAAATCACTTATTCAAAGAATTCCATCACTTTTTAAAATCACAAAAAATTCAAAAGAGATGTTAACCCAGCATTAATTTTATAATAAATATTCCAAATAAAAATAGTTGTAGCTGTATTTTAATCTTCGGTGATAGTTTTGCTTTTGTTTTTGTTCTTGTTTTAGGTATAGTTACTTGCATGGCAAAGAAAGTTGTGATTTTTATCTCCAGGGTCAAATACTTGGTGATAATCAGTCCCCTACTGTGAGGTCCTTACGAAACATGCTATATCTTTATTCTACCATGGTGTGGACTTCATAAATTTAATTTGTAAGGAAAAAAAGGATGATTGTTAATAAATCAATCATTTAAATCATCAGAGAGTGAAGATTAATGCTTGAAGTAGTTATAACTTAAGACTGAATAAATTTTAAACTCTGTGACTGAGACCATGAGCTGATTTTCATCCCAAATAATAGGATTGTAGATGTTATTGAAATTGTTCTTCTTACCTCAGACTTTTTTAGGGCGTACTTTTTAGGAAAGTTGTTTCTTTATTGTTAAAAGTCTTATATTTTTGATCATCTTAACCCTAACCCAAAAGGAAAAGGGTGGGGGGGAGTGGAATTCTATTATTAAAAAAGGCCACAGTGATAACAGTCACAACAACCACCACCAATATTTGTAAGTGTTTACTTATATGTTAAGCACTAAACTAAATCACATCTTTAGTTAAGCACATGTAATTATAGTTAAGCACTTACAAGTGTTTATTTATACATTAACTATGTTAAACACTAAACTAAATCACTTTACATATACCATTTCAATTAACACACACCCAAAATGCTGTGAGAACCCAGCCTTGTTGTTAATATTTTAAACAGGAGGACAATGAGATGCAATGAAGCTAAGTTAAGGAACTTGTCCAAGTTCACACAAGTAATTAGTTGTAGAAGCAGAACTTAGACCCAGCCCCTTGGTGTTCTACTATGCCACAGTATTTTAAAAGAAAAACACAAGAATAAAAATCATAATTTTATTAAGAATTTTCAGGTTTTATAATTTAATAGGATGTTAGCATTACATTTTTCATACAACATTTAATTCACTTTTCTGTCCAAATTAATTTGAGAAGTGCTATATTCTACCCTTCCTGGGAAGACTGTCTCATTATGGTCAGTTTTGCAATAGGCTTAAAAGAGAAAAACTTATTTATATGACAGACAGTTTATTATCTGCCTAACATTCTAGCTGAAAATAACACTAGCTTTATCTAAAATATGTCAGAGTGACCAGTTAAAAGGACCCCAGTACAGTCAATCAACTGTTTGTTTTGTCTATTGAATAACCCAAAAAGTTTGCCTGATTTTATTACTGAATTGATTTAATCTGTGTCTATTCCTACATGAGAGCTGTACGACATATTCAGATGCATAGAATGAAGAATTCCTAAATTATTCTACTAATGGTTTCATTAGAATCGATTTAGAGCTTTTACTTAAAAAATGCTCCTCCTTTCTCTCTAGGAGGATTGCTCTTTGCAAATTTTAAGAATGGGTATCAGATGACCCTCCTCATCATAGACCATGAATCTAGATTTAAACTTCTTCCTCTTAATGATTCCTCAAAAAAGAAACCAAGACAAACAAAGCCTGAGGTTTATTGTTCTTATTGTTGTCATTGTCATTGTATAATGTTGGAGTATAGTAAATCCTCAAATGACAAAAGGATCCTAGGCATTCTTACATAGGTTGAAAGTCAAAAATAATAATAAATTTCAAAAAAAACCCCATATTTTTCCAGTTATAGTTTATAAAGATAAATATTATGGACTGATTTGTGTGGTTCCTTCCACTCCATTCATGTTGAAGCCCTAACCCCCAATGTGACTGTACTCGGAGATGGGGCTTTTAAGAGGTAATTAAGATTAAATGACATCGTAAGAGTGGGGTACAACAGAACTAGTGTCCTTAAAGAAGTTCTGTCTCATTCTCTCGCTCCCCACAAGTAGAGGGAAGGCCACGTGAGGACACAGCAGAAAGGCAGCCATCTGTAAGCCAGGAAGTGGGTTCCTACTAGCAACCAACCACACTAGTACCCTGATCTCTGACTTCCAGCCTTCAGAACTGTGAGAAAATAAATGTCTGTTGTTTAAGCAACCCAGTCAATGGTATTTTGTTATTGCAGCTCGAGCTAAGAAAGTAGACTACTTTCAAATCTTGAAAGTATATCAGAAAAATGAAATTATTTTTTAAAAAAAAACTTTCCACTTGCTCTAAATCCTTATAACTATACCTCCTGCATGATCAGGTTGATAGAAATTAAACAAGCAACTTAGAGGACTTTAGTGAGGGCCAATGATTGTTAGTCAATAACCTTAGCAACCTGCATGCACATTTTTATTGTTCAGTCCTCAAAAACAGTAACTTTATTAAGTCATTGTACTGAGCTTAAGTTAATGACAACATTAGTTGGAATGGCTCACATTGATGAATGTTCTCATCAATGGGGTAAGTTGTTAAATATATTTCAACTATTTTGAGTTCCAAATAAAAAATGAAGCCTATTGGTGCTTGATTTTAACTAACTATAAACTTCATGGAAAACTTATGATCTGCATTTTCTATCAGAATCAAACAAAATATTCTACTTTATATACTTTATGCTACAAATATATTGACAGAGATTGAATTGGCTCTCCTTCTTTTTACTAATAGACCCCCCTCCGATTCTGAGTTTTAGTAGAGTAGATTTAGAGACTATCTTTCTAAAACTTCCTTGAAGCTAAAGAGGCCAATAGGATAGGAGTAAAAATTATATGTATAACTTCTAGATTCCTTTATTATAAAAAAAAATATGCTTGCCCTTCAGCCTCTTCTTCCCTTTTCTTGAGGGCTGATAAGGGTAAGCTGATTTCACCTACGTATGTGAAAGCACCTCCGAAAGGACAACCACGTAACAAGATAGAGGGAACCTAAGTCCCTGAAAGTGATGTCCTTGTAGAAGAGAGTCACCCATCCACCCTGGATCACCTGCCTAGATCTGCCTGTAAGAAAGAGAGAAGTAAATTTGTGGTTTGTCTGAGCCACTGTATTTTAGAGTTGTGTTAGTACTCTAAATAGTGTGTGTATTTTATAGTGTGTAGTGTACCTTCCATATGCTCAGAACATCCATTCAGTCAACATAAATGAATGGTCTAGAACATCTATTCATTCAACAAGTATTTCTTAAGTACATATTATATATCAGCCAAGCTCTAAGCTCTGGTCATGCAACTGTGCCAGGCACACAAAGTCCTTACAGTAATGAAGTGAGGGAAGAAGAATGGCAGAAGGACAATAACAAAGTGAACACAATTAAACAAAATAATTTCAGAACAGTAATAATAGTCTAAAGTGAGGGCTCTAGAGTCAAATGGTCTAGGTTTAAACACAAACTCTGCCATTCACTGCAGTAATCAGCCTCTATGGATGACCCCTTCCCCACTGAACCGTACCCACTGGTATTCATGCTCTTGTATAAGCCTTTCCACTTGAATCTGGGCCAGCCCCATGACTTGCTTTTGACCAGCTGGATGAGGCCAGAGTGATAGTGTGTGACTTCCAAGACTAAGTCATAAGAGGACTCCTAGTGGCATATTCACTCAAAAGGAGGCCAGCTACCGTGTAAGAAGTTCAAGTATCTCAGACTGCCAGGCTCAAGAAACTATGTGGAAGGCTGTATGGAGAGAGATGCCTGGCCAGGCCCTAGCTCTTCTAGCCATCCCACATGAAAACTTGGTGAATGAAGTTGCCTATCATGTTCAGCCTAATCAAGACCAGATGATTCCTGCTCCAGATGCTTTCTAACTGCTTCATGAGAGCCCCACATGAGAACCACCCAGGTGAGCCCAGTCACTCAGTCAACCCACAGAATCGAGAGAAACAATAACTTAAGTCACAAATTTGGGCTATTCCGCAGTAGTAGATAACTAAAATACCAACTTTGTGAATTTTTCAGTGCCTCAGTTTTCTTATCTGTAAAGTTGTTATTAGAACTAAATGAGTTAATCTGGAAAGTACTTACGACAGTGCCTAGTTTTTGGTAAACGTTTAGAAAATGTTAGTTACTATTATTTATTACTAATAAGTAAAATAATGATGAGACAGAAATATTCTTAAGTGGATGCTCAGGAAAATTCTTACATGGAAGGTGACACTTTAGCTTTGATCTGAAAAATAAGGACCCAACCATGAAGAGAGCCAGATTGGAGCATCCAGACAGAAAGGAGAACAAGGACAAGGGTCCTGGGGTCAGCAATGACACAGTGTCTCTGAGGGACGCCGACATGGCCAGTATGGTTGGAGGGTGGTAAGCAAAGTGAAGGAGCATGCATCTATGACATGGAATTTAAATTTTCTACTATGTACACTGGGAAACTTTGAGGAATTTTAAGCAGGGGGATGACTTGGACCACTCTATTGGAAATGGACTTTAGAGAGACAAGAATGAAAACAAAAAGATTCTTTAGGAGACTTGAGTTGTCATCTGAGTAGTCAGTTGACTTGAACCAGTTTTGCAGAGAAGATGGAGAGAAGAGAACGGATGTGAGGATGGCTCATTGAACGAGTGGCCCTTGGGTTGCTCATTGGGCCTTCGTGGTAGAGACGAGATTTTATTTTAACAAAATAAAATCTTATTTTAATGTTAATGTTAAAATTTTATTTTAACATTTAAATTCCCTTAGACAGGGTTCTAACCATTATATCCCAAGAATGCTCAAAAATATCTCATTTTATATAATTCAGGGTTCAATTGTTATAGATTCTTGTTACTAAATGAGAGATGACAGAATGTAAATTTGCTTACACATTTCTTCTTATTATTCAAATGAGAAAAACAATTAAAAGCAACCTGGCTTAGTAGAAGTATTACAAGGCAAATCAGGACACAGGTTCAAGAGGGAATACTGTCACTGATGATTTATGAGAACCTGCACAGAATTCTTGATTATTTAGGGCCTCCTTTGTCTTCAACCCCTTCTGTTTCTGATAGTTTATTATTCGGGGGTTCTATTTAAAATATTATATCACCTGGAAATACTTCATGAAGTCCATGATTCTTGGCTCCTTGAGGCTAAAAACACCTGCCACAAGGAAATAATCACAAAAAGATAATCAGAAGGAAATTTCGATTCTAATGCCCACCTTCTCTTATCCTGACAAGAAGGAGGCTGGCAGCAAGTTGGCTTCCATCTGTGTTATAGCCATCAATACACCATATTTAACATATAAGTATTTTACAGATATCCTTCATATAATCCACAAGATTATTTTCTTTTTAGGAAAACTCAGAAGGCTTTGCTCTCAGGCTTTACATTAAAATATAGAAACATCATCACTTAAGCAAGTTTTTCTAAAATTTCATTTTTATGGTGGAAGTCTCTGGCATACATTTCTATTAAGATTTTCATTCCCTATAGCAGTGACTTCTGTAGAAGTGACAACAAAAAGGAGATTATACATCAAATGGGAGAATAGATGCAAAGAACCTCCAATGGTAGCTAACTGGAGAGTTGTTCAGTTTTTCCTCCCTTCTTTCCTAATATTAAGTGGGTCTAGTAATATTATTCTAGTATTAGAAGACTTAGAAGATTTGTAAAGTTTTCACTTCTTACTATTCACCTGAGTTTCCTTCAGCACACCTGCTCCTTGAGGTAAACTCTGTCCTTCAGGTGCAAAGCTTGGCTGCTTTCAAAGTTACATTACAGAGCATGTGGCAGGCAAAATTACCTCTTGGATCTAAAGAATCATGGTGAGTCTTTCTTTAGACTTTATTATTGTTGTTGGCTAGCTTTCAATCTTAGTGTTGTGGCAACTGATCTACAATTCATTGGATAACATGTGAAATGAAGGGTTAGAGTATAATGAATGCCAAGAGGACTTCTGATAACTGAATGGGTTTATGACTCATTGATCATAAATGATACCAGGTAAAGATAATAGCAGCGCCCTTCATCACCCTTATTGAGCTCTTTAGGCAGCCACCAATCTCACTCTCTAGTGCTATCTATATTCATCTTGGTGGCCAAAATATAATAGGCAAACACCATTATAATGTAATGCTCACTTTATAAAATAAAGTTAAAATTTAATAAAATAGAGTCATATTTCAGTGAGCTTATGAGCAGAAGATGGAAACCAATCAGTCAGCAACAAACCAAGGGTATAGTGACAATTAAGTCAAACAGAGAAAGATGCACTGATGTGCATAGAAGGTCAGTACATCGTTGCAGTGGTCCTGGTTATCATCAAATAAAAAGAATAACACATCTGGAGGTGTTTATTAGAAGAAGGAAAACAAAGGTGAGAATTGACAGTTTTGCCAATTTGCCAGCCTATGTGCCTCCTGGCCAAACAATGGGTAGTATGAGAAAAGGATTAAAATTTGAACTTAAAGATATATTTTTCTTCCTGGGGAAAAAGAATGAGATGGCACATGAAGTCAGTTCAAAAGAAGGCTATAATGTTTTCCTTCTCATAAAAAAGGAAGCAAATTATTCCATCCAAGTGCAATGGAATCAAATTTGAACTTCCTGAACATTTATCAGTTGATAAACCAGGATTTAAGTTCAAGGATACATTCCATGCTTAATCTTCATCTTATAACTTTTGGAGATAAATTTTCCTTTGCACTGAAATCTTTCAAAGATAGACTTTCTTGCAAAACAAATTGTTGGAAGTGTGTAGCAAATTGGCCAGATGTCTCTGGGGCATGAATGCTCTCTTAAAAAATGGTGAGAACTTCCAGTAACTACCTTATGCTTTCAAACCACAAGTCTTCTATGTAGTGCTTTGAAATAGTAATTTTAAAGCATATCTCTTGTTACTGAAAGAGTTAATATAGTTTCTGAAAAGTGCTTCTCTTCTCACAGAATATAGTTTATATTTTGGGAGAATTGGCACAGCTTAAGTTACAGTTTCACTGCTTTTCTCAGTAGAATCCAACAATAAATCATCTCCCCCACCCATTGGCCCTGTAGTGTTTATTAGCAAGGATAGACACAAAACATCAAGAGAAGAAAAGTATTATTTATATCAATCTTCTTTTTGCAAGACTTCACATCAAGATACCTAAATAACAGCCTTTTTCACCTTTCTCCCAAACTGGTAGCCGCCTCTTACACAGTTTTTACAAATACCCCAAGGTTCATTATCAACCCACTAGCCCTTCCTAGCCTAAAAGTATCACTGCAAAATAAGTGGACTTAATTCTTGCTTATCTAAAAAAATAATAGTTGTAGTGGCAGTAATAATAATAATTGCTAAGCACAAAAATCAGCTTGTAGCGCGAAGCTAGTTTTGCTCCTAGCCAGAAATTTAGTTTTAAGTCACAAACCTTGAAAAAGTAGACAGACAGCAGAAATCTATTCAGTGGTATGTATTACTATGATTGTTATTATGCCCCAAACGACCCGAGCAGCCTACCAGCTAAGGTGTAGCAGAAAAACAGGCACCCCCTTCCCTCAAAAAACAGTGGCTCCAAGAGGCAAAATCTTTACTGCTTAATAGCCTGGAATGTGGCACAACCATAGTTCTGATTCTTAATTATAATCCCATTCCAGAGTCGAAATGAATAAATTATTTATGATTATTTTGCAGATGTCTCAGTATCTACACACACACACACACACACACACACACGTGTTTCACAAAGTATTGGCCAATGCCCATTTTCACATAGCTCTTTTAGTCTAAAAATAACTTTTACTTTTATGTCTTACCAAAACTGAGGAAAGGAAGAACAAATCAAAGAAAACTAGTTTGAGAATCAGTGGGGAAAAGTTTAACAGGCCTGCTGGGTGCTCTCTTAATGCTGTCTTGGATCTTAGATTAAATTATTATGTTTTCTGCTTTTCAATGCTGGATCATTTGTGCATGAGGACAAAGGCAACTTCAACTTGATATTTCTGTCATCCATGCTGTGGGAAGAGCCCTTTTCCTGGTTTATAACATCAATCACTCTTGCAATAAATCTTGGTGGTGGATATGGTCATTTAAATCTCCACCTGCACAAACAACAGAAAATAAGAGAGCTCATAAATCTCTACACTGGTGATTAACAAATTTTGAACACCAAGCAAAGATATTATAGTGGTGAAGGGGGGAGCAGTTTTCACTAATTCATTAATAAAGGCTGATTTGCTGACAATCTGTTTAGTTTACAGCATAGGGGGAAAGCAAACAAGACCCTGCTAACAAAACAAAACGTTAGAGGTTAGTGAATTCCCAGCTGAGCCCAGGATTAGAGATATGATATCTTAATGTAGGCGAGGGGGTACAGGCTCCCAGCCAAAATCTCAAATGCCACTCCTACACTCTGCTTCACCCTCTCATCTTCAATGCCTAATTGCAAGGAAAGAAGAGAGAGAGTCTCGCATTCAGTCTTTCTAATTTTATCTCATCAGTTTCATTCAATCCCTTGGTCTCATTCCCTTTGCTTTCCTACTTACTCCCCAGAGTTTCTTTTTCCCCCAGGAAAGGTGATGGTTCAAGCTGGGCTTAGGAATGGAAAAGAACCTTTTTCAAAGGGACAATACTTCTTAGAGCTTTGTAATGGCAGCTTCACATGAGGAACCCTGGTAGCAGAGGATGTAAGAAGAAGGCAAAGGCAGCAGCAGCATTGGGAGAGAAAAAACAAGTCCCAGGCAAAGTGATGTCTGAGAGCAACTAAGATTCTTAAGATAGATTTAAATGCATTTCTAGAAAAAAAAATTTAAAGGAAAGTTTTAATTCCATTAAGCAAAGATTATCAACTAACGAAATGCTTTCCCATATAACTCATTACTTTGTCTCATTCTCCCCACTCCCGCTAACCTGTGTGTGGTTGTGTGTGGGTGTGTAATGGTGATGTATTGTGTACACAGACGCAGTTGCTTGATGTCTTTAAAGCAACCAGGTGCAGGTGGAGTTTTTGGTACTTTCGCTGCCATCGCCTTAAAGATTCTATGAAGTACTTCTTTTCTTAATTTACCCCAGTCAATGTGGAAAGTTATCTTGGTAAAGCCATGAGGGTGTTGGCATGGTCTTATAGGGAAGTTGATCTATGTCTGGATTTTAATTGGTGCTTTCTTGGGGAGAAGGGAAGCCAGGGGAAGTTTTTGTAAGGTTTATGGGTGGAAGGCCCCAAAAGAGCAAAAGGATCTGGCCCCAAAAGAGCAAAAGGATCTGGTCGTTTCCCTAAGGTTCTCTACATACAACCATCTATGAACTCTTAAGAGGGAAAGCAGGCCTGAGGAGATGGGCCCAGGAGAGGGGCTGTGGGTGGGGCCTACTCCTCCTTGGCCAGGCCTGAAGTGGAAGAGGGTGACTGGTATTTAAGTGTTGCAGTTGAATTGATTTACATTACAAGTTGGAATCAAGGCCTGGGCGTGCGAGTTTCCTTTCGTTGGGGAAAGGGGTCTAATAGCCCTGCTGGGGCCTGGCAGGCCCCTCCCCTGGGCTGCAAGGATCCGCCTCTCTATTCCCCAGATAAATTCCTAGTGTCCACCAA
Source organism: Rousettus aegyptiacus (assembly GCF_014176215.1). Classification (NCBI taxonomy): domain Eukaryota; kingdom Metazoa; phylum Chordata; class Mammalia; order Chiroptera; family Pteropodidae; genus Rousettus; species Rousettus aegyptiacus. The sequence goes on from NW_023416284.1 coordinate 162,418,108, forward strand.
ATTCCTCAGCGCTCTCTCACACTCCTCTACGGCCACGACTCCGGGGGTGGGGAAACCGAGCGTCGGTTTCCTTCCTTAAGAAGCTGTGGCGGTTCCTTCTCACAACTCTGCGAAGGGGAAAGGGGTGTGAAACCCGACCAGAACCCCAAGTCCAACTCCCAACACGAGGTGGCTGCTCCGCACTGCACACTCGGGGGACCCATTGGTTGCGGGGTCTCTTTCTCTCTCTGCTCTGTCTCCTCTCTCCCTTCCCTCCCTCTCTCATCCTCTCACGCAAACATGTCCACCGGCTCCCTCAGCGATGTGGAGGACCTTCAAGAGGTGGAGATGCTGGACTGCGACGGGCTGAAAATGGACTCGAACAAGGACTTCGTGACTTCCAACGAGAGCACCGAGGAGAGCTCCAACTGCGAAACTGGATCTCCCCAGAAGGGCCGTGGCGGCCTGGGCAAGAGGAGGAAGGCGGCCACCAAGAAGAGCCCCTTGAGCGGGGTCAGCCAGGAGGGAAAGCAAGTCCAGCGCAACGCGGCCAACGCGCGCGAGCGGGCCCGAATGCGGGTGCTGAGCAAGGCCTTCTCCAGGCTCAAGACCACTCTGCCCTGGGTCCCCCCGGACACCAAGCTCTCCAAGCTGGACACGCTCAGGCTGGCGTCAAGCTACATCGCCCACTTGAGGCAGATTCTGGCTAACGACAAGTACGAGAACGGTTACATCCACCCGGTCAACCTGGTAAGTTCTCTAGTGCGGCTGCGATGGTGCGGGCGCCCCCGCCCAGCTCGCCCGCAGTCCTCCCCGCGGTACGTGAGTGCGTGCGCCGGGCTGGGACTTACGCACCTCGGCCACCACCAGCCCAGCGCCTCTGGGGACCGTTGCAGGAGACCCCCACGCCGCCCTCTCTCTCTGCTCTACAGGAGGCCAAAGCCGAGATGATTTATACGAGCGTTTGACGTGGCAGCCCAATTAGGAGTTTGCAAGTGTACTGAGCTGGCAAAAAGGAGGATCCCCTGCACCCGTGCCATGAGGGCTGGAGTGGAGGGGCTGGTGTGGGACGGGCATCACTGGCAAGATGCTGCGCGGCAAGAAGGCATTTTATTAATCTCTTCATTCTTTTTTTAGCAAAAGAGTAGAACTTGATTTTCCCCTCTAATTCTTGTAAATAAAAACACCCAGTTGTTTCTTTCCCATATAGATATAGGACTATTAGATTTGGACACATTCGTGCCCCCCATAATTGTCATATAAGTCCCCAACTACTTAAATATTCTGCACTTTTCCTATAGATGGATTGAATTTTTTAAATCCCAGAAGTTCTAGCAAATTTCAGCATGATTAGTACATTCTAACGAGTATTAGTGTAATTGATAATATTAAAAAGTCACTTTCATCCCAATTTAAGAACTTTTTATTTTTTATCTTAAAAATAATGCTCATTAAGCCTGCTATTCTTCTCAAATGCATTTTACTGTTTAAAAAATATATTTAATTCCTTTTTCATTTGATTTAATGTTAAAACTTCCAGGCTCTAAAGAAAAACAACTTACTAACACCTCTGTTTATATATGATAAGAAAGAGAGGTTTTCCTCTTAAAAGTCGTCTTATCGGCCAGCAGAAGTGAGAGAGGTTTGAAGGTTTGAATTGTCTTCTTACTGAGTTAGTTTCAGGAATTGGGGGAGGGGACGCAAAATCACATTTTGTCATGAAAAATAATTTTCCTCCAATTAAGTTTATTTTTCGAATTAGATGAGTAAATAGCTTTTTAAAATCTGCAACTCAAAGGAAAGTAGTTCCTTCATTTACAATTGCTGCTGCCTTCATCTTTGAGTAAGAAACTTAAGTGAGCTTTATTATAAAATACCACGGAGAGGGGAAGAGAAAGTTACACTTACTCAGCCCAGTAGGAAGACGATCTTAATAAAATATACCTGTATATTCTTTTGTTAGCATCATTGCTTTTTCCTCAGGGAGTAGCGATTAATTTAGAAACTGTTTTCAAAGCCTTCATTTGTGATGGAGGAAACGAAAGTTGGCAGCAGGGAAATAAATGGGGATAAAAATGAGACGCTCGGGAAACTCAACCACGACCTCAAAAGAGGAGCTTAAGAGGGCACTTTGCCTCAAATCCGGTGTCCAGGTAGCCAGAGGTCCTTCTGGGTTTCCCTGCTCAGTTTCACCGTGGTATCTTCCTCTGGGCTGTGCCACTGCACGGGCCACATTGGGCTTTCCAAGGGCCTTGTCTCTTGGGTTTCACTTCGAACTCAAGAAGTGATCCCTTCTTTGCTGTACCACACGAAGGGTGACATAGCGCCCACGCTACTTTTTGCTTTATCCAGCCACGAGGCTCACTGGAACACCGAGTAAATTGCAGAGATAATGGGTCTGTCCAACTCACTGCCTGCCCACAGTGCGCCCTCTCCTTTGGTCTCAATCTGGAAGCCCACCCCTCCCTTCCTTTTTCTACCGCCACTTACCTCCTCCACCCCCTTCTCTCCTGCAGACGTGGCCCTTTATGGTGGCCGGGAAGCCCGAGAGTGACCTGAAAGAAGTGGTGACCGCCAGCCGCTTATGTGGAACCACGGCGTCCTGACCTTGGAGGTGCGAGTCTGGGAAAGGCGCGCTCCCGGGGGGAGCGGGCCCCGGGAAGGCGACCCCTGCCCTCCCTGCTCTGTCTCTGCTTCTCCCTGCAAAGCTCCTCTCCCTGCCCACCCCGCGAGAACACTTTACAGCGACGAGGAGATTCGTTTCCAAACCAGAGGAGATCAATTGTACTTACAAAGATTCCCGTCTATTTAACTTTATTAACTTCTACCGTGAATGACTCTGCGAGCCTTGCTGGTCCAAGTGCAATATGTAATTATAAATATATGAATAGATAATAAGAGCCTATCAACGTGTATCTTTTTGTACAATATGTTGTAAAACGTAGATCATAGAATAGCTGACTTTGACAGTCACATTTATAAAGTAATTCACTTAAAGATATATATATTTTTCAAACAAATTTTGCTACTTTTGAAAATAAATCTTTCTTTATATTGCTAAAAGCCCTGAGATTGGTGTGATTTTTAAAAGTTTTATTTGAAATAGAAAAGTGGGCACTATGGGGAAGTTTGATAATAAAAGTGGTTCTTCGAACCTCAATCCAAACTTCCAGGGATAGAAAAAAATTAAATACGAATTCAACTATGAAGCTGCAGATCATATTTTGCACTGACACATTAAAAAAAAAAAAACCCTCTGGTCTCAGGTTTGCAGGTTACTTTCAAGACAATTAGAAATAATGTACCTGTAAACAAAGACAGGGTAGGATTGAAGCTATTAACAGTTACACACACAGTTCAAGAGAATAAAGCACATCATCAAAGGAAAATCCGATTTTCATGTATACCACAGTATAACTGCTGACATGAACGGGAAGGTAAACTCTGCGTTTTATAACTTTCCAGGCATCCACGTGAACCCAAACAACCTGTGGCTGCAAACCAGTGAAGAAATAATGGGAACTATGAAAAATGTAAATTTCTATTCCTTAGAATGTATTTTTTGATTTTCAAAGTGCTGCAACATACTTTATGTGTTTATTATTAATTAGTTAATTAATTAATTATAACAACACAGCTGTCTGCCGTTCGGTTAAGGTTAGCCAGTGCATTCTGCAACCCGCCACGACTTCCGGCGGACTGGGTTTTAATTTAAACATCTTCCAGGCTACGGAACAGCTCGTTGGGGAAGATTAAGTTGAGATAAACAGAGAGGCGAGGCCGAAGAGCCTGGGACCGGGTTCCCTCGCTGCCCTGCGCAGCCCGCGGCGGCCGAAGCACCAGATGCCACCGGGGCTGTTTAATGTTCGGGGTTATGACCGCAGTGTTTACAAGACGTCTTCGATTATTTATACTGTTATTCCTCTCAGAGAGCCTTGAAACTTCCGCTTCATTTTTTCTTTCTTTCTTTCTTTCTTTCTCTTTCTTTCTTTCTTTCTTTGAGTGTCTGGGCGGGAGTATGGGAGGGGTATGTAGGTTTTTGTAGGAGTGATGGGGCGGAGGGCGGGTGAGAGAGGGATTTCTATGGGAGGTAGTTTCTTTATCTTTACTTGTCTGATTTGTTTTCGTTTTCTTCGATTTATCGTGTCGTGTATGATTTTGATTTCTTTTCTTCCTTCCTTCCTTCCTTCCTTCCTTCCTTCCTTCCTTCCTTCCTCTCTCTTTCCCTCTCTTTCCTTTTCCTCTGCTGTTTGGTATCTGAAGTAAGAGCTCCCTCCCACCACCACTCCTTTCCCTTGCTTACCTCCAACTAAATCCAAAGGCGTTATAGGGGGTGGAGCCCTTAGCTTGGCCTTCAAGGAAGGAGCTTGTCAAGAAGAGGGTTATCCTCTGCCAGTGACAGTTACTACAGTTACAAGTGCAATTCATTCTCCAAGGGCTGGGAACTTCAGTGGCTCCTCATCTACCTGTCTGTCCTAGGTACATCAGAGGACTTCTCAGGATGTCAGTCTACTCTACCACACCCACACCCCAACACTTGACCTTCAGGAGTGCATTTCAATCTCTGGCCATCTCCTTATTCCCCAGATTCTTGTGTTCCCTCCGTCACTCCTGTAAGAGGGTCATTGCCCTGGCCTTCACTGATCAGGAGTTCTAGGCAGAGATGAGTCCCAGTGTGATTCAGTTTTTTGAGTTTCAGTTCAGTAAACTTTCAAGCTCTCACTCATGTTTTTACAAACCAAATGCTCAAAATTCTGAGCACCCGATGCAGGCAGCCCCATACAGAAGAAGCTTCTTTTTGTTCATTCTCTAACCACCCCAAACTGCAAACTAATTTTTTTTTAATTCCTCCTGCCATCTACCTATAATTTGAAAGCTTTGCTTTAAGCCTAAGGCATGAGGCTATGCATGTGGAACACGTAGAGTAAGCCCAACTTCTGTGTCCAGCTTTTTCCTAAAAGGGCCTGGATTCTGTTTTCTCACCTCTGCAGATGGAGAGAAAGGAGATAATAATAATCGCCCTAATAATCATACTCACACTTTTTCTCTTTTGCCTCACAAAGACTTAGTGGGACTCAATTAAGATTATATTTGCACAAATATCCGTTACTTTTATCAAGTTGTGTGTGGTGAGCTGTCTCTGCTAGGCCTGACCTGAAAGCGTCTCGGGCAGGAAGTTTAAAAGGGTATATGCTTATTATAATGCACAGGCGATGGTCTCTCATGAATCAAATCAAAACACCGCTCTTGGATGCAATGTTTATCATCACAATTTCTTCTCTCTCTCTCTCTCTCTCTCTCTCTCTCTCTCTCTCTCTCTCCCTCTTTCTCTCACCCCACCTTTACCCTTCACCAATGTTCTCCAAATTTGTCCAGAGTTTTCTACAAACGTGATTATTTCTTAGAAAACTTGAATCCAGAAAAATTCAGAGATCAAAAATCGAGCCTTGGTACCAGCAAATTCAAGGGCTATGCTGGTGTCTGGCTGCTGGAAGCCCCGCCCACAGGGGCCTCAGCCTCCTGGCCTGGGTGCACTCTCTGCTCCACAGAAAGGAGCAAGAAGCAACACAGTGGGAATTACTGGCCTGTGGCTACCACTAACCCCATGAACGTGACAACCAGACCGCCCCATACCTTTTCCACAAACGCATCCACAGTCTGAACATCTTTCTTTCTCCATGGACCTTACTGTTAAACCAAATCGTCAGCACCCCCACACCCACCACGTCCTTCTGTGTCTGTTATTTTCCAGAAGTCTGTCTGTCCCAACAGGGCACAAGCTCCAGCCTACCCGTGCCCAGCCCAGGCACTTGATGTGTCTTGATTGGAATAGGAGGCTAACAGCTACCTGGGAAGAACAGGGGAAACTGCCCCCCACCCCTTGCTAAAAGTCAATATAGTTAGGGGTGAGGGGTAGGGAGTGTCCTTTCTTTGACCTCTTTTTTGTAAAAATTATCTTGGAAGGTGCTTTCAGAAGGTAGGAGCCTGGAATAAATGTGTGCCTGCGAGTTCTCAGGAGGAGTGGGCAAATACTGAAACGACTGTGACTGGGGAAGTCTCTCTCTCTCTCTCTCTCTCTCTCTCTTTCATTGCTGGTATGACTTTTTTTTTTTTTTTTTTTTTTTTTTTTTTTTTTTTTTTTTACAAGTAGCTCATTGTGCGTCTAGCAGGTTTTCTCTGTCACATCGGAGACTTCTTTCAAAAAAGAGAAGTGGTAAGCAAGGTCCAATACCTGCCAGTTACGTTCAGTGATGAGTGGGGAACACTACTTAAGGAGGCTTGTAAGCCAGTGGTTCTTTAGTTTGTATCAGAATCACCTGGACGGCTGGTGGCAGTAGACAGCTGGACTCCATCCACTGCAGTTCCAGATTCAAGAGATCTGGGATGCAGCCCTAGATTTACATTTCTAACAAGCTCTCAAGTGAAGCTGATGCTACTGGCCCAGGAATTAAACTTTGAGAATCACTTTTTTTTTGGGGGGGGGGGGAGGGAATCTGTCTTATTAGAGAAACAAAAGAAGTTAATGCAGAAGGAAATAAAATATTTGGGGGGGGGGAATTAAGAGGCTCCATATTCTGGGCTCAAGTTTCATTTACTTTTCGATTCACTTCACAATAGCATCTGCTGTGTTCTTAATACTTAAATGAGAATTAGGGAAATCAAACCACTTGTCCTCGGAAAATAAAAGATTTGTTCTACCTGGATGTGTGGACATGTGTGTGAGCTCATCTTCTGTGCTCAGTCAAATTTCCGTCATCAGGAGAGGAATTTAAGAGCTGGGGTGGGTTAGGGCCCTGCTGCTGTTGGCTCGGTTGCGACCCCTAAAAGGGAGAGAAATCGGCACCCGAGACTCATGCCCCTTGTGACTCCTTGGTGGCACAGAGGGTCCCTCGGCCCAGGCGGGCAAATATTTCCCCTTCGACCAAGTGGAAGCAGGTGCGTTCGTTCTGGTTCGGGTTCCTGTATGTCGGGCTCCAGGGAAGTCGGCCTGGACTTGGGGTGCAGAGGCCGAGGAGTGGGAGTGAGCGCCGGGTGAACGAGCGTACGGAGAGCACAGGGTGGAGCGGATGGGCAGGGGAGGGACCTGAGCGGAGAAGCAGAATAGGGAAGGACTCCTCTGAGGCTTTTCTGCTCACTTCCTCTCCTGTCCTCACTGAAGAGTCTGTGGAAGCAGGCGGGAGAAGGTAGGAGGCTTCGAGGCCCCAACGAACGAACGCAGCCTCCTGAGTCCTCCTCTCCTTTCCAATGAGCGTGCGGCTGCCGCCCCGCCCTGCTCTCAGAGACGCCCGCCCGGGAGAGTTCTGAGGTTACGACTCCGCACCGCCAGCGAGGGGATTCGCAGGCCCCACGCAGCTGGCGAGCCGAACTTCCTTTCTTAGCTTTGCATCGTGCCTTCCAAAATGCTGCCTATGCCCTTGGAAACTCGCGTGGTGCCAGCGGCGTTCTTGAGAGGCCGTCTGGCTTCCGCCCCGCGTCTTGGCTCCGCACACCTTTGATTTTTAGATCTGTGCAGGCTCCGCTGGTCCGCCCTTCTGCACGCTTTCGGAAGGATTAACTAACCCGGAGGACTAGGCTTAAGATCTCCTAAGGCAGAAAGAGGGAAAAAGGATGGAAAGGGCGAGGAGAACGACCGTTTTTAAAATGTTCTCGGAGTTATGAGAGCAGACTGTTGGAGAACATCACATCGATTGTGTGTGTGTGTGTGTGTGTGTGTGTGTGTGTGTCCATTACCCATCGTAGTACCTGACATCTCAATAAATGTTGAATCTGAGGGTATGGTGAAGGAAGGTTGAGCTAAGAAATTGATAATGGGGCTGTTGCTATGTTTGAATTGAAACTGAACCTCTCATGTCAAAGTTTAGGTGCATACTTGGGAAAAGAAGAGAGTAAAGCACTCAATAAAAATAAAACTTTAAAAAAGAGTAAAGCAAGCAGACCTGAGGGGACAGATGGCATCGACTGGGGGAGGAGGATGTTCGAGCCACTCAGACGAAATGTTTTTTCCCTTTCCTGTCGAAGATGCCATTGTTAGTTTTGAATCGTCGCGGCCCTTAGATCAGAATCATTAGCTTTAAAGAGTGGAACTAGTTTGAAACATTTTATAAAAACAAAATATTCACAGAAATGTATTTGAAAATCAATTCATTTAGAGATAAGGTCAAAATGTGTTGCCTTTTGCAAATGTGGTTTAGATCTACACCTAGCGAATGATATAGTGGAGAGGGCTTTTGACTGAGTCCTTGGGAAATTACTTGATCTTTCAGGACCTTGATTCTCCCATCTGTAAAATGGGTATAATGACTGCTTTGGTAAGGTAATATATATGGGCAATATCTGCTACATGATAGGCACTAATTGATTTTGGATTTCGTCCCCTCTTCTCCCCTTCTTCTTGTCATTAAGTTACAAACGTACATGAAAGAATGGTGTGCATTTTCTCTAGTTCTCTAGCCAATAGTAAGCAATTAAATTATTGTGATACTCCAATAGCTTCAGGTCATCTTGAGTGTGATTAAAAACAGGTTTTCATTTAGGTCTCATCTTTCTTTAGTGAGCCCTTACCACCCAATTGCAGTGGAATCCCACTCCTGTTTTTCAGCACTTATCACCTTATCATTCTTTTATTTTTCTTTTTGTTTAGTTTGTTTTTATCAATTTCTATCAGCTCTATGAGAGCAGGGACCATATCTTGTTAGTTTACCTTGCTTTCCCAAGTACGTAGCACAGTGACAGTCACATAGTAAGTACTTAAAGAAGAACGCATGCATAAAACTTAATAATAAGCTTCTTAGAGATACTTCTGTCTGCTAGGTAAGTTTATGTTACATTACTATAACCACATGCTGGTTCAAATATATTGTCTAATTTTAATTATAGGATTAACTAATGGACCGTTATTCTGTAGTAAAAATAAATCTATAATGAAAAAACAATCACCATCAGTTCTGTTGAGGGGAATTAACCCGAAACAATGATTCTCACCACACGTGGTTTGTTTTTTTTTTAGCACTACATCCCAGGAAAGTGTTCACGTTAAACACTGTCTTTCATAATAACTTGTCTCTTTTCAGCATTCTTACCATTGTCGGGGCAGTCAGTCGTCTCTAAGCTTTTCTGTTTGATTCCTGGGATCGTTTGCTAATGAATCTCATTAGAATATTTTTTCTTCTTTTGTACTTTATGTGAATACCACTATCTTCTGGTGCCCTCTAATCTCTTTCAGGTGCCCTTTACCCACTCAATAGCTCCTTCCTCTACCTTTTTTTTTAAAAAAATGAGCACTCTTTCTTTCCTCACCAAGGAGTAAAACAAAATCCAAGATATCTCTAAACCCAAGGAAATTTTTCAAACCAGCAAGGGTCATTTTGTTACAAGAAACAAATATTCCTTCAAAATGGCTCAAATAAAAAAAGGGAATAAGGCATTGTAAAGATAGTCCAGAGATTTCTCTGACATCTCCAGGCAGAAAATAAACACTAGAGAAACTGTTGGGAAACTGAAAGTCAGGAGTAAAACTCCCTCTTTCTTTTCTAGAGTTCTCTGGGCCCTTATCTCTGCCAGTCTTCTGCATTTTCTGCTCTGCAATCCGATTTTCTGTGCTGGATCACTTTCTACTCCTCCTAAACTTTCTATTTCATATGGAGTGGGTTTGTCAGGTTGCTAATTACAGACCTAGTTCTAGAAGAACATTCAGTTTCCAACTCCCCTATCCAAAATTTTAGCCTCCGCATTTCTTAATTTGAATTCTCAAGATAGGGACAATTGTGAATGTGTTCTAGGAGACTCTGATTATATTCTCCAGGTCAGTTGGATGCCTCTTGTTCTATCAGCTGTGGTTGGCTGGGGATAGGTAGGCAGATTGGCTGCTGGCTGGGACAGGTTTTTTGAGATGGAGGCTCTGGATACAAAAAGAATCTCAAATCTGTTTGCTACAAATGCAATCTCTTGCCATCTAGTCAGGGTCTTCTGCATTTGGACCCACCTGATTTTATTCTGCTACATCAATGGTGAGCAGCATGTGTTTGGGAAAGGATCACATTCACAGGTGTTATTATGTCTATGATAGGGAGAAATAGTAGGGATAACAACAAGAAAACAAATTCATATAACCTAAGTGATCTACTTTATGGGATACAACAATTTTATTGATAATACCATCACTACTTTTTAGCCAATAAAATGCTATTATTGAGTAACTTTAAGAAATACCAGCATAGATTGATCTTTCTTAATTTTCTTCATCCGTTTGTGTTACACAGAGCACATTCATATACACTATTATATTTCATCCTCAAAACAACCCTAACCAGGAGATATTATCATCCTTACTTTTCCATAGAGTAAATGAAACTCAGAGAGGGGAAGTAAATCATGAAAAATTATATAGTGAATTGGTGTCCGAAAGCTGAGTACAGAATTATTATATTTCACTGAAACTAAAATGCACTCCTGTCTTGAACATAGGGGAGTTCCCAAGATAAAGAAACTAAGGACAGTTATAATCCTAAAAAAAAAAGAAATGCTTCCAATAAAAGTAGGATGTGATGTCTTTTTTAAAAAATGAAACAGAATTTTATTTTCTACTTATTTAAAGATCTCCTTTAGACTTATTTATAAGTATACCTTTCTTGTGTATGACCATTTAGGACACACAAAAAAGGAAATTATAAGGAAAATAAATTAGCTAAAATATCCCCAAAACTGTTTTTATTTTCAGAGTCCAACTCATTCTGAATTAGTTATTCACTGTATCATTAAAATCTGGTGATTTTCCGCCATCATGTATCAGTTAATTTTTGTCACATGATAAATCTCCTCAGAACCCAACGACTTAAAAAAATAAGCATATGTTATTGCTCATGAGTCTGCAGGTCAATTGGGCAGTTCTGCTGATCTGGGTCAGGCCCTGCTCTTCTCACTGATCTTGTATCTGTGTTGGATAGTGATTTGTCTGAGAGCTAGCTAATCAAGAATGGCCTCACTCATGTCTGGTGGCTGGATAGCTATTGGCTGGAGTGATGAAGTGACTGATCCACATTTTTGTCATCATCCAGTAGGCTAGCTTGTACTTGTTCTCAGGAAGACTAAGGAAGGAAAAGAAACTCACAAGGTCTCTTGGAGTTAGGTTCAGAACTGGCATAGCATCCCTCTAGCTGTATTCTATTGGCTAACGCTAGTCACAAAGACATCCTATATTCAAGAGGTGGAGAAATAGAGTCCACCTCTTGGTTGGAGAAGCTGTAAAGTCACATCGAATAAAGCATGAATACAGAGGAATGTAGATTCAGGACCATTTTTAAAAGTAATTTGCCATATTGAGGTTTTACTAATAGTTCTTCATAGTGAGAGTCTAACCCTTCTGAATCATTTTTTACTTTAAATTGTCAATATCTAGCGATTTATTACCCAATTTTCTCCTCCAATTAAGAAGAGTTCTTAATCTTCTAAGAGACTCCTCTCAGAAGAGTTCCCTGCTGTCACTGTGATTTTCTCTCAAGCCACTGATACTTGTTCTGCAGGCTTCAATACTTTCCTTTCCTGATTTTGTGAAAAGAAACATAAAGGAACTATTAACATAAATTAGTCACACTAACATTTCCTTCACCTACTCTTAGAAATTTAGAAGTTTTTCTGACTCTAGTGTTACTTGACGGGTATAATGGGCTGAATGGTAGATTGAAGGTATCAGATCTTAATCCCTGAAAACTGAATGTTCCCTAATTTGGAAAAAGAGTTCTTGCAGATGTTATTAAGTTATAGATGCTGAGATGGAGAGATTATCCTGGCTTATTTCTGTAGCCCCTAAATGCCATTACAATTGTCTTAAGACAAGAAAGGGAGAGGGATATTTGACACACATAAAAGGAAAAGTGATGCGAAGACAGAGGTAGAGATAAGAGTAATACACCCACCGGAGGCTGAGAAAAGAAAGTTATGGATTCTCCTCTAGAATCCTCAAAGAGAATAGGGCCATACCTAAACCTTGATTTTGACCCAGTGAAACTAATGTTGAACTTCTGGCCACCAATGAAGAAAAAATAAGTTTCTGTTTTGCTAAGGCACCAAGTATGTGGTCATCTATCATGGCATTCACAGGAAACTAATACAGCATATGACTGGCAATTCTTTGCATGTGTCTCAGTAACAAAATGTAACATGGTTATCTCCTTATGGTTTTCTTCTTTGCTTACCTTCTATAGAGCACTTGGATGTTATTTTGTAATAAACTACAGAATTATAGATATTCCTTCAGTGACAAATGCCTTTGTTCCTACACACTATTTTTCTATTTCCATGCCTTTTTGTGGATAACAGAAAAACATTTTCTATTAATTATTTATATAACACCTCATATAAATTATTTGTATAACAGATTTTTTCCAATGCTCGAAGTATAATCTTTTTAAAGGCATTTTTAGTGACAATTAAACTCAGTATGGGTAATACCAACAATATAGGTAATTCAAAAGAACAGGCCAATGTTAAAGTAAATCCCAATTTGAGAAATGTGTAGATGTGGGGGGGCGGGGGGAATCCATCTTAGAATGATGATATACAGTTACTCATTTCATTCCATGCATCACTGAGTATCTACTGTCTGCAGGACCCTGTACACTGGAAATAGGTGAGTAAGATGACACCTTCCTCAGTGACCTCCAGCTTTGGTCCTTCTCCCCCGTAGCAGCAGAATCTCACCTCTGCAAGGACTTGGAAGGATAGGACAACTTTGTGTTCTGAAAAGCACCAGCTGTGCCAGTTCGCAGAAAGGTGGGCTACCAGGACATGCTGGTTGCCCCTGACACAATGCTATCTCAGCATGGAGCACTCCCAGCTGTCTCTACTCCAGACGAACCTATCTCCCAGTAGTGGGCAAATATCTGGGGAAGTGATTTCAAAAGCTTCCTTTATGCATCTAAGGTGGTTGTCCTGGAGGTTTTTATTTTCCTAAGGCTAAAATTGGATCTTGGGCCATTACAAGATGGAATAAATATAGTGAGCCATGATTCTGCTACACTGAAATAGCTGGTCACTTTCCAAATGCCTGCCTGCTCTTGGTCTTAAGAAAAAGCTTTTAGGATATGATAGGTGAAACTTATCTTTGCTACTAGAAAATTAACACCAAAACTATGAATGGCAGATCATCAGAGTCAGCCATGTGATAGCTGAGCTTAGCTTAAATTCTCACTTGCTAAGCTTCCTACATCATCTCAGGAGCCTTCCTCTCAAACAATTTATAAATTTCCCAAACTTTTTGTCTCCCAAATCTGTCCTTTGCTTTTTCTTCTCTTTTGAATATTACAAATCAACTCACAGATTATATGCTACTAAATTTCACTATCTTTCTCAATATTTTATATTAGGTGCATTCTAATTTATTAGAATAAAGGTTTTAGAAAGTAATATTTTCAAAAGCTCATAGATAAGCCTGAGCTTTGGGAACTGTGCCCCCAAGTTCCTCTGACCTTGAACTAATCATTTAATCTAACTGTGCCTTGGTTTCTTCACTAGTGAGATTTTTAAAGTTCCTTCTGGTATTTAAAAAAAAAAAAGTGTCATGACTCTAGAGAAAACATCCTGTGGTTTTCGAGCCAGACTACTGGGATTTGGCCAAATAAATGGCCACCTGGTATCAACTGGATGTTGCTGAATGTCCCAGCAATTGTTGATACCGTGACAAGTTTTAGAACCTCTGCTAGCCCTATCAGAACCAAGAATAACATGAAATTTCTTCTAAGACTCTCATTAGAATAATTTCCTTTTCTACAAGTTACATCATATTTAGAAAAAATTTAAAAATAAATGATACGTTCACATCTATTTAGTTACCATTCTGACCCTGATCTGGTACTCATCTCTACCAATGGCTGGGAAAGCAAAAAGTGCCATGGGCATGGTGCTCTCTGAAGACTTAGCAAACCTTCCAAAGAATTAATATTTTTATCATATTTTATTTATCCCACCCACAACCTACCTAACCATTCCATGATTTTAAGATATTTAGATTGTGTTTGACTTTTTTATCATTTCACTTTAGGCCACGATTCCCATCTTGAGTCTTTGCCTGCATCTTCCAGTAGTAGAATTCTGGGCCAATGAGCATGACCAATTTAAGGCTCTTGATACATTCTCATTTTGCACCCCACAAGCAATTTCCTCAATCATTACTTAGACTGAATTTTAAATGTAACTGTTTCTTTGTTTCTTTTCTTTTCTTTTCTTTTTCTCTTAGAGAACTCGAAACATTCAGCAGATAAAGGGAATGAGAGGTGAAGATGAATGTGTTTCTGTCTCCACCACTAATTTGTACCATCCCCTCTTTGGGATCAACTTATAATCTTTTTTTTTTTTTTAAAAAAAATAACATTCGTTTTTAGGCAAAGGTTGAAGGACAACAGGAAAAAATAAAAACTATTACAACTGAGCAGCTGTTGGGAGAGGGAGTAAATTTGGTCCAGTTTGTGCCTTTCTGTTCTATCCTTAAGATCTTTTAAAAACAGAATTCTACTTTGCATGCCTCACAGGTTTCTGTATGCCAAACCAGGACCCCCAGAAACAGGTTGTTGCTGAATTATAACAAATTTTGTTAACTTTTTTTCTGATAATAAAAATAATGTGATTATTTTAAAACATTTAGAAACAGGTTTACTTTTAGACAGATACATTAATAAACAACAAAATTGTATATGCAGTTTATATTCTACTTTTTGTCACTTAATATTATAAACTTTTTTAGAGATGCGATTTTTAATGATTGGATAATTTTTCATTTATGCATAAACCATAATTCAAAAACATTTTTAGAGATGCAGTTTTTAATGATTGGATAATTTTTCATTTATGCATAAACCATAATTCATTTTCGGACTTTTAAGTTGTTTCCAATTTTTCCAGTGATAAGTAATGCTACATTGAACATCCGTATACATCCTGATTATTACCTCCCAGATTATTCTTTGAATAGATTTTTAGAAATGATTCCTTTACATATTGCAAAGTTGTATTATAGGAAGGCTATACCCATTCAAAATCTCACCAGCAGTGTATAAAAAAGCATATTACAATGAATCTTCATGAACACGTAACATTATTCTTCTAAATCTTCATCAGAGACATCTTGTTATTTTTCCAGGTTGCTTTCAAACCACATCTTGGCAACTTTACTTATTTATTTATATGGATTTTATTGAGATGTTTAGAGTTCCTTCTCCTAGAGTTGTTCAAAGATTACTCTGAAAGACAAGTTATATCTCCCAGTAGCATTTGGGTTAGGTAGCTGTTGAGCTATGTAGTCAATTTGAGTTAGGCACCACCACCCCCTAGAGGTTTCCTAAATGGTGTGGTCACATTGGTTCTTGATTAACTTTACTGTTATGAAATATTGAGGGACACCCCTTAGTTTTCATGGAGCTCAAAAGTCCTGTGAGAAATAATTTGAACTCTGTTCACCATCAGAGTTAAGAGATATACAAACCTGATAACCAGCAGGTCCCCAGAGTAATCTGGAATGGAGGGAGGACCGAGAAAATCAAAAGAAAACCATCACCTTGTGTAAAAAAGAGTGGAATGGAGTGGCCTAACCTGCACAGTAGGGCATGGATATTGAAGAGAGCTCCAGGGAGAATGAGAAACTGTGCATAACCATCCATTGAACGAGCCACTGAGGACAGAAAGAACAGTTTCCCAGGAGAGCAAATTACTGTGTTGTAAGAACCCTGTTTTTAGGAGCAAGTCACCAGAAGCAGATTTCCAACATTTAGTATGGAAAGAACACCAGAAAACTATCCCAAGATCAGCAGAGGAGGGTGCAGAAACCCATGTGAGGGAGGGAGTCAGCTGTCTCAAAGAAGCTGGTTCCAGTAGAAGAGCAACAACTGTCAATTGAGCTGGAAGGGGAGGGGAGCCGACACTGGCTAAAGAGGGCCAGAGGCCACCCCTCTGATTACCTTGAGAGGACAGCCGCGAAGCCTCAACCTAGCTCTTGCCCCCTGCCAACCAGTCCTCCAGAGATTCTGACAATGAAGATGACCCTATACAGGCTCATATCCCTGGGGACCTTACTAAGCAAAAGACCACAGTGTGCTAATTAAGATGGTGGGAAAACTCTGCACTGGGATGTGTGGGGTTCAAACATGAAAAATTGATTCTAATCTATTGGTGAAGGCTTCTTCACTTTTACGAAACTTACGAACATGTTCTTATCTGGCTAGAACTTACAATGTACACATCCATTGGTAATAAAGGAAACCTCTTTATTTCCCAGATTAAACATTTATGGATTATCATATTCCATCTTTATACATGCTAGTTTCTGACCATTGTTAATAATTAAGAGCTGGTCCTTCCAAACAGCTTCTTTGCTTAGAGAAAATATACACATATAGACTAACATAGATACATATATATGCATATGTACGTATACATACATATATATATATATGTATGTCACGTGTTGACTCACAGTTTTAACTTCACAGAGATAGAAACGTAAACAAGTTTCACTTTTCTACCATTACTGTGCTACCTTGAATCTTTTTTTCTTAGTGGGGAGCAGATCGTTAATGATATCTTAGGCAGATACCAAGGCATTTCCAACACTTTGTTATTAAAATGCAAATTCAATTTACAACTCAGGTCTCATAGCTGATGCAAGTCTTGCCTCCTCCACTAGTTGTGGCCCATGGCTCTATGGATCTGCAGTGGATTTGCTCCTTGGTTACACCACCAAGTCACTGACGTGGATTGGAGTAAAGGGAAGTCATCTGGCATATCTATTCCTCTACCTTATTCAAGAACTTACTTCTTTGGTGGTTGAGGTTCAAAGGGAGGGTGAGAGAGAATGCTCCTTTTCTGATGGTCCATTTGCCATGACTCTCCTCTATGTTTGGCAAGGGTCCAAATATATCCTCTCACTTGGATTCAAGAGTAAGTTCTTTTGCAGGGAGGTTCTTTTATGAGGGGAGGAGGGGTGCCTAGGGCAGGGAGAGGATGCTGTGAAACCACCCTCTGCATAGTTGCCTGAAGTGCAGTTTGTCTTACATTTTCATGTCTAGCTTTCCCAATCTCTTCGGCTCATCCCGTCTTGCCAATGGCATTCCCCTCACCTTGTCATCAGCTCTTATCTGTCTGCATTCTACCTCTAGTTCTGTTTTCCCCTGTTCATGAAGGCACACAGGCAGCTTAATGAATTAATTGCTTAAGCTGAAATCCCAAAAATTCCTTTGGGGAACAAGATGTCAGTCTCATAGTTTTTAGGTACTCTCAATGTCTGTAAGCAATTATCCTGACCTTCCTTCCCTTACCTAATTTGTGGAAAGGAGTGAGCATCTCCTTTTCTTTTTCCATGGGAAGTCCGTGAAGAATAAGCAGAGCTTCCACATAAGCCAACAAACAGCATTTGACTTAAGGGACTTTTCCCTACCCTACCACTATTCTCAGATCTTCTGCTTATAGGACTGTAAGGGAGCACTGGGGTGATGGCTGAGGCTGGAGGAAGGCAGTGTTCAGTGGGATAATGATTGGAGGCAACAGAGCTAATCTGCCCAGTTGTTTATAAGCCCTAACAGCAAGATCAGCCACAAATGTTTAAGCTTCCTTGGAGGGTGTTGCTATAGAACAGAATAGTTGATACCACTTTGTCCGCAGCTTATAAACTTATTTGCCAATTCTAAGCAATAGGAAAAGCTCTACTAGACAATTTTTGTATAAAAAATTAGAACATACTATAGATTTTATTTTTCAGCTTGCTTTTTAAAAAGTTATGGCTACATATAACTGCAGTAGTTGCCAGGGGTTAGGGTGGGCAGTGGAAAAATAAATAGGGGGAGCACAAAAGATTTTTAGGGCAGTAAAAACACTCTCTATGATACTATACTGGTGGATATATGTCATTACCCATTTGTCCAAACTCATAGAGTGTACAATATCAAGAGGGAAGGAACCCTAATGTGAACTACAAATGTTGGATGATAACGATGTAGGTTCATCAACTGTAATAACTATATCACTCTGGTGTGTGGTATTTGTAATGGAAACACGCAGGGGAAAGGGGTATATAAGAAATCTCCATACTCTCCTATCGATTTTGCTCTGAAGCTAAAACCTCTCAAAAAAAGTATTTTGTTAAAAAGCAAATCAACAGATGCTTATACTTAGAGGACAGAGATGTTAGAATTATTGCTTTAATGAGCAATTACAAACACACTCGAAACAAATGATGAAATATAAAGCCTCAGCAAAAAAATAGGAAGTTTCAACCAAGAAGAGGAAGAAAGAGAGAGATGAAGGGAGAGAAGAAGAAGAGCAAGAAAAGGACGAGAAAGAAGACATAAAAAAAATTAAATGAAAATTTTAGGACTGAAAAATACAATAACCAAAATAGAAAGCTGGGCCAATGGACACAATGGCAAATCTGAAGGACAGAGAGGAAAGAATCAGTGAATTGGAACATAGGAGAATAGAAATTACTTAATCTGAATAAAAGAGAGAAAATACACCAAATTAATTAGGTCCTCATGTAAATGAATTAAATACTCTAATTGAAAGATAGGGTGGCTGAATGAAAAAAAAAACAAGACTCTTAACATATCCTGCCTATAAGAGACTCACTTCAAATCAAAAGACACACACAGACTGAAAGTAAAGGGATGGAAAAAGATATTTCATGAAAATGGAAACTAATAAAAAAGAAAAAACAGACTTTAAAACAAAGGCTAAAACAAGAGAAAGAAGGACCCAGTAATTTGACTTTTAGGTATTTATCTGAAGAAACCCAAAACACTATTTGAAGGGACATGCGACCAATATGTTTATTGCAGCATTACTTACAATGGCCAAGATATGGAGGCAACCTGGGTGTCTATCAATGGATGAATGGACGAAGATATGGTACATATATACAATGAAATATTACTTAGCCATAAAAGGAATCTGCAACAACATGGATGAACCTAGAGGGAATTGTGCTGAGTGGAGTAAGTCAGACAGAGAAAGACAAATGTCATATGATTTCACTTATATGTGGAATCTAAATAATAAAATAAAATAAAGAAAACAGAAATGAAATCATAGAGGTGGAAATCATAGGTGCAGAAAGAAAGAATTGTCAAGGCAGAATGCCATGCCCAGAAATTCTTTCTTACAGGAATGAAGGGAGAAATCAAGACAATGTCACACAAAGAAAAACTAAGAGAATTTGTCATGAGTAGAGCTACCTAAAAATGGCTAAAGGAAGTTTCCAAACAGTAAAAAAAAAATGATAAAGGAAGGAACCCTGGAACATCAAGGAGAAAGTAAAAACAAGGTAAGTAAAAGCATTGGTAAATACAATAGATTTCATTCTCCTCTTGAGTTTTCTAAATTATGTTTGACAATTGAAACGAAAATTACTATAACACTGTCCAGTGTGGTTCTAAATGTATGCAAAGGAAATATTTAAGACAGACAATTATATTATAAGTGAGAGAGGATAAATGAACATCAAGAGCGGTAAGATTTCTATACGTCACTTGAACTGGTAAAATGATGACACTAGTAGTTGCAATATGTTAAGTATATATAAGGTAATGCCTAGAAAAAGCACTGATGAACCTGTATAAAGAGATACACTTAAAACACTATAGATAAAAATAAAATTCTAAAAATATTCAAGTATCCCACAGGAAGGCATGAAAAACAAAAACAGAAAACAGAACAAACAAACAAAAAAAACAAAATAGCAGACCTTATGTCCTAACATATCAATAATTACATTAAATCTAAATGATCTAAATATCTCTGTCTAAAAAAAAGAGATTGCCAGAGTGAACTTAAAAGCATAACTGATCTCTATGCTGTCTACATGAAATTCACTTCAAAAATATAGGAAGGTTGAAAGTAAAAGAATGGAAAAAGTACACAAACAAATAAAGCAGGAGTGACTATATTAATATCATTAAAAAAAAAAACAGATTTGGAGCAAAGAAAGTTACCACAGAGAGGAACATTAATATCATAAATAAATCCATCAACAAAATACAACAATCTTAAATGTGTCTGCACCAAACAATTGAGCTGAAAAATATGTGAAGCAAAAAGTGATAGAACTGAAAGGAGAGACAAATCCACAATGATAGAGTAACCAACAACCCTCACTCAACAGCTGTTAGAACAACTCAACATAGAATAAGTAAGGATATAGAATAACCTCAGAAAGTTCTTAAGAAGGCTTTTCTTACTACAGGATTATTATTAAAATATTTTCTAAAATTTGTCTATTACCTTTATAGCTTTTTATGTTAAAATTTTGGTTCCACTTGGAATTTATCTGAGTATAATATAAAGAAGAAACCTAATTTATTTTTCCAATTGAATAGTCATTTGTCCCAAAATAATTTATTAAATAATTATTCCTTACCAATTCATTTGAAATGTCAACTTTATCACATATGCAATTCTCACATATACTTGGACTTGTTTCTGAACTATTATTTGTGTGACAAAGGTGGATTCTATTTAGTAATGTATTCATATCCAAGTTCTAATTTATAACAGCTTAGTGTTAAAGCAATTTTTTTTCACTTAAATGACAACACAAAGTAGTGTGCTATGTAAATTTCAGTTGAGATAATCAATAAATATAGAGAATAGCCAAAAGCATACACGATCCATCCCAACTGCCAAATATTCTAAAACCTGCCCTTGATTGTATGGTGGAGCAGCAGAGAACTAGTGTGGACCACATCAAATTGTGGGTAGGACTTCATTTACTCAACTGCTCTGGTTACATACAAAACACATAAAATAGTGTTCTATCACTTGCTACTGCATTTATTCTAAGGGTGTTGTTGAGAAACTAACAGGGTGCACTTACCAATTTCACTGATGTTCCAGAATACCAGGTATATTTGTGCTTCTCCTGCCAACCAGTTTGTTTCTCTTCTTAATATTATGAATGATATAATATGTCTCCCTTTCACAGATGCTTGAAAGATCACATGCAAATTGTAAGTAGAAAGACCATAGCAAATACGCAGCATCGTGCAGCCGATTTGGGGCACTGACTCCAGCACAAAATTCATCTTTGCTTTTTTACTCACATTATCCTTTTGTTATATTTTCTTCCACTTATTTTTAATTTTTATCCTGCCTTGCATTATCCATATGTAGTAGACAGAATAATGGTCTCCAAAGATGTCTACCTTCTAATGCCTGGAACCTATGAATATACTACGTCATATAGTGTGATGGTTTCTTTGAAATGTCAACTCAGCTAGCCTAAAGTCCCAGTTATTCAATTAGTCACTAATTTGTTGCAAAGATATTTTGTGGATGTAATTAAAATCTATAACCAATTAACTGTCAGTAAAAGAGATTGTCTGGAAAACCTGGGTGGGCCTGATTCGATAAGTTGAAAGATCTTAAAAGCAGAGCTGAACTTTTCTGGATGAAGCAGAAATTCCACTTGTGGACAGAAGATTTAGTCTGTGCCCAAGAGTAGACCAAGAATGAATGTTTTATCTGCTGCCATGGGATTCCACTCAATATTGCTTCTGATCAAAAAATCACTTTACGGCAAATGAAGTGCATTAATGGGCTTGTGCTCATGGAAATTGCTGGTCTTACCATGTTTCCCACCATCTTGAAGTAACTAGCTTGATAGAATGGTGGAATGGCCTTTCAATGACCCATTACAGCACTAGCTAAGTGGCAATACCTTGCCAAGCTGGGGTAATGTCCTCCAAGAGGCTGTATACACTCTAAATCATCATTCAATACATGTCGTGCCCCCAATTGCCAGGATTTGCATGTATGGAAATCAACGGGAGAAAATAGGAATGACTTCACACAGTATTACCCTTAGTGATTCTTTATCAAAATTTTTGCTACCTGTCCACTTGACCTTCAGCTCTGCTAGTCTTATTTCCAAAAGAAGGAATGATTCTACCAGAAGACACAAAATTACATTAAACTGGAAGTTAAGACTCTCATCCAACTATTTTCATGTCCCAATTCCTCTGAATCAATAGGCAAAGAAATGGTTATTCTATTGGCTGGAGCGATTTGTCTTGATTAACAAGGAAATAGTATTGCTACTACACAATGAAAAAAGACTATACAGAATAAACCCTAGGACATCTGTCAATACGCTCAATTCTTATTTGTGGTAGTTATGTTCTATAAAGTCATTGTAAACACTGTGTTAGAAAATATTGAACCACTGCTTCAAGGAGAAGAAGATATTGTATATGGTATGGGCCTAAGGTGTGAGCTCCATCTCACCCCAGTCCCGAGGGGGAAAGGAGGAGTTCTGCCATCTTATGAGGTGGTGGAGTTTCTCTAGGGCTACTCAGAGAGCTCTGTATGTTATTCGGGGGTGACATGGGGGTGGTTCCCTCCTGAGGCCTTAGAAGTTAACTGTCTTTGTGGCAGAGCCGGAAGCGGAATCTGTATACTCAGAGTTTGCTCCCAATAGGACAGAGAGAGCAGACTCGTCCAAGCAGACTACCTAGAGAGACAGAAAGACCCAAGCAGTAGGTTAAAATCCACAGATAGAGCCTCAAGTGGCCTCCGGAAATGGAGGTGTATCTGCCTGGGACAAAGGACAGTGCCCATAAAAGGTCGACTGTAAACATCTGCCAGGTGCAAAGTGTACTATAATGATATCCTGTTCTTTAAAGATCGTGCCCTTCCCCTTGTGAGTGTCTGGACCCACTCCTTCCTGTTTCAACTCTTGGGGGTCAGAAAGTGGCAGAGCTGGGGTAAGAGGAATAGAAAAAAAGCGGGGGAGGAGAGACTGAAATGAGGTCAACTATGTGGCACTTTTTCGCTTTCAACCTCAGGAAGGCCTGTGCTGGGGAGTTAAGGTTTGACACATAAAATAGTCCATAATTTCTATTAACATCTTGGCATGGACATTCTAATTACTGAATTGAGACCCTATGACACTTAGAACTATCTATTATCTAACAATTAGCACAACAAAAATTATGACTTGTCAAATTTTCATTTGGGGAAATAAGAACTTTCTCTACTGAATGCTTTTTAAAGAGGCAAAATAGGAGTAAAGAGGCAATAGGAGAAAGGATAAACAAACAAACAAGCAAACAAATAAAGTGTATGAAAAAAATCAGCTTAACAGTTGTATTTATTATGGGGACTTTCTTTTCCTCACAGCATACTCCAAGTGGGTCGAAAAATTAACACTCTTTCTCCCCATTACCCCATTTCTATTGCCACACACAAACTGGACACCTATAACCATCAAGACTTACTCTCTTATATTCACCCATTTGGTCTCCAGTGTATTCTTCCTTTACATAATTTTTATACATCTATTTTTACCTTTTCATATCCCCTACCTGCCATTGCTCTATTATAGGTCTAGATTGCCTCATATCTTGATTATTATAATAGTTTCTCATTGGTGTGTTTGATTCAGTCTTAGGAACATGTTCCGATTCAATCTGTACTACATCGATACAAAATCTTCCTTAAAAAGTAGTATCTCTCCATGTTTGCTTGCCTAGCATTCAAGGCCTTTCAAGATCTGATTCTACCTTCTTCCCAACTCTCTTCCTACTCTTTCCCAATTTAATATTTGTTCCAGATAAACATGTATGCCTCTGTACCTTTTCCTTATGTCTGAAATATTTCCATGATTATGGCTATATTTCAGTTTTGTGAAATCCTATCATTTCTTCAAAGTCCAACTCAATGCCACCTCCTCCATGAAGCCTTTCCCAAACATCTCAGCTTGGATGTAACAGCTGAAGTGTGAGTAAGGCAGATTCTAGAATGGTACAAACCAGCCTGATCAAATCAGCTAATAACCGGAAGTGGCATAACATTCGTAGGTTCCCATCAATATTGGTCTGACTATTTAGCAAAATTTATATATCTGAGCCAAGAATGGATTGGCAAAAGGGACGTAATTGGCATAAAGAAGCGAAATCTCTATTCTATATTCAAAACTTCTTATCTTAGGAAGATATGAGAGACAGAAAGAATTTTGTCACAAGGTAATGTTACGATAGAACAGATTCCATTGGGTTTTCACAGAGGGTGGATAAAGAATCAACCTTGACAGTCAGTTAGAGGGAAGAAACCATATAGTAATCTGAACAAGGAGAGTGTAATTTAAAGGTTATTAACTACAGCAGAGGATTAACTAGAAGGGGATAACCCTGGCTGAGAGATACATCCAAGGAGGGAACAAACTTGGAAAAGAGGATCCCTTAGCAAGGCTAGGTCAAATTCAGGCCTTACTGGAGAAGTTCACTGTACAGAGAAGATCCTCGGGTTATTCTGGGCCAGAACTGGTCCACAGCTGGCCTGAGCAGAGGCTGGCAAGCAACAAATTTGAGAAGGGACTAGTATGCTGTAAAAACTCTCTTGGAATTGAGGCAAGCCGAAACTGGAAAACGAGGACCCCTGTCTGGGACTCACTGGGAATTTGGCCTCTGGGAATTTTGCAAGGGAAAGCCATCCACAAGAGGTGCCACTAGAAGAGACCCTGGGTAGAGGTCCCCACTGGAAAATGCTGTGTTCTGTTCACCACCAGACACTTCCAGCTGCCACACATACTGCAGGAGCGTGGCCTGCAGAAGCTGGCCCCCTGAAGGAGGCTGCAGGAAGGAGGACAATGGGTGAACCAGAAAGAGGAGCCCTTTTATCTTGCAGTGGCCCTTCGGCTCCCTCTACTGACAAAGTTTAACATTGTGCCAACTGCAAAGGAGAGATGCTTATAAAATTCAGCGCCAGAACAGTGGATTTAGAGCTGAGGGGCAATGCATTGATAACTAGAATACTGCCAAAACCATTATCTTGCATTTTTATTGTTTAATTTGGCAGAAAAAATGGATTTTCAAATCAACTTCCCAAGCACCTTAATCCCAGGATTCTCTAGACACCACCACCATCATCAAAGAGTCCCCAGGAAACAAAAAACATTATGGAGACTTGCTCTAGAATAGATGTTTACATACATTATCTCCCTGATGTAGGATAATATGCAGTATGTTATACAGTACATGCTACTATTTTTTATTTAACTTATGAGGAAATTGAAGCTTAAGAATACACAGAAAGTGATGAGTGTAAAAATCTGAATCTGAGACCATCTAGAAAATAGGTGTTCTGTTCATTAACTCAGCCTGAATTTCTTGCCGATTGTGTGTGTGTGTGTGTGTGTGTGTGTGTGTGTGTGTGTGTGATTATGTGATGTGCTAAGAAATTCCAGGTTCTAGGCTAAAAATGTGGTGGCTCAGCTAAGGCCTTTGAGAAACCTTGCTGGAAATCAAATGTTATTTTTTGGACGACACATTTTAATAAATGTCTAAAAATGCAAAAGTTAGAATTTTCTTTATGAAATTTGATAGCATCCTTATGAGCACACTTAAGAGTTTAGCTGTACACACATCTTCACTGCTGGGGGATTCTATCAGCCTACCATTTACAGAGCACTGGCTAAGTGTTATCATTGTGCTAAGTGCTGTGCATGTCTTTTTCTGTGTAATTCTGACCACAACCCAGTGGGTAAGGATTATTAGAGCCACTTTTCAGATGAGGAAACTGAAGACTAGAGAGGTGAAATAACTAGACCGAAGTTATTCTCTAAGTGGTGGCAATGGGATTATAATCCAAATAGGTCTGATTTGAGAGCTCAAGTTTATGACCATCCCATGAGGCCTTCCAGTCACACTATTGTACACTTTATTTAAAATGTTCTTGATTTTTTAAGTTTTAAAAATATAAAATGAGGTTAATAAATTTTTCAGCTGGTTTCAATTAATAAGGGAGATTGCTTCTTTGAGATTATTAGGCTCCTTTAAGAATGTTAAACTGTTTTACAGAGAGCAGCCTATTACTAACCCTGTTAGATTAGCAGGGAAAGAGTTACTGGTAGGTACCACTTGCCCATCCTCATTAATTCCAGGTGAGGTAGGGCAGACCTGCAGGAACTCGACATGAGCAATTTGCAATTGTCTAGGATAAGGAGAGCAGCTGATAGAGTAAATGTTTTTGGCAGATTTATTTTTCACGGTCTTGCTTCTTAGCCTGTGTCTGCTTGCTGGAAGCATCATACCCACAGGGGGGCCTCTGTGCAACCCAAGCACTGAGTCCCCTTGGGCCTCCACTTGTGTTCAACTAAAATATCCTAGTGCACATTTCTGTGACATTAAACTAGGGCAGAACTTACATAACTAAAGAAAGAAAATATAAATATTTAATATTTAAATGTTTGCCTCATTATCATTTATTAAATTAAATTCTATTAAATTATTTATATATGACTTTCATGCCAAAAATATCTGAAAAAGATAGATACAAAGAGAATTTAAGAATTCTCTGTTATTTTAATTCGATTTTATAAAATTTTGCATAGCTAGGCCTATTTTTAAGATGAAAAATATATTCCTAAGAGCCTTGGGTAAGATGCCTCAACCCTTGGACATCAGTTGTAATATATTCCTGAGACCTCGGACAGTTCCACAGTTAGGTCTAATGTCTGTGCCAGGAGTTCCTGATGTAGCCCAAAGAGGATTTCCTGTTCTGGTAAATCTCCTTAAATGACAATTACAAAAGTTGGTAATGGCTGTTCTGATTAATGGAAATTCATCTTGCCTAATTTCCCCAGTTCTCACATTTCTCTGCATAAAATGCTCCTTTCCATTTTAGTATCATCCACACGATGGCAGCCTTGTTTCTCATCACCTCTGTATTTTCACAGCAGGGATTCTCATTGTTAATGAATGGGTGCTGGGTGTCAGAAGAAGCCAACTATGAAAAAACTGGTTCTGGAGGAAACTAATAGGAAGAGGAGTGTGGGCCTTTGTTTCCTTATTATAAAACTGAATTAATCCCTAAAGTCCCTTCCAGGTCTAACTTATGATTCCAAAGCTGACTTGACATTGAACCTGCATCTACTAAAGGATTGTGGGAAGAGGACAGTGGAATAAAACCTTCATCAAGCTGAACAGGCACAGGCAGAGTAGTAAAGTAGTGAAAGGGGGCTTGAAGTGAAGGTGTTCCCAGCATTTCAAAATAGAAGACAAGAAAACAAACCCAGCAAACCTCGTGAACGGTTGAGGGTCTTCAGAACAAAAGAAATTAAGGAAGATTGCGAAGGAAGTTATGAGCTAGAGAACACTGGTGATAAGTGTTTAATTTCCATACCCTAGAAAATGTGCTAAAATCAATCCTTATGTATAAAATGTGCTAAAGTCAATCCTTATATATTAAAATTTCAGAGGAAAACTAGAAAGAATCAATTTCTAATGGAAGTCACTATAATAGTTTCTTGAAGGAGAAATACAAAACTACCCATCAAGGCAGTTTTGGAGATGGGGTGGGGGTACCAATACATAATCAATAAACATTATAATTCCTCTGAAGAAAAAAAATTAACATAAAACAGCAGTCGGCTACCTGGTTTTATCTATGGTGTTTAAAAAAGAGGAGACAGAGAATTTAAAATGTCTTCTGCAGCATTGTTCAGGAGAGAAAGCCTTGATCATGTTGCACATATTTTGTCCATTTGAGGTGAACGCGCTTTTAAATAAGAGATGCTATCCTAGTTTGATAATGCTTATTGTTGAAGGTACTAACATAGGGTTGTGATTATGAATGTAACACGTTGAGCAGTTTCCAGCACAAACTAGATACCCAACGAATAGCAGATATTGCTCACCCCTCCTCCTCACCCCTAGGGAACCACTGATCTGCTTTCTGTCACCATTCATTAGTTTGTATTTACTGGAATTTTATATAAATAAAATCACAGTGTTTCGTTTTGCCTTTTCCACTCAGTGTAATTATTTTGAGATTCATTGATGTTATTATTGCCTATATTAATATTTCATTCCTTTTTATTTCTGAGCAGTGCTCCATTTTATGAAGATACCACCATTTGTTTATTTCTCCACCTGCCGATAGATATTTGGATTGCTTCTTGTTTTGGGCTGTTAACACATAAAACTGCCATGAACATCTGTGTTCAAGTCTTTGTATAAACGTATGCTTTCATTCCTAGGAGCAGAATGGCTGAATCATATGGTAGGTAGCGTTTTAATATTTAACATACTGCCAAATGGTTTTCTAAAGTGGTTTGACCATTTTTATTCCCACCAGCAGTGTATGAGATCCATTTCCTTCATATCCTTATTAACACTTTGTATGATCATTTAAAAAATAACTTTAGCCATTCCAATAGTTGTACAGAGTATCTCATTGTGATTTTATTTGAATTTCTCTAATCTTATTTAACAACTCATCGCACCTTAGCTCCTCTTTCAAACAACTTAAGTCCCGCTCCCCAACTTAACTGAGTTGCTAAATATGCATGATAAAGTAGAAATAAATAACTTCCTTGTGTCTAGAGAGTAAGACCCATTTTTTTATTTTACAAATTTCCAAATAATTTTATCTTAGTTGTGAGTTGAAGTTAGTTATCAAATGATAAGTTGAACTTTTACGGAGACCTAAAAACACATATTTTCTTCCTTAACCTTTCAAAATTCAATTAAATTAGAAGAAATACAAACAAAAAAGTTAATTCGTAGCAGAACTAAAAATGAGTTGGGGTTCTACCAGAACACCAGAACAGTGGAGAATTTCTGAATCATATAAAATAGAAGTCTCCCTAGAGTGTTAAATCCGAGGAGAGGAGTGGGATGGCACAAGGGGAATTAATGGAGACTACATTTCGTGTATGTTTGTGTTGTCTGTATTTCTACAAAGTAATGTGTCCACGTATTATTTGTGCAGAAAAGGTTACATAGTCATTTATAAATAAATTATGCAGAGATTTGATGATATAACCTAACAAAGGATCTTTCGAACCCATACATTTGACAAATATCATAAGAACACTTCCAAAATGGAGCTAAAATCAGAGACAGTAGAGATATTTAATCCATGTGGAATTATTTTTATGAAATAAAGATCTGACTCATATATATTTTTCAAGCGGATAGCCAATTGTTTTAATACTATTGTTTACCCTCTTCTAACAGAGGTGAAATGCCACCTTTATCATTCACTAGATTCCTTTAAATACATGATCTGTGTTGTTTTTTCCACTCATTTTTGTCCATCCCTAATACAGTTCTTTACTGTATTATTGCCTTTTAATGTTTTTATATCTCACAGTTTAATATCCTTTTGCAAAATTGTTATGCTTTTGCATTTTTTCAGATGAAAGTTAAAATCTGATTTGATTTCCATTAAAAATTATCATTAGCTATCGATCAGAATATTAAATTTATAGGTATATTTAAGAATTGATTTTTTTATGCCAATGATCCTTTCCATGCAGTTTTACACTTGCTTCTCTTTTCTCTCCATCTTGTGTGTTTCTCTCTTCACATCAGCTGTTACCTCCCTTGTATCATCCTGTTCCATGCAGAAGAGGATACACCAGCCTGTTGCTCTCAGTATACACCTTCCCAGTTTCACTAACAGAAAAGGAAACTCTTTTTCCTCAGCTGCACCTCATCCTGGAGTAGGATACTCTTTAACCTGACTAGTCCTATCTCCTCTTCACAAATAATCACACAGGCCAGAAAAGTGGGTGTATGGGCTGTGATAGTGTATCAACATTCAATAAGTCTATGACGAATGATGTTTGCAGCAAAACCAAATCCAATTCCAGAATGAGGAACTATTATAGTGAGAAAAATTGTTGACTGATCTGTGACAAAAGGGAGTCCAAAGTAATTGCCACTCTTGAACCAGGTTTCTTGCTTGTCCCCTGGAAAGAATGCCTCATAAAGACCTTAGAATTGGTCACCATTGTTGTAATGTTGACTTTATGGCAGTACCAGTAATCACTGGAATACAGCCTTTCTCCTGCCATTTCCTTGGTAAATCAGATCAGTAACTTTACAGGTTATAATCCTTCACGTGGAAGAAAAAAGTTGCTGGAAGAAATCCTGAAAATCTTCATTAACTCATTTTGTTTTAGAAGATGTGATACCTCCTCTATCACTGGGAAGAAAATCCAAACTCCCCTCTGTGGTCTCTAAGGCGTTGAAGGTTCAAGGACTTAGCTTCTCTCCAGCCTCATCTCATGTGGCTCTTCTTGCTCTGATCACAATGCCCCATCTACACTAGCCAATATGCCAGCACGGCAAAGTCTTAGCATATCCTGTTCCCTCTTCCTGGAACACCATGCACATCCCTTCCACTCCCATCCCTTTTAAGAGAGACCTAAAAGTCGTCTTCTGACTACTACGGACTTTACTTTCTAACCCAGCTTCTTGTTCATTCTCTTCATTATACCTAACACAAGCTGTAACTATTTTTTGAAATATAATTTAGCACAGAAATTGAAACAAAATGGAAATTCCATAATTCTACATAACTTCTAAATGCTCATTCTTCTGAACAATGAGTGGGAAACGAAACATCAAGAAGCATCCTTGCAGTGCCCCTATATAATGAAATAGTTACCCATATTGTTTCCTACTCCCAAATCCCCAAGTCAGCCCATATCGTCTCTTTCAAAATAAGTGACATTACCATTTTTCATCCACGATTCACATCAATCACAGGTGGGTACGTATGAGCACGCCTCGTGCCCTTTCATTAAATCAGACGTGCCCATTGACCTCATCCAGGGCGAGGTTTCTGACTGAAGCTGAGCACAGTAGCTGAGGCCATGCCGGCCCGGGAGTGGGATCCTTGGGGCCGCAGGGTTCCTCACCGCCTGGCACTCCCGGGCAGTTACTCGAGTCTCGCTCCCGCCCTCATCCCCCGCCCCCACCCCGCTAACCGGCCCCAAGGGGTCCCGAGGGCGCGCACGGACCACAGCGCGGCGGTTCAAACTGACGAAGTGTGCGCCCCTCGGGGTTCCCCGGGTCATTCCAGGGCTACTTGGGCGCAGAGCCGTTGAAGGGTCTCAGTCCCCAGGCACCCAGTTTCCATGTGAGCGCCCTCTTACGCCAGCGAGCCCGAACTGCCTCTTCTCCCGCCCAGCGCCCCAGTCCTAGCTTGAAGTCGCCCTCTTCCACCGCCCATCCTCCCAGAATCTGACTACACGGCGTAGAAGCCACTGAAGTGCCTCCCGATCCCCAAGGCAGAGTCCTGACTGCAAACCCAAGCTGAGTAAGGAATTTCAAAGCGACAGGCAACAGAAGTGTGACCTAAACTCCCACAGTTATCTATCTACCTAACCTACCCACTTACTCTGTTCATTCGTCGTCTATCAATACCTACTGCTCTTTTTTAGGACTTGGATTATAATTCCTTAATTCGAGAGCTTTCTCGAGACGTCGTAAATTAACGCCATTAACTGGAAAAGCAAAAAAACTTTTTCAGATAAAAAATGTTTTAGAAAATAAATTTAATTAAGGATTAGCTTTGCTAATTATGTTGAATGGTGGACCTTTCCTGTAAATTGAGCTAACGAGAAATTTCTAAGGTTTCGACAAAAAAAAAAAATTAAAATTCACTTATATTATACTTTACTCCAGAAATTACATATTCGTGTTTAGATAACCGCTAAAAATGCACAAGAAATGCATTTGTTTTCGAAATCTTTTTAAGCAGCTCTCAAGCAAGAGACTGGCCCAAGAGCTTAGCCTCCCTCCCTTACCCGACCTCGCCTAGCTCGTGGGATGGAGGGGCCTGACTTCCGGACCAAGAAGGAGGAAACGAAAGTGGGGGAAAGGGCGGGGAAAGTGACGGGAGCAGTGAGAGCCGGAAATAGGCGGCTAGCGAGGCATTCAGGAGCGCCTTGTCCGGCGACGCTCTAGCCCCCTCGCGTTGTCTCTATTGTCCCCCGCGTCTCCTCTATTTATTGTCGCCGGGAAGCGGCGGCCGCCCCGTACCCGGAACAACAAAGCCTGAAAGACGGAGCCCGAGCCTCGGGGGCTCCTTAGCAACGGGCCGGGGCGGGAGTTCCATGGAGACTGGGGAGCGCGCTCGCCTCATCATCATCCTTGCCCTCCAGCTTATCCTTCGCGTCCGACGCAACCGGCAGCACCGCTGCCGCCGCGTCCTCTGCCACCGCCACCTCTTCCCACGGTAACCCCGTAGGTGACCCTGGACGCGGGGAACGCGGGCAGCTGGGCGGCCTGAGTGCCGAGCGCTGGGCATCTGGGCGCGGGGCGGGCGTGTGCGGAGCGGGGGCCGTGCTGCGGGTGGGTTGTGCGGTGGCGGATGACTGGCTGGAAGGGAGGCGCTCGGGTAGGAGGAATTGGTCCGGGGACCGAGGGAGGGTCCAGTTCTTAGGAGGACAAGGCGGTATGTGGGGATCTTATTAGGGATAACGGAGTGGGGGTGGGGCGTCACTGCCTGGGAGTGTTATCCAACGGGGTGTAGGATAAGAAAGAGGTATTTTCTTTTTCATTTTTGCTACCTCTGGGAAAGACTGAAGAAGGGAGATTCTCCATCTGTCTCTGTGGAGCCCTCACCCAGGGAAAGAGGGATCGTTCAAAGATGCTAGGGTTCCGTTGCTTCCCAGAAAACTTAAGTAGCCCCTGCTGCGGCGGGAAGGCTCCCACATAGCACCTTCGTCGGTTCCTGGTTCTGGCAATGCCAAAAGCCCCGCTTTATTTTATTATTATTTGTATTAACCAAAAATGTGAAGAAGGATCTGGAAACTGAGGAAGATAAGGTGAATTGTGCGTAGGGCTGAGCAGGAACAAGAGTCGGGATAAGCGCCAGTAAGAATCTTAAAAGTAAATTTAATTGAGAGTGATGATTTTTAAAACTCTCTTTTGTCGAGATGTGCATCTGCGGGTTCTGTCAGTGTGCTCGTTGCAATAAGGCTTAGACTGCAGCCAGTCCACATCTGTGAGCTCTCTGACTGCATCTGTCACCTGCAGTTCCCAAGCGACATTGGCAGTTAATCTGCGTGGGCTTGTGTATTTAGAGTTAAGAACAGTGCCTTAAAATTGGCTCAAGAAAAGAAAAAGAAATAAGCTTGGTGTGATTTTGTGTGAAGAAACAATGGCAGATTCCCTGGGGAAATTGAAAAAGAAATGGGAGAAGGTTCAGTTATAATCTGAATAATTTTCAGTCTCTTTGAAAGTTTGAGAAAATGACAGACAGTTCATTCAAATCAAAGAGCTTTTATCACTAATTTGTTAAAAGAATTATTTAGGTTGATCTGTCCAGTTAAACACTTATTGGTGTATGCTATGTCTTTAAGCCTTACGTCACTACTTAATGGTTTTATACATTCCAAAACTATTCTAGGTCAGTAAATGGGGTTTTCCTGTGGCATACTAAAAAGGCCACATATACATGTTATAATAATACCATTTTTGTGTTCAATGAGAACAGAACTCTTTATATAAAATTGAAGATTAAAGATAAAAATAAAACTGATATATTACAGAAGAAATTATGTCAAGCACAGCTTCTGTTTGTCCTCCACCTTTTTTGCTAAGCCTGGCTTCTCTTAAACGAAAAGGTGTTTTCTTTATCCTCAGCCTTCTCTTCTTATATTCTGTGTACTCAGAGTCAGTCTCAGAAACCGTAATGATCTGTGTGTTCTTTATTTTGACTGATGCCAGAATATAGTTTTTAACATAGGCCTTTTCATGGAATTGATGTTCGATGTGTCTTGTTAAAGGGATGTAGATGCAAAGAGGTGGACAGTTTCCTTTAATAAAGATGGGAAGTATAAACACTGGGAAACTTAAAATTGCATTTTAAAACTCTAAGAAGAAAAACTCAATATCATCTTTAGGTTAATGACTCAAGAACTGTTAATGTAATTTTTCATATAACTGTTCTTCTGTGAAAGATATGCTGGGAGGTGACCCTACTGGAGGCTCTTGGATGTTAAGTGCCAAGATGTTCATAGTACATATGTGACATTGTGAATTCCCTCAGTCTCAGGGCTGCCATCACACTCACTTCACCTAGACCTAATTCGCTGTTGCATATATTCCTTACATGTTTGAGTGGAGGTCAAACTCTACCTTGCACCTTTATTAACAATCCAATTTCTCCTTTCCTTGCTCTCTGCTCCAACACTGACGTTTGGTGTTGTCTTATTTCCTCTCCTTACTTAATCATGTTCCAATCAAAAATGAGTTTTTATTCTATTGTATTATTTCTGTTTCTCAGGGGGTTTTCAACATACCTCCTTGGCTTGTATATCCTTTTTATTAATATTACTTTGTTACATTTTCTTTCTGTATCTATCCCCTTTATTTGAAGAATTGAAGTGGTCATGTTAGATGTTCTGTATTCATTCTGAATAAATGTTGGTTGTGCAATACAACAGGTAAGAGTCTTATGCTGAGAATCAAAAGACTTTTGAAATAAGGCATGTAAAAATATTTAAACTTTTAGAATCAAAGGTGTTTTAGAAATCCAAGTGGTAATAATGTAATAGTAGACATGGTCACTTTTTTTAAAAAGTAGAGCCTGCTATGTGATTTTAATTGAGCCTTAAATTTTCATATTCTTATTTTAAAAAACTTCTAACATCATTCTTTTCTGATCATTTTTCATTTGAATATTTAACTGAAATTATATTTTGCCAAATTCAAGGGGACAAAATGATTTCCACAGATTTTTCTTCATGTCATGTCAAAATTTTTGTGGATGTATACACATAGATAGTACAGAATTTGTTATAAAGTAAGACAAACACATACGCAATACAGCTGAACTTTTTTGGGGAGTGTTATTATGTATTTGGCATGTTATTTTAAAAATCAGCCAAGAGTATATAATCTAGTTGAGTGGGTATCAATGCTGTTTTTAGATGCAGGAGGCTGGTAATAACCTAGAGATTGATTTCCTTCTGTTGTGTCATAGACCATGTGATGAGATTATTATTTCTAGACAATTGAAGTTTAAATTGATTTTAAAAGAATATAATAGAATGTTTCCACAATGTCTGTGAGTCAAAACTTGTAGTACTTTGAATATTTAGCTGTATTGTGACGTTTTGAATTAATAAAGATTTCCTATAGTTTATATTCTCATTTATTGCACCTCTTATATGCCTGGTGCCACATCATCTGTGCAAAACTAAATGAAAGGTGTTTCTCTTCAGGTGCTTTTTGTGCACTTGTAGATAGTAAAGAAATAACATACATGGATACCAAAATATGACAGATGCAAATTTGAATTTTAAATCCTTTATTACATACTACCTGGTGTGATAGTTACTGGTGTACAGATTTCATCATACCTGCTAAATTGGAAGTTTCTTGATGTTCCGGACTGAGTTCCCATCATTCTGTACGTTCAGGTCATGTGTGAGTGTGTATTTGAAGATTAACGTGTTAATAGAAGGATACATATACGTTTTTTTACTTGAGGGAGTTAATCTAGTGGATGAAAGGAACCTCATCAAACAATAAAAATAATGGTAGATATAGTGTTCGCTCTTCTCACATGACTCCCACTTTGGAAAAATTCAAAATGGTGACAGTATATACATATCTGAGGTCTTTCCAAGCCACACAGATACAATCAACCTCTTATTTAAAAGAGAGATAGAATATGTGTATATAATTGTGAAAAAGCAATATTCCAGAAGTTTTCATTAGCGGAAAGGAATCAGGATGTATCAGAAATTGTACACAGGTCTAACTTACCTTGTGACTAACGGGTGATAAAATTCAGAATTTGGTTTAAATGGCTTGTTTTATATTGGAAGCATGCTGCTGGGGTCCCATTGAAATGTTTTCAAAAACAAGCTAAGGTGAATTCCAGGATGGTTCAAATCAGCCTTCATGTGGGAGTCAATACTGAAACTTTAAAATTTCACTGAAAAATACAAAAGTTTTTGACTTTGTGACTTTGACCATGCAACATACATCCATTAAGAAAGAATACTGAAAATCACACTGTGTGTTAAGGACACAGTTTTCTCAGGACATGTGTGGATGACTTTTGTGTTTTATGTTTAGCATCACAGATGTCTGTCTATAGACATTGGTCCATGGCGTGTTTTTTGGGGTTTTTTACTCATTTTGCTTTTTACCTTACACCATTTAAAAAGAAGTGAAAATTTGTTTTTATTAAATGGTTCCAAAGAATCAGATATTAACCTTCTTCTTCCTGATAAATTACTAATATTTTTATTGTGAGGCAGAATGGTTTTGATCAAAATCAGTTAATGCTTTTCAGGATTAGGGTTAGTATAGAGCTTAAGAGTATGGATTCTGGTTATAGGCTGCCTGTGTTCAGCATGGTGGCTATGCTGCTTATTATGGTCTTGGGCAAGTTATTAAATGCATAGCACTTAAACAATGCTCAGCATATAGTTAGCTGAAAAAATATTAGCTGGTGCTTGTAGCAGTGGTGCTTGGTAGTACATTAAAGGTGAATCATTAGACAATTGAATGCTTTCTTTCATTTGGATGCTTTCTATTAAAGCATTGAAATTCTTTGCGATCACTGACTATTGGACTTTTCTCTGCTGTTAGGTTTTGGGAGTGGGAAAGCACTTTTGTTTTAATTTTGAATTGTCACACAGACATTTGGTTATCAGTTATGGCAGATGGACTAAGTAAAAAGACATCTCTGTTTCTTGGAAAAGGGAGACCAACAAAGCCTGGTCTGGCACTGTGTTGCAGCTATTGAAATGCTATTTCCCTGTGGATTTGACTGCTTGTTTAGCTGTACGGTACTTCTGAATAAACGTAATAGACCCCAATGGTTTCATTTAGTAGGATTAGTCTTTCTTTAGTAGACGCTGTTTTTTACTTGTATAACCTTAAATGGTGGTAAACTCAAAACTTCATGTCATTGTTAAGCCGTTTATCTTGAGTTTTCTGTGTCATTATGAATGTTCTACATACAAGCTATCTTGTAATTTTAGAGGTAGCTGAAACTGCTCCTCTACTCCAATAGTTCATCAGCTCAAAAATGTGTAAAATTGGAAAATTATTTGTTTATGGTAAGGGTAACACCAAATAGTGAGGCTGCTTAATCAAAGGAATAACTTGATAAGTATAACTTTGTTTAGGCTGCTATTTAAATGGCTAAGTTTTTAAAGTTAAGTCCAAATGTTACAGTTCCGTTTTATGGACATTTGAAACTGCTAAATAGAAAATAAATATTTATGTTTAAATACAATGAATTGCAAACTTTTTCCTATTTTTGCTCATGTCCAAGTCTTGGTTTTGACTTAAAATAATGTTTTTATAAAATATGTCTTATAGAAATTTATGCAGGATATGTTATTAAAAAGTATGTTTGGTTTAAATGTTCAGGGGTAAAGTTTTGGAATTCTTTCTTCCATGTTCTATTTTTATTTGTTTTAGTTGGTTTTTATATCCATCCCCCAAGAAAATTAGCAAATATTTTGTATTAAGAGGTGTGGCTTTAGTTATTCTGTTTAAAGAGAGCAAAGTCTAGTTGATATTGTTGATTTGAGTAATAACTACCTTGGCCAGAATAGATTATTCCTGTAGCCATCATGGATTCTGGATCTAAAAAATATTGAGATAAACAAGGAAATGATCATGACTATCTCATGCACACACACGCACACACGCACACACACAGTATTAGGGGATTTTTAGAAAAATAGGTCTCCAAGGTGCCAATACTATTGTCCATAATAAAACCTGCCTGTATTGAGATAAAGATCTGTCTAACACATTAATGTTGCCCTAGTGTTCTTTTCATCACGCGTTTTCAGGGACAGATGTTACTGCCCTAATGATATGAAGATAGTAAAGCCAGTTATAAAAGTGCAAATGTGAAGATGGGTATTTGGTTTATGACTGTGTTCAACATTTATAGAACCTATCCATTGTTTGAACCTTTGCTAAGATTCATAGTGAATCTGAAGCTTTTGTGGGACAACCACACCTCATTCTTAATTTGCCAAATCATTTTGTTGAGCCACAAAGCCTTTTTTTCTTACTTGCTTATGGCTCCAGTGAGCTTAGTATTTCCAGTTACTTGTATGCATCTATAACCTTATAAAGTCGTAATGAGCGTCCCGCAATGCTCATGGGTCGACCACATCCCAGCATCTCTGCTGGTGGCAGGTTAGGGTGGTTGTAGGAGGCACAACAATGTTGAAGACACGGTCACCAGTTTGTTAGACCTTTCTGAACCCCAGCTTGGTACACTAGATTTCTTAACTCAGTTCTCTGCTCTTTCTGATGGTAGTGGTGGTGGTGGGGAACCCGAGGTAAAGGATCTGATATGTCACAACTGATTAAAAGCTACATGAATAATACTTTTATCATCTTAGCCGTATATTGCTAATGTAAGTCTTCAGGTCAGTGTAGCAGAGAAAACCTTTGGCTGGCTAGTAATCTTGAAAATTCTGCTTCAATACATAGTGTAGAACTACTTGGATAATTGTTAATTTGTGTGTACGTTAAGGATATGTGCCTTTTAATTTACTCTTTCGAGGCATTTTATTTTGGGCCTTTTAAATTGGAAGAGTTTCAAATGCCTGTAATTATATTAACTTAATTTGCCTTGTAGCCTTACTTTCACTTTGTAAAGAGAGGAATAATGGCTTTGGCATCAAACCCTGTTTGATTGGATGGTTGCTGTGCTGAGTTAGTTGACGTGGTAGCCAATCTATCTATAACTAGCTATCATGGAATGAATTTAGCATGTGGATGAGTTAGGACCCTTGAGAGTGAAATGGAGAACATAACTCTTAGGGGAGGAAAAAGGAACTATATGTCGAAAGTGCTGAGGCTCTGTATGTGTGTTTTAATTAAAATAATTATTGCCTTACATCAGAAATGTATTATATTACTATATTTGTAAAAGCTCCGGGAACACAATTGCCCTTCAGGATTTGGGGGTTTGAATTAAAATCGACAATAATATGTTAGGTGCAGGAGCACTAACTAGAACATACCAGAAAGTGAAATAAGGAAATAATAGAGTACTATTGAGGAACTTGAGTGGTTTGGGGGTACTAAGATTCTTATCATTATAGTAAAATATCTCTGCTCCTCTGTTTATTCCCTAGCCTCACAATTGTTTCTTTTAATTGCTTCTAAATAAATACTCATTTAATTCAGCAACTATTTTTTGAGTTGATGACTAAGTACTAGTTACCAAGAAAAATTCTAAAGACACACGTTTATATTAAACAATTCTCTTCAAGGAGCGTGGTGCCTGCAGTCTAGTAGAGTTGAAATACACACAGTACCTTTGCATTGCCTGTGACCTCAGCTTGGGGTCTTTTCTCTCAGTGTTTCATATGGCTGGCTCCTTATCCCTCAAGATCTGATTTTAAGAGTAATTTCTTATTTTTGAGCAAGTTAAGAGGCCTTCCTGGATCATTCCTTTTAAAGTTTCTCTTGTGTCATCTTGTTTCCTTTATTACGTGGATCACATTCTCTATTTAGTTGCTTCTCTGTTGTTCGCTTCTTCCACAGGAATACAACTGCCATGAGGGTTCCTTACCTGAATGTTTTGTTCTGAACTAGGTTCCCATGGCACAGTGGTTAATTCACATGTGTTTCATACTAAGTGAATGCAATTATGAGTAATAATTTGTTAGTCGAAGGAGTGGGGGAAAAGGGCATCCTAGGCATATATAAAATTAGGAAAAGATCTGCTGTTGCAAGAGGAGTGGTAAAAAGTTAAGACTGTTAACGTGTGTTGGAAGTGGGAAATTAGGTTACAAAAGGTATATTGGAGACATGAAGCTCACTGCATTCCAAGTAAAGTAAGTTAGATTCTGTTTTAAAGAGGTTTCTTTAAGCAGGGGCATGGCACAGTTAGGAAGATGCTTCTGGTTGCCTATTTGGTAGATGGACCGATCAGATTGTGGAGATTGCAAGCAGAGAGTTCCATTAGGAGGCTGTAGCCATAATGGCATATGAAAGCCCAAAATGAAACACTGATGCTTTGGATGTAGAAAAGAAGCTAGATGAGAAATTAAACGGGTATAGGAGAAAAAAGAAAAGATGAAGGATGATTCTGAAATTTCCAATTCAGGTGTGTGAAGTTTGGATGGTGGCTCCATTAACTAAAATTAAGAATCAAGAGACAGCAAGGATTTCTAAAGGGGTTAATTAATTTTAGATGTGTTGGTTTAATTCAATGAATGTGCCTAACAGACAGGAACATGGGTTTAGATCTTAGATAGGTCAGGATTGATATAGGAGCAATAATCCACTGGATAACAATTGAAAATTCAACGAAGGAAAGTATTTAAGGCAGTGATCTTAAATTTCAGGGATCTTAAACTCATTTGTGAATATGAAGAAAACAGTTACCTCCTCACATACAAATCTAAATTTTTATGCGTGTACATAAAAATTTCAAGGAGTTTCTCACTTCTGGAACGTATTGTTGAGCTTTTTAGGATCTGTCATGGACTTAAGGTAAGAATTGATTTAAGGAACAGACAGAAAAGTATTTGATAAGGGAGAACCTAAGATATAACAGAAACCAAAGATGGGAGCGGTACCAGAGGGAGAATTTTGAGAATCAGGGGTTCCCATTGCTTTATGCCCTGGAAAGATCTAGTAGGAGGGAGTTTCAGCTGTGACATTGGATTCAGAATGAACTATTCATTCGTAACATTTTAGAGGCAGAAGGCAGATCGTGTCGGTTTAGCACATGAATTCGAGTTAAGGAAACAATGCATGGGAAACAGAGTGCAGAAATCTTGATGTTCTCTGTGATAAACAGTCCCCATATGAGAATATAGCCCCTTTCAAAGACTTACTCGCTGAAAGGAAAATTCCATTATTTTGATGACCTATTGTGTTTCGGCCCAGTGGTTCTCAACCAGCTGTGCATTAGAAACAACTTGGAAATGTTTTAAAAATCAGGGCCCTTCAGAGGTTAGTTAATATCTTTGGGTGTTGAGCTTCTTCATAGTTTTTATTTTGTTTGTCATCTTGATAATTAAGAACCAATGTCCCAGTCAGAACACTTCCATCACTCTTATTGTGTGTTCTATGTAAGAATCCTTTCTTTTACTTGTATGTTTCATCACTCAGTTTACCATTGCGCTAGTTTTAAATCAATGTCCTTGAGTCTTTCTCATAGACCTTAGTTTCTCATTTTTAAAAAATGTATGACTTTCTTCTGATCTTTAGCCAAGTTCTCCATGTTTTATCTTTTTTGAGTAACAGCCCTCATATCAATGAAAGATCTGACCCTTTCTGAGTAAAACAAGAAATTTTTAATTGTGCTTACTTACATGTGGAAAGAGTATTTATTCTGTAATCCTGTTTGCTTTTATTTAAGTATGTTACATTTCTTACTAAGTAATTAAAACTATTTTTTTTTAACCAGTACAGTTTGAACTCTGTGCACTGTTTCCATAATCTTACCTTCCTTTTCTTTTATGGCAGTCATGTATGATGTAGACCTTAAACAGGTTGTCTATACTAATACATTTTGTATAAAGGGTAAACCTATAAAAACAGTTGAAAGAAAACTTTCAAAATTGGAAATTTCACCTCTTGTGTTTTCACTTTGCAGTACTTTCTCTTGATGAAATTCTTGATTAGCTGTCAGCAGTTCAAGTTTGAACCCTGCATTCACACTCTTGCTGTACAAATCAGAATACAGAGAAATTTGAACTTTATGCATGCCAACCCTGATACCAACCAGAAGCTGAAAGGCTTACTTGGTTTGTCAGCTGCCTAGTGAATTAACATTTATACTTGCAAAGAAAATAATAATCTTTACAAAATTATACTGTTTTATTAGCGTCGGCTTAATGGCTAAATTAGTCTTACAAACTGTAATTACTTATTATGGTTAACGGGACAAATATCAAGATTCTCTAGAAAGAAATAAACTTCCTAGTTTTTTAAATGACCATTCATAATATGGGAAAATAGGGAAACATAATACCTGTGGAGAGAACTGACGCCTTACACTTGTAATGAGATGAACATGATAAATTTACACTTTAAATGGAAAGAACATGATTAACAGTTTTGCTGCAATTTAATATCCGAGCCAATCAACAACTATTTATTTTGGTTCAAAATTGCTTTGTTATTACTGGAGATTTTTTTTTTTAATTCACTGTTTAATTTAGTTATTTTTAAAATGCTGATTTTATTT
The DNA here is from genome assembly GCF_014176215.1 of Rousettus aegyptiacus. Taxonomy (NCBI): domain Eukaryota; kingdom Metazoa; phylum Chordata; class Mammalia; order Chiroptera; family Pteropodidae; genus Rousettus; species Rousettus aegyptiacus. Next base: position 162,460,063 of record NW_023416284.1, read on the forward strand.
ATAAGATACATCAAAATTGTATTCCTTATTTTTACCCCTTGCTTTTAGACTTGAAGGAACATGATGTTTTTGTGTTCCAAAGCTTAAGGACCGCAACAAATAACTGGAAATCCTTTTTATTTTTGAACACTTCTCTGTCTATGGAAGGTTAGCAAAACAAATAATAATAGTAACAATGAGAATAGTTAAATTTGAATGCTTACCATGTGCAAGTACTGTGCTAAGTGCTTTGCATAACTTCAATTTTCACAACACTGTTATCTTGACTTATTTTACAGATGAGAACACTGAGTCACAAAGGCATTAAATAACTTACCCAGGGTCACATGAATGAAAAATGGTAGAGTCTGAGTTTAATTCAAGTGATCTGCCCTAGAGTCTGACCTCTTAAACGTGTGTATTGGGAAAGGGGTTCTGTGTAGATACTACATTTTTATAATCTCAAGCTAACGGTTAAGCTTGTATGGACACTGTATTGAATGTGTTTAGTGCCTTGGGAATTATGCCAAGGCTAGGGTACAAAAATAAGTAAGATTTGATCATATGTCTGAGAAGCTTATGTCTACCAAGGAATCATATATAAATAGGAAATTTCACTAGAGCGTGGGGAAATGTAGTGATAGTGGTATATACATAGGAGCATGTAATGGAACTCAGCAGGGATACTCTGGCTCAGTCTTGGGGATCAGATGTCTTAGTTCCTATGATTTTTTAATTTTACCCACCGTGGTTTTAATTACCTTCTATACTAGGATTTCACTAATTTCTCCCTCCAATCTAGACCTAGAGCTGTCTGGAGCAATGTACTCTTACCTGATTGCAAGTTCTGTATCTCCTCTTGTGTGCCACAGAAGTTCCTTTGGTTCAGTGTCGCCCGAACAGAATTCTTACCCCTCCTTCTTTTTCCATCCATCCTGCAAACATGCTCTCTCTTCATTGTTCCTGTCTCAGTAAATAGTATCTTAAGCCACATACCTAGAGTCATCCTTCAGCTCTCTTTTCCTCTTCCCTATATCAATCACAAAGCTCTGTTCACTCTGTCTCCTGAAAATGTCTCTCTTCTGTCTACTTCCATCTTCATCCACCCAGGTCTCCACTGCTGTCATCTCTCACCAGGACTGCTGTGCTAGACCCTTAAACGTGTGTGTTGGGGAAGGGGTTCTGTGTAAATACTACCTTTTTATAATCTCAAGTTAATAGTTAAGCTTGTATGGACACTGTATTGAATGTGTCCATTCTTATCTTCCAGTTTGTGCTCCTGGTACAGAAGTGGCAGTGATATATTTTTTAAAAACATATACATCATGTCATCTCTTGCTTCTCTTTTAACTCACTATTGTTCTTGGAATAAATATGAAAAATTTTATTTAACATGGCCTAGAAGGAGTTATTTGACCCTTCCTTGCATCTCCAGCCTTGTCTCATGCAACCGTCCCATTCACTCTTCTCACTGTAGCCATGCTGACATTTCTTCAAGTCTGAACAGTTTAAACTTTTAACTCACCTTAGAACTGAAAACACCTGGCTTTTCCCTCTGCCAAGTCTTGACTACTCCTGGATCCCATCCCCTAGCAGGAGGCATAATGCTTAGATTTCTCATTCATTGTTATAGAATTGATTGGATGAGGGCGATACTGAGCCGGCCATAGAAGTGGGGTTAAATCATTTTTAGCAGAAGGAATAGCATAAGCAGGCAAAACATTGATATTCTTTACATGTAAGAGCTTTTATAAATCGGTAAAAAATCTCAGAAGGAAAATGAACAAAATATATGAAATAGTTAACAGAATAAATATAAGTAGTAATATTTGGAAACTTTATTCTCATTTGTAAGTATTCAAGGAAAATTAATTCAGTATTGCTATTTTTTTATATCAGGTTGTTAAAAGGTTTTGGTGTGACTTCATGAGATCAACTTTGTTGACTAGGTAAAATAGCATATGTATGTATGTATGTGTGTGTGTGTGTATGTATATTCCCAGTCTTGTGTAATGTGCACAAATAAACATGGATTTAGCAGCCTTAAAACGTGTCTATATGAACATAGAAAAAAACTTAATAATTGCAACTGTGGTAATTATCACTTTTTTCTTTGCGTATGTCCTATATAATCAGAAAATGGCACGCTATTTTCTTTAAAAGCCATACATTAAGACCATTAATTAGAAATACTAAGTCCAAAATTTTGCTTTTAAATAATACAGAATTGCTATGTTAAATTTCTTATCTCAAAATTTGAATACCCAAGTTTCAAGTTGTATTCAGTAAAATATACTTTTTTCTCTTGTTATCTGTAATTAGACATTAGTTAAAAATAGTATTAATGTTAACGCTGACTAATATGACATTCATAAAGCACATTTAATTTATGAGGTGCTCATTTCTCAAAACAATCTTGAATAAATTGTGGGGTTTGCATTTAACAAATAAAGGTAAGAACAGTTCAGAACTGTCATATAGCTTCCATTAGGATCACATTTTAAACATCTAAGTTTTCTTTGTAGATACATCTTAGTGCATTCATTCTAAAATAGTGAAATTATTAAGTAGGCTAATGTTTAAATATTATTATTAATATGGGTTGGGTTATATATTTCTAAATTGCCAAATACTTCATTTTTTTTTCAACTGGAACTTTTTCATGAGAGTGTAAACCACTGACTTACCTTTCCTTAAGCACTCACTCAAAAAATCAGCATTTAAATCTTTCTTCACAACCTTTTAGATACCATTACAAATATTTTATTGACTGAAACCATCTTTTTTTAATAGATGGTTGCTGACAACCCTCGGAGTTATTGTTAATTAATTTCCATAAATTTTTTTTGTACTTTTAATACCGATTTTAGAAAATTGTAATAATTTGTTATGGTGCAAATCATTCACAAGAATGCTACCTGCTTACCAGTCTTCAGAATTTGTATTTAGATTGAGTCAGAGATATAGTAGGTGGAGACAAGCAATGAAGATAGTTAAACTTTCTGTTTAACTTAATGTAATGATGGTTTTGTACATAAAATAACTTTTGTTTTTAATTAAGCATTTTTAAAATGTCTTATATTATGCATAGTATAATTTATAATCCTTTCCTTGGAAAATACAAGGGTTTTTGTGACCAGGCATACTGTTAATATAATTTTTTTCATGTGGCTAGAATATAAAACTGCCAACCCTGAGGACTGGTGTATAAGCTTTAGGCCATGCACAAAAATGTCTTCATTAGAAATTGTCACCCTGCCAAATAAGTAAAAGGTTTTCCGGTTTTGTTCAGTCTATGCTGTTTCTCCTTAGTGCATCTAACTTTATTCTTTTACTGCCCCTTTGAACACAAGTGCAGGTTGAAGGTGGGAAGTTCAGAATTGGAATGTTAATTTAACTAAACCACAGTAGTAGCCCTAGAACTAAAATCGAAATTTAGTTTATATTTCCTAAATTTGTCTATAGTATGTCTTCATCTAAGATGTTAGAATCCGAGATTTTAGAATTAGACAAGATCTTAGAAACCATCTAGTCTCGTCTTCTACTTACCAGAAGACTCATTCTATAACATTACTAACTGTTGGTAAATTATCTAGCCCTATTTCCCCCACCTCCCTTTTTTGACACTTATCTTCTGTGGAGTCCACTACTTGGCAGATATTTCAATTTTTGTTTTGTTTTGTTTTTGATATGACTTCATGAGATCTACTTTTTTGTGACTAACTGGATCTCTCAGTTTCCTTTTTATTTAGGTATTTAAGAACAACTGCTATCTTTCTTGTGCTAAATGTCCTGAGACTTTCCTCGCACAACTGTTTTTATATCTCATACCATCTTATTTTCCTCTGGATGTCAGTACCCTCTTTAAACGATAAGGTCAGGATATTCTAGGTGTTTTGGTAGCAGAAGACTGTTACTTCCTTTGTTCTGGACACTCCTGTCTAACCTATGGTTTGGATGGTTGTTTGTTGGTTTGCTTGCTTTAAAGTAATATAATTAAAACCCCATATACCTCAGAATAGATTATCTAAATTTGTCTGGTTCCTGTGGCAAGATTCCAGATATTGAGAGAGTCATATGAAATTTTATTCAAATCTATTACTGAGTTCACATAGTGAAAAATACTTGTATTTTAAAGTAAATTACAGACATGACATCCCCTCTTGAATATTTCAGGGTGCATCTCTAACAGGCTTATTTGTCTACATAACTACTTTATTATTTCACTCAAAAGTAACAGTAATTCCCTAATATTTATCACTCAGGATTCATATTCAAATTTCCCTCAAATATCGTTTAGAGCTGTTTTTTCTTACCAGGATTGAAAGAAGGACCATGATATACAGCTGTTTTGGTCATTTAAATAAAAACATAAGCTTTATATTTATCAGCATTAAATTTTATTTTATTAATATTACTTCATTGGGCTAGCCCAGGAGCAGCACTCTTTTTCTTAAAGGACCAGATAGTAACTATGCTAGGCTTGTGGATCATTTGGGCTTTGGCAGAACTACTCAGCTGTACCACAGTCATTACATAAACACATGAGCATGGTTATGTTTCAATAAAACTTTTTTTTTTTTAAGATCTAATTGGCTTTGTGAAGCGATTCATGAATGGGGCAATAATAAAACCTTTTTTATAGAACAAGCACTGACCCTTTGGGTATAGTTTTGCTCACCCTTGCTTGACCTATTAAGATCTTGGGTTTCTCCTGACTGTTGTCAAGTTTCATATCAATTCATTAAATACTGTTTGGTTACAATGTTCAACTACATGTCAGTTCATCAAACAGTAATAGCTACCATTTCATAAATATGTCATATGCTATGTACTTGACCTAGGTAATTATTTTGAATCCTTAAAAGCATCCAGGGAAGTACAGTGATATTATTATTATTATTAATTTCCACAAGAGAAAAGTAAAGTATGTGCTGTACTATTAAACAGATAAAAAATAACATCCTTTTTTTAAAAGGCAAAATGTTCAGTTACTCCATCTTTGTAACAGGCATGTGTTGAGAAACTGAAGTATAGTAATCTATCTGTTGGAATCACAGTCTGAAATGTCTGTTTCCTAACCTGATATTTTGGGAGCTTTGTAAAGAAGAGTTAGTTTAGATGGTGTGTCTTACTTTTAGAAAAGAATGATCTCTAAGAGACCATATGGGTTCTTGTTGTGTTTGCAAATTAGTCTATATCCATCCAGTCTTACCCTTTTGCCATTTCAAATCATGTATGGTAATTTTGTGGTTAAACCTTTTAGGCCTCTCCCTCAGTACCCTCAGATGCAACTTGAATACACTTTAAGTAGCTAGAATCTACTTTTTTGTATTCTTAGGTTTATTTAGTTTCATTCTTTAGCTTTTAGTTAGATTTTAGAGTAATTTTTGGTTTCTTTTTATGACAATGTTTATTGCGTCTTTTCAGTTTAATTATCTTTCCTAGTGTGGAAAATTTTAAATGTAGTAGTCTTAGATGTAATTTGTCTTAAAAGCCAAGAGATGGCAGTGTTTTCCAGGCTATGCTTTAAGGTTGCAGTTTGTGATGATTGCTGAATGTTTTTAATACCGCTAGAAAATCAGAGGACCTAAAGAACTCAAGTATTGTCCATAAAATTATAGATTGAGAAAGAAGTTGCTTCAACTTCTACAATTCATTTTAACAGAAAGCTAGAAATACGACATTTCTGAAGTCAGGACAGCTGCAATTTTGAACTTTGCTTTTATTTGAAGGAAGTATTTGACATACTTATACTAGGTATTTACTTAAGAAATAAGACAAAACACCTTACTAAACCATGTCTTAATATTAGGCATGTCTTAATTTGGGCAGTGAGAGAATAACTGATAATTTATTTAAATCAAAATGGAATTAACTTTATTTTTCTGATAGTGAATCTAATATGTATTTGCTATTTTAAAAACTATCTGGACTCTACAAAACAATAGAAGAAAAGAAAATTTGTCACTCAGTCGCCAACTCTGAATATAGTAATTGTTATCATTTTGGCTGTATACCAGTACATATGTAGATATATAAACCAAAATGAACTCTTATCAAACATATCCTTTTTTTCACATTTTGGACCTCTGTCTACATTCATGTAATTTTATAATTTGTAAAATCTGCCTACTAGTCTATTATATAAAACTGCTATACTTTATTTGTTCCCTTCGGCATACAGGTTGTTTTGTTATTACAGAATTGCAATGTATAATCTTATACTTTGTTCAGTTGAATTATTTTCAAGATGCATTCTTAATAATCAACTTCAATTCAGCCTATATGTACATTTTAAATCATTTGAATGCACACTGCCTGTAGAAGGTTTTTGTTCCACATTATAAGACAATGCTGGTTTACACACACCTTCACCAGCACTCTTATATTTGCCAACATAAATAAGTGGTATCTCCTTCCTTCCTTTAAGTTAGCATTTCTTCATTACTAGTGAACTTAAAACCCATATTTTTTAAAGACAAGATCTTCTAAATAAATAATTAGTACAAGAAAAGTAGTGGAAATTTAAATGTTGTTAGAATCCAGAAATAATGAAAACACTGTATATCAACTTAAGACATACCCAGACCACTTGGTTATATCACCCTAAATGTTCATACATATTAGGCATCCAGCTTACTTTCCAGTGTAAGAAATTAGAAAAAGAATAGATCTGTAGAAGAAAATGATGCATATAAGGCAAAAAATTTTATATAAGAGAATCAATTGACTGATGATAGTTTTTGTTCCTTAAAGAAACTTAACAAAATAGAGAAACCATTCAGCAAGGTTGAGGGGGGAAAAAGCAGGGATAAGTAATATAAGGAAGAAGAGGTAAATATACTACAGCAGAGATTTTAAAAATTGATTTAAAAACTATGGAAAATTTCCCAGGAAAATTTAGTTTAAGAAAACTGACTCAAGAAGAAATAGAAGACATCAACTACCCTAAAACCCTTAAAGAAATTAAAGTAGCCTTTTAAAATCTGCCAAGCAAAGAAACAGATTCAGACAGTTTTTAGATTAGATCTTCTAAACTGTCCTCCAGAGAATTAATAAAAGAAGGACAGTCCAAGAAAGAAATATTATAGGCTAATTCTACTTATGAGCATAGCTGTACCAATCCTACAGTAGATGTTAGGAAACCAAATCCATCAATGTGTGAGGTTTTTTTTTTGCTCATGACTTAATTGGGTTTAGGGATATAATATGTATGTAAAAAGTTTAAATTAATGATAAAACATCAATTCAGAGTAGAGGTTTCCTCTGGAAAGAGATGTGAATGTGGTTTAGGAGGAGTACAAGAGGAGGCATCAGTTGTACTTATTTTGTAGGCTGGGTAATGGATACATAGATGTTCATTACATTATTCTTTTTGCCCTTTTGTATATCTTAAATATTGCATACTGTAGTGTTAGCAGATATAACAGCTTCATGAATTTAAATGTGACTTTCAAATACTTTATTTTTTTATGGAGTCACTTAATATTCCCTCTGGAACTATACAAACCAGTTAAGAAATTTACATATGAACCAATATGAAATATAGAAAGTATACGACCTCTACATATACATTTTTATGGACATTCTGTTAAGGGCTTGTAGAGAAGAAAAAGACTCCTAGCTCTTTTGTGTTCATATGAAAATAGGTGGCTTTGGAAGTCAAGTTTCAGGCTTGTCCACTCCTAGTATTAAAAGAAATACATTGGAATTCTAGGTAGATAAGAAATCTAATACAGATTAGAGATTAAAATGTTGGATTTTCTAGTATTCATTCAACCATATAAATGAACATTTACTGTGTGCCAGATGTGTTGAACCATGGGAATGTACAGACTAAAATAGAAACACTTAATAACTCATGATGAACTATGCCCATGACCTCATTTTTAGAAATTAAGTTGCTGAAGTACAGAAACAGTCATGTATTTTAATTTCAAGGCTTCTTTGCATTCACAAAATTTGCTTTACCCCTTTTTTCTTGACTTATTTTTACCCTCAGTTCAGTACTTTAATATGTAGGGTAGTAGAACCACATCAATTTGTTTTAGCCTGTTTGATGTAAAAAAAACCTGAGTGAAACAGTAAATTTGACAGTTTTTTATATGTAATATCTCCTTAAGTAGTGCTTTTGGTAGCCTGTTCTCATAGGGAATGTGTCAATTAGGATTAGGTTTGGCTGCACACAACAGAAATCCAACCTAAGAGGAGCTTAAAATAGACATTGATTTTTCTCTCATATTCATGAAATCTGGAATTAGGAAGTACAGGGATAATAGTTTCCGGTATCAGGGACTCAGGTTTCTTTTGTCTTGACCGTTCTACCATCCTTATCTCATAGTCTCATCCCAGGTGGCTCCTTGAGCTCCAGCTCTCACTTCCAAACTCCAGGCAGCAAGCATAAAGATGGGCAGAAAGGAGAAAGGGGTTTTTGCTGGCTGAATTCAGTCCCTCTAAGCAGACTTTCCAAAAGACACAAAACCATTACTCCATTTTATAGTGTACCCAGCTAGACATCTGAGTTCTATTCCTTGTGAAGGAAGGGAGAAATGGATATTCTAAGCCTCTACTTCACTATTATAATATAATCATGAGAAATGATGCTAAGAAATCTGTTCTGCCTGTTGATTTGAGCTTATTTTACCCATAATCACTGTCATTTTTGTGTTATTATTTCCCAGCTGTATGTGATAAGCGCTTTTTAAACATTATATATAATCCCCACAACACTATTTGGTAGGCACTACCTATTACATGTCGCAGGTGAGAAAACCAAGGCACAGGCAGATTGCATAACTTGCCCAGGTTCTCTTAACCTGTAAGTGGTTAGTCAGACATTGAGCATGCTACTTAACATCAGTATTGATAACTGCCTCTGTCCTCTGTTTATTAGTCTACCTATCAGTCAGCCGTCCCATGACTTATTGAGGTTGCTCCAACATACACAAAGAATAAAGAGATAAGCAGATTGAAGGGGACTTAAAAGGGAGAAAATACAGTGAAGTTGAGGTATAATTGATACACAGAATTGAATGCTGTATGATTCTCCAGAGGTGCCAGAAGTCTTGATCTGACTTGTCTTTGTGTTCCATCAGATACTGAAAGGCAGAAAAACAAGGTTGAACTTTATTTGGACTCTTGGCATCTTCATTGCTTTAATTATAGTAATTTGAATCCTTATAAAGAATACTAGTTCTTTATGTTGTGGCCGCAAGGAATATTAAAGATAATTATAATAGTTTTGTTACTGTTCTCTGATTTTGTGAGTTAGATGAGCTGAATTACCATTACTTATTTTTTTAAGATATGGAAACCCAGTTAAAGAATTTTTTAGCTGGATATGGATCATATGCTTAGTACAAACAACGGCTCATTTTTGTTTGTTTATAGAAATGCTATCATAGTTTGAAAAGATATATAATGTGGAAGATTGCGATTTTGATAAAAATGGTGTTGTGCTAATTGTTTGTTAGATCTCCTCCATACACACACAGGTCTGTGAGCTCTCTGAGGACAGAAGACTTTGCCTTATTTATTTTTTTATCCCAATATCCTCAGTGTGTAGAAAGTGTTCAGTAAGTGGTTAATGAATGAATGACTAGTAAATGAGAAGTCTCTTAATTAATGTTATAAATAGTATTTCTACTTCTTTAAACTTAAGTCTATTATTCTACCTGAAATAGAGAAAAATGGGTCAACCTTTTTATAGCCCTAGGAGATAGGTTATAGTACCATTAATGGTTGGACCTTTTTATAGCCCTAGGAGATAGGTTATAGTACCATTAATGGTTGGACATTGGGACCACAAAGTACAGCTTTTGAACTTGGTGCCTTTGGAAAATTGCCCTAACTATGAAATACCTGGAACATAGTGGTTATAAAGGCAAGTAGCAGGAGATAAGTCTTAACAGGCTCCTGGCATGTTAGTTATTTATTAATTTTAAGGAATGAAAGCTAGGTCCAGATTTGGAAGGATTTTGTATGACGTGTTATCTTTTTTAAAAATGACATTTTTAGTGGGGAACAGAAGAACATGATTTGAGTAACATTTAAAAATACTCATTTTTTTACACTTTAGTTTTCAAAATTATTTAAAAATTCACAGAACATTTAATTACTTTTATTTCTCAGGATGTGATCTTCGTGGTGGGAAGCTAAGTTTTTAAACTACCCCAATGGATGCAGACAGTGATGTTGCATTGGACATTCTGATTACAAACGTAGTCTGTGTTTTTAGAACAAGATGTCATTTGAACTTAAGGAAGATTGCTTTGGAGGGAGCAAATGTAATTTATAAGCGTGATGTTGGAGTAAGTATCTGAATTTTGGTATGTATGCTACATAGTCTAATTTCATAGTGCTACAAATGTTATAATAAAATATATTCATTCTACAAATAGTTTGTGAGCACCTTACCATGTGCTTGTTTTACTGGATACAGCAGTGAGCTGTGTAGAAGTGGCCCCTCCTCTCATGAAGTGGCAGCTTTTAGAGATACTCATCTCCAAGTCTTACTAAAGAACTTACTGGTTGCTATACATTTTATGTTCTCTCAGTTTCTTTTAACTGAGGAAGGGGATGTTAATACTTTGATGTATTCTCATTCATATATACCTGAGTGATGCCCCTGTGTGTTTGTGCATGTGTATAGTAAATCTTGTAGTATGTTACATAGCCTCTTTAATTAGCTGAGGTACTTGATATTCTTTAGTAACAAATTGCTAGAAAATAGAGTTCATATCCTAATCTGTACATTTTAAATTTTAGTTTTCATTAAACCTATAATATTTAAAATAAAAGCTGACAACTGGCTTTTAACCTTAGTGTTTTGAGATATCATCATAAATGACAGTAAGTGTTCATTTGACTTTTATAAACCAAAGAATGATGAGATATATATCATCTACATTTATTTTAAAAATTAAGAATACATATGAAAGCTTTATTTAAGCTCTAAAAATTAGATGCCAGTCTACATAGGTAAATTGTCATTAGTTCTTAGTACTAAAAACTAAGTAAAGATGAATTAAATTCAATTAAAATTTTCAGCGATCCACAATTAAAGATTTTTAAGTTCATCAGTAATGCCATCTTCATTAAAAAAGGAGTAAATATATCTGCTAAAAAGTTTAGAGGAAAACCTAATGCATCTTTGAAACTTTCAGCATGCCTTATGGCAAAGAAGTCATTTTTTTCCTGGGAAGGTTAACAGAAAAAGCTGACTTGACAGACAAGCTGGTGGTGAAAGACAATTAAATGTAGAATAAACTTAGTCTAGTATTTCTCAGCCACTTATGTATAAAATTTTTATAATGCATTTTAGCTCAAATTTATTTTGAATCTTTGATAAATTTTGTCTCTTCAGATTTAATAGCTTTCCAGTTTGATAATATGGCATATGACAGAGAAAGAGAAGACCTCAAAATATAACAAGAGTTTTAAGGAAAAATGTCAGATTTGTTTATGTGTTACATTATTCACTAAAGATTTATCTCTCTTACACATAATAGGCATATAAATATTTTCATAAATGAAAGTTGCACTGAAAATTTAAATTTACATAACTTGTATCTTAATCCTTGACCTGTTTATATTCACTTTGTAGGTAATTTTTTTTCAAACCCATAGCTTTAAATGCCTTTCATATCTAAGAAATGTAGAATTACATCTCCAGCTCCTACATTTTGCCTGCATTCAAGATTCACATATGGAACTTGAATATATAATAGCCATCTCAACTATAAGACACAATTAAGATAGTGATGGGTACCATGAATCAGAATAAAGCAGTTAGAATGTAGAGGGGAGGGATGTTTGTTTTGGTGGAAGTCAGGCAAGGCCTTTCTATGGAGTTGACACGGTGAGAGACCTGAATGAAATGAGAATATTGAAGGAAAAATATTCTAGATGAAAGTAACAATTACTGCAAAGCTCCTGAGGCTTGAACAAATTTGCTGTGTTTGAGGATCCATACCAACTATAAATTGCAGTTATGTTACGGGAATGAAATGAGAGATGAAATTTATATACTTGGTAGTATATTGACTTCAGGTATTAGGGAGAGTTTTATAGAGACCACGTATTTTTAAATTAATTAAATGTCCTTTTGGATTAATACATTCTTTTGTTCAGTATGGTACTTTTTTCAGAATATGTGATTTGGAGAACACTTATTTCAATCTTGGGTAAGCTTGGAGTAGTATTTAAACATTAAAATAGCCACACAGAGCAGAACCACATGTGAAAATTAATCCTTATTATGTAATTTTTTTTCCAGAAAGTATTAATGAAGCTTAGAAAACCTAGAATTACAGCTACAATTTGGTCCTCAGGAAAAATTATTTGCACTGGAGCAACAAGGTAAATGTTACTTAGGTTTTTAATTTTCCCATCATGGAAAGTACATTTCTAGACTTGAAAACAGAATTATATGTATAGTTTGTTATGTTCCTCAGTATAAAATTTTTGTCCTATATAACTGATAATCTTTTTCTTTCCTTAAAACCATAGTGAAGAAGAAGCTAAATTTGGTGCCAGACGTTTAGCCCGCAGTCTCCAAAAACTAGGTTTTCAGGTAACATTTTCAAAAAATATCCCAACCAGGGATTTATTTTTAAAAGTTTTTAAATTTAAAACTTCTAATTTAATAGACTAAGGATATCATCGCAGAAACTTCTCTCGTGATTGACCTTTTTCTAGGTTTTTTATACTATTCTTCAGAGTAAAAATTTAGTAGCAAATCTTGTTTATGTGGGTATTTGAAAAAGAGCCTGGCTTTTCTTCCAGATTCTTTCTTGTAGAGACAGACTTGTTTCCTTACAAGTTAACTATCTTTTCAACTCTTTAAGTTTCCTCACTTGTGGAAAAAAAAAATCATATTTTTTGGTCATCTCAAGAGTGGTATGTAAGGGTGATTAGAGAGCTGTTGACATGTACACACTGGTTGGCATCCTCTTACACTGGTACAGTGACCATTGCTGTCAGGTTAGTCTTAAATACAATTTTATAGAGGTATAAATTGGAATAAAGTTAATATACATTGTAGACTTGCTAGGTCACTTGAGTAAATGAAAGACAGGTAAAGATAGTCTATGGCCCCTCAAGAAGTGGTTCTAGGCTGTTTGGGATTTGGATGGAAGTGATGGGAGTTGAGTTTTCTATCTTATGACTTTGGCCTCTAAGATGGAGGGTCATAGGATGGTACTGCAGTGCTGGCGGGGTATTGGGGGTGTTGGAGCTTCTGAGAGTGAGTGCAGTATAGAGAGCCATGATTAATGATGGTGCCACTTTACACAATTTTATGACTTTTTAAAGCTACCTTGTGTGAGTACTTATGTTGGAGGGTGGTTAGTTTATCCAGACTTATGGCTTTACTAGAAATGTTTGAAAAGATGATAAAACTCTTCAACATATTGATAGGAATGGTTGATGTTATTTTGAATGGACATTATTTTCAGTCTCGGAGCTTCGTGTCTTAGCATAAAATTAGAAATGTTGAGAGAAATCCCAGTGAGTTAAAGGCACAGTTTTATCACTGTATCCCTCTTCTGTATCCCAAAAGAAAACAAACATCTAACTAAACTCACAGAAATATTGTTTTACCTTATACATATAAGAAAAAGAATGATCTTTGGAGTTTAGTGTACACTTAGCTGTTTATTGAGTTTTAAAGTGACAACTTTTTTAACTCTTGAAAAGAGAACTCTGGCTTGATTTTTTTTTTTTTCTGTTATTCACTTTCCTGTCACAGTGGATTAAATCTCCCATTTAAAGTTTCAAAAAATTAAGCATAAGATTCAAAAGACCCCAGATGAACTGTTTTAATCATGCAAATATCTCAGGTTTTATTTATTTTAATGAGGTATTTGAGTTTTTTCTTTAATTATAGTATTTAAAGAGTCATTGATAACTTAAAACACTGTATCCATACTTAAGATATCTGTTTTATCCTGTTTGCTTTTATTTTTAAAGATTGAAACTTAATTATTAAGGATTGCCCTAAAAGCAGATTTTTTGTTTGTTTCAAAATTATTCACTGAGTTTTACTTCTCTCCTAAAGGTAATATTTACAGATTTTAAGGTTGTTAACGTTTTAGCAGTATGTAACATGCCGTTTGAAATCCGTTTGCCAGAATTCACAAAGAATAATAGACCTCATGCCAGGTAGGTCTTTAAGAAATCAAGATAACTTAGCAAATTTGAAATTATTTGTCAAGCTGTATAAATACTTATATTAATTGAGGTTGTTTTTATATAGTTATGAACCCGAACTTCATCCTGCTGTGTGCTATCGGATAAAATCTCTAAGAGCTACATTACAGATTTTTTCAACAGGAAGTATCACAGTAACAGGTATTTTATGATATTGGAACCAAACCTGTCAGTTATGAATTGAATGAAATAAGAGGTATCCATACCAAATCAGAAATAATATCTAATTTGTCCTCATTAACCACTTTTGCCCTTCAAGTGGAACCAGAATCTTGATTTTTAACTCTGCGGATAGTTTTACCTGCCTTTATATCCTATTTTAAAATCTTATATACTATTTTTTATATGTCTTCTTTCAGTCATCATTATCACAGTGAGGTTTATCCTTCTTGTTCCATGTAACTCTAGCTAGCTCATTCATTCTCGATGCTATATGATACCATTGTGTCAATATACTATCCATATGCATTTGGATAGTTTCCAGTTTGGAAGTGTTAAGAATATTCAAGCATATATTTTCATAATATGATTTTTAAATTTATAATAGCTTGCATTTAAAATACTCAAGAGAAACATACTTTATGAACTTCATAGAGATTTTACATAAGCAAAGTATTTCAGTATAATTGCTACCTATTTGTTACTTATTATGTATATTTTGTTATATCTTTTTAGTCTTTTAAGTATTTTGAAGGGGTGGTTTTAAGACTATGCATAGAGGTCAAAGGGTAGCGTCAGCCATGCAGGATGCTTTTTTAATGGTACTGCAGTTATAAATTGTACAGAGACATTACTTAGGAGTCAGGCCCAACTTCTGGCAAAAATTGAGTTAAGGGAAGTTTCCTTAGTATCTTTGAATTTTTCTTTTTATTCCTTCAATCCTTAGAGGAGAATAAAAATTATTAATTGACACCTTTAAACTCTCAACAGATAAGTTTTA
Source organism: Rousettus aegyptiacus (assembly GCF_014176215.1). Classification (NCBI taxonomy): domain Eukaryota; kingdom Metazoa; phylum Chordata; class Mammalia; order Chiroptera; family Pteropodidae; genus Rousettus; species Rousettus aegyptiacus. Next base: position 162,475,196 of record NW_023416284.1, read on the forward strand.
ATTTTGACCCACCCATGGGCTTTCACACTTTCCTTGGAGACTTTTAACGCCCATCACCAGGATAGAGCCTGAATATTAAAAATGGAGTGGTGGGGAGCAAGTCTGTTTCTTCCCTTTTTTCTCCTGTTTCTACACTTCGGAACCCAGACTTCTGAGGGGCCCCAAAGTCTTTTGATGTCTTTACTAAGTATAGAATAAAATGATGCATCTGTAAAATCTATGTCTTTATTGAGTTAGTAATTAACTCAGTAACAAACTTTTGACCTGGTTAATTGGTATACATTATATATTTGCATCTGGAATATCATGAAATGCTAACAATTTAGTGAACACATATTTATGGTTTCTGGTGGGCAAAGCACTGTCCTCCGTGGATGGGGTGAGGTGTCAGACAGGAGCAGACCAGGGTATGATGTGATCAGCACTGTCAAAGGCCCAGTGGGTGCACACGTACATTTTCAGTATCTTTCAAAGGAGGTCATTATTCGCTAGTGAAACCATTTTTATTCTAAATGAATTTTATGAAAATTTTCATCGCCCATTTTTGTGTCTTTTGAATTTAAACGAAAGATTACATTTTTTAAAAAAGTTATTTCTAGTGTTATATGGATTAATTAATACATAGTGTCACTTCATCCCCTTGGGCTTTCCTTTCTGTCGACTGAGTAAACTGTGAGGGCAAGATGGCTGGATTAGTAGCAAACACCTTGCTGCCCAGTAGTAGTAATGAGTGGGCATTTTTAGACTGTGTAGTTTATAACAGCCTCCATTTCCCAGCACTTTGGACGCGATTTTCTTTTATTCTACTGAGTTCCTCAACACTCCTATAAGCTTTCGAAGTAGCCTAACCAAAAGCCACACTGCAGTGACCAAAGGGATAATAGTCGACTAATCCCATTTGTTGTTTTTCCCTTTAATAAGCATATTGTAGCACTTTTTATTCTCCTCTATGATAGTTTGTGTGACCTTTTTTATGTACACTCTTCACACTGGTCACCTAAAACAAGATGAGTAACATCATTTTTGTTTCAAATTTCTTTTAATTGTTCAGAAAAAAATTTATTCTTTTGATTTTTATTATGACTCTGTGTATAATAATGTCAGTGTAGATTTTTTAAAACAATGAGCCTGAAAGTACTTAGATATTTTTAATTCTGAGAAATGAACTTTGCCTAAGTGCTCTCTCTGCTTCTCACCCATTCCCTCCTTGTGTTGCTTACAGGGCCCAATGTAAAGGCTGTTGCTACTGCCGTGGAACAGATTTACCCATTTGTGTTTGAAAGCAGGAAAGAAATTTTATAATTCATCACTTAATTGGTTAGAATCCCTAACTGAGCACCTTTTAAAACCTGCTGCACATTGGACTCAAAACAGAAGGAAAACTGGACCAACAGCAATCGAGGAAATAGACTCTTATTCTTTCACGGCTGCAGTGTAAGCTCCAGGCCCTTTGGGTTTTATTTCAAACCTTGCTGTAATATAAAAAGGAAGTTTACAAGACATGACATTGCTGCTTTTACAAAAGGACATTCTATTTATTTTTGCAGTAATTCTCATGTCCCCATAAGCAGAGCTGTCACAGTGTGCACTACCTTATATTGTTTTGTTGTTATTTTTTTCCAGTTTGAGCTAATGTGTTTTATTTGTGAATAGTCTTTTACATTTTTGTATGCTGAATATGGGCACCAAAGAACCTGTAAAAGTTATCTTTTTCAATTGAATGTGCACAAATAAAAGTTTGGAAAAGGTCTCTCTTCATATCCATTCTGTAACTTTTATTCCCCATTTTCTATTTTAATAAAAATTGTATTCATAATTCTTTTTTTAATCTATGCAAGCTTAGACTTTTGCTAAAGTGTGTTGGCTTCTTTTTGAAGTGTATTTTGTAAATATATATATACCACGTGTATATAATATCTTTTAATGCTCTGTTACCAAATATTGAATAGGAAATTTTTTCTTGCTAGAAATAAAAATGTGTATATAAATTCTAGGAAACCGGAGTAGAACTTTATAGATTAAGCTTAATGTTTTATGTTGCTAATTTAATATGATAGAAAATATAAATATCTTTTAAAGGTTACAAAATTGTAGTTTTAAAAAGAGAAACCTCTTACCTATAAGATGGATATAAGAAAGAAGCTGTGATGGGTTGTACCTCATATGTACCTTTGTTATTCTGGGAAGACTCACTTCTAGTTGTAGGGAAGTAATAATCTTAGGTTGGTACTCAAGGCTCTCCTAAGAGTCTTATCAGAAGCTGGTATATTGTGCTGTTTTAATAAGCAGGGTCCACAGGCTGCCTCTGTGCCACAGTGTCATTATAATATAGTTTAACTTGAATTTTAAAGCCATTTTGCAATATATGTTTTTCCCTTGCTGTGTCTTATTCAATGACTCTATCCTAAGGGGTGGCTACTCTTGAAGTATTTGTGAAACAGTGGCTCTCTGGCTCACCGAAAACCGAGTGAAGAGTCAAATTAGCTTCTCAGTTAGTAGAGATAATATTCCAACACAAGCTTTCACTAAAACCTGAATTTCCAGAATGTTTTGAAACCTTTGTGAAAAATTGCAACATTTTAACCTCCGTTTTCTGGTACATTTTCCTTACCATGTTATTAAATCTTGAAAATCTAACTTAAGCATTGCACTGAACAATACATATTGTTTTGTTTATTTTTATCATCTTCTTGACACCTTCCCCTACCCTGCCTCTCCCTCGTAAGTGGGTGACAAAGCTTTTTATATTTTCTCTCTTGTGAAAGACTTAATTATGATTTTCAGACTTCTGTTCTCTTTTTTTACATTTGTTTGTCTAAAGATCCAGTAGGATAGATATCCTCATAAAATAAAAGAGAGTATATCATTCAATGAAAAAAGTTATAGGTTCTGGGAAGACTTTTAAAAATTCGAGATTTTCCACTTAGTTTTAATTTACAATAATTGATAACTGACGTCTTGTTTTGCCATGTTTTTAAAAAGACATATAGAAAAAGGGAAAAAACATGACTCATATGGTCGAGGTACAGATCCAGATGTCATAACATTTTCAGTATTTGAGTGACTTGAAAACCGTGGATCCATAGCACATTAAAATGCTTTCTCAGAAAAAAGGAAGAAAGACAATCTGACCAGGTCAGGTTTCAGAGCTGCTGCATGAGCATCGCCTGGCTAAGTGTCATGGATAACCTACAAAACTTAACAAAGCTAGTAAGAAATGAGTGTGTCTGATGTCTTCTGCTGGCTTTTCACAAGTGCTGTAAATTTTTTTTATAAATAAAAGCTGTGAATATATACATACAAATTATAAGTATTTCCCCTTTTTTATTTTTGAAAATCAAAAAGCTCTGGTTGAGGGTGTATTGGGTAAAAATTATTATGAAGACAATTGTTTACTTACAGACTCAGGATACTAAAAGAAAAATTTAAGAATGTATTCTAAGATACTGAAGTTGAAATCACTAGTCATAGGTTTTGAACAATTTTTTTGCACATTTATAATGAATGGGTAAACCAAGAACTAGCTAAAGTATATGTAGTGTTCGAACTTCAAAGAAAACAGGTAATAATTTTGTTAAATATCTTACATTCTGTTATGCTTGACAAGAAAATTTCATATCGGTTTCCTGTCTTGATTTTTTAAAAAAATCAGCATACAGTTCCACCAAAGATTTATAATGAATTTCTTAAGCTGATCCTCTACAGAACGTACTTTTCCTTCTTCTTCCAAAACAAACAGATGAACAAAAAAAGCAAGGCTGCTCTAATTTGTATATGAAATGATCAGGGCAGAATTAATATCTCAACTCTCCTCATAATTTCCCCCTGCTAGTTCTAAATGAGATAATACATTTCAGGAGCAGGACTTTTAGTCACTCTTCTGAGTCTCTGATAATACAGTTTTACTATGGTTTACATCAATTATAGTCTTCCATTTTGTTATAAGGAATTGTAGATCATACATCCTCATATCAAACTTAGGAAGGTTTGTTACAGGCCAGTAGGAAAATCCAAGCTAAGTAAAAAGGGTTTTTGACTCTTAGGATTCTTTTTTTTTTTTCAGGTTAATTATATTTTTGTATTCCTTTTCAAGTTAGGTGGTTCATGCTTTTTTTGTTGTCTTCCATAGCTTATAATATTAATAATTTAATGGGTTACTACTTAGGTGGTTTGAGATCCTTTATTGTAGATTTTCTGTCATATCCAAATTCTCTTGATAAAATGCCTCACCAAGTCTTAAAATTCAACTGGGGAAATAACACAAGAGCAACCCATTGTTGTGTGGGTGAAAACCCAAGTTTTGTGGTACAGTTGGCAATCTCTGTTTCATCATAGAGAAGATGACAGTGAGAGAATTCATTATGTCTGCAGTCATCTGAGAGTTTCAGTTATACCTGTATGTCATAACCTGAGGTAGTGATAATCCTGAGAAATGCAAAGAATTGCAGGAAGCTATGGACTGCTATTAAGTTATGAATGCTTTACAAAGAGAATTTTATAAGCTTGGCTTAATAAATCATACCTAATTGCTTAGAGATTTAGATAAGTAACCCAGTAGCCTGACTCAATGTTTCAATGTTTTACTAACAGCTACTTCTAAATATGGTCCGAGGATTTTGAAATTGTCCTTTCTATTCATATTTTTTCAATGAATGAGAAAAATACTTATTTTTCTCAACTGTCGAATTATTTCTTGTAATATTTTGTAATAGTAATACAAAATTCATAAAAGATTTTGCATTCATTATAATTCATAATTCATAAAATAAGATGCATAATCTTTGTACCTGTTAAACTGTAATTAGGAATTATCACTAAAATCCTAGCCAGGACCTTATTCTAATCTAGAACATATGTGCAATTGTCCTGGTTCATTTTTACACAAGACCCAGTGCAAGTAATGTCTTAGTAGGCAAAAAACTCTAAGCTTGTATTTAGAACACTTATATGTCTGAATAATAAAGTTGTGAATGGCCCCCCTTCTCTATTTATATATACACACACACATACATATATACATACATACATATACACACACATACACACACACAGATCCCTTAAGGCAAAAGGTGATTGCATCACTAATTTATAGTCTTTCAAAGGCTGCTCTGTGAAAAAGGTGGAAAGTATTGAACCAGCCAGTATTTTTTTTTTAACCTGGTTATTCTGCTCAAAGTAAAAAAGAGATCACTTGAGACACTGCATTTATTTTTTGTGAGTGGAGAAATAAAGGTTATCTTTATCGAGTGTCCCTCTAAAACTAGCTCCATAACACTAAAGACAAAACATGGGAGTGGCTAATATGTATTGGTATGAAGACACTCTACTAAGTGTTTTTATACTGTTTCAGCATTTGTAAGATTAGGTCTCTGCAGAAAGCTGCCTTGGTTGTCCTCTACCACACAGCTTTTTACACTCCAAGAGCTGCTCTTGGGGTTTTCTTTTTTGAAGCTGTTTTGGCACTAATTCCTCTTGGTGATGACTCATAAAACAAATGTTGTTTTTCACATAGTTCCTGAAAGAGAAAGAGGCACTAGTGAAAATATCATCTTAGTTTACAGGACTTGAGAAAAAAAATGTACAGGCTATTATTTTTAAATCGCCCAATAAACCAGACCTTTGGTCAACCTCATGCTTATAGTCCCAATAAACCAGACCTTTGGTCAACCTCATGCTTATAGTGAGTAGATAGGGTGTCTTCTCAGAACACAGGACTTTTCTGTATGCAGAGGAGGATTCCAAGGATAGCATTTCATCGAGCTAATGGAGGTCACATCCCTATTTTTTTTCCATTTCTCAGACTCTGCCACTACGCCCTCTATTTACATAGTCTGATTTCTGAGTTATCTGTTCCTGCATTAAGTTCTTTTCTATGGGATTTTTCCCCTCAGCATACAAATATGCTCTAGTATCGTATATTTATTAAAAAAGAGAGAAGGCCATCATCGAAACTCTCTCTCCTTTCAAATATCTTTTCTTGGCATTTAACCAGTTAATCAAGTGGTCATAAAATGCCTGGTGGTGTGGTAGATGCTCTGGATAGAGAGTATAGAAGTATGCCTGTTTTCAAGGTGCTTACATTTGAATAGAGGGGATAAAAACAGAAGCATATAATTTCAAGTAGAAGTGATGAGAAAAACAAGGAAAGGGAAAAAGAATGACTTAGTTGGGGGCGGAGGTACTATATCATACTGCTGGCATCTCTAAAGAGGTGCCATTTGATCAGAAACCATGAAGAGGCCATGAAATTGGCACCATGTGAAGAATTCCAAGTAAAGTACTATGCTTATAGAATGACCAGCATGGCTAAAGCATGGCAAGTATATGGATGGAAAATGGGATCAAAAGACCTTTTTTTTTTTTTTTTTTTTTTGATAGGGAAAAAACCATGCCAAGTTTCTGTGCTGTTGAGAAGTAGAGATGGAGCAGAGAGGTAAATATGGATAATGAATTGGAGAATGTCCTGAGGATGGGAAGGGAAGATGGTGTGAAGTGTTTGGCCTCACATAGGAATGATGGAGTTGAGAGAACCTGGAGGAATGGTGGTGTGTTGGATATAAATACGGATGTGTGGGTTGATGTAGAAGATTATGGAAGTTCCCTTCTGATTGAGCCTATTTTCTCAATGTCAGAAGCAAGGCCATCAGCAGGGGTGAGGAGAGCGGAGAGGTAGGGAAGTTTCCAGAGACAAGTGGTATTGAGGGCCACTGGAGGTCAGTGATCATGATTTTAAATGAGACCCAGCCCTATGCTTGTGTGCTTTCTCAGCCATGTTCAGCTGTGTGACTGACGACAGACTCGAACTTGGCATGCCTTAAAATGTAAATCAGATCATGTCATTCTCCTGCCTAAAATACTTTTGTAGCTTCCCATTGCACTTAAAATGAAATCCAAACTCACTTAGCCTGCAAACCCCTGCACACCGGTCTCTGCTGACTTTAAATGAATCTCAAAGATTACAGGCTCCTGATTTCTTCTCGTTCCTGGAACAAATCAAGTATGTTTCTGATTTAGCCTTTGCACTAGCTGTTCGTTACTTGGCCTGAATGCCCTTTGCTCCTCTGTCTTTGATTATCACCCAGACTTTATTTCAAATGCTACCTCTCAGAATAACCTTTTCAGATCACCCAATCACTATTTTATCAGTGCGTTTCATTCTTAAGGGATATTTGCTAACTGAAGAATGCTGTTGTAGCACCTACAATAGTGCCTAGCACATAATAGATGGTCAGTAAACATTTATTGAATAAATGAGTGTGTATGAATGAATGAAGGAATGGCCATATAAAATTAAGTGCTAAAAGTGGACAATAATCTAAGCCTGAGAACTAGCATATTTACAAAACTTCTAACTTGGGTTTCTCTGTTTCCAGCTAAACTGGGGAAAAGAATAAAAGTCACAGCTGAAATAGCACATGTGGCAAACGTCCCAGTTTGAGTTCGTAGCTGGCACAAGTTCAAAATAAAATCCTTTCAAATTACATGACTGCTGAAATCTTTTCTGACCTCTCAGCTGAGTCACTGTTTATTTTATAAGAAACTTAACAACCTTGGATGAATATTTGTTTTCTCAGGCTGGTAGGAATAGGAGTAAAAGAACCAAACTCCAAACCTGAGAGAGGAAAATGTTAAGAAATGCCTAGTATCAAAATTGAAGTTAATTGATATTATAAATAGTTTCCTTTTTCACACCTAAGCAAATCATTGGGAAATATACAGCAGAACCATTGGTTTCCTTGGCAACAAAAGTTGATCTATTCTTCCCTTAACTCCTAAATTCATAGACTCCCTTAGTGTCCTTCCTCAGTCTTCAAGCTAACTTAAGCTTCTGTGTGCTAGCAAGTTCCCTGGGCTTCAGCCACCCCACATTTACTTAGCTAGTTCGATAACTTGTCAATACCATTAGGTATTTTTTTATATATATATTTTTATCTCTGGTCTTTCCCTCCAGGGAACCTTGTTCAGCATGCATAATTTGCATTTTTTTTAATTGGTGATTCTAAGTCTGCATGTTTCTAACAGTTAAAATGTGATAGCTGAGTTGAACATATTTAAAGGGTTCTCCATTTTCATTTTAAAAATGTTTGCCAACCTGCTCCTTCAAGCTAAGATAAGCCCCAGGCTCTCTAGTGTTGCACAAATAGGAGTTTGGCAAGATTTCTGAAAGCAACTTTGTTTCCTGTCTGCCCTCAGTACTGGGCCTCCCCATAAGGATATATATACCCCTAGCAGATACTGGTACTGCTGCTATCAGTGGGTTTAAAATGCAGAATTATTTTGCCACCTCATATTTCGCGATCCTCCACGCCTATGCCCCTTTCTACTTTTGTTCTTCAATATCAGCCTCCCAGTATTCATAGCTTTTGGATCTCACCTAATTTGCAATTTATAACTTTCTTGGAGAGAGTCTAGATTTAAGTTTGAGTGATCTCATGACTCCAGAGTAACAGAAATGTGATTCTTGCAAAAACATTTCCTAATTCAGAGTTTCAGCTAATTTAGACATTCCTTTCTCACCCTAAATTCTTCTAACTGAATAGTATTGTTGAGTTTTAGATTACATGTCTTATTCTGGAGGTCCACTACATGGAAAGATGGGCTTTTCTTAAGTTTTCCCTTCGAATTTTCATTTGATTTGCAGTTTGATACATTCTGACAGCCCCATGTGAAAAACAGATCTAAAATGTCCTTAACTTATCCAGAACATTCTGCTTTCAAGTTAGACTTTCTAAGAAAGAGTGCAATAAGGAGTTAATAATAGAGTAGCCCCTTAACTTTCTTCAATTAATTTATTACCACTTTCTCCCTGCCTCAATTTCATGAGTGTTGCTCATGAGAATTTTAATAAATCTTTATTTTTAAAGGAATTTTGCTCCCCCAGCTAGTAGATGGGGAGCTCAAAAGTGTACATACACTTTTGGAGTTCCATAAAGCCAATGAGACTTAAGTCTGGGAACACTCACCAAACAGTCCCTTCCAAGGCCCACATAGTCTTGCCTAATTTTGAATTCATAGTTCGTATGATTTTTCTTAAACTGGGCATCACAAAACATGGATCTGCCCCTGCTTGTATACTATGTATTAAGGACCAAATCTACATCTCCAACATAAGATATTTCTTAACTCCGGCTCCCAATGTGCATTTGCTTTCTCTCTCCTCCGCTCGCATGCCACATGGGCACCTCACATACAGTCTCTCCAAACTGAACTCAGTGTTGTCCCTGTCCCTCCACCAGACTCCTGCCTCCCAAACCTGTCTTTCTCCTCCTCCAGGTCTTACTTCGGTGCAGGTCCCACTGTCTACTGGGTTCTCTAAGCTGGAGAGATCCCAATGCCCGCCGTTCCCTCAGCTGCCTTTTCCAGTCTCAGCGTGAGCCCTTAGGTTTTATTCCTGCACCTCGGCCAGCCCGTTTCCTGTCTGAGTCTTCCAACGGACTCCTCGTAGGTCTCCCACGTTCGGCGTCTCCCCTTCCCATTTCTCATAGTTTGCCAGAGTTTTCCTTCAAAAGTCTGGTTACTTTCCCCCTTTGCCTATCATTTGAAACATGACATACTGCCTTCAGGATAAAATCCAAATTCTTTACCAAGACAGACAAGGCCCTTCCTGACTGTGCTGTGTCCCGTGCTGCGGGCACACCGTTCCATCCCTGGCTCAGAACCTGTCCTGACACCTCACTGATGAGTGTGCCAGCCTCTCAAATCTTATCTCAGCCATAGGTAACATAAGTACTTTGCCTTAAAAGCTTATTCTTCAGTTTACTTATTTTTTTCTCAGTTTTTTTTTTTTTGTTTGTTTTTAATTGAAGAAATTACTTTCTTCCCCCTTCTACCTCCTCCCTCCCCTCTGGTAACCACTAGTCCATTGCATCTGAACCCTCCTCCGACTCTGACACAGTTCCCTGGGCCCAGGTAACTTTCAAGATTCTGCTTTGGCATGATCTCTTTCAGGAAGCTTTTATAGACGAATCCTCCAATATGTGCGTACTTTCCTTTGTGCTGTCCTACACAGCGTATTACAACGGGCTGTTTTCTTGTCTGCCTCCTAAAGTAAAGGAGCTATGGATTCTTTGTCTCCTATATCTTCAGTTCTTTTCCAGTACAGTGCCTGATACATAGTAGATGGTAAGTAAAGGGTTGAATAAATAATATCTGAAGCGGTGGAGAGGGAATACTATGGCATAGCCAATATGTCTCACTTATACTCTTCCCCCTCCCATTGCATAGAGTACAGATTAAATTATATCCTATGACCCCCAGGTCAAAACCTGTGTGGCCTATTCGATTATCCATGATCTAATCCCCACACACAATGAATTTAGCATTGGCCTTGTCCACAAGTTATTGAATTGAACAGTGGATACTTTTTAATCATCTCCTGGAAATCAATATGCACTGTAAAGCTAACATGAGAAAGATGATCAGCAGAGACCATTTCCGGGAACCAAGTCTATCAACATAGTTAAGGAGGTGAAACCACAAGAGTGTCAGCTAAGGCAATGTAGAAGACAGTGGGACTAGAATATATTGAAAATCCAGAACACTATCCAGCAGTGGAGGTACTCAGGGCTTCAAGGATGAAGATTTGAGTTTGCCCTTAAGGCATAAAGATATAGAGCTAAAGCTTCAAAGGTACCTATAATGTAGGAATAGGAGAAATGAGGTAAGAGACAGTGAGGTAGGAGGAAATAGAAGATTGTTTCATAGAAACTAAAACTGAATTTCAAGGAAGAGTGGGTGTGGTAGATGACATGGTAAATAGATAGATAGATGATGATGATAGATGATAGATAGATAGATAGATAGATAGATAGATAGATAGATAGATAGATAGAAATTCTTTATCCTTCATTCCACTAAGAAATTAAGTCAATTTCTACACCCCTTAAATCTGGACTGACCTTGGCACTTGTATCAAAGATAGAAAGTTGTGGAGTTGATAGAGTGTGACTCCCTTACATTCAGCCAATACCTATTGCTACCCATGTGAGTAGGGCCTCTTTGACCTTCCAGTCCACTGACCCTCCTGCCAATGAAATCATGTGAGTGAGTCCAAGTGAAACCAGCAGCAGCAGCAGATCATGAGCAACAGTAAATGATTATTTTAAGCTGCCGCATTAGGGGTAGTTTGGTATGCCTACATAATAAGTGATGTGAAACGAGCCACAGGGAAGGATAGGAAACGAAGGATCACCAACAGGTTTGGAAGACACTGGTGTCAGCATCTCAGTTGCAGAAAAGCCCTGAATCTGTCAGAAATGTTTCCAGTTTACAGGTGAATGCATCCAGTTATCAAGATCTGAGGTTATTAATTATTTGAATCATGTGTTTGTAATTAATAGTCTTGTTCACACTGTGCTTATCAAGAAATCCAATCATTTGGCTTCTACTTGCAAAGAGCCAGGCAATGTACCAGCCGGGCCAAGAGTATAGCCAGCCTTCTCGACAATTACATTTCTCTTTGTAAATGAATGTTTCATTTTCTTTTAAAAAAAAAAAAAAAAAAAAAAACACGACCTGGTCTGTATCAAAAATTAGCCCTACAAGTTGATAGTTAAGTTATTGCTTGAATTAAAAGTTTTTCTTCTTACTAAAGTGAAATGTCTTTAAAATGTAAACCATTTAAGAGTACATAAAGTAAAAAGTAAAAACATTTCACAATCCTGCTTACTGTACACCCTTTATAATAAACTAGGATCAACAGTTTGGGCTATATAAACATATATGCACACATTGATTCACATTTATTCTTCCTTCACATAAAAGGTGAAGAATCACTATGCCTACAGTTTCTTCAGCAATCATACATTTCTTTCCAGTGTCTAGAAAGTCTTTAGAAAGAAGTCATAAACTGTAAATGTATTTTCCTCCCATCATATTAAAACCCAAGAATGAGTCTCTCTACATTTCCAAGCACAAGGATTTAATCCCAGGACAGGAAGAAGTTCCCCTGCACGCCTGGGCCCTGCAGTCAACCCTTTCCCCAGGCCTCAGTTTTAGCAGTTAGAGCCGTGAGTTCTGCTACTGAAAGACAAGGGGAGTTTTTCACAGCCCACTTTTAGTTAAATTGCTTAAGCGATCTCTCCATGTGACATTTACTTAATCAGTTATCTGAATGTGTATTCATATAAGAAACTCTTGATCTCTCTTAAACTTACTTTGTGCCATCTCTGGAATAACTGTAGACATTTAAGCCCTAATTTTCCCCATCATCTTAGCCTTAACAAGTGTTTTAGGGCTTAGGGGGACTAGCCAGTGTGACAGAGAGGGAAGGAATGAAGCCCATGGTTCTAGCACAAAATGAGCCGGAAGCCAACCCAAACAAGAACAAAAAAGCCTTCCTGTTGTGGGGAAGCTAGGGAGGTGGGAGGGGTCATCAATCTATACTGAAAGAGCTTTGACAGGTTCACTTGTCAGAAAGCGCTGGTTATCCTAATTCCTTAGCTGGGTCACCCAAATGAAATACATGGCAGAGAAACTGGAATTACACTTTGAGATGTGGTTTTACACCTGAAGTGATATCCCAAAATAATTTCTGATATTATTATGATTTGGTTGTATATATAAAAACTGTATTTTTGACCAAAGAGTGCTGTTTGGAGAGTAATGCATATAATACTTACGCTTTTGCCATCTCCTTTGATATTTGTTCCAAAGAGCATCCCTTTGTCTCAGGTATAAACACAACAACAAACACCAGGGCAACGAGACTCATGATTGTATATATAAAGCACACCCATGGCAGGCCAATGAGATCTAAAAAGGCCGATAAATATTGGTTAGAAATGTTTTTTATGTTGCTTTGATCTCGCTTGTGGAAAGCTGCTTCTTAGCACATGTATAAAAACATGTATTTTCAAACATGCCAATAGTATCCAAGGAAACTGTAACTACAAATTTAAAATATTTCAGCCTCTGAAGTTTCATGTTTACAAACGATCCCAGCTTCCTCTGGTAAAATAAATAGTAGTCTTGTAACTATCACACTTTAAACCCAATGCCATCTTCTCGGTGAGCATGCTTTTCTTTTTCAAAATGGTAATATTTATGCCCATTGCAAAAAGAGAACCTGAAACCACACAGAAACATATAAAGCAGAAGGTAAGATAACTCTTTTATTTCCTCATGCCACAATTCCTCTCTTGGGAATCACTGCTATAACAGTTTGGTTTCTACTTAGTGGATGTTTTTTAACACATGTTTATATAGGTAGACTTTTCTTGGAACGAGCTCACTGTTCCTTACTTTGATTTGATTATATAATTTCATGCTGGCATTATTTTATTGTTTAATAGCTAGCAGCATATTTGTAGCGCTTCTTCCTGGATTCAGAGGGAAAACGCGATAATGGAGTGAAAGGCACTTACTTGGTTAGATGCACCCGCAAGAAGCAGGATGGATCTCATCAGCCCACCTAGTCTTTCTCCTGACTACTTCTAGCTGAAAGTACGGACCCTTTGTAGTTACTGACCAAGGTCAAGGCACGTTAACTGGTAAGAGATGGCCCAAGTGTACTTGAGCCTGCCATTTTTATTGTGCCACCCCAGGCTCAGCAGCAGAAAAGTGCAGTGTGGCAGGGAGTCGTGAGCAGGAAGCTGGCTCTTCGTGAACAGAGGCTCAGACCAACCAACCACAGGCTGAAACCGTGCAAGTGCCCTTCATAGCCACAAGTCATGACTGGTCATTCAGGAAATGCGACTGAACAGTTCCATAGGAGGCAGTTTTGTAAATGCAGTGTGGAAGGTGCTAAGCATCTTAACCACTTGTCAGTTGTGCCATCTGGAGAAGAGATGCAGGAAGAGGAAACAGCACTGCAGTTCTTCTGACAATTCTATTTTAACTCTGATTCCTCAGTGCTGTTTTTGCTGCTGGCACAGGTTTTTGCCCAGGTGAGTACTTAATAAAGTGCTCGTAGACTTCGTCTTTCTTCCCTATCTGGGGCATAAAACTAGAATACAGAGTGTGAAAGAAACCAAAAGATTGTCCCATGTTCTGTTTTGAGCACTTTCAGTCACAGGGGGCTCACCACTTCACGAAGATTCTCAATGCACAGTGAGCCGGCCCTATCTATTAAGAAAGGCACTCCTTACTAATTCCTAACCTCAAGTCTACCTTTCAGGAACTTTGGTTCAGAGGTTCTACTTTGTTCTCTGGATCAGCTCTCCCCATTCCTTCTTCATGACAGTTGTTTGACTATTTCAATGCACCACTATCCCTTCCCTAAACATCATCTCATCCAAGTCAAACATCCTGAACTGTTTTTTCACAGACTATAGGTCACATGCCCCTGCCACCAAGACTGCACGTGCTTGGCGGACACACTGCAACCCTCTTAAAACATTTAAACAACCCTAGTAAAAGATTTTACTCAGAGCTGAGTGCAATGCTGCAGCTGTATCCTGACCACAGCAGAGTAAGTTTGTCTCTCCGGAATACTGCATTTGTTGATACAGCTGAAATTGCACTAAAGATGTTTATGTCCCAGGGCTTGCTACCCTTATATCTCTTACTTGGAAAATTGATTTTTGAAAGTAAATATAGAACTTCAAACTTATCACAACTAAATGTCATCTACAGGTTTCAGATCATTGTAGGATTTTTTAAAGTTGATATGCTTTTCTGAAATTGGTTCTAAAAAGCCGTGCAGAACTTCTGAATCTTCTTTAGTTCATCCTCTGTATTAGCTATCCTTCCCAGAGATTTGTGTCATCTATTTTTGCCCCTTATCATTCTGTTTTTTCTTTTCTATTTCTCTTTCTCCATATAAACATCAGACAAGGTGTGTGTGTGTGTGCGTGTGTGTGTGTGTGCATATGCATGAGCATGTGTATATACATGTGTGTGAAGGTGAAGGGCACAGGTGTATGCGTGTGACCTAAGCAGGAGAAGTATGGTTGGTGTTCATGACAGTTCCTTTGTTTCCTTTAATTTTGGACTATTCCTAAAAATGTAGGAAGGACATAAACATTTGAAAATTTTATGTAAAAACTCAAATCATGGTTATTTAACAACTCTAAAGGTTCATTTCCCAAAAGTAAATGTGCTAAAAAAAAAAAAACGTGGGTGACAAGATTCAGAGATACCATATATAGATATATACTTTTCGAGTATACATCCACTTTTGAAAATTCATATATAACATATACACATTCACATTCTTCTAGTTGTCATAATTATTTTTATACTTTGAATCACAACCCAAATATATAACTTACAATCGATTGGTATGTCTCTTTTAATTTGTATGTTTTAATCTCCATTTCTCTCCCCCCAACACATACACACTTTACATTTTTAATGAAGAAACTGAGTCCTTGGTTTCACAGGCAGGATTTTGCCGATCGTCATCATGGCACATGACCTCTGCCCTTTGTGTTTCCTGTAAACTGCTATTTAGGTCTAGAGCCTTGAGGAGATTTAGATTTTCTTGTTTCTTTGTTTGCAAACTTTTTACAGGTCACGTATATATGTGTATATCTATTTTTAAAAAGGAAGAAAGAAAATTCAACTCCTTGGTCAGTTTTAGAGGATGCTGGGGAACCACCTCATTATTTCAAAAACTAGAAAATAAAGAGAAAGTTTCCAGCATTTATTTTTTCCTTTCTTATATGACCCATACTTTAAGGTAGGCAAATAGCTATTAGTTATGAGAAATTTCTTCTAATAGTTATAGAAGAAATAGTTGAAGAAGTAGTACGGATAAAATTTTAGAAGGAATGATAGAGTGAAAATAACGTATCTGGGAAATGATCTTTAAAAGAAACCCACGTGACAA
Organism: Rousettus aegyptiacus; assembly: GCF_014176215.1. Lineage (NCBI taxonomy): Eukaryota > Metazoa > Chordata > Mammalia > Chiroptera > Pteropodidae > Rousettus > Rousettus aegyptiacus. The sequence continues at coordinate 162,490,968 of NW_023416284.1, forward strand.
AGTGGGAGACAAGCAAACAAGATGTGCCTCACGTGGCACGACACATGCCACCCCCGTGAAGGAGTCTGCAAACAAAGAAAGAAGAAAATCTAAATCTCAAGCCTGTAGATCTGAACTGCAGTTTACAGGAAACACAAAGGGCAGAAGATCATGCGCCAGGACCACGATCAGCAAAATCCCACCTAGGGAAAACTGAAACGAATGACTCAGTTTCTTCATTAAAAATACAAAGTTAGCGCAGAGGGGAGGAGAAATGGAAAGGAAGTCTATGAATTATAAGAGACATATAAATCAACTGTAAAGGATATATTTGGATTGTGATTCAAACAAATATAAAAAAAATAATTATAAGATGCCTGGAAGAACGTGAACACAGACTGGATAGTAATACCAAGGGATTATTATTAATATTTTTCAGGTATGATAATGATATTGTGGTTATAGGTTTGTTTTGTTTTGTTTTGTTTTTTGCATATTTTAAATTTATTTATTTTTATTATGGTAACATTGGTTAACGAAATCCAGTAAGGTTCAGGTGTACAATCCGAACGGTTTTTAAATATGATATCTTTCTGAGGTCCATGCTGAAATTCTACAGACAAAATGACATCCTATCTGGGAAAAGCAGGTTGGATTATAAAAGGATTAAGATTGACAACTGTTTAAATTGGATGGTAGGTACATCGGGGTCCTTGCCATTATCTTTACATTTGAATTTGTTTGAAAATGTCCACATAGAATGTTTTTTAGATGTGAGCGTGCTTCCCTAACATTTGTCCCAAGAGCACAAACACACTAGAGGAAAAAGACGTGTCCTTACCTGTCACAGTCAAAAACGTCAGAGACATGAGGAGGTTGATGCCCCAGTTCATGCTTGAAGTTAAAGCCATGGCTCGTCCTCTGATTCCTCCAGGGAAGATCTCACTGAGCACCAGCCAGGGCACTAGAAGAAAAGGCAGAGGTGGCGGGGAACAGCGGGACTCTCAGAAAGCCATTGAAACAGAAGGCTAGCCCCGATCTGTGCGGTTTGTGGTTGCAGATCAGGGCCATGTGCTTGCTCCTGACCTCCAGCCAAGTGAGAAAGGGTTGAGGAGAAACAGTGAGAGCCTGACAATGGTCCCTGGGAGTAGGGAGAGAGACTGGTATGTGACACAGGCCTGATAAATACAAATGGAAAGAGCAGTGACTGAAGCCACCTGCCAAGCACAGAACCTCGATGTCAGCCCCCTGCTCTATCTTCTCAGCCCTTTCATGTAATCTCCTTTGCCCCGACCTTGGAGAGGTCCAACATTATAGCTACTGAGTGGGTAGAAAATAAAGCTAGGAGGTGGAAGGAAGGAGGCAGCTGTTCTCACTTCTGCTTGGCTTCCTAGCCTGGGGCAAGTTAAGGGATTATACCAAACTAAACATTTCAGTTTCTGCAAGAAGACTCTTCTTGGCATGAAAACTGATCAGAAGACTTTTTATTATCTGAGAGTGACAAGAAACCTACCTGACAGGATTAGAAAGGGCAGTAGAGGAGTGAATTAGTTTGTCTCCTGCTCACAGACTATCAGACCAAGTTTGCCTAGTAAAACTGCTGCAAGTTCTTACAAGAGACTGAGCACTTCACAAACCTTATCTCATTTGATCTTCACAAAATTTTCCAAAACAAGAACTATTGCTATCCTTTTTTTCATAGGGGAGGCAACTGAGGTTTAAAGGAGTTCATAATTTATCAAGATCACAGGGCTCAAAGGTGGCAGAGGTGGCATTGATCCCTGGCAGTCAGTCTCCAGAACTCATGCTTTTTAATCATGGTGCTCTCTTAGTGGTGGCTCAGTAAATATTTGTTAATGTGTAATTAAATGTGGAGTACAAGCACCTTTGATTCTGAGGAAAGAAGGATTTAGGAGCTGCCCCTGCCCTGGCTTACTGCTGACAAAGTCACCTTGTGTTAGAAAGCCAGCATTTATATACAGACCAGAGGCATCATCCTAGACCAGAGAAGGCAGTGGGAGGAAGAAGGTAGCACTCAGGAAAGGGCCCCATCGGCCAGCAACCACTTGGACCACCTCTGAATCAAGCAGTCAACTATGCCTCTAATTTAACAATGCCTCTCATGACAGGACCACTCTCTGTAGGGAAAGCATCTATTCCTAGTAAATTTGCTGTTTGAAAGTAAGAAAATTAAATTATAGAAGAGGGCTGGAAAACATGTTTTTCTTGATTATCTTCTCCAAGCAAATCTATATAGGGTTTCCTTTAGGGCCTGGAAGGTAATTATAACAAAAAGAACATGATTACTGTTGTTCTAATTGACGAGGAATTCAAAAATACAATTCACATTTTCCCCCTCCACTCCCTGCCCCAGAAGACGTTCACTAGATTCTTGCAGATTCTATCCCTGGAGACCAGTAAGATGATCAGGTAACTTTGTTTTGATCTTTGCAAATGGGGTATCTGGCTCTGAGTAGAATGATAGCTGTACAATTCTGGTGAAGCCTTCGTAATGACCTGTCCTTGGGCAAATACAATAAAAAATTATGCAAATCCAATTTTTTGAAGCTAAACAATGTATGCCTCAAACCAGTTCCACTCTGTACCTTCTTGCCATGAATATTTAACATGGGCTGGGATGTAGCAGACAGTCCCACACCTAGCCTTTGTCTCTAGCAGCTATGAGGAGGAGGTGGGGGAGGGGACACTTTTATTTTCTTTTAGTAAAAGAATTAGCACAGATTATCTCGATCTACTTCCATCACCACCTCACCACCTCTGAAACATTCTTCTTCCCCTCCCTACTTTTCATCATGATGACATTTTCAAATTATTTGGTGGGATTTTAGGAAAATTATTGCTGGGATCATCAGAGCCATGTTGGCCACAGAAGAGAATGAGCTGATGATGCTGTCATAGAAAATGGTGGGTCTTGCCTACAAAAAAAAAACGGGACAGTCGCACAAAGTACTAGTTACGAGAGCTCTGTCTGGTTTGCTTAAGAGTGCCAGAGATCCCCCACTGAAAGCCTGTTTGATGCATCAGCCAAGCCAAGTCCTTGGGAAGTTTAACCAGTCAGTGAGCAATGAGCTGAATATTGAAAGAGACTTCCCTCAGTCTCTGATGGAAACTTCTCAGGCAAATCTTGCACCTGACAGTTCAAAAGATAATGTATCATTACTGAAAGCTTCTGCTTCTTTTTTGATCTAATGGGAAGAGTTCAAAAATTGGTGCCTTGATTTATCTAAGAGACAAAATGAATGTTGCAAAAATTGACAGGTGTTTCAAGAAGGATAGTCCAACCTTTCAGATCTAGAGAGAGTGAAATAAAAAAAATTAAAATAGTATTTTGCAGCAAGATAAAACTAAGTGAAAGAATGAAGGTCTTTCCATGGCAGATTCAGGAGCAAGAGAGTGCCAGAATCTTATAGGCCTCTATATTCCCTGGAAATGAGCTGTGAATGCCCAAAGAAAGACCAGAGAAGCTCTACTTTAGTTCATAGGTTAGGAGGACAGGAAGATAAACCATCACCTGAGGATTTAATATATTGATATTTATAATGACAGGTGTAAGTTTTCTTAAAAGCACTGATGTTTTTTCTAATGAGATGGCCTTATTTCTCCTCCAAGGAAAATTAGGTTATTGCCACATGCCACAGTAAAGGAATGGTGGCTCTCTCTGGCTGTCCTCATTATCCTCTACCCTGATGAAAGATCTACTGGAGATTTTTTGTGCTATTTGCTTGTGAGAGCTCCACAGAGACTCAGAGATGTCATGAACTCATATAGTGAGTGCAGCTTAGCGAGCCCTGAACCCATTCTCTTTGACCCCCATCGTCCCAGGACAACCTCAGCAATATGTGCCTCTATAAATGCCAGTGTCTGCACTTGTCTTTAAGGCCTTCTCGGTGCTGCAAGGATTGAGGAAATTTTGGCTTTGATGGGAGGTAATTTCCCCAAAATATTGGAACTCATATTTCACGTGGTATTGTCACCAGGGCAGCCCGTCAGAACTTGCCTGATCCAGATTAATTTGGCAGACAGCGTTTATGGCTGCACACAGTATCTTAAAAAAATCGTGAAGGACAAATATGTCGAAGTGTTTCTGTGTACAGTGGAAGATATGGACTTAGGTTAATAGGGGCAGTCAATGGAAATGACTGAGCCCTGCCACGTGAAATTTGCCGTGTTCATCTCCTCCCTCCTCCGTGTTTCTGCCACTGTCACAGTTTTTTCCCACTGAGGCTGTCATTTCACTCCTTGTGCTTTCAGGTTTAAACTCTAGAGCTCTCCAGACATACTTTCCATTTGGCTTGCGCTCTTCCTGAACTACTGGCAGGCTAGCCCCAGGTTTGAAAGACTCACGAAGGTCTTGAAAATCTTAACACAGAACTCCTAGCAACTTTGGAGGAAGTTCCACACTCGGGCTGCAGAGTCGTCAACAACTTGATTTCCAAAGAAGCCAGTGTCCTATACTTTGTAGGAGTGAAGCCAAATAGTCTTAAAGTCATATGCAGAACAACTAGTTCTCCCACCGTAAAGGGATACTTAATATGTGACTTTGAAAGGGAATATGTCCATTTCTTTCAACCAGATGTTTAAATTCTGGCTTCATAATTTCCCTAAATGGGAAAATTATGTTTAAAAAATATACTCCACATAGACCACAATCTCCGACATCAATAATGATGTGGTAGTTTTAATTTATTTTTATTTTTATATCTTATATTCTCCCTTCTCTCAATCTCTTTAAATTTTGTTCACTCCTAGCTTTATAAAAGAAATACTTTATGTAAGAATATAATCTTGGGTTACTTAAATAACAAATTCAGACATTCCAGAGGGAATATCACTTACTTCTAGAATAACACGATACTTTTCTCTTCTTTAAATAGATGAAATGTATTGTTCTTAAGAATAATGAAAACAGATGGGGAGGTGAAGAAATTTTATAATAGTGGTGTCATTCAATTCTTTCAATTAACAACAGCAGCTATTTGTAATATCGGCTGATAACTTGATTAAGGTCATCCTTTAGTTTGCTGATGAAAAATTATTGGAAACATCTAGGTTTATAAAGGAATTTATTATCTAGTTATGAGAGTCATTTTTCTGCACCACACTTATGCCAGTATTTCCAGTTTTCTTTTTAATTAGTGTTCCTGAAGTTTTAATAATTTGCGACATGTATCATAATAAGATTTCTGTTGGGTAATAGGTATGTTTTCTTTTTAAGTGAGAGAACAGTTAGAACTAGGGAGAAGGGAAGGAGAAATTTTAGAAAACAGATTTTTTTTTTTTTTTGAAATCGAAGCTCTGGAAAGTGATATCATTTGAAATATCATAGAAGGAGTACTCTGGAAAGTGAATCCCTGGGAGTTTGCACATCCTAATTTGCAGAACACTGAACTAGAGTTCTAAATGTAAATCAAACAAACAAAAAAAAATGAAAGAGTTACAAGAATTAGTGTTTTCTGGTTGAGACTGTAACTTGAATGTCATATTTCAGATGTAATATTTTATGCTGTGCTTTTATGATTTATGTTTTAGACTTTAATCAGAAAAGTATTATAGTTTTCATAGTTGCAAATGTTCCTTGGAAAAATTCTTACCATTGAGTTCTGGGAAAACAATTAGCAACAAATGAAGGCTTGTGTTTATTAAGACAGCAGTAAAACCTCAGTCAGTTTCTTTGAAATCCTTACTGTCCAATATTCATAATTTTCAAAAGCATGGGACTATGGTTATGCTGCTGAACTGAAAAGAAAGTTAAACACCGATGTTTTATTTGAACAGTTGCTGATGGCAACAGAAGGGACGGTGTCACTCCACTATGTGTTTGTGCTCATGCTACACAGTGCAGCGTAAGACTCTTTTGTTCCGTCAGGCACTACTGCTGCATCATTTAACTCCACAGAGGAAAATGAGATTTGATTAGCTCAGGGCACAGGTTTGAGTTTTTCCTCTTTTGTTTGGATGTAAAGTTGGTATAAAACCATTCGGATACTATTTTTTGTTTAATTTCGCATTATTTTAATGACTAAACAGAGGACCAAATGGTTCACCACTTTAATCAATCAAAATGAACTTTAACTTAATTAACTGGCAAAAAGGAGCAGTAGTAGTGTGAATACTGGTACTAACTGAAACATAAGATTTAAAAGAAAAAAAAAAAGGTTTGAAAGATCTTAAAGGTAGACATTTACACATACTACAAACCCAGTGTATAGATATAATTGTATAATAGCTACATTTGGTAATGAAACACTCTGGTATAAAGAATAATAATTTATGAAATATTCCTTTTCTCTAAAGAATGGTGGAAAAGGATGATGAGCACTAAAAAAAAAAAGAGGTTTTGACTGTGACAGTTCTGAATACTGGGCCTGGGGTCTAGGTAAAAGATGAAATATAAATAATATTAAAATCTCTTCTGAAACATTTGATGTCTGTCTGGTTTATAAGCCTCTCTGCTCTAAACCCAGTATATTTTGGAGTGAAGCAGCAAGGTAAGTTTCTAAATTAGAACGTGCTCTTCCACGCCCCTGGAATTGTCAGAATCTTTAGCTGTGCAAACATCACACAACAAATTTCTTTGTAAAAAGCTAGAGTTGTTTAGGTATAAAACCTAAATTTAAATGTTATGGCAGATGAATCTCACATTTCTTACTGAAACCCATCCTCCAAAAGGCTGGTTAAATTCCACAAAACCAAACCAAACAAAAAGCCAGGCTTTAGAATCTTTGAACCTTAAAATTCCAGTTTCTTGTCTAAAACAGCAAAGTGGACTTTTTAGGATATTTAAGGGGAGAGACAATGCAGGTGTCTCTTGCGTTTCTGCACGTCTTATGAGCAAAGGCACTGACCAGCTTTGTCCCAGGCTGTCTTTCCAAGGATGTTCGTATAACAAACAACCTATAAGATAGAGACAGTGTCTCATTTGGAGTAGATGTGTGTTTACTATCCAATAAATTGAAGTCTCTTTGTAGGGAGGATATCAGGCTGCCTTACTGTCTGTTACAAAAGATTTGAGTTTCCTAAACTTGGGGTTCCTCTCCTCTAAGATAACCCATCCTGTGCGTAGATGTCATCTGGCCTTCTTCATGTTGCCCTGAGAGCACTAGGGCTTGGGGAATTGACGCAAATGCTGATGTTGTGGCTATGGCTATTGCTAGGAGTAATAAGCAGTCCTTTGTCTCTGACCATGCTGCCTGTGTCTTTTGCCGGCATCCATGAAACTGTGACGGACTAACTTGTTAGCTTGCAAGTGAGCTAAAATATCATCCAGTTTGCAGTTCTTAAGACTTGGGTTCCTTGTGGCCGTGGTGTAATTTTTCTACAAAGACCTTTTATTACTATTATTAACTTTGGACTGCCCATTCATATCGGAGGGATTTAATATGATTCTTAAGCTTGAGATAATCCATTGAAATATTTTTATAAGCTCTAAGGTTAATTAAGTAAGCAAAACAACCCCCCAATTCCAAGTTCAGATTTTCACATATTTCTCTTAGGAAAACCATAAAAGAATTACCTTGAATTATTTTTGGTAAAGAGGCAGGTTTAAAAACATTCGATTACTAAACCCCAGTAGGAATAACTATCCCATGATATGGCTAATCTCAGAGGAAGAACTGGATCTTATATTTGGAGAAAACAATAGAAATTTAGAAATAAATATTTTGTATAATACTATAATTTTTTTAAACGGCCTTAATTTTAGTATATTCAAAACATGAACTTTCTTTGGTCATCAATTGAATTGGAGATGGCCCTGTATTCTCAACTGAGTAGCTTTTCAGATATAATTTCGGGTCAAAGAAGTTATACCAACTTAGAAGAGTTGACGTTGGAATGTTTCTCAGCCTACCTCACATTTCTCATCTTTCACCAAAGCCTTGGGATTTTCTGGTTTCCTAGGAGGCTTTCCAGACTGGAGGTAGTGCGGAATTGAACCATACTTCAATACACAAATCAGTTTTTGTTCAGTCTTGACCCAAATGGAATGATTTACAGAAGGGAGGTGAGGAGGACCATGGCATCATAATTTCACATAAGACTATGGAGCCCTTCCTGTGTGTCCTAACATGACATAAGTAAAATGCCCACTGAAGTCAATGCTGGCATTATCAAAACTATTCATCTCATGTCTAGATCATAGTTAGACATTTAATAGCACTAATAACTAAGTATATTAAGTCCATGCTGCACATCACACTCTAAACTAGGTACATTTTATTCAGATTGCTTCAAACAACCCACAATCACACTGTGAGATCGCCAGTATTGCCCAATTTTCTAGATAAGGAAACTGATGCTTTCAGAGATGAACTGACTTGCTCAAAGTCCTACCATGTGAAGTTGGTACTCAAGGCCAGGCAGCTTGATGTCAAAGCCTCAACTGAATTCAAGCACTACCTATATAGCCTGAGAAGGCTTTCTTACCATTTTCCTAAACCTTCAAGAGCATATCCCAGTCAAGGTCATTTGACCTGCCATTCTCCTTGCTTAAAACTCCCTCCTCTCAGATTTTCATACAAGCTTTGGCTCAAATGTCACCATTTCAGAAAAGCTTTCTGTGATCACTCTACTTGAAATGGCCCTCCTCCAAGCATGCTCTTTGGCTTATCCTTCTTCATTATTCTTTATCCTTCTTACTTCCACCCAAATTATAACACTTCTCTTTTCCTGAAGTTGTATTATACATGTATTGATGTTCTTGCTTATTGCCTGTCCCCATACTAGCTCCATGAGGGCAGGGTGTGGATCTTGTTCAGCTGTCCCTAAACCTCTAGCACCTGGTGCCATGCCCAGTACATCATGGGTGAGCAACACACATGTGCTGGACGAGTGAGCAAATAGTGTATCCAAGGCTTTCTTGCTCTCTCTTCTCTTCTGGGTCACTCCAAGATGCTTTCTTGCTGCAACTCCTGCCTATTTGGTAGAAGAGATAGGGGTGGGGAGGGAGTGGGTTTCACCTGTCACTTAGCCTTCAGTGTAAGGTTGTGCTTGAATATGTGAATAAAAAGGTAGTTAAAAGATGACAGTCATAGCCTCATTACTGAATTTAATATGTGACCTTGGACAAATTCCTTTCATTTGCTTATAATGAAAATATATTAATCATGGAAGAGAAGGTTAATTAATTTATGGACATAGGAATTTGAGGATTAATAAAGGCCCTGGTAGTTATTGTGACCAGAACAGCCATATACATTTTTCTAAGTTACAGTGGCTATTTTAAGAAAGGCTAAGTTTCTGCACAAGTATTACCTCAAATGAACTTATGAGATAATAACTTTGTGCCTTAGGTTTTTGGGATCATCTCTGCTTTATTTTTGAAGCATGAGTAGAAGAAAAATCTTCATGTGGCTCTCAGTACTCATAATATCAGGAATCTTCAGTTACACCCAGAAGCTTGAACCATGATAGAAAAATATTGTTATTAAAAGGAATGATGACCAAGACCACCCCAGAAACATTGTGAAGGGTAAGGTTAAGATTTTGGACATATTTTAGAGTGAATAATAAGGTATAGGAAACAGAATGTTTAATAATAGTCTCCAATAAAAGCAATGGAGTATATAATATTCCTGGTTTTATTTGATTGAAGAGTTTTTGGATTAGTTATAGAGCAATGGACAGCAGAGGTTCTTAACCTCTTTAGGCCATGAAACCCTTTAGCAGGCTGGTGAAGTTTATGAATTCCTTCTTGGAATACTATTTTAAATGCATAAAATACAATACGTAAGATTACTTGATACCAACTATGTCCTCTCTCAAATTCCAGTCTCTAAGGAAAACCTCTTATTTTACAGCTAGGGAAATAGAGGACAAAAAAGTAAAATGATATAGGCATACAGTTTAACTTAAAAATTGAAACACTTTTTTTGGCAGAAGAAATTAAGGAGTGTGATTCTAAGCTAACCCATAGTTAAGAAGGTTTAATAAAGATGGTATAATCTTGCTTTCAATTGTGCTTTAGAACAGAAAGTACTTTTCCCTTTATACCTCTGTTAGTAGAAAGGATTTATTTTATGACAAGCAATCAATTCTCTAACTAAAATACCTGAGCAATAATCACATTAGGTTAATAAGTTTTAGAATGTATTCAAAGACTGTTGTGAAAACCTTGCTTCTAATAGAAATCTTCTTTAAACTCCCACTGGTTCATAAAGTTTATGCCAATGCTCTTGAATATAACTTTGGTGATTGAAATGGAATTCTTATGGTATGCTTTATTTAAAGATGAAAACTAGACTACAACATGAATAGGGACATAAATGGCAAATTCTTAGCAAGAAAAACAAAAATAAGACAATTATTTAGATCTTTTTAAAAAGCTCTGGGAGAAATGATAGCTCCAAACTACAGATGGGATATAACTGCTTGTTCTTGGAGTGGCTGATCGGAGATTCTGTCACAGGCTACATGCCTCCCCGCCACAAGCAGGATTACCCATTCAGTCCTTTGAATTGCAATTATAAGTTGGAGAAACCACAAAATGAAGAGTTATTTCCCAAACCTTCTTCAACTCTGAGATTCTGTATTTCAGTAGTACTGCTTTTGGTCTAAGAAATTCTCAAAAGACTCTCTTCTCCATGTTGTAGCAAAACACAGAGGTGTCCAAAAAGTTCTGGAACTACTTTTAGGTATTCTTTCTCTGAAATTCCCAAATAATTATCTTAACAAAGAAAACTCCTAAATGCCTCCCACTACTAAAACCCATGCAAAAGAACAAAAATAGAGAGTTTTAGAACTCATGCCCATCTGAGGGATTATTCTGCAAAAATAAAAAAAATAAAATACACAAAAACCACAAACAAAAAATCAACTCATGATAGTGTCTGGCAAGAACAGGAGTTTCTTTGGCGGCCAGTATTTCTAATTCACGTGGCATTTAGCTTGTGCCCCACCCCGAGATAGCATCACACATGTAAAGAAGCACACTTTGAGATTTTTCCTATATCCGCATTCTATTTTTAAAGTCTACCTTCCCTGAGAAACAAAAATGTATTCCTGCATGGTTTTCAAATAGATTTATGCAATGTTCACTTAAAGAGAGAGAAGCAAAATTTGAGATCTAATGTCTTTCCTTGAAGAGCTCATAATCTAGTAACCATATTCTAGCTAACAAACCAAAACATAAAGAAGCAATACACCATATCAGAGAGGACTAAGCTGTGTTATCATACTGTAACTTCATTTATTTCATACTCTATAACATCTCAACACTCACACACGCATTAGCTCACGTGATGCTCACCTATACTCTGTGAGATAAAACAGGTATTGTTATACTCAATTCATAGATTGAAAATAGCTTTAGAGAAGATAAATGACTTAAATATCATACGAGTAGGTGAAAGACTTGGGATTAGAACCCAAGTTTTCTGATTTTAAGTTCAGGCTTTTTGTAATCCAGAACTGAACTACTCTGTATTATTAATAACTAGTAGTTCACACAAATAAAGACCTCTAAGAAATAGACTGATTTATAGAGGAGAGAAGAATTTCACTGAGCTTTAAAGATAGGAAGGATTTTAGTAGAGTAGAAATGGAAGGAATAAGGGCTTTGTGTCTCTTGACTTGTGTGTAGAGCAGTGGGACATAGAGAAACCAGAGAGGTAAAATATTGCCTCCTTGCACAATGCCAGGGGGCATCATTCGTTTTGCAGTCTATGTGGAGTTTACATGTACTTCTGTATGAGTGGTGGCCTTGGAGCACAATTCCACAGACTACAGTGTAAATGGTGCCCCCTGCATTTGTACAAATGCCCTGATAGAGTTGGGTGAGATAACTGAGGGTCTTGAAAATCACAACATTTTTCCCTCAAAGATGGGTTATATAGTGGTAGAAAGAACATGGAATTTAGCTTCAGATGCCTGGGGTTCTAGTTCTAAATCGGTATGATCTCGGTCTCCTAAAGCTTCTTACTTCTTTTCTACAAAAAGAAAATGTTGGACTAGATCATTTCTAATCTTTTCAACTTGCAAGACTTTTGACTTCTGGGATCTGGTAGAAAGTAGAACCCCATGGAAGGTGTGTGAGCTTGGTGACATGATGAAAATGGCATTTAAGGAATACTGGTATGAAGGGCGGATGGCCATGAGAAAGGCCTAGAATGGGCATGAGCTAAAAGAAAGGTCTCCTAGCAATCTAGAAACGAGACCACAAGGGTTACGATAGGTTAGGACGGCAGAAATCGGAAGGAAAAAATGAACAAATGAACAAGGGAGCCATTTGTAAGGGAAAAATTCAAGACCATTTGGTCATTAACTGGACTGGGAAAAGGCTCCAGATCATCGAACTTGAGTGATTAGCACAGTGACTGCCTCCCAGAAAAGGAAAGGGAAGTTTCCTGGTGTGAGGGGAACAAGAATTGAGCATTGGCCTTCTTGCGTTTGGCTTACAGTGAAGCATCAAAGTGGAAAAGTCCAGTACTTGCTGGGAAAAAAGGAACTGGAAGTCATGTGAGATGATAGAACTGGAGATAAGTGAGAGTCATCAGCTTAAGGGAGATAATTATGTTCCTGAGAAAATAAATATGAGAGCTTTCATAATGTACCAGTGAAAGGGTGTTTTTTGGTTTTATAGCTAAAGAAACAAAAACCAAAAGTCATTAATAAATGACCTCACCCCTTTTTCAGAAGTAGATGGAATGAAAGCTAGTCATATATTTTAACAATGTTTTCATGAAAAGAAATAAATTTCTATTACAGCAATTGAAGACAGAATACAGGGCCCTTGACCGCAAATATTTCTTTTCATATTCATATCTATTCTTCCTTAGTCAAGAGTTTTATTACTCTGGCAGTTTTGCACTGTGTCAGTTTTGCTAAGCTGGAACTACATTTCCCAGAATTCCCTTCCCTGTGTAGGGTTGGCAGGATGAGAAATTTGCATGAGACTCAAAAGGCAAAAGCGATACATCAGCCCTATGCTTGCAGGGTTGATGCTGGGCCCTAGACATCACTGCAGCTTATGCACATTGTTGTGATCTGCTGATTCTCTTTGTTGGTGTGAGGGAATGGCTATTGTGCCCAGATCTCCTCCTCCAGCTTCTTCAACTACTAGGCCAGGCACGGTGTCAGGGCTCTATAGAGAAGGATACCAGTTTTCCATTGGTGTTGATGTGGTGAGAGACAGACATGGGCTCCAGTTTCTTCTCCCGGATTCCACTTTGCCCTAGCAGGGTCCACTGTCTTTGCTCCCCTGCTGTGAGTCCAGCTTTTCCACCAGCCTGCTCTGTTGATCTGCAGAGACTTCCTGCTACAGGCAGATGCAGAGGCAACGGCCTTCCACAGAGTTCTTCACCAGCTTTCTTTTATGGTTCTGATTAGTGACTCTCTCCTTTTCCTCTAATGGTCCACTTTGGAACTTTGCTTTCTCAACATCTTCCACAATTGTGTTAGGTCTAATCCCTATGATAAAAAATTCCTTATCCCACATCACACACAGTGATTCTGCTTCCCTGACAGAGGTCTCACATTGTCTTATTTTCCAGGCCTTTCTATACCCGGCCTCCCTTTAAGTGTACTTTGTGCATTTCACCTATTCTCAAGGGACAATTAGCTATCAGAAAAGGGTGATGAAATTTTAAAATGCATTTTCATATTTTTAAATAGCCATCATGATAGACTGGAAACCACTACTAAAGCACCAAATGTTATATTAAATATTAAAGCTACAGAGGTCTGGGGACGCTGCCGGCTTTAAGTGCCTAACCCTGGGAGCCTCCACAGCACCTAGACCTACCTATTCAGCTTTAGTTGTTAAATGAGAGAGAAAGAAACTCCTATCTTGCTTAAGTGACTGTTATTTTGGTTTTTATTATATGGTCTTTGAATTCTAACCAATATACACATGAAATATTATTTTAATCAAGTTGTTATTCAAGTACATGCACATCAAAAATTCATGTGTTCTGATCATTATCTTCCTCCTCTTTTATCCTGTAGCTTAGCCTTACAACAAGTACATGCTTATTTCCCTAGTTGAGCTTCAGGAAAAGAAAGACTTGAATAAAATGCAGGGTGGTGCATTTAACGGCCTCATGTGACAAAGAATGATACACTATTTTCATTCATACTTACTTACTTCTAATATATCTTTACAGAGAGGACTTAACTAAAAATAATTCACATTTATTATCAAGACCAATGCAGGCCTGCCTATTCTTGTCTTGGGCTACAGATTAACAGTGAATTTCAGAAGACAAGAAATGTTTTTATTTTTTGAGCAAGTCACTTAACTTCTCTGAGACACAGTGTCATCATTTGTAAAATTTGGTGAATACGCTTTGATTCACATTTTTGTTGTGAAGGTAAAATGAAGACCTCTGAAGTATGTAAGAACTTCCCAACACAGTATTTGACATGATAGGTGCCAATAAATATTAGTTAAATCTAAAGCTTAAATTGTATTTTAAAAGAATTCATATAGAATACTATTTAAGTAATTGAAAAAGGTAAATGAACAGCTTCCAGTATTTTTTTTTTCCAAAACAGATCGTGTTACCTGAAGAGAGGAACTCTTGTCCTAATATTATAATGTATCAAATGATATGTTAGTGACAGAAGACTTCCTACATTTATCAAAGTTACCCCAAAATTAAAGAGAGGCAGGTAGCATGAGCTTGGGAAGACTCTTACCATAAATAAGTTAGTTCTGGGAACTGAACATCAATGTCTCTCATATTATAATACGTGCCATATCATAATCCTGCCAACCTGAAAGTTTCTCTGAATTAAACCAAAGAAGGCATCCTTTTCTTCTTGCTAAACTTCTTAGATTTTTAGTTGATTCTTGATACTTCCTAAGATTGGATCAAGAAAACTGATGTAAAAAGGAGATTATTTTTAGTTTTATAATGAATATACAAGAGAAAAGAAAGATCTTTGTGAAGGAAATCAGTGGAACAATAACCACCAGCTGAAGTTTATCAAAAGAGCAAAATTTCTTGTACTAATTAATATAGAAAAGTTCATAAACAAGGTTAAACTGTCCCTGGATACAAGATAGCACTCATATCTTGCCCTTCTGATAAAGTTTAAAGAGTTTCTGAAAATAAAAATGTAAGATGCTTGCTCAGATTTGATTAGCTTTATACATCCAAGTAACCACATAAGTATTATAGGGATTGCATGTTTGTGTTCCCTGTATGTGGAAACCCTAAGCCCCAGTGTGATGGTGCTTAGAGATATGGCCTTTGGCGGGTAATTAGGTCACCCTCATGGTGGGATTAGTGCCTTATAAGAAGATACACAAAATAACTAGTTAGTTTTCTCTCTTTCTCTTTCTCTTCCTGCCTCCCACTCCCCCTCCATCTCTCAGCACCCCCCACCCCCACCCTTTCTGCCACGTGAGGACATAGAAAGAAAATAGCCATCTATAAACCAGGAAGAAGAATCTGCCAGCCCCTTGATCTTGGATTTCCTAGCCTCCAGACTGCAAGCAATGTTTGTTGTCTAAACCATTCAGCCTTTTGTAATTTGGTATAGCAGCCAGAAACAACTAAGACAAGTATCTCACATTTGAATTTGAATCCTGAAATAATGGTAGAAATTTGTTTCCAGGAAACTATTCATTAATGGTATCTATCATCGTTAAGTCTTAAAAAGCAGGGCCAGGGGTCAGGAAAAAGTCATAGAGATCTGAGGCTGATGGTATTGTAACATTTACTCTAAATGCCCATGCACAGTCCCTTATGGGGAAATCTGTCAACTCAGTGCCAGAGGTAGGGCCAGCTTCTGCTCATCCATGTTTTAGACTATATGACCCAATCTTGTCACTGTCGATTAGATTACAACCACCACCTAGGACTTGGCAGATCCTAGGATCAACCAGATCCTCCCTCTTGCTCTGGAATTTGAATAAATCAATATCTTTAGACTGATCTCACTTAGAAGTGGGAGAAGACTAAAAGATGAGAAAATAGAGTTTAAGGAGAGACCATATCGGCCACGTGCAAATTATTCATTAACTAAGACTGAGCAAGCCAAATCTGCTTGTTGCTGATCAGAAAGAAGCACACACAGGGAATACAGCTCAGTACATTCAACTGTGATCTCCTTGAAGACAGGGACTTATCTGTCTTGTTCATTACAGTTTCTCCAGCATTTAACATGGTTCTTGGTTATTAAAAATTAATCACTCCATACGTATCACTTGAAAGAATAGTTAAGGAGTTAACAGTAGGTCACTAACACAGCTCTGAATTAACTTTCTTTCCAGAAACATTGTCCTGTTCCTGGTACTAGAAACCTACATTTGTCCACGAGATTCTTTCTCCTTCAACACAGCCCATGTCTTCTTATTCCTAACCTCCACCGTGTCCCTGTATTTGAGCAAGTTTGTTTTGTCCTCGATCCTTGTTAGCAAAAGTTTTAATACCAACTCTGTAAGAGAGAAACAGAGAGGGAGAAAAAAAAGGGAGAGGGCAGGAGAGGAGGGGGATAGAGAAACAGAGAGAGAGAGAGAGGTGAGAAGGAGGAAGTGAGGGTGGTACAGAGAGACCACCCAAGATTTAAGGAGTTTATTTTCTAGTGAGACGTACAAAAGACCCCTTATAACTTCCCTACAGAGAGGTTTAAACTTTTGTTGTGAAGCTAAAAAAACTAAAGAACTGCAGTAAATAACCTATTCTAGGAGATTCGAGAGTTTGCTCCAGAGAAGTGTTTAAACTTTGTCATTAGAGTAGATTGGCTAGATAAAGTAAAATAGCCTTGTAAATTGTTTGTACTATGTTCAATAAGAGTAACTTGACACCCATTCTCCTGTTTAATAGGCCAGAGTAAAGAGCCCTGGGACATTATTTAGTGCTAAAATATACTTAAAGAAATAATGAATCTTCTTTCCCAACTCAAAATTCCCTTCTTCTTCATTATTACTGAAATGCATCCACTATTGTGTCTTTAAGAAAATCTTGATTTTTTTCTTTCACCTATGAAGAAACTCAGGAATAATATGTTAAAAAAAAAAAAATGTCATCCCAGTATACTTTGCTTTCATAAAACAATATATTTTATTGGGCAATAAATGTCTTTCAAGATCTAGTTTATCCTCAATCAATAAATCAAGTATCCTCAAGCGACAGATAATGGTGAGCTTACCCTTCGGGTGAATACTAGCCTCGAACATTTCACAAAGCAGGTATAAGCCAAGCAAGCACACTTTCTGCATTAGTAGAAACATCATGAGGGCCATGTCATCCCTGTCTTGCTTCTAGTTGTTCTGTATACGAGAGATACTGTAGCAGTGGGATGAGCTCACTCATCAAAAGCAATACACTAACATTCATCAGGGGTGAGAGGGAAAGAAAAAAAAAGTAAAATACTTACTCGGTCCTAGACCAATTGAAAAAGCAGCAACATAAACAAGCAAGCTGGTTAAAGATAGCCACTTCAAAGAAGATGGGACTTCTGCTGGGTCTGTGACTATCTGGTATTCAGTTTGGCTTAGTCCAGCTTTCGGTAAGGATGCTGACGTCATCTCCCCTCTCTTATCCATGTCATTTCTTGTGGGCATTAGTGGACTTCTGCTGTGGGAAGTGATCCCTTTAAAGGGCTCTAAAAGAGTGTTGTTTCTGGCTGACAGGTTTCTTGGCCCATAAAACACAGACTCATCCAAGGACTGATTAATAGGACTGTGGCTTCTGCAGATATTCGTGACATTCATATGGATGTTGAGATTCACGATGCCCATGGTCAACAACGAGGCTGCCATCACAGAGGAGCCGACACAGAGGAAGGTTTTGCTCCCGACATGGTCCACGAGAAGAGTGGCTGGAATGGTGCTGATGACTTTGACGACCCCGACCCCCGTGGAGGCGAGGCTAGCTGCCTCGTTGCTTTGGAAGCCAACAGATTTCAAAACAGTTGATGCGTAAAATAATATATTTGGCTGGCCGGTGATTTGTACAAAAAATACCAACGTTAGGCCTATCATCATTCTGGTCCTCATGTTGTCCTTCGAACGAAACAAATCCCAGAAACTATACTGATATTCGTCTTTCAAGGAAGATTTTATCACAGTGAGTTCATCTGTTGTATCTGAGACGGCTCTCAACCTTCCGAGAACCTTGCTAGCAGCTTCCTCCTGTCCTTTCATCACCAAAAACCGGGGACTCGGAGGAAGAAAGTACATTGCGATTGCTTGCAAAACTCCCAAGGGAATAACAAGGCCAAACATGTACTTCCAGCCATGGGAAACAGTAGCAAATGCGTAATTTGAAATGTAGGCGAAAAGAATGCCAATGACAATCATCAGCTCATTCAGTGACACGAGAAGACCTCTTCTGTGCTGCGGGGCGATCTCTGCGATGTAAACACAAGTGGCGATTGAAGAGAGTGAAATGGAAACCCCTATCGCAATGCGTCCCACTATAAAAACTGTGTAGGACAAGCCGAGTACCAAGACGAGGCTTCCGAGTCCAAGGAGGCAGGACGACAAGATGATTGCAGCCCTTCTTCCATACCTGTCAATCAGGATCCCTCCAGTGAGAGAGGCAAGGAAGGCCCCAATGAGCAGGGAGCTCACAACCATTTCCTGCTCATGGCAGGTCAAGGCTAATAAGGTTCTTATCTGAAGAAGAGCCCCGGAGATGATCCCAAGTTCATAACCCACCAGAAGGCCACTGACAGCAGCTGTGACAGATGACAGGAGAGTAAACATGCCGCAACCTAGGAGCAGAGAGGAGAAACAGAGGGGTCAGTTCGGAACTGTTATTTTAAACACTTTGCATCTGAATGGAGACTTGACCTTGTATAAGTAGGTTTTTCACAGCCTTGAGCATAAACACATACATAAGTACAGTAAAGTAATATGCTAACCCCCAAAATGATTAGATATAAGAGGAAAAATCCTTTATCGTTTGTTTTTGGGAGGAGAGGGGTGGAGACATTAGGAAGTTGGGTCCTTCTATTTGTGAGGCTGTTGTTTTGAGTCCAGCACACCGCAATGCAAGATGAGAAGACCAAACAAATGAGACCATTAATTCTTGGCATGGGATCAGAAGTTCAGATAGCCTCATACTGGTTCTCTAAAGGCAAACCCTCGAGGGGAGGATAGAGCAGGTTGGAACCTCAAGAAATGCTGGGTTTCCCACTGTGTACCCTGAGGGAAAATGAAGCCTCACCCCCAGGAAAAGTTCCTTCAGGTCTCCTGGCCACCCCTGGGCCTAGGCTTTTGCAGAAGCACAGGGGGGCGTGGTGAGGAGTGGAGGAGGTGTGACTATCCTAATAAAGGTCTGTCAGAGAAAGGAAGGAATGGATACGGAGGAGGGAACCAATAGCAGCCATTAGTGGTTCTGAAAAAGAAGGAAGGAGTGGAATGTGGGGAAAGAAGAGCAAAAGAGACTTTATATTGTTGTATTGTTATAATGTTAAAATATGAGGGAAAATGGTAAAATAATAACATTTATTAATTTTCGATGGTAGGTACATAGGTGTTTGTTACGTTTGTAACTCGTCAAAGCAGAAATAAGCCAAAACAAAAAGTAGCTGAGAGAAAAGCCTCGCAGGCACAGGAAGTAGCAGTTCCCAAGGCTTGAGAGCCGGAAAGCTCTCATCATGTTTCAGCACTTGTCAGGCAGCCAGGCCATCACGGACTCGGAGACAGGTAGGAGAGGTCATCAGTGAATATGGGTAAGTACAGAGGGGACACTTCATGCAGGGCCTGGCAGGTCTCAGTGCCAAGTATAATGGAGTCACTGCCACTGTCCAGGAAGTGGCTGCTGACACTCTGAGTTTCTTGCGGCTGTGTGGGAATGAGTTCTTCAAGGACCGGGACGGGTAGCAGGGAGCAGCGTGTTGCCTGCCTTAGTCTCGACAAGCGCTATTGATAGCTTAGAATTGGATGTAAGGAGTGAAACTAAGGACAAGTCAATTCAATAGTTTGGAGATAAAAATAACTACACTTGCTCATGAACTGAAGTTGAAGGGTAAGGAAGTAGGCCAGAACACAAGACGGCTGCACGGTTTGAGCAGTTGGTTGGCTGATATTCTGACCTAGGGAAGATGAGGACGAAAACTGGCCATGAATGGGGGGCAAAAAGAGAAGTGGAAACCAGGAGCTCCATTTTAGACTTACTATAATGTTTTGTTTGTTTTTACCTATAAAACATTGAGATAAATATGTCAAGTAGGGGGTTGAGTATATAGATTTGAAGCTTAAGAGGTAGGTCTGGGATTCAGGAGGATATATTTGGTATTTAAAGCTGAGGAAATGGATGAGATCACTTAGAGAGACAGGATAGCGGGAAAGGAGAAGCAAGACTAGGACTGGGACCCAGGGAATGCCAACATCTAGAAAAGGAGGCAATAGCAAGAGAGATGGAGAAGAGGCAGAACTGAAGTGTGTGGAAAAAGGACTAAAACAATGTGCCTGGTTACACATGGTCACAGGCTGAACTGAGGCTGTTTAACCCAGTCAGCGCCTGGGTGTGGTTAAAGATGGTTAGCTCTAGTGAAAGGAGCAAGTCAAACAGAGGTGATCCAAATCTCTTCTCGCCACAAATATCCAAGGTACTTTACAGTTCCAGGACCCTGTGGGAGGTGGGAGACTCCAAAAAATAAGTTTAAAAAGGATTGAATAATTGGATGGAGGAGCAAATAAAAATACAATCCATAATAATATAAAAGTACTTTATGAGCATTGCAGGCACAAACCATTAAATTGGAATTGAATCAGCAATTCATCCAGCTAATCGGAAAAATAAACATTTGCACCATTATGCGGCAGACGTTTTTCTACGTACTTTGAGGGTGCATCTATAGCAAAGAAACAAAACAGGTGTGGTCCTTGCACCTCAAAAAACAACATTCTAGTGATGTCTCCATTTTCTATTGTTTATTATGTATGGTTTTAATTTTTACATGCCAAAAGACTTTAAAGTACTCTCTTATAGGTTCACTCATGTCCTCATTTTCCATATATTCTTTTTCCTGTGTGATCTTAAAATCCTCAACAAATTCCTCTACCACAAAGAGAACTGGGTCAAATCTCACATTTGGATAAGAATAGTATATTGCTTCATCTCTCTCTTCTCGTTCTTCATTTTATCTGTGTGTGATGTGTGGTTTAGCAGGTCTGCTTTAGCTATTGATCTCTGATATTAAGATTGGAGAAATAATGACTTTGGAGAATGAAACGCTTGTGAGGCAGACTGAGTGAGGCACCGCAGAAGGGGACTTAGAGTGACAGACGACAGCAGGAGATACTGAGTCAAAGATGTAGGGGACTAGATGCCAGAACTGCTACCTGAGTCGACTGTCCTTGCCATCTTGTTCTTTTCCTTCCCTTTCCTAGTTTTCCCCTTTCGTTAGATGAAAAACAGTGCTTCCTTACAAAAGGAAAGACCCCTTGAGATACCAGATCTTTTCCTTTGATGATTGTTAACCTTCTTTAGAGATAATTCAAGGTGGCGAGTTAAGGGGTGGGGTTAAGGAGTGGGGCAAGACAGCTTCTTATAGTCTGGAAAAAAGTTCCAACAGAAGAGGGATCCAGCCTTTTCTTGTGCTTCCTGGATTTAATTTCATAGGTCTAATTCTTTTAGCCAGACCTCATAGGACATTGACAAACTGGGATGTATGCAAAGGGTCTGGAAACCATCCCAGTTTGTCAATATCCCTCTTGAGACCCAGCTGCTAGTTCTGAGTGTAATTCTTCAGGGATATAATAAATTATTTCTATAAAGACTGGTTTAAAAATTTTATAAAATTAAATTTTTTTAAATTGTATATCACATTATCTATCTGTCATCCATCCATCTATCTATCTATCTATCTATCTATCTATCTATCTATCTATCTATCTAATTTAATCTGTCTAGGGAATTTGCCTTTAAAAGCTTAAAAACTTGTACTAGCACATTCTATGACCCTATTCCCACATGATGAGGGGACTACTAATATCAGTTACATGCTTCAAAATTACACTAAAATCTTCATCATCTGAATTTTATTTGAAGGATATACCTTCCCTGATATATCCTTTAAGGGATACTGTCCCAAACTAGCTTCCCCCCCTCATCTCATGGCTTTTTATTTATTACTGCTGAAGTTCTGCTACAATCCTCAAGCTGCCCATCCAGGATTTTGAATTCCAATTCAGTGTGGAAAGATAGTCCCTATTGCTCCTAAGAATGCAGGCCTGTGTGACACCTCAGGACTTTGTAGCGGTTCAGAATGAGCCATCGCAAGATGTGATTCAGTGGTATGCAGACTATTTTGAGCTAAAGGCAATCAAGATGCTGTGGGCTAAAGAGAAACTTTGCCTCCCCACCCCACCCTTAACTATCTAGAAGAATTTAAATTAGAGGCTTGGACTATGATAAGAGTTATCACCAGGAATCACGTTTTACCTGCCTGCATGGCAGGGTAAACTCATAATGGCTGAACATGCACTCTCCCTGCAATTGCCTTCTGAAGCCCCAAGGCTCCTTACCTCATCCCTAGCTCAAAATGTCATCTGTACCTTAATTTCTCTTTCTGTCTCTGAACCTCTCATCTAAGTGGGGTCTCTGACTCGCTCACATATGTGGAGTTCCCATACATATGTATGTAATTCAATTTGGTTATTTTCTCTTGCTAATCTGTCTTGTGACTATTTAATTATTAGACAAGCAGAAAGAACTTTGAGAGTTCTTCCCTCCCTGTCAACTTCCATCACAGGTAATTTTCCTAGTGCTATTTTACCACATAAAAACAGTGAAAAGAGTGGGCTTTTCCTGTGTCTACTCTTTTGGTTGATGGTGACAGGAGCAAGATGTTCTCCTGTGGATGCCAGAAAGTAAAGAGAACTTTCCCAAGAAATCTGGCAGTGAACAGGAGGAAAGTGAGAGGATATGGCAAGAAAGTGGGGTTTAGGTTTGCCTGAACATGGACGGGGAAATCTGGGTTAGCCGCGTGGACGGAGGAGAAGCAGTCAGTGCTAAAGGAGAGAGTGGGGGAGGAATCCTAATTAGTGCCTTTTCAAAGAAACACCCAGCCCCGAAGTCAGGCTGCACTTAACGTTCCGATGAAGTTTTGCTTCCCTAGTCATTTTGCTCGTGGCCTGGCTTCACAGCGGCTCTTCCTTGACATCCCTGCAGTCCCCAAAAGCGCCACAGGGATTTCCCAGGCTTTTGCGGACATCACGGAAGTGGCAACTATCTGGAGACTGGCAACTGGTCCCCAAGATCTGTTGGGTCCTGCCTACCCTCCATATGGCTGCTTTCCTAGAAGAACAGCCTTGTTCTTTTCGATGCAATGATGATTCTTTAATAAGATAATAAAGTAAAACTGTTCCTGTCGAAGATGTGATAACAACCAGGAGGCTTCATGCAAAGCAGAGTGCTGAGACCTTCACGAGGGCGCAAAGGACAGCCCCCATAGGCCATGAGACCGCAGCCACTCCTACAATAGCCTCATTGTCTGCCCGGCTCACGGCTACTCGGATGAAACCACGACTGACTGGCACAAAATGAAACACTCCATTTTTCCACAATATTTGCGTTTCTGCCTGCTTTCTTTTTTTCCTTTCTTCCCATTTGCCTATTATAGCGTATGTACATAATGAACACACAATAAACACTTGCCGGCTGACTAAACCCTACAACAGGATGAAAAGCGTGCATACACAGGTTTTTCTTGGCAGGTGGCCAGGTAATTATACAGCTTGACAAACTGAATGCTTCACAAATTTAAAAGATCTCCTATTTCTTCTTTTGCCAAGAAAAACTTGCAGTGTTCCCCCAAATGGCCTTGCAGTTGTGGTCCCCCCTTTCCCTGCTCCTTTCTCCTAAATACCAACCCATCTTTCAAGTGCCACCTCCCCGACGATGACCACCCTGCCCTGCCTTATTCTGCCGTTTCACCTCCAGCCCCTTTGGGCTTCCCCGTGCACAGAATGTATGTTTTCAGGGGCACTGGTCACATTTTAAGGAATTTATTCACTTACCTGTTTTGTCTTCCCCTGTTAGACTGGAAGTTCTTTGAAAGCAAAAACTTTGTTTTACTTATATCCGTATTCTCACATGTAGTCTTTGGCACAAGGTAAATAAGAAATGTTTGTTGAGTGAATGAATAAATGAATGGATGATAGTAGCATTCCAGAAGAGCTACCCTCGCTCCTCTCTTCCCCACAGTTTTGCCAGCAGGCTAAGGTTAATACCTAGTATAACTTCATGGTTCCTAGCTAGAACTTTGTGTTATTTATATTTATATTTACATAAACACTTAACATTTGAACAGCATACTGTTAACATTTCTGTAAAGCTTTCGGCACTATTATTAGCCTGTCAACATGAAAACTATTACGTACACCATAAAGTGTTTTGTGGTTCCTCATATATTTATATTTTATTAAATATCAGCCCAGTGCATGGACTCGTTCTTTGGTCAATCACGCACAGTGTTTACTGGTCCCCTTTCAGGAGACCAGGGTTTCGGGTCCCACCACAGTCTCCAGGGACCAGTTCTTCAGCTCATTCAGACTACCTGCTATTTCTGGAAAATGCTGCACGCCCTCCCAGACTCCTGTCTCTCATCACGCTGTTCCCCCTCACAGCGTGTCCTCGCTCTTACTTCAGCATCTAGGGAAACCTGACTTATCTTTGAAGATCCAGCTCAAATATCTCCTTCTTTACAAAACCTTTCCAGACTCCCTCTCTTTGGTTGGCATTAATCTCTTCTCCCTCTCTTGCCTTTGCAGCCAGGGTTGTATAGCACCCCGGACTGTGTTAATCATATCTGCTTCTGCCTTAGATTGGGAGTGCCTTGAGAGCAGGAGTGTCTGTATCAGGGAGGCCCACACAGTACCAGACACAAGAGCTCAGCAGACGCTATTGGGGACCCTAGGAAGGAGGAGAGCTGGCTTACCCAGAAAGCTCCCTCGCACGATCTCCCAGAGGGCATGTCCCCTGGAGAGTTGAGGTGTGGTGTTTCCAACAGCTGTCAAAGGTCCCCGATGCTGCCTCTGGTCCCTGAAGCATGC
Source organism: Rousettus aegyptiacus (assembly GCF_014176215.1). NCBI lineage: Eukaryota > Metazoa > Chordata > Mammalia > Chiroptera > Pteropodidae > Rousettus > Rousettus aegyptiacus. The sequence goes on from NW_023416284.1 coordinate 162,515,923, forward strand.
GTGGTGCCCCCTGTGGTGGTAAATATTGGGCTGGAGCCCAATATTTATCTGACCACTACCCGCCCCTGCTCCCCTGTACGTGAATCCTCTCTTTAGCATATAATGAAACAGACCAAGAGAAAAATCTGGCCTCTCTCTATATCTACTATTCTTTGATCTTTCTCAGACAAAAAAAAAAAAAGAATTTTGTTTTCTTTCCTTTTCATTCTTCCAATCTTAGGTTTGATTTGGTAGTGCTTTCACAGACATGCTTTTCTGAAACCAATCTTCTCCAAATCCTATCAGCTAGGGAGGCATAAAGAGAGGACAGTTTTAAAATTTGCATATTAGCAGTTCCCTGCATCTTGTTTTGTTTTTCTGCGTGATTACATGTATGACTTTTGTTCTTTTCTTTCTTTCTTTCTGCTCTTTCTTCTTTCCTCCTTCAATGTAAAACTTTCTTGGGGAACAAGTGTCGGTGCTTGTTTCTTCCAGGTTTTTCTGCAATTAGTTGAGTCCTCCCTCCTCACCCCACCCCCCATAGTTTTAGAAATAATTCGTTATGTACTACTTATATATATTTATTTTCTCTCTCACTTCTATCTCCTCGCCCTGTTTATGTACATTGAGAAGAGCTTCTCATATTTATCCACCACATCACAGATTTCAGATAATAACTCTGCTTTTTCAGTTTTAGTCTCCTCACACTCTTTACATGTCTTATATAGGGCTACTAGTATCTTCGTTCCTAGCCAGCTCCAGCTTCGCCTCATTTTACTCTTATCGTTAGATGTTGTCCTAGTTCTCTTTGTTCTGAGTCCATTTTTAAAAGATCATACAGAACAGAAATCGGATGCTTTACAAAATGTAGGTCCTGTAATAAGAACTTGTCTAAGGCATGCATTGCCTTTGTATTTAAAATGCACTTGTCAATGACCAGATTCCCTGCATTCTCTTTATGCAGCCCCACAAGTCAGTGATAGTTTTTGATCGCAAGAAACCGAAAACCTGACAAACAAGGGCTTAAAACATCATAGTATTGAATGTTTAATTAGCAAGAAGACCACGCTGAGTTTGGTGTCTTCAAGAATTCACATCTATCCTTCTGTTCCTGCCTCCTGGAGGATTGGCTTTTGTCCAGACTTGTGCAAGGTGGCTGCCACAGCTTCAGGCAGAAGATTCTCTCATAGCCAGATTCGAAGGCAAGAGACAACGGAAGCAGGCTCAAGGCAACCCCTTTCCTTTCATCAAGGAGGGAACTTTACATAGCACCTTGGAAGATGATGAGGTTCAGAACACGCTGTTCCGAAATATGGCACTTTGGCATATTGAATAATTTAAGCCAAAGGAGGCTGAGAAAATAGCAGAAGCAAGAGGGTCCCTCTGACCTTCCCCTCACTCTTGCCCCTGAAGCAGGTCATAAAATCCTGTGAGAGTTGCCTTCCCTATACCAGGAGGAAAGGAGCACACTTATCTCCAAAGAGAGGCCAAGAAGAATCTGAACAAACAGGCCTTGCTAAGTTTCCCCCAGTTTTCCACACTTACCTCATACTCCTTCTCTATCATATTTCTACATCAAACCTGGCATAAAAATACTGAGGTTTAACTGTTTCTTTGCATCTTCATTTCCTTATGAAGGCTCCCACGTCTTGTGAAACTTGCGTTAAATAAATCTGTATGCTTTTTTCTGTAATCTGTCTTTGTCAGTTTAATATTCAGACCCAGCCTGAGACCCCAAAAGGATTGAGGAAAACTTTTTTCCTCCCCTACAAAGTTACGCTAATGTTTCATCGACCAGAACCAGTGGGATCTGTGGTCAAACATGGCTGCAAGAGAGACTGAGAAGTGAGGATCTGAATATTTCAGTTCCCCAGATAGGAAAGGCAGAGAATTAAGAGGGAGTTGGAACTGCTGTTAGGTTGGCAGTGTATGACCTCATTCTAGCCACCTGGTTGCAAGCTCTCAGACCTGGAGGAGCAACTGATGTGTGGAGCCGCTAGCCAGATTTCTGACGCTAAGAAGTTACTTTTTCTGGTGTGGCTCCATTGAACTGAGAAAGGAATTTTTTTGGTCCCCTGACTATGAATAAGGGAAATCACTCCTGTATTATTGAAAACAGTCTGTAGGGCTTTGCTTGTCAAAAACAGTATATGCAAAACTACAATTTCTAGATTGCACCATTCCAGTGGCTCCTCTAGGCTTTGTCCCTTCTTATACTGATTTCATGCCCCAAAATGTAATGAGCACTGTCTTTCCTATCTATCTCAAAGTTGTTGAAATCTTAGAATCTGTAGCCCCTGAAGAAATATAAAAAGAGAAGTAATAAAGGCTGCAAAGGATGGGAAGAATTGCACCGTGGAGCAAAAACTTCTGACCCTCTAAAAAAGCAGCTCTAAAGGCTGAGAGAAGTTTTCTCTGTCTTTGGAGAGTGACAATTCTCTCACTGAGGGATGTATAGTTAAAATCTGTAGAAATCTAACATTTTACTGACCAATTTTATACATTAGGCCCACGTTTACATTTTATTTAAGATTAAGTCTGAACTCATTGACGAATATATCTGGCTTTAAAGCTTCTGTAGTTGTACATCTCTTTCAGTGTTTTTGTGGAGATTTTCAATAGATAACAGGAATGACTCTGAAGAGCAAACCGGCAGCCCTCTTACCTAGAGACTGGATATCTCTACGATGGAGGTTCTCCATGTGGGAGAGGTGTGGTGAACTATGGACATTTGAAAATTGACAAGGTCTTTAAAAAGGATCCCCATCACATCAATGATCATTGACTGCTGAGAAAACTAGTAACATACATATCTGTATGTCAAGATTTTAAACATATGTAGATGTGATAAATGTTTTTTAAATTCTAAGTGCTTTTCTATTTTAAAAGGAGTTCGTGTACTCAGAAATGGTTATGAATCATCCTTAGTGCTTTTTAAATTTCTTTATTTAGGGATATAAAATGGGAAGAAAAGAAATAATATTATAAAGTCTGTGGCTGTCAAACTCTTAGAAAGAGTACTTTATTTACTAAAAATAAATACCTGGATGGCCATCCAGGTATTAGGGAAGAAGCCCATAGGGCATGTTGACAATATACAGGCAGACTATGAGAAAGAGGAAGAGAGAAGGAGAAAAGGGTGGGATGTTTTACATAATATAAAGGGAGAATTTTGATGTGTGTGTGTGTGTGTGTATGTGTGTGTGTGAGAGAGAGAGAGAGAGAGAGAGAGAGAGAGAGAAATACCTAAAAGAGCACAGAAATAGGAGAAATGGAAGAAAATGTCAGGACAGGTTGTCAAGCTGTAGGGAACAGGGATGGGGAGAGAACATAAGGGACCAATAGGGCAAAAGGTCTGTGGGTTTTAGAAAATTTTGGTTTACAAGAAATTCCCTATGGTGGATTTGACAAGATTTTAAGACAGAGAGAGCCCAGCCCTTTTCAAATCATCAGCAAAAATCTACAAAAGCTGTGTGAATGGGATTTGAGTACATGCAGGAAAAGGGGCTGTAATCCGTGTATGGATTGGAGCAGGAATTATAGAGAAAAGACTAGATGCAAGAAGTGAGGGGCAAGAATCCAATGGAAACAGGAAGTTGGTGCAAGAAGCAATCGGGCCCATAAGGCTCTTGGGGGTAGGAGCAGGACTGAGGAACAAGGAGGCATGCAGATTTAAACTTATGGAAGCCAAAGTTATTTTTATGTAAATAACAAGAGAATGGTGACCCCATAAAGCTAGAGGCTTTGGAGACAGGCAGGTGAGATTTTCTAAGACTCCCTGATTCTGTCGCCACTACCATTACTTTCAGAAACTTTCTTGATTTCTCTTAAACTGATATGGTCTCCTAAGAATTCCTCCTCTCATGGTACTTAGCATAAAAAGATTCATGATATTGTTCTTGCTTCCATCTTCAGATTCTTTTTTCATCTTCCTTCCCCACTCCATACTCTGGACATACAAAAATATTTGCATTCCCTGAAAGGGCCATTTTCTTTTCTCCAAAGTTGTATACAAGATAATTTCTCTACTTAGAATGCTCTCTGTAAAACTTAAGTTATACCTTTTTTTTTATTTTGGGGGGAATTTTTGTAAAAATTTATTGGAGCCAAAAAGAGTGTGCACCTGGAAGCAAGATTTCAACAGACTGAGAACAATGCTTCTCAGTTATACTTTTTTGACTCTTGACTTGGCTTAGCCACACTATCTTCCAGAATCCTTCAAATGTGGCTGAGCTACCCCATGAGCACTACCGTAGTGTTATGTATATCTGCCCACCTCTTCCATGGTAGGCGTCTTGATCTCTGTTTTTCTCCCTCAACTGCTCATAAACATCTGCATTGCTTGGGTGTCTCTTGTTCACTAGTGGACCCAGAGTTTAGCATCCTGCGTGAACCCCAGTAGACATTCAAAATTTGTTAAATGATTGTCTTGTAGTTATTTAGATTCTTATCTTTCTGATGAGTTGGTAAAAATCTACGGACATGAATAACATCTTAGATTTTTTTTTATTCTAAAGTATCCAGCATTGTGCTTCTCAATAAGCATTGCTGAATTAAAATGCTCTTTAGTTCAGCTCAACAAACACTTCATTTATTTGCTCATTTAACAATTCAGCACGTACTGTGTGTCAGCACTGCATTGGGCACAGATGGTAGATAGGTTCTTCTGAGTGGACAGTATAGTCAGCAGAGTGGTCACTGTGAGCACTATGTTGAGACATTTCCAAGGTTACATCTGGATTTGATGGCCCAAGATGATGGCACTTGGGCTACACGCATGTGATCCCTAAGAGAAGAGGCATAGTTCGTGTCTTTCCTAAATTGCACAGTTCTACAGTACTTTGCAAGCACCTGCAGTCAGCTCAGAACTCTGATAGGTACAAGAATATATATTTTATCTGAGAACTTGTTACATGTAAAATTAGGAAATTAGCTGAAATTGAATGCAATAGAGTTCTGAAATGAGTATAAATGGGTACCCGAATTCACAGAACTGAGTAGGAAGCAGAGACATCAGTGCTGGATGGTATTGCTGGTCAAGTGGGCAAAACCCTGGACTAGATTTAGGATACTGAGTTTCAGATCTCTGTGCTGCCACCTATTACCCATGCTACCTGGAGCAAGTCACTTTGCTTCTCTATTGGAGGCAACAGGGCTTAATGGTAAAGGCACAGTCTGGAGTCAGAGTGCCCGATTATTTATCAGCTAGACTCGTCCCTGAATCTTTCTGTTCTCCTGTATCCTCATTCATAAGATAAAGATAATATTAACTACTTCATAAAGTTGTTATGAGAATAAATTCGACAGAAATTCATAGTAGTAAGTATTTAGTAAATCTTATTTGTTATTCTGCTAGGCTCAGTTTCCTTCTCTGTGAACAGGAGGTAATATTACCTCATTGGGTTGTTGTAAAGATAAGAAGGAATAGTGATAACAGAAGCCTTTGGCCCCAAATAATCATTCAACAAAGATATTTTTTAGTCTGGGTGATGAGGTAAAATCTCCATAACAGGGAAGTAAAACTTTGAAACAGTCTCTCTTACAGATAGCAAAGGAAGTAAAAAGATACCTTGTTTCCAGCATAACAGTTATGTCTTTTTAGAAATTCTTGAATTCTTTTGGTTTCAACAGTAGCTACACAACTGGGTGTACAGCATGAAACATTCGTCTTGTGAGTTTGCCTTGCGGTGTCTACAGCTTTGTTTCCCAATGGAAATACAAAAAAAATTCTCAGGTTGGGGATGCTGTTTCAACATACAGATTGATTCTAATTAAAACTCTCCCCTCTATTCTTAAAAAACCTTACACGTCTGAAGCTGAGATGCTATTTCAGGCCGGTCGCTAAATTAGCACATAGCTCCTGACTCCAACTTCCACAAAGTGTGGCAACAGTTGTACACAGGAGCAAAACAGTTTGGACAAAATAATATGGACATAGTTAACAGTTCCAGAGCTTAATAGCAGCAGGTAGACCTGAATCATAAGTGGTTCTCAGAAACAATTACTTCCAAGAGAAGCATGATTTGATAGTTCAAAGGTAAATTATACTTGATTTTCTTAAGGAAAAAAAACACTCTTAAAAGATAAAAGAAAGACTGCATTTTTCTCCCTGATATTTTGGCAGGACAGTATAAATGAATCATTGTTCACAAAGAATGATAGCTCCTAAAATTAGAATAATGAGATAAATTATTTTAGTCTTACTATTACTTTGATTTAAGTTCTGTAGAAAAATTAGTATATCATTGAGGCATAGCCAGTTAGCAAATGCATGAGTATGCTGTGATACTGGAAGGAAAATGATAACCACTGAGCCAAAATTAAGTAAAATTTTTTTTTTTAAAGTATGATTTTATGATTTACTATAAAGGCAATATATTTGACTCAAAGTTTCAGCCGAGAAACATTTGGGAAATTTAGGTTCTGCAGCTTTAACTGAGATTGGCTACTTTTTGAGAGAAGATGGGATGAGAAATCTTATCTGGTATTTGGTCTGAAGGGAAGCAGAGTTTAGCACTCCAACGTAGCCTTCTTGGGATATTAATGGTGTTAAGCTGGTTATTTTTAAGAAAAGAAAGACTCAGGAAAAACTTTGATCTTGCCCCTAACTTCTTTAAGAAACTTAGACAGAGGGTCTGCTCCAGGAAGAGAGAGACCATCATTGGCAACTATCATTTACTATGAGCTGAGTGGGTGTGATCGGGAAGGACCTAGCAAGGTCCCTTTAATCAAAGTCCTCTCTTGTGTCCCATTGATAAACATGGCTCAGCGAACATTTACTAACTAAACATTTCCTTTTCCATCTCTAGATGAATTGTCTTCTCGTCCTATGATGTCGCAAACCACAACACCCCTCTTCTTAGCTCAAGATGGCATAGAAGCCTTAACTGCCTAATCTGTCCTCCGGTCTCTTATTCTAGTGAGACCCTTGCCTATGTATATTACATATTAATATATGTAATAAAATACACATGTAAAAATACATATGTATATCTGTAATAAATATATATGCAATAAATGTGGCCATTTTCTCCTGTTAATCTGTCTCACATTCATTTGATTATTACTCTAGCCAGAATTTAGAAAAGTAGGAGGGAATTTATTTTTTCGCTCCACAGGTCAAACAGTTTTTTGGGAATAAGCCCATCCCAACTTTTCCTCTTTCTTACCACCATAACTTGATGTCCTGTTACATGGTTTTAATTGTCTAATTTTATTCAATAACTCATCATCTTGGGGAAGACTGTTCATGAGAAAAAACACTGAACTAGGGTGCCCTGACTCTGCTCCATTTAAGAATCTTATAAAACCAGTTTCTGCTCATACAATCTGAGTAAATAGCTGTGTCAGCTCTTAAAGCCCAAGCTAATTGAGCACTAATGGAGGGCGGTTTAGAGATCAGAACTTTTTCAACCCTGAAGCTAAAACAGTACGCCGGTTCCTCCTACTAAGAGAATGTTACCTACAAAACCAGCTTTAGGAACTAACTATTCTTGAGTGAAAAATATAATCCCACATATCTACGGCAATTAAAAATTACCTTTTAAAATCAGCTGATTCACCTTCGATAACTATCTATAAATCAGTTTCCTCAGTCTGTTGCAGGGTGGATTTATTATATTTTGAGTTCTGTTTTTACCAGCTATATAAGCTCTAGACCACTGGAAAGCAGCTCCTTGAGAATTTGTCTCAAGGGCCAGCATTAAGGTCCTATCAGCTAACAGCAGGCATGTTCTTGGGATCTCTGAGCCTCAGCTCCTGCTCACAGTCTTACCAGAGAGAAGGGTAATGTTTAAAATATTTACCAACTGGGACAGGGGCACTGACTTAGCAGAATAGGCTTTGGCTATAAAAACAGTTTAAGTACACTGGTATCTGCCAGCTAATTTCTGTCACTCCAGATCAGTAGCATTGCTTGGTGGCATCTTGGCCTAGCTTCACCCACCTCTGCCAGGCTCCCACCAGTGTGTGTCTGCTGCCCAAGAGGTGTTCGCTGGCAAATGGTGATCTCTCAGCCCTCTTTGGTGACATGATCTTAAAGGGGAACAAAAGCCTTTTAACCCTCTCCCGTTTGCCTTGAGACTGCTCCCCGGCAGCAGCACTGGCTGCAGTGTTCACCCCATTAACTCGTGGATTAAAGTCCTAACCTTATCCTCAGAGTCTGCCACGAAATGTCTTGTTCTTCTTATTATTTTCATATTGCTCTAGTATGTCGACAGTTTTTGGAAACAAATGACATCATTTTATTTGTAGCGTTCTGGTTTTAGTAATTCGATCGCTGAAAATGTCAAATCCTAGAACAGGTAGCATTCCTACGCGTGATGCTAAATGAACACAGACAGGGAGCCGCACTTGGTTTTTCTGAACAGGAAGAAGGTTAAGATCTGGGTGAGCAAGACGCCACCCAGACTTTGTGGTGAAATAGCTTCCATAAGTTTGTTTAGGGCCTCCTTCCTTCCTAGATCTTGGAGAAGCTATTTGCCCAGACTTCATAGTCACAAAAAAAAAGCCTCAAATATAGATGTCGCATGTAATTTCCAAGTAAGATTAAATGTACACACAGAGACAGATAAGTTGACTAAAATGAAAGTGGAGAGGGTTATATATTTTTTAAATCTGGTCTTAACTGCACACAAAAGAGTTCATAGTCCCTCATAAATTCATGTCTATAAATTCTGTCGCTTCCTTGGGAATATCAAGCTACACATAACTTTTTTTGTTATTGTTATCAGCCATTAATTTTTTAAATACACTTTTTAGAAACATAATAATTTTTGTCATGGGTTTTTCCACTTTACTTTTTAATATATAGAGAGTTTGAAAAAATGAGAATGACTCAGACCAGGGTCTTCCCAAAGTGACTGGTCATCTACTGTTAGAATTGCTGCTCCTGCAACTAAAGCTCTCTTATTAGGTCGAGCTGGTCAGTCTGACTTTCTCTTGGGGATAAGTTTCTTTCTCAAAGTCTCTTCAGTCTCTCTTACAATAGACCTCCCCTCGGGCTGCCCAAAAAAGCCTGAGAAAGCTGGGCCTCACTGAATTCCAGGGGGTCATATTAGGCTAAACCTGGGAGCCCAATAGTCAGTAGGGCACAGTAAATATGCCCCAAACAAACAAACGAACAAAAAGCAAGGCCTGCCTGACCAGAGTAGGGGTGCACCTGAGGTTTGCTTAGTGTGATCCCACTCAAGGAACCTGCGAGGGCTGGGAAGATGCAGGTCCTCCCTTTCTCCGCCTCCCCTCCTCCCTCAAGAGCAGGCTGTGGTTATCTGTCCTACGTACTGACCACCTACTAAGCTTCCATTTGTACAAAGTTCACAGCTTTAAACATTTGCGAACAACTGCCTCATTCATCTGATTAACGGAAGAGTGCGTTTCTTAAATTTCAGACTGTAGCATCTGGAATTTAGCAGGGTCTCAGAGAACACAAAGTACAGCCCTTTCAGCTGGGTGGGTGAGTCTGCTCCGAGTGATCTGACTTCCAGTGTATTCGGCAGCTAGACCTGCAGAGCTGAGAACTTGCATTCATACAGTGGACGCTATTCTTGGTCTCTGTCCTTTTGGGTAGATCCAAGAGGAAAAAGCAGTGCTGGTGGAGTTTAGGGGGTACTTAAGGAAACTCTCCTCCAAGCCAGTTTTTTGAATCATGAAATTAGAAGAGCCTGGGAGACCCAGGCCGTCTGAGATGGAGGAACAGACATTAGGCCTTCTGGGTCAGAGGCCGCTAGGATGAATTTTGCACCAGCCACTGCATGAACTTAGGCCAGCCGTGCATCTCTGGCCTCATGTTCTCCTCGTGTGAGACACTCCAGCAGCCCATGTTTCTCCTGTCACCTGTATATGTTGTTGGTTCCAGGCACCAGAATATCACACTGAGCTCAACCCTGCCCTATAAGGTCAATTATAACATATCTACAAACACTGAAAAATCTGCTGAAAATGTATCCATTTTGAGTCATAGATTTTTGAAACTGAATTTAAGTTCATTAGCTTTTAGTCATTGAAACAAAGCTTTCTTTCCAGTTTAATAGGTATTGGCTGAGAAAGACCTGCCAACACTTTTCATTGCACACACTAGCGCTACGAGGGTGCAATCACAGATCTTAGCGCTTTTGTTTCATTTTTCAGTATCTCAAATGATTTAATTACCTTGTCCTAGGTTGTACTACTCATTTCTCTTTGTGCTTTAATTTTTTTTTGATCTAAGACTATAGAAAAACTTGCTACCTTCAAGTGTACAAATAGTATGATAAGTTTTAAGCATATTTTAAATACACTGAATTTCCTGGATGAAACTTTGGAAGTTTAAAAATATAAAAATGTCCAAAGGAGTATTTGTCAAATATCATTTCATTAAACCTCAACATCTTCATAAAATAGACTAAAATATAATCCCAATAGCAGAGTTTAAGTAAAATAAAATGAGTCTGTACTATACACACACACACACACATATGTAGTATGTATGTACACACACACACACACACACATAATTGCCTTGCCTTTGGATACCAAGATCTTTAAAACAACTTAGGAAAACTTACAAAGATAACTATAGAAGGTTTGTAATCATCTAAATATAAACTATATGTAGCAAAAATCAAAAGTGTATTCATTTAAAATTTCAGGGAAACATTTGAGGTTTTTCTACAGAATTGGGTCACTTAAAATTAAATGTAAAGGATAACTTATGGTATTTATTCATTTATCATTTCTTTCAACAGCTTAAACAGTTGCACTTTCAGCAGAATTTTGTGCATGTGTTCAACCTTTACAAACATACATACATCTTAAGATGCCTCTGGATAATTGTGAACTTGTGCAGTTTAACCTATTAAGAGTATACTGTACTTTCAGAGCCATATCAAAATTCAATGGTCAATTTTTAATTGTTATCATAGAGGCCCCTCTAGGACAAAATTTTTCATCTTCTTTGAATCATTATCATTGACCCTAGTTAACATTTTTGTTGCTCTCCCTAACTCAGCTAGTCCTTCAGTTCAATCTTGCAAAAGTTTAGAGAGAAGAATTTTTTAAATCTTACCCTTTACCCCCAAATACAAGTTTCACTTGCCTGGATTTAGAACTGAGAGGCCAGAAAACACAATTAGAGAAATCTCTGCTTCAGAGAGGGCTAGCCTGTACTGAAAGATGAGCCCAGGTATTATTCATTCTAGAAGAGGGGAAGAAAGAGAAGGCTAAGCAAGGAGCAAGACAGGGAAGAATGACAGCTTCTCAGTTCCTCGGAGGTGCCACTCTGTGCCACCATGAGAGAGGTCTTAGATTCACTTCTAAAATCGGACAAACCCGCAACGCAAACATAAGTATACAGATCTATTCTAAGGCGAAAGGTAAGTAAGTGCTTTTTGTATCACTTGATGTTTTTGATTATTCATGAAATTCCAATATATCATCTGAGAATGTATTGTGTGGCTAGGGAGAGCAGAGCTGAGGAAAGCAGTAGGAAGGAGATAATTATTTGTGTTCGAGTTCATTTCATATTACATTCCTGTCTATTCCTTTGAGGACGAACTGAATGAATAGAAATAGGCGGCTAAAAGTGTGCAACGTGTTTGTGGGAACTGTGAATGTGGAAGTGAAGAAAAGCTTTTCGTTTAGCAAAGACAACTGAAACAAATTAAAACTTTTTCATCTCCAGAAGAAAAAGTATTAAACATTAGCTTGAAAGACCAGTTTTAAAGAAAGCAGGAGCAAGGAAGCAGAGATTTTAGGCTCCGAATAAAGCTACAATCATCACAAACAGATGCTGGGAACTCAAAAACAAAGTTGTGTTCATTGATTATGTAACTAATAATTTTATGAAACCTACTTAAAATACGGATTTTAAAAATAGTAATTATAATGTCTGCTTGTTACAGATTGTCCACTGTGACAATAAATGCAAAAGTATGTGTGTGCATGTGCAGGTGTGTGTGTGTGTTTATACATGTGACTATCTTATTCGTCGGTTGTTCCAAAATGAAAATAAAGATCATACATTATATTGTCAACACAATTGAAGGGACCCAGTTTACCAGTAGTGGGAATGAGTCTTCACATTATAGCTCCTTGTCACTCCTCCCATGAGATTCTGTCTCCGTCTCCCCGGGCACCTAGCACGCTCACGTGTACACACACACACACACACACACACACACACACACACACACACGAGTGAGACACGAGTTCAGCTTGTTGCTCTAACCGGTCTCCCGGCCCCATCTGTCTCGCTTTACCTCTGGCCCACGGAGGATGCCGGCTGCCGCTGACTCTGTCGCTGCCATCAAGGGGATCCGCTGGTATCCCCTTCGGGTTTAGCAGACTGGGGCCCTCTGTGTTTTCAACAGGTACCATGGTCACGTAGAAGTTACAGCAGTTCCCTCCGCACCAGACCACCCCGACTTCTCCTGCTGACAGCAGTAGTCACTTTCCCCATGATCGCATGCTAAAGAAGGTGAGGGGGGAAAAAAAAGCAGAAGAAAAAAAAAAAAAAAAAAAAAAACTTCAGGGCAAATCCAATGTGATTTGTGACCAACTTTGTTTCTATTTCGGAAGGCTTTGCCCTTTTCGGTGACACAGGCTGTTGCTATTCCAAGCAGCCTATCACAGGCAGTGGGAGGGCCATGTCTCCGAGGACTGTTTTTGCCTTCAGATGCAGAGTTGGAAGCAAGGGGTTAAAAGGCTTGGGAACGTACTGGGAAGCAAAGGGCTCCGGGCTCCTCCTTCGACTTTGCACTTTGCGTTTTTGACCATTAGCTAGGGGTAACGTTTGCATTCCTGCACCTTTGAAAAGAGGCAAAGAAAAGAAACATGCAGATTCAAACACTGGCTGAGAGTGAGGGCCCAGAACACTCACAGATGGTATCAGTTAATCTTGCAGAGAGGGGAACAATTTATGCCAAGACATACCAGGAGGAAAAGAGTGTCAATTTTTCAGCAAGACTGTTATTCTAAGAGTTGTGACACTTACCAGTTTACATAAAGCATAAAACATCTTTATTGTTTCAACCTGATTTTACTCTAGGCGAATGCCTTATATACTCTCTCTTCCTCCAAGGCCTGTCAGACAAATCAAGGCCTGACACGCAGCGTACACGCACTCAAATGCATAAATTCTTTGGACTTCCTATACCCTGGGATTATAACAAAGTAATCCAGTTTATTTATGCACTGTTGTCTTTAAGAGAGGAACCAACCCTTAATTTTGTACCAGGTTCTGTAATAGCCTGATGATAGGAGGAGGGTATTTTCAATTTGAAGAAGCCAGACAAAATAATGTGGGTATGGTGGTGATGTAAGGCTAGAAGAAAGAGGATTTTTTCCCCTGATTTGTGAGGGCATTTAGAGAAAATTTCTTACAGAGTTATGACAGTTTACCTTCAGCTTTGTATTTAGCAAATCGTATTAATTAAAAAATCTTGAGTAGAAATTAGAAATTATTTTAGAAAACCATTCATTAGAAGTGAAAACTAAAATTTATGGAGCACTTATTATGTGCCAGAAACTATGCTAAGGACATGAACTCAAATAATTCTTTTAGGAAAAACTTGTGAGGCAGGTACCAGTTTAACAAAAGATATGAAGGCTGAGTAAGTTGCCTAAGGTCTCACAGCTAGTCAGTGGCAGAGCTGAGACTATAAGCCCCTGGTCTAATGCTATTACCCTCCTATATCCTAAATTCCCAGCATTCTCCTTCTCTGATTTTCTTGGCTTCCTTCATGTTCAGCCCTTCTTGACCTAAAGAAGATGCCATGAAATATGACTCTGGGTCCTAGTCATTCATCTGGACAGAAAGAAGAGTTTGTGCTTAAATAGGCATAAGTCGAAGCACAGAGAACTCACTTTCTGCATTTTGGCTGAATTATAACACAGCTCTAAATTAATTTATCATTTATACATTTCTTTTACTCATCATTAGCTATTTCTTTATTTTTCTTATCCTTCAAACCTGTAATAATTCAACTAGCATTTATAATGCACCTATTTAATGTCTGCTGATAGTGTTGGAAAGTGAAAGTTTTCCAAACACGGCCCAACCCCCTCCTGATAAAGAGGTAATTCAGAATTCCACAGATCAGCTTGTCCTCACTAAAGAATGTAGTGCAGTGATGCTTTAGTTTTTTATTTGTTCGCAGGATGTGTTAATGATTGTAGGAGCAGCAGTTTTTATCTGTGAGACACATATTTTTCATCAACTCTTCATATTCTCTTGGCTTCTATCTTCTTTCTGCTCAGAACCAGTGACCTCAGTGGGGGACATGCTCTTACAATGAATCAGCTGTATAATTGCTTTGTTTGTGATCCCAGGATCTGTGTCTCCAGCAGTTTCTTGGCACCATGGAAGTGTTGGGGTGTTCGCTGTGGTCTTTGAGTAGGCAAAGAAAAATGTAACTCCAGAATTCCTTACAATAGCTAAAAGCAATTCAACAATTCTCACCTTGCTTTCTGTAGTGAAACCATACAGGAACTCCTAAGTCATAAATCAACAAGAAATCAAAAGGACTAAGCAAGCAACGTGACTGGCCACATTGCCTCCAGGTACACTGTTGGACATTCCATTGTTGGCCTGACTTGGGCCTCTGGCTATTGCAAACCGTTCTGCGCTGACTTTATTCTCTTAACTCAGAGAAAAGTTTAGAGAGAAAATTCTTTTCATCCAGGCTAGAGGGGAATATTCTCCTGCCTAAATTTCCTTAAGAACCCTGTACTTCTCCTTCAGTCTTTAATTACACACAGTGATTTGGCTAAATCTACCTGATCTGCTAGATAATAACCTCCATGAGCATGTGGACTATTGTCTTTTTGGTTCATTATGATATTAAAAGTTTCTGGCACAGAGCGAATACTCAGTAAATATTTGTTGGCTAACAGACTGATACCTGTAAATCCAATCAACTTTATCATTTCCAGAGCGTAAGCTAAAGAAGTCAGGCACCTGTTTTGTCCTGTGCATTCCTGCATTCGTCCATCTCAGTGTAACACCAGGAGTGTAGTAGAACCTTAATGAATAGTTGTTCAGTAAATGAAAGTTCACCATAGAGCTGATAGTGAGCTGAATAACTATTTTGTTATTCGCTATCAAAACACAAATTAGGATCGCCTACGACACTTTGTCCTTTCTTCTTTCTGTTAATCTCTTTAGAACAAGTATAACCATTGGCTATCCTTCCTTCTTGGGGTTTGAGTCACTACCCTCGTTAACAGCCGTTCCTCCATCCAAGGAATGTATAATCAGCAGAAAGATAGTTCATCCTCCATAATCCCAATAGTTTTGCTATTACCATTGTAGACCACTTTTTCATGGGCAGTGCTTCCAAATCCAAAACTACATATCATGACTTGTAAATTGACAAAGCAGGTAGGAGGCTGAAACAGAAGACAAGCAACATCGCAAGGCGTGAGAACGTCTGTTATACACCAGGCTTATTTTTGCGGCAATTTTTCTTAAACTTCATAACTTTATGAAGTAAATATTATTGCTTCCGTTTTGCAGATATTGAAACTTAGAACTTTATGGAACATATCCCAGGTCAAAAAACACTTACAATGTTTTATCATGATACTTTTCAGGCATAAGAAAAACCTAGATTCTATAATTAACATTTTACTGTGTGTGCTCTTTACCCAGTTATCTGTATACCAATTCTTCCACATTGTTCCATTATATTTTATGCGCACCAAACTAAGTTGAAATACTTCATGATGTGTATTATTAACTTGCGTTTAATATTTGTTTAGGTTCTCTTTTCTTTTTCCTTTTAGACATTTTACATGCAATGAATGCACCATTATATGCACTTCATTGGATACCATTATATGAATTCAAAAAAGCTCATATGTATGTACAATCCAAATACCTTTTAAGTTACAGAACATGACCATCATCCCAGAAAGTTCCTTTATGTGTCTTCTGAGTAAATTTCCACCTCAACCTGTAGAAGTACTGATGTTCTGATTTGCTTCCATGCGGGTTACCTCTGTTCATTGTACCTCTTCTTGTAATGGAATCATAGGGTATGTATTCTCTGTATGGCTGCTTTCACCAAGCATAATTTTGAGATTCATCCATGGTTTTGTGTGTATTAGTAGTTCATTCTGCTTATTTCTGAATAGTATTCAATTGATGAAGATACCACAGCTTATTTATCCATTTTCCTGCTGATAGATACCTGGGTTGTTTTGTTTGGGCTATTATAAATAAAGCTGTGATGAGCATTCTTGGACAAGTCTTTTTGCAAAACATAACATTTCAAAGCACAGTGGTCCAAGTCTATTTGATTCCAAAATCCACAGTTTTCCACTATACCCTGTGGCCTCTCTGCAGGGCATCCCATTGCACTATGTTTACGTGAAATGCATCTCTGGAGGTTTTCTTTTCTTTTTTAAAATGGCTCTTTACACTGTAAACACAAATGGGGGAAATATGACCTTTAGACAAAAAAAATATCCAGATACAAATTCAGCCCTTCATTAAGCATATTTCAATAAAATACTCATCCTGGTAGGATTTTTTTTTAAGAGTATTTGTTATTTTACCTGTTTATACTATCTAAATAACTACTTTCTCTAAAAGTTTTTAGTATAACTATTTTCTCACATGTAGAATAATACCAATCATAACGTATTGATTAAAGCTCCTCGGATTATAGAAGTATGGTTAAATTCATTATGATATGTCCGCTTGATATAAAATTATATAATAAATCATTAAAAGATAGCAATGCAAAGAAACATTATTTCTATTATTTTAGATAGGAAAATCAGAATAGAAAATTGCATGCTGACTACCATTACATTAAATTTTAAAATTATATGTGTGCATTGGTAGAGATTAGAAGGGAACTTGGAAAAATTGAAAATAACTACTATTTTGGAATGGTAATCTTAGGCCATGTTAAGGAATTTAGACTAATCCTAACTGTGTGTAAACTATGCAAAAAGTATTTTCTGAAAAAATTGTTTTCTTAATGTTGTTATACTATTGTATGTTTAAGCATAAATCTGAAAAAAAGTTCTTCAAATTTAGGGCTACTATATACTATTGTACAATTTATACACTATACAACTATAGGTGGCCATTCCCATTCATAGAGAGCAGAGGTTTCTTTGTTTATTTATAAAACAAATTTTCCAGAAAATGATTTTCTAAAATATCAAAAACGGGGTAGCTTTTTCTTATTTGCACGATGATGCATTTTGGCAATTAATAGGGCTATTCAAATTATAAACTTATTAAAATTGTAGTGTCTTAACTGTTAGTTTAGTCTATGTCTGCTTTTGTACTGCCTAACTATATAAAATGAGTACTCTTCTCCATTCGATTAGTTGTTTTTCCAAATAAATTATTTCTAATTTTCAGATCTTCAGTATTGTTACTGTGTTCTTTGAATGAAGGTATTCGCACACACAAAAATTTATTCGATGACTAAGGCTTTCCTTTAGGTTATACTTACTTTTGTACCATAATGTCAGGAAAAGTTGCTCAATCTTATGTGACAATAGCAGACTTTACTGACTTGGGAGCTCTGGTCCACCTTCCTTACATGTATTCTTATTTGATGGCCAACAAAGGGGCACTACATGGTAGATCGACTGTCTCCTACACAGAAGCTGGAAAGGCCCCTTTTCTGGCTTCCTTTACACCTAGGGCCAAGTTCTGGCAAGCAGATCACACATGCCAGGTTTTGCATCAAGAGTCTGTGGAATGGAGTAGTAGGATTTGCAGACCCCATTCAAGCAATGATGGCAGCAGCGTTTCTGGCCTCCATGTCCGGTGTTCAAAGTCACTAGATATATGTTGTGCCCAGGGGCAGCTGGACCAGCTCAGAATAAGACTTTGGGAATTATTCTTAACTCTGAGAGCCTCTGTCTCTGAGTTGGAGCTGATTTCTGTACTCCCCTAGCTAAGTCCTTCTGTATGTGTTCAGAGGGCTGATCAATCACAAAGCTAACAAAGTTGAAGCTCAGGGCCCCTCATCTACACTGGCCCTTTCAAGCCCCTAGAAGGGGCCCAGCAATGCATTCATAAAATTTATATGTTTCAGTAAAATTTGCAAAGGTAATATATTTAACTGCGATCAGTTAAGATCACTAACTCTTTACACATGGACGCTGATGATCTCTTTGTCACATTTTCCTTGTGTCAATTGACATAAGAGTGTCCATGGAATATTTGGAATCTGGTTTAGGGGCAGTTAAGTTAGAAAAATATTTGATTTGGGTTTCATTTAGTTGGTTCACAGGCACTTCAGTGTGTAGTTAAGCTGTTGCTAGTTCTCCTTGTAAAGGGAGGACTTCTAGGAATTCTCCTGCTCCCCATTGTGCCAGCTCTTAATGCATGTATTCCACATCATCACTCATGTGGCACAGTGACAAAAGGCACAGGGCTACAGGTTGTCACTCAGTGTGAACCTCTCCTATGGCTCCAAATGGCAGGAGTATGTGAGCCGTGGAGGAGGGCCACACTAGAGGATGGACTGGGTTCTTTCTATTCTCGCTATAAAAAATACCGCCCCCCCCCACACACATGTATGAAGAGGTGGTAGGGGGAAATATAGAGATGAATAAGGCAATCCCTGAATTGTGTAATGTTTATATTAATTGGCAGCTTTTTTGACATCTGTACTTTATCTAAATAAATATTTGCATTCATACTTAATTTTGTGTTCTTATTTGATAAAATAAGAACCCTCTCCCCTCAATTTTTGTAACCTTTCAGGTCCCACAAACCTTGGCTCTGACCTTGTGAATGTGTTTAGAAAATGAAGTTCTTTCCTGATGACCATACTTACTAAAAATCTTCTAGTTCTATTCCCTTCTCCCCATCCCCGCTGCCCTCTCTAACCCCAGGCCACCTCCCCACCTCCCACGTGGACAGCTGCGGCAGCCTCACACAGCCTCCCTGCCTGCGTCCTTGCTCCCTGAAGCCCATTTTCCATACTGCAACAAGAAGATTTTTTCCTAAAATCTAGACCCTTCAATAGATTCCAGCTGTGTTAGGATTGGTCTAAAATCCTAACGTGGCCTAAGATGCCCTGCACAGGCTGACTCAAACTGACCTCTCCAGGCCCATCTCCTGCCACTTCTTGACTTAACAATCCCCCACCCCCAATGACTGCCCCAATCTCATCCGCAGCACTAACTAAACCAGGTTGCTCATGCTCAAGGAGCAAATAGGATAGGCCAGGACCCTCTCTTTCATATTTTTTTTTCTCCGAGTTAAGTTAGGTACTGGTTGTATCAGAGTTTAGTCCCTGATTTCATAGGCTAGCAGAGACTCCCTAAGGAGGCCAAAGACAGCCTCCCCATCGTATTTACCTTCAGGCAGACACATCTAACTGACGCTTAGGGCCCGGCTGTAAGGAAGTCAGGGAAATGTAGCTTTCTAATCTCTCTGATGAAGAGAGTGGAATGGAGGTAAAGAGGGCCACTCTACTCTCTCCACCATGAGGGAGAATGTTTGAGTTAATAGAAGATATGGAGTGAGGCCTGGGCTCAGGGCCATGGCAGGCCAAAGTTTGTACAGGCCAGAGTTACAGTGGTGAGAGCAAAGGAGGGGAGCAAAATAAAATAAAGCTGGGCACAAGGAGAGCAGGAGAACACGGAATCACAGTGAAGGGGAGAGATGGAACGCTATGGCCCCGTGAGAATGGTGTTGGGTTTTTGGTTTTCTATAAGGTCTGGCTGTGTTTTATATTTGCCTGTTGATACTTAAGGGACTAGGTGGTGTGATCTTTGACATCTCTCCCTACTCCCTACCTATCTGTCTTTTCCAGGTGCTTTGGTCTTCTCTGACTTCTGTTCCCCAGGCTGGGCCAAGTGCCAATAACTAATAAAAGGTTAAGCATAAAGCACTGTAATGATTTACTAACTTGTTCTCTCTACTAGATTATACACACTGTGAGGGCATGACGTGATCACCTTGTTTACTGCAATTCCTCTGGATTCCAGCACGGTGTCTGAAACTTAGTCACTCACTAAAGATTTGCTGAAAGAAACACCAGAGAAAAGGATGGAGAAGAGGGTGTAAGTAATAAAACTTCAAGGAGATCCTGTGTTGTTTCGTTACAGCATGGTTTTGAAAGTAGGTTCTAGGACTGGTCTTGGTTTTAACTCTGATCATACCATTTACTAGTTCTGGAACCTCTTCATGCCTCTATTTCCTCAGATCTAAAATGGGATAATATCAGCACCCATCTCAGTGTGCCTAAACTGTTTTTATAGCCGAAGCCTATTCTGATAAGTCAATGCCCCTGTCCCAGCTGGTAAGTATTTAGAACAGTATCTAACCACAGTGATCCTCAATAAATGGTAGCTTTTGTTATTGTTGTATTCAAGGGACTCCATAGAAGTATAAGGTAACAATAGAAAAAATACTGATTCAAGAATAAGATAATATAAATTCTAGGGTTGGATTCTTTTTTATTATCCACATGACTGTGGCCAATTTAAATCATCCTTCTAGGCTCAGTTTCCTCATCTCTAAGATACGGAGACCTATACTTGTTTTGCCTAAGGCTACTAACCTTCTTGCCAAACAGCCAAGCTAACTTATTTTGAAAATATTCTTGGGATTTTTTTTTTGGAAAATTACATGCCATCTTAGTGGACCTGCGAACTGTGTGCAGTGTCCCGTAGCCAAGGGGTAGGCTTGTACTGCCTGCCATGACAGTTAGATGTTCTGTCTCTGGAATGTGAGTCTTGAGAGGCGACAGAAGGACCATACCTGGATGGAAAAGTCAGTCATTTCCCATGGCAAAACCCAGAAAAGATCATCCACGATTTCTTATTACCCATTTCTCCAAAACTTTCCTGGTTCTTCCCATTTTTCCCTTCAGTTCTATAAGTCACTTCAAAGCCAAGCAACAAATTCATCTAAAGATTCTCTAACATACACTCTCTAAAAGGATTTCAGTTAAGAAAAAAAAATGAGATGAAGTATTTAAAAGCACTTTAAAACCTGTTAAAGTGCTATATAAATATAATTTACTCCCCACTGTGGCAGCAATAGCAACTATAGAAGAGAATCAAATTAATGCTCAGTCTATTTGTTTATCCATTCAAATCATGCTCTCTCTTTCTAAATAAGGACGGAAGAGGCATATGACAGTAGACTGGCAACTGATTCAGTGGTGATAAACCAGAAAGATCCACGAACCTCCAGCCTTGACAATAGCATGATCTGACTCAACATTTCACAGAGCCACATACTCAACTGGAGGCCCCTGGTGAGATCTTTAACTCTTGGATGCAAACTTGGGGTCTGGTCTTTCCTACTAGGAGAGAAGGTTAGAAGGGAAAGCATCAAGTATAAAGGATTGAGGGTGTATCTGTATTTTTCAACCTTCATCTTAAGAGTGTTTACTCATGAAACGGCAGGGGTCGATGTTACAGCCCTTTTCTCTATTGACAAATAGAGCCGATACTTTGAAACTGAAAGAATCATACTTAGGCATTAAGAAGGGAAAGATTTGTTAGAATGGCATTTCCTAATTTATCTTCTTCAGAGCTTTGGTGGCCCTTAAGATGTTAATAAGCATTCTGAGGAATTAAACAATGAGAGGGCTCTTTCATCATTTAAAAAGTTTGAGAGTCTATGGCCACGCCACCCTGAGCATGCCTGATCTCATCTGACCTCGGGTCGGGCTTAGTCAGTACTTGGATGGGAGACCACCTAGGACTACCAGGTGCTGTAAGTGTTAAAAAAAAAAATCGAGAAATTCTCCATATTATATGCTGTCCTTGAGTCACCAAAAACCACTTTGATACTAAGAAAATTTTCAGTAGAGACACTAAATAGTTTTAGTGATTTCTCCTAACTTCTTTAATTTTAGATCCTTAATTTATCCCCATCCACCCCCTGCAAAAAAATAAATAAATAAATAAATAAATAAATAAATAAATAAATAAATAAATAAAAAGAAAATCTCTTAACTTTTAGAAAGGCACAGTTTGGGAAATCTGCATTAAGGTATTTGTAGCATGGGGTGGCTTTACTCACAGCAGGCCTCAAATCTGAATTTGCTCTTCTCTGCTGCCCCCTTTTGATAGAAAAAAGGAAGAGCAAGTTTCCAAGGGACTGAGGAGATGGCAGTAGGTCTACTAGGAAAAAAAGAGATCATGTCAATTTTGGGTGTTGCTTTTGTCAACCGTTCTGTATAGTTTCTTTGTGGCTCCAGTTAGCCACTTCTTTGCGCTGTATCTATGCCTGACCAGGTGTCCTGGGGCCCTCGAGTAAAGGGAATATGGACACTTATTAAAAAATTCATCCATCCATCCATACAAATATTTATTGTGTGCTTACTATGTGCCTGGCCCAATGCAAGATGACAGGAATGAACAAAGAACGAGGCACTCTTGTGGGAGAAGAGGAGACTTTTCCCAATTGTGTGACTACATTTATTGCACCTGTGCCTGACCTTTTGGCTCTAGTATCCTTCCTTTCTAATTGTGGATCTCAAAGACTGAAGGCCTTGACCAAGACTTTTTTCTTCTTATTACATCCAACAACCATCTTTTCAGTTTTCCAGATCCCAAATACTATTTCATAAAGACATTTAGCTTTTTAGTTATTAAATGACTTTCTTAGGTTCATATAATTTTCACTCTCTACAGAATTCTTATTTTCTTGCCTTATACTGGGATTTGAGGCAGAATCTACCACTTGAAGCTACCCTGGGCATGAAAGGGTATTCACTCTAGAAAGAAATCTTAATGAGACTCTTAAGGTGTAAAGGTGTTATTATACTGAGCATGAGCCTTTACAGGGCTCCGGCGAGTGTTTCCAATGCATGATCATTATTGAGTAAATAAAACTGATCTGTTAGGGAAGACATTGATTATTATATAGTAGAATTGTTAACTTCATGTTATCTTTTATTATGAAAATTACAAAAAATCTTCATTAACTACAAATTACTTGTGCTGTTGAATCTGATGTGGGCCCTCCAGATACAACTCTCACTTTGCCTCACCCCTGACAAAGGACCGACAAAGAAAGAGACTTGTCCAAGCTCAAGGGGCAGGTAAGGAGTAGAACAAGGATTAATATTATGCCCTAGTAAATATAACATTCTCTTCCCTTATTCTCTCAGGCACTTTCTATTTCCTTCTGTATATGATAAAACATTTAAACATCATAGCGAGCAATTTAAAATATATTGGATGGCTAAATTTGCCATGGCGAGGGAATTAAATGATGAGTAAATTTTTTTTGACGAACATTCTGAAATTTTTTTTTAAAATCATCATCCAATATGCATTACACATTTCCCTGCTTTAGTTAACATAGGGTAGGAACCAGATGGAATATTTTCTATATCATCCTGGGTAATCACTGTATTGAGCTGTTGTACACTGATGTCCTGAAGAGTAACTTACGTGTGAAATATGGAGACAACTTTGCTCCCTCACTCACTTGCCGATGGCCCTCAAACATGTTTGCTCAAGTACACCTTAAAAGAATTCGAAAAACTCTTGAAAACTTCTGTAACTCTTCACACATTTTAAAGCTGATATCTATGTTTTACCATAAATTTTAATACTTGCAAAGTCTGTATTTTCTAGAGTACCATATAATGCACATATTCTTTAAATATATTCATCAGAAAGAAGGAACTACCCATTCAGTCTGTGGATAATATCTGTCACATACTGTGATAGGCCTCTGTGTCACACCAAATGTTTAAATAATACTTATTTTCTGCCAGGAAATATTTAAACTCATTTTTAAGTTCAAATAATCACATTAACAAGTGTCTTCTGTGACAGTCTTCTCATTTCTGAATTCTTGTTCTAAAATAGATTGGCAGGAGATGGAAAGAAAGAAAGGAATTTGACATGAGTTGGAACTTGAGACCTGAAGTTTACATGAGAAACAGGCAGGCCCAACACCCATCTCATATTGGAGAAATTGTAAACAAAACAAAACAAAAAAGACAACTAGAGTCTTCAAATCGTGAAAAGATATAGAGGAATCCTAAATGCATATTTCTCAGCAAAATCATCTAATATGAAAAGGCTACATTCTGTATGATTCCAACTACATGATGTCCTGGAAAAGGCAAAACTATGGAGACAGTAAAAAGATCAGTGGTTTCCGGGGGGAGGGGTGAATAGGTGGAGCACAGAGGAATTTGGGGGCAGTGAAACTGCTCTGTATGATATTACAATGGTACACCCATGACTTCATACATTTGTTAAAACCTACAGAATGTACAACACTAATAATGAACCTTAAGGTAAACTATAGACTCTGGGTGATTATGATGAGTCAATGTAGGTTCATCGATTGTCATAAATGTACTGTGAGGATAAGGATGTTTATAGTGAAGGCAGGGAGAATATAGGAAATCTCTGTACCTTCTGCCAGTTTTGCTGAGAATCTAAACTTACTATAAAAATAAGGTTTTTTTTTTTTTTTTTTTTTTTTTTTTAAAAAAACTGGACTATACTGACCAAGCTCAATCTGAACTAGTCTATGGGTGTCTCATAGGTGGTACAGTACCAGACCGAATCCCTCTGGCCTGGGGAACTGTACCAGTGCTGGTCTCCCGTGTGGGTACTGTTGTTTTGCTGGGGCTGAAGGAGAAGGTAAACCCCTCTGAAATGGGGATGCAATGCCAGGAAGCAAGTGGAAATTTCCATCATCATCCTGAGAAAGGGCTGCTCTAGAAACCAAAAATGAAAACTTCGAGGTCAAGGATGAGATTGGCTAGAGTGGGAGAGAAATGTTCTTTCTTTTGGACTTTGGAGAAGAAAGGTTCAGGAGAGGAAGCAAGTCAGTGCCCAGGGAACTCTTGCTGGAGGCCCAGGGGTGACAGGAGTTAGCTTCTGGGCACAGAACCAGGTGGGCGGATGGCAGTGAAATTAATGCAAGTTGGTCCCGAGCCCCTGAGCTGTTGTTCTTAGTGTCTACATTGTCTACAGATTTGGCAAAAGGTGGCAGCTGGTCACAACTACACCCTAGGGAGTCGAGGCAATGGTCTGTACTTTGGATCAGGACAAAGGCCAAGGGAGGACAGCACCAGCTGCCCAAGGGCCTCGTGGCAATCTTTTCTCCTTCT
Source organism: Rousettus aegyptiacus (assembly GCF_014176215.1). Taxonomy (NCBI): domain Eukaryota; kingdom Metazoa; phylum Chordata; class Mammalia; order Chiroptera; family Pteropodidae; genus Rousettus; species Rousettus aegyptiacus. The sequence continues at coordinate 162,540,966 of NW_023416284.1, forward strand.
CTGTAAATTCTGATCACTGACCCGATGGTGGGGGCCCCGGGAGGCCTGATGGGCTGTGACTCTTTGCCCTTCTCTGTCTTGTATCTCACGTCCTCTACAGCTCCACTCCCCACTTGGATCCTAGGAGGGAACCTCAGGCTAAGGAAAACAGACACCCCAAAAGCCTCTACATAATTAAACACGCTCTGTGCCTGAGAAAGAACCGGGCGACTCTGTCCCTCCCCTGGTGAACAGCAAGCTCGGACCTGTGATAACTCTTTTGGTTGAGTGGCCGAGCCACATTCTGTACTTAACTCTGAGTCTGAGCCCTTCATGGATATGAGACAACACCAGATATGTAGGGTCCGAATACACCTGGTGATGAAAAAGTTCAAATCTAAAGACTCATCCAAAAAAAAAAAAAAAAAAAAAAAAAAAACAACCTTTCCCCCATCAGCTTCACAAATATTGTACGAATTCCACATTAATTATTGACAGATACTCAGGGTATCCTCGCCTCTTGGCGCCCTCCTTGAGGGTGTTGAGCAGCAGACTGAAGTAAGCAGTGACCTGAGAAATAAGCCACCTCCTGGCTTACTGTTGCTGAAGTCTAGGCTGAGGAAGGGCGATCGTGCTGGATTATCCAGCAGCCAGCAGGAAGGTGGGGCACTGCTTGGGGGCTAGATTAGTTTCTGAGGGCTGCTGTAAAAAAGTATCGCAAACCGTGCAGGTATTCTTGCATAGTTCTGGAGGCTGGAAGTCTGAAATCAAGGTGTCAGCAGGCTCTCTGCATACTCCAGGGGAGAACTCTCCCTGTCCTTTCTAGCTTCTGATGGTGGCTGGCCATCCTTGGCATTCCTTGGCTTGTAGACACTTCAAGTCAAGCACTTCGTTCATCGTTGCTTGGTGTTCTCCTTTTACGCCTGTATCCTTTCTGTTCTTATAAGGATGCCAGTCGTATAGGATTAGGACCCCCCCCACACGCTCCAGTATGACATCTTCTTAACTAATTACATGTGCAAAAGCACTATTTCCAAATATGATCACGTTCTGAGGTTGCAGGAAGGACAGAAATTTTGGGGAGACAATATTCAATTCAGTACAGGGCTGAAGAAGAGCCCTCGACAAGTGGGGCTTTGAGAACTGGGGGAGAAGACAGAGAGTTTTGTGGTGCCGCAATTGGTGAGGATCCCAAATACATCCCCTAGGAGGCCCCAGAGAGCTGCCCCGGCCTCAGCCACAAGGGATGTCTGGTACTCTTAGAGGGGCTCAAGCACAAAGCACGGTGACTACCACATCCGTGGGTCCAGAAGCGGCACCGAAACGGCTAAATTACCCTATCAAGGAACCATGGGAATTGTAAATTAGAAGGCTCCATGGTGACCAGTGGGTTCTTTTCAATATTGTAATCACCATGTTATTACTGAACCTAGGAGAGAAAGACCCCAAATGACTGAAATGACTCCCCCTGCCCAACTGGGCCTTATATAATAGACTTACAGGAATTCAGGAAATGTCGCATTTCTTACACCCTATGATTTAGAATGAAATTCATAACAACTCCACATGAAGAATAGGTCCAGAATTTATTTGAATTCTTGTACAATCCATTGCTGATTACAGCCCATAAGATTTGATGCCAACATTTTTTTTTTCTGACAAGGCCTTGACTCTTTTGGAGAATTGGTCAACAGGGTTGAGTGAGGACTTTTATACGTCACTGTAGATTTGAGGAACATATGTGGATTTTGAAATAACATGTTTTTAAGAAATGCAAACTATAAAACTCTTAAAAACTCCTGGGCAGACACTAGGCTAGATATTCAACAAAAATGTCAGAAAGAGAAAACAGAGAAACTCGTTTGCGTATATTGAAGAAATTTAGTTTGCTACATGCTCTAGGAGAACATCATGAAAGAGAAGGACACAGACGGAGATCTTTAAGGTCTGTATCTTAGATTCTGAATTTCTTTTAAAAACTAATCTTTTCTAGCAATACGAGAACAGCCCCAGTGCGCTCAAGCCTGGCCATGCTGCCTGAGTAACAGGCTAAGCTGTTGGAATTGGCAGTAGAAGAAGCCTGTGGTGGAAACCAATCAGAAAAATAAGTGGCTGTAGGTCCCAGACTGGGAGCCGTGGGACTACGAAGGAGATGGTGCCACAGTCGCAGATATCCAAGGCCAGAAGTTATATCAACTGATGAAACGTCCCAGGAATATTAGTTTGCTAGGGCTGCTATAACAAAATACCATAAACTGAGTGGTTTAAATAAGAGAATTTCCTGGAGGCCAGAGGTCTGAGAGAAAGGTGCCAGCAGGGCCATGCTGCCTCTCGGGTGCTGGGGAAGGCTCTGTTCAGGCCTCTCTGCCAGCTTCTGATAGTTCCTTGGTTTGTAGCAACATAATTCTAATCTTCACATGGTGTTCTCCCCACGAGTGTCTGTGTCCAAGAGTTCTCTTTTTGTAGGGATACCAGTTATATTGGATTAAGGCCACCCCCCCCCCCACTCTAGAACTACCTCTTCTTAATTAATTACATGTGTGAAGACTATTTCCACTAAAGTAACATTCTGAGGCCCTGGGGGTTGGGACTTCAACATATTAATTGGGGCAGGGTTGGGGGGTTGGCAATAGAGACCTTGCTTAGAACAGCCTTTCTTCCGATATTGTGCCAGAATGTCAAAGAACTTTAGAAGGTTTAGGATCCACTGAAAACCAGAGGAGACTGCAGGTCAGTTCCCTAAACACCCACCTGAAGGATGTTGAAAAGGTTAAGATCTCTATTTATTAATTAATTAAGATTAGAGTCTTTGGCACAGAAAGAACTGACCCAAGAGGTTTAGACACTTATTTATAGTTCAGAACTTTGTCATTTAAAACAGAAATGCTGTGTACTCATCCTTACCAGATTCTGTGTATCCTCTTCCACCTTACCAATTGCTCTGTTACTGGTTAAAAAAATAAATAAATAAAAAATAAAGCAGGTAAAGAAAAGGAGGGCAAGAGCCAGGAAGCTATTGCCCATTTCAGTGAGTAGGCGTGAGTAGGGGAACCAGGCGTGGATGAGTTGACTTCAGTGGCCCATATCCTGCCTTTTATGATAGGTGGGAACAAAAAGCCTTGACGTCCTCCTGCAGGCTTTAGGGAGCTTGGTATGGGCACCCTTCCACAGACCACCTGAGAGCTGGATGCTGAGGCACAGAGAGTACCCTTTGGCCTGGTACCCCATCAAAGAGACATGGCTCTTACTTAGTCTTTGAACAAATGGTCTGGAACCCAAGTGAAATGATTGTGACATGAAGGCCCCCAGTGGCTCCAGTGAAGTCAAGGAGCCCTGCTTATTCTCACGGTAGGAAGATTCAGAGCAAACCACTGAGGGTTTAGGGAGGCCAGAGGCCTGTTGGTTTTTTTTATGCTAGACTGCATCCAGGAATGAACAGCTGGCTAGAGGAAACTCTGGTGTGTTCATGGTGATCAGTGATCCTGTGGAATCGGAGGGGGAGCAGGAAGTGGAGACATTGCACACAATAAGAAATTAGGCTGAGCTGGACCCTTAGGTTTTCCTTTATACTCCACGAAGGTCCTGCAAATGGGAGAAGAAATAGTGAAGAAGGCGCAGTCCCCTAACCGTGAACCAGACCTATTCTTGTCAAAAATAGACTTTTCCTCTCCAGCTATCTTTAAGCCAAACACTGCCTCCCCAAACTTGAGGTTTGCTCAGGGCTTCATCTGACTAAGAAAATTATAAGCCTGGGATGCATAGCGACCTGGGGAGTTGCCTTCCCATCCACTTGCTGCGGACCCAAGCTCCCCACCGAGTAAAACCCAGGACATCTGGGGAAGATCCCTCTCTAACTAATAAGCTGCTTTGGGTAGGGGAACTGACATCCTGAGAAACCTAGACTTGGTCCTCTTAGAGGGACAACAGAGTAGGAAATAGTTTTCTTTTCAGAGACTTCGAGATTGTGCCGGGAGGCGGGAGGGAGACGAGGATGATGCAAGATCATTCTTCGAATCTATCAGTTTGTATTTCGATCTTGCTGCTCGGGTGAGATTACCTCCCCCATCCCAGAAGATAGCCAGGCCTTTGTGTTCGAGGCAGCCCTCGTGCTTTTGTGTGGCACTGCAGGAAGTAGCGGTTGCCAGGCACCCAGAAGACAGCCCTCCTCCTGGCTTTTGTTTTGCAAAGGCCTGGGCTGATTGAGGGAAGTTAAGCTGCGGGGGAGAAAGGAGTGGAGTGAGTGCTCAGGGTTGAAACGACTCAAGCAACTGTAGGAGAGGAAGGTTTTCGAGAGCCCCCCTCCGGACCTGGAAGAAAACGGGGGCTTTTGTAATTTTTTTACCTAGAGAAGCATCACCTCCCCCACCCCTACCCGCACCTCCACCACCCCACACGTATTTCCACTATGTTGGGCATTTTGGGCAAGGCTGGCAGATTCTCAGAGGAATAAATTTTAGGTTCGCTCAGAAAGGTTGCTCTTCCTCTCCCCATCCAGTCCTTGTAGAATTAGAAAGAAATGCCCCAGGCTGTCCCTCTCACACACCGGGGTCGATGAAGAGAGGACAGAATGGGCTTCACTCTCCACTGACTCCTTCACTTACACAAACCTGTCGCCCTCGTTTCTCTTCCCAATTCATCCTCGTTATTTTTAATTCTCCTATTGGATTTTCCTACATGCCTCCAATTATTGCTATAACACCTTCCAACTTTTAAAACTAAACTTATTTTTACATTCTCAATATTAGTAGAATTTATGTTTTTAGTGTCTTCAGCTAAATTAATTTATTCACGCTTTGTCTGCAGATTGTTTTTAAAAACTGATATTCACCATACAGCATTTACCACAGGATGATTATGAATATATTATTTACTATAGAACTAAATAAAGTAATGTGATAGGATACAAAAAGAAATATACTCATGGGTCACTAAAAGCTCTAACACGAAAAGAAAAAGTATGTCCAAATGTTAAAATCAAATAATGTTTTATCAATGGCTTGAATTACACCACATTTTAGATTGCTTCATATTTGAAACTTGACTTTCTTATAGATGTTTGCTTTTTCTTTAATTTCTAATTGCCTTTGTATTTTCCTAAAAGAAGCATATGCCTTTACCTTTTTGTGAGGGTCATCTAGTTTCCTAAAGGTATTTTGTCAAGGTGAATCCACTGACCTTTGACTTCTTGTTCTAATTTGAACAGGTTGCTTTGCAGGTCAACTGCACAATCTTCATCATGGGTTAGTCTTCTCTCTCTTGACCTCATACTTTCTACTTCCTTGAACTCATTTTGAGTTTTCCTAAAAATATATTCTCAATGTTTTTTTCAGAAGGATAAATAGTATTAAACTTTTGAGCTATACATATCTGAGAATACCTTTATTTTTCCTTCATGTTGGAGGAATGGTGTGGGTTACTGTATAACTCTAGGTTAAAATAACCTTTCCTTAGAACTTTGAAACCACCAAGCATTAGGATGGCCACCTAATTTTCATTCCTTTTAGAGAAACTGTGGTTTTTCCCCTCTCTCAAAATCTGGTATTCTGATATTTTTATCTAGGTGTCAATGGCCCTCCCTTCCCCCCACACACACTTAATCACTTTCAGCAGTTTTCAATTTGAGTTGTTAAATTTTTCTTTATGTTTTATAAATATTCTTGTATTACTTCATTTATTATGTCTTCCCTGTTATTTTCTCTATTTTTTATTTCTGGAACTCCCATTGACCAGATTTTGGATTTATCTCTCATGTATTAATTATCTATTGCTACATAACAAATTACTGCAAACTCAGCAGATTAAAATGAAACACGTTTACTGTCTTATGATTCCTTGGGTTAGGAGTCTGAGCATGTGTAGTTCAACTGAGTCTTTGCTCAGAGCCTCAAAAGACTGCAATCCAGATGTCGACCGGTATGTAGTCTCATTGGAGGTTGACCGGGGAAGAGTCTGCTTTCATGCCTGGCAGAATTCATTTTCTTGCAACACTAGGACTAAGGGTTTCTGGTTTGTTGGGGGTTGTTGGCTGGGGTCCATCCTCAGCTCCTAGAGGCTGCTCTCAGACTCTTCCCGCTTGGGTCTCCCAGCATGGCTGTTCTCTTCTTCAAAGAAGGCAGGGGAGAGAGAATCCCTAGCACTAATCTTCTAGCAAGAAATGTATAATGTAATGTAATCACAGAAGTGACATCCCATCACCTTTGCCATAGTCAATTCACTAGAAAAAATCACGAGTCCAGCCCACACTCAAAGGGAGGGGGTTGTACCTCAGAATGCACACCAGGAAGCAGAATCATGAGAGGCTTCCCCTAGCATCTGTCCGCTGCATCCCAGATCTCTTAATCACCCCCCACACCCTCCATATTTTCATTTTAGAATAGCTTTTCCTTCCCTTTAATCTGTCCTTTGGAAGGTGTCATCTTCTTTATTTGCTTGTTCTTCCTGAGAATAAGAGGCCAAGGAAGCAAGAGAAAAATCGCGACTGTGTAATGTCCTGATGTGTGGCGAAAGACGTGTTTCAAAGAGACAGGAGTGGTCGACAGCATTAAAACTGTGTTTTATTTGTTAATAAGTCAAGAAAGAGGAGGACAGATAATCCTCCCCATTGTACTTAGCAACGTGGGAACATTGTGACCTTGGCAAGAACAATTTTGGTGGAACGATGGGGATGGAAGTTATTTGGAGTGGATTCAAAAGAGAACGGAAAGAGACGAACCAGAGTCAGAAACTCCAGACGATACTATGGAGGGGCGGGTTTTTAAAATAACTAATTAATATTTGTTTCCCAGTTTTATTGAAAACTAATCGACATACTGGAGTTTTTTTCTATTAAGAGAAGCAACGAATGGGGCAGGAGTTGGACAAGGATGCAGTGTCAAGAGAGAGATTAACATGTGAAAAGTTATTGCGTGTTTCTATGCTGGTGGTGGTGATCTAGGAGAGAAGAGCCAAAAATAAAATGATACCGGAGAGAAGGGGAACAATAACTGGAACAATAACCTTTACTAGATGAAGAACAACAGGATCTGATGTGCAAGTGGAAAGATTGGCCCTAGATAGGGACATAGACAGTAAGCGAAAAGATTATATTTGGGAAGAGAATTGTTAATAGCAGGAACGTGGCCTCTTCCCACTGAGAGGACACAGGAGGCAGGTAGTTGACCTTGGCAGGGACAGTGGAAGAGAGAGTGAGAGAGAGAAGTTTTAGTTTTCAGGGTGGTCAACGAAGACAACCTAGAGTTATATAACAACCCACACCATTACTCCAACATAAAAGTAAAATATAGGCATTTTCAGATATGCACACCTCAGAACATTTTCTACTGTTTACCCTCCTGAAAAAAAAAATCATCGAGGATCTACTTCAGCAATATTTAAAATGAATCAGAGGAAGAAAGAGTATCAGGTCAAGATTGCTTGTTGTAAATAAGCCTAGAAATCTTTTTGAATAAATTTATTTATTCTGAACATAACGTTGTTCAGAAACCAATTGTTGCTCTGAAAACAAAATGTACTCTAGTGAGAGGGAAAGAGACATTTTTAAAAAGCTGAGTCTGATGAATTTGGCCTCCTTCCAAAAGAAATGCCACATCTGTGCCTGGTTCTTCTCCATAGTCTTTGAATTATCAGTAAAGTTGGTGCTGGATAAGATCTATTATTCAAGCGAGACTGCTTTGACAATTCAACTCTTCTATTCTGAAGGCAAGTAGGTAGCCAGATGTTACCGTGGGAATGAGGTAGCACAAAATCATGTTTCTCTCTCTCTCTCTCTCTCTCTCTCTCTCTCTCTCTCTCTCTCTCTCTCTCTCTCTCTCTCTCTGTCTCTCTCTCTCTCTCTCTCTGTCTCTGTCTCTCTCTGTCTCTCTCTCTCTCTCTCTCTCTCTCTCTCTCTCATTCTCTCTCTCTTTCTCTCTCTCTCTGTCTCTCTTTCTCTCTCTTAGCTTCTCTTGAGTTCCCTGGGCAAACTTTGATTTCTCTGTGATTTAGTTATTCTGTTTATTCCTCTTGGTCGTTCTCTTTAGATGACTAATTTTGGGAAATCGTTGTTGGTTACCTGGCAACAAACTAGCTGAGACTGAGATGGTTCACGCCTCTTGGGGGCAGAGCTTGAAATTTCCTACGTCGTCAAGTGCTTCACCTGCCTCCACAGGGCACTCTTGGAACTCTAAACTAAGTGTAATAAGTCACTCTCTTTCTTCAGCTGCCAGATTTCTGTGTTTTTCTCCCTAGGACCAAAGACAGTAACAGCCACTTGCTTATTAAGTGTGAGGTGAGAGAAGATACATGGGAAAGCAAGCCCCAGCACGACTGTTCTGTAGAAAGCCTTCCTATAAATGTCGACCTCCTACTCCTGCTCTGAATCTGCCGATGCTATGCTGGGAGCCTCCCTGGAGCTTGCAAAGGAGAACAGCTGCCACCTGTACTGCAGCCTTCTCTTGACAGTGCTGGATGGCTCGTCTTGTCATTCACTACAGTACTCTCCGGTCTTCTTTCGAATTTCAGAAATCCATCAAAATCTCTGGTCCGTTCATTACCCATTGCAGTTGCTTTTCCCTCTGTATTTTTTACTCACAACGTATATATTCATCCAAAAAATTTGAATCAGAAACATAACCCTTTTATTTTAAAAACAATCTGGATATGAAATAATAGGCTGCTATAAACCCTGCATTTTGTGTTTGTATAAGGTGTTAACATAGGATATTTTGCTCTCAATTTTAACAACAGCCTTAAAAGGTTGAGTCAAAACTAATAGATGGCAAATGTTCCCACATTCCCAAGGGAGGTACTGCAAAGGAAGTGATCAAAAGCTGTTTCCCCGACCTAGGCTAACATCCTCCAAGTTCCTTTGAAAATATGCTGCAAACTGAAGTTCTTTTCCTCTCCCTGATCCCAGACATTTGGTAAGAGAGAAGGCTGCTTCTTCTTTACTAAAGTCTAGTGAGAAGGGCTTCAGAGACACACTTGACACACTTGGAAAGCCTGATGAGTGTTTCTTAGAGTTTGGGGATGTCTTTGAGCTATACCTATGAAGCCAAAGCGAAAAGCTAAGCTGAAGCCATGTGTAAAGATGGGAAAGGAAAGAGGGTTGTGGTGGAGATAGGTGGTATTCTCAAGGAGGCTTGAGCATATTGTGGACCAAGTGGACAGTGAGGATTGTAACTGGATTGATCTGGAAGGGGTCCTACATAGGAGAACAGCCAAATGAAGTAGTCTCATCAGTCTCAGAGCAAGGGAACACTACTGGATCTAGTGCTAAGGGTCCGAGTGGTCATAACAGTTCGGTTAAGGAGTGCATCACCCATGTCATGGGACTGGGCAATGTGAGGTCTCATAAGCAGTCTTTGAAGACCTCATAAGCAAATAAAAAAGTCATCTTGGAACTTGTATAACCCATCCTCACTTATGGCCCCAGATCAGCTGGTAGAAAGAAGAAAGAAGCTCAAGGAAATAAAAAGGAAACTGACCATGCCTCTCTTTCCTGTTGCAAGTTTCCAATCTAAAGGTTGTCTGAGCTGGGTAAAGAAGATACCTTCACTTAATGAAGTTTGAAGTTCTTACTAGACATGGAACTAGATATATTGATATTGAAATAAAGCTGTTGCTATGACTAGAAATAACTGGAGGTCTTTTATATTTTCTGAGAGTTATTATAAGATTTTTTGGGTCTGCCTTAGATTTTATGCAACAGGCAGAGCAGTTTTGAAAGGATGAGGAAGAGAAAGAATAAAGTCGTTTTCTGCTTGCGTTCCATGAAAGCTACATTTCCATTCTGCTCACTCTGATACAACTTGCAAATGTACCTTTTGAGGAAAGTTGAAGTTAGAATTGTTGGCGTTATATGCCACTGAGTCTTGGCAATTCTATGAATGAGTGATGTCCACAATGTCCTGTGCTCAACAACTCCATTCAGCACCTATAGACTCCTGCATATGGCTTCTTTTATGGAGTCGATCCATCTTGTATTTGGTCTTCATCTTTTCCTGCTGCCTTTTATTTTTCCCAGCATTAATATCTTTTCCAAAGAAACTTACCTTCTCATGATGTGCCCGAAATAGAACAACTTCTGTTCTGTCACTTTTCCTCCAGTGATATTTCAGGCTTAATTTGCTCTAGAACCCCTTGTCGTGATTTTTGTTTTCTTGATGTTCAAATGCAGTCTTGTGGTAGCAATTTATATGAATAAAGATAGCACATACATTGTCAAAGTGTTCAAATGTGAAAATATTCATACATTATTAATCTATCCAAAATAAATTGATAACCTACTGTGTGCCATGACCTGAGTTAGGCACAAAGGATACAAATCTGAATAAAAACAAGCCTGTTCTGTATAATTCTTAGTCTAGTGGGAAAGTCAAATGTGTAAACAAGAGTTACAACACGATGTGGCCTCATGATACAGATGTAGACACAGAATTATGTGGCGGTCTCTTCCTATCTCATTCTGCTCATTTGCATTTCTTACCTGCATATCCTTAAAGTTGAAATTTACTTGGGGAAAGTCAGTACCCTTAAATTTGGAATTTCCTAGTAAGTAAATAGGGAATAGGAGGGTAGAATAAGGTCCAGACCATAAGAAGGTTGAATTAGGTGGACCAATCGAACATCTGTTCACTTCACGACTTTGCTGAGAGCCAGAGCTGCTTGCCAAGGAACAAGTTTTACAACAGTTACTATGCAAATTAAACCCAATATTCTGCGATTAGAACATGGTAGGAATTGGCATCATGATAATGTCTTTTTTCTTCCACATGTTAAAAAAAAACTAAACTGAACTAAACTTAAGCTATTTCTCACATTCCACTTTAGGATTTGGCGAACATGGTGGATGAGGAGAAAATGGAAAAATTTTAAATATTTTTAGCATTTGGCCCTAGTCAAAGACAGGAATTAAAAGAATGACAACAATAACAATTTTTAACATTTTAGGGTTTTCGAATCTTTTTCCTGGAGAGTCTGAAATGAGTAAGGTATAGGAACTACAATGTATTTTTCAAATGCCACAAGGAAGCTAATTTTGATATTATTCTGTCATATTAAGTAATATTCACAACCATAGAATTAATATATTTGAAGTTATTTTTCTATACGATGCCTTTAACATGTTTTAATAGAATAGAGAGCTACATTTTGCTTTTTATTTTTTTCCCCCCAAGTAATGGAGTAGTTTTGGGTGAAAAGATTGCCAATTTTTACACTGTCTGTATAATTGCCATATAGTTTAAAGGTAGGTCCTATCTTCCCCTTCCTATGCCATCCTCCAAATCTCTCAATAACAGTTACCTTTTTAAAATAAAATTAAATTATTAGTAGCAGTTATGAACTTGATCTACAGTACTTACATGTGAGAAATGACTGTAATTATTCTAAATTAAATATATCAGTTATGTTTTGGGGGTGTCACTGAGGATCTGTAGACTCACATGGTTCCCCCAGACATGAGAAAAGTTTCTAGTCTTTACTACATGATTGTCACGATTGAGATACCCATCTGCCATATTCCCACTGCTAAGAACTGTGCCTAGAACATCGTGGAGAGTTAATTAGAGTTTGTTGAATAAATAAATGAATGCTGGAATGGTTATTCAAAGTGGATGGGGATCTCTTACCCCAATGTCCAAGGCCATGATTTTTAGTTGTTGTCTAAAGGGGTCAAGACATAACACTCCCTCTTTTCCCCTGCTTGAGTTTAGGACTGACTGAGAGATAGATGCAGAAATAGTGCATTAACATTTAACACTAAATCGTGCATTTAATATTTTAGGGTCTTCAAATCTTTTTCCTGGAGATTCTGAAATGAGTAAGGTATAGGAACTATTGTGTATTCCTATAATACAGGAATAGTGCAGATATAGAGCAAAACTTCCTGTTAAAGCTATGTGGGGAGAATGGCTGAGTGGTTTGCTAATATTAAACTCTAGAGCTAGACAGGTTCACTCACCCAGCAAAGGTTACTCTGAGCAGCTGCAGCCCTCCTTTGGGGCAGAGCCTGGAAAACCAATAGCAGAGTGGAAGAGAGAAAAACGGAGAAGACCTAGAATGTGCAAACCTGGCTCTTTCCCCCAACTTATTCATCAGAGCAGTTACTTCTCCTCCCTTGAGAGGGCTGAAAGTGATGGGTGGAAAGAGGTCAGGTATTTGACTCCTATAGAAGTCTCTGCACATGGGAGGGAACACCAAGAAAGGGAATAAATTCGCTCCCCTTGACATCCGTTTTTAGTTCCTCTACCAGTTATGAGCCACCTCATAAAGGATTTCTTATGTTCTCCTGGGGCACAAGGACCCATCCATCATGAACCCCAAATTACACATTCCTCTTCAGACTCTGGAACCAACACTCCCTGCATACTTGTCTGGCTAGTCTTGGCCCCTTCACTCTGAGTGGGCTAAAATCCCAGAGGAAAGGGTTGGTGGGGCAGGAGATGGCTTATTATGAGCACCTTACATTTTCTGTTCTGTAATAACAGTATCCCTGAAGCCATAGAGCACACAGTCAGAATCTAGTTTTTTAAGATGCAAAAGAGGGAAAAACGATTCTCATTCATCAGGTTTCTTACAGAATAAAGAGTAAAATGCAAATAAACATTCTGAAAGTTATTCTGCTCATCTTGTTAAAATAACATTTATAATTTAAATAATAGGCATTTTTGATAGATTGGTTTAAAATTCAGTGTTGATAAAGAAGGAAGACAACATAAAGTTTAATCTTTCCCCTCACACATCACTGAAGATTTAGCACTGGAGTTCAGTGATTCTATGTTGACAGAAAGAAGACTTTTTTGGAAAGATGAGACTCTGGCCAGTTATAAAATAGACAATTCTTAATGTTCTCCTTCAAAGTGGACCTTCTGGTGGTACAGGCAGCTGTCCGATGAAAGATATGTTTGATGCAGTATGACTTTCGAAAACAGTCTTGCCTTGAAAAGAAAAATCTAAAGGCCAAAATCAAAATACAACTATAAATAAACCATGCTCAGGCTTTCTCCTTGAATGCGGATGAAGAAACAGGTCACCCAGATATTGTTCGCCACAATCTCGTGAATGTGAAGGAGAGCCAGGTTAACGCAGAATAAGAGGAGAGATGCTGAGTTCTTCATTACATCTTTGAACTGACGAGTCAAACCAATCCTATCCTACCTCTGAAATTTTGAGTTACAAGAGCCTATAAAATGTCTTTATTATTTGAGCCAATAAGTAGATAGAAAAATTTTTTAAAAGAGTGGTAACATCTTCAGCTATTTTTTATCGTGAATTTGGCTTTTTAAATTCATTCCTGTCACTAGGTAGGCTTTGAAGAAATACAGCATAAAGCAGTTATGTTTTGATAACAGGGAGAGAAAGAAAAAAGGAGCAGGAGGAGAAAAAGGTACGAGGTGAAGGAGGAGAGAAAAAAAAGCAAAAAGTTATATTTAAAGCCAGCTTCTGGACCTGAATTTTTACCAGACTAAAACAAAATGAGAAAAATAACAACCATCCAGAGAGGTTTTTGTGAAGTTAAAGTTATTCAGTTTAAAGGACTTTTCTTAAATTCTGAGATTATGTTCTAACTACATCCTTCACGAAACAGGAATGGCGGTGATAATAGATAGTAGTAGCTTTTTTAAAAAATTTTTCATTTGAACTAAAAATTGTACAGCCTTATTATTGTCCACCTTATTTATAAAGAAAGTTTACTGGTCCAAAACTTTGTTAGAATCACTTCGTTAGAAGGTGAGGCGAAGGCCAAGAATCCAGGAGCAGCACAAGTTCCACTTTGAATAGTATAGCATAGTTCAGTGTGGAACTGGAAGGAATTAGAAAATAGAAAAAGCTAAGGCAAAAAGATAGTGAGGCAGATAGAGCTGAAGTGTCGATAAAAGAGAATTAATGAGCCTTTCCATCCCCTTCTTTTCTATGATCTTTGACCGCTTGAATGAAATATATATGTTTCACAGTGTTCAATGAACACTACACAAGTGTTTTCTGTTATGGATTAGTGCAACTTGTCTATACTTAAGGGAGATAAAGAGGAAAATCTATATTTAAAATTCAATGTCTGGCATCCACTTTCTCATTGGATCCTCACAAACTACCATTTTTATCTCTACTTTATAGATGAAGAACTTGAGTATCTAAAAAGTTATATATATCCATAAAGATCATAAAGGATGAAAGCCTAATTTGAACCAAAGACATGTTTTCAACTATATCACGCAGCTCAGAATTATCCTTAATGCTGAGGATATCTACAACATAAAGCACAAAACTGCTTATATTAACATTTAGACTATATTGTGATTTTTAAGACTTTTACTGCAGAATATTAACCATTACTATTATATTTAATTCAGACAAATGGCAAAGTGAATCTATCAATTCTGGGATTATATACCAAATGTTGATATAACATTTAAGGGTTACCCAGAAGGGAAGGAGGTGACTAAGGTTAGGATTTATAGAATCTTGTTTGTGTTTTGGAATTTAAATTTATTAGCTACAGAAAAACATAGTAGAAGATTTAAAAAGCAGTTTGTCTTTGCAAAACTCTTTTAGAAAATTTCCTTAGAGGGATGGGGGAAGACGGAATGGAAGAAGGGGATGAGATTAAACAGACAAGCCATCATTCTACGTCTTACTAAAGTGATACCAGGTCTTTAATCAGCAGTAATGTGAAAGGAATACAACATAAGTAAAGAAGCCTGAGAACTGAGTTTTAGATTTTAATGAAGTTCCTCCTAGTTATATATTTTAAGGGAATACTAAGTACAGCTCAACAAAACAATGACTACTCTAGAAACAAAATCTCGTTTATGGATGTTCTTTAATCTTGAATTTTGCCATTGTCCATGTTGATAAATCTCATCATCAAAGCAGAGATTTTTTTCTGTCAGAAATTATATATTTTTGTCCAAACTATTGCTGAAATATGATGAAGCAGCGGATTCAGCACTTAGTAAGAAAATAAAACTCATTCCCCATCTAGATTTAGAATACATCCTTTAGCTAATGATAAATCTGGAGCTTTGCACAACTTAGATTTCAGTTTCTCAGTAATGACCAAACCCAACATCTATCCCTTTTTCTTGCTGAAACACTTGAAAGAAATAATTCTCACTGTCACAGTAATTTAGAAATTTTTTAATGAAACAAAAAATATATGGGCCTTTCAAAAGCTCCATACATCTAAGGGACATGTAAGCACAGCTCTCTGCTTTTCATTCTCTATGGAATGGATTCAGCCTTTCTCTTTCTACGAAACAAGATGATTGACTATTTTATATATTTTGAAAGGACACTTCCTAGCTGTCTTTCTATTGGCAATTCTTAACTAGGATAAAGTTTGCTTTTTGGGGAGGGAACAGAAAAGAACTTCACACTGCTCAAAGGAGAGTGATATAAGAGCTACATGTGAAGCCTTAAAAGTTCAAATATAGAAATAGGGACTATGTTCTCTGGAAAACCTAATCAACAGCATTTGGGCCATGGTGAAGATCTGGAAATCACAAGTTAGTGTCCTGTGACCTAATTTCATCTGCCCTTGGTCAAAATGGTAGACTCAGAATGAGAGAATCAGGCCCTGGTAGCAGGGAGCTAGCCTAGTACTATTAATTAGGTCTTAGTTTTGCTAGCAATCACAGCTGGCAGTCACAGCCAAATTTTGTCCTTTTCTGTTGTAGGAGAACAGTTTCACAGAACATTAACACCAGACAAGGCCATCTGTGACCATGATGGATTAGGACAAAAACAAGTCCATTCTGTATTCATGCCTGAGAACAGACAAAAACATGAACGTTCTTCAAACCGCAAAAATAACCAAACAACCCCTAGCCTGGCTCAGAAAAGTGACTGCTGCTTCTTTACCAATTACAGCTTTAGCCTCGTTCTATTCCTTCGTTCTGGATAAAATTCACTGAGATACCTGTTATGCATTACGGTGTGCTTTTCTCCACGCCCCCCCCCGCCCCCCACACCCCATTCACATATTGAAATCCTAGTCCTCAATACCACAGAATGTAACCTTGTTTGGAAACGGGTTATTGCACATGGGAAGAGTTAAGTCAGATGGGCCCCTGATCCAACGTGACTGACATCCTTATAGAGAGGGGAAATTTGGACGCAGATACAACTACACAGGGAGAATGCCTTGTGAAGATTAGTACTATGCTACCAAAAGCCAAAGAACGATCTGGAAGCTAAGAGAGGTCTGAACAGAGACCTCCATAGCACCTTCAGAGGGAGCATGTCCCTGCCAACACCATGGTTTTGAACTTCTAGCCTCCAGAACTGTGAGACAGTAACAGAAACTTATAAATACCCAATAATAAAATAATCCTTTCTTGATTTTTCTGACAGCATCAAATCCAGAGCAAAACCTTACTTGCTTGAATCCTCCTCAAATCACCTAAGTCTTTTTTGCACATACTCTTACCACAGTTTCTTATGGTGTGTGTTCTCCTTTGTTTGCAACAAGTCAATAAAACGAACTTTGTTTAACTGTAGGTGTATTCCTGGTGACCTTTGGCCAAAGGGCATTCACGTAACTCAGGAAACTTTTTTTTTCAATAATGCATATAATTATTGGTTACTCTTGCTTGAGGTTTTTGCAGAAAACACTTAAATTCATATCATATCATGAATGTCCATTCTCTACCACATTCTCTACACTGTAAAAAGTTTCCTAGAGATCACTAATTGGACTTTATCCATTATCAAATCTGCTCTTTTTTGCTTCAAATGTGGATTTTTAATTGATTCTGTATTTTTAATCTCATTAAAAATGTTTCGCTATCTTTCTACTTTCATTGTCTTAACACACCTTTCTCTCTCTCTCTTTTAATTTAGCCTTTCTCTCCTTATACTTTGTGGTCTTGTTTCACATAGACTATGTTGCTTTGTATCTTACTGAAAATTTCAAAAAATTTTCTCAATTTTTTTTCGGTTTCTATAATAAATCGTTTTTAGAGGTTTTCTCCCTTTTTATCGAGTCCTCAATATCACAAATATTGTTTTGCGATAAATTTTCAAAATCTCTATAATTTTTGTTTGTCTATATAGTAGATTAGCTTATTGCTAGAAAATATTCACCTCTATGTAGGAATATAGACTACAGAGTCCAGCCTAGATCATCCAATCCCTAACTGATCCACAGATTCACGAGAATAAATATTTATTATTGTACGTCACTAAGATTTTGTGGTTATTTGTTATGCATTAACAGCTAGTGAATACTTGTGTTTTCTCATTTATTTGCTAGCCTATTCACAGTCCCATGATGAGCTAATTATCCAAATCCAGAATTTGTCTGGTTGGGTGGATGGATGCCCTTGATTTCGCTTTCTGACAATTTAAGTGTTGGCTAAATTTCCTCTTTAGATCTGCAACTGTTTACTAGGTTAGTATACTCAGCTCCTAGCCCAAATTCTAGCAGATGAAAAATCACATCCATCTAACTTCGTTCTGTGGAACCCATGGAAATTCATTCTATCCCGCTAGCAGTTTTCTGACATTGAACACAAAGAGAATATGAAAAATGATTCCCCCAAGGCTGGCGCTCTCTATCTATAACACGTTAGTTATGGAAATTACTAATCCCCAGATTTAATGTATTCCCTCCTTCTTGTCCAATTGTCTCCTTCTAGTTTCAGTTCCTAAATAGATATAAGAAGAAAGGTACTAAAAGGCTGATAGAAATGGCGGAGAGAGGCGGGAACGGCAATTTGGCAGTCTAAAAAAGCAACAGCCACAGAGGAGAGGGAGAGTGACCTGGTTTCTTTTCAGTCCAGGCCTTGTGTTTCCGAGCCTGGGGCAAAGGGTTGAAAGATATGAGGGTTGTCCAGGTTCCCGTGTCACAGCACGGGCTCGGCGTCTCAATCCAGGTTATCCATGGAGTTTAGGAGCGTTTCTCTTAAGTCTCAATCTGCAGTGTCGTGTGCTCTCATGTTTCTTTTTTTCCCCATATATTTCCCTTTTCTTAAGAATTTTAATAAGAAACTGAGAAAAGATGGGTCAAAAAGCTCCTCAGCAGATGGCATTTTAAATTAGGAAATAAAAATGACTACAGTGGTATAGTCAGAGTACATGTTCCTTAAGGGCAAAAACTAATTTTACATTTCTTATCTCATTTATAGCACAGTGTTAGCACATGGTAGTTGTTCAATAGATTTTCTTTGATGGATAAAATCAGATTGATATAAATCATAGATAATTCCTAATTATCCAACTGGCATTTCTTGACAACTGACAAAGAAATTTTATACCCATTTCCAAGGTTAAAATATCATGCTGCTCAGATACTAAGCCAATTCATTGTTCAACTAATGTAAATTAGTACCAACTTCATAACTTCATAAGTTTATCGTGAAGATTTAAAGAGCATTGCTTAAAGCAGTCAGTATAATGTTACTATTTCAGCAAATATGTTTTAAACTTAATTTAAATATCAGCTTTTATTTTAAGCCACTCAGAGTATAAGTTCCTTAATCATAGGGCTTTAATATTCTTCTTCGATCCTGTACCTTTATTTTTATTTTTTATTTTTTTAATTCATTAATTTATTTTTTATGGTGACATTGGTTAATGAAATCCAGTAAGTTTCAAAGTTTCAGCTGTACCTTTTAACAGTGATATATATATATATATCGCCTCTACCCTTGGTAACCCCTAGTCTATTCATCATGTCCGTGAGTCTCTGTTTGTCCTGTTCCTTTGTTGCTTTTAGGTTTATATCTCACATATAAGTGATATCATGTGATTTTCTACTTTTTCTGTCTAGCTTATTTCGCTTAACATGATTATGTCGAGGTCCATCCACATTGTTGCAAATGGCTGTATTTCATCTCTTCTTATGGCTGAGTAATAGTATATATGTACCACAGCTTCTTTAGCCAATCATCTATCATAGGACACATTGGTTGCTTCCATGTCCTGGCCACTGTGAATAATGCTGCTATGAACATCGATGTGCTAATATTTTTTCGGATATAGGTTTTCAAGTCTTTGGAGTAAATACCCATTAGACGGATTGCTGGATCACATGGTAGGTCAATTCTTAGTTTTTTAAGGAAGCTCTATACTGTTTTCCATGGTGGCTGTACCAATTTGCAGTACTGCTAGCAGTGTATGAAGGTTCCTTTTTCTCCACATCCTCTTCAACATTTGTTATTACTTGTCTTGTTGTTGATTATAGCTATTCTAACAGGTGTGAAATGATATCTCATTGTCCACCCTGTACCTTTAGCATCTAGGTGCTTGGTATACATTTATTGAATGAATGAATGAATGAATGAACAAATGAGTTAAGTCACATCCAGTCCTAAATTCTTTGTTATCCACTTTGGAGGATTAATCACTGGTTCCTATTATCTGTATTAGAAATGAACAAGTCACTATACGAGTTTATTATTTGGTGGCACCAACACAGGTAACGAAAACTTCAGAATGGTTAACTTCAAAATAGGTACAATCAGCTAAAAAGAAATTACTCCTGAGTGAAATAAGATATTTCCTGTCTAAACTTTTCATGATTAAAAATATTGTGACAGGTATTAACAGCAGGTAATTCCATGTAAATTAGTACTTGAGCCTTAAAACAAAGCTCCTTAGAAAAGTTTCTTTTAATTCTGGTGCAGCAACTCCCTAAAATATTCAGCATTTATGGCAATGTTGACATGAGTTCATTATAAAAGTGATTTTAGCTATTATTAGTGGAAAACTTAGGTTAAGCAATCACATCAAGTACCTTGGCAAATTAGTCAAGTAAATATTTACAAAAATATTTACATGACATAGGCAAATGATTTAGAAATTTTCTATTAAACAATCATCTTATTTATTTTATTTTGTTGTGCTTCACCTCAGTGAATCTGCGCTATAATGAGAAATTTAAAATTTAATGATCTTCAGCTTTTAAATCCTATGATTTTATAGTTTTTCAGTCCTGGGGACAAATGTGTTTTGCTTCTTTTTTCGAGTGATTAAGACAAAAATTAATGTTTTAAGTGTTTGAAATGACATATTTTTATTTTATTTTTACTTTATTTTTATTTTCCTGCTTGTGCTGCTTCATCAATTGAGTCCAATCAAAATGCTATTTTGGAAAGTTTGTGAAATTAAGGTTTCTAGAATTTTCCTTTGCTCCAAGTCTAAATTCAATGTATGAAGGTTAGAGAGAAATCTCAGAATAAAAGAACAGTGTCATATGTAAACGAAAGCAAAAATCGTCTTTGAAAAAGTCATAAAAAGCAGCTTGTTGTTTCAGTGCCAGAATTTTCTTTAAGGATTAGTTGTAGCGTGTTGGTCAGACTTTTCTGAGCCAACATCGCCACCTGTTGGTAACGTTGTTACAGTATCGTACAGAATGAAATTTTGGTTGATGAATGGTGATGGTTTTTTTGCCTTTGCTTTGGTCTGTTTTGTGAATTTTATTCAAATTGGAATAGAAGGAAGGAAACGATTTCTTCTACTTTCTGAACAAATTACATAGTTTGGTGTAGTGACTAAGAACATTAACTATTTCCTACTGTGTGACCTTGGCAAGTTACTTATAGCTTTGAGTCTTTGCTTTCTCATCCACAAAATGGACATATTTAGAACAATGTTTGGCACATAATATGTGCTCAATAGATAGTAACTATCATTATTACTTTCTTATTAAGGCAAACCTGAACAAAAACTTCTCAATTATTTTCTGGGAACATTCTTAATTCTAAGATATAATGGAAATTCTAAAATTTTGCTGGTTTTATTTTCAATTCTTGAAATTAATCAGTCTTAAATATATTTGAGAGTCACTTCAGGTTATAATCTTTTTTTTTAATAAACACTACTGGTTTTATCTTGAATTTTTACATTTTTCTACAAACTCAATTTATTATGGTGACAAAATTTGAAAAAGAAAACTATAAACACATGAAAAACGAGTAATGCTTTTGGAAATGCAGCATATGCTTATTAAAAACAGCTTCTAGAATATGGATATTACAGAAAAGGAACAGATACACATTCTGTGCATCGTCAGGTCAGAAATTCACCGAGGGCTCCTGTGATATTCCTACACTGCTTCTTTTCTCCCGACAGCCACCTTGTCCCATTTCTTCACTTTGAGATTTACTCTGTAGGCTCATGCCCTTTCCTCTGTAAATTTGCCTCTCTCTTCCCATCTTCTGTCAAATCTTCTCTTCATTGATTCTCCTGGTCAATATCGAAATGGCTCCAAAGTATAGTTGGCTCCCTCAGAGTCCTCCTCAGAAGGTTATGGGGAGGAGGGCTGGGGAAATTTCCATCATCGTATCTGTGACCCATTCACGTTAATCTTTTATACATCACGATTAACAACACACAGTGCAGTTTAAATAATAACCCATGTCCTTTCTCAGCAGAGACTTGGTGAAACTGCTACCAGATGTTTCTGCCACGGTCCTGTGAGAGTCCAGTTCTCGATTTGACTTCCTCATTGTCTCTTTTTATGAATCCTACTCTTGTTAAATCTGAATGGTCACTTTTCTTGTATCAAGGCTTTTATATTAATTGCAGAGAGCTCCTACAACACATCCAGATCTGGTGTTTGGATTGCCACACATCTTCTGTCCCACCCCTAGAGTCTCTACTTTGTTCTTGTTCCATCTTCATAAATGACACCCACCTTTCGTCTCACTGCTGAGGTCCAGTCTTAGAAACAACTTTAATTTCTCTTTTTGTCTTGCATCTCAGTTTCAGTTCATAAACAACTCATCAGCTCCACCTTCAAAATACATCCCGAATTTTTTAACCTCCTCTATTGCTAACACCCCAGGTCAAGTGGCCATCTTCTCTCCCTGGACTACTGAAAAGTCTTTGAGTTGATCTTTTAAAAATGTAAACCAGATCAGGGCCTTTCTCTGTTCTAATTCTTCAATGTCCTCCCATCATGCTAGGATACAATCCACTTCTTACCATGGCCTCCGGGCCCCGAAGAAATTGGTCAGGGACCATCTCACTCATTTCCTGCCAGATTCCTCTTCCACACCTTTCCTCATTAGCCTTCCATTCTTGCTGAACATTCTAAGTCCATCCCACCTCAGAGCCTTTGCACTGACCGTTTCACACACCTGGAGTAAGTACTCTTCCCCTAGACAGTGTGATGCTGTGGTCCCTCACATCATTCACGCCTCTGCTCAGATGAGACTTCCACAGCAAGGCCTCGACATGCTAAATAAAGCAGCCGCCCCTTCCTCATCCCTGTCTCATTACTCTCCATCCCTGAACCAGTTAATTTGGAGCATGAGTCACTCCCCGGGATTGCATGTTTCTTTTTCGGTTGTCTCCCTAGGGTGCACACTTTTGAAAGGCAGGAGTCGTTCCCTGCTATACCTCCCTCCAGTGACTACCATACAGAGAGAATTTGAAAAAATCAGTTGAATTTGTGAGAAAATTATTAAGTAAATGAAACTTCAGGGTCTTTATTACCTATTTTAGACATTATATTTAATTATTAAAAATAATAATTACCACTTAGAGAACTTACCAAGTGACAGATACTATACTTTACAATGTTGTCTGATTTAATCCTCACAGTAATGCCAAAAGAATCCTGTTTTTTTTCCTCTGCCTGAAGACCTTGGTTATCCATAATTTTATAAATTAAGAAAATTATTGATTAATATTGATAACCAAGGTCTTTAAGCAGAGAAAATAACAGGATTCTTTTAGCATTACTGTGATTCTTTCAGCATTACTAGATATGTTTCCAAAACAAGCCTTTCCCCTCAATTTAAAGTGACCTAAGCTAATCTGCTCATTTGAGATAGATTCTTTTTGGACATGCCAGTAGTCTCCAGGACTAACGGGTAGGAGAGAGTTAGGAGGATCACTGTACAAACTTACTATCGGTATATGTTATTATGGAAACAAGACTCAGGTTGAATCATGCCACACAAGTTTTAGCAAGGCAACACAGTAACAGCTATGCAATCTGTTTTTAAAAGCTCAGTGACTACCTTGCACCTAAGTTTCACTAAATATGACAATATTCTGGCTGCAGGTTTTAGGTAATTTTGTTAGATTAGATGCTTTTAGAAATTGGTGCCAACAGGTCTATTTTGGAGTTCCAGAATAAGGGTTTTGAAGGGTACAGGTATCTGTCCTCATCAGATTCTTATATCCCAGTTCATGCAAGGGCCAATGTTCCTGTATGATATTCCTAAGCAAATTACATAACTTAAACATCATTCGTTTTAAAAATACAGAATTAATTATAATAGCTCTTCTGCTGATAAACAATCCTTATAGTGCAGATGGAAACAGTTGAAGGCTGTAGCAGTAGCCTCTGGAGTGAGGTCGCCTGATTAAAGTGTTTCAAATGCTAACCAACTACTTAAGGAGTGTGTATTCTTGATTAGGAAAAATACACTTTAAATGTCAAGTAACCTATCCTCAAATGTTCATACTTTATACATACACCACAGTACCCAAGCTGAAGTATTTAAAGGAAAACTACACATCACGCAACAGTTTTAATGGGAGGACCAACTCCAGGGCCATGTGAGTGAAGGACACCTGAGCAGACAGCCAGAATCACCTTCATGACATCCTTGTGGATAGTAAGCAGACCGGATGAAGCCCTCACAGTTGCCAAAGAAAAATATGAAGGAGAAGGCTTTACTGCAATCCACTATCGGGTGAAGCTATCTTTACTTTACTCCCACTGGACCTGTGGTACAGTTGGAAGTTAACCTGGGCTTTCATTTACAACTCTTGGCCTCTAGTGGCAGCTCTGTGAAGGAGGCACCCACTTATCTAGGGGAGTTGTTTTTGGGTTGTGAAATAAACAAAAACCAACCAAATGAGAAAAGCAAAGGCTATTTATTCAAAGCTGTGAGGGAGCTAGCCACCGTCACATGTGTTTTGGCAGGACTTAAGGCAGGCAGAAGGTGTGAAAATTTTATAATGGAGAAAAAGAAGACTTCAGGTGTGCCTCGACTGGGGACTGTTGGAGCGGGGAAGGTGCCAGTGGGCTAACTAGAAGTGGGGCGTGCCCATTTAGGGATGCATACTTGGCTTTCTCTGGTTGGTTTTAAGTTAGAAGCAAAAACAAAAATTAGGGAAGCTGTCAGTTATTATTCAAGTCCAGGTCATTTGAAGCCAATTTGTTAGATAATTTACTGTTTTGCTTCCTGGATTGTTACTAGAGTTACCAGCCTGACTTCCTTCAATTCTGACTTCTAGCTGGCTGGCTTCTTGGGCTGGTTACTATAGATAAGGAGAATGGCTTCTTGGGCAGGTCACTTCAGGTTGTGGATCAGAGTCTGGCCATTGCCCATTTTATACTCAGTCTCTTGGGGTAGTGGGCACGGGTTTGAGGTGACTACCCAGTGCCAGTTCTTTCATGACCTTGTGTCTCCACCTAAGCCTGCCCATAAAGGCTGGGAGCTGCAGGTTGCCCAAGGGCACTATCAGGAAAAATAGCATTAGCATTTGTAAATGTCTTCTTGCAGAGCTACATCCATTTTGGTTTGTGGCTTCTCTTTACTAAGTGCTTCATTAATATAAGCCCATCTGATTTCTGTCATTTAGGCAGTCCTCAAAACTTCTGTTTTGTTTATGGTAAACCTTTTCATTGATCATATTCTTATATCTTTTCTGTTGTTTTGATAGCATTTTGGTAGCAAGGGAACCTAAATTTTTTTCATTGCAGAATATTCTGTAGGGCTTTTTCTACCAGAATAGAAAGAAGAAATAGTACTTTTTTACACGCATTGCCGCTTTTAGGAAAAACATCAGGGCTCTGATTTCAGGGGATGTTTTTTCTGCCCTGCCCTCTGCCACAGCTTTCAACAAACATAAAACTACTCATAAACTTCTTTATTTTCTAGGGATTTTGCTAATGAAAACCATATCCTGTTTTGTTTAGATGATTAGGCCTATCAAAGAATTAAGTTGGAGTTGCTGTGGATATGGACATGCGGGTAGGGATGGGAGGGTAGAGAAAGAGATAATAATAATTACAAAGAAACATAAAGTCATTTTGCAAATTTATATAAATCATGTCAATTAACAAAATATCTAAATTTTATTTGTAGTTATGAGGTACTCAAAGTCACTAGAATATAATAATTTGTTATAAAATTATTATACATATTCCTTTAATGGAAAGAAAATTCATTGTGATAGTTTCGACATTTACTAGCTCCAATATTTTTTTTCTACAGAAATAGTTACTAGATTAGACATTCATGTGACCTTGTAGACATTATGTCATTTTTAATAAATTTTCATTTTGAGGGGCCACATTCTCCACTGCTGACCAATTTTGGCAAAGTTATATACATTATGTAATATTAAAAAGGAAGTTTTCAGAAATGCATCCAGGAAATCATCTCTGAAAATTTTGCTGTATTAAAATGGGGCTTAAAATAGATTTTAGGAAAAACCTTGTATGCTGCTGCTCATCAACATCACATTCCTTACTGCAGTCAGCATTTCCTTTCAGTTGGAGGTATTTACATAGTTATAAAAGTTCCGCAAATCACTTCTGTCATCTAACCTTAGAAAGGCCGTCATGTTCTTTTGATACAGTGACTCTTTCTTTTCAAAATAGTGCTGTTATATCCTACATAAGAAAAAAATTGATTTTGAAATTTAGTGTTGGCTTATAGATGGGACAGACTTTGTGATTTACAGTTAAGATAAATCTTAATATTTTTAGTGTTTTCTGTGTAGATAAGTTGACATTAATATAAATACACTGTGCAATTTATTTAGTCTCAATTATTCATTTTTTATAAACAAATTTCCTTTTCTTCAAAACTTTTTTAGTGCTTTTGATGACTTCAAAGGCTTTATGTACACTAAATTTTGTTTCCTTTCTTCTTTTACTTATAACCTCAATTTCACTTAAAATATCATGTCAAATTGATATGGATTAAATAAATTTAATGACATTTACTTTTCAAAAGTATGTTTTTGCTTGTATTCCAGAATCTAAAATACATCAATAATCTCATACTGTCACTATTTGAGTTTTTGTGTTGATTTTCCAATTGTATTTTCGGTAAAGCTTTCGATCACATGTTTGTTAAAAGTGTTTTCACTCCATCATTTCATTGTAGCCTAAAATTAATAATTTTTAAATATTGTCTATTGAAATCTACTGTTTTTCGATTTACATTTCCAGCATCGTCTTATACATAAACATACATCCATCTGTACATATATATACACATATACATATGGAAAGAGTTAATACAGATCTGGTTGCTTATTTTTTATATGCTTTCAAGAGAATCTGGAACCACGATTGACCCTTGGCTAACCCCTGGGAATGTGGCTCTCAGACTATTCTTTATGTTACTGATTGACCATGCTCTACCATCTTGTCAGGTTGCTTTGCACAAACATCAAGATTGATAAGATGCACCTATTTTCATTGCTGGGAGTCTGAGTTTCAGTAAACATGGCTGTTTAAATAGCAGGATATGCCTACATGAGCAGCAACCTATAGAAGTCACAGACCCTGAGACTTGAACAGGCTTTCACACGCATAGACACACCACACGCGTCACTGTAGTTCTCTACCAGTCTAGTTCTATAACCTAAACAAGTTATTCAATCTCTTTAAGTCTTACTTTCTTCATCTGCAGAATGAGATTAAGCATACCTATCTGTATTTAGGTGTGACAATTAAATGAGAGGTGAATATACATAAAATATATGGTTTAGTAGGAATCTAATCAATTATGATGATGATTATTATTGTTTTATAGAGAAAGTGCTTATATTTAAAGATGACACATTTGATTATTTTGGGTACTGTGAATTAGGTGGTGAGTATGAAATTGCTAAGATTGGAACATATGAAAGACTTATAAGAGTAGAAGAGCTGAGATAAAGTGATATAACTAAAGTCTTAAAGGAAAATCAATTTATACCACATCAAATGGTATGGCCTACAGTTCCATCAAACAAGACTACCCTTAAGGCGAAGAGCTAAAAAATTATTTTAAAGACCGGTTGCCAGCTTTGTTTATCCCTATACAGGGAACCAGTGTCTGACATAAAACAGCTATTTATTATCTAACCATTAATCTCTAAACTTGTTTGGAACCAGTGCTCTGCCCAGGCAGAAGTATTCTGCAATGGATGGTGGCACTTTCAGCCAACCAGAGCCCCTTCTTTGAGGTGCCTGAATGGGAGACATTCAGAAATGGACACAGTGACACAGAAGAGAAACACACAAAGAATTGCTGTAAGCAGAAACCAAGAGGCGTAGAATCCATGAATAAACAAGACTCGTGCTGTAGCAGAGAATGCAACATTAGTCATTAACCACAGGAGCTAAAGCTACCAGAGGAAGAACTCTGAAGCCAAACACTGGGGCAAGAAGCCACTACACCAGCTTCTGAAGGGACATTGCAAGGGGCTGCAGCTGGGCTCCAGGGAGAATGGTGGACAGTAGAGTTCTCTTGAGAGCTCAGCGAAGGCCTCCTTCTCCAGAGGCCTGGCTGTGCAGGGCTTCCTATCTCCCTCTCTTCTCAATGCGTCCTTACCACGAGCTCTGGGAACTGAGATACCCTGAATGCGCCTCTGTGTCTTGCGAATTGGAAGTGTATAATTAACATCCTCCTCTAGTTGCACCACAGAGAACTTTGGCTTGAGTGACACACGGAAACACACTCCTGCTGCCCAACAGATAAGCTGAATCTGCCTCGCAGTGGCTCAGGAGAACCATAACTGCTCCCACTGACTCATATTTTCTCTATTTTTCTTTACCAGTGTCTCTTTATTATGTGTAAATTTATTGTTTTCAAACACTCTCACACTCATTATCTTATTTTATCCTCATGATTATTTGGGGGGAGGGTGGGCAGCAGAGCAGTGAACTGACCACCCTCCTGCAGTTGAAGTAGATTTGGAGACTTGCACAAGGTCGAGCGGCTAGTTAGGGATTTTCTACAGCAAACCTTCAAGGACAGAGGAAAGCTGTAAGAGCACTGGGCCAAAC
This sequence comes from Rousettus aegyptiacus, assembly GCF_014176215.1. Classification (NCBI taxonomy): domain Eukaryota; kingdom Metazoa; phylum Chordata; class Mammalia; order Chiroptera; family Pteropodidae; genus Rousettus; species Rousettus aegyptiacus. Next base: position 162,568,900 of record NW_023416284.1, read on the forward strand.
TGATTTGAAGGAGAGACAGATAAACGGAGGATGGGATGTGCATACGGCACTTCATGGTGGAGTCCAGGAGGATTCCACTCGTGTTTATGACAAGTGCACTTCCTGATTGTCCACAGGTCTGGGGCCTCCCGTAGTCCATCCAGTTTAGCATCTGTCCCTCCTCCTTTCACTCTTGAAATTGTCCCAATTTGAACAATAGTCTATATAGTCCATTCTGTTATGAACTGAGGTATTGCTAGTTAATAAACAGAGAACAGATAAAAATATACTTTCTTTGTAACTAGGACAGAAAGGTGTACTTAAGAAAATCTTTGAGAAATTTGTCAATAATGTAGGTTTCAAAGACAAAAGGTTTTTTTCTTATTTAAGTATTCTTTGAGCATTTCGGTACATGTTTCTGCAGGCTGAGTAAAGGATTCCATGGGGTTAAGATTCTGTTCTTTCAAATGAGATTGGAACTACATACAATTGCTTCTTGTTACTTGAACAATATTTAATTGTGGTATCTTGAACTATATTTAGAAAGACAATTTCTCAATAGGTGGAGATAAATGTACTTAAAAGTGTGATTTTTATAGCAGCCTAAGTTATACATAAAGGAGTGACTGAGATTGTCTGATTGTAGGAGCAGATCTCTGGGCACACATAATCCTTTGTCCATGTTTACAGAAACACATATTTTCTTCATCTGTGTGTCACGAATTAGAAGTCTAATATAATCACTTTTGCCAAGTCGACTGTTGATTATATTTACTTTGAAATCGAGTCAGTGCAGATCCTTATCATCCCGGCTGTAAATAATTACAATATCTAAATAATTCTACTTCAGTTCATCCTCAAACCAATCCATCCTGTACATTTCCAGAAGGTTATTTTTTCTAGAATACTGGTTTTATTATCTTTCTATGCTCAAAAGCATTCAGAACTCCCCTTGCCCCATGTCATTAAAAGAAATTCGACTCCCTTCTCTGAAAGACTTTCCAAGTGCTCCATTAATCTCATCCTATCTCTCGTAACATTCCTATGGTTCTACTATTGATTATATACCAGCCAAGTATTGCCATTTAATTTTTTCTTGGTGGTAGAATTGAAAGTCCATGGTGATAATGTCCTCTTTTATTTTTCTGTCTCAGGCACAGGTGGTTGATAGCTGAGCTGCTAGATTCTAAGCTTCTGGAGCATGGGAATTAATCAACTTGTCAACAGAATTTAGCAAAGTATCTGATACCAAGTTCATGGTCAATAATTTATGAATTGAATGCAGTAAGATAGGTGTTTAGTATATGAGTTAAATAATTCACCTTTCTTTCAGCATATGTTGCTAAATTTTAAGGCTTTTAAGGCTCAGGTTAGCTATTAAACTGATATTTATATTTTCAAACTGTAAGGTCTACCGTATGCTATTATAAATTCCTGAAATTTCCTTTTCACTGTTTTTAGGAGTAGTTCTTTGGCTAGTCCTAAATTGTGCATTTTCTTCTGATTTTTTTTTTCACACAGGTTTTTGTTGTTGTTGTTGTTGTTATACTCACAGATGACGACAATGGTAAGAACAATGGCTGACAGTGATAGAGTGCTTACTACGTCCCAGGTGCAAGGGCTGAACACTTCACACGTACAGCATCTTTTAAGATTCATGGCGCCTCTAGGACGTAGGAAATGCTACATACCTCCATTTTACTAATGAGAAAATTGAGGGAGCTTAAGTAACTTAGTCAAAAATCTCAAAGCTGCAAAGTAACATAACCAGAATTCAAACCTAGGTGTTTTGACCATTTCAATGTGATGTCATTAAGCTTTTTTTCTGTGTCATTATATAGTTTTTGCAAAGACAGCTTTACTAAGTTTTTAATCTGAGTGCCAACTTTTTTTCTCCCCACAAATAACATATGTTTTGCAGCATAGTGGGCTCCTGCCCTTCCAGTTTTCTGATAGGCATCTCCTATACTTATTAGATTAATACATTATTTTTAACTAGAGAAAAGAATGATTGAGCTTTAAAGCTTTCAAACACAAGCTTTGACCTTATTGCCAAACTACTCAAAATCCTTAAAGTTACTTTCATCAAAGAGATGCCTTTTAAAGGTGCTTCTGTGAAGCACTTAGCTCTGCACAGAGCAGTGCTCAGTGTTAGTTATTCCAATTACTGTTATCATCTTCTATGTGGAAACAAAAGAAAAGATCAGGAGAAATGCACTAATAAGGTAAAAGGGATCGTTTAGGGTTATAGTGAACATCCGCTGTTTTTATCTGTCAAGATTTTTTTGGCCTCTCCTACACTGGGAACAGCATCACCCCTTCTTTTGAAGACTTTCCCCAAATTCCCATTCTGTGTGATTCAGGGCAGCTGTCAATCATGGGACTCTATTCTCCAGGCCACTCATATGGGCGTGTATTCCAGCCAGGACAGGCCCAGCACTTCCCTGGGGTTTATCGATCCATGGTGAAAGAGAAAAGCCATTTCTTCTTCTGAGGAAAATGAAGCAAAATGAAATTAAATTGTTCAAAATTATATTTATTAATTTATTTGGAAGAAACATTGTTAGGTCTCTAATTCACATCATTCACAAAAATAATTTCAACATAAGTTGGGCTGAAAAAACTACAAAAGTATTAAAAGAAAAAAGAAGAGAATATAATTTAGTTAAAGGAAAGACTTTAAATATTATGTAATATCCAAAATCCATAGAGAAAAATGATAGATACATTTAATCTTATCAAATTTCTAAACTTTGTTATGACAAACATCATTGCAAACAAAATCTTTTTATTTTTTTATATTTGCAACATATATAACCATCATTGGATCAATATCAAAAATTTATAAAGAATTCATAACCCTTAAGTAAGAGACAAACAGTAATATGAACAGATAATTCACAGAATACATAAAGATGCTTAATTTTACCACAAATCAGGATAATGCAAAATACAAATTTAAATGAAATACTGTACCCATAATATTGGGAAAAAATTAAAATTTGATAATATTAATTGTTAGCAAATGTATGGGTAAAGGGATTTTCTCATGCACCATGGGTGGTAGTTAAAATTCTATAAAATTATATGGTGCGATTTTAAAATTAATGCTCATACCTTATGAACTAGAAATTTAAATTATGGAAGTTTATTCTAGAGAAACACTTGCACATATGTACAAGGAAGGATATTTAAGGTCAACAATTGCAGCATTGTATGTAAAAGGAAAAACGTGGAAAATAGTGGATCCACCTGCCATACACAATTATGAAACAATTTTAAAGAGTTACATTTAAATATTTGATATAGAAGGATCACCGAGAGACACTGTTATGTGAAAAAGTGAGTCGCAGAACGGAATGTGTGGCATTATGACACCCACGTAAAACAACAACAACAACAAAATACAGCATATCCACGTATCCATGCAACTATAGGTATGTATGATATAAGTATAGATGATATAAATATAAGTGGAAATGGAATCCATGCAGTAAGATAAACACCAAACTAACGGTCATCTCTATAAAGAATTACGCTTAGAGGTAATGGTTGAGAATCACTTTCAATTCATTCAAACTACTTGAATTTTTATAATGAGGATATATCCATTTAGTGCTTGTACACTTAAAAATTAATAGTTCAAAATAAAAAGAAAATATTGAACATCAGTTTTTATTCAGCCTTTGAAAGGAATTATTTTATTCATGAAATCAACCTCATTCCAATGTGGGTGCTGTGTAGCTGCTCCTCCCTCCGTTTCCCCTTGCTTACTCTCCTGCCCTTCTGTTGACATGCTGATTATTCCAGTTTCTTCACTATGACTCTAAAGTCTCCAATCTTGATCCTCATCAAAGCCTACCCATCTTTCAATGCATTTCTTCAAGTGATTTCCTAATATGATAGATTAATTCCTTATGGGGGAGCTACAGTAATAGCTTAGTGTATTATCTCTCATAGACAAATTGTGTACTATAAAAGGGATCTTTGGTGCCTTATCTTAAAGAATAGATTCATGGTATTCACTAATGCGTACACCTCTGACTTGTACAACTTATTGCATGTAAGTTAATAATAATAAAAAAAAAAAAGCTGAAGACAATAAGAAGTTCCCCTCTACTAGAATATTGCCTTAAGGAGTTTAACCTTAAAATTAAATCTGGATTGTTTATTTCCTCAACAGATGGCAAAAAAACTGATTCATAGACACACATAAGACCCACAGACTCTTCTGAATGTTTAGGGAAGTGAATCCTAAGAAAAGACTAGATTTCTAATTAATTAAGCAGGTGGGAGCTTAGGGTATCAAGGTTTGCTCTAAGTATGAATATAAAGTGATCTTATTTTTAGCAACTGGCCAAGAAGAATCTCTGACTCAGCTAAGAATTAGAAATGTATTTGACCATATCTAGTTTAGCTATAAAGCTAGCTCAGCCCATTTCTGATTTTAAAAAAAGCATTACTGAGATGATTCATCAGCCAAATGCTTTCACAAGAATGAACAACTGATTAAGAGAAATAGCTTGGTTGGTTTGTGCTTCATTTACAGTTTTCTAAAAATTGCCCTTTCTGTCAAATACCCCATTTCTCTCCTGGATTTTTCTTTCATAGGTACTTCATGTTGCTTTAGTAAGTGACTATTGAAGGAGATCAGATTTAAAGCCAATGAACCTAGTCAAAAAAATATTACAAAGGCCCAGATGGCTAATCTTTGATATAAGGCATCTTCTAATAACTTATGTTTATGTTTAGAGTTACCAGGAATTTTTTTTTTAATGTGTAGAGAGATAGAGGAACTGATATACCTACCGCAAGTTCTTCAGTGTAGGTATCCAAATAATAATAATAACAACAGTAGCAACCACTATCACAGCGTCAGCTTTAGCAGAAATCCTATAATGATAGTGTCATTTAATGAAGGAAGAGTTGCTCTGGAGTATCCCCATTTCTGCTTGGAAGGAGCACAGTTTCTCAACCTAAATATTTCTGAGCTCCAATTCTGGATCAGCTATGCATTTATTAGTTATATAATGTTGAGCAAGTTATTTAACTCCACTGAGCCTAAGTTTTCCCTACCTAACAAGTGGAGAAAATAATCTCTCTCGTGATTTTTGTGAGTTAGAAATGTCTTAACGCTGTAGGAGTGTCTCGTCCATAAAAGGCCACATGTAGACATGTGTTCTTTCCCTTGTCCCAGCTGGAAGACTGTCCTGACGCCTTTTTCTGGAAGCATTTATCTCTTCTCCAATCCACGCACAGGAGTGCTGCTTTTAGACTGTTGCAGACTCAGCTGAGGAACAAATATTTTGAGCTTCCATCTCTTGCTGCTCCTCTCCTGCAGAAGGAGGCCACATCTTTTCCTGGCTGATAGAAGAGCAGTTATGGCCTAAAAGGGAAATCTAAGAGGATTTACATGAATTACATGGAGTCCTCAAAATCCAAGCTGCTAACTCCTCTTAGAATACTTACCATCTCACGAGAAACTTGTTTCCTACTTTGTTACTGTAGTAATAATAAAACTTGTCAAAGAGAATGAAGAAACACTCTCAGAAGCTCCAAGTTGAGGGAGGATCATGAAAATGCCCTGGCCTATTACAGAAGGAAGCCCTGGGAACACTAAAGAGTCTCATAAGGGTCCCCCTGGGGAGCAGGTACTGGGAAGCACTGAAAGAATTTAATTTAATTTAACTCCCTTTGAGGTGAAGAGGCCAATTTAAAGTGAGAGTAGTAATTTTAGCCCCAAGGCCTTGTGACTGTCCTCTCATGGTGGCACAAAATTACCCTCGGGATCCCTTGAGGGCCAGGCACTTTGCTCACCTTGTGGAGGCATTTCCTTTATCCTCTTCTGGCCTAATTAGGTCTCTCTTCTTTCCATTCTTCCTTCTTTCTCCCTCTAAACACAGAAATAGGCACCCTTTCCCAGTCTCTTGTAGAAAGAGTGATTGCTGATCTAAATAAATGTTTCCAAAGTACGTTCAGTGAAAGGTCTTCTCTTGCCCAGTGCCTGTCAGTTCTCCCAAACAACCCAGTACACCCAGTGACCATTTCCCAAGCTTATCTACTGGACTCCTGGGGTGAATTCATCAAAGGACTGCACACCTTTGTCATGTTCAGATGTGATGTCCACAGGTTTTGTGTGTTACGGTCATTTTACTTGCATCATTCTCCCTCCAAGCATGTTTTATTTAAAGAATACTTATCGGCAAGTTATTTTGAAATTTTTATGATTCTATCCTAGTTACTGTTCTCCTGCAGAGAAAAGTATCTCCATTATGGAAAACACATCAAAACAACAACAACGAATGTTAATTCTACTTTTGCATCTGAAACTTGCCAGGAGAGTTATTAACCTGAGTTCACAAGTGATCAGCAGCATAACTCAAATTAATGCCAAATCCTTCCGAGGGAACATTCAGTTACTGGGGACCGGTAGTAAGAATTCCATTCTAATTTCTTTTCATAGCTATGGCAAAGATCCAGATCACTTGATATTCTTGACTGGAATTTCTTTTTTTTGCTAATTGGAAGATGATGGGAATATCATGTTGGCAATGGGGGGCTATGGGCCACAGCTGTCCTCTGAGAGGCATGCCCACTCCAGGGAGGCCGATGTCTTTATACCAGGGGAAAATGACATCCACCGGTTTGAGCTAATAAGATGGCCTCTCTATGAGGAGCAAATGGGCAACCAATATATAACAGACTCTCCCTAGCTTATAAATCGTGAATGACTGACCTTCCCCGGTGACTCATGGAATGAAGTGATTTACATTTCTCAAACACTTCGTAAACCATTGTGAATGTACTTTCTGAAATACGTAGCCTCATGGAAACATTTATGCAGTGGGACACAAAAGAGAATTCTGGAAAACAAGCTGGGGTGGTACTCAGAAATACGTGGACAGGAATGAAGCCTTGGAAATATTGGGAACAGAGCAGTGTGAAAGAAGAAAAAAGTTACCTTCATGAGAAAACTAAATGTCTAGGACAGACAGCAGGAAGCAAGATTCTGAAAAATCCACTGTGACACAAATAGACCGAATCCTGAATTACCTGGGACTATTGTTATTATTACTATTTTTCAAGGTCTCTAAGTCCAAAAAAGATGCAAGAATTAATTAACATAATTAATTCAAAATATCAGAGATTATTTTTAGCTGTAGCTAGTTTAAATGCAGCTTTTCTCACACAACCATAAAAAGAAAGAAGGAAGGAAGAAAGGAAGGAAAGAAAGAGAGAGAGAGAGAGAGAGAGAGAGAGAGAGAGAGAGAGAGAGAGAAAGAAAGAAAGAAAGAAAGAAAGAAAGAAAGAAAGAAAGAAAGAAAGAAAGAAAGAAAGAAAGAAAGGAAAGAAAGGAAGGAAGGAAGGAAGGAAGAAATCAAAAGTTAAAATAGCTAAACCAAAAGTTACTCTTAAAATTACATACTACTCTTCCTCTTCTCTATCTGAACAATTGTGTCCAAAATCACCCGGTGAGGTCAGGCAAGGTAGGAGGTAGATGTCCACACAGGTTAGGGTGGGGACATAGCTGTGTGTCAGAGCCTGACTGTGTACGGAGGTGGTCCGTTTGAGGAGTGCTTGTTTGGTGTGAGTGTTGAGCCAGTGTGAAGTTGGAAGGGTGTCCTTGTAGGAGGGGAGCCCAGCTTGGGGCCTGGGAGCCTGAGGGAGGTGAGGAGGGCACCCATGCAGGGGTGGGGTTGGCAGGAGAAACAGGAAATAGGTTATGTACAGAGAACTGATCAAATAAACAAAATACTTGAAGGGTAACAAGAGCAGGTTTCTCACCATTGGCACAAGCAGTTACAATTATGATAGGGAGAAAACAAGAATGAACTGAGTCTAAATTAGTAATATTGGTGTAAATATGTTTTTTACTTGAGATAGATGAGAAAGAGAGAGGAAGAGAGGGAAGGAAAGAGGGAGAGAAAGAGGGAAGGAGGGAGGGAGAGAAGGAGGGAAAGAAGAAAGGGTGGAGAGAGAATGAGAGAGAGAGGGAGAGAGAGAGAGAGAGAGAGAGAGAGAGAGAGAGAGAGAGAGAGAGAGAGAGAGAGAGAGAGAAAGTCCCTGGCTCTGTTCACAGAGAGGTCCTGGAAGTAGTGATACCCCAAAACCTAGCAAAGTGATGAACACACCTAATACCCAGTCTTAGTCTCTAAATACATTCTCCATCTAAACCCAGTGGTCCCCAACCTTTTTGGCACCAGAAACCAGTGCCCCTATGAGAATCTAGTGCCTGATGATTGGAGGTGGAGCTGAGGCAGTGATGCTAGTGCTGGGCAGTGACTGCAAATAACAGAAGAAGCTTTGCTTGCTGGCTTGCCGCTCACCTCCTGCTGTGTGGCCCCTTTCCTAACAGACCACAGACTGGTACCTGGTCGTGGCCCAGGGGTCAGGGACCTCTGGTATAAATGGATAAATGGCTGATTCAACATCTTTTTTTTTTTTTTGCTGGAAAGTGAAATGCTCAATGATTACGTAGACATGTCAAAAGTACATAGATAAAAGGGGCTCCCATATACCATATCTGGGACAATTTGGGCACCAGAATAAATAACGATTGTCACATTAGGACCTAGTAAATCAAATAAGAAACAATTAGTGTATACTGAAATAAATGAGTGAATGAATAAATTGAAAGTTTGGTGAGGAATGGTATATTTATATAATCCCACTACCCAAAACACACAGCAAAATAATTATTAATGCTAAAGAATAAAAGTAATTTTACAGTGGAGAAGCTTAGCAAACTCACCTTAACAAGGGATCAAAGTTAATATTATTAGGAATAGGAGAATTTGAAATTGTTATCTAATAGAATGCAATAAAAACGCATCATTTCTGTGACATTTCTGCCAAAGATGTATAATCTGAATATAATCATGAGGAAGCACCAGACAAATTAACATTGTGGGTCATTCTACAAAACAAACAACTGGCCTGAAATTGGATATGTCAAGGTAATGGAAAGCAAGGAAAGTATGAGGAATTGTTCCAGATTGAAAGACACTAAAGAGATGTGACAACTAAATGCACAATGTGTTTGTAAACTGGATCCTTTTGCTATAAAGGACATTGGGACAAATGATGAAATTTAACTGAGGTCCAAAGATTGGATGATAGTTATGTATCAATGTTAATTTCCTGATTTTGATGAGATTGTAGTTATGTAAAAAAATAGTTTCATTTGTAGGAAATAACATTTTAAAATATTTGGGGACAATGAGGCAATAATTCTATTACTCAGAAATTATTCGGGAAAGCAATTTATTGGTACTGAACTTGCAAATTTTCTCTAAGTTTGAGACTGTTTCAAAAATAAAGTCAAATGTTCACACAACAGCTATACAAAAAGGATTCTTCCATCTTTTGGTTTTTCAAAGACTGCCCAGAGGAGAAGATAGCAAGCTTGATTCAAATAGACTTCATCAGCTTCTACAGATTAAGTGCCTGTAAGAGCCTCAGATGAAGCTCTTTAGTGAGGACAGATGTGCTCATGACCTGATTTGCCTTCTCTGCAAAGTTTCTAACCTGAGGTTTTTTTTTTATCTACTTACCTTATTCTATATCACTCAGGTGGCAATGGAACGATTTCTCTTTCCTTTATTTTGCCAAGCTATGAGACCTGCTTTGCCAAGGCCAGAGCATGATCAGCCATGATTAGGAAGATAACTTTTCAATCCGAAAAAACAAAAAATTTCCATATATAGTTTAGTAAGATTCGTGAAATCAGTTAAAGTAAGTAGATTACCACTTTTTAATTAGCAAACACACATAAGTTGGAAAATAATAAAGATCATACTATAAGAAGTAGAGTATCTTAGATAAGAAAAAGCCCAGAAGGAAACTCTTAGGAAACAAATCCTGATGCTATCACTTCCTAATTATGGGACCTGAGGATGGTGACTGACCCTTGCACATCTCAGTATTCTCACCTGTAAAATGGCTTAAGATTAACACTCTCCTAAAAGAGTTCATAAATGTAAAGCACTTAGAATAGTAACTGTTAGATAATAATTCCTCCATGTTAACTGTTATTAGTATTATCTATTAAAATTTAAAATATCTATACCTTATAATTTAGCAATTTTCCTTCTGATCTTCACCTCAGAGAAGCAGAAGAATGCCCAGGTACAGGGACGTCCATTACAGCAATGTTTGAAATAGGGAAAAATGTAATAACCGAAATATTCATAAATCAAAAGTTAGCTAAAACTTAATGACATATTCCCACCATAATTTTTATAGTGAAATTTAAAAAAGTAATTGATGTCATATTGTGAAGTGAAAAAGGAAGTTGGTACACGTGCTGTGATGTGAAAAATAAACCAAATAATGCTATGTATTTTTGTGGGTCTACATAAATCCATGTAGGGCTTAGAAAAATATTTGGAAGGATACACAAAACAATTGCTAACCATTTGTTATGTTTTGGGAAAAGGATTTAGATTAGAGCTATGATCAAAGGGAATTTTGCTTTACACGTAATCCTAATTTTCTACAAGGAGAATATGTTCATGTAGTATCTGTGTGATTAAAGATTGGTAATAAAAAGCATGTTACAGTATTTCTGTACTATAGGTAATAAATCTTTAAGCACATTATCAATTGTTGATTAGCATCGTAAAAGGAAAGGCCAAAATACTTCAATCCAAAATATTGAGTAGGAGGGAAAATTCAACATATTTTACTCTGGGAGATAATAAATGTTATTTATTTGTTTCCAGCTCTCTGTTTTATAGAGACTAAGAATAAAAATTTATTTCCTAACTGAATACCAACAGATGATCTCTAGATGGTGTTTAGAATGGGGAGCAAACTTGTGGTCATGAAGGATGAACGCTCAGAGCCAGTCGTATTTATAAGGTTCTCCCGCCAGTTGGCCTTCCGTAGGTTCTGCACCAACAGCAAAAGCTCATTTATAGCAAGGAACAGGGGAATGCCCTTATTGGTAAAATGGAGATGAGGAGCCAATACCAACAACCTCAAATCCTGGCTCGAGAGATGACTTGCACTTTAGCTCGGGGACATTTAACCTCTCACTTTTTCCACTTATAAAACAGGAGATAATTGCGCCAACAAATGCAACTCAATGCTGCATTTACACAGCACTTAAAACTCTTGGATAAAAAGCAACTTAGAAAATGTCACTGCATTACTCTGTGAGATAATGGACCAGGAATACATTTCTTTCAAAAAGTTAAACTAATAACATTTTTACTGGTTATTTGATCTCAGATTTGTGCCAAATGCAATGAAGATAATACAATTTCTCATGCTACTTACATTTTTATTACTCAGTCATAGAAAGTTCAAAATCAAACCTCTACTTATTTTTGGAGTTAGAGGAAAGCAAAATAAAGCAATTGTTCATATATCCACAAAAGAAGTTAAAAGCTTTGACTTCCATGAAAATAAAATACTTATATCCATTTAGTCAAATGCCTTAAAATAAAGGACATGAAGTTAAGGAGTTGTCAAAAATTAGAAACAACTAGAATGTGAAATTTCCTGATGGGTTCCAAGGAGAAAACGGGATGGAAAAAACCAGAAGCCAGATGCTTCAGTATGAAGCAGAAATAATCCATCTATAACTAGGCCTCAGAAAAATTAAGCTTGAGGGACGACAGCCAGTCTTTTCAGTGAGTCTGGAACCTACGCTGTGTCCAGGACCTACTGGCTCTGGCCTTCCCTGATCCTAAGGAATTATCCTAGATTCCTGCTGGTTTGCTTCTGAAAAATTATCTCCAGGTTTGGGTTTGGAAATTGGTCCCCATCAGCTAAGGGTCACTCACAGTTCCTTTTATTTTTCTATCTGGAATTTGGATATAATTCAGTGCAATTGGTCTATAATTTCAGGCAAGCACAAAGGTCTGCATGACCCATCTCCAGAGTGAATGTTATAGATTTACCATATACTCACATGCTCACAATGGGAGGGTTTCTTTCTTCCTCAGCCTATTAACTGTGCCACATCAGCATCAACACAGATTTGCATCTATAGCGACTTATTCTATCCTAACAGGGTGATCCTAGGTTTGGGTAACTTTTACTTGAACAGATGCCAGTAGTAGATGTGTCCTGGATGTCCTGGATGTCCTGGATGACACAGAAGTGATCCCACCCTCAATGACTGCTTTAAAAGGCCCGAGAAAAATGAGAACCTGTCCTATTTGTTTTAATGATCACTTCTAACAAGGATTTTGTTTTCAGCCTTCCCCCACAATGCACTCCAGAGTTTACTAACCCACAACCATACTGTTGGGAAATTTCATCTTCGTAACAGGACGCAGGCCCTCTTACATGCAGATTTGGGTGGGGTTGGGTGAAGGGCGTGAGGAGGGCCAGGGAATTGTCTATTCCCAGGATGTTCCCCAGGCTGATCTGGCACTTGATGTGATATTGGCTTAAAATGAGTGTTATGGGGCATTTCCCAGAGAATTTCTTAATTCTAATTTCCCTGGGAGTCTGCTGTGAGATATCAGTGGCCGAAATAAACAGAGCGCTTACCAAGCATCTAAGAGAGTGGGGTTTGGTCTCCTTGTTTCCCCTGAAAGTAGCCTCTCCAAGCAAGTGAGAGACATGGCACCTCTATACCACCATTACTTAATGTCAGCTGAATGACCTTTTCCGTTTTCTTGTTATAATCTGATTCTAGAATTTTCTTAGTTGTTTCTAAGAGCTGTAAGTTTAGGCAGGAAATTAAAACTGTAGATAAAAATAATAGTTTATGTTTGTACAGAACTTTTATATACTTCCAAATGTTTTTATTTATCCTCAACATCCCTGAGAGAGCACTGGAAATCTAAAATATTTAAAAGAAAATGTGAAGGTTACCTGCCTGGACCCCTACCCAACACAGGAATTTCTAGTGTAATCCGCTCCCAAAAGTAGTTATAAAATGTGATGGTTAATTTCATGTGTCAACTTGACTAGGCTAACAAAACCCAGATCACTGGCAAACATTATTTCTGGGTATATTTGTGAGGGTGTTTTTGAAGAGATTAGCGTTGGAATCTGTAGACTGAGTGAAGAAGATCATGTTCACCACTGTGGGTGAGCATCATCCAATCTGTCGAGCGCCTGAATAGAACAAAAAGACAGAGGCAGAAGGGTAAATGTGTTCTCTTTGCTTAAGCTGGGTCATTCGTTTTCTCTTACCCTTGGATATTGGTGCTCCAGGTTCTCAGGCCTTCAGATTCAGACTGAGTTATAGCACTGGCTTTCTGTGTTCTTCAGTTTACAGATGGCAGATCATGCAAATTTTCAGCCTCTATGATTAGATAGATGAATGGATAGATAGATAGATAGATAGATAGATAGATAGATAGATAGATAGATAGAATTGCTTCTCTGGAGAACTCTAACACTCAGAGCCACAACATGGTCACTACAGCCATTGGGATCTCATTCGATTGCTTCGAAGCCTGTGTCCCTTTGATTTCCACCCTGTTCTGTTCTGTCCTGCACATAGCACAGCAAGGTAAGGCTAATTCCTCTTCTGTATGAAGTGTTTGTGGACAGCTATCATGTTCTCCATCCCTTCCCTCTCAGGTTGACTACCCCCCACTCCCCAACTCCTCCTTTCCCAGCTAGACATTCACAGTTTTTGCTCATGGAACCTCATTTTGGTAACCTTCTCATCTCATTCATTTTAATCTGAGTGTCTTTTTTGAAATATACTTCCAAAACAAAACCTTCTTCCCCTGATACTGTCTCATCAGCAAAAAACTGGAACTGATCTCTTTTGGACACTGTCTTTCTGTTAATTAGCCTAAGAGCACATTTGATTTTTGAAAGTTTTATTTGCACTTAAATGATATTGAAATTGCAATCAGTTAAGTTGTCTAATTTTCACATTTACAGGTAAGTCCAACTTTTTCAATTTTATAGTTGTGAAGTTGATTCTTTGGACTTTTATCTGAAACTTTATATAGTTATTTTTAATCGGTTTTCATCTTTGATTCCTTTAATAATCTTTTGTAATTTTGACTCTCTTACATGTCATGTGATAGATCCTTTTTTTAGTCTCAGGTTTTAATTTCAGGCTATTGATATTTATTAGTCAGTCAGATGATTTGTTTTGACTAATTGACAAGTTGACATTGATCCAGGTCTTATCACTTCTTTTCTAGCACAGAGATTTTTTAAAAAATATCTGGAAAGTATTAACCAAGTGATTACTCATTCATTCATTTAATAAATATTTATTGAGCACTTACTATATGCCAGGTATGTGGGTGTTAGTGATTTAATAGAGATCAAATAGATAAAGTGCCGTTAGGGAGTTCAGATTATAAGAAGAGACATAAATGAACAATTACGGAGTGTAGTGTGATAAAGGAATAAAACATATTGAGAAGACAGAATAATTTCAAGGAGAGCTGCTTTAGATAGGGTGAAGGGAGCACATCTTCACTAGCATAGGTGAGGCAGTCTTTTAGGAAGAGGGAAGAGCAAATGGAAAACCCTGAGACAAATGAGGGCTTAACCAGTATGTACAGGTCCTGGGATGTATGATCTGGTTTAGTTTCTGTCTATCTGGTTCTTAGTATGACCTTGGCCCCGAGCAAAGGACTTCTTGGGTTGGCTCCTACCAGAGCACAGGGAGAAGTCTTTCCCCAGAGCATAGCCCTGAGTTCAGGAAGCTGGCCACTCAGCCTGGCCCTGGTCAGTTCTCACATGGCAAATAAGAGATTTCTCTTTTATGGGCCATTTCACGGGGATTGTCATTTGAAATTACACATGGAATCAGTAGTTACAGGCTGAGCAGGCACAGAAACAATTCGAAGTAGATAGACCCTTTTGAAAAGTCCCAGTTGCCTTAGGGCTCAGTAGGTGTGTGCATATGAGTGCAAATGCTGTGCACTATTCTTACCTTACAGTATGCATGTGTCCTTGCAGGCATAGTCCTTCCACTAACCCTATTACCTACTTTCAATCTTCTAATGTCATGTAGTAATGCCAACTCAGCCACAAAGTCATCTGGAAAATTAATATCCAGGTGTAGGGACACCAGCCTCTTGCCAAGACTAGCTTTAGCTTCCAATTTTTCTTTTTTCCATATCATATTAAATGTTGAGAACACGAGCCAAGGAGGAACCACCCAGTGGACCTTTCTCAGACGTTCTTCGTGCGGACAGAAAAAATACAACAGTGTGGTCTGAATAAGTTTCAAAATATTTCCCAAAAGCAGAAAGTATAAAATAATGTGCACTTAATTTAACAGACCTGATTTGATTCAAATAATATTTCGAGAAGGATCTTAACTTCTTTAATGTTGTCTGTAAAAATAGAGATTGACATTAGCCATCTTCAATTTCTTGACGCTGCATAGAGGAGAGGTTTATGACTGCCAGTTGACTAGCTATCGTGAGGATGAAATATATTCAGGTCGGAAAGGAGGACATTCTGTTTCCATCAGTCAGTCTTCTGACTGGGAAGTGATGGAAATACAAAGGCCCCTGGGGTCAGCAAGGCCTGACATAAATTCTGTCCTTGCCATTCACGAGCTCTATGGAGAAGTTATTTATCCTCGTTAGTGTCAGGGTCTCCTCCATAACCCAGGGATAATAGTACTTACTTGATTAAATAAGATAATGTATCTTAAATGCCTAACATATATATAGGTTTCAATAAATGTTAACTCTTTAATCTTTCCCTTTTTTCTGAGATATTTTGAATTGTGTGTATCGATGTGTATGTGCTTAATAGGACAAAAACTCTCATATAATTGAGACAACATTCCATACATTTCCTTTGCTCAGCCATAAAATGAGGTAATTATAAGAAAGAATATCTTCATGGCAAGACTGTCAACAATATTGAGGAGTCTTTTCTGTTACTAAGGTTTAAATAGTCAGAAGTATCCATTCTTTTCAATAGAATCTAAAAAGACATAATCTAGAGAGTAGATTTTAGGTCTATTTCTTCTTTTAACTAGTCATGAGACCTAAGCTAGCCAATTTAACATTCAAACGTAATAATGCTGTGTACTATGGTCACGAAACTACTAATTTTCTCTCATTTTTGATCTCTCTCTCTCTCTCTCTCTATATATATATATATATATGTATGTATGTATGTATGTATGTATATTCTCATTGTTTTAAACTTTATGTACTACTTTAGGGTTCGGTGAATATGAGTGGTGCATTAAAAATCACAGTATGCTTTAGGCAATGTATTTTTCAGTCACCTATCCTATACCATGCACTGTAATAGCCATGGCTTTCTCCCTTCATGGTAGGAATTATTATTATTATTTCTATTTTACAGAAAATAAAAGGTATCAGGGAGATAAAATTCTTTGCCTAAGGTCACAAGAAAAGTAAGAGATTACAGGATTCAAGCCCTGGTGTTTCTGACTCCACATTCCACTACTTCACATAGTTATGCTATAAGATGAAGGAAGCACCCTTCTTCTTCCTGCCGATTGTCAGGTTTAAACAAAAGAACTCCAAGCACTTCCATTGTAGGCCCTGGACACCCAAATATGCATGAGGAAGGATTAGACTCTTGCTCTTTTGCAAAACAAACAAACAAACAAACAAACCAAACAAGGAAAGAAATATTCTCATCTCCTGATCAAAGTGAGGCAGCAACATTTGGGTGGTTGCTTAATGACTGTAGATCTCTCTGACTTAGATTTGCAGTCTTTGAAAACAGGGACCACATTTCTAGTTGCTCAAAGTTGTATCCCTAGCATCAGGTGCCATGTATACCAGTGAAAACGTACCACAGATTTTTATCAAAGCAACGGTATATGTTTGAATGAGTGAACTACAATGAGAAAAGTTTCAGATGTAGACTCAACAATTTTAAGCACAAATTATGGGTGAATCATAAAGGACACAGACTTCTCCAACAACATCCCCAACTTCTCTTCTTGTGTTAAATAACAGCTGGTTTATAAGACAAACACCTGGGTTGTAATTATGACAAGGATAGCTATATACAGTAAAGTGTTATAAGTAAAATATGGGTTTCTGCTCTGTAACCTGGCTTTTTTTTTGCCTCTTGACTTGTAAAAATAAATTCAGTAGCAAAACCTCATATAAATAATTTTTATAAATCAAAAATCTGAAAGAAATATAATGAGTGTGAACAAAAGGTCTGAGTAATAGACATGTAATACAGGTAATATTTACCACCTGAAAATGAGAAGACACATAAAAACATCAAGCACTATTGTATCCACTGGGTGGTGCTGCAGACTGATGTTGATGTTATCCCACAAATTGTTAAAGGGTGTCAGGAAATAAAAGTTGGGACAGTGATTCCTTATATGTAAAAAGTCCTTTCATTTGAGTCTCACAACTCTATGAGGAATGTAGAGTGCGTATTACCATTCCTTAAAGACAGGCTTTAGACACCATTAAACATGAGAAACTGCCTCTCAGGAGAGTTGTAACAATTTTAATGGAGCTATAAAATGGTCTATTCACATCAGAGCTGCATATTCCACAGTTATCTACTGATGGCTTTGGTTTCTTTCTCCAGTTTCAAGTGTCTGTCTCATAAAAGGGCAATCTCTGTGGAAGGGAGACTAAAATAGCTCGCCTATGCTTTCCTGGTGGTGGTTCTTTTGCTCACTGATCAGCAAATACACCATGATGCTCAAAGGAAGTTGTGACAAGAGAAAGTCTCTGTTGTCAGACAGTGGCTTTGAGTCTAACTCTTCCACTTATTCATGGATGTCTGTCTATTCATTGAAACGTTTCAGATCCTCAATTTTAGCATATATAAAAGAGACTAGAAATATTTTACCCCATTTGCCTAAACCATCTGGTAAGATAAAATGAGTTAACATGGGGAAGTATAAAGTGTTTTGTAAATGTAGGTTGTTATTTTCTCTGGAAGCTTACTCCACGTTCATTAAAATATTTCTCATTCCATGGCAAACTCACAATGCAACATACAGATGATGTATTATTGAATTGTATGCTCAAAACCTATATAATTTTATTAGCCTATGTCACCCCAATAAATTTAATACCAATTAATTAATTAATTTTAAAAATTAAGGTTTTCAATACTCATTAACAACTTATTTAAGAAAGGTTGCAGCAGTTTATACTGCATTGAGAAATGAACCTGTAATATTAAAACAATGTATGAATAGCATATACAATAAAAAATAATATAGTTACTGTTCTGTTAATAACCTAATGTAGAAAACACCTCTATTCTTTTGATATGTTAAATAAGGTTGTCATATTCAGTATCCTAATATATTTAATACTTTGTCATTCATCATCAAACCTATCTATGATAATGAAATAGTAAAGTTCATAGACTTATAGCTTACATTTATTAGCTAGATATTTCATTTCAAGTTATGATATATAAATGTGTACATGTGTGTATTCTATTAGAGAGAAAATGATAAACAGCTTTCATCTATGTTTCCTTTGTTTATAGATTTTAATTGTAATTAATTTTATGTAAAGCCTAGAGTTCATGAAAATGGCCAAAATGTACAAACTTCCAGTCAAAAAATAAATAAATCATGGAGAGGTAATATACATAATGATGTCTAGAGTTAATGGTACCGTTTTGTATATTTGAAAGTTGCTGAGAGAGCCAACTTTTAAGAGATATTAAAAGTTCAAATCACAAGGAAAAAAATTGTAACTGTGTGGTGATGGATGTTAACTAGAATTATTGTGGTGACCATTTTGCAATATAACATTTATGTCAATTACATCCAATTTTAAAGAAGAAAAAACTAATATTCATATTTATTTTATGTATTTGTATTCATCCCGGGTCTGAAGAATGCTCAGTAGATCATACAGTTTCATGTAAAAACTTTTATGCGTAATAAATTTGCAAACTTATAGAGGAACTAAATTTGTACTCTTTAAAAATGACCTCATACCACATAAATAAATTAATAATAAAAATAAATAATAATAATAATAAAATATCCTCCCACTGCCTTAATTCTGCTCAATCCATGATCCCCACCCACACAAACTTTCTTAGCCTCTGTGATCACCAGTTCCTCTCAACTGGATGTACCTGTTTATTAATTAGCTAATCAATGACTTGATATTCTTTGATATTTTCTTCTGTTAGCTTTTTATTTTTATCTTTCACACTTAGGCCTTTAATCTATTTGATGTTTATTTTTATATGCTGTGTGAGATCCAATTTATTTCACTTCATGTAATGAGCTAAATTTCCTAACATCATTTACTAAACAACCCTTAGTTTCTCTATTGATCTGTGGTGTTACTAATCTCATATTCTATATACCATCTCTTCTGTCCCATTTGTTTTTCCGTACGCCAATAGCATGCTGTTTTAATACTGTTTAATGTCTTTGTAACATGTTTTTTAAGAGCTGGTAGATCTGATTCCCCCTCTTTAGTCTTCATTTTCTATTACGCGGATCAATTGTTTCATGTAAATTTCATATGAAATATTAGTGGATCTTACTCTCATATATACATTTTTACAATTAATTTCCAATTCCCCCCCAAAATTTCTTTTAAAATTTTCACTTGAAATTTACTGACACCTATAGATAAATTTAGGGAGAATCAATATCTTTGCAAAGTTATGACATCCTTTCCACTGATATATCTTTCCATGTAGTCAGTGCCTATAATAAAGAGTTAATTTTTTCTTTATACAAAATTCTTGTGCATTCTGTGTTGTTAATTAATTCCTAGACTTTATAACTTGCGCTATAACTATAAACAAAATTTTTTTCTGTTATGTTTTATAATTGATGGGTAGAGGAACATCATGAAATTGTGTCAGTAGATACAGTATGAGACTTCCTTTCTGAACTCACCAGTTAGGTCTTACAGCTTGCTGGTCTTCTCGGTTCTTCTGTATAAATCATGATATCATCAACATCAAAGACAACTTGGTCTTTTCTTACCTGACACTTATACTTCTTACTTCTTTTTCTGATCTTTTTATTTGACTAGGACCTCTAAATTTAGGAATAGTGACACTGATTCATATTATTAGGATATCTCTCTCACTTCTCTCATTCTCTATCTCTATCTCCAAAGTATGATTTTCATCTAAATAAAGCTTAAAAAATAATGAAATAATGATTTAGATAATTTTATTCAGTAATATATTTTATACTTTATATTTTAAATTGCCTGTTTATATATAAGATTTTATTATTTTAGCAAATGGAGAATAATTCTTAATTTCTGCATTTGAAATTTTTAGGCGGGGCAACCTTTGGTTGACCTCACAGATTACAAGGACCTTATCAGTTTACAAACCCTTATTTTTTATTTTTTATGCCTACAGCACCTGCTCTTCTTAGGTGGTCTCCCATTCAGGTACTAACTAGGCCCAACTCTGCTTAGCTTCCAAGATCAGACGGGATCAGGCTTGTTCAGGGTAGCGTGGCCAAAGACCTGCATTTGAATATTTAATACCTTGAAAAAGCTTCCTGCTTTTTAATGGGAAGAATTTTTAAAAGCCATTTAAATAAACATATGCATCTAGATGTGTTTAAAAACTGATGTCTACTAAATGACAAAATTCTCAGTAGGACAATTTGTTAGAAAAGTCTTAAAGGACTCATAGAAGCTTCAAGTCTTAAACAACTGTGTAAATTGGTACCATTGGATGCATGATCCTTTCTGAGAAGGATCTGAAACCAGTTGATCACTTCCTGCTCAAGGAAGCCCATTCTCACACAGTGTCACTCCTGTTGGAACTTTGCATCCACTTGTGAAGAAGGCAGAACAGTTACTAGTATCCCTAGTATCCCCCTTGAAAAGGGATCTTACACCAGATGGAGGTAGAACCTGAACCCCAATCTTCTGGTTTATATCCACATATGCCCTCAATAGCCCTAGATTTTTTCCACATATTTGACCATACTGTAATTAGCAATGATGACAAAGTCAAGAACAAAGCTGTTGTGAGAGCGTCACTCATCCTTTTTTTTCTTTAAAGAAAGGGTTCACATGGTATAATGTCAGGCTATTATAGCCACTTTGTTTTTGTTGGCAAGTAAAGTAGTACAATTCTTCTCTATTTTATGGTGTATGTTTAAGAAACCTAAAAGGAATTTAATTTACTACACTGTCTCACTCAACATATCTTTTCTTGGCTTCCTGTTCATTCTAACTCAGGACAGCTTGGCCAAACTAATTCCTTGTCCTTTTATGGAAGATGGAAAATTCTTCAGATTATTATAAACAATGTGTGATCCATTTCCCTTTGTGAGTGAGTGGTCTGCTAAAAAGGGGGCCTCTTGAATGCTCCTAAATGATACACTAAAGAGCTGGCCTGCTTTCTTTTTAAAACTGGTTATGAAATTCTGATAATTTGGTAATTATCACATGCTTGATAATTATCATATACCTGGTAATTTGGAACCACCAGGTATATGAATATCAGAAGCTGGACTTTATGTCATCAAATGATGACTAGTGTCCTTCTTATAAGCCTATTTTTTCCCTCACTACTGCATAGTTAAGAGAAGCAGAGTTCTCAATTCCTAGTGTTTAGGGTTTTGTTTTTTGTTGTGTTACTCAGAGATAAGGACTAGACACAAATGCAAAAGAGAAGGCAGCTTGTAAAATGTACATAAATTGCATGTGAGGTTAGACTAGAAAATTTGCAGATGTTTCCCATTATAGACTCATTTTACTTGGCCAAGACAGTGGTTTTTGTTTTCAATCTTAATTATTGTTTTAATTTCAGTGCTTTTAAGAGAAAATGCATCATCCATTACTCCTTTTTTTTTTTTTCTTATTCCAATGTGATTTATAAGTCTGGATATGAAGGTGCTGAGTTTATGACCACTGGACCTACTGATTTGTCCTGCGCTGATATTTTTATGATTCTATGAACTTGGAAACGAATCTAGAATTGTTGAAGAGTCACTTAAAGGATATAGGAATGGTTGAAAGTGAAAGTATTATCCTCGAATTAGGTAACTTTTGTGAAAACATTCAGGTTTACCCTAGGCAGGAAATGACTATTTAGTGACAGTTTCTAGCTGTTTTAGAAAGTGTGTAGCTAAAGTGACATTGCTGAGCTGTTAGGTTTTAAAGACTGTGGGCAAGGCAAAAAACATACATAGTTGCAATGAACAACCTTGAAAGTCAAGTATTTGTGTCTCAATGAGTCTAGCTCTTTCTGCAACATGAAACCAGATTGTTGTGTCTTCATTCAGCAGCCGATGAAAAAGTTGACATGCAATATGAGTTATGTTTCACTAAATAATTTTAAACACTAGAATCACAAAAGCGAGATTTCAAACTTTTAGAAAATATCAATGATTTCTTTTAAAAATTCAAGCAGCAATCAAGATACCTCCTCTGCTTCCTCCTTTAAAATTCTATTATTAGAAGCCTTTATGCTTATACATACATACCAAATTTCTAAGAGAATACAAGAAACAGCTTGGTTATCTCCAGAAAGGGCAAATTAAGATGAGAAGGGTTGAGTGAGGCAATGATGAAATTATTACTCATTTAACCTGCCATGTTTTTATTTATTTATTTTATAATGAGTATGTTATCCATTTGTAAATAAAAGAAAAATGTAAGGAAACATTATTTATTTCACTTTTCCCCTCCTCCTCTCTGATTATTTCATCTTTTGTTTGTTATATTTTAAAAGAGTTGTCAAATATGTTTTATTTGAAAATTATATTTTCTGTAAAATTATCCCAAACTGTCCATTATTCTCAAGTAGCATGTAATTTAACTTCAAGCATCAGATCATTTCTGTGTCTCTTCGTGATCTCTTAGAGGAAAATATAATCATAGTTTTTAATTTGATACTCAAATTGTCTCCAGTTTAACTTTAATTAATCTAATTAAATAAACATTAATTTAATTAGTTATGACCAAAGCAAATAGATTTGTGCTCTGCTCTGCTAATAACACTGCAATATACTTGGAATCAAGGGGTTTAGGTCTGGTCATGCAGTGATGATTTTGGCCTCTGGAATGCTGCTTTAAGAATCTGTGACTTAACAATCTAGATGAAATAGATAAATTCTTAGGAACATATAATCCTTTAAGACTGACTCAGAAAGAAACATAAAATTTGAACAGACTAATGACTGGTAACAAAATTGAATCAGTAATCAAAAAACTCCCAAAAAACAAAAGTCCGAGAGCAAACAGTTTCACAGGTGAATTTTATGAAACATTTAAAGAGGCATTAATAATTATTATCCTTCTCGAACTATTCCAAAAAATTGAAGAGTAAGGAATGCTTCCAAACTCATTCTACTAGACCAGCATTACCCTGATACTAAAACCGGACACCACACACACACACACACACACACACGCATACACACACACACGCATATACACACACACACACACAAATTACAGACTAATATCTCTGATAAATAGAAATGAAAAAATTCTCAACAAAATATTAGCAAACCAAATACAACAATAGATTAAAAGGATCATACATGGTGATCAAGTGGGATTTATTCCAGGAATGAGAGAGTGGTCCAATATCCACAAAGTAGTAAACATAATATACCACATCGAAAACAACAAAAATCAAATGATCATCTCAATAGATGTAGAAAAAGCATTTGATAATATACAATATCCATTTATGATAAAAAACTCTCAACAAAATGAAGATAGAGGGAACATACAAAGACCATATAATAATTCTGACCATATACGACAAACCTACAGCTAGCATCACATTCAATGGTTAAAAGCTAAAAGCTTTTCCCCTAAGATCAGAAAAAAGAAAAAGATGCCCACTCTCACCACTTTTATTCAATATAGTATTGTAAGTCCTAGCCACAGCAATCAAAAAATAAAACAATCAAACAAAAAAGGCATTTAAATTGGAAAAGAAGAGGTAATTCCATTATTTGTAGATGACATGATGCTATATGTAGAAAAATGCTAAAGATTCCATGAAACAACTATTAGAATTAATAAATTAATTAATTTAGTAAAGTTATATGATATAAAATTAATATTTAGAAATCAGTGATGTTTTTATACACTAATAATGAATGATGATCAGGAACAGAAATTAAGAAAACAATTCCACTGATAATCACATCAAAAAATTAAAATATCTAAGAATGAATTTCACCAAGGAGACAAAACACTTGTACTCTGAAAACTATAAGATCTTGATAAAAGGAAATTGAAGATGACACAAATAAATCGAACAATATGTCATGTTCACAGATTGGAAGAATTAATATCATTAAAATGTCCATACTACCCAAAGCAATCTATAGATTCAACACAATCTCTATCAAAATACAAGCCATTTTCCACAGAACTAGAATAAATAATCCTAAAACTTATATGAAACTACAAAAGACTTCGAATAGTCAAAGCAATCTTGATAGAGAAGAACAAAGCTAAAGGTATCACACTCTCTGAGTTCAAGTATAATATAAAGCTGTAGTAATCAAAAGAGTATGGTACTGGCCCCAAAACAGACACATAGATCAATGAAACAGACTATAAGACCCAGAAATTAAACCAAGCTTATATGGTCAATTAATCTACAACAAAGGAGGCAGGAATACACAACGGGAAAAAGACATTCTCTTCAATAAATGGTTTTGGAAAAACTGGACAGATACTTGCAAAAATGCAAAGCTGAACCACTTTTTTTTTTTTTACATCATATACAAAGATAAACTGAAAGTGGATTAAAGACTTAAATGTAAGACCTGAAACTATAAAACTTCTAGAAGAAAACATAGACTGAACTCTGACATTGCTCTTAGCAGCATTTTTCTGGATATGACTCCTCAGACAAGGGCAACAAAAGCAAAAATAAACCAATGGGACTACATCAAACTAAAAAGTTTTTGCACAGCAAAGGAAACCATCAACAAAATGGAAAGACAATCTGAATGGAAGAAGATCTTCACAGTGATATATCTGACAAGATGCTAATATCAAAAATGTATAAAGAACTTGTAAAATTCAACATGAAGATAACAAGAATTCAATTTAAAAATGGACAGAGGCCTGAACAGACATCTATCCAAAGAAGACATACAGATAGCAAAAAAGACTTATGAAAAGATACTTGACATCACTAGTCATGAGGGAAATGCAAATTAAAACCACAAAGAAACATCGCCTGTCAGAATGGCTATTAACAAAAAGACAACAAATAACAAGTGTTGGTGAGAAAGTGGAGAAAAGGAAATCCTCGTGCACTGTTAGTGGGATTGTAAATTGGTGCAGTCACTATAGAAAGCAGTATGGAGTTTGCTCAAACAGTTAAAAATAGAAATACCATACAATCTAGCTATTCCACTTCTGAAAAAAACAAAAACACTAATTCGAAAAGATATATACATCTTTATGTTTACTGAAACATTATTTACAGTAGCCAAGATGTGGAAGCAACCTGAGTGTTCATCAATAAATGGAATCTATCTTTACTCATTTATTTCACTTATTGATACATACACACAATGAAGTACTACTGCTCAACCATAAAAAAGAATGAAATCTTGCCATTTGTGACAACATGGATGGGCCTAGAGGGTATTATATATGATAACGAAACAAGTCAGACAGAGAAATACAACTATATATGATTTTGCTTATATTTGGAATCTAAAAGAACAAACCAAATGAAATGAAAAATTAAACAGAAATAGACTCATAGATACAGCGAACAAGCTAATCGCTGCTGGAGGGAAGGAGGGTGGAGGGTGGATTTTAAAAGGTGAAAGGGAATAAGAGGTACAAATCTCTATTTATTAAAAAAAAAAAAAAACAAACAGTAAATCCTGGGTATGTAACATATAGCATGGAGAAAATTGTCAATATTATCATAATAACTTTGTATGGTGACAGATGGTTGCTACACTTATTCTGGTGATCATTTGTAAGGAATATAAAAGTTGAATCACTATGTTTTACACCTGAAACTAATATATTATATGTCAATTATACTATAATTAAAAAAGAGTCTATGAATATCCAAAGTGGCAATAAATGAAGATCGAATAGAATTGTGTTTAAATCATCCGAATGTCATGACCAAATTGGCAGCCTCTCATCTGTCTTATATAATTGCATATAAAATGACACTACATCTTTATGCTTATGACCCTTGCTCTACTGTTCACAAGCAGTGATTAGCTACATGTATATTTTCTTGTGAACACTCTGTACTTTGTATATGGTCATTTCAGCATCATCACCATGCCTACCATGATACCGTAGGTGGAGCGCAGAATATACAACACAGAAAAGAGGAAATCAAGAACCCTGCCCATCATAGTCCATGGTTTCCAAGGTCTCCAAATACACAAACAAATCCATCTGAACACAATGTTATAGGTAAACACTAAGTAAACATCAAGGATTGCTCCTAGTCTTGTTGCTGAAGTCCTCACAGAAAAGATGTGGAAAGCAGGAAAACATATATATATTAAATGTGTACTTATACAGCAAGTATATAGTGGCCAAAACACACCAAAAGAGATCACATGTAAGCCACGAGTGAAGTCTAGGCAATAGTAATTCAATTGTTGTTTTTGGTGATTGGTTAACAATTTTCATGCCATATAGAAAAACATTTAAATAATTTCTCAAATAAGGTTTAGTTAATTTGGAGGAGCATGGTTTTTCTCAACAGGTGTTCTTTTGATTAACGCCATCTTAACTTTAACATCTTTATATTCCTGTTATAGGCTTGAGACACATGGAATAGGATTTTAGAGGCTTTTTAGTGGATGAGGGGGGAAATTTCTTAACAGGATGGAGTAGAGATTGACTACAGTGTGTAACATCTTGCTTTGCTAATTACGCAGAGTGATTACTGACTGTCTGTTTCATTATATCTTGAGAATGTTGAAGAAACGGGCGGGTGGTCTTTGTGCTAGATGCTATTGTTGCAGCTGTGACAACCACTTCAGTAAGTTAAGTCAGTCACTTTAGAGAAATGAACTCCATTAAATGTGCTTTGCTCTGGGTTCTCACTTCTTCCATTCCCAGTAACTGACTCGGCCCCATTGATCTGGGGCCTTCAAACTCTCTCTTCTCTATCCTTTTCTTATTACTACCACAGAAGTCTCCTAATTAATTTCCTCTTCCTCTCCTTCTTTTTTTTTTTTTTTTTCAGTTCCAAAGCTCTCCCACACTCACAACTTTTGGCAACGGAACACTCCTTCTGATCACTTTATTTTCTTCACAGAAAACCTCCAAATGCTTCTTTTTCTACTTTATAACATCTAAACTTCTCTATGAGACTTTCAAGAACATCAGTGACAAGATCCATTTCCCTATTTAAAATGATTTCTCACTGCTTTTAATATCATTTTCTCCTGTAATCTAGTAAAGAGGAGGGGAAATTGAGAAAGGTAATCACTGGGGAAACAAGATATTAATTAGCATTCGTCGAATACGAATTCCTTCAGACTTGTGTCATAGATAGATAACTGTGAAAAGATGGATGCTGGCTGCATTTTTTTTTTTTTTTTTGCCTGAAAAACTGAAGTTAGGAAAGATTTGCCCAAGTGACAACTTGCCCAAAGCTAGAAAGCTGATCAGTGGTTTGCTGATATTCAGACTTGGGTCTGTCTGAGATTCTTCTTTTTTCCAAGATCCCGTTTCCCGTGGTGATGCCAGCTGCCCCGCTCTCCCCTACCTCTATCGGCCAGCACCTGGAATGCCCTTTTTTCTACCCCTCTTTCAAAATCCAGTTTCACTAATGAAATCACCAGTAATTTTCTGATTTTATTACTGATGGACATTTTGAATTGTTCACATTTTGGGGCTGGTATTAATAGTACTACTGTGAAATTATTGCAAATTTTTTATTGAATCTATGTAGACTCCTTGGGGCATAAACCATAGAGCAGAACTATTAGATAATAAGTTATATGCATGTTCATCTTTAGTGGATAGTGCCAGTTTTCCAAAATAGTTTTAAAAAAAAAAATTTTGGAAATAACCATTTTGGAAAAAAACAGTTTTGGAAAAAAACATTTTGGAAAAAACCTGCTCCTCAGCGTCATCAAGAACTGATAGTGTCTACATTATAATTGCAGATTCTTCCTCCTTCTCTCTCTCTCCTTACCAAGACACCTAGAAGGTGTCTTAGTAAAAGTCTGGTGAAATAGTAACTGAATAACTAACAAGCACACCATTGTTCACTTCTGTATTCTGTTGTCCCCTGTTAGGCAGGCTAATGTAATAGTTACAAGCACAGGCTTAGGGCCAAACTGTCATGATTCTACTTCTAACCTCAAATAACTTTTTGTGCTAGTTTCTTCACTTTTAATGTCACAGCACTGTTCTGAAGATTAAATAAATCGAATGTAAAATACTTAGAACAATGTCTGGCATATAGTAAGAGCTACTAGCTATTACTGTTAGTATTAGCTATTACTAGTATCAGATCTTCAGAGCCTACATCATAATAGACACCCTAGAGATAGAATTGGTTAGCACGAATCATCGGCATCCTTTCTGTGAAGCCTGCTCTAGGCAGCCACTTCATGGTGGCGGTGGTTTCAAATTCCCATCTGAGCTCAATTCTTAGCTCACTAATTTTACTCAGACTCATATTTAGACAGATCCATACCTTTTGCAACCATCATGCTCAAACCGAGTTTGAAATACTGGCAAAAATGTGTAGCACTCCTCTAGATAAAAGATACCTGTGTGTGAATGCTATCTGACATCACTTGATTCATTTGATACTAGGGCTTAGTAAATATTTGTCCTTTTTTATTGATCCCTGTCCTCTCTTCACTTCCCTGTTCTTGGCTTGTTCCCTTCCCACCCACTTGTGTTTGATACAATCTCCTCCCACTTGTGTGACACCACCTGGGACGCCTCTGGTTCCTTTCAATTCTCAAACAATGTAAATCAGATCTTATCTAGCGATTGACTGTAACCTAATAAGTCAAACTTTTACCATTAAAAAATTAATAAGCTTTATAATCCATGACTAGCCCCTCTGAGTTATTTGTGATCAGATTACAGATTCTCAGTGTACAAGATCTGTGCTCAGATAAAAATGTGATTTAAGCACTTTCTGTTCAAGGAGGAATTCATAACTGTTACTGATAATGAGAATTAGGGGGAGATATGCAAATAACCTCCCTGTCAAGGCTGGCATTAGTCTTTACTAGGAAAATGCAGGCTTCATACTCTCTGTAGTTGATTTTGGCATTTGAGGTTGGTGGGGGCTTTAATATGTAGCTAGCGCCTGTAGGGAGAGCAGCAACTGAAAGGCAGACCTTGACCTGGAAGCCACCCTCTGCACGAAGTCACTGATTCATTTTGATCCCATTTTCTTCAGTGGATTATAAGGGACAAGGACTAAGTGATCTCCAAATACCTGTTCAGCCCTTAGTAGCCTTAGGAGGGCAGGGGCTCAGGGGGAATTGAAATATAAGAGCCACAATAAAAGGGAAAAAAGATGTCAGCTTTCCTTGGGACAATCCCTGTGCAAACTGTGAAGTCGAGGTATAGGGCATGCAATAGGCTGAGGTTAAGGCAGCAGCAGGATCAACTGTTGGGGGACTCCCTGTTTGATAGCAATTTCTGTGTAAAGCCTAAAAAAGTGAGAAAGTCCAAACAATTTGGACATAAGCAGGTGATCGCCTAATATGATGCCACCTTCTCTTCCACTGTAAATATTCCAGTGGGATGAGTTCCAGGAGTGGCTTCTGTACAGCCGAATATGCCGGGCCCAAGCGGCACTGGGTGCACACCAGCTCAGGAGGCCTCTGGTCCAAGCCAGGGATGTGTTGCTCCTTGGGAATCCTTCTCTGAGCTGGTACTGCACTTGGTTCAGCTCTGAGTACTCTCAGAAACCATAAGTCCTGCTTTTTGGGAATATATCCATTTATGACAAACATCCTCACCCTCTTTAGTGGCAGTCTTCTGCAGCTGCAGACTATTATCTTGATTTCCTTTTCAATAAACTGCTTAATTGAAAGTCTGCCTTTTCCATCAGGCTCTGTAAGGGCAGCGATTTGTCTGCTTTGCTCACTGCTACATCCCCAGTACTCAGGACAGAGCCTGGCCTACAGTGGGTATGCAAATATTTGTTCAAAGAATCACCTGTTACTTCAGACAAGCTGAATGTCCGGACAGTCAACGTCATAGGGCAGGCAATAAATATAAGGAACATTACTTCATGACTGTCCTTGTGAGACTGTTAAATGGAAAAGGATTTGTTTGGATGGATTGATGAACAACTGACATCATGATATGCTAAGAAGATCTGGAATATAAGTTGTCTAAAAAGACCCTATATACTCCCCTGGAGTCAGAAGCTGCTGCTATTAGAAGCAAACCACTGAGTTGAAAATTATAGCTGCATTTTCCTGGTTTTAGGTTTTAAATGGACCCATTATTGCCTCCCTCAACCAAAATACACAAAAGAACATGCATGACACTTTATGTAAATATTTTTCAAGGTTTTATTGCAAACCAAAATTGGTTTATCACACACACAAAAGTTGTGTGATGGGGAGGGGGAAAAATGTACATATTATAACCATGTTAATTACAGTACATTAAAATGGTGGTTTACATTACAAATAAGCCTGTAAGTTTAAATATACTAGTGTTATAACCCGATGTACAGACTTTCTTTATACAATACATACAATTATTAGGAATGAAAAAAAAAAAACCATAAATAATGCCCATTTTACAGGTGACATTTTAAACAATGAAAACACCAGGCTCGACTGACGACTGGGGCATTGGTCCGTAAAAACCCTTTCTAAAAATAGAAATATTTGTAGCAGCAATGCTTTCTTTAAGCATCAGGATACAAGTCATTGCAAGACCATTTCAATAAATTTTAATTATTAACTATATCTTACAAAAAAAAAACAGTCTACACATAATTTTATCTTCCAAATAT
Source organism: Rousettus aegyptiacus (assembly GCF_014176215.1). Classification (NCBI taxonomy): domain Eukaryota; kingdom Metazoa; phylum Chordata; class Mammalia; order Chiroptera; family Pteropodidae; genus Rousettus; species Rousettus aegyptiacus. Next base: position 162,599,746 of record NW_023416284.1, read on the forward strand.
GGAAGAAACAAACAATGTCCCACATTGTAGTGTCCTGCAAGTGTCACATTGATGCTTATTACTAAATCCCTCTGCGATCAAGCATATCACACTCAGACCACTGTTTGCACAGTAAATCCACAAGGGAGAATAAAGGACTAAAACACTCGGCACTAGGAAAAGCTTTGGAGCTAACATGATCTCATCAGAAAAGGCACATTTCATAAGATTTGTTATCACAGCCCGGACAGACCTTCAGGAGTTCCTTCTTAGAACAGCGTCCTCCTCCTATTAAGACTACTGCGTCTGTCTAAGGCGGCACTCTAATGCGCATTTCAGAGATAGCACCACTTGGAAGGAAGAATGAAAATGAAAACCTCATGTGCTCTTCGAAAAGCTTCCAGCAAACAGTGTGCAATAAGACTGCCAAGATGTGCAAGCTCCCAGAGATGTGCAAATGCTCTTTTAAGATGTCCTGTCAGCTGGCAGCTCTGCCAAAAGGCTAACTAAAACACTTAAAAACACACATAAAATCCTTCGAAATCAACCCTACGACTGTTCAGAGGAAAGACTCCACGGGAGGTGCATAGGAAAAGCCTAGGAAGGCCTCAGCGGCTTCCTTGACACTGGCTGTCAGGAGGATGCTGTCGGGAGACTTGCCAATGGAGTTGGGAACTGGCTCCTCCGTAAACTCAGGATCAAAGTGCCTCAGGTCGCTGGGTCCGCTCTAGCAGGAAGGAAAAGCACACTCAGTGTCAAAATTCACAGTGGATGCAAGACAGGGAAATCCTCCTTCCGGCTCTCAATCTGGAGCTCCAGCAGTTTTTAGAGCACAATATGAAAACTCCCACAACAATAATAGATTTCAAACACAAAACCCAGAGGCCACACGGAGTTTCGATGATAAGGATAGTGTACCCTTTTTGTCGTGCGGCACTTTAACTGATAAATGTGTTGAAAAATTGTGTGAGCTTTGTTGGGACAAAAATTCTTTTTCTCTAGGTAAAATAATGGTCCCGGAACAAAAGATCTGCCAATCTATTCCTTGAGGGCCCTCCCCGGTCCACCACCACCACCAACTCTGAATTAAAGAAATGCCCTTTGGGCCTCCCTATACTTAGAAGAGAGAAAGATACTCACCACATTTGGGTTAAAAGGGGGAGTAATCTTCTTATTAATAAGATCATCCCAGTTAATTACAGAGAAGAAGACATGATTCTTAATCTCCATCTGTTGAGAGGAAAAACAGGATTAATTTAGACAGGCAGAATTCGAGAAGGGCAGTGAGATCTAGTGCACTTCTCAGACAATCCAGGAGAACAGGAAAAATATTACTCACAAAGTCATCCTTGGCACCCAGCCTCTTCGTCCTGTCCTTCTGCAGGAGGCCCTCCAGGAGGTGTCTTGCAGAATTCGTAATATTTGGCTTCAACTGGAGGGGTTTGTTCAGAATGTTGTCGTACATCTCAGCTGTGTTTCGGCTATAAAAAGGAGGCTGAAAGAAGGGAGGAAATTTCTTAATGTTTAATTGGAAGTTTTGTATACATACGTTACCAATAGAGAAAAAGGCTTAAACTACAACATATTAAGCTGGATTTGACAAAGTCTTTCCCTTGACAAGTTTTCTTGGCCCTGGATTTTTTGGTATCTATTTTGCAACTCTTACCAGGAGGTAGAGATACAAATAAAGCCAGTTTTTTTTTTTTTTTTTTTTTTTTTTTACTCATATGGGTTAAGCGTGGTCATATCTAGTAAAATGTGAATTCACAAAAGAAAAATCCACTAGGTAAGAGTTTACTCTAAAACACTTATATGCCTCTCATCAGAATTCAATAAGCTTACTGATAAAGGGCAAGACACACTGACCAGGTCTGCAATAGGGCTTGTGTGCCCAGAAAAGTTGGGATTTTAAGACTACATACTAGGGAACATTATCAAATCAGGGACAATATTCCATGATTCTCAATGTGCTACTTACCAGGCCATATAGCATCTCATATAAGACAGCCCCTAGGCACCACCAGTCCACGGTCCTGTCATAAGGCTGCTTATGAAGCACCTCAGGTGCAAGATACTAAAAGACAGATCAGGAAAACAGAGTTTAGAGCCCACAAAACCAAGAAATCCCAAGACCAGGCATACGCTTTGAAAGAGCTGAGAGACACTAGGTCCTTTTGGAGAACACATTTCCTTAGATTACTTCCTGATAAAGCTGCTGGACCTTGAAGCTAACTGGTCGTCTACATGTACTGATTTTCAGGAAGCTACTGGGCAGTCAAAAGCATCTTCTTTGGGGATTTAAAAACCTTTTAGAACATGGAACTTGCTTTAATTAAAGCAATGTAAGGCGTTAGAATATCTCAATTTGTCAAAGCAAATGTATTTTACCTGCACTATATTGGACTAAAATCGTGGCAAACAGTTGACTCTTTTTGTAGTTAAAAGCATTCTGTATTTATCTCTCCAAGAAGGAGGGGGTAGGCCAGACAGCAAATCAAGGGTGTTCCTACCTCAGGCGTGCCACAGAATGTGGATGTCGTGCCATTGTGTTCAATGTTCTCCTTGCAAAGCCCAAAGTCAGTGAGGACAATGTGTCCCTGTGAATCTAGCAGAATGTTCTCTGGTTTCAAGTCTCTGTAAAAAAAAAAAATGAACAGAAAAATAGTTGCACAACTTAATTTTACTTCATAAGAAATCCTCTGTAAAGATAATTGCTAGACGTATTACAGTCATTTTAAATTCACTGTAGTTGTACAGTGAATAAAAAAGGGAGCACTTGTTCTACTAATCTATTCTGGATTAAGCACAATCCTAGCTGGCTAGCTCCCCAGTGGCATGGAGTCAAGGCAGCTCACATGCTGGGGGATCTGGTTTTAGATGACCGACTTATACATAAAATGCACTATTTTAAGGCCCTGTCAAAGATTAGGGATGTGTCTCCTTTACACTCAGGAAGGCAGCCTTAAAAGCACTTCAGCTCACCTATAAACGATGTTCAGAGAGTGCAGGTAACCCAAGGCACTGGCTATTTCAGCAGCATAGAAACGGGCCCGTGGTTCCAGAAAGCAACGCTCCCTTTGGAGATGGTAGAACAACTGCAGGAGACAGAACAAAGTTGGTCTGAGTTGCCAAAGCCTGATAACAACGTACTTGATTAGTCTTGACATATATAGCTAAAGAGAACAATTGCAGGAAGTGGCCCTAAATAGTCCATTAGCTATTAGAAACCTGGCAGGTTAAAGGAAATGCTAATTCTGGTAACTTTTTCCCCCTAAATATCTTTTAAAAACTTTCTTCCCCAACTAAAACCACAGACAGAGTTAGCTCACAGTCCCTTCTGCTCACCTCTCCGCCGTTAATGTAGTCAAGGACAAAGTACAGTTTGTCAGCCGTCTGGAAAGAGAAGTGAAGGCCCACCAGGAAAGGGTGTTTCACATTCTTCAGCAGAACATTCCGCTCCGACATAATATGCTTTTCCTAGGAAAAGGACAATTAAGATTCAGTGGCAAATTTCAACATGGTACCAAAATTCCAAGGTGAAACTATTCAATGAAAATCTATCTTCAAACTCAACTAATCAAACACATCTCATACCTCCTTCTTTTTCAGGATCGCTTTCTTCTGTAAAACTTTGACTGCATAAAATGCTTCTTCTGCTTTGTGTCTTGCTAGAAGAACCTGAAATTTCAATTAAAAATCATTTTTTTTTTCTATCCACTTGCAGGGAGGTGTAAAAGAAGTGCATGACTGACTGACTATAAATAATGAGGTCTTCAGATTTGAAATTACCTTTCCAAAACTGCCCTTCCCAATCACTTTCAAGAAGTGAAAGTCAGATGGTTTCGCATGAGGATTGGATGATGGGCCAAGGTTGATTTGCTGAGAAGGACTTGGCTGGAAAATAAAATATTTTCTTTTAATATCGGTTTCAAAGGAAAACAGCAATAATAAAGATGTTACATCTGCAAATAACTAAGGCAAGTTACCAAATAGCTATAAACACATTCAAAACTACTTTTCATCCATACATATTAATATTTCAAATTAAAGAAATTGTATACAATGTTACTGTAAGCAGATAAAACTTCCATGAAACATGCCTTCAGAAATAATCCACTGACTCAATACTTAAGCACTTATGTAACTTGTCATGCCCTCGACTAGAGGCATTCCTGCCTTGATACTAATTTCTATAAATGCCATTTTAATTCATCAACGTAGGACTATTAACCGACTCATTTACAAAATTCCTGCACAGATGCATCACAAATACAGAACACTTACTGGAGGAGAAGGGTTGGCATTCATAAGCTCAGGCTCCTGAGGTTGGGAGATTTTCAAAATGGACTGAACTTCAGGGCTGCAAAGAAGAAAGGAACAATTTAGAACCTCCTAACTCACCACACGGGGGCACACCAACACCAACAGTGAGCTTCTGGTTCAGCTATTCCCAGAGAATTTCATGTTTAAAATAAAAACACCCAAATAAATTACTCGGTTAAAGAAAATAACAGCCAAAGAAAAAAAATAAACCTAGCTAAACACAGAGATGAGGAATGTTCTTTACAGGGGTTGAATCAGGCAAACATAAAAATTTTATTTTACAGTTCGAGAACAATCCAAATCCTCAGATTAATTTCAACGTTTAAAATGTTTTAAATAAATTGGAACCTGAAAAGGGATCCCCAAACCCAGGGAAGTCTTTGTCTTTCTGATCAACGCATTGATTAGACTGTCTTTATTTCTGGTAAACCTGAAACTACTCATTTTTATTTCCCCAAATCCCCCCACCAAACTTACTGTTTGCATGCATAGGAGTTATTGGCAATCTTCTGAATAAAGTCGTTCAGGCCCATCCTCCTCTGTTTCATGAAAGCTGTGAAGCAGAAAAGAGAAATAAACGTTTAGATGCTTTTCTAACAGCCGACGCCACACGCACTAGTCTGATGCGGGACCTTCAAAAAATTTTCCACTTCGCATATCCTACAAATCCAGCCTTATTCCTACACTCACCGATTAGAATTGCTACCATTCCCCTCATTCTGGAGTAAGTGAGGGTGCCTCTAGCAGCCTCGGTTTTCACTGTCATCGCCAAAGAGATGGCACAGAGTAAGAGCAGCCAGTACAGATAGAAGCCCGGCTGAGCCAACACAGCTCGCTGGCCCAGCCACCCGCCTTATAAGTGCTGCGCCGCCGCGGGGGCGGGGCCCGCGAGACAATGAGGAAGTCACGCTGCCAGGCCCCGCCCCAGCCCGCCCAGGCCCCGCCCCCAGCCCAACCCAGGCCCCGCCCCCGACTGCCGCGGGGTTCCGCGGGCCGCTAAGCGGCGGGCGGCGGGCGGCGGGCGTTTCCGAACGACCCGAAGGCAGGGGCGGGGGGCGCGGGGTTCGGCGGCCGCCGAGGAAGGACTCGTAGCGGGGCGATTGTCAACCTCTTTCACTCCAGGGCTTGAGAGAGGGAAACCGCAGGCGGAGCGGGTGGGAGAGGAGGAGAGCCTGGGGTAAATTTCCACCCTTCTCATTTATTCCGTCCTGCAAGGAAATCAGAGTCTCTGCACCGCGGCGCGCGGCGCCCGGTGCGCGCCAGCCGGGTGGCTTGGTGCCAGCTCTGGTTCTCAAACCCTGACTTCGGATTCGCTCCCGGCCCCGACGCCAACCCTCTCTCCAACTTCCCTCAGCAACCTCTTTTGCCCTCGTCCAGCGGCCACGCGCCACCAGCTGGGGTTATCTCTCGGGCGCAGGGTGACCGCGCCGAAGGAGGATGGCCCCGCGCGCCCTTCTCTTCGGGGTTAGCCCGGGGCTCGGGCGCCCAGCCAGTGCCCCGGTCCCGCCGCCCCTTCCCCACCACCCGCTCTCATCCCGGCACTGCTCAGAACGATCGCAAGCACCCAGCCCCTCACGCCCTCGCCGAGCAACTGGTGGGGTGTGTGACACAGGTCCCCGCGTGCCGGTGGCGCTTACCCAGTCCGGTCAGAAGAAAGGACTCGCTCCTTTTCTGCGCCTCGGCCCTCTTTTTGTGGCGGGGCCGGAGCAGGGACTCGAGCCGGGCCCTGGCTAGCGCGCCTTGCATCTCCCCCATGGAGAGCGGCGGCCGGGCGCGCAGCCGGCGAGGGCGACCAGAGAACACTGACGTTTCCTTGAAGGAGCCGCCGTGACTCAGGCCGGGCAAGATTTCCTGCCCGGAGTCCCAAAACAAACAAATGGCCCTTGTGCACCGCCGAGCCGCTTCCGAAAACGCCTTTTTTGTGCTTTTGGCCAAAGCCAAGCAAGGCTGAAAAATCCCAGAACTTGGAAGAGGAGGAAGGAAAGAAAGAGGGAAGGGGGAGGGAGAGGTCAGGAATGTGTAGGGGAGGGGGCGGAAATAAAATTCGTCTCTGCACTAAGGGGGGAAAAATACAATCTGCATTGCACTTTTTTTTAAATAAAGTAATCTCTAAGAACATTCTGTCCTTTCCTCATGTAGTTTTTTTCCCTTGCATTTTAAATCCTCACCATGCCAAGAACACGTGAAGAAGTGGCAAGTGAGGGGAGCGGTGGCTCGGCGAAGGGGGCCGACCTGGCGTGACCCCGGGGCCGCAGGACCGCGTGGGATCCGCATTCCCAGGCATCGTCGACTCCCCGGATTCATTCTCCCGCTCTCCCACTTGAAAACTCCGCAAGGTCACATTACATTGTCTTAAAATCCCTCTTCTTCCCTACCCCTCCCGTTTATTTCAAGGGCTGGCCCAGGAGTCTTCTTACAGTTTTACCACCTGGCTCTTTCTCTCAAGTCCCAGATAAACTGACTCGTTAGCTCCTGAAAGATTAGCCGGGAGCCTCGGCTCCAGAAAGCAGAGGAGAGAGGGAAGCTTGGCAGAGCGGCGGCTCGGTGCCTTCCTGTAACCCCGCCGCCGGGAGGGGGGAGATGCCTGGGAGCTGCAGTCTGACCTGCGCGAGAAGTCGCGCCAGCGCTGGCCGGGACGCCCTAAGCAGTGCCACTGGCCAGGAGCGAGGAGACGGCTGCAAGTTACTAAAATTTGCTGGGTCGGGTACCTGGCTCGCGCTGGTGCTATCGGCGGTGGCTGCCCTGCCGTGACCCCTTACTGCCAAGGGCCCTGCCATTTCAGAGTTGCCTAGTGGTTCAGAAATACCAGGTGTCAAACCAAGAATAGCATGGAAGCAGGTTTTCTTTGGTCCTGGACGGGGATTTGCTTTGCAGGCACAACTACCTTATTTGCCCTAATATGATCTATGGCCTCAATTCTTCTTGGTTTGCCCAGTTACAGCAGTCCCAAACTGAGAGACGGGAACACACATCCTTTCTCCTGGAGACTGGCTGAGAAATTTGTCTCAGTATCCACTCTTGAGAAAGTTCTTACTATTGCCTGAAATTGATGCTTCAACCTAAAGCAAGGTTTAGGAAACTCCCAGTCACACTTACTGGCCCACTTCTGCTTCCTCTTACAATGAGTTCTTCGTATAATATGATTTGTTATTGCCAGTGCCTCCATGTACCACTTTAACAAGCCTAGCCCAGCCCTGCTCCCACACCATTCCTTCCCCTTTTGAAAGCCCAACTTTTGCAAAGACTGCTCAGAAACACCAACCTGCACATAGATTTCTGCTTGTTTGCTTTTAAAGCATTAAATTAAGAAACTTTCCATCAGAGACCCTCCCCTACGTTTCACATTCTGTGCCTTCCCCATGCTAGGTAACCCCAAATCCTCTGAAGTATCTTTGTTTTATATTTATATTTCATTCAAATTATAGTAATAAAAGCAGACAAACCTTTCAAAGGGGACTTTATAGCCTCCTCTTTCATTCTTCAGTTTGCCTAGGATATGAAGGTTGGAGATTATTTCCTGGAGGTTGGAGGTAGGTAGAGCTCAGGGATGGAGTAGCCTCTTGCTATGTGCCTGATAAGGCTGCAGGCTAAGATGACATGGAAGCACGAGTCAGAGGCGACTGTCCCTACTCTGTTAACAACCTCACTTTATATAAAGGCAATTTACATAGAGGAAGGGAACAAGCTGCAAAGTTCAACACTGGGCCATTTATTCCCTCCATTGCAACATCACTAGAAAATTACAGTCATCGGCATCCTGGGTTTATTACACCCCCAGCAAGACACACAAAAATGTAACCTGACTGATTATCATCACAGATCAGTCTAGAGAATCAAAACACATGCTCAGGGTTCATTTTCTCAAAGAAGCTCTGCCGCTGCACTATGCATTCCAGGAAGAACGTGGAATTTCAGTTAGAGGGCTCTAAGTGGAATAGAAAGGAGGCACAACCATATGATTTGTGGTTGAAATAGAAAAGAAATGTCTGATGTGTTCCCTCCTCCCCCTACCCTAACGTTCAGCTGTTGGAGACGAACGGTCTGCAAAACTTATCATTTAACGGAGAGAAGCAAGTTGTTGAGACTGGCTTTTCTTCCAACCGGATACCTTATGGGTGGAGCAGGCGCCCCCTGTTCTGTCCCAGCAACCCACTAAGACTTCCCAACAGGAAGGTGACACACGGCGGGTGTACGGGGCAGGGGGGAGGAAGACGAGGGAACTGTGTGTGACGCGCGCCTATTAACTCGGTACAGGCTTTAGGCTGCCCGGTGGCCGCTATTCGAATGCTTGATCTGCTTCTTCCTTCCCGTCGCCAGCCTCTTTCTTCGGTCTAGATAGTCCACCTACCAGGAGGAATCCGGCTCCTTCCCTCTTATTCTCTGGTGGCGAAGTGGCCAGAGTTGCGTCACAAAACTCGGCTTGTAAATGCAAACTAGAGGGCGATCGCGTTCTCTAAGAAAACCACTCTGGAATGAAGGATTTCCCTCACTTCTCTCCTGAGGTTTAATCAGTTCCAGATAATTTCTCTACAACACCTTGTGCAATCATAGAAAATATAGACGGCTTGATATGAAATAGGCTAATTACCTCCTCACTCCCCCTAGCCAGTCCTCTCACATTCAGGCCTCATACTGGGCAAACTGCAATCAAAACTCTCAAATGGAAATGATTTGTCAGAATGGAAAGTTTGCACTGAAACAAAACATTTTCTAGTGCATATGTATTTTAATACTTCAGAAAATCATTCTAGCTCTTCTACTTTATTTTTGCTTAATGATGGACTGTAAGAACTAAAATCAGAAACTTTTACTAAGACTTGACCCTTTGCATTTAATTTAAAGGCTCAGCAAACAAATTACTGATGTTTCTCAACATATTAAAAGAAATATGTTTCTAAATATTTTTATATAGACTTAACTATATCTGCACTTGGGCTACTTCTTAACGGTGTCAGCTGTGTTAGTCTTCCTTCCCTAGATACAATATTTGATTGGTAACAGAGCAATTGTTTTGTATTGCTCAAAGTGTTATACATTCTAGAACAATCCTGTGCCATTTAGTTTCCCATCCTTATTGATTCATTAGTTGATGTTTATAGAATTCTTTCCCTGTAGCATCACCAAAGAAAGTACATAGGAATGCCAGAAAACCTAGTTATTACTTTACAGAGCAACTAAATGGATCCATTTTGGTTTAAGGTTATCACTAAGTGCCTGTCTTTTTTACGGTATTCGTCAAACATAAAATGATGACAAATGAGTTTATTCAGGATAGCTATCATAGATATGTAACTAGCAATGACAATTAAATAAATGTCTACTTATAGAACACAGGTTCTATAGTGACTGTTACCTTCCATATTCATAATGGTCAAAACCGACATGCATAAAGGAAACGAGAATGTGATACAGTGAGTGACTAAGAGAAGAACACATTATCTAGAATAATAGTGGTAAGAGTTACTTAAACCCACAAAACTACATGGTTTATAGATGCAGGGCGCGTTTTTCTGCCCAAGACAGTGCTTTTGAAAAACAAGACTATACACATAAGAACCCTGAAATAGGGTTCTGTTAAATAATGTACATGTAGCTGTCTAGACTGGAGGCCTTACATTATTTTTCCCTAACAGCATTTTTTTAAACTATTAAGGATATGCAGTTATTGTTATTTTTCTTCTGAGTTGGGCAGATAATAGGCAAAATTCTCAAGGAGCAAAACTTCCTTTCAGGACCAAATTTGTCTTCTTCCTGTACCCCTTTGTCACCTTAGTTGATCCTATGCCTCCCCCACTTCCCACCCACAGCACCAGCACACCATATAGTCCCCCATACTTTGAAATATTGCCTCCCACCCTCCTTCCCACTAATGCCAACTCTCTTAAAGCTTTGCTTTCAGCTAATTGCTACAGATGTTGACCAGACCGACCCTCCTTCTCTCCCTCCCTCCTCTCATTCTTTATTTCTTTATTTCCTTCCTTCCTTCCTTCCTTCCTTCCTTCCTTCCTTCCTTCCTTCCTCCCTCCCTCCCTCCCTCCCTCCCTCCTTCCCTTCTTCTCTCACTGCTGCTTCCCTTTCATTCATTCATGCAAGCATTTAAAAAGCACTTAAGTACAAATACTGAGATCAAGGAACACAAATATGAGTAATCCAGTTATCGAATTCTACAAAGCTGTCATTCTAAGTGGAGACACATACACATAACTTATGATACAACACAATGAGTGTTAAAACAGAAGTCTAAGCAATCGGCCAGAGTAGAAGAGAGGAATTTTCTCCTGGGCAGAAGCAGCAGGCAGGGAATTGTTGAGGAAAGTCTCCACAAAGAAATGATATTTGGGCTGACCCCAAAATGACCAGCTTGTTATAAAAGAGGAAAGTTGTTCTAAGCGGAAGAAAAAGCATGAGTACCAAACTCTAAGATGATGTGCAGCATCCGTGGAATAATTTGGAATTATGGTCCTTACTCAGACCTCACACACAAGCAAAATGCATATTGTCCGGTTGCCACTACTGCTGAAGTAGGAAAACCACACTTTCGAGTAAAATTAAAAAGATCTTAGCTGGCACAATCTGCTTCTCCCTCTCACTGTCCCCCCCCCCCCCAATAAATTTATATCTTAAAAATATATCCATCTGAAGGACTGACAATTGTTAGCCTGCATAGGCACCTTTGTGTCTGGTACAGCTCTAGTCATGGTTGGAATTCATTTATTCATTCGTCAAAGGATTCGTCTAGAATTATGCATCACACACTATGCCAGATGCTGTAGTAAACATGAGCTCGCAGGGTGAAGGGCAGTTGGGGAATTGCTTGTAATAGTAGATCAAGCCCTAGTGTCAAAAGATCTAAAAGCCACCAAGGAAAATTCGTTCACCAAGGCTTTTAAAGAAACAGATTCAATCTGTTTGGAGACTTCATTCAACTATTACTCGTTCTATTAAGAATATTTGCTTTTTTAAAAAATACCCCTATCTCATTAAAAAATGAACAAACTTACATACACAAATGTATAAGGGGGTGTTGGAAGTTGGAATGGGGAAATTTAAGTAGTTGGAAGATGGATGAAAGTTTAGACAAACATCGTTATGTTCTAGCATAGAAACGAATGATATTTCCTAGTCAATCACACCAATCTTCTGTACCCATTCCTTCTAGAAAGTTGGGCCACAGGAAAGTGGGCAGGGCAGGTGGGAACATGGTTTTGTAGTAAATTTTTAAATTTCAATCAAGTGATAAATTAAAGAAGGAGGCCAGTGGTAGCTCTTGACGTGGGAGGAATAGGAATCTAGCTAGCCCCAAACCAATGGGTTTATAATGGGCTGAAAACTCACCTTATCCCTATCTTTGTAATGTTGTCAATGTGTAATGTAGCACAATCCAATAAATAACAAATAAAAATAATGACTGTCAACTAGAATACAATATGAAGGACAAACGATAACACGTATCTGACAGCTTTATATTTAGATTTCAAGATTGGCCTGGAAAATGACATCCAGGGAATTTTTTTACATGATCATGAAAAATGATACAAAAGCAAGTGAAAAATTTTAAAGTCAAAATTCAATATTATCTATGCAACTTTCTAAACCCAAGAGAACTATGGCCTTACTGAAAGCCTTATAATATTACTGACATAGCTTTGGGCATTTATTGTAGGCATTTATTCATTATTAGGCACTTGCATTTTAAAAGACTTTTTTGTTTAATTAAAACAAAATACTTTGTAATAACAAAACTTCCGGTATTATGGCAAGGTATACCAGAGAGCTTTGGGCTGGGGAGTTTCTCCCTTCACTCTGCCCAGAGAGAATCCACATGCCCACTTGTTTCCCTTACTAGTTCTGCAGCACAGCATCCAGACAGCAGCACAGGGCTTGGAATTTCTTTGCAGACTGAATCCTTGGGATACAGATATTAAACTCATAATCTACATGAGGAAAGTATAAAGGGCTGTCTTTCACCCCCACTTTATTTACTAAGTGCCAATAATAAATAAGGAGCCTGGATTTCTCGTAGACAGTCTTGTGCCAAACTAAAGCGAAACCCAAAAGCTTTCATTGTCTCAGTGTAAATCTCTCTCCATTTCTGACCATATAATCTAGTGAGAAGCAGCAGAAATTCAGCCTGCCCCTAAGGACTGTTTCCTGTAAACACTTCCTACAAATTGCAGCAACAAAATAAGACAACGGCAGTAACAGTAACCAGCAGTGGAAAAACCACAGACAGGGCAGGATGGCTGGCAGGAGGTCGGCTGGTGTCATTTTAATGTTGAACAATTTAGGGATTTTTTTTTTAAATTATTATTTCAACCCTGAATATAAGCTGTGTAAATGTTTATCCCACCTCCCACAGCGAGCTCAGGAGTGTCAGTAGCAGGCTGAAGGTATGTGTTAGTAGGCTACAACTAAAGTTTATTACCTGTGAGACATAGACAAAGTATTCTCTAAACCTAATCTCTTACTCTGCATAATGGAGAGACTAGCATTTAATATAAATCGCGAAAGGTAGTTGAAATAGAGAATTAAGTGCTGCACTCAAGTTGGAATCTCACACGGAAAATATGTCTATGTCCCTTAACCCTACCATATACATATCGCCCTACAAACAAAACACATCATACAAAGCAGAGGGCTCCAACAAGTCAAAATAATAATGGCATGTGCCGTGTTTAAAGCGCGAAAATACTATAGGCCACTTAGTCTGCTGGGCCAAGGATAGGCCTTTGTTCTTCAAACTTCCTACTCCTCCTCCCTTGGTCTCCCCACAGACAATGCTTCAGAAGGCACTGTCTCAAAGAACTAAATGATGTGATAACAGAATAAATACTTGTTTCCCAAGTGTTTGAAGTAAAGCTTAAGGTTTGGGCGAAAAGGCAGAGAGGGAGCCAAAACCTAACCCAAAGGAATTCTCAACTGCTCATGGTGGGTGGGAAACAATAGAATGGAAATACTGGCCTACTGAAAGGGCGGAGTCATTGAAAGAGGGTCAGAGAAGGGCAGCTAGCACAGAGGTCTAGGTCTTTCAGCTTATCCTTCAGTTAGGGAAAGAGGAACGAGCTCCAAATGATCATGGCCAATTATTTTTAATCACTTAGACCTTCATCGAGCACTTCTTTGGTGCCAGGTACTGTGTTATTTTTCAAGCTAATGAGGATGCCTAAGACAGGCAGTATTGCTGCATTCGGGAAGGCCTCTATTTATGTTGTTAAGCTGAACAGCGCTTTCCCAAAAGGAAAAGTAAGAACACAGTACAAAGTTCTACTTTTCTGAAGACCCAGTTATGCCTTATTGTCATTAAAATACAGCCTTGGGCATGTTTAGCCATTTAGAAGATTGACTTTTCCAAATGAGGAATGATCTGGAAGTTCTCCTGCAGCTCTAATATTGTACAGTTCTGTGATGTCTGGGAAAAGATAAATCTAAAAGGAACTTCTGGAAGCCCAGAACCACTTCACGTGGCTTCCTGTAATAACGTCCCACACCTAGTTAATCCTTTTGATCCCACCCTGCCTCCCTCACTGTACCATTTAGTGAGGGAGTTTGTGCTCTTAGTTATTTAAATCTCAGCTGCCTCTCTGGACCTTGAGTTCCTTGAACACGGGACAGCACAATTCATGTTTCTTATCTATCCAACATCCTCCAATCATATCTTTCCCCCGACTTCCATTCTTTCCACTCTCCCCTTTGTCCACCATCTTGGTTATCCATTCCTTTAGTGGACCAAGCTTTTATCTGCCTTGGGGACTTTGTACTGTGTTCTCCACCTGAAATGCTTTCCTCTGACACTCAGATGGCTGAATCCCTCTTGCTATGCAGATCTCAGAGTAAGCATCACTTACACAGTGGACCTATAGAACCTAGCTGGCCTTCCTTTGTTACTCACCCTATTTCAATTATCTGCATATTAGTTTATTATCTGACATGTCTCTAGGGTTTATTGTTTGTCTCCCCAAAATAGAAAGTAGTCTCTGTGAAGCGGGGAGAGGATCTATGTTATTTTCTGTAGTATCCCTGGCCCATGGGAGGTGCTTAACAAATGAAATAGTTTACTAATGTTCCTATTATATATTTCTGAACACATAACTGCCTCTCAATAAAATGTAGATTTCTTCCTTTCACCTAATAATTAAGGGTATATTTCCATATAGTCACTTTACAACTCACTATAAAAAGAAAACAAAATCAGAGCAAACTAAAACCCCTCAGGTGTTAGCTTTTTTATTACATATTGCATATTACACTTCTCAGTTGTTTCAGAAAACCAAGGGACTAGATTTTAGGAATGATATACAATGAAGATTTTTAAATCAAGGCTGTTCTTTTGGTCCCAAGGGATCATTAAACAATCATTTTAAAAAACGTTTTTTCAAGAAAACTAAAGTAGTTGGTCTCTTTTTAATAGCATTGAATGAATACTTTGTCAAGTTCAGAGAATCAAACCATTGGAAGGGTGGCCATCAAGGCTTTCATTCACCCAGCTTATTTAAAATGTCAATTTAGCCTTTTTCCAAGGACCACAGGTAATCTTCCAATGAGTCAGAAAATAATATATATTCTTTTATTCTCTCCTCTTAACATTATCTCCCAAATTCTCCTTTGACCCCAATTCTTTGTCTATAAAGACAGAATTTAAAATGAGAAGTCCACTAGGTCCCATAATTCTTTTTTCTGTTTTCAGCTGAAAGTCCTCTGGCCTATTCTGTTGATAACCAACTCAGTTTTGCAGATGAGGAGTGATCATGTTTATAAGGTATTGGCAGCTGACTGAGGAGAACTGCCCTTTCCTTAGCATTTAAAGACAGTGATAACAAGCTACCTTTCCAAGACTGTCAGAATTTAGTCAGGGAGGCAGCCTGGGGCTCTTAAGGTGTCTTCCTAGCACTCTATGATTGCCTGACAAAGTCTGTAAAATTACCTGTACCCTTAGTAGATGATGGTAGAATGTCACAGTGCATTTGCAGATATATAGCAATCAAGGGGGAAACCCTCTTAATTAATGATGCTATATAAATTTGGTTGGTAGAAAAGAATGCTGTCCTAACCGGTATGACTTCTGTCATGTAATCCACTTTCGCCAAGAGCTTCTGAACCTCTTGCCCAGCCTGAGGACACAGGGGATAACATTGCCTCCTCACAGAGGATTTTCTTTTTCCTTTTCTCTTTGCGATCACAAAGTTCTTCTATAACTTTTCTACTATTAGAAAGCCTGAATGAACACTTACTACAAAACCCTTCTACTTTACTTTCCTTTAAAATATCCTTCTCTATGCAGATGAGACCGTGATAACAGGAGCCCTATTGTGCAGTGCCTAGTGTGTAGGTTTAAAGCCATAGCAGAATGACCACTGTTAGGTTGTCAGAAGTGGCAAGAGCTACAGCACACATGCAAGTGCTGCAAATGCTTACCACCAAGTTGGTAACTGCATTTTCATATCTGTGGTTATATAAACATACGTGTGCTTTCCTTGGGGTCTTCCAGAAAAACAGAACAAATATTGTGTGTGGTGTGTATATGTGTGTGGTGGAGGGAGGGAGGGAAGGAGAAAGAGAGAGAGAGAGAGAGAGAGAGAGAGAGAGAGAGAGAGAGAGAGAGAGAGAGAGAGAGAGAAAGAGAGAATGAGAGAGAATGAGAGAGAGAGCGCGCAGACAGACACAGAGAGATATTTTAAGGGCTTGACTCATGCAATTATAGAGACTGTCAAGTCCAAAATCTGCAGGGTGGACCTGAAAGCTAGACACCCAGGAAAGAACCAGTGTTATAGCTCAAATCCAAAGGCTTTCTGCTGGCAGAATTCTTTCTTGCTCAGGGAGGTGAGCTTTTGTTCTACTAAGGTCTTCAACTGATTGGATGAGATCCACCCACATTATAGAAAACAATCTGCTTTACTCAAAGTTGACTTATTAAACATTAATCTCATACAAACAACACCCTCAGAGAAACATCCAGAATAATATTTAACCAAATATCTAGGCACTTTGGCCCAGACAAGTTGATATATGAAATTAATTATCATGAGTCTACCCTTTGACAACTTGGCACACGAATACATCTTATATTTAATCTCCATAGAGACAATAATTAGGTTCAATTTCCACTTAACATGATATAATTATCCTACACATAACCAAAAACATACCTCTTGCCAGAAGAGGATGCAAAATCCTTGTAGGACATTTACTCTTCTCTTTGATATCTTGTAACTTAAATACTATGATGTAAAGTTCATAAATGTTAAAAGACTGTGATATAAAGTCAATACATTTTATATTACATGGCAAGGGGGTAAGAGAGAGAAAAAAACAAAGATGTTTACACAAACACAAACATTCTGTAAATATAGGACATATTTGATGAATAAATCTCTCTGTGGGGCTCACCACAATTTTTTCTACTTATTTCTCAGCTTTTGAATTCTAAGAAAAACATTAAAATCCCTGTTCCTTGGCTTGTGACACATTTTAGTGAGAGATGTTCATTCTAGCTAGTTAATGAGAGTAAATTCATTTCTGTTTTTATTAATATATACTGGATCAGAGCTTCCATGATTAGCTGTCATAGCCTGATTCTCTAAGAGCATCAGACACTTTTGGCAATACTATTTGCTTTTGAATCGTGATTACAAAATCCCTTTAACAGATAAGATTAGTTGTCAGAAAAGAACTGCTTGATGGTTTGGCTAAGAGTTTCAGACATATCAACTTCTGTTATTTTTTAGTGTGTGTTACAATATCAACTTTGTTTCATAATCACCACTTCACAAAAAGATAGAAATGAAATCTGAAAGAATGGAAATAAGCTTTTGTATAAGACCACAAGAAAATTAAAGAGAAAGAAAACAAATATGAACAAAAGATAGATATCATGAATAATGCCTCACTTTCTAAGCTAAATATGGTCACTTTAAAGAAGTTACTATAATGTCGTTTATAATACCTTACCCTCAAAATTGCAAGAAGACAATATCATTAGTATCTACAATGATTCTATTTCACATTCATAAAATGTTGCTTAAAAATCTAAAGCTTTAGAACACAAACATAGATCATCATGATAGCCCTATTTGAAATTCATTTTTCAAATTATGTTGTTTATATACATCTTCATATACCAGCACAAATCCAGTTTGGCAAGTTTTGTTTAACAAGCTTGAATTTACTTTTTAAAAGCAAAAGCATTTTCTTTTAATTCTCTACCCACATTGTAAATACTATACTTTGATGTTCACAAGCTGCTCTTGTAAGCATCCTTGATGGCCCACTGCCTTCTGCCTTTTCCTTTTATAAAACAACCAAAGGGCAGACATAAGTCGGTACAACTGACACAGTTTCTGTCCAAGCTCCATTTACCACTCTCCTCTGCCGCCTTCTTTCTACCTCTTCCTACTTCCCATGTTTTTTCCCCTTCAGATTTTCATTTTCTTTACGATTATTAGTTTTTGTAAGGTTCACAGAGACCTTGTAAGGCTCCTAGGACTGCTATTCTTTTTCCATCTTTTTTCTTAAAACAGTTTCTGAGAATTAGAATTAATATTACAAACATTATATAATGTGTATGTATGCATTATATAATGTATTACATATTACATTATGTTATTAAAATGTTAATATCTTTAAAATGTTAGAATGTACCCTTATATAAAAATGTCAAAGAGGAATAAATAGACATAACTAAATTATTTCCAGGAAGAATAGTAAAAACGTGTCTAACACAGGTAACCTTGTTACAACATGGTACTTCTGCATCTAACATTATTTTCCCCATATGAGCCAATTATTTTTCCTTACAGAGCAATCCTTTCTGATTTTCACAGACAGCTTTCTGATAGTTTGTCTCACAAAGAGACCGGGTGAAGGCATGTGGTCTGCTCATTGTAGACTCATTGCCATTTCTAAAAATAATCCAACCACTACTCACCTTAGCTCTATTGTGTTCATATACTCATATATATGAAGGACAGCTCACAGGCAGCACATTAAATGACCTTTTTCTCTTTGTTTTAAAGTTCGAAACTATTGTATATACACGAAAGTTGGGGGTATTTATTTCAACAGCACCGCCGGCGTCACTTCATGCTTTTCACAGAATTGTGAACAGATTCTATTCGTGTTAAAAGGACCTCAGAAACTATGAACCTCCTTTCAATATTTCTGATAACCATGGAGCTCTCTCTTTAATTTTTCGCTAAAATCGCCTCTACTTCCAAGGCTATCTCTATCATTGTTAACTAGCATCAACTGGTAGAGTTCTTCCTTAGACCGTGTTCAAATATACTGACAAAAGTTTATTAAAGAATAGCGCTTCTATATATTCTAAAGCCAGGCACGATTGTGGTGCTAAGAATATACCGATTAGAAACGAACCTGTTCCTTTCTGCACTGTCCATGGTTTAGTGTATCTATTGTAACAGCTAACAACTGAATGATCACACTAACGGTCAGATGCTATGCTTTAGTGCTTTTTATACAATTTCTCCTTTAATCCTCACAATGACCTTTTATTAAACAAAACAAAACAAAACAAAACAAAAACAAAAACAAAAAACTGTCACTATTCCCTGATACACTCTTAAGACCCAAGGCTTAAAAAGAAGTAAACAGTTGTGTGATACAACATAGCTAGTAATGGCAAAACCAGAATGCAAATCTAGGTTTTTCCAATGCTGAAAGCTCTGCTTTCAACCAGCAAAATAGTCTACCTTCCTATCTGTTCCAAGTGACAGTCCTTCACATATCTGTAGGCAATCATTATTTTAACTTATATTATTAAAATAGTTATTTTAACTATTTTATTCATAATCTGTCCAGTTTATCTGCCTGAGTTTTCAATGGCAAAAATGACCGTCTCCTCCATAGAACCTAGCAGAGTGCTGGACAGAGAGGGATGTAATATATCTCACTCTTGTAAAACACACCCTGCATTTGCCTTAATGTTCTCCCTTTCCCAGCTTCCCGTGCCTGATGGCAAGACTACATACATCTCAGTCTGCATCTCATCCTTTACTTACTGCTCTTTCCCCCAAACAATTGTGCTCATGTTCAAGCTACTCTCATTGCAAAGCTCCATTCACCTTTTTGAAGTTGTAGAAAGAGAACCTGAGGAGTTTCCAGGAAATCCGACTTCATCTCTGTGTCTTAGCTTTTGTATTTCAATAGTTAGTTTTGAGCAAAGCACTTAACATCTTCAAGTATCCTGAGGGTTAACAGCCTTTTTTTTTTTTTTTTTAATCCAAAACCCACAGGGTGTTTGGAAAGGTCAGATAAGATTAGATATGGGAGAATGCTTTGAAAACTCCTGTGTTATGTACTTAAATATCTATAAGAACAGTGCAGCTGAACTATTAATATAAAAATTTCCTCAAAGAGCCAAAATTTTAATCAGTGGAAAAAGCTGATCGTCAATATTTCCGAAGATGGAAAGTTAGGGTTCCCAGAGCTAAACTGTTCATCAAAGTCTATTCCAAGGGCCTCAGCCCGCCTGGAGCTATTTTTTTTCTAAACCCTTTTGTTTACTGTCATTTTACACCTTCACAGAGAAGGGAGTTTCAGAATAAGAATCTTAGAGTTGATTTACTTCAATCAACTCTTATTTTACAAAGGAGTTTGCTGGAGTTTCCCTTCTCTAAATTCGAATTCTGTTCCCAGTCTCTGAGCCTCCCACGTTCATCATCGGCGCCTCTACCCTGCTATGCTCATCTTAGCCCCGCCCCCACCCCCATCCCCCATCCCCCCACCCTCTCCATTCCCTTTCCTAATCCTTCACTCTCTGCCCTGCTCCTGCCTCTCTCTGTGGGCCATTTCATTCCTGGGATAGGCTGTATTTATTATTGATCATTGGCCTAATTGCCTTATTACATGCAATTTTAAAGTTGTAAAATAAAGTCTTTAGATTTTGAAAACAATGTTTATATATGACCAAATAAAATATTTTTGTTAATAAAGGCAAAAATCCAAAAATTTTAAATTTGTTTTTTCTATGATAGACATATAACCTCCTGAAATATAGTCTTATATATTATGTATCTGGTATTTTGGAACACTCTTCTTGGGCAAAAAAACAAAAAGGTGGCAAAGGCTGAATATTTCAGTATGTTTAAAATAATAAAATGCATTAGGACATTTTAACATTAGCTGCAACTAAAATTCACCACGTTTTGAAAATCTATCATATTAGTCTGCTGTAAACTAATAAAACAAGAAAAGATCTATTAAAATACAAGAAAAATGACTTTGCTAAAAGAATGAAGTTGCATGTAATCTATTTTCTTGTATTTTTTAAGTGAGAAATTTTCCTAGTACCATTTTAACCATAATAAAATGTTCTTTAATACTCTGGAAATCCAAGATCTTACGCATAAAACGAATGATTGGGGTAAAATGGGCAGAAGGAAAAACCGTGTGAAAATCTTTTTAAAGAGCCCCGGGGAATCGGAAAAAATCAGCCATTGTGAAACACTGTTGGTTTAGTCTTGAGTAAAACAGCAGCAAAAACAAGTAATTTTGTTCATAACAAAGAGGAAGAGAAAATGGTGAGTCCAACAAAGGCAGAAACAGATTTTGCTCCAACTGCAAAGCTTCAGAAAGCTGAATTCTTAATTTACCTAATCTGAAGGAAAAGGAGGGTGCTTCTCTATGCTGAGCTGAACAGTCTATAGTCATACATTCATGCACTTGGGAGCAGGACCATCACGAAGATCAGATTTGAAAAACTTTGCTGTCAAACATACTTATATGCTATATGAGCATGGCTTAATATCTTTAAACAGAAAGGTTTTGAAATGACATTTTGCTGCTCACTGGAATAAATATCTGTCTATGAATTTGAAACCCTCTAAAACATTGTAATCGTTCAAGTCATGCAAAACTTTGTGGATCTTTGCTTAAAAAGCGATATTTATCTAAATGAGTAGGCAATTTCTAAGGTTCTCTCTAGCTTGAAGATATTATGTCCTGCCATATGTCTATTTTCCAGGAGCTTATCAGTCTTGTGACTGGGAACTGAGACAACAGAAGGTAGAGAATGATGAGCTTTGTGGTTTAGGGAGAAAAAAACAAGCTATAGGTCCAGTGAAGTATGAGATAGTAACAGTAATGACAAAATAAATTGTATTATTCTTTCAACCCATAGTCTGTAAACTCAATCATAGGGAAGGGGGATTTGCTCAGGTTTGTATAATCCTTTCTCCAAGTAAATGGAATTACACAGGGTGAAATCATTTGTCCAAAGTTGCACAGGTAATAAGCATGGAAGTTGGTGGGAAACTCAGGCGGCCTAACCACACAACAGGTGGTAAACTGTTCAGCAGTTCCTGCTTCTTAACCCAAGGCTCACTGGTCAGCTCTGAGGAGAGTCCAGTTGTCTGAAAGAATGTGGTTCAGGAGACTGAGAATGATTGTGGCTACTTGATCTAAGAAGGACATACTTTGAGAGAGGAAGCAACTGTTTTCTAGATATAAATATGAGAGTTCTTTTTTTAAGAAAATGAATCTAGAAATTATGTTTCTTTAGTTAAAAAAATTATATAAATAAGCCCTTCCTCTCCTTATATTAATTAAATGATCTAATTTTATATATTCTCTGAAATACTAAAATATTTCTGTAGTCCATGTGTTTTTAAACTGTGAATCACTTCATTTATATATTTGGTACATAAACTATTTACTGCTCTTGAATAAAAATGAATATATGATTTCAACATCTCCAGAAATTTGGGCTGAATTTTAAAATGTGATGAATCATTAGAAAATATGAAGAAACAATGCATAATTCTAAAAATATAAGAAAAATTATATTTTCTTTTAGGGAAAAAATGTGCACAATAATAATTCTTTCTCTTTAAGTTTTGCTTGAAAGATATCTAGAGATTTTAAACATCTCAAGTGTACAAGTTTGTGTTCTTGTTAAAAGGAGATTTCAAATAAAAGCCCAGGGAGAACATCAAGGTCTTATATTTTCACCCAGCAAAAGGACTGCCAGGTTAGAATCATGGCTCTTGTAAAAGACACCTTATTGTTTAACCAGTTCATTATCTGACTTCCTTTAAGCAAAGAACATTATCTGAATAGCCAATAATAGTACCAAAAAAAATACGCATTCTGAAAGTGTGGGGAAATTCATCCTACCTTGAAATTCTAATTTAAGAGGATGTTGCTAGTCATTACAGAACCAGCAATTAAAAAATGAACGTGTACAAAAACTAATAACTCAGGTTTCAAAGCCTAAAAACAGAAATAATAGAAAAGAGCCTAAACTTGTACAGCCTCTTTGCTCATTGTCAGAAAACTGCTGGGAATGCGTAAGAAAGTGAAGTCCAATAAAAAAAAGTATGAATGGTAGGATCACGGGTGATCCATTTTCTACTTTTCTCTATTTTCCATTTCATTCCTATGATGAATGAACATTGTTACTTTTATATTATATTAAAAAAAACTTTTTAAAAATTACTTTTGTTTCTTTAGCTATCAATGTCTGCATATGGCAATTGAGTAGGCCAGTCTTGTCCGCTGGTAGTAATGCAAAAAGATAGCAAGTATGAAAAACCTCAATAATTCTTTATTAAAAAAATCACAAAATAATATTTAATTTAAATTGTATTTCTATCAAGTAAAGTGGACTAGTTATCTCTAATATTTAACTCTCCTTAAGCTATGTATTAAGAGACTATATATCAGATTTAAAAAGTAAAGTACTCTGATGATGGCTGGCTTCGAATGAAAATATTCCATCCACTAAAACATATTTTCCATGGGAAATGATGGAATCATTTTT
This sequence comes from Rousettus aegyptiacus, assembly GCF_014176215.1. NCBI lineage: Eukaryota > Metazoa > Chordata > Mammalia > Chiroptera > Pteropodidae > Rousettus > Rousettus aegyptiacus. The sequence goes on from NW_023416284.1 coordinate 162,622,820, forward strand.
ATCACAATTATTTCAGGAATTGGTAAAGGTTATCATAATCAAATTCATATTGCAACTAGAATATTGCTTTTGTAAAAAATCCATTTACAGGCTCATAAATTTGCACGTTGTGGAAAGTTGATTGTGGAGTAGCTTTAGCTAGGGTTTATCCTTGACACATGGAAGGCATTTAGAAAGTTTTAGTGAGAGTGCTGATTCGCTGAAGAAGAAAGGGCACACAAGAAAGGGCGATGTAGAAACCACAGCAGAAACAACTGCATCCCTCAGATTCAAATTCTAAGAAAACTACTAATATACTAGAAGAATATTTAACTTTCTAAACATCTAAAAGAACATAGATTCTAGTCTAGATACATTATAGTCAAATTGATAAAAACCAAAGATTAAGAAAAATTAAAGCAGCTAGTGAAAAAAAAACATATTACATTCAGGGTAACAATAATTACACAAGCACTGACTTCTTCTTAAACACTGTAGAGGCCAGAAGACATGGACCGACATCTTTAAATTGATGAAAGAAAGATAATGACATTCACTCAGAATTCCATATCTAGAAAAAATATCCTTTAAGAATGAAATGAAGATATTTTGATTCACGAAGCCATATCATGAAGATAAAAAAGAACCAAGCAATACCATTCTCAGAGAATCATTGAATTATAAGAAATGCTCACAAAGAAATGCTAAAAGAAATGATCCCTGAGGGAAATTTGAATCTTTAAAAAAAACTGAAGAACATCATAAATGGTAAACATCAGGGTAAATATTAAAGATGTTTTCTTTGGAATACACTGTACTGCAGGCTTTATTTCATATGTAGAAGTAACATTTTTGACAATGATAATGTAAAAGAAGGGAGGAAAGTGGGGAAAATGGAACTATACTGTTTCAAGATTTTGACAATGGTCTGTGAAAAAGTAAAAGTTATTTATTGTGATTCCTAGAGCCACCACTATGTCAATAAATAAATTAATATTGAATTCGAAAGAATACTCAAATAATCCTAGAGAAGTCAGGAAAGGAAGAATAGGCAAACTAAGAAGAGAAGGGGCATGAGGATAATAAATAGCAAGATGGTACAGTTTTATCTAATCAAGTCAACAATTACATTAAGTATAAGTGGTCTAAACATTTCAAATAAAAAAATAGAGATTTTTGGATAGGATTAAAAGAAAACCTAACTATATGAAGTCTGTAAGAGAAGCACTTTAACTATAAGACACAGATAGGTCGAAGGTAAATGGATAAAAAAGATATACCATGTGAAGAATAGGCATAAGAAGGCTGACTTGGTTATATTAATATCAGAAAAAATAAACCTCAAAGATTTGTACCAAGATAAAGTGAGACATTTTGTAATGATAAAATGATTAATTAATCAGGAAAGTCATAACAATTATAAAGCGTATGTGCTTAATATCAGAGCTTCACAATATTTTCAGAAAAAGCTGACTGCATTAAAAGAAGCAGAGGATAATTCCACCACCATAGGTGGAGACTATAATAGTCCTGTCTCAGTAATTTATTGAACCACCAGCCCCTCCCTCACCAAAAAAGTCACTACACATAGACCTTGGTCTAGAAAGATCTTCATTAGATAAGTGCAGGAGGGACACTATGTCTTTGTAGCCTCATTGATGACAAAAATAATTAAAAAAAAATTTTTAAATAAGCGCATCTGAGATATTCCTGTTCATATTTCTCTACATGTTTTGCATTAATTTTTCTTATAACATAATTTTTCCAGCTCCAAAAATTACCCGAGCATCATTTTCTGGACCTGTCCTGTACAGATTCCCCTCCCATTCCATTCTCATTATATACCTTTGAGAAGCATTTATTTTTTAAATTGTAATGTTTTGTTCAACATAGCTTTTTCACAGTAAATGTGCAGTAGCTCTTTATAGCAGTCTTAATTTGTGGATGGCTTGTTTATTTTGTGGTTGTTCTACTAATGGTCCAAAATGACATAAATAGGCCGATTCACTTTCATGTTTCTTCATCTTTCTTCAAAAGACATAAAACAAGACAGAACAATTTTTTTTGACAGATGAAATTGATAATAAGTTTAGACCATAAGCCTGGTCTTTGAAAAAAAAAAAAGCATCAGAAAGGTTTTTACTTCCCTTCCGAACCCCTCCAACTTCTGCTAATCTCTGACTTTTTTTATGAAGGTATAGTCTCTGACTTTTTTTATGAAGAAAAGATTAAAGCACAAATTTAGCTCACGCTGCTTCGCAGAAGAGAGCCTCTTTTTCCTATGAAGTGAGATGGAGAACTGGACACACAGGGTCTCCATCCCACTCCCAGGCCTAGTATTTTCTGGTTGTAAGTTTTAAATATGTCAGCTAACTTATCTCACCTTTTGATCTAATCTCTCACACAGAGAGGAGAACCCCCCTTCCTCTCTCACAGGATTGCCACAGACACTAAATTAGAGTTTTGTGAATCCACTTTGTAAAACCATGAGGCTTAGTACAAATATTAGGTGTCATCACTGGTTCTCTGTTTAATTAGAAAAAGTGAAAGCTCTAGTAGCACTCTCTTAATTATTTTAGCTCCTTTCGCTTAATCTTCCCTTTTTAATTCCAACGTCTTTACTTGGTGCAAATAGGCCTCATGGCTCAATGTGTTTGAAAAAGAACAAAAAAAAATACCTTCTTTCTCCTATGAGAACATACCCTACCCTTTGCTGAGTGCAATTTATGTAACTGGAAGCATATTTTCAGATCCTAGGAAGTGGCATTCTTTTGATTCTGATTAGATTTATACACCTGGATCGATAGAATAAGTCATATCTGCCCTCCACGAAGCATTCTGAAGTATGACTCACCTTAGCTTTTTTAATCTCTTCCTTCCCCTGGAAGAAAAACTGGGACCAATGTATTTGTCTTCCTTATCATGTCCCTCTGTCACCCACTCCAGAAAATAGACTCATTTCTCTGTCTCACCCAACTCTTTAATATACTTCAAAAACCAGAAATCTGTACCTGATAGTATATTTGCTTTAGCTACTGAAAAAGAAGATACATAGCTGCTGAAAAGAAGATATGAATTATTTTAAAAAAATGATTTTGAAGTATATTTAAGGGCTGGACTAGGTATAAACAAACAAAACCAAAAATTTGCCCTACACCTTGTCTTGGTGTAGGATTTTACTACAGAATGCTTTCTGTATATCATAGGGCAAGAGTGTATTTTTCCAATAAATACCTGAATCATCATTAGTCCAGAAGGTTCTTGGATCAGGCTTGGTCAGGATGTTGGCATGATTACATGGCTCTTTCACCTTGAAAATATAAGGAGAAAAGAGGTAATGTGAAAACGACTTTACCACTTCAGCTGTTTCAGGATTACAGTTCATTAGGTAAGATTTTAAGGATGACATTAGCACATTATGGCACCTCTGTTCCCTGATAAAGGTGACAAATCATTCTAGTTTGTTTGGGAGTGAAGCGTTTCCCAAGATATAGGACTTTGAGTCCTGGGCAAGCCCAAATGGTTGGTCACCCCAAGCCCAGCACAGATTCACTGCCAGGGCTCATAGCTGGGTGAGCACACAGAGGTGGAGTTCAGGCCCCAATGGCAACCTCACCTCCTGCTTTTTGCAGTATATGAACTGCACAGCTATATGCAGAAGCCCTGGATAATTAGCAAACTTATTTGTATAAGAACATTCATCACATAAAAAAGCATTTTGGATTTCTACCTAACAAATAGTACTTTTAGTGTGTGTGTATAATGCTTGGAAAAATACATGTAAAAGAAGAGCTACTTTTAATCAGTAGCACAGTAGCATTTTAAAATGAATTCTTATTTTATAGCCATATAAGAATCTATATTTTTAAATAGTAGCACATGCATATATGCAATGTGTATCATTCATTCAACCTAAAGGCTCTGCCTAGTACACATCTAACTAATAGATTCCTTATAATAGTTCCAGAGAAGAGCAATAATTTTTTCTTTTTTTTAACTTTATACTATTGTGATGTGTGGTTTTCAAACACATTTTCAATTGGGGAAATATAAACCTTAGGGTTAAAAAAGGCCTTCCATTTAAATATGCTTCATAGTGTGGTAATTTGATTATGGTGAAGTCTCTAGTATTTACTATTTCATAGATAAATTCCTTCCATTGTAATGAAGTACTCAAAAATGTCACAAACTAAATTGTTTAGTTCCAATGACATTTTCTTTCCATAGCAAGTCCTATTGATGAAGGAAGCGGTGCTTCGATTTACAATCTGGCACAAACTCTCTTGTTGTGAACTAGTATGAAAGAATGTGTGGAAATCAGTTATTTGCACCCTCATTGTTCACTACAACATTATTCACAATAGCCAAGATGAAAAAACAACCTAAATGTCCATGGACAGATGACTGGATAAAAAAAAATATGGCTTATATATATAATGAAATATTATTCTACTTTAAAAAAAGAAGAAAATCCTGCCATGTACATCAACATGGATGAACCTTTGAGAATTATGCTAAGTGAAATAAGCTAGACACAAAAGGACAGATACTGCATGATACTACTTAGAAGAGGTATCTGAAGTCAAACGCATAGAAGCAGGGTCTGTAAGAGGAGGAAATGGGAAGCTGCTGTTCAGTAAGTATAAGGCTTCAGTCATGCAAGATGATTAAGTTCTGAGACCTGCCGATCCACACTGTGCCTGTAATTAACATTACTCTATTTATACACTTAAAAATTTGTTAAGATGATAAATTTCATGTGAAGTGTTCTTACCACAATTAAAATCTTATGTCAGATAAGATAAAGGTAGATAAAATATTTCATACGTAAATATGTAAGTGGTATACATTTTATTGGTGGAATTTCCTGGTAATGTAATAGGTTTTTATCTTATAGTAAACATGATTTTAGTAGTAAAACTATGGTAAAAAAAAATACATTAAAATGTAAATCTCAAGGGAAAACAACAACAACAATATGTGGACCAGCACTACTCTGCAGATGACATTTTGAACAGCTCTGTGAAATATCTCTCAAACCCCACTAGGTAGCCTCAGGCTATATTCCTTCATAGGATTTGTCAATTACACTAAAGGATTGCTCCAATTGTTGGAAAGCTCTTTGTAAATTGAACTGCAATCTGGATCCTTAAAACTCTCCTCACTGAGTCTAGCCCGCTCTTAGGTTATATAAAATAGATCTATTCTCTTTCATAAAATATCTCTAATATTTGAAAGTAGCTACTATGTGTTACCTTAGCCTACCATTCATAGGTTAGCCGTCCTTCTTCCCTTCCATTCTTCCTTATGAAGTGGTGTTAAGTCTTTTTGCTGAGATCATTCTGCCCCAGAAATCATCCTCTCTGGCATGTGAGCTAATCCATTGGGAGCAACCAAGGCCAGGGCCTGGGCCCAGGCCAAATAATAGCCACTAAAATAAGGAATTGGTTTTGAGATGGCTTTTGGAAAGGACTATAAACATTATTTCCAGATGTGAGTAATTAAAATGTTTCCAAGAACCTATAAATAATTCTCTATTATTTAGCCGCTTTCTTATGCTTCTTATTCTAAAAAGTCCTAATTGATTTTATAACTATAGATGCATTTGGGAAAATTGCTGTGTATGAGCATTCTTTCTGCATTAAGCTCTAATTACCTTGTGTCTTTGTGGTGTTTGCGTCAAACAAATATCATTCCTCCAAATCTCATTTACTTATGAATGATTCTTTATCACTATTTGTTGGAAAAATCTTCTATTGAAGCTGTTCCTGTTAAGTTCAGGGCCATCAAAAATTTCTTCTCGCTCTTCATGTTCTTATCGTGCAATAGAACATATGATTCTTCATGATCCCCAAGCATCAAAGTACACACAGCAAATTATAGAATGCACACAGTTTATTTTCAGCATGAGTTTATATGTATTCATTAATAACTATATATTCTGCAACAATTTGTAAGCAAATTGACTACTGACTTCTGTAGTGTTAGGTGCTTCATAGAAGTGAGAAAATTTGTTATGAGATTTCAATCCTGCTGAGTCTTCGCAAGATACCTGCGGCTGAAGAAGAGGCCCGTACTTAGAGTATGACCCCTGGCTGAATCCACAATGAGGTCCTTGGTTTTTTTTTTTTCTTTCCCTGGGAAAGGAATATGCACCTTGTACTTGTGATTGAAGAGAGGTGAAAAGGTGATGATATAACAAGAACAGCAGAACATTAGGGACTTTTTAAACATTTTATTATGGAAAATTTCACGTATACATAAAAGTAAACAGTATAATAAACCCCTGTGTACCTATTATCCGGTTTTAATGATTATTAACATTTTGCCAGTCTTATTTCATCTATCCTCCTTTTTTAGGGTGCAATATTTTAAAGCAAATTGCAAACATCATGACATTTTATCTATAATTTCTTTAGAATGTGTTTCTAACTGATGACTTTTTTTATATAACCATCATGCCATTATCGCAACTGAGAACTTTAACGATAATTAGATTTATTAAAGTTTAATGAGGGTTATTAAAGTTTATTTAATAAATGATAGCATGCACAGTCTGAAAAACAATGAATACTTGCGCTATTTTGCATATAGAGCAATTTGGAAATGATGATTAAAAAAGAAATCCTTTAAAATTATAAGCTCTATGAAGTCAATGGAAATTCTCTCCTATTTAAATCCTTATAGTTTTTTTGGGGGGGGGGAAGGAGGGAGAGTCATCATAAAAAATTATTTTTCTAATAAAAGTGATATTGTCTTTCAACTTATTTTCAGTGCATCCCTGGAGGGAAAGAAAAGAGAATTTTCTTGCCTGATAGAATTAAAAATTGTGAAGGTTAAGGGAGGAGGAACGTCGTTGCCCAGTACTTAATCTGTATAGTTTCAAAATCTAAAAGTGCTTTTATAAATTACGATAACATTAGGACAATAGAAAGATAGGGGCATTTAAATGAGGATAGGACTTGAATATTAGAGGATAGGGTTCATGAGAATATCACATTTAGGGAGATGCCAGATGTTCAGAAATTTTGGACAAGCTCTGAGGAATGAACCTGGAAATACATCATTAAATTTCCACTGACATGAGCAAATAGCCTGTCTTAATTCCATAAAGTGTCTCCAATTAATGGCAAGTTGGAATATTGGTAGAATTGCTAGAAAGAAAAAAGTTGTGGTCATCTTTCTCTATGCCCTCTCATCCTGATTTAAAAAATGTCGGTTCAAAACGAATAAATATAGATGCATATATTAATAATTTAAAAATCACCTGTGATGATGATATAGGAAAAATAAATGAGAACTTATAGATTTCTCCTTGATTTATTTTTCACTTATTCATAATAATTTATATATGATTTTACATAAATCGTTTTAGCAGTATATGATAAAGTCATTAGCTTTTCCTAAAACACAAACAGAAATTCTCAAAATGTCTGTCTCTTATCACCCAAGGAAGTTGGTTCTCCCCCATCTCAGTTTATCTGATGTTCAAAAGTAAGAACACTTTATATCTAGGGAAATAAAATTTTGCTTCTCTTACTCTTTAAGTGAGGCTTTAAAAACAGTCCCTTGGACACTATTACAGAATGTAAAGCCACCTTGCAAATACTAATTTTGAATTCTGTTTTGAGTACCCAGGTGGAAGAAAAGTCTTCCTTGATTATTTCTCTTAGATGGGTTTATCACATCCAACAAATAGTTATAGAGTATTTGTTACAAGTAAGGTCAGCTGCCCTGGTTGTTACAAGGACATAAAGGAAACTTGTTGATCATGAAGACTTTATATTCTGATATGGGAGCAGGACACAGACAGCCACAAAGTGATGTGAAACCTGATATTAAGTACTTCTAAGCCCAGTGTGAAGACTGTACTATAGCTATTACATTTTGTCATTATTTAAAGAAGGAAACAATACTTTGGGCAAAGTTGTCAAGCAAGAAGGGAGGACCTGAACAGGTTTTTAAAACACTGACATTGTTTGGCTTGTTGGGCAGGCAGCAGAAACATACCGAGGTGGGCGGGACAATACCAACAAAGGCGTGGAGGCAGAACTTAATGAGGTGTGTTTAGGCAACTGCTGACTGCGTGATTTCCTGGGAATAGAAAGCTCATGGGAGAAGTGACTGGAAACTGGGTAGAAGCCAGATGGTGAAAGGTTTTGAACTTCCATATGTCCTTTACTTTGAAGAAACTCAAGGGCCTTTGCCATTTGTACGAAAGACCAGAGTCAGAAAACACCAAAGCTGAGGAGATTGGGAGGCTGCTATACCATAAAAGGAAAGTTGATGAGAGCATGATGAACCTGGGGACTATGAAAATGCAAAGAGAGGCATGGTGTGAAGGGCAGCTGAAATGATTTGATAAAATTTGACAAATGACTGCTAGGTGGAGGGCCAGGGGAGGGAGGGAGCAATTGGGGGGGATCATTTTATGAACTATATATATGTCTAACTAATGTACTATATACTTTAAACTAATATAAATAAATAAATTAAAAAAAATTGATGACCGAAAATGAAGGAATGTGAAAGAACACACAAATTTCAGAGCTTTGGAATTTGGTGACTAGGAGGATGGTCAAATGCTGTCACAACTATCCACAGTCTCTGGCAGCTAAAGGAATCACACTGTGTCATGGTTAAGCTAGCATGGCTGGCCTCTCTTGTGCATATAGGCCCTTTTTCAAATGCTGGGTCTGCTGTCCTCCTGGGAGCACTTACTGCATCTCTGACCTACCTAGACCATTTCCCTTTTGGGTGCTTAGTGGTGAGGTTTCACTCACGTGGTCATGGGCAGGTGGGGTTCTCCAGACTTCCTCTGGGCTACAGTCTTCCACTTGCACGTGACAGGATGAGAATCCATCCACATGATTTCGCTACAGCGAACATCCCACAGTTTGTGTATCTGATATCACTAACTTCACCCTCGTAAAGATGACAGTTTGGACAAGCACAGCAGGAGTCTGATAAAGAAGTTGCTGAAAGAATCTCATCCTTGGTCACAGGTCTTATGTTTTGGTCCATGCAAGCTAATGATTTATCCTCATTCATTTGCTTAACATCAATTGCATCCATATAACATGGAGCATAGGGGCCATTCCTGGCCCCTGAAAAGACTGTGATCTCAAGAAACTAAACAAATGTTCTTCCTTTTGTGGCTTTGTTTTATTTGCATTCTTGTTTGTTTTTGGTATTTTTTACTTTGTCACTTATGACTGTAAATTACTAAGGCAATTTGCCACTCGGCCTACTTTACTTATTTGTGTTTCCTGCCTGGCCCAGCAAATATTTTAGTTTTAACCTCTGGTCTACATAAAGTTAGGATAACCAGGTTAAAGCTTTATTAAATTAGGTGTTTTCTATATTTTATACCAATAGTACAATTCAGAGCATCAGTAATTTGGGGGAGCTGGAAACGATCTTTTTTCATCTCCCTGTTTGCCTTATGGATGAGGAAACCAAATATTAGAAGATAATGTAGCTTAAGTTAGTAACTGATTGAAGGCTGGAGTCCAAGTTCAACTTAGATTTCAAGATGTCAGTTGAAAAACTAGTATTAAAACTTGGATTTATCCTCAATTTTGGAATTAATTCAGTTATACATTTCAGTCAATAAATCTTTGTGGATAACTTACTGTATATTAGGCACAGTACTAGAAGCCACAGGCATAGATGGGAACCAGATGGACCTGTCCCTGGCCTCATAAAATTTATTTCTAATGCTGGTGGTTGAGATGAGTGCTATGGAAGAAATAAATAGAATGACATGAGTGAGGAGTGAGGTGATATGTGGTCATTTTAGATTCTTTAAGAGAGTCCATCTTCTTCCATATTTTTTCAATAATATCACCAGAATCAATGATCACACATCTGCATTTGTAAGTTAAAACACAAAGCTCACTAGGCACACAGAGTAGGTTTGACTGGAATTTAGGTTAAAACTTTATATATTCTATACCAAAGCATATAATTAAACTCTTAAAAATTATTTTGTGACACAGTGGTTTTGATTGTGTTCATCTCAGAAAAGGAAATCGATATGTGTTTATTGATTACATCTTTGTTTTGGTAGAACTCAAAAGATTAAAGTTGCCAAAGTCAATATGTCACAGAATAATAGTATTTTGTGGGATTTAACAGATGACTTAGTTCAGACTCCTTGTTTAACAAGTGAGAAAACAAATTTTGAAAGAGGCAAAATGGCTTACGGAAGCTCACACAGAGAGTAAAAAATTATTCATGTTGTTTATACTATATCCTCTGTGATTAAAAGATGGTCCCTTACATTTTAATGCAAAGTTGATAAAAATAATTATATATAGCTCCTTAGAGCATGGCTTTGGAGTCAGACAGAGCTGGAATAAAACATGGCAGGCCCACACTTGTATGTGGCCCAGGCAAGTTATACAGCAACCTTGTTTAGTCTTTGCTTCCTTGTTGGAAAAATTGGCAAAGTTAAAGTTAGCATTGGGGTTAGCTCCCCCAGGGTTCAAAATTGGTAGGATTTATTATTATCTATGGTCATATAATCAAACATGTTAACAGTATAATAACTTAAAATGGAGGCTGGAAGAGATAGAATCTTTTAATAGGAAAAGTTCACTCTGTTGATAAATTATCTATTGCAAATAATATTGACAAAAGTAAAAAGACTTCTTTCCAAGCATTGTGCTTGTTGAGCATGCAAGCTGCAACTTTCTTTGCTCAGATATCTGTATCACTCATCTTTTTCAGATATCTGCTCAATAGTCACCTCAGTGAAACTTCTGATACTATGAAATGCAAACTTCTTTCCCCCTTCCTGCTTGATATTTCTCCATTGCACTTAACACCTCCTCATGTATAATTATCTTATTCAATTTTATGCTCTTTTGTAAATTTCATGAGTCCTAAAAGGGTGCTTGGCACATAGTAGGCATTCAATAAACATTAGCTGAATTATTGAATTATTACTCCTTAAAAAGTTAAAAATGAAGACTACGAATCCCACCCGATTTAAGCTATTAGAACTAAAAGAAGATAGTTGTATGATAAAATGATGTGGTTTAACATGTCTTCTTATTTCTAGTGTTTTAACCATCCTGAATTCTTGATGTTAGGATGTTGAAGTGATTTAGGGTGAGATTCCTTTAGATTAGTTGATGCCTTCATAAATGATTAGGAGTGTAAGTAGCTAATCCCAACCAAGCAGTAAGGCTGGGACCTGGCCTGCTGTTAAGCTCCTAACATTGCCATTCAGTCCCTTTTTGTTTGTTTGTTCGTTTGTTTTGCATAAAGACGTGGAAAGTAGTTTAGGCTATACTCTGGTACTAAATATATTCAGCAGAAAAAAATTATGAATGATTGACCATTTTCATCTTTCAGGCTATCTATTATCTGTGACTATAAGCCAATATGTGGCTCAGAAAAAATAATTTTTCAAACCATTCGCATAGATTCAGCCTCAATTAAATAAATCATTTGGATTTATCCATGACTAGTTCACTTTTAGATCCCCTCCCCTCGCCCCCATCTAAGATATATTGCTTTTCAGTGGTTCTCAATCATTGCTACATATTACAATGAGGAACTTAAAAAAATAAATACCAGTGCCAGGAGAAGGAAGAGAGGGGAGTATCAGTATATTTTAGGCTCCCGGGGGGATCTCTTGCTTAAACCAACTCCTGCCAAACAGAAGCAATATGGATTAAGTGGTATTTATCCACTGGGTACAAGGAAAAAACTAAGTATGACTATTTCAGGGTCACTGTACCGCATAAGGACAATATAAAAAGTGATTCCCAGACCTAAGTTAGATGATCAAGAAATGTCCTCACCTAGGCTTTATGAGGAAAAAAGTAACATTGAAATATTTCTCTTTCTAAGTGACAATATATTCCTTAGTTTTTTTTTTGTTTGTTTGTTTTTTTTTTTTGCTTGAGCTTACCTCCAAAAAAAGTATTTGACAAGAGAAGAAAAAAATAGAAATTTGAATCAGATTTTATGTGAGATTCTGGGAGAAATGTTCTTACAGCTTTCCTATACAGAAGCTATGTCAGCTTCAAGGCCAATGTGATTATAATTTGCACTGTGCTATAATTCTTGATGTTCAATTTTCTTTTAATAAAAATGTCCTACAGTCAATCTTCCAATAACATTTTAGCTATAGAGTCTAAATTGTCAAGAGCAATTGCCAACAAATGCATGGTTTCTTTTTTCTTCTGTGAATGCAACTAGACATCTTCGTTTAATACCTGCTGTTTTTCTCATGTACTAGGCTGACTGTACAGTATTTAATGGTCTACAGGTCTAAAAATATTTCTTATATGCCTTGGCTTGCACAAAGTGCTTCTGCAAAACCAGTTAATAATCTGGCCATCCCAAGAGCCCAGAATATTGAGTTAATTTTTTACAGAGGTTCCCAGATGTGCTAAAAGGCTCACTCATAGAAGATCTGGCCAACATTTTTTTTGGATTTTGTTTGACCTTTCTTGTGTATGATATGGAACACATGTTGAAAACAATACCTGACCATTATGAAATATATTTTTTTTGCATAAGCAAAAACAACACGAATACATCTTTTACGAAGTTTTGAATGGCAGAGATGGAAGGTTTTCATTGCGAAACTCTGTTAGCATTTAGCCAAGTTAATCATACGTCTCGACAATGATTCTTTATCCAACATCTCCTTGGTATTCAGCGGGTAGGTCATTAGACCCATGGAGAAATAAGTGGGAGAATGTCCAGGGAATAAAAAAATCTACATAACATGTGGAGAAGTGGATAGTTTTACTAAGTACTGAATTTCAACTTTAAGAGGCACAGGTTCTGATCCCAGCCAGGTCACTTGAGCTCTTAACTTCTGGGAAGTAAGCAGCATAACAATGCAAGTCTGTGAGTGTTCCGAGAAGATCCACATTAGTTTTTTTCCCTTTGCAGGTATTTTCCATATGCGATTTTACTTTTACCTTTTCTTTCTGTCTATATTTTCTTTTCTGTTTATTTTTCAGTAGGTTCTAGGAAACCCTTACATGAATTGAGTTTGTATTTTTCATTTCTTATAGAGATCTTACAATATTTATGAAATATAATTGTGGATCCAGAGGTCAGTCAAAGGTTGCAAAGACATTCTAGATATTTAAAGGCAAGAGACTGCTACTAAGGAACAAATGATGATATTTTTAGTGGAAGTAAATGCCACTGCAATCTGGTGTTAAAGATTTCCCTAGACCTACAATAGCAAGCATTTCAAGTCACACTAAATTTCAGCATAATAATTACTGATAATATTTTTATGGTGTGTTGATGGTGGGCCAGGCACATTTATTATATCATTATTCAGTTAATCCTGACAACAATCTCTGGGCATTTTTCTTGTCTCTTTTTTGGGGGAGAAAAGGAAGTACAGACAAGTTAACCTTTACAACTTATGCGTTAAGTGACATCATCAAAATGGGAGACTAGGCATCTTCAAACTTCTGTCCCCAGATGGAAACATTGAAAAGAAAGCAGAATTGGTCAGAACCTAATTTATTAAAACTCTGGAGAACAGTTGAAAGTTTACGGCAACTAAAGGAAGACCGAATCAAAAAAATATGGAAGCGAGGGGGAACCTAAAAATGGTAAGAAACTTTTGTGTTGCTCTTATTTGCCCTCACCCTGCTCTCTCCCCAGCTCAGTGGCAGTCTTTAAGAGTCAGGTAGCCCTTATTCCTGCCATTCTCAGTCCCTGCTTCCTGGTTCTGGAATATATGTCTCTTTGAACCTGTCTGGGAGCTACCTACCAAAGCACTGACGTAAGCCGCTTATCACTCAGCCAGGCCAGAAAAGCAGTGAACATTTCTGGAAAACTTGTAAGGTGATAAAGTATAGCCTTCCAGGGTAAAAGATTATGCCTAACACCAAGGAGGAAAAGCATGCTGTTCAATGGGCTTCATGTTTACTAAGTCACTTTATGCTCGTAACATCCCTATGAGGAACGTGTTGTTATCATTATTCCCATTTTACACACGAGGAAGCTGAGGTAACTCGGAAAAGGTAAACGCAACTAGCAAGCCCAGGCTTTGTTTTCATGCCATGGTACTTCCAATTATGTACATATTTAAAGTCAAAGGACTTAGGTTAGAACTATTATACATGAGTATATTAATAAAATCTTACTTGAAAATTTTATTTGAAATTTACTCTTTTAACCTTTACTTATTTCTGCCTTTAGAGTTTATTTAATCTGTTTCAAAGAGAAGAACAAATGGAATTCATTCTCGATAGCTTCAGTGCTCACTTTCCCCCCAGATAGCATAAAATATATTTCTGTTTTGAGTATTAGTTTGTTATGGAAAAATAAAGATGATAAAATAGGATACCTTTCACAAAGTAGCGGTTAAAAGTTCACTAGGGACAAATCTTTATTTCTAAGAAATGGAAGTGTAAAAGGGGAGAGAGTAGAAAAAATACAAAAACCATATACTTTCTGAATAAAAATGAAGTCTTTCTATTGCTTATTATTTATAATTTAGATATTCCTAGACTGTAAATTCTGTGGAAGAAGGGGTTGTGTCTTGAATTTCTCACCAGTTAATTTTCAGTGTCTTAGCATAGCACTATACTAGCATTGATCGTAGTCATCGATCAATAGGAACTGGTCAAACGAATGAATGAAAACTCATGGTTTTACTTTTATCTACATATCTTGTTATTCAGTTTTGCTCAAAACCAGAAGGTATTCCAAGTAAACAGTTGCAAGTGATTGCTTATGTTACTTTATTTTCAATGTATCCCAACATCTCCCCTGGAGAGTTCCAAATACTGTTTACAAAGAGAATGAAAATTCAGTCCTTATACCTGCTTTGGTATTTGCTACAAATCACTGGGGCTGCAGAAGAGAGGTACTAGGGGGTAGATTTATAGTAAGGCTTTGTCTCATGCACACTGTGCATTTAAGTTACTGTAGCTTGGTCCCCAAATCCCCCTTATTCTTTCTATGGAGTATTTTAACCTAACAAGAGTAAGTCTAAAGCATTCAAGTATATAGAGAAAAATGAATCTGAACAGTCTATTAACACCTGCTAAAGTCACTCCATCCTGTTACATTTGCTCTATAACCATACAAAAGTGCCAGTTTCATTTATATTTGTCACATAGGCTTAATTTCTTAAAAGAAATGAAAGAATATCTTTCCTGAACATTCATAGAAGTGATCCATTTTTTAAAACCAAATTGATTACTGAGGGAAAAATTCCTGATTATCTCATGAAGTACCTGGAGAAAAGGAAGATCTGTCCCCAGGCCCACAACTGAATAATCACCAAGTTTCTCGTGGGTTCTTCCAGAACATGCTCGTTCATATATACACAGATGTATATCTGCAATGATTTCTTCTGTGTGTGTGTGTGTGTGTGTGTGTGTGTGTGTGTATGCATATACACTTTTGGGCTTTATTCTATGCAGAGAATAACAAGAATGAAGCCTCTGTTTTAGGCATAGGGAATTGGGTGATAAAAAAAGAAAACGGCTTGTTTAGAATCTTTGTCATTTCTTTTTTGAACTCAACACTTCTTTTATCAGTACCTTGTTTCCAAATTAAAGTCACTAAAAATTCTAATGCAAAATAACTAGTTCAGGGCATAGGAGTTTGTTGTGATAATTAACAGGACTTGACCTTGCAATTTAGCTGCTGAGTAAGGCTGGAAGATTAGCAGCTCAGGATACTACACAACAGTTTATGTAGTAACTCCCTAAAGTGAGATAGATTTTAACTCTTAATACTATGGAAAAACCTGCCTTGGAGATTCCTGTGGTAGGTTATAACTGAAAACAGGCACTGTTTATCACCACACTCTTCAAATAATCCAAGCTCCTCATTGAAAACCTAAGTGGAAAAACCTTTGCCAATATATTTCAAATAATTTATATTTGACTCTTTTTCCCATGTAAAAAATAAGAGTTAGCAATGATGATATATTGTTGGAATATTCATGTTTAAAAAGGAAATGACAATCTTAATAATATATGGAACTAATTTTTAAAATGGCAATATTCAGTGTTGGCAAGGGTTCACTAAAACTGGTATTCTCATAGATTGATCATTGTATTTTAATATTTAAACCATTTTTAAAAGTGATTATATTTTAAGAGCTTTAAGATGATCAATCTTTCTATTGTCTTAATCTTATTTTAAGTAATTTATCCAAAATAAATAATTCACAAATCATTATGTACAAAGCTGTCTTAACATTATCACAATGACAAAACACTGGAAGAACCTAACATTTAATAGAGAAATGATTGGCTAAAGAATGACATAGCCACTATTCACATGGTGCCTCTTAAGTATTTTTAATAATATGAGAAATGTTACCTAGAAAACATTAAATAAAGAAAATCACAAGATAAAATTGTCTTCCAATTGTGCATAGAAGAACAGACAAGTCAATGCATAAAGCAATGTTTATTGTTTATAGTGAGATTATGGATGGTTTATTTTTGTTTCCTACTTCTTAAATTTCAATAATATTTTTATATTATCTTGATAGTTTAAAAATTATCTAGCATCTATATCTATAAATCTATCATTACCTATATGTCTGTCTGTCTGTCTACTTACCTACCTACCTATCATTTATCTTGCAAACAGAACAACTTTGTCCACATCAAGGAAATGTAGGGGAGGGATGAATGTCCTAATGACTGGAAAAGGTTCTGATATAAAGTTTGACAATAAAAAAGAAATGATATGCATTTTGAGGCTACAATCTCATACTCTCTAAGCATAGAATTGTTGGTGTTCTCAAGTTTCTCTGCACTTGTGCAAAGATAAGGCCCTGTAGTTCTAGTCCATGACAGGTTCATTTTATGTCTCTTGGAATAGGAGGACAGGGAGTGTTAAAGTTCCCTTGTGAAGATTTTCCATTCAGTCTTCTGGGCCTCGATCATTATTTCTATTGCCTAGTTTGCCCATGGACCTGGTTCTCTCCCAAGGTAAATGAAAATCCGCATGCCAGAGCAGCACTTTATTAAATCTTCCAAGACTAATAATAGAATGTCAGTCAGGGTTGCCCTTTCTAAAAGACTGAATCTTCAGAAGAGCTAATGAAATTAATAAATCACAAGTCGCATATTTCCATATGTTATAATTATTTTCAGACTGATTTCTAAAACAAACAAACAAACAAACAAACAAACCTGGGATTCAAAGATAATTTATGCAAAAATAGCCCCAAATATTCCTAAAGGCTCTATATTTGTTCATAATCACACCGATGCCAAACTAAATTGACATAGTTATTGAACTGGTATTATGCAGCTAGTTTCTGACTCTCTCTCTCTCTCTCTCTCTCTCTCTCTCTTTCTCTCTCTCTTTCTCTCTCTCTCTTTTGTCCAGGAACTTGCTGGAAAATTCATCCAAGATTAAACAGAGGAAAAATAGTAGAAAAAATAATGCTAAATAGAGAAACAATAAAACTATTTTAGCTGTAGTTATAATTTCGTTAAATGCTTTCTGGAAAAATCTTGTGTATGTATCAGTGTTGCATTAAAATTTCTACTCTGTATAGACACCCTTATCCAAAAAAATCAGTTACTTTAAAAAATCCAAATCTAGACAAAAAAATGTTTTAATAACGGGACACTTAAAAAGATCAATGAAAAAACAAATAAATGTAATGAGAGTATGATGTGAAGAAGCTGTTAGATAATTTCAACTTAGCATTATTCTGAAATGTGAACCTCTAGAGTCCATATTTAAAGACCGATTAGAGAATTTGGAAATTCTTTAGAAGGCGCCTTCGAAGATGGCAAAATGATTTAAGTGTTGGAAAATAAGACCAATGAGGAGAGGTATGTGAGATTGTTATTTTCTTGAAGAGAAGGCCAGATGGTAATTGAATATGTTCTTTGAGTGTATGGAGAGCCTTTTAAAAGGAGTGGTTGGCTATTTCCATTGAGTATAAAACAAGAGAAAACAGGCTGGGTTTGAAGTATAAAGGCTTTGGTTAAACAGAGTAAGGGTATTTAAATGTCAAAATGAGATTCAGGTTGAGGTTGCGCAATCTTCTTTCGACCCATGAAAACCAGTCTTTATGTGTCATCTTCTTTGAGCGGCTCTGCTTAAAGGTGAGGGATGCCCTATGTCAACTTTCATGTCCCTTCTAGGCCTAAGATTCAGGTCCCTGAAAAATATCTTCTTCAAATCAAGAATGTAATGTAAACTCTGGAACCAAATTAGCTGAACCTAGTAAACAAAAGGGAGAGAAATCAACTAAGATCAAGGTGAAAATGTAGCTCCAAAGCCTTTATTGAAAAAAGACAATAAAAGAATTCCTTAAAAATAATGAAATTCATTATAAAAAATGCTTAGAGAAGTTTTGACAGAAGGAAGTAGAAAAATAGATGTTTTAAATAAAGAACATGATCAAGTGTTAAATGCTAAACTAGGTATTTCTAATCAATTCATTTTTTCCCAAACACAGCATTAAGAAACATAACTTCGAAGCACAGGGAGTTTAGGTCAGCCTCAGCTTGGAGGTCACAAGCTCAGTGTTAGCACAGAGCCACAAGTGTGAGTCTCATCTGATAAAGACATTAGTCTCCGACTTCCACATGAATTTTAATGTATAGTGAAAGGGTTGTAGTTTTGAAAAATTTGTCCCAAAATAGATTGTGAGTCAGTTATGAAGGAAGGATTCCAGGAACTAGAAGTTAAGAGTGAAAAGTTAAAAAAAAATTACATATGACTCAGTTCCAACATGTTTTACATACTATCGGGCACTTTCACTTCCTGTAATTGCTTCTATGCTTTATCCCTAGTTTGTTGTTTCCATCAATAGCCCTAGATACGTGATTTTAAAAAGTCATTACAAGATGATTATTTAGGGGTAGCTTGCCAGCAACTCAAATATCTGAAATAACTTTATTCTAAGTATTGAATGCTAAAGGATCTTTAGATAATTATATTAATTGCAGAATGGAATGGTTTGTCACCTATTGAGCTCCAATTCTCTTCTTCTCAACAATCAGGTGGCTATTAACTCCCAAGTGCTAATGGAATTCAGGTAGAAGCCACTGCTGCTATTTTCGGTTTCCCTACACCTCCCACCAACATTACAGCTGAACAGCAAGGCACCAACAGCAAGCATCGCTAATACTGCTACTACGTTATTTAAAAATTCATTGTTTACTGAATGTATTCCACTTGTGGAATTCATTTTGATTGACTTTATTTTAATAAAATAGATTCAATTTTATTAACATATATAATTTTTTTAGGTAGGCATTTTTCCAGTTTTGTTTTCTACTAGCGTTTTTTTCTGTCTTATTGCATAGTCTGACTCTACTGAAATAGCTTGCCACCAAAAATATTTTCTCAAGCAAAGCTATACTCAAGGAATTAAATCAGTTATGTATTTGCAATTCCAGAGGATCTAAATTAGAATAAACTCACCATTGAGAATAACATGCTGTAAATAATTCACATTGCTCATGAAATTTTGCACCAGTAAAAGTTTGAATAAAACTCTCTTTCCCAATATGATAGCTCCTTTGGTTTATGTGAATTAATTTTTTTAAAGAATATAATTGTTTTGGAGTCTAGGAGTTTTTAAAAGAGTTTATCTGTATCTGTGGGAAAGGGCTGCTTTCCAGCTGGAAAGATAATATTTCTTCCATTCTCTCAGTTTTTGAATAAAAAAAGTAAATAACTGAATTCCTGCCTGAGCACACCTGCATTATTTCTCATTAGAGCAAGAAATAGGTTGATTTATGAATTAAGAAAGTGACCAATATGTCTTAGAAAACCACCAACTTTAGATATAAGAAGGTTCTTGAAATTCTTTTCTCTTTCATAAATGACAAGAATTAGATTAAAAAAAAATAAACAAACTTGCTTTTGAGAAGCTTATTAGCATCAGGAGTGAGGTAAGTTTTTTTTTTTTTTTTTTTTTTTTTAGCATTCATTACACTAACTGCTATATAAAGAAAGGGGAGTCTGGCAACTAACTACTCCCTACATGGCGTAAATCCAGAACAGACCTGAAATTAAAGTAGGGCTGAAAGTCAAATGCGCTGACGTACAAACGTTTTAAAAATTGGGACTTAAGAATATTAATTTTCTCACTTGATTCCCAAAGTTAGTCAGTTTTTTTTTTTTTTTTAATTCTCTCAAAACTTTCATGCATAAAAAGATGGTCCTGGGATCCTAGCATGGAAATAATTAGTACTTTTAATTAATACAATTGGGAAATAAAGCAGACTAGCCTTAATAAGGATTTTCGATCTGGAGCACATTAAAGTAAAAACTTTTTTTTTCTAATATCAAAGTACATTCTACTGATGAACACACAGAATGAGTTATTTAGCAAAATGGAAGGAGTATAACTGGATTCAGGACAAGTTCAATGTATTAAGAAAGGAGATGCCTTGGAACTCTGGGACCTGGGAATTAGATTGTCTCAGATGTTCACCAATACATTTCTAGAACACACAATTCATACAGAAAAATGTTAACTACTTAAACTCTAAATATCTTTAATTACTGCATAATGCTTATTTTCAGGATTAAAAATTAAAAATGAAAATTGTCAAATATAGTAGAAGCATGACAAACATATCTATGTACAGTCTCATAGCTGGTCACACACTTGGCAAGAAGACAGCTACAGTCACATTACCCTAGATCAATAGTAGCAGGCACATCTGGAATCCTAATGATCCCAGGAGCTTTGGGGGACAGCCATCTGGTGCAAAGGAAATCTGGACAAAAATGTCCCACCCAGACACAGAAGTGTTCACCCAGAAAGAACCTCATTGTGCTGCTATGAAAAGAGGTTGGCCTTACTTCCCTTGATAATACACCAGCTTCTCAACTACTGAGTGATCAAGAGAAATATATGTGCACAGAGTATTTACTAATAAGCTTGGACCTACAACTGGCAGGAATATATTTGTAAAATAAATCCCTTTTTGAACTTGTGTGGCAGTAGGAGAGTTTTCAGTTCAAATGGATGACTTTTCATCATAACAATTAAGACAGTACATAATATGACTCCAATTGAGGATTTGGGGATTGTATGAATATGACTGGTTTTAGTGCATATCATAACTGATTCCATGAGTTTACATAGCTAGTGTATGGAATCAATTGTGAGTATCTGGCAATATGTCTATAACATGTGATCAGTTACTGCTGTAAATTTCAGTGTCCCTACGGATAGTTTAGAGGGTGTTTCAGGTGTCCAGTATCCTCTTACCATACTTGGTGACTTTTTGGTTTTATTTTTTGTATTTCCGGATCACCTTTCAATTAAAATTGCCACAGGCAAAAAAAGTATTTTGGTCCTGTCACTATTACATATGTATATAACTTCTTAAGTTAACTCCCTGTTAGTTATAAATGATAAAATCAGCTGTGCTTTGCAAGGCATTCAGAGGCCATGCTGATTTTGCTGATAAGGGATGGAGGGTAAGATTTATTTGGGAGCAATGCTTTGAATCACACCAAATAGTGACACATGGCCGTTTCAGGAAGTAGCACTCGCATTCTTGCTTCGTGAGTTTTATGTTTAAGCTCTGGATTAAACAATTTCTGGCTACTTGTTTTCTCTCTTGACAGTGTGGCATCTACATATAAATTTGTATAGGCAAGTTCTATTATCTTTATCTAATCTTCCAGCAACTTCTGTTGATAATATTGGTTTATGGGCTCCTCCAGGCCCCGTTTTTTTATTTGTATAATGAAGGAGTTGGGCTATAAAATTTTTATGGTCTCTTCTAATTCTAATATTCCACAAATTTGGGATTTTATAGAATATATGCTGAGCACTGAGTGAAAAGACTACTGAGAAATAGGGAATTTGAATCCAGTTCTGGGAAAGCGTATCACTCTGTGGCATCAGATCCTTGGGGAAGAGGGCTGCACTCAAAGATGACCTCTAAGATGATTATAACTGTGCTTTATAATTCTGCAAGCAAATTAAGTAGGTGTCGTCTCTGTTCTAAGCTCTCTGCAAACTATCACAGCTTGTGGGGTCAACCCCACATTAAACACACTGCAGGAATCTCCAGTAGATGAAGAGAGGATGTGTAGCTTCAGCAGATAATGGTGGCTTCTACATGATGAAGTGCAAGGAAAATGGCTGGAAGGCACGATGAAGGAGAAGGGCAGACAATGATAGTGAGGAAGGGATCAGAAGGCAGAAAGCCACAGTCAAGAGCAAACTGCAGAGTTTAAAAACTAGGAGAAGGAGCAGTTTAGGACAAGAGAATATCCAACAAATGGCGGTGCCTATAGGTTGATGAAAGAATGGAACTGGAAAGGTAAGATGAAAAAGTTTAAATGACTATAAAGCAGGGAAAGACGTTTCAGATCAGTTAAATATGGCTCTGAATCTTGGTTCTGCCACAGAATATCTTATATATCCTTGTACTTGTTAAATAATATATTTTCCTTATTAGCAAGTTGGAAGTAATGATACCTCTTTCTTATAGTGGTTGTGGAGAATAAATGAGATGATGCATGCCGCCTGTTAAAGAAACTTATTGGTGCATAGTAGATATTCAAAAATGGTATATTAGTTATTATTACTACTATCATTGTTATTATTAGCTGAATCATGAGTGTGAATATTGAATTTGTCTAGAATAATTGCTTGTGAAGTACAGAGGAAAATGATTACATCAGGCACCAAAGTGATTAAAAGATTGGAAGAAGTGTCTTGGAGGTTAGTAGGTGATTATTAAAGGCTGTGATTGAGTAAAGGTGGTGAAGTTCTCAAAGGCTGCTGGAGAGCAGTGACTAAGCTCCTGACCTCCAGGCGGAGGAGCCTGGAGAAGGAGCCATTTACTTCTGCTTGAGGGTGTCAGAGACATGTCACTGTCAGTAGAAAGTCAAACCTCAACTAAGGCAGCATTTTCCAGAAGATGTTCCTTTCAAAGAGCTTTTTGGTCCAATATATCTGGAGAATGCTAAGGCTCTTTCTTCTTGGGGAGTCACAGAGCACATCACCCAAATGAAGGCTCTGAGATGTCTAACCTGGCTTTTAAAAAACACTTGGCCAACAAACTCTGTTTAATATATGCCACATATTAACGATCTGGCATAACAAGATGAGAGGGCTGAAGGAGAGTTTTGAGGAAAAGTTTAATAATTTAATGGAGTTTGTTGACCACAGTCCCAGGGGATGTTGTAGAAAGGGGAAGCAAGGGGATTAATAGAGTGGCTGAGTGAGAAAAAGTGAATGAGGTTAAAACCGTGAGTGGGATGGAGTGAGCGGAAGTGACTGCAGTGAGGCTACACTCAGGAATCATGGAGCCCAAGCAGAGCAGTTTGAGGGAGCTGGTGGCAGGGATCTAGATGTTGGAACTTTGCAGGGAGAAAGAGTGAAGGAGACAGGTGGCCTGGGCCGGTGGTGAAGCTACTTTGAACATGTGAAATTTATCCAGTGTTGCTTTATAACCCTTTGAACACTTAGAATTTTTTTAAATCCTCAAAATATTAATCTTTGCTCAGTATGCACTAGATTATACAGTGACAGTCTGGCTAGGTATTTCAATGATAAAAAACAAAAACAAAAACAAAAAACCTTTTAAAGAGTCTCATGTCTTCCAAATAAAAATACTTTAAAGTGTTGTCATTGATATGTTTTCCTATTTAGCTTTCACCTTTTGGTGTAGAAAATATGGAATCAATAATAATAAATTAACATGAAAATAATAAAGAATATATGCCACCTTTAATAAACTAATAATTGAGTTTTATTTCCAAATAGCTTAAATAAAGGCATATTAAAAGTAAATTATAAAAGTGTAACTGAGGTCATTCATTATATACCAAGTTAAAGCTTTATTATTTTCATCGTAATTTATAATTTTAAAGTATGATCCTTGAAGAAATTCAATTTCTAGTGATTTTTAAATCTGTATTATTCATTAACCTTGTACACAAAAAAATTGTACTGTCTGGCTTATGCTCAGAAAGTTCAGGATGCTGCTCATCAATATACAGATAATTATTATTTATGTTTTTAAAACTCTACTGCATTTTTATCTTTATAGGTGAAGAAAAATTAGGTCTCGAGATCAGCATTTAAAATAATAAAGTTGAGTTTGAGGAAACACTAAACAACAATAAAAAACATCCTAGGAGTTGTAGTTTTATTTATATTTTAGGCCCAATTAGCTTAATCTTCCAGGGAGCAATTATCTCTTAAAGACACACCTGCTCGATGTCTTGAGCTGCCTTGTCCTGAGATTGTATAGAGAATCCACCCTTCTGAAGGCGGCTGAAGTTCAGTGAGACAAAATGTCAATGGAATTCTTTTTCTGTGAGAACATTTTAGATTACAGTGAGGGTTGTGCAAATGAGCTGTGTGGTTTTGTCAAAGACAGGTCTTCAGGGGAGATGTAACCTTCAGAACAGGGGGTGGAAATCCTAAAAATTTTGCCCTGGAGAAAGAAAACTTGAAGATCTTTCCTCCAATTTTATCACTGGTTTTCTCAGGAGGTTCAGAAATGAGACATAACAACTGAGACAAGAAATAAGTTGACAAATACCTTGACTAGTAAAAAGCTCACTTATTCTGCAAGTTACACTGACAGAAGTTCATTTAATAATGTACTTGCTTTTCTTCCTCTTTTCATTCCTTTTCTGCTGAACAAAAAGACACAGAACATAGGCTTATGATTAATATGTGTCATATCCAATGGACTTAAATTATAAGGTAAAGAAAAGTAGTAGATTGAGTACATTATACATAGTTCAGAATCACCATATAATTTTCATTGTGTAGACCTATTTGATTTTTTTTTGTTTTGGAAACTAGAGTGGGGTTTGAGGCAAGATGGAAGCAGAGACAAATGAAGTAAATATCTATGAACTCTCTTGTTTAAACCTTACAGCATCCCTGTTAAGTTTGCATTATTATCCATGTTATAGATGGGGAATTGCAAGAATACACGGTAAGTGTCAGAGCTGGGCTTTGAACTGAGACCTGACACCAAAACTATGCTTAATACACATGTGGGCCAGTGAAGATTTTTTTTTTACTGTTGGGTTTTATCAAGTAGTACGCCCGGAGACACGATGGGCTGAGCAGAATGTTCAGGTGGTCCTGTTCTTACTGACCTTTCATACCCAAGTGCTCAAACTTTTTCTCGTTCTCTATCCCCACTCTTTTCTCCTCCAATACAGTCACCCGTGACAGGGCAAATCGTTAACCATTTTGAGAATATTTTTGTGCCGTAGAGTTGAGGAAGGGGAAGAAAGTAATGTTGTTTCACAGCAGAGGGGAAATCCCTCTTTTGATGAAATATCCTGTGTGGTAACTTTGGAGCTTGGATTTCCCCAAAGTGAGGTTACGGTTGCATGCTGCTGCTAGTCACATGTCCTCAGTTCAAAGGCATGTCTGCTGTGGCCTTTTGTAAAATTTACCCATATCCGGCTCACACAAAAGCCACAAACACAAAAACCCAAAATGGCATCCACTTCTGAGATACTCAGCAGAAACAGCATTGTTTTTATAAATTAAGTGACTGTATATGCCATGAGGAGAGAATGACCCCTATTAGCTTAAATTTGCACATCCTCTCAATACTAAAAGATTAATTTTGGTGGCTAAGGTTAATAATATGGCTATTTGTGTCCGGATACGAATGCAACTTGACTGATTGGGAAAGCAGGTGTTAGATTGATGCACCACGCCTGAGACCCATGAGTCATGTCATTGATTTACAAGCTGTCCTTACCATGAAAATGAAAGCCAGAGCCAAGTCTGTGTCACACAATTTACGCCATTCACTGAAATTACAGATAATTTCAGCCTGTGCATTTGCAAAATAGTGTATGCCATCTTTGCTTTAAACATCTTTTGTACTTGATAGTTCTGACTTGTCTAAATAAATATTATCATCCACAATAACCATTACAAATTCATTATGAGACTTCATGAAAGTACATACAGCTTTTAGACTTAATTCATGAAATATAGCCTATGACTTCTGCTCATGCCTTGATAAACAGTTGAGCTCTTATAGATGTTATAATTTCAATTATAAAGAAAATTGGAACTTTCGCATTCTTCAGTGACTAAAAATCACTCTAAAGAAAAAAAAAACCATTCCTTCAAATTCTGTTATTTTTTTTCTTATATGTATCACAAGCCATGAGTCTGATTAGTGTAGTTGATTTGAGCATTGTGCAAAAAAGGCCAGGGCTCCTTGTTCAAGCCCAGGGAAGGTCAGTTAGATTAACCTTCCAACTCTATGGGAAAAAATTTGTCCCATTCGTCTTCAGTGAGATTAGGCAAGAGAGTATAAACAGAGCAGTACAAACCCAGTCTTTAATCTAGGAAGCATACTAAACACTGATACACAGTCAATAATGCCATCTTCCATACAAAGATTAATGACTCCCACGCACAGGCATTTTAGAAACACCTACTCTCCTCCACCTTCTGCGGCTTTGTGCTTACTCATATACAATCGGTCCTAATAGAGAGAACTCTCTGATTCCAACCCAGGTAGGCTCCACCTCTCTAGGAGACTGTTAGATTTCTCAAGTCAAACAAAATGAAGTATAGTCTGTAATCTTAAATTGCACTCAAAGTGTTCCTCGCCTCTTTCTCCTTGTTCTCTTCTCCCTCCCAACTACTATCCTCTTTGAAGTGTTTAATTCTCTCACATCTTAATTTTGCCTTTTCTCTTCAGTCACTAAATAATGACAAACTTGGCAAATGACAAAGTTTGTTCATGGTGTCAGACTCCTCTTGTGAATAATTTTTTTCCCGTCTCAGTAATGAGAGTTCTTTGGTTAATGTTACCCTTCCCCAAATTTAGAATCTGTGTTTCTTTTTGCAAAACAGAATTAAGCTTATTGTATTAACTCTCCAGCATATTTAGGTTTAGCAGGGTCAGAGCCATAAACCTTAATCCAAAGCCATAAATCTCCAGTGGAAGAATTTCTGGAATTTGGCTCTCTGCTATCCATTCCTTATGCCTTATGATAACACTGCTGTGATTGAAACATTTAAATGGATCTTTGTTTCCTGAGGATAGTATGTAAATTATTTAGATGCCTTGTGAAAGCATTAATGATTTGAACTCTTGATTCTCAGTTCAGTTTTATTTCTCTTGCTTTAAATTTACTGTCACTTCAGTTCTCAGACCTTTAGTTATTTTTCTGGGCTTCTCTTTCCCATCTTTACCTACCTCGCTAATTTATTCATCCTTCACTTAGTTTAGATTTCTACTCTGCTGGGCCCTTCATTGGCCCCCAAATATGGGCCCCTCTTATGTGTAATTTATAGCTTCTATGGGAGCATGTATCATAATGTATTATAATTGCCTGGTTATTTGTCAGTATTTCCCCCTTAACTGGAAATACTGCATGGGATACTTACTGCCCTGCTATCACAGAAACTAACAAACCCAGGCTTCGTGGTGGGCTGGGATGGGACTAGGGATTCTGATGTCTCTGTAACCATTTGTTTAGGTGGTCACTCCCGGAAAGGTCTGCTTTCATGCAGATAGCAGATTGCTTATTTTAAAAACATCTTGGTGCTGCCGATACACACAGTTCTAAGCCAAGAAGAGAACTATAGTGGCCATTAATTTCTTTCTTTCTTTTCTTTTTTTTGGTACCACCAAGTTAATGCACTTAACATTTTGCCTCTGCAAGAATTTATAACCCCTGATCCTCATGTTACTTAGCAATGGAACCATCGGTATGCTTCTTATTTAACCTACCCAAGGGTGTTGAATTCTTACATATTCCCCCAAGTAGAAATCTAGGTGAATCTCATGCAAGGATCAATAGCAAAACAACCTACCATCATAAGGAGGAAGAAAAAATTGAGAATAGAATTGTGTATTTATAGTTATCAAGGCTACAGACATTGGAAAAGTAAATTAAAATTACAGATAGCGAGCTGTGGAGCTTGGCTTGACTTCAAAGAGAGTTTTAATATGTTCTTTTACCAATGTCTGCTACTCAAGGTAGATAAGAAAAGTTTAACCTTATTATGAAATACAGCTGAGTCATATGGTATCAGTGGACTTTGGCTGGTCATAAGTCCCTGAAGAGATGATGTCACCCAAATTGAGCTTTGCTAGAATCTTGCCCAGAAATAGATTGATTGATTTGCTAGTTTGCAAAGACAAGGGGATCTAACATCAGTGACAACTGAAAATAGAATGATTTATTTATCATGAACAGCATGGACAAATGTGGGTTTTGGCACATTTAAGTATTTTTCCAAGGCTCTGTGTGTAAGCAGAATGAACAAGAAGCAATTTGCTCTATGAGAATAGGAAATATTAAGGTAATATTAATGATTTTTAGTCCTTTTTTTTTTTCATAAGATTTATAAGAAGAGTTTTTTCAGGTCCCCAAAATGAAATTTTAGAATTAAGTTATACTGTTTTAAGAAATAATCATTAAATATTTTCCAAGATTCTTTGTATTTTTGTTTACTTTGTTCTTTACTGAGTAGTTTATACTGTAGGGAAGCTACTTAATATATTAAATCCTATCATTTTACTAAGCGATCCAAGGGAAAAATATATAATTGTAAATGTTGAGAAAAAGGGAAATAATTGCAAAAAAAATCAAATATAATTAATCTTTCCTTTATCACTTAAATTCTGTTCTTGCTTGTAAATTTTTAGTAGTTTGTAAAAATTCTTCTTTTAAAATTTTCAAAGTCTCAAAACTACTAAGAAGTGATATTATTTTAGTGGAAAGTAGCCATATGGTTTCTGGGAAAGACTATACTAAAAGGAATAAGTTTAATCAGAAGCAGGAAAGATTTGGTTACATACAACAAAAGCCAACGAAATATGTTCTAACCCAAGGGTAAGAGCAATCATGAGCTAGAGATTTCCAGGAGAGGGCAGGGAGTAACTTTCCTAAAATTTTTTATGCCCTAAATAGTCAGGATGAGTTTCCTTATCCCTTTTCAGACATATTGCCTGGGAAGGAGGCATATTGGTGGGCTGTAACTCATAGGGGAGCTTAGGTAATAAAAATAAAGTGAACTATGAGTGTAGACATAAACTTGTTTTACCCCAAAATCCTGACTCTAAAATTTAATTTTTGCAACTTGTCTCTAAATACAGCAGAAGCATATGCCAGGTAGTAGATAAAACAGTTCTTTGGTCGGTGCCTAGAGGAGACAGCTAGTGACCCGGAGTCCACCCTGCCTCCTCCTGTGCCCTGTATCCTGGCAGAACTCCCCTCTAGATTCTAGGCCCTCGCCACTGGAAAAAAAGGGCAGCACTGACTCAGTTGGATGTGGCCTCCTGGCACTAAGAGCTCTGGAAACACAGACTGGAAACATGGAAATACTCCTAGAAGAGAAGAAGCCAGCTTCCTGGATATCAAGCTGTCTGGCCAGATACAAATGTGCACGTGGCACAGACAGAAAGCCGTAATCACCCAGGACCTGGCATTCGTTCACATGCAATCCTTCTGTTGGCAACAGGACCTTTTGGGAAGGAAGAGAGTGTGCTTCTTTTAGCTTTAAGCTAGCATAGATATTCCCTCTCTAAAAGTACAAAAAGTAGACCTGGATCCTTTTTGAGTATGTAATAACCAAGACTTGGATTGGGGGGGGGGAAATCTGACATAGATAGGATTGAAAGAGAATTTAAATCTACATAGAAACAATTCATTTAAATTGATAAAATAAATGCAGAATTCCAACAGATAAAGAGGCAAGGATAGAAAAACAAAAACAAAAACAATTTCCATGAGGAATTGCAATTACTAAATTAAAAAATGGAAACATTCCTTAACTTCTTTGATAATCAAAGAATGCATATCACATCACTGAGGTATCATTTAATTATCAAGAATTAAAACATGCAGTGACCTTCAGGGGTGAAGTGGCAATGTTATGGGTTTATTTGGATAAGACTGATGACCTTTTTATTGATTTGACTCTCTAAATTGGTCTTGAAAGTATTTTGGCAAGAACCATAATTATCTTTAAACTATACTCCACTACTTGGAATTTATACTAAGGTCTGATTTATCCTATTTTTTTTTTTTTTTCAAATTGAGGAAACAAAATCATTCGTAGCCTTATCAAAAAGAGAAAAAATTAATAAAATTAAAGTGCTAATAGTAGGTATATAGTTACATAAGATGGTGTCTATTTCATGCAGTGACATCGTAATGATAATTATTAAATTTATGTTACAACATACAAATGTTTCCAATAAATGTTAAGTGAAAAATAAAGGCAGTTTCAGTATCATATCTACTACATCATGTACGAAGCAAGTGCAAATGAAAAAAACTGAAAGAATGCAAAAAATAAAAATAAAAACAGTTGGTATGTTAAGAAAATAGCATTCTTTATTTTTAAAATGTGAATGGTGCCAGTATAATATGAAATTTAAAAATGAAAATTTCAGCTGACCAATAGCTCTTAGCGGGAGCTATAGGATAACAAAGTCATCTTTCCCCTACCTCTCAGCTGAAGAGAATTGCTTAAAAAAGTTACTGAGGACATTTCAAATTACTGTATAAAAAAGAGAAGAAAATATGGAAAAATTCAAGAAGAAACCAGTAGAATTTCCTCTATTTTACATACTCTTGTCTTAAATATATATATGTATATTTTAATGCTGGCTTTCTAGGAAAAAAATTTTAAATTTTATTTGGGTAAAAGTATCTTTTTTCCCCCCAATTCTGCCTCATTATTAGAATAGTAATATTCAGATAATAATGGCATAGTAATTATAGGGATTCTCACTATCTTAAAAAGGCAATATACTATCATTTTTAATGTTTCCTAAGATATATTTCCAGGTAGTATTCTTTATTAATTATTATTATTTTAATTAAGAAAGCTTGGAAATGTGATGAATGTTTTGCTTAAGGCTAATTTACTCACTTTAAAGTTTTTTCAGTTTGTATTATCCTTAGATATATTTGCCAACTAATAATATTTCAAATACTGGTTATGGTTATTTTTTAAAGAGCTTCCACATGTTCTCTTTCAGTTGATCCCCATCCTCTCATCAACCAGGTGAGGTAGGCATCTCTATATTATTTTTCATTACTTGCAGGTGAGCCACAGGAGTTCAAGTCGCTCTCCTAAGGTAACATGACCCTCCAGCAGCAGAGCTGGGCCTAGAACCCAGGCTTCGTCCTGGCTGGAATGTTATCCCTCAATCACATTCTAAGTATACAGAGCAAAAGAAAAGGGCATTTTCTTATCCCCCTCCCCTTAGTAGTCTGAACTTTCATTTTATGTAATGAGTGCTTTCTTAATAATTACTGACTTAAATTTTGTGCAGAACAAGGACAATTGTGGCTGATAAGCTGAGAAATCAGCAGACATCCCCCAGAGACCCTAACGTCAAGAGCAGAAAACTGTGAGAAGAGGATAATTTGAAGCAATGTTATTTTATTCTCTAGAGCCTTCATAAAAGAAAAAAAAAAATTACTATGTAAATTGAAAGAAACCAGAAATCTATAAAGCCATCTGGCTGACTTAAGTATATTTTTTATAGCCTCTTCTTAAGAAAGATCAGAAAAACCCAAGACAATATGAAAGTAAGTCAGTATGGAAACTATTCCTCGGCTGACCACTTTACAACAGAGCTTCTTGGGCTTCAAAGGAACAGCTCAATAATTTGGAGAAGATATATAAAGGTAACGGTGCAACACCTTGGATGGAGGGAGTTTAACAGACGGAGGTAAGGCATCTGAAGCAGAGTAAACAATGAGGACAGACTCTCTTCCAGAACTGTGTGAAGAAGTCGGCTTAATTAAAAGTGTCTTCTATTATTTTCTTTAGTGATTTGCTAAGGAGGAAGAAGAGGCAGTAACCTTATATTTAATCACGTCAAAGACTCAATGTTAATCTTTCTGTTTTTAGTTCTGTGGTTAATAGCTTCTCCAAGTGGGTTGGCTCCTTCCAGAGGCCTAACTTCACTAGGCCTTAAAAACAGCACACAGTGCCCTGGCTTCAGCCATTGGTTGCTGACTAAGCACTTTTTGAGCTGTCTTGAATTGAAAGACAGACAGAAGTCTGAGGAAATCCTCACTCAGCCAAATCTATCCCATATGAGAGGACAAATTAATGAGAATCAGGCATGAGCCCTCAGCCTGCAGCATCTCTGGAATGCATGTGATTTATGGCCAGCATGGGCTGCAGAATTTTATGCCTTAGTCTCTCCTTTTCATGTTAAATTTTTTTTTTTGCATGAAGAAAATTTCAATTTTAG
Organism: Rousettus aegyptiacus; assembly: GCF_014176215.1. Taxonomy (NCBI): domain Eukaryota; kingdom Metazoa; phylum Chordata; class Mammalia; order Chiroptera; family Pteropodidae; genus Rousettus; species Rousettus aegyptiacus. The sequence goes on from NW_023416284.1 coordinate 162,655,006, forward strand.
CTAAAAAAGGCAAAGAGAAAAAGAAGAACACGTTAACTCTATAGCATGCATGCAAAGCCCAGGGAAGAGAATGAAAAAAAACCACATTAAATTTAATGACTGCCAGAAGCTGAGAGAATAAATGGACATGCACATGAACAAACATCACACAGGGTGGGGCAAAAGAATTGACTCACAGAAATATAAGCAAGGTGGGATGGGAGCATAAATATTCTGTGTTTTCCATTTTTCTCCAGGAGCCTTTCTTTGTAATGATGGGATGGTCTCATGGTGTGAAATCATCTTTGGAGTGGTGCCTGACTTTCTACCAATAAGACTGAGTTATATTCACTTTGTACAAGTGAGTGTCCTGGTGGGCATGATATTTTCCCCAAACCCATAAGTAATATATATCAATATGGTCTTGAAAAATTCAAACAATATAGACAAAACTAAAATCCTTCTTGACTATGCTTTCCCACCTAATCAGCTCTCAATTTTAATCCCGTGAAAATTTCAGTTTGATATACATACTTCTAGATCTTTATATTTGCATTCACATAGACACAAACATGTAAACACACACACCGATAGATACACATATACATACCCTGACATGGATGTAATATCATGCTAGAGACATATTCATTTTCAATTTGCTTTCCTAAATTAATATACCTTGGGATATATTAGTGCATATAGATCTCATTTTTAATGAGATTCCAGTATAAATATGCCATAATTAATAATCCCGTTTGAGTTTACAATTTTGTTATCTACTGATATTACCGTTTTTTGTTTGTTTGTTTGTTTGTTTTACCATTTCCAGCATTACAGTGGATATCATTGCACCCATCCTCATTATCACATAAACAAGTATGGAGGCATAGAGTTGCTGAATTAGAGATATGAGATTTTAAATTTTTTAATAGAGAAACATTGACAGAAAAAAACCTCTTCTACCAATAGTGTTTCGGCTCACACTTTCACCAATATGACATTATCAATCTTTCTAACCTTTGACAATCTGATGGATTAAAAACAAATGGTATTTCATTGTTTTGATCTGCATTTTCCTGGTAGCAAAGCACTTAAAATAATTTTTAACTTCCTTTTTTATTTTCTTTGTAAGCCCAGAGTTATCAGGAAGGGTGTTTATGGATTCCAGGTGGGTGGATCATCTGGGGATGGTTCTTGGCTCTCATATTGTTATTGGTTTCTAATTTTATCAAATCATAATCAGTAATACAGTGTGATCTGTATGATTTCTGCATTTTGGAATTTGATGAGATTTGCTTTGTTATCTAATTCTTAGTTTTTGTGACAGTTCCATGCTTGCTTAAAATAATGAGTATTTTTCTGTTTACTAGATACAAATCTCTACATAAATCATATTTAGTTAATTACTTTATTAAAATCCTCTATCCTTATCTTTTTTTTCAATCTTCTTCAACTGGCAATTTATGGGAGAAGAATGATAAAAACTTCCCTCTATGACTTGAATTTGACAATTTTTCTTTCTATTTCTATTAGTTGTTGCTTTAAAGATTTCTGTGTTATGTCGTTAGTGGCACAGAGGTTTGTGAATGCTTTATCTTCTTAGTAGATATCTTTCATCAGTGTGAAATACTCCTTTTTTCTTTCTTTCTTTTTTTTTTTTTTTTTTTACTTACACTACATTTTGTCTGGATTTATGTTACTAAAACTACTTCTTTTTTATTAGGCCTTGCCAGGTATATCTTTATTTTCCAAATTACTGGGTCCGTTTGAACACAGAAGCTTGTGGTGTCCCTATCTGTTGCAGTTCTATGATGTGATCATTTTTGACTGTGGTTTTCACATCAACCTCATAATCCTACCCGCCTTCTCTTTACCTCTCATTTGTACAATGACATACTTTGTTTTCTAGCACTATTATAAATTAAATAGTGGGTATATATGTGTGTGTGCTTTGTCATTTAAGGCAGAAAGGAGAGATGACCTTATCTGTTCAGGCTGCCATCTTCATCCAATCCTACACTTTTTTAACTCCAGACTTCCTTCCTCAGTTCTACTCTAAAACGCTCCTCTCCTTCCTTTCCAACTTGGTTGATCTGGTTATTGTAGGTGCTGTTAGAGATATGGTAGAGAACATAGTTTGCGAATATGTTTAGTTAGCATGTACCCACTGAAAAACTACTTTGGTCTGTCTCTTTATGGTCTAAAAGTTGATGTCAGACTTAAAACTACAACTTGAGATCCACTAGTATGCAATCTTCAGTAACAGTTTATCATCTCTCTATCTCATTTCCAGAAAGGTCTGTTTAATTTATAAACACTCCATTTTAGACAGCATTACTAGTAACACCACAATATTGCTATTATTCTGGGTAATTTGTTGGCAATATACATATTCTAGTTTCTTCCATGAGAGAAACATGTTCAAAGACCATTGACTGGACTATTGGCAAGGCCTGGCACAAACTAACTACAATTGATTTTTGGCCATTAAAGGTAGCATTTAGAATGTATTATTTTTAAAGTTAGGGGAAAGAAAAGCCCCACAATTATTTGTAAAGAACTAGTGCTTTATTTGCTTTTTTATTTTATTTAAAAAATGCTCACCTCATAGTCTATATTTTATCTTTACACATAGAATACAGAGTTTATTTTCCTTTATAGGTCATAGAAATCCACCTGTAGGATTTCAGACTAAAAAAGGGCTTTCGAGTTAATTAGGTTAGGCCCATCATAAGATGTGCCAGAGGTTTTGTGACTTGTTCAAGATTATGTTCTGACCTTGTGGCAGAGTGGGCACCAGAATGTTGCCTGACTCCAGCACTCTATTTACTATAAGTTTATATTTACAAAAGATTTTAACAATCCCATCTCATCTGCAAATTACTAAAAAACTCCTGGAAAGAAACTGGATGTCAAGCATGAATGATCTCAATTTTCATAAGAGAGAACATTGAGAGAGAAGGATGAATTAATGACTTGCTTAAAATAATCCACATCAGGAGTTGTCAAGGGAACAGCCTGGAGTTTTTACTCTCAGGCTTCCGCATCTAACAGCCTCTCCATTTTCTAATCACAGAACTCCATTTCCTGAAAGGACAGTGGTGCATTCTCAAGGAACTATCTCATGGTTTAATTTCTACAGGAACGCAAAGTATAGATTTGTTTTTAAGTTGTTAAAATAGATGTGTCTTCTTAATTTGTGGCGACTGTTAGAAAAAAAAATCCAGCAAAATCAGAATTAGGTAATCCATTGTAAATTAGAGAATGATTCACCTATTATCCCAGATAAAGTAAAAAGAATAAACCTCAATGTTGCTTTAAATTTCTTCCAGCTCTTTGTCTATTGTTTCCTCTTGTGTGGAATTCCATTTATCCATTAATCTATCACCAGCTTCTAACAAAGGGAGCATATAGTACGCTCTCAAGTAAACATTTAGTCCTAGACATTTGTTCTCTGTGTAGGATTTGCAGAGCTCTCTCTGCCTCTGAGTCAAGAATAGTTCTTTAGACTCCAAAGACTTGGAAAACTCTTTTAGACTCTAAGAGTCTAAGAGTCTGCAAACTATGTCTGGTGGGCCAGCTACCTGTTTTTGTAAACAAAAGTTTTATTAAAACACAGTCAGCTCTATTCATTTGTATGTTATCTATGGCTGTGTTCTCTACAAGGATAGAGCTGAATAGAAATGACAGAGACTGTATAGCCTGCAAAGCCTAAAGTCTTTACTATCTGGCCCTTTACAGAAAAAGTTAGCCAATTCTTGTCTTTAGAATCTATTTATTACCTTTTATGACCAACCTGGAGTAGAGCCAGTGTCTGGCTAAACAATAAATGCACCGTGACAAATGTTCATCAATCAGCAAAGTGCTAACCTAGTCATGGAAGTCTAATTCAGTGTTACAGATTGACAGGCTTAACTAATATGTAAATCAGCAAACATAAGTAAAAATGATTTATATTTGCATGGCACATTATAGATTATGAACTATTTCATATAATTTTTTAATCTCATTTGATCTTTCCAATAACCCTCAAAAGCAGGCAGGCAGATGTTACTTTTTCATGAAGAAACAGATTCTGAGATATTGGATATCCCAGAGTTAAAGGGAACTCAGATTCAAGGATTTTAAATCTTTTCTTTTAGCAGCTAAATTGATTCCTTTACCTCTGGAAAACACCAATTAAAAAAAAAAGGAGGGAGGGAGTTATTAATATTTAATATCTTATGATGCACTGATTTAAAATAAGCGTGTTGGAAGATCACTTGCCACTAATTCTACCTTTTAATAACAAGTTCTGTTTTTTTAATGTGTTTTTATATCAATAAGATAGTACTAAAAATAATAAATATTTAATCTACTGGTTTAAAAAGTGGAAATAAATATGAACCTAATTGAGCTATAAGTTAAAAATACAACTGAATTTTTGAAATTTTAGAACTTGCAAGATAAATTAATCATCTCGCTTGGATTAGCAAAATTAAAAGACAAAGAAAATTCTTGGAGTAGTAGAGAAAAATAAGTTTTATTAAAAATATGAAGATATATGAAAAATATTAGTACATGTGAAAAAAATAGTGAAGCATTGATATACCGCTTTGTCGTGGGTCAAATTATTTTGTGCTAAATATTTCAATGGAAGCTACAAACTTGTAGATAACTATTATGGTATATTTCTTCCATCACACAAGAATTAATCTCTTTGTGATCAAACAACTAATGAGAATTTCTATTTAACCAAAACATTGCTGTGTCGATCTTGGAACAGTATAAAAAATTAGCACACTGTATTATATGATTCCAACTATATGATAACTGGAAAAGGCAAAATTATGGAGGCAGTAAGAAGATCAGTGGTTGCCAAGGGTAGGGGGGAGGAGGGATGAATAGGTGGACCGCAGAGGGCTTTAGGGCATGATACTCTAATGATGGATACATGTCATTATACATTTGTTCAAATTCATTGAACATATATCACCAAGAGCCAATAGTGAACCCTAATGTAAACTGTGGACTTTGGGTGATGATGTAGGTTCATCTATGGTAACAAGTGTACCATTTGGGTGGGGGTTGTTGATAGTGGTGGAAGACATGCATGTGTAGGGATAGGGGATGTACAGGAATCTCTATACCATTTTCTTAATTTTGTTGTAGACCTAAAACTGCTCTAAACATTTAAAATTTTTGTCTATCTCTGTCTGACTTATTTCAGTGAGCATAATACCCTCTAAGTCCATCCATGTTGTTGCAAATGGTAAGATTTCATTCATTTTTTTTTTATGGCTGAGTAATATTCCATTGTATGTATGTACCATGGCTTCTTTATCCAACCATCTATTGATGAGCACATGGGTTGCTTCCATATCTTGGCTATTGTAAATAATGCTGCAATGAACATATGCATACATATATCTTTTTGAATTAGTGTGGAATGTCAAGAACAGAGTAAATGAATAAACAAAACTGAAATAGACCCAGAGAGAGCAAACTGATGGTTGTCAGAGGAGGGTTGTGGGGCTGAGTGAAAAAGTTTAAACAATAAGGAAGTACATGTTGTTAGTTACAAAACAGTCATAGGGATGTAAAGCCCAGCACAGGGAATAAAGTGCCAGGTGGGAGCTAGACTAATTGGGGGCATCGCTTCATAAATTATATAAATGTCTAATCACTATGATGTGTACTTGAAACTAACATAAAATAATATTGAATGTCAATTGTAATTTAAAATTAATCAATTCAAAAAATATATATATATGTATTTTAAAAAAATAGTACAATGGGCTAACAAAGGCTACAATTCTATATCCTCCTCAGAAGCTTTATAAATGTACATTTAAAAATGTGGGGTTGGGGGAGAGCATAGTATGGCATGAATACAAGAAAAACAAAGACCTAGAATTCTTTTAGGAGAGTAGATCCAGAGCAAAAAGAAACTTACTTCACACCCAGATTGAGTTTCCCATGAACAGGACTCTTTCTCTTGAGAGAGAACCGCTCTTTGGAAAGCGTGATCTCCCAGGCACGTCTGACACAAGGAAGGCTCGAAGTCGGGCTCCCCAGATGGGACGTGTACCCCCGAAGGGCCTGTGCACTTCAGGCTGGGACTCTGATGCTTGTCCATACTGACCATCGGACTCTTGATCCATCTTCGTACCTATACCATGCAAAAGAAAAGAAAAAACAAATGTATCTGACTCCTCTTGATGTTGAACCAGGCTTCAGTGGGAAATTTGTTGGATGGATACTCATGAAGGGAGAATTCGGTCTCAAAACTTCTCTATCTTTCAAGTCTAAACATAACCTAGATTGGTCAATGCTGACCATTGGCAATCCAGGAGTGTATATTTTTTGGCTGGTCATTTCATTTTGTTGAGTTTGTCTCCCCATCTGTAAGACTAGGGTAATAATACTTCCTTTCATGTTGTTGTAAAGATTTCACAATGTTTTTAAATGTCCAAGTGTTTGGCCTGGCGCATAGTGTTCAGTAGATAGTGACTATTTTACTTCGACTCTTACTATTATAATTATGCTGAGATAATGATAGTTTACAAATCTCTAAGGTGGATTACGAGTTATTCTAACTAGAGAAAATATACTCAGCCCATAGCTTAGGTTCTAATTGTTCCTAAATGAATTAACATATTTTTCACTATTGCAAAAACTTGATTATGAAAGAAGTTGCTTCTGACTAAGAAATTATCTCAAAAGATATAAAGCTATTTTAATATTAAAAGAAATAATATTTATATAGCACTTTATATATGAAAGGCACCGTTCTAAGTATTCGACATGCATTGTTTTGTTTAATCCTCAGAACAGTCCTTTATGGTAGGCCCTATTATTAATCTTATTTTACAGATGAGGAAACAGAGGCACACAGGGATGATGCAAATTTCCCTGAGGTACAATGCTGGTATTGAGCGAAGTCAGGATCCAGGCACTTTGAATCCAGAGATGCCTTTATGAGCATGCAATTTCAACAAGCGTTAAAGTACTGTGAGATTTGAGGTCATCAAATGTTTGAAGTTTATCTTGATTTAATATGGCTTTCCATGCTCTTTGAAACAAACACCTGAGTATTATTTTATAGTCAGCCAATTAGTGAAATTAGCATATTCCAGAAGGAATACGAAATAAAATCACAGTACCGAATTTTAGTTAGTAATGCTATAATTAACTTTTAAAAAATACACTGAGAAATAAACTAAGTAGCAATAGCAAAAAATTGTTTAAACAATTTGATGGAATAATATGCCATCACTAAAAATAAATATTGTAAAGACTAGCTATGTGGAATATGTTTAGAACATAATTATATTAAAAAAAAGCCAAATACAGAATTTTTCAATTATTGTAGTTACAAAGCAAGAAAGTAACAGGCCAAACGGAAACTGTTGTATTCATTGTTAGGATTATGGCTGTTTTAGTTTCTCTCTTTTTACAATGTCCTGTCCTTTCATTTTTTAAAGAATAAATTCTTTAAAAGTTTATAAGAATCTCAAGCAATTAAAATCATCATATTTATTTTTTTGGTTTTATATATGTATTTTAACTGTTTATTTCCTTTATTTATATGTATTCTTTTCAAAACCATTTAAAATATCTTCTTCTTTTTCTTTTTTTTTCAGTTAACTACCCTAATGTTAACATTTGGGAGGTTTCCAGCAGTATTTCTTGCACTTTAGGGCCCAATAAGCATATTAATAGTTGCATTCAAAATATTTATTTGCTTTATTAATGAAAGTCTAAATAAAACCCTGAAAGTTTGAGACGACAATGGAATCTCTCTTCCTGATGTCAGTACCAAATGTTTTTGATCAATCTTAAAAGTGCTAAATTTCATTAGAGATGGAAAGCATTTTTTGTTATTTTTATTCAGAGGATTTTGAGCTCGAAGTTTAGTAATCATTTCTGATCAGTTGCCAGCGTTGCATCTTAAAATCAATCTTTTATTCTGGCTTACTTTCAATGTCTCTTTTGCCAAGTAGATTTAACTTTGGGGTTATTATGATTAGAATTTTAAAAAGACTTGCCTTCAAATGAATTTGTGTGGCCCAAGTAAGAATCTTGGTATATTGAAATGCAAATTTTATATTATGGACCAATATATTTAGATAAATCTTATGCAATATCATCTTACAAGTATTCATTTTATACGGAAAAAATGACCATGCAACTGAATCTAACCATTAGGCTGTAGGCTGGTTTTATCAAAGGATAAGAATTTAGAGACATTATATCTCACTTCAAAGCATACAAATGATCTATAAACTTAAATGATCTGTTGTATATTAGAAACCATAGGGGGTTAAGAATCACATAAGGAATTGTCATTTCTTTTGATACTCAGCTAAGAATTCCCAAAATAGTTCAGATGACCTGAACACAGGCTATCCAGCAACCAATAGATATTTTAATATAATTTCAGAGTCAGAAGAGACCCAAAAATGTTAATAATGTACCCAAAATCACACTGTAAATTATTATGTGGTCAAAACTACACCTATTGGTTTAAGCAAATCATTGAACTAGTTTCTACTAGGGTATGGCTGGCAAACTCGATGTCTTCAGATGCTGGTGGGAACAGTAAGTGCCTAAAGCCCTATGACCAGTGTATAAAAATAGGGAGTGGTAGGGACTGTGTGTGGCAAACTGGGAGTGCATGCTTGCTAAGGGCATTTAAATTAAAAAAACAAAGCAAATAAACAAAAAACCAAAGCAAACAAATAATGTTATCCAAACAAAACCCTAATCAAGTTTACCCCACACCTTCGAGGGTCACCGCTTGACCCTGGAAGTTATTCCGTCAAGTGGAATAAGTATGAAGTAGAATTCTATAAAGTAGAAATAGAATAATTTCATATCTTCTAACTTTTTAAAACAACAATCCAATGCTTTCGACATTTTATTTTTCATTCATTCATTCATTCATTCAGTGTTCATTATTGAAGAGCAACTATATGTCAGGCCTAATCTCGCATCGAGAATATAACAGTTAACAAAACAGATCCCTCATGGAGCTTGAGTTATGGCTAAGGGAATAAATTTATTTATTAAGGGACTACATTATTTATTTAATAAAATAAGTAAATTATAATATGTAAGGGAGAAAATAAAGCAGAAACAAGTGAGCAGGATATTGGGAGTGGGAGGGTTCAATTTTAATTATACGAGAATGAAAATTCTCCCTGAGAAAGTGGCTTTTTAGTAAAGATCTGAGAGGTGGTAAGGCTATGACATTCAAGTGAGCTGTCCAATAGGAAGAGGCATCATTGGACCTGGATTTCAGGGGAAAAATTCAAGGGGCAAAAATGAATTGGAGACTTGAAACAAACAGCCATAGTCTACCTGTCTTCCAAGGGAAAAAAAAAACAAAAGAAAACAGTGACTTGCCTGAATCTTCTTGTGAAGCACGTGTCTAGGTGTTAAGCGCATATTTATGCAGCTTTGATGATTAGAATCTATTATATTTCAGTTAAACTTACTGACATATATAATTTACTCAAGTGTTCAAAGAGCAGGTATATTATTTGTGCCTTAACACATTCCACTGGGGGCAAGGGGTGAGTGGGGTGATATTTCATTGAAAGGCCCATGATACAAAATAGCCTTCAACAAATGAACTGCTCTGAGCCTTATGGACACGGGAAGATGATTATCACTCCCTTTCCACAGAGAATGCGGCAAGCGAAATTTAGAAAGATCAAAGATACATCAGGGATAAAGAAACATCCAGGGATAAAGAAACATCAGGGATAAAGGTGTTACAATTGTAACAGCACTGTTGCTGGCACAAAATCACAAGCTTTGTCTTGAAATGCTTTATCTCTTCACTAAGTCCTCATTCTGGTCTCAGTATGTCCCTTCCCTGCTACTCCTTTACACATTTCATTGGTTTTGCAGCCTCCCAAGTGGGTTTTATGGGCTGACTAATGACAGAGTTTATGATGTTTACTTGATCTTGAGAGAGGCTCAGTTGTGAAATGAACGCATATGATGCTTCCTCTGGCCTTAGACTTAGACAAGGTGCCCTCCAAAACTGCTGAGTGGAGAAATGCTCCCTCTGCCCCTGAGGGAATTCAAGCTACAACTGGCTTATTGTGTTCCTTCAGGCGGTGAGTTGCTCTACCAACCGGAGGGAGTTGCTGACTGTGAGTGGCTTTTGGAGCCCCTCAGAGACCTGTCGCGGTAGCTCTCAGATAGCTGTTGCAGCTGTGTGTGTGAGAAAAATGAATGCCTGGATACAACCCTCAGACCTGGCTCCTTGGCCACCTGGGCCACGATTTTATTCAGAGCTACCAAACCGTTTGTGGAGAACATTGGAAACAAACATAGACTGGGGCAAGGCATCCTCCCTGAACAAATCAAGAGTTTGTTCACCTGGGGTTTATAGGAGACTAGTCTCCACACTTCACCAGACTAGAAGCCACAACCTCTCTAGACACTGGAGTGAGAAAGTAAGACCCTTCTTTTAACCGGACAGCTCCCTCAGACTAGAAAATAGCCAGATGTGATTAAAAAGACTGACCAGCTTCTGGGGATTTTCCAAGTGTGGTTTTTTTGCTATTACATGATAGTAAACAAATATTCCTCTTAATTCATAATGGTTTAGCTGATAATAATACCAATTGATTCAGAAAAAACTATGGAGTGTTCAGGTATTTATTTGTGAACCCATAGGCAGTGTCTTCTAGTCTCATCATTTTTTTTCTGTTTTCTGGGAGTGAAGAGCTGTCTTTTCCTTAAAGTCCAAGTGAACTTGACTTTGACACAACTTCTTCAATTGCCAGAGAGGCATCTTTTCATTACAGAAAATTGACTTTGTTTATATGATGCCACAATAACTTCCAATTTGGCTACAGTCAAGCAAGTTTTCCAGTGAAGTTATTTGGGTAATTCAATTGATTATAAAAAGGCACCACCCTACCTACTCCTTTTCAGACCCCAGGTTGATGATGACATTAATGTAATTCAGGGGAAGGCTCCTGGAAGGGAATTCCTCTCACATTGAAGCCTGGGACTATTTCATAGCATGGCTCCTAAAATACAACAGTACTGTGATACAAGGTCAGTGATAGTAATCTGATAGTAGCTATACCTGGTCATCATATAGTTTTCTCTTCTCTGAACATCTATAGTTTATTGCTTATATAAAACTATGGGACTTCTATGCTCACTGGTTGTTAATTCCTCAGACTGGCACATGGTCTTACAAATAGTAGGCAATAAAAATGGAACTGCTTATTTTTGGTGATCATTATATATATTTATTTATGTACAGGCTCCTAACGTGCTTTACTCGCATCATCTAGCAGGATAATAAATATGTTCTACAGAACGACTTCCCTTCCACACACCTCCCCGGAGCAGACACCCTGGCAACTGAGTGTCGCTTGGAATTCCCCTTCGATCCCTGCTGTGGCCCCGTGGGATTTTCAGGTCCTTTTTCCTCAGCCTTGACCGGGGTACTTGCATCCTGTTCTAGATTCTCACAGTCTAACCACATCTCCTCATTCAGCTTCATGTTGCAGCTCGCAGGGGGCGGCGCCTTCAACTCCACCCCCTCTCCCCAGAAGCCAGCTTGTCACTGTGAGGATGAGAGTCAAACGACGTCAAACACCATCCCTGCCCTGCACTCCCAGCTCTGTATAGAATCCCCTTCTTTCTCCCTGCACTGTGGCACTCACAGCACCAAATTTTAAGTAGAAAAAACACACTCACAGGAATTTACTGACATTAAGTCTTTCTTTTGAACCGAAGGTAGATTCGGTAGTCCCTTAAGTTATGCGACTGAGACTTTTAGTTTGGATTTAGACAATTAAAACAGAAAGAAGGAAAGAAAGCAAAGAAAGCAAAAGTAAGAAAGAGGATGTGAGAGAGGATTCTTTTAGGTAATATCATATCTCTAAGGGACAGTTTGTGTTATTTGCTTTTGGAATTGAAAAATAAGGCTCAGGGAAAATGGCAATGCTACGCTGGTCACTGGGAAAGAACCTGGCTCGCATACCCGCAGCTAATCCACCAGCACTCCAGAAACTTGCTCTCCCATCTCGTCCAAGAAATCCCCTTTTCCAGTATTTTTAACTTCTCCCTCTTTTGGCTACTGTCTCTTAGAACATTCAATACGTTGTTCCTGCAACATCTCTAAAAAGCTAGCAGACTACCTAAAAACTTAAGATCTCCTTCTAATCCACAAATTTCCTCGTTTCAGCAAGCCTCTTTCGCCATCACCCCAAACTCTTCTTTCCTAGCCAAGCTTCATGGAAAAATGATCTCCATTTCCTCACCTCACATTTACTCTTAAATTCATGGCAATTTATCCATGAAACAATATTTATGGATCACCTAATATTTGCTGGAACTAAAGTGAAGAACATGACAAAAAGTTTCACTCCATTGAAACAAATTTTCACCAAGATGCTAATAAAGCTCATTGCCAAATCCAGCAAACACTTCTCAGTCCCTGCCTGGCTTCCTTACTCTGCAGCGCTGAAAGGTTTCAGCATAAGTTAAGCTACCTACTTGGTATTATGCTGAGTGAGGTGCTTAGATTTCAGAGAAGACCGATCCATGATTCTGTGATTTATCGTAGCATAGTTAAGTGTATAATGCAGCAATCGGTTAAAATCACAAGCTCTAGAACAATACTGCCTGGCACCACTGCAACTGACTGAGCCTCCCCAGTGCACTACAAAATGAAGATAATAACAATACCTACCTCATCAGGGTTTTGTGAGGACTAAATGAGGTAATGCAAGTAAACTTAGTGCCTGGCACTGGGTGAATGCTTGGTTAATATTTACTACTGCAGTTATGGCTTCATGTTGTGAGAATTTTATACAAAATATCATGAGAGAAAAGATGCGGGTGGGGGGAGGGGGGTGGTATTTGGCCGTGATGGGAGAAATCAGGGAAGGCTTCCTGGAGGAAATAACGGTTAAAGTTAATGCAGGTTGAGTTAAAGGAAGCCTTTAAAGTGGGGAAAACATTTTCAGCAGAGCAGAGAGGACGACGAAAGCCAAAATATAGAGGCAAAAATCTGCATGGAACGTGTAGAAAATGAGCCCGAAGAAGAGAGTCAAGAACTGGAGCTGATTAGAGAGGTTGGATCATGGGGCAAGAAGTGGCCACTGATGTCTAAACAGGAAAGTGGGATTATCAGGTGTGTTTTTCAGTGCAGTGTGAAGAATGAATTTAAGATGGTCAAGAACATAAAATGAGTCAGAAACTGATTATAAAAGAAATAATAAGGGCCGATCGAGGATTGTAGTAGTGGAAATGGAAAGAAGGGATGAATCATCAAATATATCTATTATTGAGATATCAAATCTATCTCCTTTTCTCTCTCCAAGTGCCACTATTTTACTGTCTTTCTTCTGGATTCCTAAAGCCATCGTCTAAACGGCCTTGTCCTCTAATCTCTTCTTACTAAAACCACATCTTTTTAAATGCCAAAGTTGTCCCAGCTCTTCAGCGGTTCCCCATAGCTAGCAGCAGTGGCTTTCAAACCTATTTGATCAGGACTGAGGTACTGTAAGAATTCCCTGTGCACATATACATGTATAATAAATATAAAAATATAACTGAAATAACTGGTTTACCCCAGTGCTGTTTGCAACCCACCGACATGATTTCATGACCCACTACACTAACAGTTGTCACACAAATTAGAGAACAGCTAAATGGTAAAATCTAAATTTCTTGGCTTGGGATACCAAGTTCCCTAGGATCTGAATTCTTATTCCCCATTGTGGCCCCAGTGCATCCAGACCCTCTATGATATGGCTTGATTTGGAGTTGTCTTTACGGACCGCTCTCCTACATCTTTGATTATGTACTGACTCTTCCCTCTGACCCACTTTGTCCATCTGAGAACTCCTGCTAAGAGTCACATATTTAAGACAGTCCTTCTTTGTCTCACTACCCCTTGACACGTTGTGGTATTTATTTGTTTAAATGGAAACACATTTGATCTGCTTTCCTGTCTATTTCTCTATAAGAATGCAAGTTTCACAAGGACCAAGACACTATTTTCTCTCACATATTCATTAATGGGGTATTTACAAAGTTCCCTCTGTGTGTTCCCTCTTCCCAGCTTATATGCCCTCTCCATTTCCTGTCTGACTTCACTTTGAGTTGCAGCCCCCAAGGAAAGAGGCTCGCTATTCTATCCCCAGAGCTTAGCACAGCTCCCAGCGTACAGTTAAGTAATGAAAGAATTTTTGCTGATTGGTTTAAAGCCAGGTACTATGCCAGGTACAGGGAATAAAAAATAAGAGACAATTGTTCTTAAAAATAAGTAAGGAAATCAACAGCTGTAAAACAGTGTCCAAGTTGGTGTGAATTCATCTTTGGGGACAAATAGGATAGGGCTGGGATGGGGGTGGACTTTGGATGGAGAGGATAGCATGTTTAAAGGCATGCTTGTAGAGAGGGCTTGAGTGAAGCCAACTGTAGGGTAAGCATGTATGGCAAGGCAGAAGGCCGAAGAGGTTAAAGGGGTCAGATATCAAAGGGACTTGACCTTTGAATGCTTAAATGCTGAAATCCTTAACTCTTATCCTTATCCTTAACTCCTAGGGAGAGAACCCTTAAGAATTTTAAACTTTTGATTGATCTGATCTGATTTGCTGTATTCTGGATGAATTACAGTAGGTCCAGGGGAAAGGCAGGCTAGACCAGAGGAAAGAGCAGTGTATACAGAGGGCATTTCAAGAATGTGTATCTTTTCCATGTGTTTCTTTTTTCTTTTCTTTTTTTTTTTAATTTTTATTTTTTATGCCTATAGCACCTGGTCTTCCTAGGTGGTCTCCCATCCAAGTACTAACCAGGCCCAACCCTGCTTAGCTTCCGAGATCAGATGGGATCGGGCTTGTTCAGGGTGGCATGGCCATAGACTACACGTATTTCTAAACCCAGGGTTGCTTTTAAAACAAGAAGGCTTACCAGAGGCTTTACACATTTTTAAATTTTATTTTTTAAAGTTCTATGTGACCTGGTTGAAGGTCAGAGAAGGCAGAATGGAGCACGAAATGGGCGGAGCCTTAGAAGTCTTTGAGGCTGGTAGGGTGAGTAGGATGTCCCTGGCAGACTAGGAGAAGGCACTGGGAAGGGGTTATCTTTGCATGTAATTACAGCATGGAAATGCCATTCCTTAACCTCTGTTGGAGCTCTACAGCAGGGGTCCCCAACCCCAGGGCCTGTTAGGAACTGGGGTGCATAGCAGGAGATGAGTGGTAGGTGAACTTACGAAGCTTCATCTGTATTTGCAGCCACTCCACAGTGCTAGCATCAAGGCATCAGCTCCACCTCAGATCCTCAGGCATTAGATTCTCATAAGAGCACTGGTCTCTGGTGCCAATAAGGTTAGGGACCGGTGCTTTATAATACTGTCCTTCAAAGACCATCTCCTTCCTCCATCTGGTCTCCCCCAACCCACTAACATAATGTCAGAGGTTTATTATTTCATATAGCTGTTAATTCTTATAATAATCTAGGTATATTATGAATTTAATAGATTTTTATAGTTAAGAGTAGGGTCAGGCACAAGAAAGGTTACTACGCTGCAGTACAATATTGTTTTTGTTAGTCTGAGGTTAAGCAGTTACTTTGCAAGTGCTTCGGATTTCCTCACAATTTATTAAACAAAAGAAAAACATTTAAACTATGAAAATGATTTTCTACAGAAATGAATAATTAACTGGATTAAGAGAATTGGATTCTAGTTCTAGTTGCAACTACCTTGATTGAGCAAGTCACTTAATCCATTTGAACTTCAGTGCCCTTATTTCCAAAATGAAGGGCTTGGAGCAGATAAGCCTTGCAGTCCTTCCTAGCCATGTCTCAGATTCAAGGCTATTTATTCACTGGAGTTATGCTAACATGATTTGGATGCCTCTACTTTTGCAGTAGGCTGCCCTCAGCACAAGTTTGTTGAATGAATCAATAGCATTTGCTTTACCTTGTACATTTTCTCTCTTGGCATTCCAATCACATTCTTCCATAAAGTTATATTACTGCCATTAGATAAACTGAAAAAAAAAAAAACAACCCACTAGGCCTTTAAAATAATTTTATGGTCTTAAAGGCAGTGGTTAGACAATCCATTGAAATTGCAATAATGGAGACTGAAAGCAAGTCTTATTATTTGAACTGTGTACATTACTTAATTAAATTGAAAGTACTGAATGAAAGGAAAGACGATTAACATCTTATTACTGCTTATTACTACTCTCCGGTGTTTCTGCTCCTTTGTTGAGTCCTCTTAGACAAGAAGCTGCACAACACACTCAGTTTTAATTTTATGCAAAACCAAT
Organism: Rousettus aegyptiacus; assembly: GCF_014176215.1. Taxonomy (NCBI): domain Eukaryota; kingdom Metazoa; phylum Chordata; class Mammalia; order Chiroptera; family Pteropodidae; genus Rousettus; species Rousettus aegyptiacus. The sequence goes on from NW_023416284.1 coordinate 162,671,298, forward strand.
TTTCCTCCAAATGATGCTGTGCTGTTTTGGGGTTGGTTTCTATTTTGGTATTCTCTTTTTTCCTCATTTCATCTTTTACAAAGAAAATGGTAGAATTTAATTGTTCCCTGAAAACAAGAAGAGAGTCAAAGCTAATAAACAGGTATTTACTAAGTACTTACTGTATCCAAGGATTGTATGAGGTTCTGAAAATGTGGATGATAGGAGAATGGATTGAGAATGAATTGCAGATGTTTGAAGGGCCCATAGAAATTGCTGAAATTGGAAAACTCACTGTGATCTCAGGACAACTGAGACAGGAAAATGACTGTTAACATGATTCCAAATGGAGAAGGAAAAAACAAAATTTTTTCTCAGTACAGATGCATTTTTTTGAAATATGCAAAATAATAATGATAATAATCATAAACGGGCAGAACCAAAGAAAGATATTGGCAAAGAAAGACACTAGTGACCTCACTTCATCATAAATGGTGTAACTTGTCGATGGAAATCAATACGAGTAGCACGAACTAACTTGGCAAAGAAAAAAAAATGGAAATGGGGTATATAATCCAGAAATATGCATTGATTGCATTTTATTAAGGTAGTCCTCATTAAATCCCAAAAGGAAATAGCAAACTCTTTAGCTTTATAGGGAGAGCTTCGTGTATAACATTTTTCATGAAAAGGTGGTTTGTAGAAACTTCTGATCATTGTGCTGTGCCAATCTTTCACTGTAAAACTAATACTCAAACAAGTCAGGTATTGAGTTAACATACAAATTTGGAATCAATAGGTAGATAGATGTTCATTAAGTACTCTACTGTAGTCTCATAAGCAAAAATATAAACACTCAGCCTTGCTTAGAAAGTCTAGTCTGTCTGCACTCATTGTTTCTGTTATCCTGGAAAAATATGGAATAATTTTCCAGAAACATGGAATAAAATTTATTGAATATATTTTTGTGGGTAATTTGGCTACTAAACCACTAAAACAAAATAAAATGAAAACTTAGAGTGCTAGTGGAAACAAGGAATTTGAACTCCAGGCCTGACTCTAGTAAACCAAATAGTAAAGAGATGCTGTTGATTGAATGAAGGACCATGGTCAGCAGTCAGCTAGCTCAGCAGCACATGTTCTCTTCTGAGTTCCACAGGGAACATTTTTAGGAACCCAGAAGTTGCAGGTTAAGTGATGATTCAACAACATCGGACTAACCTTCCTACTCAATTCCCTTCTTTCCTTTGCCTCCTTCCAATGCCCCCTGCACTTTGCTGCTAGATCTATCTTTCTGAAATGTAGTTTTGATTATATTACTTCCTTGCTTCATACCTTCAATACTCTTCATTGTCTGCTGAATAAGGGCCAAGCCACTTTTTAATTTTAATTTTAATTTTTTATATATTTTTTAGTACTTTACCTGGTCTCTCTCTATGCTCTGGTCTTAGCATAATTTACAGTCCTATCTCCCATGACTTGCCTACCTTTGGGCCATATACTAGCCAAAACAGATTCTCTTTTTTCCTAACAAATCCTGTGTTTTTCAACCTTTGAGCCTCTGGCTACTCATGTGTTCTTGTCAATGGGGGTACCCTTTCTTCAGCACCTCATCTTAGTTTTGCTAAACCAAATCTTACCCAAACTTCTGAACTTGGCTCTCAAATCATCTTCATGAATGTTTATTACAACTCCCTAATGTATCTTTCTCCTTGAACCTTCATTTTACTTTGAACTTCTTGTGTGAATCTATCATGCTCTATAGCACACAATTCATGGACTCTTTAATTATTCCAGCTAGTATTTATTTTTATAGGCAATTACCATGAGATATGTTTCCCCCACCCCAGGATTATGAAAAATATAGATTTTTTTTTTTGCCATAATGTCATGCTAGAAGGGTAAGGAGAAATAAGTCATCACGCATATATAAAATAGGAAGATTTCATTTATACCCTGAGAATTTCCCTGAGGGTTCAGTCTGTAAAACTAATTTCTTTGCCACTACTATTGCTATTCCTTTTAATAAGAGGGTATACACAACCTCAAATGCTACAGTAAAATTCATAACACATCCTCGGACTGCCAATTTCCAAAGCATTTATTTGATTTGGGGAGTGGCCAATAATTCCATCTCCAGTTGCATCTTGCCTTTCCATCCATTGGTATTAGTTTTGCCTCCCTGATTATATCAGGCTTTAATATTTTCACTTATTACTTTCTTGAAAAATCACTGGTCTGGTTATAGCTATTGCCTGCCTAGTCATTTTCCCCAGAAACATGTAAGGACAAGCATGAGAATGTTTGGGGGTAGGAACACTTGGCCTATTTTACTAGGAATTCTCACCTTTAGTGTTCATAATTTTTGTCTCTTGGATGAAGTGTTTTCTTCCAGTCTCATTCATAAAGATATATCTACCCTGTGGAATATACTTCCCATTACCATTTTATTACCTACATCTTATTCATGACTGTCTTAAAGGCACATAGAAATCTCTAAGTACTTATTGAATGACAAGATGGGTAAAGGAAAGGATAGATGCTTTTTGGTGGTAATTTAGCTTCTTAATTGTGTCCCTTATTAGATAGTAAATTCTCTGTGGATAAAGATTTCACTTTGCACATTTTGTGTCACTTGGCACCCCCAGCAGGGTCTCGTGTGGATCAAGTTCAGTAAACGTGTGTTATATTAGTTGCTGAGTATGTGTGTACATGTCACTCTGTGAGATCTTAATGAAGTAGCAGACCCTATCTGTGGGAATTTCACAGCCTCATTTTCTGTTATGGCTTCCTCGAATCTAGATCATAACCACATTTTTAAATCCCTAATCCAACTTTTTCATCCACTTACCCATTCATAGTTTTAGTTTTTGTCCATTTTGGTGTTTATCTCCATAAGCTAGTACTGTTAGAAGATGTGGTTTGAAGTGTTATTTCTACCACTTATTAGATGTGTAACTTTGCACAAGTAATTTAACCTTTGAGTGCTTTCTCATCCAGTAAGAGGTAATGATCTTACCTATCTAACAAGTGGTAAGGATTAGAAGATAAGTCAATGGTAGATGAGAAGATGTGAGCTCTCCGTAAGTTTAAACAATGAATATACATACATAAGGGTAATTAATTTTGAATTATTCATAGTTAGCTTTCCAAAGATGAAATTGGCTAACAGAAGGGATAGAATTTTTTTAGTTGCTTTATAGTTTACTGTAAAGAAAGTTTCAGGTATGTATAGGCAGAGTGAAGTGCAGATCTTTACGATCCTGTTCGATTATGACATTCTATAATCCCACATACAATTTATACTAGGAAATCACTCACATGCTAATGAAGTTTATTTATGTACTTTAGCTAAATTTTTTATTCTTGAACTATGACAAGTCAACTCACTGATTATTTTCATCCTAATTGTAGAATGAGAGAGACTGACTTAAAAGCAGTTCATGTAGAAAAAGTCCCATGAATTTTAGTTCACTCCAAGTCTTATAGAAATAATGTAATCCATTTTATAGACTACCTGAATGAGGCTTTATTAGTAGAAACATTGAAGCCATAATAAGAAAGGATCTTGTCTTGCTAAATCAAATCTGAAATACTGATTTGAGACTTTTTTTTTTTAAATTTTAATAAAGGTATTGATAAAGTAGTAAATACCCAAATAAGAGCAGGAAGAATGGGCAAGAAGATTGTGATGGTTAGATATATGTATCAACTTGCCTAGGCAAGAGTACCTGGTTATTAAATTAAATATTAACTTATTGCTGTGAAGGGATGTTGCTGTGATCATTATCTACAATCAATTTACTTGAACTAAAAAAGCTATTTTAGATAATCTGAGTGGGACTCATGCAATCAGTTGAACTACCTTATGAACAAAATTGAGATTTCCCTGAGAAGAAGAAATTCTGCCTTCAGATTACAGCATCGACCTTTTGGTCAGCCCTAAACATTTCAGACTTTTCATTCCCACAGTCACATGAGCCAATTAATTTAAATCTCTCTCTCTCCACCCCAACAGTTTTCCAGTATTTGAATAGTTATTATATGAAAAATGAACCAATGGATGGAGGTACAGAAAGGCATATTTGGGCCTCCCACGTACAAAAGTTCAATGGGGCTTTCTTTTAAAGAAGGCAGCTGATGAACATCAGAGAGCACATCAAAGACAAAGTTTAACCAATCTTTCACTCTGTGAAGGGAAATACCAAAATAATGCACTTTTTGGTTCTAGGCATTAAATGAGTCCCTCCCTTATAGCTCTTTAAATTTTTATTTGCTCTTTATAACAGTCTTTATAACTGTTCTTCCCAGAATGTCACTGTGACTCATATAAACAATATTTCTAATCTGTGGACCATTGAAGCTTCACCACACATAGTCATCAACATTCATGCTCATATGCTTCTCATTTCAAAGAAGATAAAGCTGATGCTTTGCTGATATTCAACTATTCTGTAACAGAGCAGGATTTAGACAGGATTAGCAAGTTTATAGAATTTGAACTAGTGTTTTTCTTACCAAACTAGGTGGCATCTCTCAACCCAATGTCTTTAGCAATATATCATTGCCATAAATTTCTCTGTAAGCTTGTAGCCAGTAAAATAAATTCAGTGCTAGATAAGCATAGACTCAATAACTGAATTTTTAAAAGACTATCTTTGAAATGCACGAATGGCATTATTATGTTGTAATGCCTAACACTACTGTCTGCATCGCTCAAAACGACTGAATCTTATGAAAATTACTTCAAAGTTAGAAGGTGGCTTAGAAATCAGCCAACTATGCCCTTGAAATATATACTTTAAGTGTGTCTTATGCACCCAGTTTTGGGTGCCATCATATAAGCACGTACTCATAGAAGGCTTCTCCCTTGAATACTACATTCCCCAATATATACTTCATGCAATTGTTTGCTATAATTTTTTTCTACTCTTAAGCAACTTTGGCTGAAATATGGAGCCAACGTAAAATATAATTATAATATAATAATTATCCTTTGCCACTGGAGATGAATATAATGGATTTCCTCATTTAAAACGAGACATCTTTTAACTCTAGTCATCAGCTCTTGGACAGAAATTATACCTGTTTTAAGTCCCTATGTCTAGTTACCTCAAAGGTATTGTAAGTGTTCTAACACTGGTTAATATGACCTTGTTTCTACTTTCTTTTATTTCATTAAAATATACACAATTGTATTAATAGGATGTAGACTTTGACATATTTTAATAATGAATTTCTAAAAGGGGCAAAGAACTATTTCATTTCAATCTGAAAAGAAATAATGAAGCTTAGAATTGAATATATTTTCCACTATTTTCCAGCTCCTAAGATCTCCATGTGCTCTTGTTTGCTATTTCTCATTTTTCTGGAAATGAAGAAATTTTTAACAAAATATTTAAAGATCTTCAGAACTGGCATGTGTTAAAAAAACTTAGTTCTCGACTAGAAAAAAAGTTTATTGATTTAGAATTTGAAGTTTTTTTTAAATTGAAATTCAATTGATACTAATTTTCTAGTTAACCTAGGTTTTCAGATCTTATTTCATAATTACACATATAATAGCTTAGGAAAAAAGCATATTTCAGTATGGTAATTAAATGAACAGTTCCGCTTACAGTATATAAATAGGCAACAAGAAAGATTAACTGTTCTTTTTAAAGTACATCGAAATCAATTTTCGTAGAATTTCTTGCTTTTCTCTCAAAGACTAGATTTCAGAGAAAAAATGATGGTCTTTTTTCTTCTCAGCAGGTCAGTAGTTAGAACTGGGGTCACCTAAGTTGCCTCTAGATAAAACTGTGAGCAGGCGATTTGTCCTTGACAGTTCCGGGGCGCCGGAAGCTGCCTGAGGCCCTAGCTAGGTCACCTAACTCCACCTCGCTGCCAGGGGCTCCGGTTCCAACTCCAATGCTGCCCCTAAAGAGCACCCAGAGGTCAACCCTAGGAGGGTGGGCTCTGGAAGAGGGCTTCGGACCATTTGTACAGGAAACCCTAGGTGGACCCTGGGGGTGTGGTCTACAGGGGGCGTGGTCGTCAGCGGGTTAATGCTCTCTTAGGTGTGGGCCTAAGAGACTCAGTCCACTCTGCTGCCTGCTGGTGGACAAGGCTATCCGAGGAAGCATTATATAAACTCGGCCCAGAGGGACCTCTATGGCCCTGGTCCTAGGGACAAAACCGCTGCCAGTGCTCCCTCCCACCTAACAGGCCACCTCCAGTTCTCAACTTCCACTAGGCCAGTGGTTGTCAAATTTAAGCCCACATCAGAATCACACGGAAGGTTGTTGAAACACTGATTTTGGACCCCATCTCCAGAGTTTCTTATTCAGTAGGTCTAGGGTGGCTTTGCGTTTTTATCAAGTTCCCAGGTGAAGCCGATGCTGCTGTTCCTGAGACACTGCTCTGAGAACCACTGCTGGCGGTCTTGCACAGTTCTTTCTTTCTCCCCAGTGTCGCTCCTCCTTTTCCCTCAAATCTAGGAGGGTTTTTCGCAGCCCTGGTATCTTCTTTCTTCACGAAGAAAACATTAGTTTTCTCTTTCCCACCAGCCAAGTTGCCAGTACTTTCTAAAGTGACTATTTACTAATCGGATTAGCTAATTTGAATATGTCCCACCCCTCAGGAGCCTACTGGTACAAACAAGATCAATTTTAAGGTGACAACCAAATTATGTCTCTTAGCGGCAGTCTTTCCTCAGAGTACTCTGGAAATAAATCCTGTGTGTGTGTGTGTGTGTGTGTGTTCTTCAACCTCATCTCTGCCTCCAACCCTGCTTGCAGTTTTTGGTTCCTAATGGCCAAATGGCCGGCCACCTTTACTGGTGACTACCTGGCATCCTTGTAGTACTGTAGCTGCTCTGCGTTGATGATAACATGAAGAGGCTGGTGGTCAGGAGGTGGGAGACACCTCTCTGCTCAGCTCTCTTTCTCATTTGGTCACCACAGGAACCCCAAGTGGCACAATTCACGCTCAGAGTTTCAAAGGCACTGGAGAATGCTGCCATTCAGCGTCTTGTACTGATATCTGCTTCTCCACCTTTGCTCAAACATGTACCTTGATGTGGGCAGGGAAACGGATACTATGCAATTTTCTCCCAACTTTTCACCCTCTCCATTCTTAAAGGCCTGAGCGTCCCCCCATTACTCTTTCATTGTTAAATAGTGCCTTCTTCTTCCTTAAATTAAAAACAAAAGCACAAATGCACATCATTTTGTGTAAGTTCCAATTCTATAGATGGATGGAAATGTACAGTTTAAAGTTCAACTGGGACATTGTGCTACATTTCCAGTGCAAATCCATTCCTTTATATGTTCAAACATTCTTGAAGCCTATTATTCGTTAGATGCTTGTGGATGTGCAACAAATATACAGTTATACTGAAGAGGACATGATCACTGGCATTTGGCAGGATGGGGTTTGAATTCTGGCTGGAGCATTGGCTGTAACTTTACTGATACTATTAAATTTTCTGAACCTCAAGGTCCTTATTTACTAAATGGAAATATTGTCTAACTGACAGGGCTATTGAAAGGACCAAATAAAATATCCAGTTTGAGGAAAAAATCTCTTCCATCCGGTAATATTACTATTTTTTTCTCTAATCATTATTATTCTCATCATGCTCATTATCATCATCAGAAAACTAGCTCTAGAACAGGATAGTTATTGTGAAGATCAGTTAAGATAATGTTTGTGAGAACATCGTAAACTGTAAAGGTTTATACAAATGTACATTATTATTAAAAGCTACACGAATTTGCCCCAAAGTTGTCAAGTCGACTGCTAAATACACTAAAATCCAAATGATTGACTAGGAGATTGTTTTGTTTTCCTTGGATATTTGGTGCCACATATAATCAATGACTATTTACAATGTAATACATTTCTGAATGATGTAATTTCTGAGGTTGTAGAATCTGGATTTGATGTTTCTCCCCCATTCTGAATTCATAGATGTTCAATACTCAATAAAATAAGGACTAATTTCAGTAAAAATGAAGTCAAATTTTTACCATTGATTTTAACAGTAATATTAAAAGCAGCTTTCTATTTTTCAAGACCTATTGTGTCTCAGGTACTGTACAGTCATCACCTCTTATGCACAACACCCCACAAGGTCAACATCATCACCATTTTATAGATGACAAATACTGAGGCTCAGAGAGGTTGCCTAAAGTCACACAACAGGATGCAGAATCCATGTCTGAGCCCCTTCAGAATTCTTATGTACCTCCTGCAATCTCTCTAAAGAATGTGCTGGACCTCAACAACAAATTTACAAACATGTTTTTATCCCACTATGCTCGATGACATTAAATAAATCATTTCTGGAAACAAAGTCCTTTAAGCCTAGGAATATAGAGAAACAGCATTCCCATAAATAGGTATGATACATGGTATATTAGAGAGGAGCTTATTCGTTCTGGGTGTCTGGTCCTTCTGAGGAAAAGCAATAATGTGACTTAGTCATATTGGCCACAATCAATTGGACCAAAACTAAGCACCAATCATGGGAGCAGCCCGCTTAGGCTGCTGTTGCCCTACGAGAGGGATTAGTATGAGATTTCTTTCCACATTAATCTTCAGTAGCAATCTGACAACCTTTTGAAGAGTGTCTGACTGTGAGACATTCAGAGATTACACTTGGTCAGTAGCAGGGTGCAGGCCGAGATGAACATAGATAAACAGCAAGCATTTCAAAGGTCAGTGAGGAGACAGGTTTGGTTGAAGCAGAAGGCTCCTATGGGAGAGTGTAAGAAAATGACCCTGAAGAGAAGTCTAAAACTAAATGTCTTTTCTATAAGACATAATATCCTCGGAATCAGTTTTCTAATTGGCAAAGATGTGTCTCTAACCATCTTATGATTAGAAAAATGTTTGTTTATCTTCAAAGGTCCCTTACCAAAAATGAAAATGTGTATGAAAGGAAGCCATGGAGAGCTTCTATGAACCATAAAGAGAAGTCAGCCAAGACAAAATAATCCATAAAATTACAGATGTGGTACTTGGAAGTCCTAAATGCTTTTTCTCATACCAGAAATGCTTGGTATCCTAATAATTTTTTCTCCGTGTTGTGTTTTCTGTACTTTTAATAATTTTCCTTATTCTCTGTCTTGGCATTAAAGAGGACCAAGTCAACACTAGAAAATGTCCATTAGCAGGACATTTTATTCTATCACTCATAAACCATCATTCGTAATAATCAGTGTCAGTTTAGTGATAGCAACAGATGTTAAAACACACATAGTAACTACAAAGGCTCTTTAATGTCAGTTTAATTTAAACCTTAACCACAGATTTTTTCCACAGATACAGCGAGAAACCACAAGGAACCTCCTGTCTTAATGTTCCTTCCATACACTGCAATAAAGGTTTTTGTTTTGGAAACAAAGAAACCTTTTCAATCAGCAGTCAGGGCCTGTGTGTTTGCCATGGTCACACCACATGTCCCATACATTAGCCTTCTTAAGGCCGAGGGAAAAATGTGTTCCTTTCCCCTTACCCACTACCTTCACTGTAGAGTTCTGGCTATCTCAGATAGAAAGTATATATTTCAGATACTCAAATTGCAAAGTGCTTTTTAAAAACCTTTAGTAGACGACAATGAATTTAAACAACACATTTACTGAGTCTTTACTATGGATAAGCTAGTGTGTTTGTTTCTTAAGGGGATAAACCTATACATAATCAAAAAAACATTCACTTTTCAGGAAGTGTATAGTTTAGAAAAGTGTTTTCAATGGAAATACAATGTGAACCACATACATAATTTTAAATGTCCTACCAGGCACATTAAATAAAATTTAAAAAGGATGAAATTAATTTTAACATTATAATTTATTTAACCCAATGTATCTAAATATTTTTATTTCAAAATCTAATCAATATAAAATTGTCAATGAGTATTTTGTGTGTGTGTCTTTAAACTCTGGCATGTATTTTAGACTTATAGCACATCTCAATTCAAATTAGCCACATTTTGGTCAATAATTTCACCACACAGTAATTGTGTGCTGAATAGCCACCTAGAACTGGTGACTCCCATATCGGACCCTCACCCCTAATACTTAAAAGAGATAAGAACATAAATGACTACAAAAAAGCTCCATTTGGGTTAGAGAGAAGAAGAGCTGTTCCATGGAAGAGACGGCATTTGAAACTAGTGTTCTAAAAAATGGTTATGAGTTGGAGACATGAAGAGTGTAGTTCACATTGAAGGAACTATAGAAACAATGACTTGGGGGGTGAGGAATTACAGGGAAATGCAACTCCATTCAATGAATGTGGCTTCTCATTGTACTTAAGATAATGACACACTTCTTAAGGTCTATGAGGTCCTATCTAGTTTTTCTACTTTATTCTCTAAACGTCTCCCCTACTATCAGGCTCTCTGCTTGAGCCAGGTGGTCTGTATGCCATCTCTCATAAACTAACTCACTTCTTCCTTCCTGAGTCTCAACACAAGCAGTGCCCTGCCTGGAACTTTATCTGGTTTGTCTCATTATTGCTTCTAGCCGGTAGCATAGTACTCATCAGATAGTCAGTCCTTAGTAAGTATATCTGAATGAACAAATGAATGATTGCAGGGAACATGCAGGGAGGAAAAAGATGGGAAGGCAAGAAAGATCCAATTGAGGTCCTGATACTAGGGCCTTTGGCACCATCGTAAGGGTTTGTAGTAAATTCTGTAAGCTAGTTCCACACCTATCACTGCATATCTGCAGCTCAGCCTGTGGGTATGGTTAGAGTGAGGAGAGATAGGTGGTGGAGAGCTCTGTTAGGAGCCTTTTGAAGGAGTCCAGATGAGAATTCACGGGGGCCTGTACTATAGGAGAGTGGAGGGTGTATGTATTAGTTACGAATTACAGCAGGAGAGCAAACCATTTCACATGGTACACTCCTGGAAAAGACCTTTTGCCATTTTACGGTTGAGGAAAGTGAGACTCAGATGAATAAAACTACTTAAAAAAATTAAATCTTAAAGAGTTCATTGCTCTGCACAAATGGATTTCATCACGAAAATGAAGCTCAGGTTCACAGTATAGAAGGGGTCATCTTACAAAAAAAAAAAAAAAAGATAAAAAGGGTCCAAATGCAATTGAATCATGAAGGAAATGGCTTTAAAATGTTTTCAGCATTAGCTATAACTGACCTTAAAACACAGAAGCTGGTCAAGTCATATTTATTCAGTCAAGAGTTCTGATTTACCAGTCGCTTAAATATTTCTATTTTTTAAGAATGTTGGGAATACTACAAATACATGTTTACAGTGATTGAAATACCAAAGGATTCCCTGTGACAGAATAAAAAAAGACCAAAAGAGGGAAATTAAATGGCAGCACCACGATCATGGGAGTGTCTTCTCTAGGTCATGTGTCACCTTTATAATTAGATAATCCACTTGTTTCTAGGCTACGATCTTAGCTAAAATCTATATATTTTTTTGTCTGTGTCAGAAGAAGGTGAGAAAAAGAGAATGCTTTTAATTTTTGAAGAATTAAGCTCTTGTAATCTATATTTTAGGATCTAGACAATGTAAGATGGCTCATAATTTGATGATTTTTAATAAGCTTTAAGTCTTACTATTTCATTGAAAAAGATTTGTAAATTTTTAAAATCGTAAATCATTGTATTTTACTAAGATAACATTATAAAACAGTATTAGATTTAATATTTCGTGAGGCTTTGCTGGTTATAGTGTCCCTATATAATGAAATCTTTTGGTTTGAGGCAAAAAAGATTATCAGAGCATCTGCATTTTCTTATTAGCCATATTACCTTTAAAACAACAAAGCTCAGCTAGACGGTACAGTTGACATTGTAAAGCCAAAACAGAGTTGTTTGGATAGAAGTTTCACTTTATAACCAGTTGTTTTGACATTATATGGATCAAACTTTGTCTCAAGATTTGAAAACATTTGCTTTAATAAAAGCTTGTATTAAAATGTCAAAAAAAAAAAAAAAGAAGTCAAATCGTTTACTAAAAGACTACAATTAGACTTGGAATCCATATTGATTACCTTTTGTGTATTAAGAAAAGTAAATAGTATAAATCCAGACTAAAGAAACCATGGATATTAAGGTGACTTATGGAGACATTGGAGGCATAAATCAGTTATAACTATCTGATTTTCAAAAACCTATTATCTTCACCTCCTCAAATGGTCTCGTAATTCTTTGATGAAGCACAGCGGAGAGTGCTTATGTCAAATGAAATGTGAACAAGGAAAGATAAATAGTAGGTCTGAGCGACAACGTGAGATGTCAATGTTTTTCTTGAGAATTTCACTCAATGACTGTGCTTTTATGAGGAAGAGCCTGGAGAATGAAAGGCATCCTGTTCTCAGGAATTTAGCAATGCACATGATAAAAGCTCTACTTTTGTACCCACTGATAATCAGATGGAAGATTTAGGTCTTTCTGACTCCTCTTCCAGACACATGATTGTGCACACGGCTCGGGTCCTGAGCAAACACAGGCATGAAATCTTGTAACGGTGAGATCTCTCTTCCCTCTTGGCCCTCCCTATCCTTCCTTCCAATCTTTATTTTTCTCCAGCACATTTCCCATCTAATATAGTGTGTTTTATTTTTAAAAATTATGGTGAAATATATAGTGCAAAACTTACTATTTTAACCATTTTAAAGTGTGTAGTTCAGCACATTCACATTGTTGTGGAACTATCACCAGCATCCAAATACAGAACTGTTTCCATCTTCCCAAACTGAAACTCTGTACCCATTAAACACTAACTCCTCATCCCTCACTCCCTTCCAGCCCCTGCAACCACAATTCTACTTTCTGTCTCTATCAATGTGACTACTCTAGGTACCTTATACAAGTGGAATCACATAATATTTGTCCTTTTGGAATTGGAGTGTTTTACTTTCTAAATTTTGTTTATTGACTATCTCACTTCTTGAGAATGTAAGCATCTAAGGCAGGTTTGTCTGTCTTATTCCCTGTTCTATTTCCAGCACCTAGAAAATCCCTGGGCCTAGCAGTTTCTCAATAAATGTTTATATGAATGAATAGTTTAGGATGAGCCACAGTGCTACAGTGCAGTGCAAGTCAGGCCACAGTGAACACGTTGCATTTCACAAAGCTCTTTTACATTGCAGTTTGGAGGATCCCGTGGAGCAACCTGGTAGCAGTTCTCCAAGGAAGGATGAAGGTCGCCTGAGCTCAGGAAATGGCAGACCACTCGTAAGTAAAGGAACACAAGAGCAAAAGTTATTTGGGAGACAAAATTGACAAAAGGGGATTCCCTTCTACTTCTAACCAAAGACTCTGACAGTGCTAGCGTAAAAACAATTTCATTTCAATTTTCTGATGTTCCTACAGTAGAAGATCATAAGCGTAGGATGCCCGGTGAAAAACCACAAAAGTTGCCAGAGAAGTGATGTGATGTCATGGAAAGAGAATCTCAAGTGTTGTCAGTAGACGTGGGACTTCTTATCTATGTGACCATGGGGAAGTGACTTAACCTTTTTGATGCTTAGCATCCCTGTTGTTAAAGTAGGGTTAAGGACACCTGCATTCCTGAGTTATGAGACACAAGGGAAAAATAAAAAATTATTGAACATTTTCTAAACTAAGTGCTATGAAAACACTACTTGTGCTAGTATATTATAGTCAAATAAAGGGTAATTGTTACTATAAGTCAGTATTTTCTAAACGTTGAAGAAGCATTTGAAAGCAGTCTGTGCCTTGCATAACTGGCTCACAGGGAACGGTGGTTGGCTCTGAAAAAATATGTAGAATTTGGCCAAGTGTGGGGTAGGGTGAGCGGTGAGCAAAAGGAGAACTTTTCAGGTAGAAGGATGGTAAGAATAAAAAGAGAAAGAGAGAGAGGGTATCCCTGAGATAACAGAGGTGGGGAGTCATGCCAAGGAGTATAGGAGATAAGATAAAGTGTGCTGGAGGTATCCAGAAAGTTGAAGACTTTTTAAACAGTCAAAAATGGTAGGTTGACATACAGTAAAACCCATAAAAAGTATGCTTCCTAACATTATTATTATACTTTAGCTTAGTAAAACACTTAAAAAAAAATTCCCAATCTGGAAATAAAATTTCCAATCTGTACATACTCAATGTTTGGATATGTCTGTTTATTTTAGTTTCAAAGAAAGAATTAAGCTATTGCCTTCTGACCATGTTTTGAGCCTCTGGTAGCTTTTCTAATCCCTGTGACTTTTTTTTTTTTTTGCCCTGAGATAGGTTGGGATGAATAGTGTAATTTAAATGAAAGCATAACATTAGGTATTCTCAAGAGGGTCCAAATACCTCAATTCTTCACAAAATTAAATGCTTCTTTTATTCAGAAAAAGAAAGAAAGTCATGAAGAGAAGAAAAAGAAAACAGCTATGTGAGGAAGTGAAAGAGTTAATTGCCACGAAGAAGGAACCTGGCTTCTCAGTTGAGTGTGCCACTTCTCAGGATGACTCTTGGCTCCTTCCTCTTTCATTGCCTTGTTTCCTTGGGGAAACCTCACTGTTATGGGGAAACTGTTCATCTGTCTACAGTGCTGTGATTTCTTCATGGGAAAGTCAAGAGGCGGGGTGGAGACAGGGAAGAGTAGATGTGGAGAGAAGGGTAAAGAAGCTCTATTATAAAAAATTTAGCCCTTGCATCAAGGCCCTGGGGATAATGGGTAGGGGATTAAAAAAAAAAAGAAGAGAAGAAGAAAAAAAAGAAATCTGTTTTAGAGGTAATCTCAATAGGATGTGTCAATGAATTGCATTAATGTTGGAAGAAAAGAAAGAGGAACAGTCGTAGGTTTCTGGCTCTAACAAATTAGTAAATGGCAGTCTAATTTATTGAGCTGGTGAAAACAAAATTAAGTAGGAAGTAAAATCAGCATTCAGTTTTGGACATGATTAATTCAAGGTGTCTGTGAGACATTTGAATGGGAATGTTGAGTAGACAACTGGAAATAGCATCTGGCATTCAGAGAACTGAACATTTATGGAAGATTGTATGGATTGTATTTAAAGCATGAGAATGAATGAACTTGTGTGTTGCTGGAAAGAGGGAAAGGAGAGAAAGCAGAGTACATGAGAAAGTGAGAAAGATGGAGAACCAGGGAGGGAAAAGAGAGAAAGAGATAGTGAGAGGAAAAGGGGCTAATTCGCCAAGGTTTGAGCCTGGGCCACTTTAATATTAGTGGTAGGATAAAGCAGGAGGCTGAAAGAAAACTAAGAAATAGCCCAAAGGTATGAAGAGAACCCAGAAAGCAATGTGCACAGAAGCAATGACTGAATTTTCATGGGGGAAGTGGTCCACAAGGAGGCATGCCAAGAAAAGGCTAAAGTTAAGATGAGGATCAAAAAGTGTCCACAAAACAAAAGAAATACAAAATGAAAGAGCTTGATTTTAGAGTTAAATAAAACAGAGGAATGAAACCAGTACAAGTTTTTGAGCCTTTAAATAAAAATATTTTCATGAAAGAGGAGCATTTAAAAGATTTTAAAGATCATTTCAGAGTGTTTATGAGTTATACAGGTGGCCATTTAGTTATGAGTTATACAGGTGGTCATTTAGAATTTCTAATGGATTTCAAGCACAAGACAGATTAGAAAACAAAACTTGGCATTGAATTCAGATGGAATCTCATCAATAACTGATTTTATGTTGGCCATAAGGGTTTGGATATCTGTTCTGACCTGAGTGCCTTGTGCAAATGTAACTAAAAATGCAGAACAATTTGGTATCATTTGATTTAATGAGATCCTGTGCAAACGAAATACTATTTCAGCAATGAAGTTAGACCATTGCAGTTGCTCTAGAGACAAGTATCTATAGAAGATAAATTAATTTGTTCATTGGTTCCTAAGCCTCTGGAAACAATGAAATAATAAATGTGCGAACTTGCTGACCATGCAGAGGTGTTTTGAGAAATGAATTTTACATAATAAAATCCAAAAGCAAGGAGTTTTTATAGCAGCATGTCTACAAATAGATTCATGAGTAAAATCATACTTTATATCACAGCAAAAAGGAGAGAAAGGTAGGCAAGAAAGGTAGGTCATAATTTTGAGGTCTGTCTTGATAATATCTAACATGTTTTGAGTGCCACATGTATACTAGGCACTGGAGCTAAACACTTTACATCCAAATGTCATTTAATCCTCACAACAGTAAGTGTTGTTATTAAACCCATTTCACAGAGAAGACAATAGGCTTAGAACATTCCAGAGCTTGCCCAATGTTATAAAGCTTACAAATAACGAAGTTAAATGTCCAACTGGGTTAGTCTTATCTCATATTTGGAGTCCTTAATATCTTTCTCCTATAAGAGTTTGGATGTTTCTTTACTTTTTAAATTGTAACTGAAAATATCTTGATTAAAAAAGGTCATAGATAAATTCAGTACAGTTGGATACAATTTGGAAAATTATGCTGTGTTAGTGGAACAAATAGAAACCTTCAGTAGTTTCACTTTATCATTCTTCTCATTGACAGTTGAAGTTTATTCCTCCTCTTCTTGAATCCGAGCTGGCCTTGCGACTTTTTAAATAAATCAAATGCAGTAGAAGTGACATTGTATAACCTCCAAGGCTGGGTCTTATGACATCTGCAGCTTGCCCTGCTCTTGCGAAGCACATCCTCCTAGGAGCCAGCAGCCTTCTAAGTTCATCTTAAGACCATGCTGCTGTGAAAACCAAGGAGCATGGAGACAGAAGGAGGCCAGCAAAGAAATTAATGAGAAACCAGGTGCAAGAGTGAAATTTTCTTGGACTTTCTGGCCCTGCTTAGCCACCATCTGAATGCAGCCAAGGAATGACCCAGCCAGCATCATGGAGCAGGCCATCCTAATGAGTCAACCCGAATTCCTAATTTTACAGACTCATGAGCGCAAAAATAAAAAAAAGAAAAGAAAAAAAAAGAAAAAGAAAAAAGTGGCCATTTTGATCCCTATTTTGGATATTTTGTCATCCAACAGTAGATAACATAAATTTCGTACAGCTGATATCATTTAGAAAAATACACTAGATTTTGGTGGGACAAACAGACCACATTCCCATAGTTTTACTTCGAGGCCAAGTAGCTTAGGCTGTATATCTGAGATGGTAAACCTACATTTTAAAAGTTAGCTCCGGTCCACTGGTTAATTTCTTCTGGTCTGAAGCAAACATTTTAAAGAAGAAAAGCAGGCAGAGGTCACTTCATATTTTAGCCCTACATTTCTTCTGTGTGTGCTGTTATCATCGTAGTAATGAATTAATATAATGATTATTTACTTTTAATATTTGAAACTAGACCTTGATAGCTGCCTTCTGTTTAATTAAATGCTTTCTATACTACTTTTAAAACATCTGAGTCAGTTTATAACAAGATACACATTAACGAGAGAGTTAAAATAAAAACAAAAGATTAAAACCGAATTCAACAACTGAGAAGTTATTTCTAAAGATTTGTCTAATTTACTTTTAAATTTAGCTTTGAGTTTCCTGGCAACTAAACCAACTGTGTGGGATGATATCATGCTAAATGTGATTTCCTTCAGAAAAGAAAATTTTTTAATTTACTGCTAAATTATAAGAGGACTTTATTATGTGGATCTCTTCACAGGGAACAGTAATTTAGAATTCGAATGTTCCTCAGACATGGAGTGCTAACATATGCCCCTGTTTAAAACGAAACAATAAAATTTTAAGGATTTTTAATTTCTATGTGGGTTTTTAGATTTATTCCTCTCTCTGTTCTCCCTTAGATCAGAATTTTACAATTTTCTATCTTTTTATTTTTCTCAACAGAGATTTATTGATAAACTTCAGGAGCCAGGCCCTGGGGGTATGATTGTAAGCAAAATAGAGAGAAAGTCCCTGACCTCATAGAGGTCATAGTCCAGGAGGATATTAATGAACATTAAAGACATTAATTCAGTAGCTATAGCAATATGTGATTACAGATTGACTGATGCCATTAAAAAAAGTACAAGGAGCTGTAAGAGTTCTATAACAGGGACATGTGATCCAAGTTCCTGGGGATAGGATACTATGGGGAGAGTGAAAAATATATAATTTCTCATATCCCCATTCCTACCATAATGCCCAACACACACAGGTGCTCAATTCATGTTGGCTATTGATGATGAGAATGCAAAAAAAAAGGTGGCGGGGGGAATGTTCCAACATTAATTCTAAACCTGCTGTTTGAAGGATAATGACTTTAGAAAGGAAAAAAGCACTGTTTGCTCTGATTTTTTGGAAAAGAATAAAGGGTATCATGCAAGAGCTAACTGTCAAGATATCAGATGAAAAAAAATACACATTCTGAAATTCCATCTGATTGAAGGTCAGGCCTGAAGGGTTGCTCTCAAATGCCTTATGTAAGGTGTGGTCCCTTTTACGTAAAGGTTGACTAATAGACAAATAAATTAGATATGACTACTTCTCCAAAGCTGATAACTAAGGCTCTGAATACAGTAAGTGCCAGGTCCTAGTTCTTACATTTACTCTTTAAGTTCAGTAGTTGAAAGACAAAGCGATTCTGTTGATTTTCTTTAGAGAAATTTGTTTGCAGATTATGGTTAGTTGCAAACTCGTAAATGCTATATTAGACATCTATCACCCATCTAGCTCTTAAAGCTTTACTATATAACATTCAGTGGCAATTTTCCCCCTAATTCCTATTTACTTCTCACTTCTGTCACATTATCATCTTTTTTTCTTTTTTTTTATTAAAACACATTCTTGCTTGTCAAACTACTCTGTCTCACCTGATACTCTCCAGTGTTAGAGTAATGTTTCCTAGAACTTAGATAAGAATTTCAACAAAGTAAAAAATTCTACCTTAGAGCACATCCTCCTGGGGATGCTTCGTTTCAGATATAAATGAAGCTCCAATGGTAAGGAACAACCTCTGTTATGGATTGAACTGTATCCCCTACCCCAAGTTAATATATTTAACCCTCAAACAATGCAGGAGTTGGGAGCACCGACCTTCAGGCAGTCAAAAAAATTCATGTATAACTTTCGACTCCCCAAAACTTAACTATTAATAGCCTGTCCTTGATTAGAAGTTTTAATAAACAACCAATTAACACATACTTTATATGTTATACATATTAAATACTATATTAATGTAATAAAGTAAACTAAAGAAAAGAAAATGTTGAGAAAGTCATAAAGAATAGAAAATAGATTTATGATACTGTACATATTTATTGAAAAAAAATCCACATGTAAGTAGACACGTGAAGTTCAAACAAATGTTGTTCAAGGGTCAACTGTATTATAGTACTACCCCCAGAATCTCAGCATGTGAACTTAGAGATAGAATCTTTTTTTTCTTTTTCTTTTAAAATAATTTTCAATTTTTCAATTATAGTTGACATATAATATTTTATTAGTTTTAGGTGTACAACTTAGTGATTAGATGGGAGGGGAGATAAGGTCTTTTAGAGGTAATCAAATTAAAATAAGGTGGGCTCATTTAATATAACTGGTGCCCTCATAAGGAGGGAAAATTTGGACAGACATGTACAGAAAAGTGATGTAAAGATATAGGGAGAAGACAGCTAACTATAAGCCAAGGAGAGAGGCTTAAAGCAGGTCCTTCTCTCACAGCTCTCAGAAGGAAGTTTGTGCTGACACCTTGATTTTGGACTTCCGGCCTCCAGAACTGTGACAATAAACTTCTGTTGTTTAAGCTATCTAGTTTGTGGTACTTTGTTTTGTTTTCGTACAAAAATCGAAGATAGTCTTTGGAAGTTTTTCTTACTTCTCACCCAAAGATAGATTAGAAATTCTGTAATTTACCTGCATGAATTCAGTACCATAGATGTCTTTGATATATCTTAATTCCTTAAACTTTATAATTCCATTAAACATATTCTTCAGTAAACTGGTAATGTTTTCATTAATCTTTTCTTGTTAGTCATAATAAAATTGATGTAAAAGATATGAGTATTCACAAATTAAGCTCTTTAACTTGTTACAGAATTTTTTAAAAAATTATTTACATCCAGCATTATAAAAATGTCAAACTAACCATTGAAATAGAACCCAATTTAGAGTTTATTTCTCATATCTAGTTTTTACTAAGCCTAACCAAACAAAAATATGATTTCATTACCTGTTTTGGAGTACATGAATTCGTTAAGGCATTAGTTTCTAATTCTTCCTCATTTTTATTTGTTGGAATACCTAGAAGCACTACGGTACGTGGAAGCAGTGGAAATCAGGCCAAGATTTTCTTTACATTCTTACTTCTTCTTTATCGATTCCCTCTCTATTTAACCACATAATTATATTACAATTACACATGACACCTCCTCCTCAAACCCCTTGATTAAACTGTTTTTATTGATTTATTAAACATATATTATTGAGTATCTAGTATGCACCAGGCATTCAGACAGAGATGTGAACAAGCTACATAGAATCTCTGCCCTCAGGGAGTTTATATTCTAGGTTTCAGAGAAGCTACATGAAACTGTAAAAGGAATTTACTTTTAATGTCTTTACTTTTCTACTACTTCTCCATTGTATTGCTACTTAATCTTGCTTCAAACTTTTTAACCACCTTAGAAGCTATATTCTTACAGTTTTCTTTCGCACAGTTTTTATCTACACTATAACCCTGATTAGTACTGGTCCAGAAAGATTCTAGGTTCAAAGGAAATTCAGTCAATTTTCAGGAAGCTTATTCTATGGAAAAGATTATATTTGTGACTAATAAACATTGAAAATACATATTCTTAGGTAATTGATTTCTTTTTTACCTCCTCAGAATGATTTATTTTATTTTATTTTTTTTTAGGTGAGGCAACCCTTGGTTGACCTCACAGATTGCAAGGACCTTGTCATCTTACAATCCCTTATTTTATTTTATTTCATTTATTTTATTTATTTTATTTTTTTATGCCTACAGCACCTAATCTTCCTAAGTGGTCTTCCATCCAAACACTAACCAGGTTTGACCCTGCTTAGCTTCTGAGATCCTCCTCAGAATATTTTAATGTTGGTTTTATAAAGACTTGAGTCTTAAAATATTTTAACTGTTTTGGGAAACTTTTCACCTTGCTATTTCTAGAAACTAAAATCTTTGAGTGGTCAAGTAGTTCTATATTGGGCATTTTCACCCTAACAGATTCAGAGATGGCAAGATATTCTAGGAGGTCACGGGATTAGAAAAATCTGAGTTCTCTGTTTTCTATGGAGCATGAGTTTAGGGATATTTAGCTTCAGGATTTTTCTTTTTTGCCTTGATGTGAGGTTATCCTCACATCACAGAGTCAGGAAAGACAGAGAGGGAGAGGGAGAGGGAGAGGGAGAGGGAGAGGGAGAGGGAGAGGGAGAGGGAGAGGGAGAGGTTGAGGGAGAGAGAGAGAGAGAGAGAGAGAGAGAGAGAGAGAGAGAAGAGAAGAAGTGAGGAGATGATAGAGGAGAGAAAAGAAGAGAAAAGGAGAAGAACCACCATCATTCCCCAAGGAAATGACATTTTGGGTAAATGCTCTAATCTAGGAAGGGAAGAGAGACCAAGGTGACCCCAATGCTATAAAAATAGCTAAGTAGACTCTTCCCAGAAAAATGTCACAGCAGGCTCTAGAAAGCAATTAGAGTAATATTTTGGCATCTTGTACTACTAAGAGGAAGATTCTCCTACTGCCCTAGTTACAGCCTTGATTTTTATTTATTCCTTGGTTGTAAATACTTATGAAATTATTATAGAATGCTATGAAGAAATAGGTGTGAGAGTAAACAAACTCTAACAGGAATCTTTTCTCCAAATGCTGAAGCAGCTGCAGAAAGAGGCCAAGACGGTCCCTAACATACCTTGCTGTCTGCTTCGCCCTTTTCCCACCTTCTTCTCCTATTCCTTCTACACCTAATCTTTTAAAATTTTCTAGCTTTACTGTGCGACCTCCCAAAGAAACCTGGCCACTTGATAGGTATGCCTGTCCTTAGACCAAGGACAAGGGTAGTTCCCTGAAAGCTCTTTCATTTCTGGACCAGGAGGGTATCCTGAGGCTGGGGGCCAGAGCAGTTTACTTTCCCAATAAGTAGGAGTTGGAGCTCAGAGAGATTGTGCTTCAGTTAAAAAGCATGTTGGGGAAACAGTTTGCCCTGTGAACTTAACTTTCTTAAACCCCATAGCAGGGATAAAAGTCCTGATCCCTGTGTTGGTGAGGAGCCAACAAATCCCATACTCAGACAAGCCGATGAGCTAGGAACTAAGGCTTTAGTTAAGCAGGTGGGGAACAGCATCCTATTTGTAGGTCTAGAGTCTTTTTATCTGCTAATTTTAAGAATGTTGATACTTATTATTGAATTTTTTGATTTGCTTTTAAAATATTAACTAGTATGAATTAAAAAAACTCTTTAAAATATGCCTTCACATTATTTCCACTAGTGAACTATCTTTAGCTTGACCCAAATTTTTAATTAAACTTTCTATTGATCCAATTCTCATTACAATTCTTACCCTTATGCTTTTATAATTAGAAATTGCCATGAAAAAAGAAAAAAAGAAAAGGAAAAAAGGAAAAAAGAAAAGAAAAAGAAAAAAAGAAATCTCCAATTGGAAACATCCATTTCAATGGCTCTTCCCACACCCATCTTAGATTTGCGTTACCTTAAAAAGCATTTCCAGATCATAAAATATGGGTGAGCATTATATATGGCACCAATACTTCAGCACCAGTTCTTTTTCTTAACACAAACAAACAAACCAGAAAAAAAGAAAGAAAGAAAGAAAGAAAGAAAGAAAGAAAGAAAGAAAGAAAGAAAGAAAAGAAAAGAAAAAACAAACCAAACCAAAAACTCCACAAAGAACTTGAAAATTTCAAGGAACTCTGCTATACTTTCCATTCAAAAAAGTTCCCATGAACTGTATCAAAGTGAGGATCTAACTATTGTAGGCTTTTCTTGAGAGTCGCTGGGGTGACAAAATATCTCCTGATTGAGGATGCTTCTCATCTGCATTCTGTGGTGCTAATGAGTAATTCCCCCAGCGCAGCCAGACCTACCCAGACAAACGCACCTCTCCTCCAGTCCAAACCCTCTGAGACTTAGTGGTTGAAGTGGAAAAAAGCACCTCGAGCTCAAACTTTTTTCACACTCAGTGGCTCCTAAGACCATGCTGAAAACGAGGAAAAATAATAATTGTAAATATGTTTTTAGAATGCTAGGTGGGAGAATACATAATGTAGGACTGTATAGTATTGAAATCAATAATTTATATTAATATAAAATAAAAAGAGATTGATGAATCATTACTATGTCTGTCTCGTTTGGCTTAACAGAAAACACATTATAGAAAAGCTGTGGTGTGGGTACTGGATCAGCAAACAAGCCGAGGTCAAGATTCCCTAATTTCCTGCCAGTTATTAAAGGTAGCGACACCATCTTTGAACCAAATTTAACTTATTTTTCAGTCTTCATTTATATGTTATCCATATCCAAACACAGAGCTAAGATGCATTAGATTCCTGAGCCAAACTAACAACTTGAGGGAAAGTTGATACAAGGATTCATTCATACATTTTGTTCATGATTTTATTTAACAAATGTAGTTTAATTTACAAATGTGGTGAACAAGGTCCCTGTCCTTAAGGATTCCACAGCACAGCAGATGGCCCCAGTCATACTGGACCATAATCCTAAGACTGCTTACTTACCTGTAGCTCCCACAGGTGTGCTGTGCTGTTGGAGGGACTCAAACATTTCAGATCTTAGCTACTTCTGAAGAAAGCACGCTAGGAGCCATTGGTGTCTCCACAGTGGTTCCAAGACGTCTGATCAAATATATCTTGGACAAGTCTAAGACAGACTTCTAATTTGTTAGACAGCATTCCTACTGCCCTCAGGAGTCACTTGGGAAATGCATCTCTCTACAGCTGTAGTCACTCCCTGCCACGCAAACAATCCTCTCTGGAGAGGACTGGACTAGCAAACTGCTTTGAACAGTGCCTGACTCTTAGTGAACACTCATGCTACAGCCCTCTGACAAGGCAGGGAGAGTTTCACATAAGGACAGGACTTTCATTATCATTTCAATTCAGATGCTTTAAAGCAGTCTTAACAGAACAGTAAAGGGAAATTAAATGTAAAGGGATGCTGTTCATGGAATAGTTGTGGAGAATAACCACTTTGGAGGAGGTTAATTTCATTTCTCAGTTCTGTTAAGAGTATCAGAACCAGGCTGAGAACCTTTGCTTGGTTCCTCATCATTTTTAGGGAGAGGAGGAAGCTAGGGCAGTCATACCTTTTCAGTTCTCTTCTGACCACCCTGGATTGTTTAACGCTGACAGGTAGGATATATAGACTCTGGGGTCGGGCACTTTGATTCAAACCCTGACTCTGCCACTAACTAGCTCTGTGATTTAGAACTAGTTCCTCCACCTCAGTCCTTCACCCTCAGTTTCTTCATCTGTGAAATCTAGATAACAATAGTATCTGCCTTTGGTTTTGTGTGTGTATGTGGGTGAGAGAGAAAGAGAGAATTTAGATACATAGTATACTTAAGCTTCTTAGAACAGTGCCTAACGATATTGGTTCAATATAAGTGATAGTTATAAGAATTGCTATTATTAAAGAACAATACAAGGAATCGTTCACAAAATCATGAAATATCGGGTCAAGACAGAAGTGTCTTGTCAAAGTTGTGGTCACTACTAGGCAGTTAGCTCTGTGGAGACAAGAACTGTATTTTGTTCCTACTTTACTTGTTAAAAAAAAATGTATAAGGCACAAATCGCTGGACTAGTTTGAGAGCAGAATGAACAAAGCACATGAGATCTGGAAGTGGAAACTACATGTGAGGGGTGGCTTAGCTCCATTCTAATTTGAAAAGGCGCACCATTTCCTCATCTTTAAAACAGAGAGGTCAATGAGAGAATTTCTAAGGTTCAATCCAAATAGAAAATCCTTTGAAATTTTATAGAAGATAATGTAATTATGGCTATAGAAGTCTTTTGTACCTAGTGTATTTCCAAAATGGATTATCATGTTGAAGATAATGTCATTTGTTTGTGTTTTCTGAATCACAAAGCAAGGAGCTGAATCACAAACAAATCTTTAAAACCATGAAAATGGATTATCTTTAGCACAACTGATAACTTTTAAAACTCTTGGATTGTGAGAATAAAATTGTTAAGGACATTTTCCCCATTCATCTTAAATGAATTTTTAGAGACTCTAAAGAATAAAACATAATCCATAGATATCTAATGCTAACTTGTTAACCTGTAGAGAATGAAAGTAGAACTCTTACAGAATTTAGCTTAGCAATTCTCAACTAAATGAAAATAAGCTGATTTAGTTGAGCTTTTAAGACATGAGGGTGGAAAGCATAAGTCCAAAGGATATGGGGGAACCAGCCCCTGGACTGCATTTCTTCAGACTGTGTTCCTAGAAGCTGGGTTTCCCAGAGCTGCCTCCGTCACTGTCAGTGCTGACGTCTGGCTTAAGGTCTGATAAATCAAGTAGTGGCAAAAGGATTTTACTTGGCGGGTGGTGGTGGGGATTCTATTGTAGAAAAAGAGAGTGAGAGGGAGATTTGAAATAAAAGGCTTAATAAAGAATATAGGCTTTGGGTCAAACAAGGTTTAAATTTTAGCTCTGCTACTTTTTAGCTATGTGACCTTGGACTGGTTGTTTACTATTACTAAACCACACTTTGCACATTTAACAATTTTTCTTGCTTCTTAGGGTTACTGGGAGGATTAAATGAGATAATACGTGCAAAGCACTTGAACCATAATGTCTAAAACATAATAAGTGCTCAATAAATAGATGATGGCTATACTTCTCCTAAACGAATGACGGGGACAGATAATCTGTTCTCTTTTGGTGAACTTCTTATGCTCTCTTTGGAATGTCTCAGAGGCATAGGAATCACTGCTTAGGATTTCTGTAGTCAAAATTTGGGTTTGAACCTTAGTCTTCTTAGAAAGTCCCAAAAAACTTGTGGGTTTTTTTTCTTCCCCAAAATCTATTCATGGTTTCATGTAGGCACTGAACAAAGTTTCACTTTGTAAGACTGTCCAGCTAGGTTAAAAATAAAATATGCAGAAATGTGTGGAACTTCAACAATAGAATATAAGAAAAAATGAATTACTCTTAGTTGAAAACAAAGGAATTATAGCATATTGATGCACATGTAAATTCTTAGAAAAAGTCTGGAAAGTTTGACACCAACATGATAACAACAGTTACCACTGGGGAAGGGACAAATATGGGGGAGGGATTGGTATTGTCTTAATGTTTTACACATTTATTTACATATTAGTTGTATAAATAAAAACCAAATCAAAATCAAAGCCAAACAAACAAAAAAGCAAAACCCAAAACAAAGTCATGGTAACAACTGAGATGAACTTTCAGAACAGAAAATTTCAACCAGTAGACAAGAATCAAGGAATTTATCCCTGGGGCTGTCTACGACTTGACACAAAGTCATATTCTGCTTAGTGTGCTGTCCTTGACCAGAGGAGAAAGCAGGAGAGGGCATTTCTGATCCCATATCCAGCAAATGAGAGACCCAGGTTCAAGGCAGATGAAGCTGCCTTCCAGATCTCGGTGTAAACATTTTTCTCTCGGCATACACTCAAGTAAGACATTAGTACCCTGGCTAGTTCTTTGTAAAATTCAAAGTCTACAGAGGCACCAACCGAAGGCTGTTGGTAAATTATGCTTTTAAGCAAAAAGAAACCAGATGGTAAATTAGTATATCAGTATATTTATATAGCAAAGAAAGTAAGAGGCAACTTTAAAAAATCTAGAATACCTGACTTTGGAGTTTTAACTTACCACCCCACTCTCCACAATTACCACCAAATCAATCAATCAATCAATCAATCAATTAATTAAAAGAGAGCAAAGAGTTTAAGTATTGAACTATGGGCTATGGCATTTTTATTAGCAAAACACTTGTTTACTGTTGGAACTTAGTTTTCACAAAGAGTCCTTTCCTTGGAAAGAAATATTTTGGCTCCAGGAAAAAGTGAGAAACATGGTGGAGGTCTGGGAAGTTTCACTGACTTGCTTTGATTCAGCTTGCTCTCTCCAGTAGAGAGAGATCTCGCCCAATGCTGGGGCTCCTTGAGCAGCAGTCAGGACAGGGTGGTTTTGCTTTGGTTTTAGTGCATATATTTTGGTTCATGACTTGAGAGAAGATTTTGCTTTTCTGAGCTCAGAGAAGTGTAGGAGCCTGTGCTGGCCCTCTGGCTGGGCCTGACCTGCTGTTTCAAGCCCTGCCTGCCCGGCTTCAGTGCAGGGAGGTAGTCCAGCCAGCCTGTAATTCATTGTGTTCTGCTGGTGAGTTAAGTGATGGGTTACATCACAGGCAGCATGGAAAGGACCTGAATGAAGTAAGAATGAATGGAGAGAGCCATTTTGATGGAATCGCCCTAGAGTATTAAATAGGATGGGCATCTGGGGGCTTGAGGACACTTCTGTTGCTTAAGAAACTCTCCACGAGAGTGTCAGTCATTGGTCACTTAACAATTATTAATTTCTTACCTCTCCCTTGTGTATAAGTTTGCAGATTTATGCAGACTACCAATGTGACCATGACAGTAAACTGAGTTTATTATGAACACACAAAAAAGAAAAAAATACAATTGCTCATTTATAATCAGTGTAACAATAATACTATAAATGGAAGAGCAAGGAATTTAAGACATAAATGTAGATAGCAGAACAACCTCATATTAGCACCTGATTGGACCACTCACTGCTCTCTCTAAAAGAGAGGTGGTCGTATGAAGCAAAATCAAAGCAATTTGAAATAGAGGATTTAAAATGCTGAATTCCATCATTTCTGTAAAAGGTCATTCTAGTTCTCAGCTATTTTTTACCATGGATAGAGAGAGCCTCAGCAAATTATTGGCTGAATGGATTTGGGAAGCCAGAAGCTGCTGCTTCTGACGAATGAAGATGATAATGCAGCACTTGAGACTGAGTGAATGAAAGAGGTGGAAAAAGTTGAACCCTTGAAAGATAAGAGTGAAAGCTACTGAATTTGTTCCTGACTAAATTACTAGCCATAACTGTACCCAGGCCAACTGGCTTTGAAACTGCCTGTAATCTTGTGGCTTTGATTGAGAAATTCCCATTTCCGACTCAAACCCTCCTTAAGGCATCCCAACCCAACGCCCTCCTCCCACAGCAACTCTTCCTAGGGGCCCCCACCCCAAATTTGCATCAAGGCAAGTATATTTCCCAGCTGGACCACTGCGCCAGAAGCACCTGTGTTCCTTCGGGGTTGGGCAACAAAACCTTAGGCTTGCCTCAAGCAGGCAATCAAAAGCATTTTAAGAGAAGAGGAGAAAACAAAAGAAACAAACAAAACCTGTCCTTACCCGCTTCTTAAAAAATTGGAAGGCTGAGCATTTCTTGACTGGGAATCCATTCATGTCTTTGTTTACCATTTTCCACAGTGGGAAGTTCACAGTTATAGATCCAGGGTGGCACCCGCCTGGTTAGTGCATCTGGTTCTCGGTTTCTCCCTTGGAGACAGTTAATGAAGACGGAGCGGGATGGAGAATCTAGCGGGACGCAGGTTCTCACTCACACATCCTGCAGCAGCGGCTACTGCAGCAACCTCTCCTCACTTTCAGTTGCCACCAGCAGTGGCTTTTCTCTTCCCATCGTTGCTCGGAAACACTGCAGGACCCCTGGAAGCAGCGGATTCTGGAGAGATGCTGCTGTTGCCTCTGTCGAGCGGGGGAAACACCCCCCTCCACCAACCCCTGCGCGCCCCCAGCTACCTGGCTGCTCTGCGACGCGAGCGATGAGCAAGTCGCTCTCCTCCAGGTGATGCGCTTGTGGAGGCTGCTCGAGAGGAGAGCTGTTTTTGATCGTGCAAGTTCCAGTGGGAGCTGTAGTTAAGCAGCTGAGAGGAGTAAGAAATAGCAGAAGCCAGAGGGAGGGAGGGAGAGCCGCGCCAGAAAGGAAGAGGGAGAGAGAAAGCGATGCTGGAAGAAGCAGCGATTCATGAATATCTGAGCAGCGGATGGAGAGAGGGCACCAGCTCAGGGCGCGCTGAAAAAGCAGTTGACTCCTTTCGGGCGGGCTACTTTAATAGCTTTTTTCCCCTTTCCTTTTCTCTTTTTCTTTTTTTGTCCTGAAGACCATTTAAATCAGTTTCATATAAAATTCAGACCATTTTTATTCTATGCTGCTTGAAATTCTTTTGATAAGCATTCCTGAATAAAAGCCTCTCAATGGAAATGTAATCAAATTTATTCCTGATCTGTCCAAATGTGGAGGGGAAGAAAATGAAGGAAAGTGTAAGCTTAGGCACACAATGACAGTCTGTCAGCAGGTGGACCTTCCCCCAGCGCCCTCTCCGTGTTACTTGCCATAACACAGCAGCAACGGTGAAGGTAATTGTGTCTTTTTCACTAAAGAAGTCTGTTGAAAAAGAACACAATAGACATATACAAACTGTTTTATGAGGAAACACAAAGAACATTACCGAAAAGTATTATGAATTCATTTAATGGAGAGGAAGGACTGGTGAATAAGAGTAAAGCATTCTTCTCAGCAAGTGAAAATGCACACCTCAAAATCTTCTCAGGTTATCTTTGCACATTAAATTCATTTAAAAAGCCATTTAATTTGTGTGTGGCCTATTTTTCCATTTTTACTCTCTAACGTTGATACTTTAAAAAATAGAGTCGACAGATAAATGGAGAGAGCAAAAAAAAATAAAGTTGGCATTTGAGCGGGCACTGCTTTGACATTAGTGTGTGGCTTTCTGCTAGTCCCCTGACCTCATGGTGCCTCTCAGAAGGTGCCTCATCCATGAAATGGCATCACTCATTCATTCACTCTTTCATTTGCTCATTCATTTATTTAGTCATTCACTTGTTTGCTGTCTCATTCCATTTATCCATCAAATCAAATTCAACTGTAGCACGGATTCCCAGCATGGGGAACCTTTTCACAGTCATTGCAAGGAAATGTAATTGATAAATAGGGAAAGGCACAATTCCTACTTGATAAAACCAATGGCTAGTTCATTTAAAACAACATACCTGACATTGTTAAAATATTTATATGACGGCTCTGGTAACTAGAGAAACGTACAGGGTAACTGGATGCATTGACTTCATTGAATTGAAATATAAACTATTATTGTTGGACCAGGTTTTTGGAGAAATAACAATAAATTCTTATTTGCTAAATGACTTGAGGTTTCAGAAAGAAAAGTGCAACGCAACCAAATGACGGCATTATAACCAAGGGAAAATGAACTATTCATTTTGAAGATCTATGTTAAATTGTCCAAGATACAAGAATACATTACTTAATCTGCAACACTGATAGGTTTTTAAGGTTTTTCTAAAGATTTCATTTAAAATTCTGGTAGATAAAAAGAGGATTTTTGAGGATAATAAAATATTCTCCATAATGATTATGGTGGTGGTTATATAACAACGTATTTGTCAAAACTCATCTAACTTTATACCTGAAAAAGGAAAATTTTGCTCTATGTAAGTTATAGTTCAATAGACTTGATTTTAAAACAAAACAAGGCCATTTAAATTCTTTCCTGCTTCTCATTTTTCCTCTCCCCAAAAAGTATTTTAAAAGATGTTTATTGAGTTTGAGTGATATGTAGAAGGGGCTCTCTAAGCATCTGGTAGTAAAGGGGTGCTTCCACATTGGGCTCAGCGTGCATACTGATTTGAAGTACTGGATGTTTATTTAGGGTGAAGAGGCCATGTCTAATAGAAACTCTAAGGGAGGAGGTGAAGATAGAATTAAATCCTATCTCTCCTTATTATATGCTATCCCATGGAGATGCTGCCACTGTCACCTAGTCTATGCTAGGTCCTATGGAAGGTCTTGTGAATACAAACATCAATAGTTTCTGTCTCTAAGTAAGTCAGAGCCTAGTGAAGAAACACACTCTGTAGTAAGAATGATATCTATCTATCTATCTATCTATCTATCTATCTATCTATCTATGTATCTAGATATATAAGCATTAATCCCACCTTGGTTTAGAGGGTTGTTAGGGTGGTTTAGTGGTTTAGAGTGGGTGGGAGGAAGCCCAAGAAGTTTTCCTCGATGGGATAATGTTATTGCAGAGCATTAAAAAATGAGAAGAGATCAGCTAGGTAGAGGAGGAGAAGCACAGGCAGAGGCTCTGATTAGATCAGGTAGTCTGTTATCTTGGACTATATTTTGATCATTGTGATAATAGAAAAATCAATTAAGTACACTGTGTTGGCTACTCAGGGAAAAGAAGGCATCTCATTTCACTCTTACCTCTATTTTCATAAATAAAGCTGCTTATAGATAGGCCCAGAGTGACTACTACTTACTAAATGTCTTTTTTACCAGGTTTATTAACACTTATGAAGGAAGACAGACTACTGCTTATGGTAAAAGAGAAAATGACCCCTGGACTCTGACAATATCCTCTTTGCACGTTAAACTTGTTTTAATTTAATTAATTTATTGGCTTACCTCTTCTTCTCATTAAACATTCTTATCCAGTTTTGTGGCCCCAGCACACAGTGGAGTGACCAAGCCATGCTATACAGTCGAAAAACGGTTTTCAAACGAATTAAACAAAAAACTATGTAGAGCTAACAACAGTCAAGCTGCCACTAGACCATTTGTAGGAGTCATTAAAGTCCTCTGAGATTCTTAAACTATTAAGCAAATTACCATCAAAACCGATGTGCTGAGCTCTAGTAAGAGCAAAGAGCCTCAATCCTCACTATCTCTTCTTTACGCCTCAATGACATTGCTACCCTGGGATGACACATCTTTTTTTTTTTTTTTTTTTATAAAAAACTTATGTTCAAAGGAATCCTTTGAATCTCTATTTGCTTTTTTTTATGTATATTCATTTTTCCTCTCAACAGTATTGTTTAAACTATAACACAAAGAAAAAAATGTGTAATGGCTAGGGAGGACTAACTACCAACATACACATGAAGTGGAGAGAGTGTTAAGTTGATTTGGAAGATCTGGTTATTAACCTCCCTTCTCTAATTGTGTGACCTTGAACAAGTCCTTTTAGTTCACTGAACCTCAGTTTTTTCATCTATAAAATAATGATAAACAAATGCATTCCAATTACCTCATAAGGTAATTGTCAGTACCAAATTACATGTGAAATGGTCTTGTAAAACAATAAATAACTCATTTTGGTTTTACTAAAGCAAAAAACTTACATTGTTGTAATACTTTTTTAGAAAGTTTATATTTCCATAGACTAAAGCGTTTTTGTGTGATATGCTTAGTTGTTAAATATAATGTATTTTTTTTTCTGTAGCAACCTGGAAAACACAAAAGATAATAAACAATAAAATTTCTGTCTAGTGACAAATGTCCCTAAGAGGAAAGGGACGCAAATAGACCTCATCATGAGAAATGTTTTATATTCCTCTTTGGTGGAGATGACTTGATCATATGCTTAAAACTCCAGCCACAATAGGAGCGATGTATGCAATTGAGAATTAAGAAATCCTATTGGAGATTCTAGGTTTGTTTTTATACACATGAAAGACTTTTTTTTTTTTAAGAAAAAATTAGAATCCTTTGGTTTAACCAAATTAGATTTCTTTTCATTAATGTGTGAATATATCAAATGAAACGTTATAAAAAATTCTAAAGTATCAGGTCATTACATATTTTTTTCTTTGAAAGAATTCTGTACAAACACAAAGAATCAATACCAGATAGACTCAAGGCATTTTGCAGAAAAGACGCAAGCAGCGATGACTTGTCCTTCCTTTTATAGATAGACTAAGTAAGTGCTGCACAGTTGCAATTTGTTTCCATTCTCATTATGCTAAAAAGTAGTCACATAATTTATGAATATACAGCTTCCTTATAGAGTCAGTATTTATCAACTGTATTCTTATAATTGCTAAGAAGGTCAAAAATATTTCCAGTGTTAACTGATTTGACACTATTTATTGAATGTCAAGTATGTGCTAGTCATTACACTTATGAGAAAGGGAACAAACCACTAAAAAGACCTGTTTTGTCTTGGTAAATTTGATCTAATAATAATATTTAATTCATATTTAAGGCATTCGATTTTATTTCAGGGATATGGTTTTAGCAAGGTCACCAGCTAAACTGGATTTTTATTTATCTCTATTACCTGAAATATTTTAGATAGAATTACAAATTGTAGTTGCTCAGTTCAAGAGAAGCTGTAGCAGCTGATTAAAAATTCATGCCACCTCCCTGGATCTCTACATTACTTGCTTTTTACTCGGGCCTGCTCACCCTCGCTGGCACCCACGCACACACCTTTCTCTCTCTTTCTTTTCTCTCATTGGTTCTAAATAATAAAATGGTACCAAACATGTTTATGTCATAGCCTATTCTGACACAAAGGCATAAAGAAAACCTCTCTTTCTCGTGGCAATGTGACAACATGTAGCCCAAGGGGACAAATCAATTTGTTAGTAATTGCTCATTTGAATATTAGTGATAATTCTTTCAATATAAACAGTGAATTTTATAGCTCTTCCAGATTGCACATTTGTACATTCATTTCTATTCCCTTGTTTAAATCATACAAAAGATCTGCAAAGGTTGTTTTAAAAAATATATTCTTTTACTCTCCTTTTTGACCTGATTGTCCTCATTATCATGATCTTTTGTTTTCTCAGGGTATTTTTAATATTGTAGCAAGACTTTGTCATTGTGTCATTCTCCTTGGTGGAAACCTGGCAAACATATGGAGACACACTTCCACTCGCAAACACACACATGTACACGGTCAGTGGGAATAAAGAGAGCAGGTCAGAAGAGCGTGTTACAAAGGCCATTATTATCCATGAATTGGATTGCCTTCTGAATGATTTTGAGAAACGAAGGAGAAACTCTTGATGGTAATAGATTTTATGGCCTTTTCATAAAGTGTAATTTTTTTTTGTATTTTTAATGATTCTTTTTTTTTACAATACTCAACCTTTCAGATCAGGTTTAATATAATTCATTAACTGAGGACAGAAGATGACATTTTCAACTTGACTTGTCCAAAAGACGTTCATTAGCTACTTCTCCTTGTACAGCACAAAGGAACTGAGGCATGGGAGGGTTACTCTTGTCAACGTCTCACCATGCTGTGTCCGTGAAGGAATTGGCTGTTGTGGTTGGTATTGATTGAGAAGACGTTAGAGGGAAATTGGTAGCCCATGCCAGAATCCTATTTTCTCCAGTCTATAAGCATGACGTTTGGCTTTATCTCTATGTGCACTATGAAGTGAAAAGCTGAGTTAGTTTCTAAGATAGTGCAAATCAGCTGAAATTTGCAGAGAAGTGAAAGTGAGCTGAGTATAGACGTCCAGAGGCAGGAACAGCTCCAGCATAGAGACAAAGAACCACGCTGGGGAGTCACATACTGCAATTCCAGAGAATACTGTGCCTTACAGCGAGCGGGTTGATCCCTGAAGATGATTGGCTTCAATTCGAAGCTCTCAATATTTACCTAGGGTTTATCTGTTTTATAGTTTTGCTTATTTCAATTGAACACAGTTTCATCTTCTCTAGCTTATTTTGTTTTTAAAGTAAATCTACCATGAATGTGGTACCAACTTAAAATTATTGCAGTGGCAATAATAAGCGTGGAAACTAATGGATTCTTCTCTGAAGTTGATACGGTTTAGTAAAATTAGCATTGCTTTGCTGTAGATGGATTTGAATCTTGCCTCTGTAATTTACTAGAGCAAGCTAAACATACTTAACATTACCTATTTAACTGACTTATAAGAACTAAAGAACTTGTACATATATCTATATCTGTTAATACATTTAGTTTACATCTATATGTGACCGTTTTAAAACAACCGTAAATTCTTCAATTCTATTCCTATTGACAAGTGTGGCTTATGACCCCTCTCCTTAAATCTAGGTTGGACTTGTGACTGCTTCAACCAATCTAGGACAGTAGAAGTGATACTATGTGACTTCTGAGGCTAGGTCATTAAATGACACATTGCTTCTGTATTGTTCACTGAAGTGATCTCACATGGAGCCCTGAGCCACCACGTTTGACTGCTCAGAGACTGCCATGGTATGAGAAAGCCAGGGCTACATGAAGAGGCCAGGAATTGGCACTCTGGTTGGAGGTCTCACCTGAGTCCAGTCTTTTAGTCACGCCAGCTCAGGTACCAGGGGTGTGAGTAGTGAGGAAGTTGAAAATGGTATACTCTTTTTAGGCAACATTATCTTTGAGTTTTATACATGTTACTACCCTAACTTGCATTGCTGTAACAAAATATTGTAGACTGGGTGGCTTTAACAACAGAAATTTGTAAAAGGAAGCTAGAAGTACAATATCAAGCTGCTAGCATGGTCAGTCCATCTGTGACTAT
This sequence comes from Rousettus aegyptiacus, assembly GCF_014176215.1. Lineage (NCBI taxonomy): Eukaryota > Metazoa > Chordata > Mammalia > Chiroptera > Pteropodidae > Rousettus > Rousettus aegyptiacus. The sequence continues at coordinate 162,706,591 of NW_023416284.1, forward strand.
ATACTTCATAGACATTAGGTGCTTGGTACTAGGACATTTACAAAAAATAGTACTTGACCACCCACAGCCAGTACCAGAATTGTAGAATGTGGCATAGAGCTGGAAAGGATCTTCTAATCCAACTTCTTTCCATAGATGATGAAATTGAGGCCCAGAGAGAGACTGACTTGCCTGAAGTTATATTATAGGTAATGGCATTCCCATTCTAAATCTAGCCAATTACAGGTGTATATAAAATGTAGAAAAAATAGAATAGTAAAATGTATCCTTTAATAGGACAGCAAATATGTTAACAATCAATTATTCCTTAGGCACTGGGTCCATGCCATGTTTTTTAAAGCTCTGACGCATTTTCTTTAGATTCAAACTTATCAATACTTATTTTTATAACGTCTATATAATAAAATTTACAGGAAGAGTTGTAGCTACTCATTCTGATGATTATTGTTATTTTTTCCCCATTACTGATTACAAAATCAGTTAAAAAGCCTCTCTATATCAGTAACCTTCTTAATCAAAAGAGATAATCTCATCCAAACAGGATTCTGGTAATGATGAAGAATATGACTGAATTTGTGTCATAAGATTTTCATGAAACTTTTCATCTGTTCCTAAAGTAAAGAGATCTGTAAGAAGTTGAATAAAAAGTTTAGATGCTTCCAGACAGATTGGAGAAAATTATTTTTAGTTAAAAATATAATAACATTCTGAAGAGAAGCTGGTTACTTTGGAAAGTTATGTGCAATCAAAAACCATTTTAATTGTGAAAAATCAGACATTATGAATGGTTAAACACATTTTAGTGAATGTGTTTTTCACTTGATTTGGCTTTTTCTTGTACACTATCTTGTCTTTGAAGTTCAGATTTAGCATTTGGTTAAAAGCTGTTTAACAGGGTGGGGGAAGACCAATATGTTCCTCTAAAATTCTGTTTATTTATACTTTAAAAATACTTATTTCTTATCTAGCCTATCATTTTATATTTCTATTTTTAATTTTTAATATAGGGTTTTACTAGACTTCTGCTTAGAATTCCTTTTCAGCTTTGGTTGAACAGAGTACCAATATTTTAGCTTTTCTGCAAGGGCTTAAAGTGTACTTAAAGTGGAATGCTCTTATTTTTGCCCAGTATGTGCTATTTTTGTAATGAAATGGACCATTGAAAGGTTTTTAAATGTAATATAAATTTATGTTTTATTGCAAGGTATTCTAGATAGTACATAAGCATAAAATCTTAAGGAAAAAGGAAGAATCTAAAATAAAACTTTTCCTCTATTTGTAAGGTTCTATGTGCTAAGATGTATTTATTTAGTCTACTAGATGTATATCACTACTGTTTAGATGAAGACGGAGAGACAACTTAACAAAAGAACATGAATTTCACCTCTTCATCTCAAGGATTCAATACACATCATGAAACAGCAGGTTACTGCCTTAGAGGCAGTGTGGCCTAAAGGCTTAGAGTGACGATGCCAATGTTTGATTATCTCCACCACTTCTTAGCTATGTGACTTGGAACACATTACTTAAGCCTTCCAAGGTTGTTTCCTATCTTTAAAGAGGTGATAATAGTTGTACCTATGTCTCTGAGTTCTTAGACTAATGAAAAGTTATAATATATGTGAGCTGTTTCACAGGGCACGTGGCACACTACAGGAGGTCAGTCTGTAAGGGTTGCCTATTATTATTACCTGCAAACACTCACAGAGAAGATTCTCATTGAAATCAGTGGCTATGGAAGAGCATGCAGAGTGTAGAAGGCAGGAGGGGTTTGAAATGTCTTGCTGGCTTCTAGGTAGTACTTTCACAGGTCAGTGGACCTAGTTTCTAGAGGGGCCTAAGGGTATTGACCCAAAATAGCCACCTGCAAATAAAAATTTTCCTGAAGTCTTAGGTTTTATCTGTTGAGAAATTTATGCAAATTTTATATTATATTTCATAATATATGCTAATAGGTGTTAATTTAAGAATAATATGCCTCCCTCACCTTACATTCCAAGTCCTCAAGTAGAATTTCTGCTCCCGGGGGCTGAGACCTACTTATTCTGTGGCTTTTGGCACTCTGTCCTTTATGCCAGATGGAGAAACACAAGGGGAAGATGAGAAAGGAGTCACATAAAGGCTGGAGGCAGGAGTGAATTGGATCTAGGGGTAACTTTAAAAAAGGATGTCAAATGAAATATTCCACAACAGGAGGTACTATATTGCGAGTGCTTTTTAAGTGTTAGATAATGGTTTAGGCACTTTATAAACAACTTATTCACTGCTCACGATATCTTTGAGCACGAGCTATTATTATCTGCATTTGCAGAGGAGAATCTTGCATCAAAAAGGTGGGAATCCAGAGGCAATAACACCATTTAGTAGAATGTTAATTGGTCTGATTTTGACATAAAAATAATTTTGTCCTAGAGTGTAGCAATACAAAGTTTAAAAAGGCACATGTCTTATTATTTCATTCAAAAAACATGTTGAATGCGTTGCTATGTACTTTATAATGGTGAATAAGTATCCTTATTTTAAAGGTAGACAAGAAGGTTGGCTGGCAATTTCAGAACTCTGTGATGAGGGTTAAGGTGATCAGCACAGGGTGTCTGGAAGCCCATAGGATGCAAAACCAGTTCGACTTTGGAGATGCAGAGTACCTTTCATAGACGTGGGAAGATGTTTTGAAGAAGAGAATTTTTAACCAAGAGGATGCAGGGCATAGAAACAGACCGTGGTAGCTAAAAGCAAAGACTCTGGAGTCAGACTGCGTGGGTTCAATTTCTTACTCTGCTGCTTACTAGCAATGTGATCTTGGGCAAGTTACTTAACATCCAACCCTTACTTTCCTCATCTGAAAACTGAGATGAAAATAAGGTTCTTGCGCAGACTGATATGAGTTAATATATGAATTTTGAAATAGTTCCTGTCCCATAATAAGTTCTGTGCAATTATTTGCTTGTTGCTATGGAAGTGGAAGGAGAGGGAAGTAACGGGTTGCAAATATGCAGGGAGATGATGTTAGCATCATTGATAAATGAATTGATATTTTGAGGTTTCTCTCACTATTATAGATTTCCTACTTTGGCCTCCAATGTTTAGGCCAGGTTAAAAACTTAACACTTGTTAAGGACCTAGGAGGCAATGAAAATGAATGAGATGGTTGGGCACCGCCAGGAACCAAGTTGAATGGGACCTTCTGTAAAGGGCAGCTGCCCCTCAGCTCCAACCAATTATTGTCACGTAGAAATGTCATTCTAGTGGTGCCAGAGCTGCAAAACCAAAACACTTTATGAGAGAAAAAAAATTCCTGTAGATAGGATCAAGCCTTCTGAGTCTTCTTCTAGGTTCTCTGTTGCTTCAGGAGACATAAAACTGCTTTGTCTTTCAAGTTCTCCACAGCAAAGAGAAAGGAAGAAAGAGGTTGCTGGCCTCAAAGAGGCTGTGGGCCCCTGGACAGTGCAGGCTGGGGTGCTTCCTAAACCTGGAACCCTCCCTTTGTATGTGTGTATATGTGTGTGTATGTGTGTGTGTGCGTGCATGATGTGTGTGTGTGTGTGTGTGTGTGTGTGTGTGTGTGTAGGGAGCTGGTTATTCAATGTCACATAGATGATGATGTTTATTACACTTACGTGTCAGGGAACAATTCATATTGGTTATTCATATAAATGACTAGTTTCAGTAGCATTCAGATTACTATCGTTTCATCCTCAGATAGAGTCTGCAATATCAAAGAACCAAATTTAGCTAAAAAGGGATGACGTTGATAACTGCTGGCAAAAGTAACATTTGAGACTGTAATTTCTACCGGTATTCGTTCTACAACTGTTTATTGAGCATTAGCTATGTGCCGCTCTCGTCATGCTCTTTCATCGGGCCCCCCTTGAGACAAGCAGTGTGAACATGCTGAGTGCAATGAGTAGCAGTGAAGGCAAAGGGGCTCATGTGGATTTTGGGACATATAACTCTGTCCTAATGAGTCCACGCCTTTATCAAATGATTCAGTCAGCAAAACCTCATTTAGAAAACTAAACACCAAAACTAACTATAATTTTATTACTATGTTTCAAGTACAGAATAAAATAAACATCCTAAAGGTGGTTATATTTACACTGGGTATAAAAAGAAATCAATAACTGAACCAGGTTGAGAATTTTATACAACTTCTATCAATTCTTCCTTTTTTCTTTTAATTGAATCCTATTAACTCCTAAATTCTAATTTCCTGGCAAAAAAAATCAGATTAAGTAACATTTAATAATCAGTAATAATTACAGCATTTTTACTACCTAAATTTACATCTTTAATATGTTTTTTGAGGATGCAGTGTGTTTTTTATTTTCCTACCACAACAAATTCAGCCTGCTGTCTCTCCATTGACTTATCCCAGTTCCGGAATTTAATTTACATTCTAAGTAAACACAATGCTCACATTAGAGCATGTGCACGGGATAACTGGACCCTCTCGTCTCAGCTAGCCACAACCAATTTGAGGATGCATGATTCATTTATGCTGGAAATGAGCTGTACCATTCAAGACAGCCATCGGAAGGAAGATAGTAGAGAAATACCCTGACTACTGATGACGGACCCTAACACACCGTCCGTCTCCATTAGAGGGTTAACACATATCACAGAGCAGCCCTCATTGCCTTCCATTAGTTTTTTCCTACACACGGTCTCTTCAAATCTGTTACATCTTAGGACTCAAACTGCATAATCCTGTGCTTCATGATCTAATTGAGCGGAAATTCTTCTCCTTGGTAATGGAGAGCTTCAGAGCACTACAGAAAATGCAAATGCCTTTAATATTATGTAATATGCTGTTTCCCTGGGGTGCGTATTAAGACTTTTAATGGGAAATGACACTCAGTGGAACACTTAATCTTTTTCAATTTCCATATTGCTCTTTCATATTGAGTCCATTCTCTTAACGTCATACACGAATGTTTTCTACACGAATGTAGATCATGTAGACTATTTACTATAAGGATTAAGTTAGATTATACATGTAAAGGACTTAGAACAATATCTGAAACATAGTTAATAGTCAAATATTTATGACATCATCATTACCATCATCAATATAAACTTCTCCCTAGAATTTTGTCACTGTGTTTCTTTAAACAGTGTGATTCCTACCTTGCATTTTGTGTCAGGACCTCTAGTGACAATACTTAGGATAGGAGGGTTTCCCTATCTCAAAGCTTTGGAATATCGCTTCATGCCAACTAGTTTCCCTCCTCTCTTACTCATGTGTACCTCATAGATGCTTCCAGACTGGTACTTGATCAATGCATCAGCGGATTTTTTACTGAATACTTTTTTGTGTAAGCCACAGTAGCTTGTAAAATATCTTTAGGAATTTCTTTTCTCTGAAGGTGCTGATAACAAAATTAGAAAACAAAACAAACAAACAAACAAAAACTAAATAGAAAATTTGTTAAAAGACAAAACAAAAACTATCAAGAGAGACAAATGAGTGTTGTAGTCAAGGTAATTGTGAGGAGAAGATCATCAGTCCCTATTAGTGTAGAGTGAGCAGGTCTCAAAGAAGAAGTGGATCTCAGAGTAAAAGATGTGGAGGATCTTGAAATAGTAATTTGTGGACTTTCTAGGTGAGCTCTCCTCTGTGGCCATTTCCCCCTCCTTCAGCCATAGTGAAGCAAAAACAAAGGCTAATAGAAAACTTCATCCTAAGTGGAATCTCTTTAGGGTACACGGAGTAGATGTACCCTAAAGATTTTATCTCACTTTTTAAATAAAACTGGATCTGAAGGAAAAAGGGGAGAAGGGCTGATGGACCATTGAAACTGGAGAGGGAAGAGAAAGTAAGGAGTGAAAGAAGGACCTTCCATCCCTAAGGCCAGGGAGCTGAGCAGAAGCAGATTCGGCATAAGTTGTTACCTAACGAGGACCCTACAGAGCCTTTGAATGAGGGCTCACTCTTATCCATTTGCCCATTGCCTGTGAATTACCCATCACCTTTAGGTGCTAAACTCCTCTGAGTTCATTTTCTACGTGCCTCCAACAGAAGTGAGGAGGGAATGGATACCTTATGAGAAGGAGAGGTGTCATGCAGGACCCGCAGATCAAAATAGAACCCAAATAGGCCAATGAAGAATTCCCCTTTGATTGAGGTCATTGGTGGCCACGGTGACCCTGATACATAAAGAAAAGAACAGGTATAGGAACTAACCACTGATGTATTTAGAATAGATAAATTTGAATAGTTCTTAAATACATAAAAAGTCTACTAACAATTGGACTGTTAGTCTATACACAGAGGCAGATACTATGTTCAAGCATGCATAAAGCCTTGAGACTCTTCCTCTCTCAGACACATTTTTAGTTATCACTTTAATCTCCTCTTTTATCTAAATCATAACATGCTATTCTTTTAGGATTGCCTCAAAGGATTAGTAGTTCCACATGGCTGTCTTGGATAAGTGAAGAAATTACCAGGTAGTGATATTATCAACACGGGATTTCAGGATTGAAATGGTAGTGCTGACTTATAAGAAAATGGTTTTAACAACAGCCATAGCAGAGAGAGAAGAGCTGAGAAATCGGCTTGTCCTTTATTTACTTCTGGACCTGTACACTCTGTGTCAGATTCTAACCAACTAAAAAAGTTTATGGGTCCAATGATCATCCATCCTTCCACCCATACATTCATCTGTCTATTCATCCATTCGTCTGTCTGTCCGTCCATCCATCTATCTATCCAACACATATCTGTTGAATGACTACTTTGTACTAAGAATTCATCTGAAAGCTAAGATTTTAGCAGTGGAGAAAAAAAACTCTGGTCTCATGGTACTTAGATTTCAGTGGGGAGCAGACAAACGAGAAACAAAATAAATAGGTATAAAGCAAAATAGATCATGAAGAAAAAGAAAATGGGAAAGGCATGAGGTTTGGTGGATAGAATGTTTAAATGTAAAAAGAATGATGAGAGAGGCCCTCCCTGAGAAGATGAGTGGGGAAAAGCCTGAAGGAGCCACGGGAATAACTAGGGGTCATGTTGCAAGGCCAAAGGCCCTGAGTTTATGGTACATGTGTAAACAGAAAAATGAAGTTTCCAGAATTTTAATGACTCTAATAGATTTATAACAGTGAAGGGCACATGATGAGCCTTTGGTCAAAGTAAATTTGCATCTACTCTATGTTTAAAATTACGTACTACCAGAAGATACTTATGCTAAATATTGACCTAATTTTTCTATATATTATCATATTCTTGTTTGGAAATAGAATTTTAAGTCACTTCAGAACAATTGGCAGTTTCTCTAATATTGGGACCTAGGAATTGGTGATGATGGCAATCAGCGACTACAATTTATAATTGCCTATGGGTAGATTAAAACGGAAATTGTCATGACCTGACCTTATTCTAATGTAAATCCTTAACCACCAGAGTAACAAGGAAATTTTTTCAGTGTCATGCCCCCTTCCCAATACCCCTTTTTAGATTTACATTATTTCGCTGTATTCCATGAAGCCTAGCACACAGCATGCTTTGGCTTTTAAATGGCATCACTGATCAATGTGATGCTAATCCAGAAAGAACAGCTATCACACTAGAGCAAGTGGTAGAACCCGGCCTCGTTACGGTGACATTTTTGATAGCAGAGTTTATTCATCCCTTATGCACTTTATTCCCTCGGCAGGTCTCATGAGACCTTTTGCAGGGCCTCTCTTTAAAACCTGTTCTCAGCCTCAGTCCTGCTGCTACAGTAATAGCTGAGCCTTCAAACTAAGTGGACATTGAGATCTTCAGATAGCAAGAAACAATCCATCTTCATATGAAGCAACATTCCTTGTGCTGGCAGGGAATTTACTTTAAATGCATTTATTTGTGGAGCTAAAATCACAAACACATTTGTCTTTAGAACAAAGTAGGATAGAAACTGGGCCAAAACTCAGTTATCCTTACTGAGCGCCAATTTTGGGATAGACCAGCCCTTTTAACTTATAGTTAAATTATCAGTGAGCGATCTTATAATTTATTTCTCATGGTGCCTGAAATGTTTATGAAGAACCCATGTTATGTAAATTATACATCTGGCTCCTCGTGAGCTCTTTTCCCACCTGCCTCTTTTTTTCCCTAGACGCGAAGCATTTCTGTGTGTGTGTGTGTGTGTGTACATGTGTGTGTGTACATCTGTATATGTGTGAGTGAATGGGCAGAGTTCTGAATCAGAAGACAGGAAATGGGTTTCTTCCCTACCCCACATGGTTACTGGTGCATTTTTCCATTCTTAATCTCTCTGTCTCAATACTTTCATCAGTAAGAAGATACCTTCTTCTTAAAAGGGTTTTTGTGGGGAGAAAATGAATTGATATGTGTGAAAAACATAGAAGCTGTAAGTATTACCACAGTTTTAATACATTTATTATCGTGTGTGCAGATAGACCCTGCCACACCCTCCCCCCACACCCCAAGTGTTAACCCATGTGGCTATTGACCAGTTTTGGGAAAGTCATTTAAAAAATTATTGCAGTTACTCCACCTGGGTGAAGAGTGTAGGTATTTTGCAAACGTGCAGCACATTACCTGGCAATAACTCAATAAACAGCAGTACTGTGGTTTGCTGGGGTGCGGGCAGTATGCTAAAGGTCTGAACAAGCCCCAGAAACTTAACCCTGGGAGACCTTGATCTGTGCTGAAAGCCGGACAGAGCAGCAGTGTGGCAGTCTCAGGTCCCCAGGGGCTGTGCATCCTGCTTCGAGCTGGTGACCCTGCCCTTTCCTGGCGCTGGTGTGGACACTCTGGCCTCTGTGCTCCTAGGGCAGGCGCCAGGGCGGAACCGGAACAAGCCTTCTTGAATAACCCCTCCCTAGGAAATGAATTGCAATGCCGAATTGTAGATTTCATTCATAGGAACAAAGGACTACTCCTATTCAGTTTGATTAAAATAGAACACGGACTCAGGGATTATCGACGTACAGTCATATTTGCCACATATTCGTATACGTGAGAAATCTGAGGAATAGCATGTTACTACTTGCAGTTCAGTGCCTGGAATGCGTTCTCTTCCCCAGGTATTTCACACGAGACCTGTTGTATGTGATCATGGCAATCGAAATGAGAGACTTGGGCACGTTATAGGAATTTTTTTTTTTTTTGGAAGCCAAGTCATTTCCTTTTCCGATCTGTAAAAATTTATTGAATAATACTTAAACAAAATGCACATAGCAAAACTTTTCCATTATAATTTGGTAATAAATCAATTATTAAGCATTTTATTTTACCTACTGTTGGTCAGACACGGGCTAGATTCCACAAAAAATAATCATATGTTTAGTATGTGGATGAAAAAGGGTTTTGTGGAAAGTAACCTCACAGGGTGATCTAATCATAAATTCCTAACTGGGCAGGTCATGGTGGGTAGTCACGCCCCAGGCATATAATGATTTAGTAAAAGGTTTGTCTTTTCCTTAAGCAAGTTCTGTCCATTTTTCTTTTGCACCTAGGTTTAACACACCTTTGAAATAAGCATAACCACCCTCAAGAGAGCACATAATCTTATTACCTCTCCTGGAATGCAGTCCTTACCTTGCTTTTTCGCACCTTCATGTAATTTTCCTTACTTCTGTCTTTAATTTCAAATGCATAAAAGAAACTGGAAAACTGTTATTCTCAGAGCATTTAGAATTTTGCTTCCCAGCAATTGTCATCAGTTTTGGCTCACATAAACTCTTAAAAAAATTATCTAGTTTTGGATGTTTCTTACATTGACGAGTATATTTGAGCAGACATTTAATGAGTGCTTATTCAGTAACAGGCACTGTGCTCAGCATTGAGGAGGCAAAGTTTGTGAAGTGCTTAGGAGTTGAGGAGGTAAGGCACCAATATTTTTAGTATGTAAATGTGCTGAGAGAAAACTCGGGGAAGTAGAAGCCAACATTGGAAGTTCCAGTTTGGAAGTTTAGAGAAGGCTGCCCTGGGGCCTGAGTTCAGTCTCAGAGGATGGATGGGAGTGGTAAGCAGAATTGACGGAAGGGTGGGGAAGAGAGGGAGGAGTCTGAGGTTGGGTGAACAGCAGGGCCTCCAGCACAAATGTGAAATGACATTATGCTTGCACGTAAATGTACAAGGAAAGCATGAGCCAGAATATGGAGGAAGATGAGCCTGGAGAGAAAGGTAGGCAAAGTAGGGCCCCAAGAGGCCTTTGTACATGCTCAGGAATTTGGACTTGACTTTAGGACAGGTGGTGGTTGGAAGGGTTGAGAGTGGCTTTCTTCATTTGGCCCCATACCTAAAGGATCTAGGAATTTTTGAGATAAAGCCCATCCGGCGACCAAGGAATGTCTGAAAGACCCATACCTAGGAAGTCTGCATTGATCTTAACGGCTGATAAATACTATGCCTTCTGCTTCCAAACATTGCTCATATTTAGTGTTTGCTACTAAACTTCCTTTTACAAATTTCTAGTCCATATTCTTGTAAGTATTGGGCTGAATTATTTTAATGCTGTGCTTTTCAATTCAAAAAAATTTTATGTTAAAAATAATGACAGTCCACACTAGGAAAAAAGATAAAGCTGCTCTCAGTTGAAGAGAACCCCACACTTTGTACACCCGTCTCCTGAGAGTTCAAAGACAAGGGCTGAGGGGAAAAGCCATATCTTGGGTGGAAAACATTTGAGACTCTTGGTGGAAGGCTTTGTTTTAACTTCTATTCCAAAATATTCTAATTCATCAATATTAATGTTTAGTGAACAAGTATGCATTTTATTCAATGATTATTTATTAAGTACCTACTGTATTCAGGTATTGGGCTGGGTATCAACACTAGAGTAGGGAGAGGGGCAAGATAAATTGGGTTTCTGTCCTTAAGGAGCATGAAGGCCAATGATGGTTGGGGAGTGAGGTAGACTTGAAGAAGTAAACAGGAATTACTATGAAACATGACAAACGTGATGATAGGAACGCTGTATCTGGTAACACGATCCTAGTCTGGGGGTCAGCAATGGCTTCCTGACAGGAAGCGACATTTCAAGTTGGAACTGGAGGATGCATAGCAGTGAGCCGAACAGAGGGAGGAAGAGTCTTCTAGGTAGAGGGACAGCATGAGTAAGAGTTTCAAAAGGAAGGGGGAATGTGGCAGTTGCAAGAATTCAAAGAGATATCCTGGTGGCTGGAGAAGAGCATGGGGGAGGGGAGCACTTGGAGGCGAGCGGAGAAGAAGCGAAGGAGACCGGGCTCAGGTCGAAGAGGGTTTTGGTAACTATATGAAGCATCCCTTTGCCTGCTGCTGTGACCAAGTGGGACTTCAAATTTCTTTCCTTATTTTACATTTGAGGACAGCAACTTATCAAGAGGTTAAATGGTTTTAAAATCACATGACTATATAGTAACAAGGCCACTGTGTCTTCTTTGGGCGGTCCCAGAGTCAGACCTTGGCACAAAGATTTCATTATTTGAGTGATAAGGTGAAGAAACATTGGCAAGGAAGTGGGAAAAGGAGCAAGAAGGGAAGTTATCGAATATAAGTTACGTTAGCAAGCCAGGCAAAAACTGGCGACTGGGCCTTCATTCCTGGATAAAACTAAACACGTAACTTAAATTTACTAGTGTACCTGAGGTGAGTCGGAGCTATAAACTCCAATTCCTGTCGGTTTGGGGTCGGGGGCAACAGTAGAGGTAGGGAGATGTTCATTCTCTGGCATTTCCAGTCAGCTATATAGGTGGGCAGGAGGGCTTTGGGGGGCAACTGAACACCCTCAGGCAAAGGAATGCAGTGTGGATACACAGGCATTTGGAAGGCCGGTCGCTGTGCGCTAAAGTTGCGAGGACGAGGACCTGGGCCGGGCGCCATAGTATCTGCTTCACAGTTCTGTGGCCTCAGACATCTGTGCCCCAATTCTGAGCCCTTATACCACATTGCGCTGGCTGGATTTCACATGAATTCCACCTGACTGCCAGGCGAAAGATATAGAGCTGGCAGTAGACAGAGCCAGTAAGGCCACAGATCACTCTGGACTCTGTGCTAAGGCCTCAGCAACTCTCAGAGTTATGGCTTTAGTTCTATGTGTCCTTAATCACAACGTAGACGTCCCATAATTCTTTTCTTCACTCTAGAGTCTTGATATGGAAAGAAAATATGCCATTTTGAGTGCCCTATTAATTGAACAATGTCAAGTTTAACGAGGGAAATAAATGAGATTCCACGACATGAGAATTTAGTGAGGCATGGGGTATTGCACAAGATCAAGCACTTAGCTTAAAACAGCTGGATTAATTAGGGCAAAGTCATTTGGTTTGGGATTTGGGGGGCCATCTGACTTATAGAACTTTTCCAGACATGAATGGGTCATAAGTTTGGAAAATCTGATATTTAATGACAGTTTTGAGGGTGGAAAATTCGTAGCTGTTAATACAGTTTTTCTTAGTGAGAGGCTGTGGGACAAAGGGAAGAACAGGTTCTGGTCCTTCCTTTTCTTCCTTTTGTCTTTATCAAACATTTATTGCGGTAGTGAATTGAAATGTCAACATCGTGGTTCAAGTGCTCGAGTTTTCATAGTCTAGAAGAAGACAGACAAATGGCTATGGGCACACTAACTAACAAGCTATGGGAACTGAGATGGTCTGTCAGGGTCTCTCTGGGTCTCAGTTTCACCAGGAAGGATCTTAATGGATAATATCAGTGGTTCTCAACCTTGACCGTCCATTATAAGCAGTTTGAGGAACTTTGAAAGAACAAATGGCCTAGCCAACCCCACTTCCAGAGGTTCTGTCTAACTTGTCCCAGGTAGGGTTCTGGCACTGTTTGTTTTTTGTTTGCTTTGTTTTTGTTTTTGTTTTTAATTTCTCATGTGCAACTGGGGTTGAGAACTACTAGATGATAACTTACAAGTTTTGGGCAACTAGAACTGCTTTTTCTGAAGTGAGTTTGCTCTCTTTGTAACACAGCAGAAGGCAGGAGGGAGTAGCTAGAAATCATGTTCCCTGGTGAAAACATAACGAGAGGGCAGTAGACCTCTGAGTTAGGTGGCCACGTGTTGGTCAGTACCTTGGACCCTGAGCGGGTGGCTTATCTCAGTAAGATGCACAGAGCACTCATTCTAGAAACAACAGGTGCTCACATTTTTTTTTTTTCTCATAAGACACATTCATAATGCCAACAACTAATTACATACCAAGAAAACAAAAACTGTGAGGGAGAGCAGAGGCGGCTTGGCAGCACCATTGAGTTGTACAAACCATGACTCACTCTTGTTCTAGGCTGAAGCATCTTTGTAGCAGCTCTTCGAGATGTACCTGGAGGTTGCTTTGCAAAAGAACGAAGGCGAGGGACTTTGCTGTGGGCCTGAAGAAAAAGGAAAATCTCCAGTCTCCTGCATCCTTTGGTTGGCTTCAGACCACAGCTCTCAGTGAACTTTCCATAGTAGTAACAGAGAACATTTGGCTTCCACATCTCTGTTCTGGCTTGTTCACTACACCAGCAACCTCTTCTATTACATTTTGGGCAATTAAAGGATGAGCTTAGAAGCTGGCATCTTTTCTTTAAAGTAAAAGTCAGAAGCTTATGTTTTGCTAGTGATGATTTCCTATAAAAACATTTCTTATTAGTGATGACAGAAGAGCCATCAGAACGATCTCAGTTCATGGTTAGATTGGAGTCTGCCCCACACCCTTCTGAGGTCCCCTCACTCTTTCTGATATATGGCTGGCAAAACCTCTCCCTAAGAGTGCCAACACCAACATAGTTACTTCACCTTGGGAGAGTCCATAATTCTGTGAAGAGCCTGATTTTTTTTCTTTTTTCTTTTTTTTTTTAGAGTAGAAAAGAAAAGTTTTATTAGAAGGGAAAGTACACTTCCAGACATGAAAGCGGGCCTGAGCAAGAGAAGCGTGACTCAAAAGTCCGGGACTGATTTTTTAGAGCACATTGAAAGGATGAGTTGGAGGCGTACATAAATTGATTGTACTTTTCCTTGATGGCTGTAAGCCAGCAACGCTCCATCTAATGGAATGTACAAAAAGCCGAAGAACTCCATTCATTCATTTATTCACTCATTCATTCAAACATTCAGACACATTTCTTATTTCATCTTCTACAGCAGGTCTTATTTGAGAGAACTTTGGGATGTGTAGAGATTGAATTAATCAATTGATTACAAAGGGGCTCTCAACTAAAAAGATGAAGACCCATCTCAGTCTGGTGAAGACTTGGGTGGGAAAACTTAAAGTGACATAACTCTCAAAATTAGCTTCATAATGAAGGTTAAAGAAGTACAAATTAGTAGTTGGTGGATTTTCATGGGAATGGGGAGCATGGCATAGGGAATGCAGGCGGCAGTAATGTAATGGCTATGTGTAGAGCCAGAGGGAAGATAATCAGGGAGATTGTTTCATAAACTGTATAAATGTTTAACCAATGTACTGTATACTTAAAACTAATAATAAAATAAAATGCTAAAAAATATTAGTTTCATAATATGCAGTGTGGGCAGGTAACACGGGCATTAAAAATGGAAATAGAGTTTTTTAATTAAATATATTTTTCTCTTTAAATTGTATTGCTCTTTTATTTGAAAAGTAATGTACACACTTATGGAAAATGAAAGAATAAGATTTTAGATATCACTTACCCAATGTAGCGATTACTCAATATGATGAGCAAGGCAACTTATTATATATTTTTTCTTGTCTTATTTATCTTCCAGGCTAGATATCCTAATCAAAATATTATTAAATAAAATTCAGATCTTTTTGAATGGTTTGCCAAATAAAATACAGAACCTCCAGTTAAAACTGAATTTAAGATAACAAGAATTTTAAAAATATATTTATGTCCCAAATACTGCATAGAATGTGTTTATACTGAAATATTATTTGTAGTTTATCTAAAATTTAAATTTAACTTGGCAGTTTGTATTTGTACTTGTTAAATCTGGCAACTCTATGAGTGAGATGAGGAAAAAAAAAGAGGTCTGTTTACCCTCATTAACTTATACTAATTTTTTACAAGAAGAAAGAAATCTTAATTTTTTTTATAAACAATCTACCACTTGATAATAGCTAAGTGAAAATAAAGGTGAAAAGAATAAGAAAGAAAAGGAAAGAAAAGAAAAACAAGCACATGGTATTTATAGTCTCAAAAATGTAAATTGAAGTGATCATATTGCACCTAACCAAAGTTACTTAAAATGTATAAAACAACAGAAGGTATTTATGAGTAGCTATTAGTTTTATGTTTTGAATATACTACAGGAAATTCATTTTGGTTTTGCAGATGATCAACACTGTTTGTATTTAATGGAGCAGTTCTAGGCTTTTGGTTTTTCAGATAGAATATGATTATGTGGCAGGCAGCTCATAGCTGAAAAGGAAATTCGGCTAAACATTTAGCCATTGGCCATACCATCTGTTGCCAGTTTCAGGAACAATGGTATTAATCAGTGAGTAATGGACACACTCTGCCTAGGCCCCATCTGCAGAGACCTCTCCTGATTATTTGTAGACCATTGGGGCTCGGAGAGAGCTTTCCCGTAAGGCCTTTAACACATGAGACCCCTACAGTCTGGAAAAGCCAAAGAATCTTCTTAGAAGCAGGGGCTATGGAATTTGAATGTTGGAGGGGTTTCTCGGAACCACAGGTGGTTAGAAGGAAGGGCTCAGAGTCTTGTCTTAAAGCTGCCATCTTGAAGCAAGCATCCTTACTTAAGAAGGAATGTTTATTTGGGCTAGCTGATGAAGCAGGTAAAAAAGGAGTGGTAGTGGCAGTCTTAACTGTTCACTCCATGGCATGCATTACTCCATGTTGTTGCCACTGACATCATTAGCAGTTGGCATGGGGTTTGAAGGCTCAGAAGAAAAGCTAGTGCTCTTAAATATGACGTAGAAAATTAAAAGAATATTGGGGAGGTACATTTCTAACCAGACTGTAAACTACATGCTGTCGCTGTAGTTTCTCTCATTTTGTTTTTACCTGGAAACATCTATCCACAATGCACACCTGACCCTGTCTCTTCTGAGAAACCTTCCTCTGGAATCTGCTGGCCTATTAGATGAAGGCTGAGCATGACAGTGGGTCTCATACAGGTGGGCCCTGCGAGGCTGATAACCTCCAGCTCTATCTGCTCCCTGTGCACCAGGCATCTGCTTGCCTCCTTTCTTCACCTTGCCCAGCTAACTCACCAACAATACTGACTTTGAGTTTTATAGGACTAGATACTATTTCATGCATGCATTTTCACCTCCTGTTTTTGTTTTTGTTTTGTTTTGTTTTGTTTTTGCTTCCAAGAAAGCCCTGCCCCTCCTCTCCCTCCACTTTCTTTTTCCCCGAAGTCTGCCTGGTGACCTATGTCTTCTCCAGAATTGCCTCAGATGTCATTTTCTGCAGGATTCTCTCTTTAGGACTCCTGATATCTCCAGGGTTAAAAAACTTTCTCGTTTATGCTATTTCTGTATCCTTCTCACACTTTATGTCATATCACTTTATTTGTTCATTTTGTTTACATGTCCTCATTCCATTCATAAGCTTCTTGACTACAGGGTACATCTTATTTTTTGTCTCTATTTCCCTGGTACCTAGACAGAGTCTGGTACATCATAAACAATCACCATGGGTAAATCGTTGGATGAATGAGTCCTAGATTTTAGGTTTAGGAATTATTCAATATTCAACTAATGTCAATTTATTCAATAACAATAAATTATTAAATAAATTTCAAAAACCTGAACTCCCATCTGTACTAATGGGACAGTGAATAGTGGTGCCCTTTCTGGGTCCATAGCTTTGAGATTCAAAACAGGGCTGTGCACAATAATTTTAGCTCCTGACTAGAGCTTTGACCCTATAATTTATTAATAAGTATATCTCTTGAATTTTTCATTATATTCCTACTTGTAAACCTCTCAGTTTATTTAGGGAAAGGAAGCAAACAACTGAAGTCTGATTTAAACCTTTTTTAAAATTATTATTTTATTTTATTTATTTATTTTAGGCAAGGCAACTCTTGGTTGATCTCACAGATTGCAAGGACTTTGTCAGTTTACAATCCCTCATTTTTTAAGCCAACAGCACCTGGTCTTCCTAGATGGTCTCCCATCCAAGTACTAACCAGGCCCGACCCTGCTTAGCAGCCAAGATCAGATGGGATTGGGCTTGTTCAGGGCAGCATGCCAGTAGACTGACTTAAACCTTTTTGATGTCTTGGAGCTGCTGGTCAGATTAAGAGAGGTTACAGGACAGGGAGATTTGTTAGGGCATGGGTTTTTCACAGATAGTAGTTAAGAAAACATAGTCAGTGGTAAAATAGAAACAAGAAAAACCCTAGGTAAGAGAAATCACAGTGCTCATATAATAGGGAGTAGCTGCTGTCACACACTCCATCAACACAAGCCTTTGGGTACCTGCTAATTTTCTGATTCAAGTCTTGGTTTGATATGAAATGTTACAGTCATCCTCTCTCCTTGAATTCAAGCATAAATAAATCCTTCCTTAGAAACATAAGTAGATTGCTTGTCAGTACCCCTCAAAGGCTTCTCTCTCTCAATAGGGAATGATTCATTCCACGTGGCATCAAGCCTCTTTGACTCATTTCTCATTGAAGTTGTACAAGTGACTAATAAGTGGGAAAGTTCTCTGGAGAAAGTAACTTGATTGTTTGTCAGTTTCTTGAATCTGTGTGAAGAATCCCTGAGAGCTGCTTTTGAATGGCTGTGCTTTTCGTTTTGATCATACATTATTAATTCAAAAATGGCTTAGAAGTGGCTGAAAAATTTTAGTTTTGCTCTTTCTCACAAATTTTAAACGGGAGGACTTCCACCATTAAACAAATTTTATAGATCAAGAATATATCCTAAACCTAAGCAGTAGCCTCTGAATTCATGATTATTTTATGAGAGTTGAAATGGAGTAAATGGAGTTTGAGGTTCTTAGAACGTGGTTCCTGGATTGAGACATCTCGGGAACAGGGGTCCTTCTTAGCTGTTGTCGATATTTTCTTATTTCCCTATTTCCCTCTCCTTTTATAAACTCTGCTCTAGTTCTACACTTTGTGATAGTAATGCTATCACTGAAACCAATGAGAATTGTGAACCTGTTATCTCCATGTGAGGCTAGTATCCATTTCTCTTAAAAACACTGACAGGATATATTTTTCTTCTCTCTCTAAGGACCTTAGATGACTCCTCAAAGAAAAAAAAATAGAGAAGGGGCTCTAGGTCATCACTGCTAAAAATAGCCCAGCTGTGTACCACCCTCTCCCCGCCTCCCCCCCCCACCCCACACACATTTAAATCTATGCATTCCTACTGATACCTCTGTTTCTGGTTCTGGTCCAACAACATACCATTCGTTCTACCTAGCCTTCCCCTTTCCTCATTTGTAACTCCTTTTGTCGACAGCAGGGAACCTTGCTTTTATTACCCACAACAGATTTACTTTCGCTCAGTCCTAATATACCATAAAATAGTTTCAGAATTGCTAACTTATTACCATGAGAAACATAGTTTACTTGAGTATATATTTGTGTACAGTTCTTTTTGTCTGTAGCCTTTTAGTATACAGATAAAATGCTATTTGCTGAAATTACTCAGGTTAATTCTTTTCTTTCCTACCCCCTTCAGTGTGTTTTTCTCATTCATTTGTAACACAATGGGGTTCATTTGTTATTGTTTGTATTCCATTTTGCCCCTCACCCTCTATCACTAGCTTTAGAGTGTCAGTTATAGTAGGATTGGGATTATGATGACGTTGAGCCTGACCGATGGGTAGATGCCAAGTTTATTAAAGAAGGTAAATGACTTGTATATACTTTATCTCTTCTATTTTCGATTAACCTGGACTCTGGAGACAAATCACTCTATGACAACCTAAAATCCACAGCCACATTATGGTTGCTTTTTAACCTCTTCTGTTTATCATTTTCCTTGGCCATTTCCTGGTCTCATTTTCATAAGAGTTTCTAATTGAGAGAGAAACTGGTTTTACGGCTCCTCCCTAATCTTTTTAATTTGTGAGGAGTTAGAAATGAATAGTCAAAAGGCTAAAAAGTAGGTAGTGGGTAAAGAGAAGAGACAGTTGTAAGAATAATTTATAAAATAAGTAATAGATATTTCAGTAGAATTGATGGTCAGTGATAGTCATATTGATTTATCAGTAATATAATTAAGAAAGGGCATGCCCTTCTAACCTCTAACCTGGGTTGCTTGGTGGGGCCAAGAGACACATCAAGCCAAGATGCCTTTGGGATTAACAGGGTCTTGTTAGTAAGACTCTGGGGTTGGCAGGGCCTCATTCCCCATAAAGTTTAGCTATGTGTTCTAGTTCTGCTCATTCCTACATGTATTCATTTATTTATTTAAGCATCCATTGACACAAACCTGAAGGATTTTGCAGGCGATGCACAATCGCTGTGTCTCTTCAAGCCTCCAAACATCTTTCTGCCCAGTACCACTGTCTCTGTTTTGTGACTGCCCTCAATATTAGACTCACGGACACCCAAATATTTGAGAGCTAAGCAAATAGAAGTCATGGAATTATGTTGTGAATCAACCACACAAAGAAAAAAAACAAAACAAAACTCAGGTCTCCTGCAGAGGAAGTTGTTTTGAAAATCTCATGCCACATACTGTCTTACTATCTAGACTTCAGGAGAAAGAGCTAACTATTTAGATGCCTTGCCTTAGTGCTCTTCCCCGAAGCAGTTCAAGCAACCCAGCCCAGACACGTATTTGAATCAGTATAAACAGGCTTCTCCAATTAATGGGGAAATACAGCTCAGTGTCAGTGCTGGGAAACCAAGGGCTGGTAGACCAAGGGTGGTGATTCATCAGGCAGGTCACAACAAGGCCAACACAAATTCTAAAATGTGTATTTCACTTGAATGCTGTTACTAGCACAGTAAACAGGACTACAAAACAATTACGTCAATACTACAAACAACAAGAAAAATTGCAAAAGGTGGAAGTAAGAAAGAGATTATTATAAACACCCCAGTCAAGAGTTTATAGTAATATTGAAGAGTAGGATGAAGTGTAAAACTTAGCAACCAGAATATTGATACCATCAGTTTGTTAGTAACATATTTCATTGAAAGAAAGATGCATAACTTCATGTGATGTATGTGCTTTATGTGTTTTATGAATTGGCTTATGATCTTTGTGGGAGGATAAGACAATTTGCACGGATAATCTCCTTCTCTCTCTCTCTCTTCTTTTCTTTATGTTTTCCATCTAATACACTGGGGAAAGGAAGTCTATTTTGTTTTACCTTGGAGCCTGATCAAAGTCAAAACATTTAATTGTGCAAGGACTGGACAGTGTATCTAACAATTCTTTATTCTCAAAAAATAAGACAAAATCTTCTCTATTTTTGTTGGCAATCTTATTTTTTTTTCTGTTTAATAATTTAAGTTATTATTTGGAATAATATTCCCAATAGAAATGTCCTTTATTATTTCTCAGGGGCTTGCATTTAAAATTAAAAAAAAAAAATGTTATTCCAGTCTCTTATTTCAGCATTTCATTCTGGGGAATCCATACCTACCCAGTGGCCTCCAAGGATTAGGCGGAAAGGTGTTTCCAGATGTCCAGATCTTATCTGAACCTCATCTGAATTATGTAAGGGCCTCACGTTTGTGCATTTGGGTTGGCTCTTCACTGGAAAATAGCTCACGTAAGGCTGTTGGTATTTCCTGCTCCTATTAGGCCAAAACTATTGTAATAACAGCTTTTTTTGGCTGATTTAGGTACCTTTGCTTCAAGTCCAGACCAGAATCAGGAAATGAAAAAGAGTGTGTGAAAAGGAAAACTACTGGGGTAGAGGTTTGGGGGTGGGGAAAGGAGAATTTCTCAATTTTTTTCATGGCACCATTATCGAACATGGAGAAGTCATTAAAAACAAAGAAAAGAAAAAAGAAAAAAAGATCTACTCTTAGTGGAAATTACCACTGGTCAGATTCTCTTCTATAACTTCTAATTCTGCTGTTGCATAGATGGGCTGAGTAGATCTGAGAGGCTGCAAGGTTCATCAGAGTAGTAGTTAGAATGCTTGATTTCTTTGCAAGTATTTGAAGGACTTATAGAACTTCAGCACAGGTCTTTAGGAAAGGAATGCAAATTAGAAATACAAAATTAGATATGAAAGTGAATATCTATAATGAGAAAAGATATACTAAAGATTACAAATTTTAAAAAACTGGCGAATGTCATATACATTACAAAATTCACAAAAACAATGCAATATTTTTATGAGCCTGACATACTTCTGTAATACTCTTTCCCCAATATTTTTTGGCTGTATACACTTCAACCGCCTCCTCAACGGATAACAATTGTGTAATATTTTCTACAGGGAATGGAATGATAATCCAGTCTTTATATGTGAAAACTTGTTTCTCTCCCACTACACACACCCACACACATCCAATACAGGATAATGTAGAAGAACCTGTACCTGTAGCCTTTGGTAGAAGCCAGCGGAATCAGCACAAAATGTGTGTGTGTGTGAGAGAGAGAGAGAGAGAAAAAGAGAGGGAGAGAGAGAGAGAGAGAGAGAGAGAGAGAGAGAGAGAGAGAGTGAGCGGGAGGTTAGGGGGTTAGGGGCTTGGGGGAGCACAGGCCTCAAATCCAGTTCTATACCAGGAAGTCTATGTGACTATACACACGAATGACTTTGGACCACAAAAGTGGATCCTGTAAAATTTAAACTATATATGGTAAGTCCTCAACTAACATCTTGGTAGGTTCTGCAACTTTAAGTAAAATGATGTATAACGAAACCAATTTTACCATAGACTAATTGACATGAACAATAATTAAGTTTCTACAGCACCTCATCAATATTGCAACAAAAAGATATTGAACGAAATGACATTATTTAAGGACCTGCTGTATATCCACAACTCAACTTTTCATTAACTGGATCCTAAAAACTCTCAGCCATCATCCAACATGAAGAGAAATCTGATGGAGGAGAAATTGATGTGGAAAGAAACAATGATATTTACCAGTTGTGATTTAATCACCAATTGTGAATAAAATGTCTCGCTCTTATAAACTTTATTGACATGTATGACCATGTGAGCACATTAGCGGTCCTCTTTTTCTTCCAGCATCTTTGAAAGAGCCTATGAAACAGGAGAGCCCTAGTGTTTAGCTGTCATTACCTTTATAGTAAATCTGCCTATGGTTATACATGAATGTTAGCAAGTGACCTAAGTCCTTGAATTCAGTTTCTACATCTGTGTATTGCACTGGATTCTGCTGAGGACCAGATAAGATAAGTACACATAATAGCTTGAAATGGACATACTCATCTGTTTTGTAACTTACTCAATACAAGCCTCATGTGCTTCACCTTCTAGATCTCACTAAAACTTTGCTTTCCCTCAGGACATTGGTTCTTGGGCACCTCTCTCAAGTGGGGGCTGCTTCACCCACACCTTCCTGTACCACAGGGCCTGGAGATGGAGTAGCTCCTTCTTAATCCTTATTGCCAATTACAGATAATTTCTTCTTCCTAATTTCTTCAAAATTCTAGAACTTTGTTCCACATGCCCTCTAATCTTCCTTTTTGCTATCAGCCTTCTGTTTTATTCACCTGACTAGAACGCAGGCTGCATATCAGTATACATTGTCTTCTATCCCCAGTAGTTAGAAGAGTGTCAGGCACCTAAAAAGTTTCAATCAATATTTGTTGAAAGAAAAAAGGAACATAAAGAGTGAAAGAGAAAAAACATCCGTCTTGCTCCCTCTTGCCTCCAATCAGATCTACAGCCTTCTAGGATCAGACATATTAATTTTCCCAACAGAGATCATGCCCAGTTCCATCTTCATGTCTTTGTTTCTGTGTTCTGTGTTCTGCAAAATAAAATATGTCACACCCTGCCCCTCAGCCTATCTTTAGAATTTTTTTCCTATAAGCCATCTCACATCTGATATCCTTGACAGAGCTTGTACTGGCTGTCGAAGCCAACCCAATTTCTTCCTTTTGGCTCTTACTATACTTGGAGCTAATAACTTCTATACAGTATTTACCATAAGTTTTGGCAATAATTGTAATTTGAGTGTGACAGGAGCCTTAGTTATGTCTGCTCAGTTAATGCACATCCACCTTAAAGGCTGAGACCATTTCTTAATCTTTTTTTATATCCCTTACTATGTCTAAACCTGTGCTAGATATATGGCTTAATAAATATATATCGATCTATTGATAACAATCACATGGCAATTAAAAGCAAAATGTTAAGCTTATTTTTATCTTTAAAGATAAAATGTGTGTGTATTTACATACATACAAAAATTAGATACAATTTTATACCAAATCGAAAAAGGCATAAAGGTAAACAATTATTTGGATTATCTTCACTGTTACAGAAAAGTCAATAAAAGTTCAGTGAATTCTGACTCAGCTTATGTAATTGGGGATCGAAGTCTCCCAATATGTATGCAAAGCAGTCTTAACTCTGAGGCCAGAGGCCCTGATCCTCCCTAGGGCACGTCTTTATTGTGACAGCTGCTGGGAAAACATCACCACCTGCAGTAACCTGTGCCACTGCTGGTGGTGATGTTTTCCAATACCTGGCCATCTTAGGACAACTCACGAAGTTAGAACCACTTTCTGTTTCACAGGCTGGATGACTTTGAATAAAGTTTCAGTATTTGAGGGCTAGGGCACACAAGAATTAGGAGGAGGAAGGAGACTGAACAGCAATTACAGTTTCGGTTAAAGGAATTGAGAAAGAAATCAAAGTATCTAGGTCATCCTAGAGGGACTGTGATTCCTCTGAAATGGTTACCAATAATTAAAGCCCATAAGGCCTTCCAGTTCTGAAGAATTGGCCATTGGCATTGCTCCCTTTTACTTGATTTCTGGGTTCAGGGGTAAGAAAAAACTGGGAATTAAATTCTACTATGCCCCTAAAGATTTTTGGTGAAGAATTATCTATTTTAAAATGTCTAGTTTCTTATTTTCTGCATGATCTTATATACATATATATATATACACATATATGTATATATATGCACATATATACATATACATGTGTGTGTGTGTGTGTGTGTGTGTGTGTACTCCAAGAAGAAAGAAATAGTGACATTGCTGACTTGAAAAGAAAGAATGAAGAATTTCTCACCCAAATTTACTCATCCATTACACACCTGTATTCTATGGCACTTACTTATCCTTATGAAAAACATTGTACTATTACATTTCAATAAAACAGAAATAAGTCACATTTAAAAGCCAAAGAGGCAAAGAAAGAAAGAAAGAAAGAAAGAAAGAAAGAAAGAAAGAAAGAAAGAAAGAAAGAAAGAAAGAAAGTATTAGATATGGTGTCTAAAGGTCATTTTATAAAATATGTATTTAACATTTTTCCTTTTAAAGAATATCTTCAGAATGCTGGTACATGTTTGTTAGGAAATTTGTGCAATTAGATTTTTTTCTAATCAATTATTTTCCTCATCACTGCTTTTAGCCTTGTATATGATATTTTCAAAGGCAATGGTCTCTGGGTTCCTGCAAACATCTTTGTAATTATTTGCTAGGGCTGCAGTAAAAAAGTACTACAAACTGAATAGCTTAAATCAGAGAAATTTATTGTCTCACAGTGCTGGAGTTTAGAAGTCTGAGATCGAGGGGTTGGTTTCATCTGAGGACTGTGAGGGAAAATCTGTTCCATTCTTCCCTCCTAGCTTCTGTTATTTTGCTGACACATCACCCTGACTTCTGCCTTCAGATTTACATAGTGTCCCCCCCACTATGCGTGTGTCTGTCTTTATGTCCAAATGTCCTCTTTTTATGAGAACACTGCTCATATTAAATTTAAAAGGCTCACTCTGATGACCTCAGCATAACTTGTTTAAATCTACAAAGACCCTATTTTCAAATAAGATATATTCTGAATTTCCAGGGATTAGGCCTTCAACACATCTTTTTGGTGGGACACAATTCAATCCATAGCAATCCATACCTACACCTAGCTCGTAATCCCATGGGAAGGCAGGCAATGGTCCTCTCAGCTGTGGATCGTGGTATGTGCCCTCCTTGCAGTATTTCTAGTTATCTCAGTTGATGACATTGGTTTTCTAAAGAGAGGATGGTTGAGATGTCTATAAATGTGGCCTCTATGTTCAAATGACTTGCTGCAGGATTGAGTACTGTTGGAATAGAAGTTCAAGTGTCATCAATTTGGCCAGTGCATGTGAGAGTAAATGTCTCTTTATGCACCATGTGAGTTCTATCCCATTCATTACCCAGGATGAGCAAAAAACAACAGAAAAAGTGAAATTAAAGTAGAAAAATAATTCTAATAAATCTTAGCTTACAGTGCAAATGTTGTTATAGCTTTGATATCTTTTTAAAACTTTTACCATCATGTGATTGTTGATCATAAGTTTGCATGAAGAGTTTATCAGTAATAATAGGCACCCCACAAAAGACCCTTTGTTTTGCTTCTTTGGATTCTGCTCTTGATTAGTTAGTTGCTCATCACTTATTCCTGCCTAAGGCACAGTGAATGATCAGCATCCATCCAAATGACTCAACTAATAACAAGCATGATACTGGGGCTCTGTGAGATGACTCAGAGATGAAGCTGAAGACTGATCAAGAATGCTGTTGCTAAGGTATATGCTGGGTAAACCAGCATGGGAAGTCCAGGTGCCGAGTGCATTGAACCTTCATTGGAAAATTCTTTCAAATTTGCTGTATGTTTGAAAACTTCCACAATGAAATGTTAAAGGGAGAAAGTCACATAAATCAGCTCTCATGGATAACTTATTTAGAGTGAAAAAGCAAGATCTGTTAGTATCCATTTGTTGTGGATTTAGAGAATACTCAGAAATAGAGAGATCATGGCCAGTTTTAACTCTCTTGGTAAATGGCTGGGTAAACAAATCATCACTTCAGCTTTTGATATCTGTTCTCTCATTTTCAATTACTGGGATGTGATAGGCAGCCTTTTGATCTTGTTTTGTTTTGTTTTGTCTAATTAATAGCTGCCAGAGTCCATCAATCTGCACATTTAAAAACTAGCCTATCTCTAATTATTTTTAAATCATCTTCATTTATTTGTGCCTTAGGTATGATTATGAACTTGATAGAAGGGATACAATAAAATGCATATAAAAAAGGCATTTCTACTTTGCGAACCATCTTTTTCTCAGTTCTAAAGCAGAGCGGTTAAGCATGTAGTCTCTGGAGTCCGATTGCTTAGCTTATTAGAATTTCAGCTCAATAGGTCTTTGGGCAAATTGCTTAACCATTTCATGCCTTATCTTAAAGTGCAGATAGCATGAGTTCCTACACCATATGACTGTTAGTGCCCGTAGTAAGGGCTCAGGAAATTCAGCTATCTCTCTAGAAAGCTTTATTTTATTTGCCATTCTCATTCTCTCTCTCTCTCTCTCGCCTCTCCTCCCACATCTCTATCTCTATCTCTGTTTCGTTTCTCTATCTATCCATAATCTATTTCTCTCAGACCAAGGATGTGCCGAAGGAGATAGCTTTCCTCCTTTCCTGACCCTTGGGTGGCTCTTATGGACTTCATTCTATTCTCTCTCCATTACGAAAAGCAGCCTTCTTTGTTAATGGAGCACTCCGAGCATCCTGTTTACTTCACAGAACTGCTTCCTTTATGAACATTTTCTTCATCATCGATATTTTTTCTTCACTACTCGACATTCTCCACAATCAGGTCTGAACTTCATCTTCAGTCCCTTGGTCTAGGTCCCTTTCAGATGCCAGGTGAAACATTTACTCAAATATCTTACTTAACAGGCAATAAATCCACAAAATGTATATTAGTGCTCTTATGTTAAAACCATCAAAAACTACATTCTCCATAAATCCAACATTCAAAGTCAACCATGATCATCATCATCATCATCATCATCATCATCTCCATTAAGTTAAACTGGTTTATATGCAAACATAGATTTTAAAATGTAAATTACAAAGTGTCTAAACAACATGTTTGTGACCAATATATAGTTTAGTGAAACAGTTAAAGGTCTAAACGTGAACCACACTAGATACTGCTATACTTCCCTATCTTATAGCCAAGGAGGCTGACATAGAATAACTGATTTGAGGAAGGTGGGAGTTGGGGCACAGAGACAAAACATTTGCAGTGGTGATGGAAGGGCCTAATAGGCATTCCTCAGTTAAAAGTAAAGATTTTCTTGCTGTTTCTTTTAGGGACTTTAGTTGGGCTATAATGTCTCAGAAACATATACATTGTTCACATTAATAATAAAGCCCTCACTAGAAGAATCCTATTCATTTTCAGGAGACCATTGTCAGAGGTAAATGATACTGTCTGTAGTCATTGTCCTTGTGCATAAAATGTACAAACAGGATCCCTGTGCTCATCTCCCATCTCTGGGGTCTGAGGACTCTCTGCTATTTAATCTGGGGAATATCTTTAAAACACAGATTCAAATTCAACAGGTGATTTTGACAATCTAGAGGGTAAGAACCATTGCCTTCTCGACCTTGGGCCTAATTAGGGCCCATTTCCCATCTGGTAGAGCTACACGATAAAAACTGAGTTTCTCAAAACATGCCATAATAAGGAGATGTTATATATATATCACTAATGTTACTTGACCTTCAGATATAATTTCTCAAAATCAATTTTTTTATAGTTGTGGTGACATATAAGATTAATCTTAAAAAGAATTTTCTGGAAATATAAAATGACTGTAACTCTTCAGTTAAATCCTGTGGGTGTGATTCAATCCTTTCCTAGAAACAGATGAGGACCTCATCTGGGACCATAAATCCTGCTGGCCACAGTAGAGATTCCAAAAGTGACGTCAACCAGGTCAAGGAAAGGCCTTGTCACTTCACTGGAGTGTCCCGATTCTCACTGATTAGTTGAGCTCTGTGAACAATGGAAGGAGGATACTAGATAGAATAGTGTGTTCTTGGTATAGAAGGCTTCAGTTAGCTGTAAAGATTTACTTCTGCAGGTCTAAAGGAAGGCCAGTTCCTTTTCTTGGGAGTAGTGAAGGACTTTCATGGAGTATGAGTCCAGAAACCCCTGCCTCCAATGAAGAAGGAGGGAAGCCTTGCTCCTGGGACCACCTTGACTCAGTCATCCCTAGCCAGGCTTCCTTATCATTGAGTCCCAGCTATCTTATGAGGTCCCTTTTCACTAAGGTCTACTGTGTTACATCTTGTAGTCTTGCACAAATAAATGCTTTGGCTTTTTATCCCCAAAATGGCAATTTAGGGACTTGGACATCTAGCACTTTATTTGAAGTGCCCAGGATAGACATCAGTTTAATTAATTAGAAGATTAATTTAGGTAATTATGCTTTTTTTCTGTTTTCCACACATAATACCTCTTAAATTTGCATTTCAGGCTACATCTAGGTGGTTTTCAACTCTTCCTGCACACTCGAGTCGTCTAGGGTGTTTTGAGCTATCTCAACACCCAGTTCCCATTTCGAGGAAGAGTGTGATTAAATTGGCCTAAG
Organism: Rousettus aegyptiacus; assembly: GCF_014176215.1. Lineage (NCBI taxonomy): Eukaryota > Metazoa > Chordata > Mammalia > Chiroptera > Pteropodidae > Rousettus > Rousettus aegyptiacus. The sequence goes on from NW_023416284.1 coordinate 162,735,025, forward strand.
GTAGGGCCTAAGTATCATATTTTTCAAAGCTTCCAGACAATTCTAAATGTAGCCAAAGTTTAAAACCACTGTTAGCTTTATAATATGATACTTCCAAAAGTGAATTCTATTGAAATCAACCACCATCACCAATAACAAAACTCGATTTGACAATGTCTTGACAGCTGAATAGCAGGCATTATTCTCAGCTTGAGATTTTTCTGGGATTTGACTATATTTCACAATTTAAGTGACAGAAGAAGAATTCCAGGATTTAGCATCCCAATAAGATAGAGAGATGTTCTATCACACAATGGTGAAGTAGTAATAACAATCCCCAAATTCATATTTTTATACTGCTTAGAAGCAGAATTCATCGAGAAATTCAGTCAACAAAACTGCTAGAGAAAGCTTATTTTCTCAATTTGTTCATAAAATTTCCAACCTCGAAGCTTTGGAGAATTTCGTCCCTATAAAGTCCAACAAATGTAACAAAATCAGCTGTGATGGTTTTGCAGTTAGGTTACATTTGATTGATTTTTGAGACTTTAGTCTGGAGCAAATTTACATCCACAGAGCCAGTCAAAGCTATGAAATCTCCGTTTTGCCACATATGTTTATCTCTTTTCATAAGCAAGGTTATTAACTTTCACGAGAGTGAAAGTGGGCAAGAATAAGGCTGGTTTGGCTTTTGAGAACAGTGACTGCCTGCGAAAATGATTCCACTTGGTTCCATTTGATGGCGGTGGGGGGAGGGGGCGGAGTTCATGGGATACCTGCCCGGTCAGCTAAGAGGAGGGTGGTAGCATGCCCTTCCTATCTGATGTCACTCATGTTAACTTGATGAAATGAGTTTTATGAGCTGGATTGCTGGCTTCTGATGTTGATGAAAAATAAATGTAAAAAATACATGTAAGCCAAGTTGCTAATCTCTTAGAAAATGTGAGGAACACACATATATAAAATTTTTCTGGAGGATGAGGGAGTGGGGAATAATTGGGAAAAAAAGAACAAAAGAGATCCAGTATTTTTAAGTGTATGTATTTAGTTGGTGTCTGCCCCTTTGTTGAACGGAGGTGCATTTGGCCGCTGCAATCACTTTATAACTGCACCTTTACCGTGAAAGCTAGGGGTTGGGCAGGATGCAGAAATTCAATGTAATCATTGCTGACATTCATTTAAAGCCAAAGGCACAGAAGGAAGTAATTGGATTTAATGGAAATAGAGTTTTAGAATAAAAGTGCATGGGATTTCATTTAGTTAATTTAATGAAACTTATACTTTAGATTATCTCATTTAAATTGCCCTTGTTTCCATTTATGCTTTGACTCTCTGGCCTTTATTCAGTAAGCAAAGTTTTCCTGATATGAAATAATGGAGATCTGTTCCCCTCTCTCTTAGGGCCCTGCTGTATCCTCACTGTCCGCCAGGGCCAACTGACCCAGGTCCTTCCAAAGGCAATCTCCTTCAGTGCAGTGTTGGTCGTCATAGGATGTGAGCACCTGAAGGGGCTTGAAAAGCTCTAGCATTGCCCTGGTGCTCTCTCTGCAAGCAGCGTGAAGTCTCTAATCTCTGTCTCTGGTTGTTTCGGTAGCTATGGGAGCCTGCGTTACTTGTGCAGCAGGATATAAGCTCTCAAGAGCATCTAACGTTCTCAAAGGCAAAAACCACAGGGACTTTACCAACACATCAGGTGAGAACTAAATGTTCTTTTCCAGGATGAAAATCGGTCTTGCAGTCATACAAGGTCCTTTATATCAATCACAAAACCAGATAAATGAAACCAGTTAGACCTCAAGGGTAGCTAGGCTGATGATGCAGCGAATTCCTCCTGACCTACATCCAAACAGCCGTTTGCCTCGGTTGGTGTTTCTCTCTGCTCAAAGTAGGAAGTGTTGGTGGAGCAGCCTGTGCTGGTAAGGGAGGAAGCAGTGCCCCTCGTGGCTCCTGTGGAGGTCCCAGGAGAGGGGTAAAGGAGGCAGCAGGCGTCCTCGTTGTCCTCGCAATCTCTCACTTCTTTTCTGTCGGTTAAACAGGAATGACAAAAGTCATGAAACAACGCATTTCTCAATAGGATAATATGGACTCATTTCCACTGCAGGAGGGAATCAGGCTTTCTTGCCTCTCGGCAGGTACGTTTTCATGGGAAGTCTGAAATTACTGTCTTCAAGCCCTCTATTTACCCCATTCCTCTTTTTCCTTTGACATTTTCAGAAAATCTGTGCTATGGTAAATACTAAATAGAGTTTTTGTTTCCCTTTAGTAAGAGCAATATTATTGGGGATACGTTTTTGTGTTAATTTAAACACGCACGTCGCCTTTTATGCTTTGTAGAATAAAGGCCTGCTTTCTCAACTTTTGTCATTCTTCGCCAATAACTTGTGTACATATATAAACCATTAAATTATGGTTATTTATTCACTCTCAATAGAACAGGCAAGGCTGCAATATAGACAGCGATCATCTCAATAGGCATTTATTGGGTAACCACTTCTTTTAAGGCATCGAGCCCAGGTACTGTGGTTAGTACAGAAATGTAGACGACTTGATCACTGTCCCAGGGAACTCTAGTCTAACAAAAGGGATTAAGCCACAGGTACAAATAACTAATTCAAAGTAGGAAGTGGCAAACAGTGAAATACAAAGAATGTGGTGTGAGCTTTCTGAGGGCAGTAAAATCATGTCTGATTGGTGGTGGGTGGGTCAGGGAGAGTTCTGTGGAGGAAGTCTTTTCCGCACTGAGCTCTGAAGGAGGCAAAGGTCTGGACAAGTAATAGAGGGTGATGGGTGGATATGGGTCACCCCAGGTAGTGGGAGTAGTGAGAGCAAGCAAATGGCCCTGGAAAAGTGCTAAGCACTTCCTGGGCCCATAAACTAGCTGTTTGGTTGTAATGTAGAGCATATGTCTGAAGGTGGTGAGAAGTAAGGTCTGCTAGAGTAAGATCTTGAGAGTACTTCATGTCAGGCTAAGGAGTTTGAGCTTTACCAGTTTAGATGCCCAGGTACAGAGAGAACTTGATCCAACTATTTCCAGAGCAGGGGACATCTGGCAGCCTCAGCCCTCCCCAGCTTAGACCTAGTGTGCTTGCGATGGTCTCCTAATATCTGGCTGTCCTGAGTCACACCCTGAACAGCCACCCACATACACTGGCTGGGTGCCCCTGTGGGCCTGAAGCTTGGTCCACTGCGATGTGACCCTAGCATCCATTTAGGTCTTGTTAGAGGGAAATGTTCTTGTCCCACTACGCTATACTCGACCACCAGCTGCTGGCTAGGAATTGTGAGTAAGAGGTAGGTGTGGGATTCAGCACTTCTGGTTCTTTCAACTCTACCACATCTGCTTCACATGGCTTATTTTCCTAATGATGTGTTTGTCATATTAAATGTGTAATAGTTGCTTCTCAAAATTTATTTTTTGCTTTAGAGGCATCTAAATAGACACATCAGAAGAAATATTACTTGAAAGGCAACTTTGGGACACTCATTCATGAATTTTTTTTTGTGAATAAATGAATATAGTGAATGGTCCCTATATGATAGACACTGTACTAAACCCCATATCTTATTACTGATTTTTTTAAGCTTTAGTATATGTGAAGAACTATGTTTAGCATCAAAACAAAACACAGTCCCCTTATATTACCATGTTATAGTTGCAAGAATTACATGAAATACTATATTTAGAAGTCTTAACACACTGTACACAGTAGTCACTAGTATTATTATCACCAATAATTCCACACACTGTCAACTTTCTGGTTCAAAGAGTTTTAGTGAGATACATATATTTCACCACTCAATTGTAGGCTGTAAGGCATTTTACCATCAAAAATTGACACATCTTTCTCGAAAAGATCAGAGATTTGGTTTCTTCAAAGTTATAACAGTCATTATAATGTGTCCCAATGTAGATACTCTGGTTGCTAAGGACTGAATAATCAGAGTAAAAAGTGGGCCGATGGAAACTGTCATTTTCTTTTCTTTTCTTTTTGTTCCTTGGAGGGAAAAAAAGCAGTTTGGCAGATGTTTGGGCTTGTGTCTGAGACATCAGAGCAACGTCGTAGAAACGAATAGTCAGCATGATGATAGCAACCTTGTTTGGCTGACTTTTGGACTCATCTGCCATCCCGCAGCTGTTCTTCACTGTTATTCCGGGGAGTGAGAATGCAAATGCTTGTGTTAAAGAAACCTCCATGTCATCAGTTCACTATGCGGAGCACTGGAAATCTTCCTCCTCCCCGGCGACTGCAGCATAGAGCCCTGCCCTTGATCATGAGCAGAAATAAATAATCTCTGCATAAAAATTGATTTTACAATACTACAAGATTTTATATCAGTTATCCAAGGACTTAATAGCCTTAAAATTAAATCTTAATACTGACCTAGAGAGTTTTGAATCTAGATTTAGTGATATCATAAAGAGGAATGATTATTATGTCAAGGAAGGTTATTTTCACTAAGAAAATGTTGAATCTCACTGGTTTATTTATAGCAATAATATCATATGGACATGTTTTATACAAAGTTGTAGAGAGAGAAAAGGAGGGAAGAAATTAATTTTGAGCCTAAATATAACCATGAATAAATAAGTTCAAAAAAGTGAGTTAATTTTAACATCTGAATGCTCACCCGATTTGTCTTGTACAATAACAACAAAATACAAATACATCATGTCAGGCTGTGTATAAAAGTTGCAAGAGCTTGTCATTTCCATTTTTTAAAAGGAGGAACAAATGTGTCTGGCTCACTCACTTTTTCCTACCTTCAAGTTTTCACCTTTAAATAACCATTATGGAGGCTTGCTGACTCACAGTACTCACCTTCACCTTGTTTCTTTAAGAACCAAAAATAGTGCCACCAAGAAAGGACAAATTAACAATGAAAGTTATTTACAAACAAAAGTAATATAATCATTTACGTACATTGAGGTCTGTTAATTGTCAAAAGTCTGCATGAGATCACCTCTAAATAAGAGATGCTTTTTAAAATACTATACCAAATGATAAATCTAGCAACAGTTTTTAGGTCTGCAGGTGAAACCTCAGCTGATTTTCCCTTCTGGCAGGTTAGGTACACGTTCGAATGCTCCCATAATACTCAGGATTCACATTAGCATTGTTGGCATCACAGCACTTAATATTTGTTGGCTTAAGTATCTCTCTTCACAATCACATGAATTTCTTGAAAACAGGGACTGTCTTGCCCATCTTGATTTCAGTAAGTGAACCAAGGTCCAAATCAGCCAGCAGATAGAAGATTGTATGTATGGGCTTCCAGGTTTTTACTTCAGGTCCTTTCATTCCAGGGTTTAGACACCTGTAATTTCATTGTCAGAGTCAGGACTAAGGCAGAAGCATCCAGCCTAGTCATTTGGAGTCAGGAACACAGCTAAGACTTGTGAAGGCACAGTTACATAAATTATGTAGATGAAAAACTGAAGGAGAGATGGGGAACCACCATGACAGCTTCCTGTCTGCTTCCAATCCTTTTCTATATTGCTGCCCAGTGAACTTTTAAAAATGCGAGTCCAATCAATTCACTTTTCTGCTTAAAACTCTTTAATACATCCAAGGGTACTTGGGATAAAGACCAAAGCCCTCACCTGCTGATGAGGCCTGGAGTGACTGGCTCTTCTCCCTTCCTGCTGGAGCCTCTGAGCTCCTCCACACATGCTCTTTTTCAGTTCATTGGAACAGACGGCTCCCTCCTGCCTCAGGGCCATTGCACCTGCTCTTCCCCCTGCCTGCATGTTGGAGCAGCAGCAGCCTGCCAGCCCGTCTGCTGTCTTTGGCTGCAGGCCTCTTTTGTTTGGCCAGCTCAGAGATTATTTAAGTGTGAATCTGAATGCCTTAAGGCCAGTCAACTTCCTCCGGTCTGCCTAGAGCCTTAATGTTTTCATCAGTCTTACCCTGCCAGATGTTACCTGACTGCCACCCAGAAGGAATTTAAATATGCAATCCGTGGACTGATTAATTCCTACAAATCAGCCAGTAATCTGCACAAATGTCACTTTCTCAAGGAAGACTTCACAGCCCCACACTCTCAAAGCATCCTGTACTTTTCCTTCATAACACTCATCTCAATTGTCATTAAATAACTGATTGTATAATTAGGTGTTTAAAATCTATCTTCTTGGCAAAGAATCTTGTCTTTTCACCATTTCTTTGCACACAGAAGGCACTCATTTATTAAATAGATGAATGAGTGACAAAACTAGAGTATTCTAAAACAATAATATAAATAATTCTCTAAAGGCTTTAAATGAAAAGTACGGGCAGCCATCTTTCCGAGATTTACTTGAGCCTAATCCTTCCAGTAGATACTGGGATCCCTTATCCCTGAGATGATAATATTGTGTGAAGCTTAAAAGGACAGTGATTTCATATGAACGTTCCATGTTTCATAGGACAGAAGGAACGGGGAAGCAGAGGGCTTTAGGCTCCCTAAACTTAATTAAACTAGAGCTTGACTATTCTTTTCATTATTCATCTTCTACCTTTTATGTAAATATAATGAACTGCCGCACAAGATTTGTCTGAACAAACCTTTCGTTAGTGCTGGGACAATGTCTGTCTTATAGATCGTAATATCAATAGCCCCCAAAATGGTGCCTGCCACTGAGTACGTGATCAATAAATATTTGTTGAAGAATATCTATGTATGGTAACCTACTTGTGGCTGGAGATATATTTTCAAAGCTAGGATCAGATTTCCACTGTATTTCAGAATCAGGAAATGGCAAAGCTGTTCCCTTGCAGGTAGTGTTGTAAGCATGACCTGCCACAGTTATGCTGTTTCTTTCATTCATCCATTCCAATTGCAAAATCAAACCAAACAACCACCTCTTCCCTAAATGATATTAATGCAGGACTTTCAAGTGCATTTCAAATCCTTCTTTTGTCCGTGATCTTTCCCTATGCTATGTTATCCTCTCTGCCTATAGTCGCATCGAAAAGGCAACGAATTAATTATCTTCACAAATATTTCTTTTATTTTCAAATAGATCAAAATGTGCCCAAAGAATGCTTCACTGAAGTGTTTGTTGAGAGTTTGATTTTCTTCTTCTTATTATTATTAATGTTATTTTTATTATTATTAGATCTCATATCTGAAACAAACTAAAATAAAGTAGATAATTTTCCATAATGATGAGATATTTTCTTTATGTGGTAACTAGCAGTAAAAAGCAGGGTAGAAAAAATTATGTGGACTACTATGTGCTATGTTCACTGTGCCAGATAGCTACTGTTTCCAACCCTCTCACCAGCACTCTTTACCCTTTTGCATGAAGATCTCTGCTTCAGAGGCAGACCCGTGCAGGTTACTTTAACAGGCTCACTTGTCCACTGGTGCCCAGCTGGGTTTGTCCAACGGGGAGCCCCTGCAGGAGGAAAGGAGCACAGCAGGGGACCACCTGTATTTCCCTGCTCCCTCCCTCTAGAGTGGTCTTGGATTGGCTGCATAATCACCATCAAAGGCTAAAGGTCACAGCTCCTCTTAAGGTGACCCTTTCTACACTCCACCACTGTGTTCAGCTTCTTCCTCTTGTTCCTTTATGCTTATAACAGTTGTGGTTATAACAGTTGCTATTACTAGCCCAGGGGCACCTAACTCTTCTTTGTGGTTTCTCCACACCTGCCATAGCTCATAAATAATCCCTTCACTAAACTTTTCTGGAGTGTACTACTTGCTTCCCATTGGGGCCCTGACTTATGAATCCCCTTGGCGTTCCATTTGCAATCTCTCTCATTTTGATTAGGAATCAGAGTTATGGTGATGGGCTATTTTTTTTTCGAATCTTACTCTACCATCTGCCTTTTTATTAGATCTAAAAATTTAAGTTAATCGTATTTTCTATGTGTGCTAAAATGTCTTATTATATCTTCCCAATACTTTTTTAGTTGCTATGTATAGTATTATCTTTTGAAAATTATATAATTTGTTGAGTATTATTATTTTTCCTTTTCTATACTACTTTCTGTTCCCTTTGAGTTAATAAATGTCTTATTTTTGCATTTGCTTAATTTTCTATGTACTAATTATTAATTTAACCACCAATTCTCTGTCACTGTTAAAATCTCTCAAGTCATTCAGATACATCAGATAAACTATCAATTTTACATTAAAGGAAAAGTCTCTTATGGAGCATTTGTAACTGCTCCAATTTAGACTGGTTGCCATATTCATTTAAAGCTACTACAGCTATTGTCCTGGAATCTACCTTTGCCATAATCCTGGGGATTTTTATCACTTCTATCTTTTACTGGATTTCATTTCTTTTTTCGCTGATTTAGTCCCTTGGTTTGGTGACACAAAACCTCCAGGAGCTTCCAGAAGAAGGTACACAGAGGATAAATTTGAATCTTACAGGCCTGAAAATACTTTTGCTCTATCCTTGCACTTAATTCATAGTATTGCTGGTATACAATTGTGGATTGAAATAATTTTCATTCACAATCTCGAAAACATTTTTTCAGTTCCTTGTAAGTCCCAGTGTTGGTAGTAGGAGTCTTTCACTTGATCTTTTGTATTGACTTTTTATTCTCCTTCTGGAAGCTTGTAGGACCTTTGCTTCAAGTATTGTGTAATCACTGATGAAATTTGGTGTGGGTCTATTTTTATATACTATTATGGGCATTCGATGAACCATCTCAATTAAAAAACATTCTCTAATTCTGGAAAAAATTTTAATTTTTTTTTTTTGTTAAATATTTTCCTTTGTTTTATATTCTCTTTTTTTTTTCTGAAATCTTATCACTTGGAGCATGAACTTTTGGGGCTGGTCCTCTAAATTTATTATCTTCTTTCTTTTATTTCCTATTTTTTGTTGTTATTTTGCTCTCTGTGAGACTCCCGTAGCTTTATCTTTCTCTTCTTATATTGAACTAAAATTTTTTTTCTGCTATTATGTTTTTATTTTTTAAGATCTCTTCTGAATTTTTTTTTTTTTTTTTGCACAAAATTAATGTTTATTTCACCTTTGTGTCATATTCCTGGATCCTTCACCAGCGTTGCATTAGGGAAAAAAATCAAAACAAAACAAATGAAAAACTGAAATCTGAATCACTAAAATTGTCAAGTAGGGAAACAAATAAATTAAAATCTAGCGGCCATCAACAAGAGTACAGCAAGGACAATGCTGTAAAAAGAAACAAAGATAATTTCTAGAAAACTATGCATCATACTCTTTCAAACCAACAAAATGTGCTCCTACACACAATGGAACATAAGCAGAATTCTTTTTAGTGTAAGGTATGGAAATGCAAGTTCTTTTTTAATATTGTGGATGGGTAAAATGTGTTTCTAATGGCAATTCCACTAACTCATTACAGAGTGGGCCAGGACATATTTATAGATTCTGGGGAAGATGTGTACTGTAATTCTTTGATTGGGAAAGTGGACATTTTAGCCAAAATTAAACACACATACACACACACACACACACACATACAAGACAAAGATAAATGAGACTTTTCTTATATCTTAGCAGCATTTAGATGGAAATAAAATTTAAATGCAGTCCACATTGCTTTTGAAGAGGCTTTGGTTCAGCTCCTAAATCTCGATTGCTTGCTTGATGCAGTCTCCTATGAGAATACTTAGAAGGTGTCTTCTTAAACAATCCACCTATTTTTAGTCATGGAGTCACTCTTAGTAGTTGTGTCTGCATGGGACTAATAACCAATCACTACCTTTGGAAGAAGTCCTAATCTTTTCTTATATACCCTCCTTTAGCTCTAACATTAACATCAGTTCCACACATATCATCACTGTAGTCATCCAAAGGTTCTCCAATAAGGCACAACAGTGTTTCTAGCCAAAAGCAATTGAAGTCACTTCGTCTCTGTTATTTGTTCAATGTAATTAGCCATCGTCCTCCTCGTTTGTTTTTCTCATCTTCCCACATAGGTTCAATACCATCCTTAAAAAGTGAGTAGTCACAGCCAGGCATTAAATTACTAGACAACTGAATATGGTTGTACAGAGCCCAAAAGTCTTCAACAGTATCAAACTTAGAGATCAGCTGAAGGTTTGCTTGCCAAGTTTTAAAAAAACAGAGTGCCCATCTGTTCTGTAAAAGATGTTTAAGATAGTATTCTGGGTTAGCAAACTCCTGTCTATATTCTGTTTTCTCTTCTTCTGTAGGTGGGAGATTAGGAGTGGGAGTGGTTTCTGGTTCCACAGTTGCCATCTCAGATTGATCTCTTTTCTGAGTATTTTTTGAGTATTCCTTTTTTATAGTGTCCTGATCCCATTTCATAGTTGTGATATTTTTTCTTCTTTTTATAGTCTATTACTTTAAATGTATATACCTTTTATTCCTTCTGTTCATTTAACACATATGCCAATTATTAAGTTATTGTTTCTCAGTGTATAATCTATTTGTAGAATTTTTGCTTCTTGTCCCTACACTTATGAAATCTGTTAGATTGGCAGTCTTACTTCCCAAGGGAGGAATATTCCACTGGGAACACAAAAATAGTTTCCTGTTGAATTGGAAGAAGAGACTGCTACCTGGACAATTTCGAATCTTCATTTCACTTAACCAAAATGAAAGAAGGGGATTAATCCACTGTCTTGAATGATCTGTCCTAATTGTCAAGAGGAAATTGGGCTGCTGCAAAACAATTGGAGGCCAATATGTGGAAGCCAAGGAATTCTCTGGGTTGCCCATTAGTACTTTCATGTCCAAAAGTAAAGTTGGAAAATTACAGGATCTTGATATGTAAGGACCCCTCATCTCACCAGGTAAATAAATCTAACCAACTGAGGTCCTGGATAAGGGCAAAAACAAAAATGAAAACAAAAAACAAACAAACAAATGAAAGCTGTGGGCTGGATAGTGGAAAAGGGAAATGAGAAATATTATCCTTGGTCATTTATATTTCATCCATATACTTTTTAGCTCTTTATGATTGGAATACTGATGAACTATTTTAGCGGAATGTGAATCTTATAAACAGCCATTTCATTGAACTCTCTTATTAACTTTTCAATTAATTCTTTTTATTCTAGTTAAAATAGTCTACAAGAACAATAAATTCATATTTTCTTTTCAACAATTATAATTTTAACTTTATCATGGTTTTCTTGATGGTGGGTTCTCTAAGTTATAAGAATGATACTTGTTCATAGTAAAAATTTATATGTAGAAACATAAAAGTTCATGCCAATTGCACTACTCAAACATAAACATAATATTTTAATGTGTTCTTCCAAGATTTTCTCTACACACAAACTTCCATGTTTTTATATATATTTATTAACAAAAATGGAGTTACATTATGTATACTTCCCTACAATTTTTTAAAAATTTGCTTTCACATTTTGATTTCAATAAAATAGTTCTTATTCCTTTAAATAGCTGCATATAGTACCATATAAAAGTTCTCTAATGTATTTACACAATACTCCATTGTTGATTTTTTTATCAGTTTTTTTTGTAGTGCACATTCTTGAACATATATATTTACATATTCGTGTAATTATTTTTCACATGAGATAAAGCCCTAAAAGTAAATCGTTGGGGAAACAGGTTTTTGTTTTGTTTTGTTTTGTTTTAAAAAAAGATAATACCACAACATTATTGTGACTAGGGGTGCACTGCATTGAAGAATATCATTTTTAAAACGTTCACCAATGAATTGACTTTGCTTTTTGCTTTTTCTTCCTTAGACTTGAGCAACATAGCACTTTTAAAGCAAAAAAAAAAAAAAAAAAAAAAAAAAAATCTTTAATTTTAGAGGATTTACAGCTGGAAAAATACTAATTTAAGAAACAAATACCAAATTTTTCAAAAATTGCTTTTAATTGCTAATTCCGTGTGAAATAAAACATATCAACACTACTGGCAATATATACTTTTTAGATTTTAATTGCACTAACACATCAGTATTAAAAGATTTCTCTGGAACTTATGAACCTCTGGAATTCATCCATATAATTTCACAAGGAAGAGGAGAACTATTTTCCTAATATTTACCCAGCATTTCAATCTACCCCGCAGAGCTTTATTTTTGGATCCGTTTCCTTTCCTCAGCTGGGGGTAGAAACAAACGACTGAGCTTCAGACCTCTTAACTGCCACACCTTGCCTACGGAGCTTGAGGGCCCCATAATTAAGGATTAGATGACATGCTTAGTTAGGATCCTCTTCTTCATCAGGGTCTGTCTGAAGTGCGGTGGTGAAAGAAATGGTGGGAAAGTGTATCGTCTCAAACACAAGAGACTCAATGAACATCGAAATGGCTACTCTCTTTCTGGGGCAACTTGCATGGTAGGTGGCAAAGAATGAATAAAGATTTACTCATCTTGGAGATTTTTGCAAGGTCCCTTTTGTTCCCCAGCTCTTTTCTTCAAGATTTATTGAGGATTTACTGTATGCTTAGCATTATGCTTGGGATTTGAAATAAAGCACTAAATAAGATAAGACTGTTTTAGCAGCCGTCTTTAATTTTTTATAGTGCACTCCCTGAAATAATTTTGAAAAGCCATATGCCCCTAGCTCATTTTTAAGTTGATATATTATTTTTAAACCAAACTGGTAGAGGGTGTAATTTCTACCATTTGTGACTGGATAACAAATCCAGTGCTTTAGTGTTAAAATGAAATCTGTGATGTTTCTACAAAATATGGAATATTTTCCCCTAACAGTTCCATTAAATAACATATATTAATATTCTGAATTCTTACCATGTTTTGATTGAAGAAAAGCATAATGAGACGTTCATCTAATGAAACACAACTATAAAAGGATTGCCGAAGTCTTACCATTCACCACCCTAACTGCACACAAGTTATTGAGTCACTTAGAGCACCTGCTCTTTTGTTTTAGTAGGAATTTTATAATTCTAGAAAGAAAGCTTAGAGAATATATGTTTCAATCTTTTACTCTCCAGGAGAGACAATTGAGCCTCAGAAAGGCAAGGTAATTTGCACAAATTATGCAGCTGGTGGTGAACTTCAAATTCTTGGTTATCTTTTGGTGACCTTTTCATTATTGTGTGATTGTAAAGAATACAACTTCTTTAGTAGATTTAAGCAAAAATTAATAGAAGCAGATAAGAGTAGCCACCACAAAATTCCTGTGTTGGGTAAAAAATGAGACAAAGTCATAGATATAATAATTTCTTTTCACTCTTACTTTTACCATTTTATTTCTTCTATGAATAAATGTTTATAAAATATTTCTTTTAAAGTTTCGAATTAGTTTTACATTTCTATTTGGGACATATTTATAGTATTTCTCTTTGATTTGTACATCTTACTTCAATTTCACTGAGAAAAATGGAATACATTAAATTTCATTTTATAAAAGTAAAACCTAAGAAGATTAATTTCATCATTTAGTGTCTTAGGTAATACAGAGAGTTTGACAAATGATGTAATCTATAAAAATAATTTTAAGATGCACCTATTACTAATCAGTATCAGTTCAATCAAGTGGTTAGAAGAAGCTTTTAAGACCCCGATATACTAGTGAAATAATTTAATTCTGTCTAGCTCAATTATTGTCAATAACAACAGTTTTCTGGTATAGTCAAAATTCAGTTTGGAAACTAAATAAAATTTATAAACAACTATGATGATTCTCTAGGAATACTTCGCTGAATTACTATTCAAATTAATAAAAGAGATTTCAAACATATTTAGTAACTTTCTATCCATGACAAAAATTTTTAATATTAGAAATGAGAAAATTAACAAAAAGAACTAGATTACAGAAATTTATAGTTAGCTACCGGTATTGCTATCCAAATTTGCTACTTTTCATGCAGATGTCTTTATTAGGTACAGGCTTTGACCCAAAATAAAAGTACTGTTTTTAATACTACATTTAGTATATATTTTTATGCTCTCCCAGGACAACTAAAGTTAACATTTAGTGCAAATGTCCACTGAGAATTAAATTAGATCAGACATAAATTTATAATATGAAATAGAATTATTACTGAGGGTTCTCCCCTTGAAGAAAACCTGAAATAACCTAGTCTAATAAATAATGTATATGGGGCGATAATTCACATTGCAAGTTATTTGCCATGAAATAGGAATACTCCAAATGTCAAAACAGAGAATTGATTTTGAAAATCTCTTTGAACATAATTTTTGACTAAAGTGAAGCTACCTGCTTTGTTTATTTAGTTATTTGATTTTTAAAAATTAAGTAAATTGTTGTTTGGGCCTCCTCAGTAGCCTGTTCTCTAGAGCCCATTTCAATCTTGTTTTCTCCCTACTGCAAACCCACATGCTCCTAATCCCATTACTTTGTGGATTAGAGCAAAATTTTCACCTTTACTCCAAATTTCCAAGTTTATCTTTGCATTACCAATATCTGATAAAAATGTTCAATTAAACACAAAAACAAAAAGACCTTGTATCCTAGGTTTCCATCCTTCTATCCCATAGAAAAATGCCAGAAGTTTTGAAGTTAGAGATTTTTCATTAAAATCACCCAATCCTAAAGAGGGTTGTCTACCACAAAAATTTCTAAAAATGGAAAGGGAGAAGTCCAAAGATACATTCTTCTTTGCAACATAAAAATTTCCCCAGAAGTGGAGGAGGTTGGGGGTGATGCGGGGTTAGGAGAGTTCAGTGCACTAAAATTGACTTCTTGTGAAATTTAGTGAAGCTATGCTGATAATTACTATTTTAAAATCATAGTAACACTTTAAAATCTGTATTATCATTGTGTTTTCAGTCTAACACTGGTGTAGAACTATTATACTGAAGTTCACCATCAGAGGTGTGCTAGAGCTGACTTGCAAAAACTAATTGTTAAATTTTCAGGAAATTTTGAAGCCAGTTGTCAAACACAGTCATGATTAAAAATCAAATTATGTAAACTTAAAATTTAAATTATATTCAAAATAAAGGTAATAAATACTTAAAACTCATCATTACATTTTTCTATTATTTATGCATTTGAGGTTATTTATGTCTATAGTATTGATATTAGGATTGCCAGATAAAATCCAGGATGCCCATTTAAATTTGAATTTCAGATAAACAATGAATAATTTCTTAGTATAAATATGTCCCAAATAAAACATGGACATACTCATATATGCTAAAATAATTATTTGTTATTTACATAAACTTTAAATTTAATTAGTCATTCTGGCTTTTTATTTGCTAAATCTGGCAGATTTTATATAAAAAAAATACTATATAACGGGGCATTACAAAACATTTCTACCTAACTCCATGCTCATGACTTTGCTATTAATCACAGTGGGTGTATTTACCCCACAGATAACAGCACATGATGCAAATCAGAGCTCCCACACCCTAACAAGTTGTTAAATACCACTACACTACTGAGTATAATCCATTTTAATCATTTTAACAATATTGCATGATGCCTTCCAGTGCTTAGAATGGATTGGTTATTTGATTATTGGTCACTACGATGAAAATAAATTAGTTTATATGTATGCTCTTGTTATTTCCTCTCTGCTCACCATTTCATGAAGAAGGCAATATAATTTGCAGGGAACTTCTAATGGAAAGCTTTTCTTCTGAGATATTGAGGGAAACTGTTTTGCTCAATATTAGGGTTCTTCACTGATGACTACAAAAATAAACCCATCTTTAAACACTCTTTAAATATTTCTTCTCCAGAAATCCAATTAGATCTCTATATCTGCCAATATATTCTTTGAATTCATATGCCTTTTAAGAATAGTATGAAGAACTGTAGAGAGAGGATGAAACTTGAGACAAGCTAATTAATGTTAGGAAAATGTATAAGAAAGCCTATGGTTTGTTTGTTCACTCATCTCTATTGTAGAATGTATTGATGCTTCTCGCTACCATTAATTAGTGTTTTAGAGGATGTAGCAAGCTAAGTACAATTACTTACAGGTCAATTCATTGAAAATATTTTCACCTTTTTTTACCCTTCAAGTTAAGTGAGTGAAACGAGAGAATGAATCAATTAATCATTTTAGTAGCTAAGCTCTGGGTAATCAAGGTCAGTGACCTTGGTGGGCTGATAAATGAATTTGATCCCAGGGAGGACTGGCGAGATCAGGTTTCTGGTTGCCTTGTTTTAATCATTTATGGACGCCCTATTATCCATAGAGAGAGAGATGGTGCTAGCAGCTACAAACCTGCAGGTGTTTCCAGGACAGCTAAATCAGAACAGAAGTTTTTACTAGGAAATATGAAAACCGACGTAATTTTCTTCTAAGTATGCAACAGGCATAGAAATGCATATTAGGATTACTGTGGCTGAAATTTTCACCTGACTCTCATTTACATCTTTCCATACTTTGCAACAAGGTTATTCTCCTCCCCCATTTCCTCCTCCTCTTTCTTCTTTGTATTATAAAAATCATAAGACCAACAATTTAAAGGCATGGGTAGTCATTCTTTTAATGCAGATTTAAGATGAGTGCCTACGCTTCTTCACATACTCTTGCTTACTTTTGACTGAATGAGTCTGAATTTAAGACAGGTTCATATTTTACTGAACGAGTCTGAATTTAAGAAACGTTCATATTTTACTCCTGCTCATTTTCTTCCACTAAACAAGATACTAAGTTTTGTCTCCATATACAAATTATTGTATAAACAGAAAATGAGTGAATTCCAACAAAATAAAACTGATTGTTTTGGAAATGATCGCTTGAATGAACAAAATAAAATAAAGTAGCCAATGTGGTCATTTTTTTTACCCGAATTGAGCCATTTATAAAACGGGTCTAGAGATAGCTCAACACTCGCTTCCTAATGGTCACTGGAGCAGAGTTTCTTCAGCACCCATAAGTAGTGGATGGGTTCAAACCCAAAGAACACAATATTGAGTCTTCTTTTTGTAATTTCAAATTCTGGTAGGCAATTATATCTGCTCTACCCAGATAACCTTTCAGTTTTCAAATTCCCTAACTAACTTTGAGGACATGACATTTCAAGAATGGGAAATGTTATTCTTACTTTTTATTTTTATTTTTTAAACAGCAGAAAAGAAAACCTTTATTAAAAGGGAAAGTACACTTCCAGACGTGGAAGTGGGCCCGAGCAAGAGAAGCGTGGCTCAAAAGTCCTGTTCTTACTGTTTTAAAGAATAGGAAGAATAAGCATAGACCAAAATGGAAAACTTTGGCATCATTTCCCTTCTTTTTCTGTATATACACAGGCTTAACATAAATATGTAGAACTGGTCCTTATAGGAATTATGCTTAGATAAGTGGTCTAAAAAGAAAGAGAAGATAAGAAGAGAGGGTCCCAAAAGGACCATATGTTGAACTGGAGAGGTATATACATTATAGCTGAAGCAAAGCCATCTATTTGAACTTCCAAAATAACACTGAACCTGAAAGTTTGAGATTTAAAGGTATCAGGTACCTGAATGTGTAACACCTTGGGATGATTCTGGTCCCGATACTCTTTTGAGTGAGCTTACTTAACTTTAATGGTTAATAGTATTTTACTTTTAGCTAGTATATTTTATAGTTCATATGACACTCTCATATAATAACTAAAATGTATTTAGAATTGAATGTGTCTTTTTTATTTCACTTTCACAACAGTGGCATGACATAGATTCTATTGTCCTAATTTTACAAGCACAGAGAGATGAAGTAAGTTGCTTTTTTAACTCTGCACTCATGTGCTATCGTAGTCTTTCTGACAAGCTATAAGATAGGTACTGTCTTACTTAATGAAGACAAGAGCAATTGATGATCAGAAAGATTGATAAATTTGCTCAAAGTCACTCAGCTAGTAAATAGTAAAATGGGGTACCACGCTGAATTTCTAAATTCTTCCAAGTTGCTTCTAATGACACTTACCCACCACAATCTGGCATAGGACAAGCTGGTGAAAATTTAGTTGGTTGGGTGCATTTGAAGTCTTTGAATATAACTTCAAGACCTATATACATGTATACAATAAATATAATTTGATTTTAACTTCATGTAAGTACCTTTAGGGTGTCATTTATAACATTCTACCCTGTCCTTCACTGCCATTGTTCTCTCTGAAGGGTCTGGCCATGTGCCTAGCACGTAGCATGTGCTAGCATACCACAAATGTTTCATGAATAAATGAATGCACATGCTTGTATAGGAACACACAGAATGTACAAGCAAAGAAAGCTTCTCCTTAAAATGCGGGAGTGGAGATTCAGACTGCTCTTGGATTAGTGTAGAAAGCGAAGTGAATCAGGAACTGTTTTATTCACCTGCCTATTTGCCTTGCTTCTGAAACAGAGTGCTACGTGAAACAGCAAGATGGCTGCTCAGTTCGTTCCCTGGTGGAAGGTAGAGTTCCTGAGGCTTAGATTTCTCCTCTTCCATCTCTCAGAAAATTAGACTTGCAGATTTTACAGAACTCGGGGGCTCCACTTCACACAAACATGAGTGATTTCATGGAGCAAGAGCAATAGCAGAGTATACTCGACTCATCAACAAAAACTTTGGTTGAATCCCAGTGGGTCACTTCACCACATATTGTTCTCATCAGTAAGATAAAAAGTTCAAATTACATGACCTGTATGTCCCTTCTAGCCCTAAAACTCTGCAACATATTGCCTATGGGTATAAAGTACTAGAGAAATATGTATCAGGCTCTCAGGCTTACCTCAGCCATGGCTTTGCAAACGAGACACTTCAAATAGTGCCATCCACACTTTCTTCCTCTGTTAGGGTGGAATAATCACGAAACGAAAGTGACAAATGTTCCCTGATGATATCTCAGTTAACCAACTACTTAGTATTTATTCTAATTATTAAACAAACAAAATCTTTGATAAATCTTATGACCCTGGTGGGCTGATAAGTGAATTAGATCCTAGGGAGGACTGGCAAGAGCAGGTCTCTGGTTGCTTAGCTTTAATCTTTTATGGATATTTGCAGGGTGTGTGTGTGTGTGCGTGCGCGTGTGCGTGTGCGTGTGCGTGTGTGTGTTCTAAAGAGTCACTTTGCTAAGGAATGGATGAGGTGCAGGAAAGAAGTTGTTCAACTGAATATGTGTTTGTTTTGTTTTCCCCCCAAATAATTGGCTGCCATCAGGATATTATTTGGAAACTATTACTCAGGTACAGACATGGCAGGTCAGATCTTTCAATTTCTGACAGTGGTTTTGTCACTGTACATAGAAAAGAAAATAGAATTTGGCGATGGATGCTTTTTGTCTACTGGTTTGTGTCCTGTTGTTGAAAAATTTTTTTCAATTGATTTTCTTTTTAAGATTTTCTACTTATTTGTTTATTTTAGATTTGGGAGTTGTCTTTCACTAAATATAGTTGTTGATTATTCATTGAACATGCTCAAGAGTGACCTTGTTGCTGAGAACAGACGATGTCAGGCACTCAGCTCTGATTGATTGCAACAGGCTAGAAGTGAAAATTATTTTAAAAGCAGTGTTACTTGAAACCAAAGGCAAAGAATCATATGTTCCTCCCTGCCTTCCCCCAACCAGCTGCATTTGGCCCATAGATTTATTTGGTTTGGCTTTCATAGTGTTTAAACAACAACAACCAAAAATTGGATTTGTTGATGTGGGAGATTTCATATAAAAATCTGAATTTCTGGCATCTGAGCGATCTGGCAGTCCTGGGTGGCATTCCCATGTGGGAGGGTGGCTGGGTTCTGCCTTGCTTGGATGAGTCATGGGCTTGCCAGGACACTGACCCTAACTGACCACCTTCACTCACTTATTTTATCTTTCTGACCCATCTTTGCCAGGAAGTTTGAGTTTGCCCTTGCCAGATAGAAAGGAGATTCAGTGGCACTGAAGTATTTTTCTGTTATAAAGAAAACAACTCTTATTATTAAATGTTACTGTGTTATTTGCACATTTGTATGTTATCTTGTATTTTTATAGGTATCTTCCCCTCAGAGAATTCAAAAGACCCGAAAGTTCAAGGTTAAAAAAGCCACTGACTCGTTTTGGCCAGGTGGAAAACACTGTCCTAGAAAACTACAGAGTCTGGGGGAATGCCTGATTGGGAGAAATGTGCCTGAAATGGCATTCTGCCCAACACAAGGATCTCTCAAGGGACCTTTGATGGGTGCTGAGCAGGTGAGTCGAATGAGGATGAGCAGAGAAGCCAGTGGGAGCAGAAACATTCCCTTCAGGCTACAGGGATTTGTTCAGGGACCTGGCTACTGCCATGCACTGGGCAGAACTAGTCCCAGAAGACCTGGCTTTGGAAATGAACTTTAGATGATAAGTAACAACTTACCAGATGGAGGTGAATTTTAGAGAGCAAGTCAGGAGGAACAAATGAGCAGAAGCTTAGAAATATTTTAAAAAGAATATTGGGTGGGTAGGTGGGAGGACTGAAACCATGAGAAATATTTTTGTTTTCCTCACTTTATGTCCCCTATAACATAGACTCATTTACCCCAGATACAATGTTATTCCTAGAGCCCTTTTAGAGTCAGCTACTGAAAGAATGACCCATGGACCAGTAGCATCAGCGTCTCCTGGGAGCTTGTTAGAAATGAAGAATCACAGACCCTATTCCAGACCTACTGAGTTAGATGCCTGGAGGATTCATCAACACATTAAAATTTGAAAAGCACAGCTTTTGAGAGTAATGCAGTTAGGGACCAGATATTAATAGAGCAACTTTTTTCTTTCTCTATTTCCCCCCTATTTATTTAGACACCATTTGACCATGAGACTAAATAGGCATGAAACTCCCAAATAATGAAAACAATGCCTGATATATCAAGGTGAGTGTCATGAAGGCTCATAGTAAATAATATAATTACTATTACTTACTTTAAAAAAACACACTAAATCATTATTTTTATAAATAAATTGAGACTCAGTTTGCTCACCATTTTATTATTATTATTTTTAAATCACATAGATAGTAGTTATAACAAAGACCAGGAACAAATAGTCTTTTAAAAAAACTGGAGCCTACTCTTGCCATTTGGACTCAAACACTAATAAAAGAAATATAAATTATTAAGTTATTTATTACATCATAAGCTTACTTAATTTCCAATTTATGGCAGGAAACTATATAAACATATGCTTATATTTTTACTTAATGAGTAATAAAGATGATAAGTTGACCACTTTTTAAGATAAAGATATCATTATTGAGAGTGTACTCTGTAGATCTTTACATATATCACCCATTCTCCACAGCAGATATCAACAAGTCTTAATTTATAAATGGGAACTGGAGGTCTTAGATGTTAAGTTGCTTATGTAAGGTCACACAGTTATTGTTTTGTAGTGAAGATCTAAGCACACATTTGAATCTGAATCCCATATTTCTTTTCTTTCCCTGCAGGTACTCTGCACTGAACCTCAGATTTTTTAATTCCTCTGTGACTGGGCTTTTTAAAATTTTTTTCTTTTTTATCTTGATCATCAAAATGGCAAGGTCTTTTCTACTTGATTTCATTTTTCGCTACTTAAAGAAAAACGTGAAAAAATACTGATTGTACTTATAGTGATTAGTTTTCTGATTATAAAATCAGTAAAGTTCATTTGGTAAAATTTGGAAAATGAACATAATGAATAACATAAATATCACTCATGGTCTCATCACTCAAAGATAAATCTACAACTTAGAGATTGTTAACATTATATTATATATAGTTGTTTTGTTAATGAATTTATATCTATATCTATATCTATCTATATATATAACAAAAAAGTAGAGTCATCCTGCATAGACTAACTTATAGCAAACATTTCCACATGTCAATAGATATTATGTCTACAATATAATTTTTGTGGTTTCATAGTATCCTACCTGTAAATATAAAATATAAAGTCCAAGCACCATTCTAAGTTTCTTAGAAGTATTCTTTCTCACACACACATAATATGTAGTAGGTGGTTTTATTATCCTCATTTTATATCTGAGGAAACTGAGACCCACAGAAGTAAGATGGCATTATTTGATTTTGATCACATAGCTACTAAATGGTGAAGGTGAAGGTGGAATTGGAACTCCCACAGTCTAGATCTAGAGCATCCCCTCTGCTCGATAAGTCTAACTGAATTACCAGGAGCCTGTTTAAAAACAGTGTATGAATTCTTACTAAATTCTTCAGCATAGCATAGCCAGAGTCCATTCTTTTGGAGTAATGTTATATTTCTTTGTTTGCCTTCATTTTTTCCTTTCCTTCACAAACTTACATTTTTTTTTTAGCAGTAATTATGTTTGCCATCAATTGAGACTGTATATGTGGACATGTACCCTACCTCATGTCCTGACAGACTCAATAAATGGTAGTGTAGAATAGTTTTTATATTATTCCTTTTTCTTTTTTCTCTTCTTTTTTCTTCTTTTCTTTTCTCTTCTTTCCTCTCATCATTCCCTTTTTTCTCCTTCCTTCCTTCCTTCCTTCCTTCCTTCCTTCCTTCCTTCCTTCCTTCCTTCCTTCCTTCCTTCCACTAAAACTTAGTTGCTTGATTTTACTTACCAGGATCAAATTTTGTATTTATTGTTCTTCCGACGATCCAGTTGTTCACCCTTGATTCTGTGACCTATTCCATACCCTTTCAATATATTTCAGTTTTACTTGAGTTAGCCAGAATCTGTTTTCTTTGTTTGTAACTGAAGAACTCGAATAGTCCAAATCAATTAAGTAAATCATAACGCTAACCTTCAGCAAATGTAAAATACCTGGTTCAATCTACGGTTCTAGAATAATGACTTTAAATTACTTGACAGTTCAAAATATGATTTTAGTAACTGTGAAATATTACTTAATCTTCTTATAAAGCTATATCATATGTAAAATTTTGAAAATAATGCCTACTTCCCAGACTTGTGAGAATTAAATGAGAATATGTCTGGGAGATGTCTAGCACAGTACCCCCTAGAGCTATTGGCCCTTATCGTTAAGTATCTGTAAGCTTGAACATCTCAGTCCAAGACAAGTTCAAACATTAAATAAATTAGGCTACTAGTTTTTCATATAGTATCTTCTCTAAGTTTTTGACAACGTAAGTATGACTGCAAGATAGTTATATTTAAACTAGAAAATATAGACCAGAACATTGATAATATGAACATTATAGTGAACACTGATCGAGTTGGTATTCAGTTTTTAAAAAATAGATTTGATTCATCCCCACCCCCTAAAGAAAAAGGACCCAGTTTCTTTAAGAGCATCTAAGCAAGATTTCCACTATGCAAGTGAGTGGTTTTGAATTTCTGAATTTCCCCAGAAATTTATGGTATCACATTCTAAATAATGAAGTGATCTAGTGGGGAGACATTTTCAGATGTACATCAACCAAGTGATAACTAATTTAGTTTTTGCTAATTATTTATTGTAACATACACATGTTTGCACACATGGACACATTGTAAAGCCACTTAGAATTGCTCTTAAGATTTTGTGAGATATAAATGTACAGAGAATTACAACGGAATCTGAGATGTCCTCAGCCATTTGTTCTAACTGATTCTTGTACTGAAAGCTTAGTGGTTTGTACAGCATTAGCCTTACTCTAGTAGGCATATGGCCTGGCCTGGCGATGTCCTCACTAATTATAATTTCAACAGAAATTTCAACATTATTTCTATTGAAAAATATATTTTTAATTTAAACAGCCTAATGGCAAACAAACTTGCAAAATACAATTTGTTCATAAAATGGGATTCTCCTGCACTGTAAGGGGTTGTGAACCTCTGGATTCTAGTAGGAAAACATTTCCAAGGGAAACGGCGATATTCAACATCCATTGGATAGCACATGAACTAGGAGCCCAAGGTAGCTCAGTTTCAAATGAGATCACATTACATTTCTTTTGATGACATCATATCTTTATGTAGCAGGATTTTGGGTAATTGCCGTGATAAAAGGTAAGTCTCTATGAAAGCCAGAGTGGAATAGGAAATGAGGATGGCAGTGTACACACACTCTGATTGTAAGGTTTCAGAAGCCATGGAAGGTCCAAAAGGCACACACGTCCTATGGTAAGTAACTGTGACTATTTAAGAATAAAATGACTATTGTTTCTTCTTTCAAATAATGCATATTTTTTCAAACAGCTAGTAAATTGTTAGTGCGTAAGTACTTATGAAGTGTTTGTACCTAACTCATTAATAAACAGAATTATTGGGTATCTCTCTGGGCCTACGAGTACCAGGAAGAAATTAATGAAACACTAAAGGCACCATGAATGGAGAAATCTTGGGAAGCTCTGAGCTCTCTTTCTTGGACAATAAGTAATAATACTTTAGGAGTCTCCTCCCTTCCTCCCCCAAAATCATTTTTATTACTGATAAACCTTGAACATATGGTTTTACAGCAGTGGCCAGGTGGATTTGTTAATTTTTCAAACCCGGGTTAGACAAATTTATCTACTTAATCAGAAGATGTAGCTTAGCTGCTTCTGCTCTCCCCAGGGGCCCTTGGCCATGAACAGAGGATAGACTAGGACATACGTATTTGCAGATAGTTTGGCTCACGAAACCAGGCAAGAGAAAAAGAGTCTGAAGTGGGAAAAGTCACCTTCATCAGATACGTCACTAATTCTCCTGCTTAAGGATTTCAGGGAGGTGGCAGAATGAAAGATCAGGATATTCCTGGAGAAAGTTTCTCCATATAAACTTTTTAACCAAAAGAAATGAAAGTCCCTCCTGTACGTGGGTAGGAGAACGGGATTTGGTCATCAAATAGGTGAGAGGGAGGCTGGACATGTAAAAGCAACACATCTCTTTTATAAGAACCAATGCTAGTTGTATTTTAGCAAATAAGTTTTAATTTCTTTGCTAGTGAGGCTAAAGAATTTTTCACATTTTTATTATCAAATTGTGTTAGCTCTTATGCAAATTGCCTTTTCGTGATAAATGCACTTTTTAAAGGCTTTTAAAAGTGTACTCTGTCAGGGGAAAATATTTGTCATTGGGCTGGGCAGGGAATGGAGTAGAGACAGAGCTATGAGTGAGGATGGGGAAAACATTTAACCAGTTCTTATCATTTTCACTCACAGTTAAAAAGCTTTTTCTCTATAAGCTCCATATGTTCTTGAGAGAGTCTGAATTTTCTTTTACAAATGCCTTCATGCCCTCAGTCCTCTCTTCTCCTGGTGAACCTGAATCATGGATGACCTTCCACAGTTGCTGTGCCTTTACTACACGGAAGAGATGGGCCTCCTGAGAAAATTCTACAACCAGCGAAATTGGAATTACTGCACGTTCACGATCATACTCTCAGCTGTGCCTTCAGCACGGCCTTGCGAACTTGCTCAGGTTCTTTGGAAATCTTGCTCTCATACTCCACAACTTCATGCCTTTTCCATTCTCCTCTAAAGAACCACATGCACTCCCACACACTCACCACCCACTCTCAGCAACGAGTCATGCTGCTGAGAGAAAGCCGAAGACATCAGTCAAGGAGCACCTTACTTCTCTACCACCATATCCATAAATTGCCTGCATTTGTACCTGCCTTCTCTTTCCTCTCTGATAAAAATGAGCAAGCACCTCTCCTCATGCTAAAAGCTGTTCATAGATACCCTAAATGTTGTCCTTACCTACCTCCCTATTTCCTTCCTTCCTTCCCTTCTTCCTACCTTTCTTCCTTCTCAGTATGACTCTCCAGCAGAAACTTCCTAACTGCACACATCTTTACTCCAGCATATAGACATACCACACCATCCCCCAAACCCTTCTCTGATCTGACCTGCCTCCCTTCTGCACCCCATCTCGCCATTTCCATCAGAGGAAACTTATCTTCGCATTTCCATCACCCTATTAGGCTGAAGATCTGTATTAGGGGCAGAGAAATCTCCCCAGTGTGTTCAGAAGTCTGGAGAAATGGCCTCTAGGCTGATATTCAGGACTGTTGTACTAAGTATCTTTGGGCAGAGGCTCAAGAATCTCCATATTTATCAAGCACTCCAAGTCAGTACTATCACTAAGATGGTAAATGCATAGAAATTTCTTTCTCTAATAGATGGTAAGCAGTTTTAAAGTAATAAAACTTTAGTGGTCACCAAGGGCTGGGAACAAGGCTAGGTGGGGTAATAAGGTATAACTGCTTAATGTGTATAGGGCTTTTCTTCAGGGATGATGAAAGTGTTTTGGACCTAAGTAGAAGTGGTCTTGAATAACATTGTGAATGTACTAAATGCCATTAAATTGTACACTGTACAATGGCCTAAGCTTATATCATGTGAATTTCACCCCCGTTTAAAAATCTGAGGGGAAAAAAAAACCCAAAAAAACCTTATTTAGTGGTCTCTAGCAAAAAATATTTAAAATTTTTTTTGATGGGTTGCTCATCAGGGAATAAAATTTAAAATGAATTAGAAGGAGAGGTACATTCTTATGTAGACGAATAATTTCAAAGTTTTCTCTATAAACAAAAAGTTGGAGCATAAGGATTCAGTAACATAAATTTTATTTTATCTAACTTGGCCCGGTGTCTATTATTTATCTGCATAGGACTCTTCGGAAGGAAAATAAAGCAACTTTTTGAGATATATAAAAAATATATTTTTTATATCCTTAAATCAATTTGGAAACTGTTGTTTGGACTTGAGACACTAAATGTTGAAAACCCTATTAAAGTAAATTATATAAAATATGGGGAAAAAAAACTATCATTATTCAGCAATCTCCAGGCTATTTCTGCCTCAATTTAATGCCACCTCATTTTAAAATGGAGGAAAGCTGCTCATTGGGAACCGATTAATACTGATAACATGCTGTGCCTTAATGGACCCTCTACGAAAGCCAAGACTGTGAGTGGGATCAATAGTGCATATTCTTTACTAAGTTTTTTTTTTTTTTTAATGCATTTAACCACATTTGGGTATTAGTCTTAATAAGCTTTCTGAGCTTTGACTATTATTGCTCTTTAGAGTATTAATAAGAAATACAGAATTGCACATTATATTCCCATTAAATAAGCAAATTCATATTAGAAATCATTATAAAAAGTATTTAGAAAAAGGAAAATCATGCTACTGGTCGGGAAATTCTGATATTATATTCCTAAGATATGAACAATACCCTTCATTCCTGGACATCTTCTCCAAAGCGATGTCTGAGTATATTTTCTCAATCCAGATCATTCCTTTTACCTCTCTGCATGAAGGTAAGGGAAAGCCGCCTGCCTGCATGAACTTGATTTCCCTGCATTGGGAGGCCTCCTCGAGGCTGGTAGGGAGAGACCTGCGAGGCTGGCCAGTGGATTATATGGGGTTGGACTCTTTCGCTGGGTGTTCACTGTTGCAATTGCCATTGAGTGTTCACTGAGCACTGGACATTTTACATCTGCTCTCTCGTTCATTCCTTACAAATAACAATCGTTGCTTCACAAACTAGGAAATTGTCCACACGACCCAGGCCACTAAAACTATTGAATCCTTTACTCTCTGTGAGGCACAAAGCCCTCTCTGCTGGGAATTAGCAAAAGGAAAAATCCTATTCTTGTTGCACACAGACAGGAGTAAGAGTGGCCTGATGCCTTATGTTTTCTGAGGGATTGGGTGAGCCTGTGCTCAGGGACCATTGAGGACTTGGGAGATGGAAGACTTTGTTTTGGCCTCCTTCTTTAGAAGAGTGCTTGAACTTGAAAAGAGGATTAGAGTCATTAAATTGGCTCCCTAACACCTTCTGGGAAAAGGTAAATACCACAATTTTCCACATAGGAAACACCAGGGCAGAAGTATTGAAGAAGTTTCTCCTATAGTCGGGGATGTGGGAGGAGGGTGGCAGGAAGCCAAATATGAATTGACTTCTTAGATTTCTTACTCTAATTGCTACACTATATTTTCACTATATTTTTAAACATTAAAATGTCTCTTAAGCTTTTGGCAAGAAGTTTTAAAACATCAAAATTCAATTCTCTGCCAATTAACAGCCATTTAATTTAGAAGTACCTTATTGAGCTTTTTGATTTTGAGGTATTTATGGACTAGAAACTCATATGCCATATTTTAGCCCAAAGCTAAATTTTCATGGGCAAGTTATAACATTTTTAATAGACCTTGAACTGCAGTGACTTTTCCTTGCAGGTATAACTATAATGAACTTTGATCCCTTGCTTGAGAGTATCCTACACCTGGACTCGAATCTTTTAATGATGAATCATCAGCTGGAGTCCAAGTTGCCATCTCAGGAGGACATCTGAATGAAAAGGTCAGAGAAAATTGGTTTTTGTTTAAAGTGGCTCCAGCAAAACTATCTCATTTAAAATCTGCTGGAGGTTGGCATTTGCTTTTCTTTATATCAGTGCCTGTGCTCTAATGAGCAGGGCAGGAGAGAACCAAAATTTTGTGAATGTAACGGGATCTAAGGATCTAAGAAACCTCCAAAAGCAAAGAGACAATATGTTACATTTCAAATATTAGATTTTAGGTTGGATATCATGAGCATGTTTTTGAACCACTGTGACTTGATATGTAGCCAAGAGACATTTATATATTAATTTGGATGGTGATAAGTCATTTTCAAATTCAAGGTTTATGTATTTCTAAAAGCTTCATCTAAAAGTTTCTATAAGAAACAAACTGCTTTTTACAGTCATACAAATAGGATTCAAGGTTCTAAGGACAGAGACACCCAAAATGTTTACTATAAAACAGTGTGGTTCAATCTTCCTAGTTGTACTGCAGTGATTATATAAAACTGTTACATTTGAGTGGAGCTCGGGACACCACTGTCTTACAGGTAGTCAAAGCTATATACGTGTTTGTTGAATGAATGCATAAATATATGAGTAAATAATAAAGTGTGACAGAACCAACCAATTTCTTTCTGTGTCACATTGGCTTTTAAACGTTTTTTTTTTTTTTTTTAATTTTTCAATTGCAGTTGAGATACAAGTTTTAAAAAATTTTTCAATTGCAGTTGAGATACAATTTTAATTTTTCAGTTATAGTTGAGATGCAATATTATATTCATTTTAAGTATGCAGGATAGTGGTTAGACATTTATACAACTTAACGAAGTGGTCTTTCCAATAAGTCTAGTTACCCACCTGGCACCGCATGTAGTTATTACACAATATTACTGACTATATTACTTATACAGTACTTTAAATCCCTGTATTGTTTTTATCACTGACAATTTGTACATCTTAATCCCTTCTCAAAAGAGGTTTTTAAGTTGAGCCCAAAAGCACTCTCAAAGTGACTATGACTGCTATAGAAATAATCCTTCAGCAAAATAAGTTTTTTTCTGAAGGAATTCCTGCATGAAAAATTAGTGTTGTTACAGATGTTACATTTCATTTCTGGATCCATTCTTGTGTCTTCAGAATTTTGTTGGCAGAACCACTAAGGCATTCTGAGAGTAGAGACTTATCCTCTGGTAGCACATGTGTGAGTAGGTCTCCCCACTTCCAGATATGACCCTATGAATGTGAAGGAAAAGCCCTCTACATGAAGGAGTATTTTTGTATGTAGGAGCAATTAAATGCCAGGAATCCTTTTGAAGGTATTAAAGAAGGTATTGTAGAAGCTCTGGTTTCCTATATGATGGAGTCATGGTGAGGAAATTCATAGCTGCCTGAAAAGGCAGAGTCCCTAAAACTGAACATATGGAGTGTAATAGAAACCACATCATGAGCTCGGAAATCAGAATATGGGGTTTTAAATTAAAATGCAATCACTAGGTGTGACTCTTACTTGACCTCTTTGAGACTCAATTTCTTTATGTGTAAAATGAAGGTAATAAAACCTACTCTATAGAATGGTGAACTAATACATGTAAAATGACTGGCATAATACCATTCTCTTAGCTGTTGCTTGATAAATGGTAAGTGTTAATATTACTGAACAGGTATACAGTCTACCTTGAAATGTTCGTTACCAGCCTTTACCTCTTTAGACAGCCACACAATATTATATATCTACTATGAACCAGAACTAAGCTAGGTATCACATATACAGTATTAACTAAACAAATATAGGTCCCTGTTCACATGGAGTTTATAGTCTAAGAGAGAAGATGAAAATTACACCAGTAGTCTTTAAGTAGAAAAATCAGAAAATATGAAATAACCATTGATGATCTAACAATCCAAGCTCTATTATTTTCAACTATTTTTAACTCTTTTCTTTCCTTGTTCCTTGTCTCTTCCCAAAGAGTATAGGGGATTTCAGAAGAAATATACACTACTCATTTCTCTAGTCTTACTCACTTTTAAAGTTACAGACTTCAGGAAAGCTTAAAATGGGTAATTCAATGTACTAATCTGTATTATTGATAAGAGTAGAATTTTTCTCTGGCTACCATAAGCAAAATGGTATTTACTGGGGAATATTGATAATTCCCAAATTGCTGGGAAGTGAGAGGAAACGGACCAAGGCTTTGTTAGCATGAATGAGCCCCAAGCCACATTGTGGAATCAGGCTGTTAAGGGTGTGGCTATCAGGTCTGCACTGATCAGGAAGCTTTCAAATCAAGACGTTGCCAGGTGCAGATCCACACCATTTTGCTCCAGCCCGCATCAGCAAAGTGAGTGCCCTGTACTTCTAGCACCTTTCCCCCCAGGTGACTCGGTTCCGATTTGGACTGTTGTGTGAATGCATCTAATAGGAGATGCCCACATCATGTACGAAATGATGCTAAGAGCCACAACCAGGCAATGCGGTTTTAGCTTTTCAGCATCAGCACACTTAAAGGGGCCTAAAGTGGGTGTTGTAGAGCGAGGTAATCCCCATTACAAAGGCAATTGGTAAGAACGGTACCGCCATTTAAACAAGGGGATCTCTATATAAGGAGAAAGGCAAACTCTCCTGCACCTCCAACCATTTCATTGGCTCCGTGGCAGTGGAGCCACCCTTTTTTTTTTTTCCTTTAAAAAAAAAAACTATTTAGTAACCTAATTTAGCTCAACCTATAATAGAATGGTTATTAAGTAATTCTATTGCTCTTGTAATCCTTTTTTTTTTTTAAGTGACTTACTTGGGATAGATTATTTTTTAAGAGAATGCTGTCAGTGTCAGCTGTCAGTTTCTTAATATGCCATGAAGTCTTATGATGGGTTTTGCCATTTGCTAGTCAATATGACTTGCAGGTGTAGCTGATGAAATAGATTCAAAAATTAAATGTAACATCTGCGACCAACCCAAATCTGTCAACATCCTGATCTGTTTATCAGAAACTAAAGCTGCTAAGAAGAAAGTAAAAAGGAAAAAAAATCCGAAAAGCCAATCTTTCATTATAAGTTTGAAAACAAATTTTGTGTGTGTGTGTGTGTGCACGCCGAATTCAAAAAACCAGCAAACGAATTAGAGTCAGGCGAATGTCGATTGGGGGGATGACTAACCTTCTGGGTCTGCCACGGATTCAGGTGGTCTCCTGAACTGTGAGACTTTCAGTGCTAGAATTAGGACGGTCTTGGACAAATCTGTTTGCTTGGTCCGGCTAATGGGTCCTTAGACATGGAGATCTGGTGGCCTGTGGTCTGGACCTTGGTGCTGCCAGAAAACCCAAAAAGGTTCATAGATTTGGCCAACATGGTTTCTGATTTTCAAAAGAATTGTTGCCAGCATTTAAAAACACAGAGATTTTACAAAAATTAGTATGTTCAACTCTTTTGGTAATGCTCTTGATAATGCTGCATAATCTAGAAATGCTGGATATTCCTACATGGCATCTGTGCTTTAGGGTGGGAAATATAGTATCCAATTTGTCACAATCCATATCACTTCCTATTGTCTTAATTGTTACTGAGCTCAATTTTCAGTTGCCATTTGTCGTCTTACTTATGCAAGATCTTGCTTTTCTTATAACTGAGAAAACATGAATTTTTTATACATCTCCATAAAAAGTAAGAAAATGAAATATACACTGAGAAAGCCATGCATTTTAAGAGAATATGGAAAGTACATTTTTTTTTTTTTTGAGCAGACTTCCTTCTCACATTTACATTACCTGCCTGACCTCTCCGGGCACTTGTTTGTGGTTCCTGCTCCAAGGAGGAGACGTTCAGTGGACAAAATAATTTTCCTGACTAGTATTTTATGGATATCGTCTTACTTGATAGAGAATTTAAGATGTTACTTCTCATATACCTAATCATTTAAACATGTTTTCAAAGAATTTTATTGACATGAAATCATTCACAATTATTAAATGAATAAAAGGGATATATTATTGTACTTATAGAATCTACCTACACCTGCATTTATAGTATGATACCAGTTAGAAAAGAAATACGTATAGGTATGTATATATATATATATATATATGAAAATACACCAAATATATATATTTTCTATTTTATTACATTTATTAGGGTGACCTTTGTTAATAAGATTATGTTTCAAGTATACAATTCTACAATATATCATCTGTATAGTGCATGTGTGTTCACCACCCAAAGTCAGGGCTCCTTCCATCACCATATATTTGACCCCCTCTTATGTCTCCCCACCCCCTTTCCCTTTGATAACCACTATACTGTTGGAAACACATCAAATATTAACACTCCGAAAGGGAAGGATCGCTCCTGCCATGTTTATTTATGTAGTGACCTCACATGTACAAACTCTGCTGTGCTTGCTATAAATAAAATGCCAGACTTCCCAAAGGTCTTTATTAAACTCTTAGTAAAAAGAGCCATAAATAGTGTTGGTTTTGCAGGCCATGTGGTCTCTGTCCCAACCACTTGGATCTGCGGGCATAGTGTAAAGACCACCACAGACAATAGACACAAAAAAGAGTAAGGGCGGATGGGTCCCAATAACACTTAAAAAAAAATTCTTATAATTTTGATGTTCAAAAACATTTTTCCCCAACAATGAAAAAAATATAAAAACCATTCTTAGCTCCTGGGCCATACATAAAACAAATGGCAGGCCTGAGTTAATCTTCTTGTTTGTCAACTGCTGCTGAAGATCATTAGTGCATCCACCTATCTAGGCTGAAGGTACATGAAACCTGACAAGCCATAGAAGTAACTGCTGGCATGACAGTAATTATTATAATTTCTTGGAAATAAATATTATTACCACAGTATTATGCAATACTATGAATGATGTAATCACAAAGCAGGATGGTGACTGTGTTTAGATCATATATCAAGCGTCCATGGAAGAAGTGAGGCATGGATTCACACCCGGTAAGCAAAGTGGTATGTTCACAACTGATTCACCCAAATACTGTCTTGTTTATTAGTTACATTTGCAAGAGTACACAATAAAACCTCACTCCGAGGAAAAATGTCTAATGCAGACACAGTAGTAGCATTCTTCATCAGGATGTTGTGTCATTACCTAATGGTTTGTGTGAACTGTGAAATTGATAGATCTACTTTAATTTTCACTAGCTATAAATTTTTTCATAATACAGGGTGGAGAGAGAAATTATGCATTCTTGGATTGACAGAAGAAATTGTCTCAGCTTGGTTCCTAAGAACATAAGTTGTTGGGCCTTAACAATGCAAAGAACTAGGGTTATATAGTTTTATGAAGATACTTTTGTATTATGCTTATTTGCAAGGAAAAGACCCTCCTGCAGGTATGAGGAGAACACTACAGATTTTGTTTTACCTTATCCGATGTCTCTGAGTAGAGTCCTATGTGGATACGTAAGACCACCTACCTCTGACAAGTCCGTTACAGTATAGATGTCCTTCCCAGAGCTACTACTCGGTCAGAGGGCTTGGTGTGGGCCGCAGGATTCTGACTTTTCAACAGGTGATTACTATGCCCACGAGAACCCTATGGTTTACACGAGGCTTCTATTGCCCCAAATAAAGTGTCATTCAGGTCCGGAGCTTTGTTTCCTGGCCATGTTTGGGGGGAGGGGTGCAAAAACACTCTCAAGAGGCCAAGAGCCCCAAGGCCTGAAGGTACTGTGGTCCTCGGGATCCTGCCACCTTCTTTGCACTGGTAGGGGTGACACTGCGACGGGTCTCGCTAACTCCACCACACTCTCTTCCCCCCTGCTTGTTGCCTATGAAGGCACTGCCCATGGCCCACTGCCCTTGCTCTCAGTCTTCTCTGCCCTCTCTCCTTTTAATGCACTTTAGCTTTCCCCAATGTCAGACAGAGATTCTGCTTCTGCTCTCAGCCCTGCAAAAGCAAGGACATACCAGGAGCCTGGCTAACTTTTAGGAATAAAACAAGGAGAAAACTCAGAACAAAACACAACTAATACCTCAATAATTTATCCTGCTACACACTGAAGCCTGAAAGCCAACAAGCTAAATCATAAAGCCAGCTAGCCAGTGAGCAGCTGGTATGGAGGGGTGGTGACCAGTCACTGCCTATTGTGTTTGCCCCTTCCGCATAGCCAAAATTTCCAGTTGTCACCAGAAAAAAAAAAAAAAAAAAAACCAGCTACATTATAGCTCTTAGAGCCAGTCCTATTTGAGGCATGAGGAATCTGTAAGAAACAGCAAACATACCAGGCATGGATTAAAACTCGTAGCCTTTTAGTAGATGTCACTCCCATCTTTGCCAGTCAATCATTGTATGACTGTGTCTCAACATCATCAGCAGCCATGGTGATTTACCAAAATGCTCCGTGTCCATGGCTTATAGGCAGGCTTCATATTTTGTAAGTAGTAATACTTGCGAAATTTACAACCTCCATTTTATCTTGAAATAATTTAGTTGCTGTTTGCTAATTATTTTAACATTTTAGATGAAAGGCGTTACACATCTTTTGTTTTCTTTCCTGAGACAGGCACAGAGATGAAGAACGTAGAGTTGAAGGAAAGAGATCTTGCAAGATGACTTTTCTTTTGTAACACTGAACATTTAACTGTTAATCATGATATGAGTGTCAAAAAAAAAAAAAGCCAATGTAATCGTAAAAATTAAAAACCATGTTTTTAAAAAATATACCTCCTGTCTACCCATGACCTTTGCGCCATGGTTTAAGGTCAGAAGGTAAAATCAGGTTGAAAAAAAAATGATCTAATTTAGCTCTTTTGCTAGAAGGAAGAGGAAGAAATTAAAACAGATTTAAATATCTTTAGAGGCAGGAAAAGGAAAAAACAAGTGTGAAGAGGGGTGGGGCAGGTGGGGAAGAAGACTTAGAACCACAAAAATGTAGGAACCCGAGGGTAGGGCGAAAGCACCCACCCATCTGTAGGGGCGACTCCTCTTAACTGCAGTCGATTCATTGTTATTTAGGAGTATGGGCCCCAGACTTCCTAATCTCATTCCTCTTTAAAAGCCTGGATCTGAAATTTAAATGTTCATTGTTGACTGTTAAAAATAGTGGACTAAATAAAACAGATTTAAAATAAAAAACAAAAACAACGAAAAATTAAAAAGGCTGAAAAAAAAAAAAAACCCAACCCAATAAATGAAATGAATCTAATATTGTCTGTCTCTCTGAGTCCAAGATTGAAGTGGATTGGGTGCATAAGGCTCAGTATTAAGAATACTACTTTTTGAAGCTAACTTTACTCAGGGGTGTTTGCTCTGATCTAACCTTTATGCTTTTGCCCCCCCCCCCCCCGCCACCCCCTTATTTATGAAGAACACAGATACACCTACACATTTGCTTTTAATGTATTTTTAAAATTCAGACTGAAAAGCAAAAGCCCCTTGCTTCCCATTTGCTTAAGTTTGTTAGGCAAAAATAGGTCTTTTTTCCATCACCGCTTGCACAAACCGTCTCATTAATAATTTATCACAATGTTCCACGGCAGAGATAAAGCAGACGCCTACAGGAGCATTATGTGTTCGGGGGCTCTGCAGTACCTTTAATTTCCCTGCACCTGCTGTCACCTGCATGGTCTTTTCTTTCTAAGAATTTTATTTTCTGTGATGCTGTCTGTGTAACCTTTAACGTCAAGTTCCAAGCTGCCTGCCCTGGTTAGTGAAAGCAAATGGATACAGCTTGCTATGATCCCTTTAACTTACCCCACCCCCACTTTCATAGGGCCTTGCAGTGCACTGTGGAATGGAGAGGATTGAGGCTGTGATGACTTCAACACTGGTCCTGGCTCAGGCACTAACTGAGCTGGAAAATGAGGCATTCTTGGGTGGAGGCTTTATTTATTAAATGTGGGCATCTGACCCGATTTTAGCTTTCCCTTTCCGGTTCAGAAGGAAAGGCAGATCCTTCACCAGACACATGTTTATGTGTTATGTACTCAAAGTCAATGTTTCTCTAACCACGACTAGACAGTTTGGCCCCAGACCATAGGAAGCCCAGGACTTCTTGTCAATAAATTCTCTTCCTTTTCTACTATGTCTCACTGTCTTCTCTCGTTCTCTACAGAAAGGACCAAGCCTTGGCTTCTTGCTTAGCCTCCATGAGCAAAACCTCTCCTTTGAGCAAATATTTGGTCGTTTTAAGTTGTTGGTGCTTCTAGAAATGCCATGTATTAAGCTTTCACATGAATTATCTCACTGAATGCAACTTGATGAGCTAGGAATTATTGTTTTCATTTTGGAAATGTGAACACACAGGCTGAGATGGATAAAGGGCTCAGAGTTGACATGAGACACGTCTGAGATCGGAACCCTTCTAAGAGTATTATTGGCCATCATAAGGTAGTATAAAATAGATTTTAAAAGCTTCTCTCTTATGTCACTCTCTTCTTTCTTTTGGTTAGATTCTGTGCACGTACAAAAAGTTTGACATCAGTGGATCTTTGAGCACACCGAAGACTGCAGCCAAATTAGTTTCTCTCGGAAACCTGTGAATCTAATGGCCATGTGGGCTCTGAAGGATGGGAAGGGGCAGGAGGGGTGGAGGGGAAGTCAGGAATTCCAATGGTTGTAGAATCTGAAGTAGATAAAGGAGGAAAGAGAAAAGGCAAGAAACAAAGGAAATCCTTATTGCCACCCAAGTGTCAACTTTCCACCGGATATTAATGACATGCAATTTATTTTCAGCTTGAGTATGAAGTATATGTTTGATTTTTCATGTAGTCACTCTTTAGTTCTTGTTTGGGTATCAGATGTATAGCACTTGTTCTTTTGTATTCTTAAGGAAAAAAGGGCAGTAGAAGGGAGAGAATTACCAAACAGAACTGAGGGTATACTGGTGGGATTTTGGACATCAGCCCTAGATCTATAGAGAAGATAATTTGGGCAAGGGTGTTTCCCTGAAATCACTTACCCCGCTGCTGCCTACTTCATATGAGGGCACTCGCGAAAGATCAATTGGATTAATTGAAGAGCAATCTAATTTGTTCAGCAAGGAAGCTAAGATCAGAAGGTCAAATCTTTTGCAACAGAGATTTTATCAAAGAGTTAGTCTTTTTCACAATAGCTGTCATCAGTAGAATGTGATGGTTAAGAGTGACTCAGACTCAAACCCTGGCTTTCTACTTCCCAAGTGCTCTTGACAACTTACCTCTGCCTCAGCCATCTCACGTGTAAGATGGAGATTAATGAGTCGCCTATATCCTACTGTGTGCTTATGAGGTTTAACCGGAGTAACGAGTTTACAGTGCTTAGGACAGCATCTGACAAATGGTAAAAGTTGTGTGTGTTCATACACGTTATATTTACATGCGTACATGTATGCGTGATTCTGTAGTCAAGCATCAATTTGGAGCCATTCTGGGAAGGTTACACAGGGACACCAAATTTCTTTAAAATGCATGTGAGAAATGCTACGAGCAAGGCATCTGGGGACACTCCTATTTACACATCTGTGGTTCGAAAGTATTTGGTTGTTTCTTTTTGCCTTTTACTGATGTGTTGTTGTGATGCTGTGATGCAGTGAAGGCACCTCAGGATAGAGCTTCCCACAACCTGTGTCTTTGGTGCAGGTTAACAAGAAGGGCTGCCTTGAGCCTGAGCCTCGGAAGAGGGGCCTAAGGAAGTATATAGTGTTTAGTCTATTGCCCATGTCCCATTCTTGTCCTCTGCAAGGTCCCTATTTGCCTTGACGGTGTCCCCGAACGGACCTGAGTTGGACTAGATGGACTAGATTCTTTAATTGGGTCTAATTGGACATGAATGTTATTCTGACCTAGAAAACACATTGTTTATGATTCTGATATTTGTCACCAAAGGACATCCAGGAAGAGATTGTAAATCTGTTACTTCAAAGCTGAGGACTCATAAATGCAATTATGTGTTTGTGATTCTGTGGTAAAAGGAGGAGGAAGGAATTGAGTCCATTAGCCAAGCAATGGGCTGAGATCTCCAAGTCCTGGCTGCCTCTGCGGGTGGGAGATTTTTTCTTGTGCACTCATGAGTCCATTGACATTTATTTGTTTTGCTGAGGCCCCTCCCACTTCTGCTACAACGAGAACCTGCCATTCATCTTTCTACCTCCGTTGACCAATCCAGAATGAATGGATGTGAATATTTACTTACTTCTGAGTGTTATGGTGAGATTTTGAACACTTGAAAAGCATGCAGAAAATATTGTCTTGTTTGAATACTTGAATAAGATTTGAGAAGAGGGGTGGGAGCAGCTTGGACAAACAGCACCTGTTATCTGAGCCAGTCATTGAATTAAGAGAGGCTTGTTTTTAAAAGCTGGAGACCAAAGCAAAAAGGGTAAAGGGTGGATTGATCCACAGAGGCATACAGGGAAGTGGTTGAATGCCCTGGTTTCGGGCTTGGACAGACCTGAGTTCCACCTTTGATTCTGCTTACTTGCTAACTGTGTGTCCCTGGTAAAATCAGCTAACCTTTTAAGCTTCAGTTTTCTCATCTGAAAAGGGGGATGGTAATGCCTATTTTAGAAGATTGTAAAGGCTAAATCAAATAACATGAATAATCAACTTAGCAAAATGCCTGGCACATAGACTTTAATCAATAGATTTTGGATGAACATCTCTCAGAAAGAATGACTATACCATGCTAATTTCGCCATTTGAAGATGGCACATGAAAATGAATCTGAATAACACAGACTTTAGGACAAGATTTCTGATTGAACTTTTTATATCTTCAGAAATAAGACAACATTATTTGTTCGTTCTTCTCAATACTTCAGAGATGATTATTATTTTGCTAGAATCCAGAGGTTCATGACCCTATACATTGCAGAAGAATCGTCTCATTTTATGAACAAGATTTTTTCCAAAAGTCTGTTTGCCTGTAGGTTGTTTGAAATTAAAAATATATTTTTTAATAAAACCAATGTTGTAAATAGTGAGGATATCCCCAGGCCAGGACAGATCATAACAGCTTATTTAAGATAATATAGTTGAATTTATATAACACTAATGAGTTGTTTCTCTCCATGCTTCCTATAACTACCAGTCTCTAAGCTCAGAAGTATCTTCTGTTTCTTACCTGATCAGAGATTTTGGTTCTTCTTCACTTACGGGATGACTCAGACTCTGCTTGGCATAAGAATCTAACTTCACATCACGTCCCACAACTCTCTCCATTAAGACCAACATACTCCCTTCCTTCAGTCATTCCCCAAACCTAATTTTTTAAATCATTAACAAGAAGAACGTGAAGAAGTGTTAAGAGAGAAGAATTCAATCCTCAAGAGGATTAAATTGCTTTTTTCCCCCCTTCTTACTGGATCAAGGTCCGCTCCATGGTTGTAGTGATAGTTGCATAGATATCACATTGATACCTTAGTTGGTCCTTCCTAGAGCTGCAAATAAGTGGACATTAGAATGATGTAGGAGAGCCAGCCTTCGCTTTTCCTAGGCCATCTCATCAAAAAGTAGATGTGCCACGGGGATGTAGAACATCCATTCTTTTTTCTACATTTATTTTTTTTTATGCATCTGTTCTGCCTCTGACACTAAATTGTAAAGTCTTGAGAAACAGAAATTTTTGTATCTCCCAGAGCACCTAATATGTCACTTGGCCAATGGGAGAGGGAAGGTGTTCAATGGGGGAAGTATATTCTTTTTATGGTGTTGTTTCAGACCCTTGTATGTACTTTCAAGTTATCTTGCCCTGCATAAATTGAAAGGTCCAGGAAAGAAGAAAAATAATAGTATAATGCAGACATGTTTTTCCTATCTAATAACAATCTAAAAGAGATCTAAGTACTCAACCCAGATAAAATCAAAGCAGTTGATTTGCTAAACAGATGTGATAATGTGATTTTGCTCTTAATTTAAAAAAAAAATGTAATGGCTACAATAATGTTTACCCAACGTTATAGTGATTAAAA
The DNA here is from genome assembly GCF_014176215.1 of Rousettus aegyptiacus. Taxonomy (NCBI): domain Eukaryota; kingdom Metazoa; phylum Chordata; class Mammalia; order Chiroptera; family Pteropodidae; genus Rousettus; species Rousettus aegyptiacus. The sequence goes on from NW_023416284.1 coordinate 162,774,981, forward strand.
AACATCTAAGCATACTTTTAATATCGACCAGCTAGTAAATTTGTTCTGTAACTTTAATAGAAACAGAGGTTACTTTGTATCAGAGAAAATGTATTTCCTCTCTCTTTCCACCTCTACCTTCCATCTCCTCATTCTACTGCATTATTATTCAAAAAAAGTTAGATATTTACTGGGGATTTTGAGCCCGTTTCCCAATGATGCTTAGATTTCAATACAAAAAAATTTTGGGACAATAAAATCTCTAAGTGCCGTAAAAAACAAAAACAGAAGTACAAATAGCTATTACTAAACACTTCATCATGACCTAAATTTCCTATCAGATGGAAAATCTCTCAACTGCAAGTGGTAAAAGTTCTTAGTAACTGAGGCTTCACATTTCATTACAAAATGGATGACATGGGGCATTTGTTTTTGTAAAGAAAAGAGTAAAACAGCAACAGCAGCAACTCATATTAGTCACATCTCTACCTCTCTGACCAGATGGACAGAATGTTCCAGAGTCTATAAATTAGATTATGATGATGATCATGAGTCAGCGAGTGACCTGTGGTGTGAGTCAGCTGGTGAGGTGGTTGTTCAGTGGTCTGCACCAACTCGGGACTCACATGGAAATGAGTTCAGTATTTTTCTGGTAGAGCTGCCACCTTTAATATTGGGAGGATACAGAAAGAGGGAACTGAGAAAAAGTGGTTAGATAAGTTTATGGCCATGTCTGGGAGAATATAGGGTAGGGATGATGCTGGTGGATGAGGGTGGGAAAGGGCTGGGCTTGGATTGTTTACGCTTGCTCCTGAATTTACAACTCCTCTTCTGACTGCAAAATACAAGTGAAATTATAAGCAAAGTCTTGTGAAAAAAAAAAAAGCTGTGAAGAATAAATATTTGAGGTTTAACAACTCTAAAAGGAAAGAGAGGAAACATAGAAGACATCCTTGAAAAAGAGGAATGACTGTTTTTATTGAAATTGCAAATCAGAATTAGGAAAAAGAAGAATTTGAGCATGGTTATAGGTACCAGTCATTTATATACTTGAAGAATCTGCCAAATAAAATTTTGAAAAAATTTCCTACTATAGTTAATATATTGAAAACATTTTCGAATATAGTTTCATATAAGAACAAATTCCTAAGAGGCAAAAGATTTTAGATACTGATGAGTTTAAGAAAAATTGATCTGTGATGAATGGTTTATGAGTTGCAAAATCTATGTACAAAAATTCATTGCATTCCTAAATACTAAATGAAATTGCAGAAAAAAAAATAAAAAAGTTTTATCTGCAATTGCAATAAAAAGAATAAAATACCCAGGAATAAACTTAACAAAGGATATAAAGGACCTATACACTGAAAACTATATAACATTACTGAAAGTAATTGAAGAAAACATGAAGAAATGTAAAGATATTCCATGTTCATGGATGGGAAGAATCAACATAGTTAAAATGGTCATATCACCTAAAACAATGCACAGATTTAATACAATCCTCATCAAAACCCTAATGGCATTTTTCAAAGAAATAGAACAAAAAGTCCTAAAATTTGTATGGATCTACAAAAAGCCCTGAATAGCCAAAGCAATCTTGAGAAAGAAAATCAAATCTAGAGGTATCATGCACCCTGATTTCAAACTATATTACGAAGCTATAGTAATTAAAACAGTATAGTATTGGCATAAAAGCAGACATATAGATCGATGGAACAAAATAGAAAGCCTGGAAATAAACCTACACATATATGGTCAATTAATTTTACTACAAAGGAACGAAAAATATATAATGGGAAAGGATAGTATCTTCAGTAAATGATGTTAGGAAAATTGGACAGGCACATGCAAAATAAAACTGAATCACCGTCTTATACACAAAAATTAATTCAAAATGGATTCAAAACTTGAACATAAGATCCTGAACCATAAAACTCTTAGAAGAAAACATAGGTGTCAAGCTCCTTGACATAGGTCTAAGAATGATTTTTTTTTGAATCTGACACCAAAAGCAAAAGTAACAAAAGCAAAAATAAACAAGTAGTACTACATTAAACTAATTAACTTACGCAGCAAAGAAAACTATAAACAAAATGAAAGGCAAACTACTGAATGTGAGAATATAATTGCTAATCATATCTCTGATAAGGGGCTAATATCCAAAATATATGAAGAACTCTTATAACTCAATAGCAAACAATAATCAGATTTAAAAATAAGCAGAAGATCTGCATAGATATTTTTCCAAAGATGACATGCAAATGGCCAACAGGCACATGAAAAAGATGCCCAACATCATTAGTCATCAGGGAAAAGCAAATCAAAACAGCAATGAGCTATCATCTTGCAGCTGATAGAATGGCTGTTATCAAAAGACAAGAAATAACAAGTGTTAAAATGCAGAGAAAAGGAAACCTGTATGTACTTACTGTTGGTGACAATGCAGATTGGTGCGACCACCATAGAAACCATATGAAACTTCCTCAAAAGATTAAAAATTGAACTACTAAAACTGGAACTACCAAATTCCACTTCTGAGTATTTATTTGAAGAAAATGAGAATCGTAAGTCAACAAGATATTCACACCCCCACGTTTATTGCAGCATTATTTACAATAGCCAAGATATGGAAGCAATGTGTTTATCAATGGGTAAGTGGATAACAAAATCATGGACTATTCCATCATAAAAAAAAAAAAAAGAATAAAATGTTGCCACTTGTGACATGAATGGACCTCAAGGGCATTATTCTAAGTGAAATAAATCAGACTGAGAAAGACAAATACCATATAATCTGTCTTATATGTGGAATCTAAAAAAATCAAGCTCATAGATACAGAAAACAGATTGGTAGTTAGTTGCAAGAGGAGGGTGTTGGAGGTGGGAGAAATGGATGAATTTTTTAAAGTTTAAATAAATGAAGAAAACATTTTTAAAGAAATAGAGTGTTATTTTTATCTTTCTTTTAGTTTTTGTTACTAAGTTGAGTAAAAATAGTTGATGTGCATATACAAAAGTGTAAATGTCTAAGACTATTTAGTATTCACCATTGTTTTCTCCATCGTAGGTTACATGTTATCATCACCTCTCCCAAATTACTAATTTTAAGCATCTGAATTATAATATAGATATTTTCCTTTCCCCAGTTTAATGAACATGATATTCCTTCACACAGGAACAAGCGGTGTTGGTATTTAAAGTTAAGTATCAAAGAACTAAGGTTTTACAACTGTCTATAAGCAAAGACAACCTTGTTTCCACTTTGACGGCCTGACTCCTGAATTCTGGATCAAAGTACATACATAGCATTAATGAAGAAATGAGATTTTCCTTTCATGAAACTACAGTCTAAGAATTCTTAAGAATTCTCTGGCATTTCAGGTCATGTGGCATTTGTCTATGAAAAATTCATTCGACATTGCCTTAACAATAAAAGACAATATGGCTTTATAAGAGCCCTTACTAATGTTTCTAATGCACTAACTGTTGTGACTTATGTCTCCCTAAGATTACTTGCTCATCTTTTAGGGCTAATCGAGCCTTCCCTTGTGTGTTTTTAGGATTCCTGGCATCAACAACACACACACACAAAATGACAAAGTTATTATTATATTAGTTATACACAGGTTTCTACAAACAAAATTGATAATTAAAAAAATAATGAAATTCAACTAGTTGTAGTTTATACTGTTTGTTTAAAAGTTATTGTCTCCTGAATGCCTGTTTTATTTTTTTTATGAAATTCATTCATTCAATAAGTATTTATTGAGTGATTCTATGTGCTACTGTATTCTAGGCTCTGGGGATATAACAGTGAACAAAAGACTGTGGTCCCTGGCCCAAAAGAGTTGATAAACTAATGCAGGAAATAGAAACTAATTAGTACATAAAATCTCAGAATAACCTCAGATGATACTTTGAAAAGACATAAATGCTGCGAAGAACAGAGAATAGGGAAAGATGATATGACAAGCGGGGCCAGGCAGGTACACTCACTTTTAGCGTTATATGGCCACGACTCTTCTTGACCGCATCACAGATTGTCATTCCACCCTGGCTTTCCCTGCCCCAGTGGTCATTTAAGAAGTATCATAACTCTTCTGCTCTTGCTGTTCTCTTTCTTCTTACTCATATTATTTACTGTTTCTATTTTTTTCCCAATCATCCCTAAGATCACATAAATGATGGGAAAAGAAGAAAGCTCAGAAATAGGTGAAACTAATCTGTTTGTTCAACTTCTCTTGGTTTAATTCTTTCAAGCAAACATCATTTGATGGAAAAAGTAAAGAACACGAATTCAGTAAACTTGGCTTTGAGTCTCTTCTTTTCTACTTATTAGCTCTTGCTGAACTGAGCAATTGTTTTCTTGTCTCCAAATGCGGGGAAAATGACCTCTGTGACATAGTGCTCTTGTGAGATGTTCGCTAACATGTAACATGTGGATCATCCAGCAAAGAGGGGCCACCTGCTGAGTAGTCACTGGACATAGAAAAGCAGGCCTGGGATTGCCATTCCAACGTCTCTACCAGAAACACAAAATCCCCAGCCTCTTCTCTACAAGACCATGGCAACATTCCCATTAATATAAACATTCAAGGTCTGGAGACAACACAAAGATCACGTTTGGATGGAGCTATAATTCAGGAATAAAACGTAATCTTTTTACTCTGTGGAGTCTGTTCATGTTCCATTGACGAGAAAGAAAATGAACACATTCATACTTAGGAAAAAAAAGCTAAACATTTTGACATGCCGGAATCTGGAAGTTGTCCTTGACTTCTCTCCCTCCCTTACTTCTTGTTTCCTATGGATCACCACATCCCACTGAGTCTACCTCTCTAAAGTCTCTTTTCTATTCCCACAGCATGTTCTTAGCTCCCATGAGTGGTGTCATCTCACGTGGGCTGCTGACGAGCGTCTTCCCTAACAACACTTCTAATCTTTCCTCTCCACATCTCCTTTCCCTTAACAATACTGAGGAAGGAAAACGTTTCAACACTGTCCCAAGTCTGAACTTTAAAAAAATGCTAATCTAAACATGCAACGTGTCTGCCTAAGTCCATACAAAGCCTCTTCATGGTCTTCAGTATAAAATTCACTCCTAAGCATGGCACTACGTCCACTGCTGCTCCTTCCTGGAAGTTGAGCTGCAGCAGGATGAATGGCTGGCCATGCTTTCTTGTGCTTCTGAGCCTTCGTGCATGCAGTCCTCTTTGCCTTGGCTCCCCCACTCTCCTTCGCCAGCCCCACTTCATTTATCTGACTCCAGCGATGATGTCCTTTTAGACCCCCTCCCCTCACCTTCCCCCAACCCTACCTAGCCCCATATGGGTTTGGTGCAGGACCATCTACATAATTTACAGGACCGAAAGCAAAATGAAAATGTTTATCTCCATGTTAAAATTATTAGGAACTTCAAGACAGTGACCACAGAGCATTAAACTAAACACTAGGCCCTTTTAAGTGCAAAGCCCTGCTCAACAGCTGAGAGGTCACCAAGGACGCTGGCCCCAGTTAAGTTCTCTGCTTAGAGTTTCCATATAATTCTCAGTATTATTTATAATACAATTTAGAGCAACACATTTTGACTATTCATTCTACCTGCCTCTTCTTCTAAACTGTGTTCCATTTCATAAGGAAGAAGCCATAACTGTTTCATTCTTGAATTGTTCATTCATTTATCCACTAAAAATTTATCCAGGAATTGTGATAGGTTCCAGGAACATAAAAATAAGACTTATCTCTGCCCTCAAGATGCTCACAATGCATGGAAGAGTGAGTTTCATAAGCAGATGCTTATAAAATCATGTAGTGAATGCAGGTAAGAGGTATACACAGGAAATTATAGGTGTCTGGAGGAAGGGCACTTAACCAGGCCAGGGGGTAGGTGTGTCTAAATTTCTGGAGAGGCTTCCTGTATCAGTGTTTGGTGTTCCATCCTAGAAGCTGAATAGGATTTAGCCAGATGTTGTTCCAGGAGTTGGAATGAGCAAAGAATAGAGGTGTCAAATTGTTTGTTGCCGCTGCTAGTGGTCATTGGCAGGGATAGGAAGGGGTTTCTTTAAACAGTCTGGAGCAATCAGAGCTTAAAGAGATTAAGAGTTAGGGCTGGAGAGATAGGCAACTGTTCTATGCTAACCTCTAGGTCATTGAAGTCCAATAGAAATATAATGTAAAACATAGGTAGAATTTAAAATTTTCTAAGAAATGCATTAAAAATAGAACCACCATACAACCCAGTAATCTCACCTCTGGGTATTTAACCAAAGAAATGCAAAACGCTAATTCAAAAAGATATATGCACTTCAATCTCCATTGCAGCATTATTTATAATAGCCAAGAAATGGAAGCAACCTAAGTGTTCATCAATATACGAATGGATAAAGAAGATAGTTTACATTTTTTTTGTACTAAATCTTTGAAATACAGTGTGTTTTATACTTAGAATATATCTTAAATGAGACCTGCCGTGTTCAAAGCGCTCGCTAGCCATCCAGGGCTAGAGGTTGCATGCCGGGGGATGCAGCTCCAGACTAGCTTTCCCAAGAACAGCAGCCTGTGAACTGTTTGGCGGAAACAGCCTAATATAGATCTCTCTGGCAATTCAAACAAAGGACTAATATATGAAAGTCAGGGGAAATCTTCCAGAAATAAAGTGGCTGTGCCTACGGTACCTCAGACTTGTGCAACCAAAGAGCCTTTCAGCCCTCCCAGCATCATAAACCACACATGGTACGTGCTCTTGGGTGACTCCACTTGACGTGGTGACAGTTTGCTGCAGGGTCTTTCCATGCGTAGGAGTCAGAGAGCCAGCCCACTCTAACAGCGGCACGTTGAACAAGTTGAGGGGAAAGAGCGTGGGGACAGCAGTCTGTGAGGAGGCTGTCTCGTGGGATGAGGCAAGGCAGTAGGACAAATGGGGAGGACGGCAGGTGTTTCCACTGCTCCAACTAGTAATTAGCAGTTTATTTAGTGAAGAACGTGAACTTGCAAGGATTTCATCTGACCTCTTCCTAAGTCGTAGATTTGATAAGAATAATTTTCTCACTCATTTTTATTGTTTTGATCAATAATAAATCCTCATTAAATAATTTGTAAGTTCTTATTCCAAAATTTTATGTGGGACACGCTCAGTAAAAATCCGCTTTTTCACTTGTTCCAGTTTTCAAAAATCTAAAGACTGTTTTTCTGAAGATTTTCTGTCTTTTTTTTTTTCTTTTATACTTTCTCCGTATCTCACTGTTGCTTTTTTCTGTTTCTTTATAATCACAATTTTTGCTTATTCTAAAGGAATAAAAAAGCGAATGTCATTATAATTAAAGTGTACACAATTCTGATGTTTTTATCAAAATTGTAAATCACTGTAAAGAAAATAAAACTTTATGTACACACTAAAAATGTATTTTATCTTGAAATATTTTAAATAATCTATTAAAATTCAAAACAAAATTCATATTATAATGTATAATAAGAATTAAAATCAAAATTATTTAATCAAGTCAAAATTGTTTTTGAGTTTTTAAAGAATTTAATGAAGTCATATTAAATTTAATAAACACACTATGTATGATTTAATTTTACTATCCACCTTATTTCTAATTGATACTGTGCTGCATACTTGTATATATAAACCTATATATGTATATATACATATGTACAAATTTAAGAGTAATAAGAATTGCTTAATATTGCAAAATGTTTTTTGTCTTCATATGCAGCAGTGGCAAATATTGTTTTAATTTGTGAGTCGCTCCAGAACCACTGAGTTTACTCCTAATATTTGTGGGATCTGATGTAAGATATGAAGGTCTATGTGATATATGTCTAAATAGATACAATTTATGAATCGTATTAACAAATCACAAAATAAAATACATCTTATTCCTGATCTTGATGAATATACATTCTTAAGGACCTGGAAGGTCAAGTTCAAATTACTAACTCCTGGGCTTCTCAGAAAACCACATCATCAGGTCACAGCACAAGTAAAGCTAGCCTCCAGCCCTGTACTTTCCTCTCTCCTCTTACCACCTTCCAGTTCCATCCCATACCATGCAGGCCTTGCACACTTGCATACAGACACCCTCGTTTACATGTATAGCTCTGACCATATCACACACAAACCTGCTCAAGGCCATCTTTCAGGCTTAGGAATGTGCATCAGATGGCACAGTCCATCTTTATGAAGAGGCCAGCCTGGTCCCCAGTAATGAGCTCTAGGACTATTCGGACAGGGAATTCTAGGGTAGAAGGGGATACAGGCTTCAGGTAGGCACATCTAGGTCCACTATGCTGCGAGGCCTGTGAATAAGGCCAGGGTGAGCCTTTTAAAGTGCAGTCCAAGGACAGAATCTAAATGTGTCACAGGAACCGTAAGTTACAATGCTATACAAAGAGAAGCAAGAAAAGTACCAGGAATTCGATATTTTGTTATGCTTCTGAGAAGAAGAACTTTGGTGAGTGTAGCAGTTTAATAGAGCTGCCATAACAAAGTACCACAGGCTGGGTGGCTTGAACAACAGAAATTTATGATTCTGGAGGATAAAGTCCAAGATTAGGTATCGTCAGGGTGAGATCCTTCTGAGACTCTATTTTTGACTTATAGATGGCTTTCTTCTTTTGTGTCTTCACGTGCTCTTCCCTCTGTGTGTGTGCCCAAATTTACTTGTCTTATAAGGATAATTGTTTTGGATTGGGGCTCACTTATGGCCACATTTTAACTTAATACCACGTCAAAGTTTTTATCTCCACATACAGTCACGTTCTGAGGTACTGGAGATTTGGACTTCAGCATATAAATTTTGGGAGGATACATTTCAGACCACAACAGAAAGCTTATGATTTTGTCTGTATTTTTACCTACATACTTGCCCACTTAAATTCCTTGGTAAGGTGAAGGAAACTGTTTTTCTGGGATATAAGAAATGACACAATTGTCACCTTTAATGGCATTCAGATAGTTGTCTTTTGTTTGGGAGAAAGAGATGTGGAGAAGAGACGTGAAGAAGTGTTTTCCTGGGGTTTGAACAGAGTTACTCATGAGAGAGGATGTTTGGGGTTACGGGTTGACTATGCAATGCTGAGCGCCACATCCTGTGTGACAGAGTCACCATGGTTTTTCAACAATTTTTTGTGTTTGTGATGCACAGTTCCTTCTACAACATAGCACCCACTGGGGAAGGTCCCTCCTGTGTAAATCTCCAGGAAGTGTTTCAGGCAGTGATGAGGGCTTTCATTATAGCTGTGCAAACAGAGATAGAGGAATAGAGAGTAGGAGATAATTTTATAAATAATGGCACAAGGCAAAATCTGTAGAATTTACACAGAAAGTGAAGAAAAAAGTAGTTTAGAGTAATTCTCTGGAGTTTGTCTTGAGTGATTAGGTGGTAGTAATATTGGTAAGAGAGAGCATATATTTTAGAGGAAAAGAGAGCTGCTTTTTGGGCAAAAAAAATTCCACAGATAACTCCTACTAATCACAACTCCTCGAGCTCATGTTCCTGTCATAAGTACAGCCTCATTAATTATGCCAGCTATTTAATTTATAAATTATGGTTGTAGTTAGTGTGCTAATTAATGATTTACATATCAATAGAAATGTGAATTATCTCAATTTATTAATGATAATTATGACCATAACGAAAGGGAGAAAGAAGAGAATATGACAAGGGCATAACATTTAAGAGTTGTGTAAAAACAAAACCAAATACAAATGAACAAACAACAGCATAAAGTCTTTTTGCAAGAATGCTGCCTGATCAGCTATGACTTTGTCTTGGGGCCTCTAGAGCTTTACCTCTGATGATGCTAATGACACAAAATCCAGTGATTCATTTCTAACATATCTACTTATCAGGTGGCATCCAATAACACACATCAGGGCTGACTACAATTAAGCCAAGTTTTGAATTCTAGGAAAGTTCAACAAACTTACTTTTCTTTTTAAAAACACTTACACTTATTAAACCCATCCTGTAGAATAGTCAGAAGATGGGGATAGCCCTAACGTCCATCAACAGGTGAATGAGTGAATGAAATATGCTATATGCATACAATGGAATATTATTCAGCCATAAAAAGGAATAAAGTTCTGATACACACTATGACATGTATGAACCTTGGAAACACTATGCTCAGTGGAATCAGCTAGACACAAAAGGACAAATATTGTATGATTCCTCTTATACTAAGTGTCTAGGATTGGCAAATTCATAGAGGCAGAAAGTAGATTAGAGGTTACCAGAGGCTGGTAGGTGGGGGAACTAAGAAGTTATTGTTTAACGAATACAGAGTTTCTGTTCCATGAAAAAAATTTGGAAATACATAATGGTGATGGTTTCATAAAATTGTGAGTGTAATTAATGTCACTGAATTGTACACTTAAAAAGGGCTAAAATGGCAAATTTCACACCATACAATTTTACCACAATAAGGAAGTAAGATCTATTACGTGGTTTGAACATAAAATATGGTTGCGTAATTCATGATTTCCCCCCTCAGAAACATAGTCTAATGTTTTCCAAAACAATCACACACACACACACGATCTCACACACACACACACACACACACACACACACACACACACAAAAGGAGACATGAACTTATACCTCAATTACTGATATGGGGCCCAGATAGCATTTCAGAATATAATAATTTTCTGCTTAATAGATGCTGATTAGCATTTGAAATAGGTTTTTGGGTCATCAGTTCATTCTAAGTGCAAGAAACCCAATCTAAATGCATTTTTAGAGATGAGTTCCTCTGGGTCATTCCTACTTGCTAGATTCATAGGCAATGTCCTACTTTTAATTTTTAAAATACCAAGTCAAAAACCCCATAAGATTTTTTAGTAGGATAAAATATTTATTATCAATTGAAACAAAGTTCTTCAGTCTGTTTTTCTCAGATTTGCAAGTCCATTTTTCCTTAAGGCATCAAATATAATTTTTCTGCTTTATTTTTATTTTTGTTTTTTTAAATAAACTTTTTATTTTAGAATATTTTCAGATTTATAGTAAAGTTAAAAAGATAGATCCCAAGCACACTGCATCCATTTCTCCTATTGTTTATATTAGTTCAGTGTATTTGTAACCACTAACGAACCAATAGCAATACATTATTGTTAACTAAAGTCCATACAGTATTCAGATACCCATAACTTTTGCCTAATGTCCTATTTCTATCCCAGAATCCTATACAGAATGCCACATTATATATGGTTATCTTGTCTTCTTAGGCTCAAGAGTGTGACAATTTCTCAGATTTCCCATGTTTTTCATGATCTTGACAGTTTTTTGACCATGACAGTTTTCAAGGCAACTTGGTCAACTATTTTGTAGAATGTCCTTTAATTAGGGTTTCTTAGATAGTTTCCTCATGATTAGACTAGATTTAAGGATTTGGGGGAGCAAGATCACAAAGGTAAACTGCCATTCTCACCATGGCATATCAAGAAAAATTGAATTATTCAACTCTATTTTGTGCTCAAACCACGCAATATGTTTTATTTCCTTATCGCGGTAAAAAAAAATATATATATATGTAATGTAAAATTTACCACTTTAGTCTTTTTTAAGTGCACAATTCAGTGACGTTAATTATACTCACAGTTTCATGAAACCATCATCATTGTGTATTTCCAAAACTTTTTCACAGAACAGAAACTCTGTATTCGTTAAACAATAACTTCTTAGTTCCCCCACCTGTCAGCCTCTGGTAACCTCTAACCTACTTTCTGTCTCTATGAATTTGCCAATCATAGACACTTAGTATAAGAGGAATCATACAATATTTGTCCTTTTGGGGAAATTTAAAGGAAAAGATATGGAGAAGAGATATGAAGAAATGTTTCCCTAGAGTTTGATCTGAGTTAGTCACTTGAGGGAATGTTTGGGGTTACGGATTGGCGATGCAATACCAAGCGCCACGTATGATTTAAGACTGATACTGTTAACCCTGATCACCTGGCTGAGATAGTGTTTGTTAGGTTGCTCTAAGGCAGTTACTCTCTGCCCTGCCACTTACATACTGCTCTCTTTAAAAGAAAGCCATTGTGTTCAGCTCATACTTAATAGGGTGGGGAGTTATGGTCCAGCTCCTTGAGGAGAGACTAGATCTTCATAGCACAAAAAGTGATACTTAATATATGTGAAATATTTTTGGAGGGTAAAAAGTTACTCTTATAGAGAACAGTTAGATCAAAGGTACAGTTTCCAAAATTTTTCCATGCTGATAAAATGGGTTCATTTAATTTAAGCTCTATATAGAGTAGACCAAAATAGTCAAAATTTTTTCCTCATGTACGAAGAAGAGAATTTAACTTATGTAAGTATTTAATGTAATCATTATTTTAAGCAAGCAAATGAGGTTTGTATTTTGTCAACCTGGTGTTAAGAGGTTTTATTCGGAGATAAAAATAAAAGATAAGGCAAAAATCAATGTGGTGACAAAGTAAGGAAGAAATGGACTGGGGACTAAGAGCAAAACCTAGGCAGGTCTCTAAAGAAAGCTGGAGAAGGGAAATCAATTCCAGAGCCATAACAGGATACCAATTTCATTTTATTAAGTTTTAAAAGTCATTTCACTTCTTCTTCTGTGAGAATAACATCTTCTTGAGAATAACATCTTCTTAAGAAAAACACAGCAAAAAATTTTATGAACAAGTATGTTAGCCAGCCTTGGAGTCAGGTTGGGGTACTAAAAGAAATAAATAACTGCTAACATTATGTTCTTTTTTAAATAGATGCAAATTTTTAAAAATCGTTTAAGAGATTGGAGGATCCCAGGATGGAATGCAGGCTATCACAAAATAATTTAACTGTATTACAAATGTATGAAATGACTTTACTGAAGGAAATGAGGGAAAGGTTACTGGTTTCTAAGTGACTTTGCAAATGAATGGGCACTATGAGACTAAAGCCCAAAGGAACTGTAGATAAGCACTGTACTCTAGTTTGTAAAGTTGTGTTTCACAGGAATATGGGTTAATTTTGAAATCACTGTACATGTGTACTGGAATTGAACAGTAAGTCAATGGCTGGTGGATGTTGGGGCCACGCTTCTCACTTTTGGAGTGAAGGTTATGGACAAGCAAAGGAGGAAGACTAGAATGACTCATGTGATCCTAGATTAGAATGATCCATGTGGTATTGAATTGGACATGTGTGTTTATGTTAGGCTTAATAGAGGTACAAATAAATACATATAGAAATATTTATAGATATATGTACAAATACCGGTTACTGCACACAAAAACATTTCCTTGTTTTGTCAACTGAGACAGCCTGAAAGTAACATTTTCTCAGTAGCAAGGAGATACTGGTTTCTAACATCATTCTACAATGAAAGGAACCAGACTCTTTGGAGAAATGGCTGATTTTGGACCAGGCAGGAAATATGCAAAATGAGCCTGCAACATTTTGGAGTGCCAGATAGTAAGAAAGTGCTCAAAAACAACATCGACAGTAGCAAAACCACCACAAAGACAGGGATATGTCAAAAGGACATAGAAACTGACTGAAAAAGCTCCTGACCAAAGCTGGAACAATTTGAGCAAGAAAATGAATTAAGTAGTATTGAATTATTACTCAGAGTAATAATATAATATAATAAATATCCACGTGTCCATACTGATATAAATGAATGAATAAATGAATGAAATGGGAGAGAATAAACAAATATTCTGTGCAGAAGAGCTCATAAAATTTTGTAGATATAGTTTTTATACTTGTAATTCTCACTTCAACATCATATAAAAAATGAATTATTAAAAATACTATATTTGAAGAGGCATGACTAAGGGACGATAAGGCCACAGGCATCCTTTAATTGAAGTGAGCAAATGAAGGGTCATGCAAAACCATTGGTGGGCAGATTTTTCACCTGTCTCACACTTCAGTTTCCCTAGCAATGAACCCTATCTAGCAACTACTACTTATTCCTACTTAGATTTTAAGAGGGCATTTGTCTTGAGTTTCCCCATATCTATCTGAATTATTAGGTGTATATGTCTTTTTTAAGAGTACATTTACATTCACATAAGCACATCTTCGAGAAGAAGAAATGTAATTTTTAGGGGGTCTTATTTGTAGCTAAAATAAGTTTTCATTGTTTATTAGTTTCTGAAAGCCACACAATAATGGGATGCAGTCATCTTCCTGGTTATCCATCAGTGATTGCTTGCAGAATGTCAGGACTACAGTGACTCAATGGCAAACACTGCAGACACACCCCTTGTCCCCCTGAAATGCACATTCAAAGAAGAATGGGCCATGTGACTAAGCCCATGGACATTTATAATAAGTTATATGTTGCTCATAAGTTGGCATCGACAATGACTTGTTTTAAAATAAAAACAAGTACCACTACCATGACTAATGAAAAATATGTTTAACCTTTTCTCTACAAAAGTTTTGACAGTCTGAGATGACAAGGCATGTTCACCTAGTTATTCTTTCCTACATAGTCTGTGTCACAGTAAATATATCCTGCTGCAGCCTGCCCTGGTAGCTGTGAATGACAGACCTCCCTAGAGAATCTTCTAAGAATGAGAGGACATCTCGAACTCCCTTTCGATCCTCGAAGGAATGGGAGGCTACAGGGAGTAATTACATATTCTCAAGTAACGATCTTGCCTTTAAAATCCTTCATCCTTTTATTACGAATGTAACAAGTATTAGGGTGGATATGAGACTGAAAGAAAGGCAATTTTTAAAAAGAAATTCTTAAGAAACCCAAATTAGGCTTAATTATAAATAACAGATGTGCTTTTAAAAATAACTTATGTCATACAAACCAGACAGCAGAAATAAGTTGTCATATAACATTTAGGTATACATAAAATGCTACAACTAGACTCAGTTTTCTTTTTCAAATCCTACTGTCTCTAAGAAGTCATCTCCAAACATATATATAATGATGATATACCTAAAAAGCACCAATGACATAAAGATTTTCAATGGAATTAACTAAATAAAAGACCTAAAATGTTCACCTTTAAGATTTGTTAATCCTTGTAATCCTTGTTCTTGACCAACATTTTATACTACTCTGAAATTGTTAAACTATAAGGAAAAAAAAGGTGTAATATTGTAATTATTCTATGGGTTTTGGGTACATTATTTTTGTAATTTCTCTTATGTAATAGAAACATTTCCTTTTCTAGGACTATATAAACATCTGAAGGACAAAGTTGGGTTGACAGATTGTCGAATTTAGATTGGCCACCTAAGCTATTTGAGGTCTCACTGCAATCTTGAATGTTTATACCTGCTATTGAAGTAAGTCCATGTCCTTGGGCACCTTACAAAGCTCAGGTTATTCACAAGTTGGGAAAAAGAGAAGGCTGGGAGAGTTATTTTCTTATTTCTGCTGTCTGGTTCTACTTCACTTTTCCATCTTCCTCCATAACATTTTGTTTACATCAGTAGCAAAGACCCAAGGGTCATCTTCCACTTTTTAGCTTCAAATGAAGAAGTGACCTCCGACACCCACAGCATGGCTGGCACTTAAATACTGACGCAATATGCCAGGCTCTCAGAGTCCACTGCATGTTCCATTCTACTGATGATAATGTGAATTTGAGATATATTCTCCCTGTTGGTCTTTCTCCATGTTAGATGCCACCCTTTGGCTTCAGTGTTCCCCCTCTAGAAATATGAGCAGTAGTTGTTATCTCTATTAAGAAGTCTGCCATCGTTGTAAATTCTGGAAAAAAGGTAAAGCATTAACTTTAATCCTGCATTAAATTAATTCTCCTTTTATATTAGATAACTTATAATTAGGGTAAACAGATTTCCAAAACAAGGATGGAAAGGAAGTTGAGGCATGAAGGAGGAAAGAGAGGTCTAGAAAGGCAATATTATCACAAGGAAAGGATATAGGTTTAAAAAAAATACAAACAAGGATTACACCTTTCAAAAAGAGCTTTCTTGTCACCTTGTAAGGATTATATAAAAGTTACATTACAATCAAAATAAATAGAATATTTCCTTAAGGAAATGTGCATTGTTCACATAATTACTAAGTGTAATTGCCAGTCACTGTGATAGGAACTAAGGATTTAGAGAGAGAACTGATCATCTGTTGTAGCTGTATGGAGGTATAGTTAAGCATTAGAAACAAAATAAAAATAATATTTCTGCCCATGTTTGCAAAAAGTGGACAAGTTATGGTGCCCAAGTAACTGAAACAATGAGAAAAACACTTCTGAAAAAAATGGAAATGATATAACTAGCTGGTCATCTTATTGTTTATTTTACTTAAACTTATCTACCTTTTTATGGTTACAATTCTAAAATAAAAATCAGGAGGTCTGCTTAGTACTGCCAATTTTGACATTGATCTGGTAAGTCCTTGTCTTATTTCCTATGCATTTTTGCTTTCCTATCAGGTTAAAAATGCCTCTATACTTTCTAATTTATAATACAAGACTTGAAAATCTCTTTCAACTTTTCTGGAGGATGTCTGTACTACAACATAAAATGCTCTTATGTTTGTTTTAGAATGAACTTTTGTGTGTGCCGATAGATAATTAATAGAGGATGGGAATTACTGCTCTCTAAAGTATTCAGGAGTTAGTCTTTTTTAGTTATTTCACCATACCTTAGGAGCATTGCAGCTGAGAGTTGGCCAATAGAGAAGGAGTCTGGATAGGAGGGGTATAGAATCAAGTTAGCAAATTAACAGAGCACAACAAATCTCCTGAAGAAATTGATCTTCGAAAAGTCTCCAAGTCTCTGAAATTCCTTGAAAACTTGTCTCAAGTTTGCCAGATATGAAATTGTTAAACATTGCCAGAGAATAATGTGGAAAGTAGACTGAGGCCTAACCAAATTACCCTTTTTAATTACATGACTCAAGATGTTTTGAAAACCATATAAAATCTCTCAAATTAAATGTATTTCATGTAGTGTTTGATACCAAATTAAGTATATACAATTGTAAGCATTCTTCTGAATTTTTAAAAACATATATATGTGTTTTAATTCTGGAGCAGTAATAATTCAGGCATTGCAGGACAAAGATTAGAAGACGAAAGAAGCCAGAGAATTGAGTTTGGAATTGGGGCTACTTTTCCCTTTAAAGTAATTGCCAATTTCAACAATGGATAAACTCTCATAGAGACTGAACCTCATCTTTGAATCACCTTAATCTATAATTGGACTTACAGTGATTTCAGATAACTACTGCCTTAATTAAGCCTAGATACTTGATAGAAGCAAAAGTAAATCATCCTTAGAAGAAAATGATATCATTAAGAGCTTAAAATTTCTTCCAAAGTTCTTTATATATAACATCTAGCACCCAGTCAAAAATAACCAAGCATAAAAGAAAATGAGATCATATGACCAAAAATCAAAATAAACAACAGTCCATAGAAACAGACCTATATGGATCTAGATAATGTGTCTATGAGACTTTTATTTTTAAATGCTATACTTAATACGTTTAAGGAGTTAAAGGACAGAACGGAAAAATTTGGCAAAAAAAAAAAAAACTATAGAGGAGAACCAAAGGAGAATTTTAGAACTAAAAAGTATAATGCCTGAAATTAGGAGTCAATGGTAAATATAAAGCCATTTTCCAGGTTTGACTCGGGAAAAACTTACAGACTGGCCCCAACATTTCACCATAATTATGACCATATGTTGAAAGCAATCAAGGAAAAAATTTGCATAGAGAAATATTTGGCTTTGGTTTCTATGTAGCTGGATGAATTGATACTACATGCGTTCAACTACAGATGTTCCTCAATTTATGATGGGATTATGTCCCAATAAACCCATCATAAGTTGAAAATATCATAAGTCAAAAATGCATTTAATACACTTACCTTACCGAACATCATAGCTTAGAATAGCCTACCTTAAACATTTATGTTAGCTTACAAATGGGCAAGTCATCCAACACAAAATCTATTTTATAATGCCCAGCATCACAAGAGAGTATTGTACTGCATATTACTAGTGCAGGAAAATATTAAAATTCAAAATCTGAAGTACAATTTCTACTGAATGCATATTTTTTTTGCACCATTGTAAAGTCAAAATAATGCAAGTTGAAACATCCTTAGTTGGGGACAGTCTGTATGTATTTCAACAAAATTTAGATATTTCAAGGTAAATACAGAACTCATCTATTTTGACATTTGTCTCTCTAAAAGTGTCAAAGTTAATACATAATTTACATTATTTTTATCCTACTCAACTCTGACTTAATGTAACTTTTCTTTCCCTGAGCCCAAAGCTTAGGAATTCTTAAAATTTGGATTTATTTCTTTCCTCCTGGGTCAAATGCTCCAGAGAAAATACTTGATTAGAATTTAGGAATCTGGGCTTTGGTCTCATATTTGCTGCTGTCTCTGACTGACATTGTCTCATATGACACTCATCTTTTTATCTGAAACATGAAGAGATAGATGAGTTCAAGGCTCAGTCTTTTTCGGCTATAAAAGTAAAGGTAGTGATAACAACAACAACAATGTTAATTATGCTTTTTGAGGAAGGGGATATTTATGTTTAAAATAAGATATATATACGTGTGTATGTGTGTGTGTGTGTGTTTGTGTGTGTGCAAAGAGAGAGAGAGAAGCAAAATGATTCTAGAAATAAAGAGCAAAATATAATCTTACTATGGAGGAAAGTTACATTTCTTTCAGATGAACTGTGGGAAAATAAAAAGCCAGATACTGACCATTTTAAATTTTTTTCTGGCAGAAAAGCTTTGCTTTTTTCACACTATGAGCTCCTTAAAAGGTGACCCTGTAAATTCCTCTGTGTAAAAACCTATATATAATAATAATAATTTCACTTTACATCTGTATGGTGTTTGAGTTCACAAATTTCCATGCATTTCATCTATTTCGATCTTCGTAACAAACCTATTAGGTACAAATTTGGGCCTAGAAAAAGAGTGTGACTGACATAAATGTTCTGCCTTTTATTCAGGACCTCTTTTAGAGGATGCTTTTCTGTTGAACATATACTATCTCGTTTTTCTTTCAAGTGATCAAAATATTTAAGAATTTATTATTACAAGAACGCATAATAGAGACAATGTTTATTAAGGCCATATTCTAAACCAACTAGATTATTCTACCTTGGATTAAAAATAAGATCATATATTAAATAATTCTTTACATAGTGCTGATGTTCAAAAAAAGTAGAAGGTTATTTTGCATTCCCTGTAGTCGGATCTGCAATGCTTTACGGGGGTCTTATATAAAGTAGGTGCTCAATAAATATTTACTGAAATACACTCTTGAAGGAAACTGGCATTCTGTGGTTATTATAGCAAACTTCTAGGTAAACCGAAGACAAACCTTTGAGAAATTTGCAACTCAATGTCCATATATCCTTAAATGAAGAAATTTGGCCTCATTCTTGTTAGTTTTTGCATATATGTTTTGAATAGATAAGGTCACTTTATAATGATTTTCTGCTCCTAAACCTGTCAGTTTAGTTTTGCTAAATGTAGTTTAAGCAGAATTTCTTAATTGGGTTTTCTTCAGCTTTTCAGCCTGTCACACTGAACTGCAGGGATTAATAACAAAAGGAAACCCATCAAACTTATTGCAAGTGTTCCTCAGCCTACATAGCACTCAGTAAATATATGTCATGGGAAAGAATTACGCTTTCCCCCCCAAGAGAATTAGTCAGTGGTGATAACATTTAGGAACAGAATAGTTTTGTGTTTTGTTTTGTTTTGTTTTGTTTTGTTTTGTTTTGTTTTGTTTTGTTTCAGTTGGTAAAAAGATTTCTATTAGGGAGAGTGACCGGCTGAGAATGGAAATTTAAGAGAAAGACAACAAGGGCATTTATGATAAAAAAAATATATATGATAGCTAAACTTCCTCCATGTTGAAAGTTATAATCTACTCTTTTTTTGCATTTACTTTCATCGTTCATTAATGACATGAAAAAATAATGCTTGTATTCAACGTATAAGTGTTTTTTAGTGAATAGAGTTACAATGTTATGTTTGCACTATTTTGTGTGGCTTATATCTAAATGATGTAAACTTTCTGATATATGGATCTAATATTATTTGGTACAATGTCATCTGTTCTACATGACTACATGTAGTCTTGCTCTAGTAATGTGTAAATTGCTTAATATAAAGAATTATTTTTAACAGAGATCCTTCATTTTAACAAAATGTCAATTACCTGGTGGCCAGTGACAAATTAAGTACGGAAACTGGTGCACAGGCATGAAGGGCTGCTTGTCTTGTCTTCTCCAGTGAGATGCCTAGAGGAAAGGGTTTATATCAGGAAAAAGAAAAACAATACCAATAAGATCACATGAAAGTAAAACCGATGCTGCAAGAATTTAACTGAATGTCATGAATGCAGGAGTCACTCAGTCAATACTGTTGACTTGAATTGAAAATTAATCCAGTGTGTTTTGGG
This sequence comes from Rousettus aegyptiacus, assembly GCF_014176215.1. Taxonomy (NCBI): domain Eukaryota; kingdom Metazoa; phylum Chordata; class Mammalia; order Chiroptera; family Pteropodidae; genus Rousettus; species Rousettus aegyptiacus. Next base: position 162,795,376 of record NW_023416284.1, read on the forward strand.
TTCTATTTGGACTAAGTGAAAGTATTTAATACTCATCCACTGTCAAGTTAATCAGTTCGTTTCTTTTGCTTCTTTTAGGTCTCTAAATGTTTCGATTCTTTTAGAAGCCGATTCTATCTCCATTATCTTGCCTCTTTTCTTGGCATTAGCTTTCCTAAGAAATTCTCATTGATAAACAATCAATACACCTTACCAGCTACACCAGAGGCTGACTTGTTTAAAAAACAATAGTGTTATTTCTTCTCCTAAGCCCTAGCCGGGTACAGTAAGCCCTCAGTTCAGCAATGAAACAACATATAACAAAGCCAGTTTTACCATAGGCTAATTGATATAAACAAGAGTTAAGTTTCTATGGCATCTTATCAGTGTTATAATGAAATGATGTTGAATGAACTGATGCTATTCAAGGACCTGCTGTACCAACTCCTGGCAGCCTGGCTGGAACCACAGCTGCTGTCCTGGCCTGTGGCCTCCGCTCCTCTGGGTCGGAGGAGAGCTGCATGAGCGGAATGCTGGAATCAAGTCCTACTTGTTCATGAGAGCTGGTTGGGGCATCTTTTCCATGTTTAGTAACCTCAGGTGGGTAACTTCAAATCAGCCTTGTTAAGACTATGCACACCACAGAAATCAGCAAACATTACACATAACCCTGCCTCCATCAAGAGAACTGGTTGTTGAATATTTACCAGCACACCACTGGTTGGATATGAGGTGGAGAGAGAAGGTTAAGACAGAGGGAGAACGAGCTCACAAACTATTTAAAGGTTCCATATTATAAAACAAGACTGTGAACCAAAGTGACTTCATGTTCTCTAATCCTCATCAACACCAGTAGGTCTCATGGACAGTGTAACAGTGCAGAGGACAGGAACCTGGCACTTGCGGAAGCTGGGTTCTGGTCCCCATGCTGCCACTGCATGTCTGTGTGACCTGGACAACCGCTCTCATTTTCGGTTTTCTCACCTGTAGTGTGAAAGGTGGGAAGTGGTTTAGGTTCTCCTCACTCAAAGTGTGGCTCATGGACCAGCAGTATGAGCATCACTGGGAACCTATTAGAGAAGTAGAATCTCGGGCCGACCTGAGATCTACAGAAGTAGAAACTGAGGCTTAACAAGATCCCCAGCTCTGTCATGTGCACATTTGAAGAAGCACTGGGCTAACTAGGTTAATAGTTCCCAAACCTGGCTGAGTCTTTGGAGAGATTTTTTTTAAAAAGTTTTTCAGCTTTCATTTCTGATCCATCGGATCAGGATTCCTGGAGGTGAATCTCAGAAATTTTATTTTTTTAGAAATCCCCCAGAAAATTTTGAAGATCAACCATTGATGGGATCCATTAGCCCAGATGGTCGCTTCTAGTTTTTATAGTCTATGTGAAATTGCTAGCCTTCCAGATATGTCAGCCTTGACTCTACTGACAGTTAGAAAAAGCAGTTCTCGAAGGGTATAGGAACTATGAATGTTTAAATCACTTTTATTTCAAGAAATATGAGAAAGCATTATAAAAAGATGAGATTTTGGAGTTGATACAGCAATCTTCTCAATATGAAAAAAAAATGCCAACAAAGACATTACTTCACAGAGTTGGAAGAGAAATTAAAGGAAAATAAATGACACTGTAAATGTATCTGTCCCTTGAAATCCTAGCTGACTTATTAAATTCGTGGTCACGCAGAGGGTATTAGATGTGTTCAACGAGATAGTGAGGCTTAATGGACAAATGTAGCTGAAAGCTCAGGAAATCTGCTTTTGGCTACAAATTATAAAATGGATATATATAGATCCATATGTATGCACATATATATTATATGTATTTGTTATATTTATGTGAATAAACTTGCAAGATATAGAACAATCATTTTCTTATGAAATAATCCTACGATCATGTGCATTTTTATTTTAAAATTAAATAAATTTACCAAATACAATTAAAATATGAGCAATTTCTTCCTGGCCAAAAACCCACCTGAGAATGTCAATTGGGAATATTCTTAGCTACAAATAATAGAAAATGTGACTAATAACCAAGAGGAATTATTTTTCCCACATTAAAAAAGAAGACCTAGAGATGATGAGTCCAGTGTCTGATGATTCTCTGGCCTTTCCTTCACGTTGGAAGATCCTGCTGCAGTTTCGAGCACCACGCTCATCTTATCTTCCCAGGCAGGCATGAGGGCGAAGAAGGTTGGTGTTGGCTGAGTCTGCAAAGCAAAGCTTTCCCACTCTGGCACCCAGCAGAATTCTGCTGACTCGTTCGCCAGAACAAGGCCACATGGTCACCTTTAACTGGAAGAGCTTTGCAGAATAGGTGAATTTTAAATTTCAAATGACATTGCTAGAGCTTTTTGCTTTCTACTCTTTTACTTTCTCTCTTCCTCCAGAAGTCAAAAGGCATTCTCTTTCTACTTTGCCAAACTAAATCTTATAGCTTTTGTAGTGGTCTGATTTGCAATTAACTCCATAATGAAGTCTGCTCAGATTATTTTCTCATAACGATTAGCTCATTTTTTAAGCATTTGTATACACATTTCATACCACTGCCATACATATTTGTGTTTCTATTGTTCTGTCATAGCTTATCTCCTGAGATCCTCGAGAACAAGTTATTTTTGTAATTCCTTCTGCATCTAGGACAGTGCTATGCCTAGTAATTGCCTTACTAAGCTGAAATGAGACAAATGTCGGCTGTGCCATTATTTTTTTCCACCACACAGAGTAGCATGTGCTGAGCTCTATAAGCAGCACAAGCTCTAACTATCTTTGGTGACTTTGGGTATGCAGTGAACTCTTTCTGACACTTTGGAAGCTTATTGTTAATACAAATCACAAGGACCACAAATACGAATTATCACCGTGGGCCCTGTAAATTTCAGTTATCCCCAGTGAAAGATTGGATTTGAGTGATTTGTACAGCATCCAAGAGATTTTCCCAAGGAGCCTTATAATTAGAATAAAGCTACAACATTTCATCTCTTAGAAGAGTTGCCAGGAAAGGAATATGCTGGATGCATGAATTACCACTGACAAGCATGAACCTTGAGAGTCAGTGGCCTGGAACTCCACTGGTGGATGCTTAAAGTGCAGACACTAGACAAACACTAGACAAGCCCCACAGCAGACAGTGACATGTGGGTTCGTTTATGGGGGAGGGGGAACCAATAAACTGCTTATTATGTATATTTCCTCCTCTCCCAGTCCTCAGCCTTCTGCTTCAAGTTATTTTTGTACTGATCTCACACTTTCTGTATTTTTCAGACATGCATTAACAAATTAAAGAGATGATTTTTATTGGCACTTACAATTTTCTGCTGATGGATATATTCCTGAAACGTCTGCATGAAACGTATTAGTTTGAAAACAGTCACTAGTGGCGGCGTGGTGATTCAGGAATTCTGAGGTCAAAAATAAAGAAATCAAGAATGGAGCAGAGAGAGAGAGTTGAAAAATTTACAGGAAAAAAGGCTATGATGACACATATGGAAAATAAGAAATGCAAATAGTAACAGTCAAATTAAAAAGTCAAAAATATATCCCGCCTCTTTTTTCATGGCATAATTTATCAATGTAGAACATTTCTGAGTATACATTCTGTTCTCCAAATCATAGCTATGTCTACAAACAAGATAAATTTGAGAAGAGAAAAACTCTACCAAAAATAATACTGAGTTATTATTGTTAAATGACCTGATACTAAATGGCCCATGTAACTGAATTTTTCACTTTCGATTAGTTGCTGTATAGCCCGGTCAGCTATCTACATGGATAAAAAATATGATGCACATCTCATTAACCAACATTATGGTTTATGGATTTCTGCATTCTTGATCTTTGTTCAGAAGGGATGACGGATCTTTTGTGGGGGGAAAAAGTGTTCACCCATACCTGTGAAGTTGCTATGCTTGTCTTCCGAGTTATTGGGTTATTTTGGTCTTCACAGTCTCTTAATTCTGAGAGAAGATTCGTAGCCAAACCAGAGCACATCATCATGTTTCCACTTTGAACATTTCACATGTTATTATTTTATATTACTTTTTAGAAGGAAGGATTCTTAAGTATAAATTTTGTCTTAGCAAAGTGCTCCATAGTGAACAAACTGAGAAAGGCACCATAGTTAACTTGATTTGCTAACACTTGTTTCAATAACCATTGGTTCTAATGCTTTGTAGGACTTTTTGGTATCCAAGAGGAGGAGAGAATAAATTAGTTAAATTCTACACACATATCATATGGCTTTCTGGTAGAATGTGGAAATCCAAGATGCAGGTTAACATTGGAAAAAACACCATGCTTTTTTTTTTTTTAAGATTTAAAAGACAAAAAGATAGTCATAACTCAATAATTTTACTCCTAGGCATATATCCAAGAGAATTGAAAATATATGTCCAGTATTTACTGTAAAGACTTGAAAATCCATATCCGAAAAGATATTTACACACTTATGTTCATAACAGCATTATTCATAGTGGCCAGGACATGGAAGCAACTGAAGGGTCCTACAATAGATGACTGGCTAAAGAAGTTGTGGTACAATATATACAATGGAATATTACTCATCCACAGAAGAGATGAAATACTGCCATTTGCAACAATGTGAATGGACCTCGAGACAATAATGCTAAGCAAAATAAGCCAGATAGAAAAAGTTGAAAATCACATGATATCACTTATACGTGGATATAAACATAAAAGCAACAGATGAACAAGACAAACAAATAGAAATTCATGGACATGGACTATAGACTCGTGGTTACCAGAGGGTAGGGGGTTGGAGGAGAGTGAGTAGACAGGGGTAAAGGGGATCAAATATGTGGTGACAGAAAGAAACCTAACTATGGGAGGGTCTCATTTGCCTGAGTCTAAGGGCAGAACTGTCTGAAGATCCTATCCCATCAGTCTTCCAGACAGACACAGCCATAGAGATACGTCTCATGTCTGAGAGCAAGTTTAGCATAGTCTTAAACCACCTTCTTACCTACACCCTTTTCTCTGTAATACAGGACATGTATTTTATATATGTGTCTATGAGACAGGCAAATAAGTAAGGAGATCCTGGCTAATTCTCTTGTTAGAGAAGGGAAGAAGTCCATGTGATTTCATATAAACTAGGCTAAGGTTTAGGTCTTTGAAAAGACTACCTTAGAACTCACACATTCCTTCTGCCACATGTAATTACTAAGCTTTTATTCTTCTCACTGAGATACTCAGCAGGACTCAGGAGTTTAATGGATTTTTCTCCCTTTATTGAACACCTAAAGTGGTTTTTAATTCCATGGAGGTAATTTAGAGACTGTTGTAAAATGTAATTGATTTTTATAAACATGTATATAGAATATTCTGCACTAATAAGCATTTGCGTTGTGATTTGTTTGTGCATGTGTGCCCTTTACTCCCCAGAATGCTAATAAATAAAGTGTGAGAATATGTTTTCCGAAAGGACACTCTATTATTTTTATTAAAAAAATAACTCTTTTCTCAAGAGGAGAATGATAGAAGTTGCTGGAAAGATCATTTCTAGGAAGAAAGGTGAACTCGACTCATTTTTATAATTGTGTTTTTCCTCCTGACGTTGTTTAACAAAAGCCAAAGACCTTGTCTATTAAACTCCCAGTCCTTTCTCTGTGAGTCCTGGCTTCATATACATCCCTATACATAAAGACTATTTAGAATAATTGTTTGTACTGCATGTAATTAAGCAGGGCTGTGTCTTGGTCTATAATCACCAGAGACTCTTCTGGGAAAATGCCCTTCTTACGGAATCACACGATCTGCTCTGCAGTGTGATGCCTTCAAGGGCTACACCCTCCCTGGGTAAATGAGCTTCCTCAGACAGACCTGAAACGCTTGTTAAGGAAGGAGCCTCTTCTAACAAGTCCTCTCTTTTCGTTTATCCCACGTGCACCCCTCAGTGTTTCCCACCCCTGTAGGTCCTCATCAGACCCGACTCCCAGGGCAAAACCCCCACAGGGTCTCTTCAAAAAGCAGGAAAAACCTCTTTCCTTTTTTTCTCTGTCTTTCTCCTGATCTGTCATGCTGTTTTTTATTTGCTATCTGACATAGTGCCTCCTTGAGCATAGGGACACTTACTTGCAGACCCTTCCAGGTGTCCAGAGCCCTGGTGTATGTGACTTTTACCCCCCTGTACCTGTGTCCAGGCCCCAATGGCTGTGGTCTGTAGACCGATAACCTGTGGGAGGTAATGGTGGTGGTGGTGGCGGGGAGGAGGTGACTGAGCTCCTCTCCACCCCTCATGCTTTACTCTCCCTTTGGACTTCACTTATAAAACACTAATTCAAAATAAAATTATTAAGAATTTCAAGTGGTGACCGCAGAGCATTAAGCCCCAAGAATGCCCCCGCCCTCCACTTCTGAGCCTGGGGCTGCACTGGTGATCCTCACTCTTTACCTCCTTGATATTGTCTCTAGGGCCTAGCTTGGTGGTGAGCCCAGGACAGACAGTCAATACACACTTGCTGACGGCAGTTCATAAACTTCAAGTTGCTCTGGTCAGTTGGGGTGGAGGAGCATTTCCCACGAGACTGTCTCCTGCAGATACTTATATCACTATCTGCCAGAGCCCACTGTTGGGGAAATCAGGGGTCTGGTCAAGACATTTGTACATGGCTCTGACTTCAGAATGTGCCACACCTCATCATCCTCCAAAGATGACAATTATTCTCCTATTATAAAAGAACTCCATTGGAGGCTCCGCAAATTCTGTGCCAGGATCATATCTTCTAGTTGCCTTTTTTTTTTGTCCCCGTTGATCATCAGGGACAAACAGAGTCAGCAGCATGACCAGCCACCTGCATTATCTAATGAATGGCACGCTGCATCTGTATACTCTGGGCACAGCTGGTGGGTGGGAGAAGAGCAGGAGATGGTTTCCAGCCTAATTTTGAATTTTTCTGGGCTCTCACTCCTCAAGCAGACTTAAGTGCTCTCCTTTTTGAAACACAAGTGTATTTGCTTTGTTCATTCTTGTCTTGATTTTGCTATTTTTATTTCTCTATTTCTCGTTCACATGTGTCTATATCAGAATTTTCTATCCTCTGGTATAGAGTCCCAGTCCCCAGTTCAATGACAATGCATTATAGATGTGGTTTCTGGAATACCGTTGCTTTTCTCAATGAAGTTATACACATAATACAGAAAATGTGGAAAATTTAGAACAGAATAAAATAAGCCACCACCAGAATTGCCATCTTATCATCCAGAGATGATTACTTACCATTTTAGCACATATATTTTTGGTCTTCTTAATACATGTATATGTATACATGTGTCTATCATGCCCATATTATGGAAATACTATAGATATTTGTTTTGTGATGTTTTTGTCCACTGAACAATATACCACAATTATCTGCATGTTATTAATTGTTAATCTAAGATATACTTTTTAAACTTTTAAGTGCATAAGAATAACCTGCAAGTATGTAGAAAATAAAGATTCTAAAGTCTCTCAAACAAAGACTCTAACTCATAAATCTGAGACATGGACCACAGATCTGCATTTTGAAAAGCATCTTAGGTCATTCTCAGCACTTGCTCTAACAGACGTGGTCTACAACATGATCTTTAATTGCTGCACTGTGTTCCATTATGGAGATGTGCCAGAATTCATTAAACCAATCCCATATTGTTTACTTAACTCTAGTTTCCAAATTTTCACTTGCATGAGTAATTCCTCAATGAATAGTCTACTACATAAATCTTTCTGAACATCTCTGATTATTTCCTCAGGAAAATTTTGCAAAGTGGAATTACTGGGTCAAAGGGATTGCAAAACTGAGCAACATAGATGGTATTTGGAGCGGAAAGGCAACTTGGTAAGCTGTGAAGTAGAAGACTAGTAAGAAGTACTTAAAAGCTGCCATTTTCTAAGGGCCTTTCATATTCCGGGACAGTGGTTCTCAAAATTTATTGTACATCAGAATCACCTAGAAAGCTTGTTAAAAACAAATTTCTGCTGCCTCCTTCCTGTCCCCCTTGAATTCAATAGGTCTAGAGTGGGGCTGAAACTTTGCTTTTCAAACAGGTTCTCGGGTGATGATGATGCTGCTGATCTGGGGGCCACACTTTCAAGAACTACTTCACAAGACACTATCTTAGGTGTTGTACATAAGTTTTTAAATGTTACAACAGTCCTTTACAATTAAGGACTGAGACTCAGAGAGGGTCTGAGGTCGTGAAATTAATGATGGTGAAGCTGGGAATGGATTCCAAGTTTGATCATTTAAAGGCTAATGCTTTCCCCACAGACAGCCTGATTTCTCACTTCATGACCCACAAATAAGATATTTTGGATGTCTTCATCACAAGCACCAAAGATTTCACTGTAAACCACCCCCTTCCAATCTATTAGGGGCCCATGAGGAAGGAGAGCGGTTTGGAAATGTTTGGCTGAGAATGTCTTCAGGGGAAACTAGTTGGATGAGTAATAGTCCTTCCCTGGAAGAAGGCTCTATCTTCTCCTAAAACCACCCCCAGGCTTCCCAACACAATGGCCTAAGCAACCTGTTTGTTCAGGCAACTCAGAAAATAAATCATATCAGAGCAAAAAAACAAAGAACTCCTGCTAAACCAGTTGGCTAATGATACCCAGCAGAGCAAACACCCAGGGGATTAACAAAACATGAAGCCAGGTTGGCTTCTACTAGACTCAGTTTAAGTGAGGTGAACGTTTCCTAACTACACCCAGAATCAAGTGAATCACACATATTGCACAACTAAAGAAATTCTAAGACCTAATTATGCAAATTTTTGCATGTTTATTATCTTGGGCTCTTGTCACCCTGCTACCTTTTAGTGTGTTGTTGATTTTGTGTGTACATTTTTATTTTTATTTTTTCATGCCAGTCTTCATTTATTCATACTGTGAGTTGATGACTGCTAGGTATTCTGCAAAGAGAAATGGAATGTTGCCTGTTTTAAATCCATTTTGTGCGGCTTCTAACATAGCTCCATTCGATGTAGACACCTGAGACTCGTCCATTTTTACATTATGTTACTGTTCAGTTACATAATGTAAAATGCATTACTTTCGTCCATGTTAAAAATAAATTTAGTCTAGGAAGCTCTATCATCTAAGACAGGGCAATACATTCCAATAGCTATTTTGTCCAGAGATTGTAAGGAACCTCGAATAACCTGTGAGTTTATCATTTTTAATAATTCCCTAACTGGATAAGGCAAGGTCTTCAGCAAAGCATTGGGATGTCTGTTTGTGGAATAGTATGTTCATAAGATGAGTTGCTCCAGGTGCCAGAACTAGTATCAATTGCTTACTGGGTGGCAGAAGGAGTTTAGCAATAAGAAGTATCTGACAAAGGAAGGAACGTCCCAAGACATAGAGTTAGTTCCCTGTAACTAAAGGTATTAAAATTCAGGCTGGATTGTTGCCTGTCAGGAATGCCGCCAAAGGCATGTCTGCACTAGGTAAGAAATTTGATTAACTGACTCTCAGGGATTCTCTCTCTCTCTCTCTCTCTCTCTCTCTCTCTCTCTCTCTCTCTCTCTCTCTCTCATGAGTGGACCTAAAAGGGGTGGATAAGAGGCAAGGAAACCAGAATCACATCTGCCTGTCTTCTTCAGGGGGTTATCTAGGTGAGATATGGGAGAAGTGGCAGAAATGTGTATTTTGTAAAAACATAGCCTTCTGTTTTTTTAACAAACAACACTTTCAGTGTTTATCCTGCATTTAGTGTCTTTCATTCTAGAGCTTCCTCCAAACCTAGCAATCAAAAATTAGACATTTGCAAAACTGTTAGAAACATTAGTGTATAGCCAGATCTTATTAATTGAAATCCATTTACTCAGAATCACTTTGAAAATTCTATTTTTAGAAAACAAAGAAATTACCCAAAATAAACCCATATTGATGATTTAGTATAAAAAAAGAGTTTTCCAGGATATAGCACAGTTTCAATATAAATTCAATTTAACATACTTTTAAACAATGATCAGTGATATTTATAGTGATTACATGAAAATTTTTTTCATCAAAAGATTTCATTACTATTCTACTAAAAATATACACTAATATATTTCAGGAATATTTTCAATAATAAAGAGGAAAACAAAAGAGGTTGTATATTTGTTACTTACATAGGCAGAAATTTTAATTAGCCAGTATACTCCAGTTATCTATTATATGCAGATAACTCCACCTATAAATCAGTAACCATACCATGAACACTAAGTACTATTATCTAAATTAATATTATATAAATCAAAAAATATAGCTCTAAGTTCCCAAATCCTAGTGTTAAATATTTTTTATGTTTTTAAGCGTCCCATCTCACTACATATGTATAAAGAGGACTGAGTGGAATTTCTCTGTAAATGTCGTAGTTATATTTCCAGAAGGCAGTGAAGAGTAATGTATTGACGCACGGACTCCTGTGTCTGGGCTCAGAATCACTGGGCTCCCTTCTGAGGTCACCTCTTGCCAGCTGCACGCCCTTGGGCAAATCATTTCATTCACAGAGTTCTCTGGAAAATTAACAAGAAAAGCACCAAGGTTATAAAAAGCTGAAGATTCAGGGAGATAAACATGCATCATGCTTTTCACAGAGCCTGGCATCGGGCAGGCGTCAAACAAGTCTTAGCTGCTATGATTATTACATTTTCATTCAGTTCTTTATGTTATGAAGTTCTATATTTTTTGAAATTTTGGTACAATATACTTACCATAAAATGTGTCATTTTAACTATTTTTAGCTGTTTTTTTTTTTAATTTAGAGGGAAACTATGACCATTTATAGCAAATGTCTGCATATAAACAGTATGCAATTTGCTTTAGAACTAAATATTGAAAAAAATCAAGGCTAATAGAAACATTTAGTCCGAAGATCAAAACAATGCAAAGTTCTCTACAGCTTCATAATTTTAAAATGAAGTATATGGAGGCCTAAAATAGATTCTTCAAAAGGCTCAACAATATTTCAAGCACAGAATTTATCGAAAGCACTTTTGGTAACTATAAAAGTTACCTACATACAAAGTAGAAAAATTGAAGCCATAGAGAAAGATAAAAACTGAAAGGTAAAAGTCATATCCTTTAGGAATCCCTTTTCTTCTACTTCCTGATAGCTTGTTCATCCCTCTAGAAATTTTTTATACATCTACAAGCACATAAATCTGTGTGTATAGGTTTACAAATGGAATCATACTATATCCACTATTTACCATATAGATATTTTTAACTTAAAAGTATACCTAAAAGATCTCCCTATGCTTTAAAAAAATTCATCGTATTATATAGCTATGTCACAAATTATTGATAAGATTTCTAACTAATGAGGTTATATTTCTAGGTTATCTTCTCCTCTTACAAACAAACAAACAAACAAAACAAAAAACCCTGGAATAAGAACCTTTGTACGTAGATGCACATCTTTGTAAATAAAGACAAATTCCTAGCAATGAAGATGTAGCAGACCATTTTAATGATGATTGAAAAGCAAAGTTAAAATACACATTTAATGAGATTATTTAAGGCAGATTATGTTATGAATCTCTCGGGTCATTGTGTCTTCTTAGAGATAAAATTAAGGCATATAGTTTTGTAGCTAAGACTTTAAGTTATTGGAATCCCATTATTTGTTGATAAGACAAGGTACTTAAGCTCTCTAAGCCTAGTCATGTGTAACAGGGCTACTGTGAAAATCAAATGAGATGTTGAATGTAAACATTTTGTATAGCAACATTTAGCCTGGTAACTTCTCAATAAATCACAACAATAAATAGTTAATTATCATCTGGTGACATTGATTATTCTTAAGGAACACTAGACATGGCTTCCTAAATTTCTAATTTTTTAATGTTGACATAAGCAATTTCAATTATTCATTTACATGGTATATATATTACCTTCTATACTTCGAATATTAATTCTTCTCTTGAAATTTTTGATTTCCAAATTTCAAATATCTTGTTATTTTTCACAGAACTATTTCTCAAGTAGCATTACAGTTTTCATCACCCTTCTTTAGGCTTTTACCCGGTCTGGGGTAGGCATGGGCACACATTCTACAAGAAACCTGGTCTAGTGCTGGAGGTAGAGAAAAAAAATCATCTCTCTTTTAAGAAAGTGTCCACTGAGCATTCAGTGATGAGCAAAGCAATGATTGTAAGAGTATCTCGGAATGCTTACCTTGTTTGCTGGAGGTCAAGCCCAAGGGAATAGTCTCTTGGGGGGCTTATGCTCTCAAATCCTCAAGCTAGAAACCAGAGCCCTGAAAGCCAGGCTCCCCTTGCAGCCTGTGACTACGTTCTGCCCATCAGGTGTCCCTCACCTGAAGGGCAAAGTGGGAAGCAGGAGCGTATAGTATACTTTATTTATTTATATTTTTTCTGGTCAGGGTGACAGTGACAGCTGGAGCTTCTGGCAGCAGGGGTGGGGCTTCCAGTGTTGTTGGGTTGTCTCTGTCTAGTGACCGTGGCCATGGAGACTTCTCTACAGTAGTGTGCGGTGGCGTTTAGGCTCTCACCCCAGCTGCGTGCCTCCAAGCCTGGCACGCCAACTCTCCTGTGACAGCTCTGAACGCTGCTCAGTTTCTTTGCTGCTTAAACAGGCCAAATGAGTTCTGTTATTTATAACTGAGTGCTTAAAATCCCAGTTTCCCCAAACCCCAAATCCCTCTCATTTCTTCATTTCCCTGTGTGACACCTTGGTCCTACCATTTATTCAGGCCCCAAATCTTGGCATCATCTTTGACCTCACTCCCTTAATTTCTCTCAGCAGCAGCATGTTTGGTCTTCCCACATATGCTCTGAGCCCCCATGGGGGGGTGGACATCTTCAGATGTCCTTGCCTAATCTCCTAGGTTTAACTGGTCTCTCCACCTCACCCCACTCAGCTCCTTACCTTTCTCTCTGCTTTTCCCACAACATTTCTTACCCTCCAAAATGTACTTGCTTATTTGTCTATTGTCTGTCTCTCTCCTCATTAAAATATAAGTTCCATGAGGGCAGAGTATTTGGTTCCCGCTGTATACTCAGAGTCTAGAATGTCCCCTAGCTCTAAAATATTTGTTGAATAATTAAATAAATGAATGAATAAGTACAGATGCATGTGGCATTCTTTACTCTCTTGAGAGGTTATAAGGAGGTTATGACCAGTCACTCAAAGAACTATTGTAGAGGCAGTAACTTTAGTGGAAATCAATCAGAAGCTCTGAATGAAATGATTGATCTTTTCTACATTATTTTGATCTACATGAAAATTAAATGTCTTATAAGATTTACTAAGGCCTCTCTAAAGGTTTTCATAAGTTTAGTCAGAGACATCTATGGTATGATTTAAGGGGCATATTGTGGAATCATTTGCCCAAATCAATTTTTTTTTCTCTGGTCTATTATAGTGCCTAAAATTCATAATATTTATTATTTTATTCTACAAATATGTCAGGCCCTGTTCTAAGAAGTTGGAATAAAGCAGTCCACTAATCAGAGTCCTACCTTGTGGAGGTCACATTTTATTTAGGGACAGATAATTAAGAAAGAAACACATACGTAGCAAGTGTCAGGTTGTAATAAGTGCCAAGAGGAAAATTAAAACAGGCGAGGGAAGGAGAATGGTGTAGATAGGCGTATGTGGCTTTTTAGGTGGGGCAGCTGAAGAAGGCAATTTTAAGGAGGTGATATTTAAGTAGAGACCTGAACAAGGTTGGAAGGAAGCTTTGCAGATGGTATTCAAATCAGTCTTAAAGACATCTCAATGACAGGAGAGTTAAGTGATCCCTGGCTGTCCAGGAAATGTAACTGAGGCATCTGCTATAATTTGAAGTTTGTGTTTTAGCCTAAAATCTATGCACAATGTTTTACTCTGCACTATAATGAATACATGTTACTTTAAAAATAATTTCACTTATATGCGGAAACTAAGGAACAGAAAGAACAAACTCATCAAAAATAGACTCACAAATATAGAGGACAATCTGGTGATGCCAGAGGGGATGGAGATTGGGGGGCTGGGAGAAAAGGGTGAAGGGTTAAAGAAGTACAAATTAGTAGTTGACAGATGGTCACAGGCATGGGAAGCATGGCATGGGGTATGCAGTTAGCATTAATGTGGTAGCTAGGTGGAGAGCCAGAGGAGAGAAAAAACAATTAGGGTGATCGTTTTGTAAACTATATATAAATGCCTAACAAATGTACTGTATACTTGAACTAATAATAAAATAAAATTTTAAATAAATAAATAAAAGTAATTTGTTATAGTCATGAATAAGCTGTGTGACCTTGAGGTTCTTTCTGCGTATATCTCAAAATTGTGAGGATGAGTTCTGCAGTGACAATCATGGGTCAAGGTGCCAATAATTTATGGGAAGGAACAGGGGCTTGCACCAGCGTCAATTATTAGAGGTTAACATTTTTTAAATTGCTGTTATACAGAAAATAAAAATGAAAATCAGAGGTGAGGGAGTATGTAACTAGAATTTTTATTTCTCCCTATTTCCAATTTTTCAAGTATTTTTGGCTATAACATTCTGGTTTGATGAAAAGAACCTTGGTTTTAGCTATGTTTTCTCAAAGCCAAATTCAAGATTTTGAGGTTATTCTCCTTCCAACATTTGGCTGGTTGGGTAAATTTTATACTGTATGTCTAATGTTTTCTGCATAAAATTGCATAGAAAGTACAACTATCGAATGTCTTTATGTTATTAATATACCAATTGTACAACATTAAATAAGCCCTATAGCCACTCTGTCTCACATGTGCAATGAGGGTAATATCTGATGCATATCTTCTCTTAGAAGTACTCTAAAAGCATAGTTTATGTTCTCAGAAAGACATGTTGCATCTAAAAGCTTATTAATTCCATTTTCTAAGCATAATTTGAATGTCTCTATATGCTTTAGTAGGTAATCTACAGTTATGAAAAAAATGAAGAATACACAAATATTGTGTACACAACTTCTGGAAGAAACGTTTGAGGGAAGACATGCATTCTTCTTTTGGCCTTTGTTTTTCTAATCTGCTGAACATAGTCAATATAGCTGGAGCCCTGTAGTAGCATGAGGTAATATACTAAGGGAAAAGCAGCATGATTGGACTGATGGCTCTGGATGGTGGACAAAAGGAATCAACTATACTTTGCCTGGCCTGCCTACCTCAGGTCATCTTTCATGTGAGAGACTAATAGGTTCCCCTCCCCCCCCTCATGTAAGCCACAATAATTTTGAATTTTTCCAAATATTTTTATTTCTTTCTGATTTAAAGGACCCAGTTAGTGGGCCTGGGAATGATCAAGTTTCTTGTGTCCTCTGAGCATCTTAAAGGTATTTATCCATATCTCTATCTGGGGAGAAATGTCACAGAAAAAAAAAAATGTCTTTTGCTTTTAAGCTCCTTACAAGGCTCAAGAAGACAAGAAAGCATCCATTTTTTTTTTTTTTTTAAAGAAATAGGAGTGGGAACTCCTAGAATAGCATGTTGGAATTTGTTTCTCAAATATGGTTTGAATGTACCCATCAAGCATGTGATGTCGAGCAGGTGTTGTATATGGAGATTTATGAACTTACATAGGGAGCTAAGATTTATGAATTTCTTGAGTGGGCATTTATCGGGATCAGTGAAGCATTGGCCATTGATTCTCCCAACAAGGTGAATAAACATACCAGGTATTATCTGATGTAAGTTAGAGCCAATCCAGACTACCAACGCGTGAAGCGTTCAAATAATAATGCAAATCTGCATTTGTTGCAAGATGCATGACATTTGTGACTCTGTCAGCAAAGGCAAGTTTTCTTTTGTTTGTTTTCTCTCATTCAGATTCAACTAGATGAAAAAAAAAATGTGATTCAAGCTTCTCAGACCTTTATGCAAAGTAATTCTGATGTACACATAGAACTGACCTTAGTAAGTTGGTATTTACTTCATTTCTATTTAGGATGATTAGCTAGATCAAGTAATTACACCATTTATTTGTGTCAGTATTAAGCAATGTTTGATGGAAATGACTGATAATTCAACTTACTGTCTCACCATACCTCTCACCATGACACAGCAGAGGAGCCCAGAGAGACAGCTGTTGAAATAACTGAACATTTCCAAGGTGGGGTTTGGTTACAACTAGAAATATGAAATTATGGGCGAGGAGGTGACATGCACAGACCAGGAGACCTTAAGAGACAAAAATAACAAGGCAGTCTGCATTGCATTGCCTTATCAGGCTGTGAGGAGTAGGCTAAGGTTCCTGCTGAAAAATACCTCCTCACTTCCAGGATATAAAAGACACTTCAGACCTGGTCAAGTCAGGATACTTCACAGCACAAGCGTCAGCCTATGTGGCTCCTCTGAAGGTCTCAACATCTCAGAGAGACTCAAATCCAACTATAAAAAATTTTCTGAGAAAATAAAATGAGAAATTCCAAGCTCATGTATAGTTATCTATGTGCCATTTGGGAGATGTTCTAAATACAAGTCATAAACCTCCTCCTACAGTTCAACTTTAATTATGTCTGAGCAGTTACTCAAAGTTCTGAACTTTGTTTTGAAGTATTATTTCTTTTTTGCATATATTTCATTCATTTATTCTCTTATGATTTATCACTAAATTTGTTGTCGGTAGCTTTTTTTTATCAGATACTCTGAGTAGGTTTCAAGAGTTTCCTTTTTGAAGCCTTAATGCCTAGGAAAAGATAAGCAATAGCAATAATAATAATAATAATAATAATAATAATAATACATGCATATAACATATGCATGTATATGTTCAATGTTATAGAACTTACAAAGCACTTTTTGCATATATTATCTCATTTAATTCTAAATACAATGATAACATCCAACTCTTCTTCTCTTCCTCCTGTTTATCATGAGGTGAGCACTGTGGTTACAGCTCCTCTTCCAATGACTCTAGAGAGGAAAGAGTCAAGAAAAAAAGGCAATTAGAAAATATATTTTGATATACAGAGGGAATCTTGAAGGGTAGTTGAACAAACACTATACTAAGCATGAGGAATGCCCACTGTGCTGTTTATTTCTGCCTATCTGGCTTTGGATCAATGAGAACCTCTTTGAGCTTCAGTTTGTTCATATGCAAAATTAGATTAACACACACCTACCCTGACTCACTCACGAAATTACTCTGAAAAGCAAATTAGATAATATTTGAGAAAATATCTTGTGGTTTGCCAAATGAAGAACAAATATTTGTATTGATTTTTTTTTCTTTCATTTGACTTTTGCCAACATGTGTAGCATTGACCTAAACCGAAGCCTCAGTCTATTGAAGAATGGAAAAGATAAACATTTTTAGAACTGTATATGCATGTTCTAATAGTCTCTTGGCAATTTTACTTTTCTAATACTCAATACATACAGGTATTTGTCTAGCAGCCATATAACTGAATTATAATCCAATAAGAGCTGAGCTCACAGAAAACCAAAGTCTTACAAGATCTTTTACAAATCAAGGTTTTTTTCCTTTTCTCAAGGTCAAGTCTACAGACAACTTGTATACAAATCAAATGGTATTATACAACACATGCCTAATTTCTGTATCATGCTTTTACCTAGTGAATTAGAAGTTCCAGGTTAGGGCTCAGAAATCTACCTTCTTTGGAGGGCACACCAGCCGAGACTTAGGTCCACTACAGTGACCCAGAACTTAACTGGCTGAAGTTCGTGAGTTGTAAGAGAACATTTGTTCTTTATTTCTTTCCAGGAATAACAAGATATCTCTATCGACATTGTATTAAAAACAGATACGTGTAGTTATGTGAAATAAAAGCAGCAATCCATTGGTGTGCAAAATTGGACTTCACTTTCTTGAAAGCACTTTGAAGTAATGTTTTCTCAGCTTTCTCTAATAGGATGGTGCACTTGTAGGAGAACTTAGGAGAACTTGGCCTCTGCTCAAGTAACAAACAATCTCATAAGCAGTTAAATTGATAACCAACCAGAAACTCCAAGTTAGGAGGCCTCAGCTCATTTTAAGCCATATTAAAATTCTCAAGGTGTTAGCAGTCTGAATTTTATGTTAAAATAAAAAAGGTTGAGGTTTTGCCTTTGATATTCAGTGAATAGGAAATAATGTAATGCTATTTCAGAGGCTATAGGTCTATCATCAATCAGCTTCATGAAACACAGAACTAAAAAAGATGAATCAATATTTTTTCAGCATGCATTTACTGAGCAATAGCTATGTTCATTGCACTGGTCTAAGTCTAGGGCTAAGAGAATAAATAAAACTAAGGTTCCTTAGCACTTACATTCTGGCAAGAAAGGCAGAAAATAAAGAAAAAGCACATCAAATGGTATATTAGAAGGTGATAACAATGCCAAATCGTTTACTCTGACTCTACTATGCTGAATTTTAAAACCAGAAAACAGTCTACTTAATCATGCACATGTATGGTCACCTTCACAGTATACTCAGCATATATAGTCATGATTGATCTCTTTTTCCCTGGGGTGCAATCCTGTCTCCTTCTTTTGCAATTACATCCTATGTAATGATGCTCAGGAAAGCAGCCAATCAGCAGATTTGTTTTCTGTTTCCTTTTAGTATTCCTAACTCAGGCAACCAAACCAGTTTAAACTGGATAGAGCATCAGAGCCTTCTCTGAACTCCAATCAGAGTCTATGGTTATTCAGTTAGCTTCTAGACTATAAACTAATACCCACATGTACTAGCCAAAACAATGTTTTTTTTGCTCTTCTGTTGTGCTATTTATATTTAGAGTTGTGATTTGACCCCATCTGAAAGCTCCGTTGCCGATATTTCTTGGAAAAAAAAAACATGTAGTTTATCTGTGCCTATGAAGTCTTGGTTAGTTTCTTTTGGCTGCCAGGGATGGGGGGTGGTGGGGGGTGTAATAAAACAAAACCAAAATAGCCTACCAACAGCTATATGTTTTTCTTGCATAACCTGTCATCACTTCAGACCAAAGTGGGAAGCCATGTTTTTGTTTTTGTTTTCCCACACAAATATATCAGCAGGAGAGAGAATGTTGCTAATTTGACCAGAATTAGTATAATGAATGTGTTTTTGGTTTGATTTAATTTCTCATAGTTGACTTTTTCTGCTTATAAAAAAAGTTGTCTCTGGAGAGAAAAACATGCAGAAGTTAAACCTCACATTGGTTACCTAATTACCTACAAATTGCAGCCTTCAGCAATTTTTAATAAAAGAACACCATCCGCTTCATGCTAAACTGTAAAAACGGATCCCATTTTCGTAATATTAATGTTATTCCACTGAACTGTGCTATTAGAAGAAATCCCAGAAGCAAACAGTACAAAGTGTAGAGCAGCTGTGTAGAATTGGCTTCCGATCACAATTAAACGTGAATGAGAAAAATAAATCAAAGAAGAAACTGACCTAGAGATATCGGTTTTAAAGCTAGGCAAATATCAATAGACCTGCAAGAGAAGTCACACAGCAGCTGAGAGAGTGACAGTAAAGCCCACCATGGCTGGGAACACTTGGATGTACCAGCAACACAGGAACTTTGTTTCGAAATACAGATTACATATTTGAGACTGCCGGTGTTCTCAACTTTTAAGTCCTTGGCGGAGATGCGAGCTGAGTGTGCACATCGCACAGAAGGATGACAGCAAATCGCCTCTGGGCAAGCAACTCACCTCCCGGCAGCAGACAGAGCTGCTTCGAAGGGCGGATCGCAGGGAGTGCCAACGCAGGCAGGCAGCATGATGCTGGAGAGGAAAAGCGCTGAAGTTTCTGGGTTTGTTTTTGTTTTGTTGTTGTTGTTGTTGTTGTTGTTGTTTTTGTCATTGTTAGGTGTATTTTTAAAAATAAAAGTGAATTTTTGAAAGTGTATTGGAGCTGGATTTTCAGCTGAAGTCTCGTTATTATGATGAAATGGTGTGCTGGCAATCGATGTTGTCCTTATCCTGTGACCCTCAGAAATCCAAAGTGGGCTAAAAATCATCACTTGGCAAAGGTCTCTTCTCTGAGCCCTTCCTTTGTCCAGAGGCTACTTTGCCAAACGCTCTGCCAGCAAGCGCTGCTTTTAGGGAGAAGAGATGTTTCGTTTCACCTTGAAGAAGGAACGGCTGAAGGAAAGGACAGCTCAGAGGGCAATTGGGTGTCTGAGCTGCTTCGGGACCATGCCTCAGGGCCTTAAATCTGCAACTTTACACGTAGAAAAAAGGAGACTGCTTTAAACATAAGTACCGTTTCCTTGTTATTACATTATCTGAGTCCAAAAAAATAAAATCACTGCTTTCATCAGCTACTTAGTTCTAACAAGTTTCTTTAATGATAAAGCCATGCCCTGCGGCTATTTCAAAAAAGTTTTGTTTACCCCACATGCAGAAGGCTCAAATTTCAGAATCAGAACAATTGATGTGACTCTTTCACAGTGTAGCTTCCCTACATGAATATACTTATCTTCTATATAACAAAGAGTCTTTCCCAGTCTGAAATGCTAAGCATGTGTCACACTGGAAGAAATTATTTACAGTCATCTTTTTCTGAGTATCATTTAAAAGAAAAAGATTGCCATTATTTTAAGAGAAAAACTAGGAAACAGAATTTTTTTTTCACATTGAGCCATGGCATATTTTTTTAAACGTACTTTTACACCTCAGATTTAGGAGCGATGCAAGTTTCTTCGCCTTACTGTTTATTGCCCTGGCTTACGCCCTAGATGGTTTTATCTCATCTATCCAGACAGTTCAAATCAGGAATGAGGCGCATTTGAGCTGGGCTTCTACTCTGCCAAGAGGATAATCCCCTAATGACCATCAGCATTTCCATCCAAGTGAGTCTGACCTTTCAGAAGCAGAGGTTGCTTTCAGTTTGCACAAAATAACCTTGGGGACAAATAAAACCCAAGTTTGGGGTGTCATCATTGCCTGCAGTTCCTATCTTTCCTTCCTTTCCTAATGCGGACATTGCAAACACAGCAATTCTTCAAAGCGACGTTTAATTCCAAAAACATTTGGAGTTAGGGCATAATTTGCATAATTCTATTAAAAGGCTTATACCTCAGCTTTGAAAAATATTTGAGAAAATGTGATTTGGGGGCAAAGAAAGTCTTATCTTTTGGCCCAGAAGGTGCCTCATGGAACTAAGCTTGTTAGTGTTAGGAGTGCATGGTAAGCACCAAAAACAGAAAAAATAGAGAGACTTAAAGGGCTTCTTTGATCTGTGGTCAAGTCCCCAATGGTCTGAAGTTTAAGATAGAGATGGATTTCCTGTTTCTTTCACTGTATTGAAAACTTAAAAATTGGAGTCTTATTACAGTGATGGGAAACACAGGTGTGTTTCTGCAGATCTTGCTCCTTTCAGTTGAGGAAGTTCACTTCGTGTCATTATAACCTCAAGAAGATCTTTCATAAATCAGATGACTCTGTCATCACGCCTATTTTGAACATATGACACTGCCATCATTCACAGTTTGACAGCGGTCTGGCATACGTTTTTTATATTCAGCTTCTAAGACTGTACTGAAGTAAGGAACTAAACACCTTCAACAGTGTAAATGATACAAAATCAACTGCAATTAAAACGTCTCCTAGCTCTCCACTCCTCCCGTTTGACAGACAGCTGTGTCCTCCTGTACAGTGCCAGCTGCACCCCTGAGACACGATGGTGAAGGTCAGAGTGAACGGATTTGGCCATATTGGGCGCTTGGTCACCAGGACTGCTTTTAACTCTGGCAAAGTGGATATTGTCGCCATCCATGACCCCTTCATTGACCTCAACTACGTGGTCTACATGTTCCAGTATGATTCCACCCACGGCAAGTTCAAAAGCACAGTTAAGGCTGAGAATGGGAAGCTTGTCATCAATGGAAAACCCATTGCCATCTTCCAGGAGCGAGATCCCACCAACATCAAATGGGGCAATACTGGTGCTAAATATGTTGTGGATTCCATTGGTATCTTCACTACCTTGGAGAAGGCTGGGGCTCACTTGAAGGGTAGAGCCAAGTGGGTCATCATTTCTGCCCCTTCTGTGGATGCCCCCATGTTTGTGATGGGTGTGAACCATGAGAAGTATGACACCTCCCTCAAGATTGTCAATAATGCCTCCTGCACCACCAACTGCTTGGCCCCCTTGGCCAAAGTCATCCATGACAACTTTGGCATCATAGAAGGACTCATGATCACAGTTCACACCATCACTGTCACCCAGAAGACCCTGGATGGTCCCTGTGGGAAGCTGTGGCATGATGGCCGAGGGGCTGCCCAGAACATCATCTCTGCTTCTACTGGTGCTGCCAAGACTGTGGGCAAGGTCGTCCCTGAGCTGAATGAGAAGCTTACTGGCATGGCCTTTCATGTCCCTACTCTCAATGTGGCAGTTGTGGATCTGACCTGCCACCTGGAGAAAGCTGTCAGATATGATGACATCAAGAAAGTGGTGAAGCAGGCGTCAGAGGGTCCTCTCAAGGGCATCTTGGGACATACTGAGGACCAGGTTGTTTCCTGCGACTCTAACAGTGATACAGTCTTTCACCTTTGATGTTGAGACTGGCATTGCCCTCAATAACCACTTTGTCTAGCTCATTTCCTGGTGTGACAATGAATTTGACTACAGCAGCAGGGTGGTAGACTTTATGGTTCACATGCCCTCCAAAGAGTAAGAGCCCCGTGGACCACCAGCCCCGGTGCGAGAAAGAGGCCCTCATCTCCTGAGGAGTCCTTGGCCCAAATCGATCCCCCAACACACTGAGAATCTCCTGATCTCCAGTTTCCACCCCAGACCCCCTGAAGAAGGGGAGGGGCTTAGGGAACCCTACCTTGCCATGCACCATCAATAAAGTTCACTGTACTCAGCCAAAAAAAAAAAAAAAAGTTAAAATGCCTCCTGTGTATGAAGCACAGGTCTCCATTAAACCAGATGCTGCCCCAGGACCTGAGGGCTGCTTGTCCAGATGATGGCATGCTGTTAGCAAAGGTGTGTGAAGACCATACCTGTACTGTTTCTGAAGAGTACCCACAGCCTTCAGAAATAACCATTCTAGAACTTTCGAGACTCTTAAGCCTACCCTCCTTTATCAGACCATGTCTCATCTAGAACATACTGGAGTCCTACTCTGGGGACCTACCCTGATCTGTATCTTCATTTTCATTCCTTATCCACCTGCACTGTTGCCAGCATCAGAATAAGACTTTTAGAGCCCTTAAGCATATAAACAGAAATACAATTTTATTTTTTGAAATAAGATAAAATTTATAAGTATGCTGATAAGAGAATAATTTTCTTTTTCTAGATGGTTTCTTGATTATAAAATTCTGGGCGAATATGTTGAAGTGAAAGTTTCCTGATATTTATTTATGCCTATAGGGTAATCCAGCAGTGATGGTTGTGATAGCATTGAGTCAGATTTGTCTCCCACGATCTTCTTTGCCCACCAGCATAGCAAGGTATCTCAGACTTGCTTTTCAATACTGATGATTTTACTGAGCCCTAATTGTATTTCACATCTAATTTAAAGCATTTCCAGATGGTTTTGTAATTCTCTTTATCTAACCGACATTGGTTTGCATTCCCCTTTGCTGACAAATGACTTTTGTTACATGTTTTCCCCCCATCTTGCTATCTGACTCCAAATTAAATTAAATCCATCTTTAACATATTTAGATAAATAACATTTAGGAAAGCTTATATGTCATTTTTAAAAAAAGCAATTAATATTTAACTGGTAACGGTTCTGGGAAATTACATACATCTGACTACCCATACATAAATTATATACAGTGTTTTGGTACACATGTATAAAAAATTCATATGCTGAAAATTATTTAGACAGCAATAGAACTCTGTTAACTGGAGTTGCCTTTTTAGGTTTGATGCCTGAGAATTATGTTCTTATTATGTAACACATAAGCAAAGTTATGTTACTGCACCTGACAAAGGGCAAAAATTTATAATGTCCAGCCAAAATTGCCACCTGAGGACACAGAGAACAAAGAAACAAAAAGTTCTAATCAGATTAGAGTTTAATGAACCAGTCTCAGGCCAGTTGTGAACTCGCTAATGCCAAACCATTCCAGTGACTAAACAGTGGAACAAAACTTGGAGAACAAAAGGTCTCCTCAGTTATTTGCATTCTTCTGGTAGCTGTAGTTACCAGATATTTTTCATTGTCTATTATGGCTTGTCCCCATGCTAGTTATGTTTTTGAGTTGTGGTTTGTTCTCTGTTGCAAGGTAGTAATGATAGTCATTAAAATGGGCAAAATTTCCTTCTGAAATACGTAAAAAGTAATAGATATGTATGAGTCAACTTAATCAGAATTTGTGGATGAATGGCAGTTCCAGGTTAGTTTTTATGTAATTTATGTACTATACCTAAAATACACTACATGCAATATACCACATTATAAATTATATAGTTAGGATAAAAATATCAGAAAATCTCATAGTTAATATATTTATATATTTGCCCTTTATTCACAAATACAAACTTATAAGATAACACTTCATCCTGATGAGTAAAACAATGTGTTTATTTTAGAAGAGATAGAAAACATACAAAAATAAGAAGTCAATAAGAACTATTCATAATCCTAAAACCTCAAGATATGCATTCTGTTAAATAGGAGTGGATAGCTAACCCTTGTTAGCTAGGTACATGTACCCTATTTCTAGTCTTTTTTCTATATATTTTATTTTACAAAGTTGTATCACACTATAACCATTTTATAATTTTAAATATATATGTTTATTTTATTTTTATTTTTTGGCCGGTAACTATTTTTCCACATCGCATTTTTAAATGGCTGCATAGTATTTTATCTTACATATACTAAAATTCCCAACATGACACATAGACCTGAAAAGAGTTGCAATAGGTATTTGCAGCTTTAGGTCACAGTCTCCTCTCACCACTACCCCCCCCCCTTTTTTTTTAACTTGTTCTGTTCCATGTGCAAGGACCTGCTGTGGCCCATTATTTTACATCAGTCTACTGCATGTATTTCAGTTTCCCACCTGAGTTTGCCACCAAAGGTATAGAATGTGCAAAAGTTAAAGTAAGCATTAATGGAATAAAAAATGATTGAAAATGACTTTTCTAAAATGTCAGTCACTGTATAAGTGGGAACTACATTTTTTTTTTTTTTTTTTACTATTAAGCACAGCTGTTTCCTCCCATGTGACTAGCATGACTTGTCCTCTGTGTGTCAAATGGCTGTATGTGTGGAAGAGAAAGAGAACAAGAAACTAGGAACCTGGGTCACGATAGCTGAGGCTTAGTTCTCTTGGCAGCAATTTATCCAGAAGTCGCCGTTTCTGTTTACTCCTAGACAAGGCAGACGATGCTGTGATAACAAATCAATCCTGAAATCTCTGTGGCTCCACATGAAAAGTTTATTTACTGCTCACACAGAGATGGAGACTGGCAGGTACTCTTCTTCATCTATGACTCAGAAGCACAGTCTCTCTCCAGCTAAAGATGTGACTTTCAAGGTGGCTGCTATATAGGAGGAGAGGGCTATAAAGTCACACCAGCTTTTAATGGCCTCAGCCAAGAAATTGCATGTGTCTCTACTGCTCCCAATTGCTTGGATAAAACTAGTAGCATGATAGGAGACGAGGGCTAAGAAATGACAGGAGCGCATGTGTATTTGAAGAGTGTGATCTCTTCCACCTTATCCCCTATCAAACCGCAGAAACCAAATTAATACCTCTTCTCAGTGAACTAGAACAGTGATTCAAAAGGATTATTGGGATCTGAGAATCTCGAGTAACCAATAAGTCCATTAAGACCTGAGAATCAGAACAGTTTGAAGAGTGGTAATGGCCAGAGCAGAAACAAACTGACCGACATGGCTACTGGTTGGTGTTAACCATATAAAATGAGTCCCAGGAAGCCAGAACTTCATACCCCTGCCTTAGATTCTTTGGAAGTATGGGTTACTCAGGTGTAGAACACTTTAGAAAGAACTTCTAGAAAACATGGAGTTCTGGCCTGAGAACTAATGAATCAGAATCCCCTAAAGAATATTGTATGTGTGTGCGTGTGTGTGTGTGTGTGCGCGCGTGCGTGTGTGTGTATTATTTTATAAATTCTTCCAGGTTATTCTGATGTAGCCAGGGCTTGATAATCATTGGTGAGAGGAGAAAGAGGTAGAAGATGTCCTTAGGAAGAGGGGTCAATGGGAGAGTGAGCCTTAGGAAGGTACTGGGAAGAACTGCAGCAGAAGAGAGCCCAGTATATGGTCTTCTTGCTGGGCAATAGCATCACAAAAGGTATTAAATTCAACTCTGAGTCATGCTCCCTTGAGTAGAACCACCTGAACCAACTATCTGGTCAGGTACTTAATACCTAACTGGAAACCACTCTTCACAGGCTGCCAGGCTGGAATGGTCTGACCTGGTTAGTCGGCTACCTCTTGGTCAAGAAATTACTAGGTAGCAGGATTGTTATATATTCAGGGGTATCAGGAAAAGCCAATGCAGACTAATCTCCCATTGTACACAGAGGACAAGAATAAAATCTCACCTTTGCCCAATAGCTGGAGTTTTTACCTCCGGTACCTGTTTTTCATGTGGCTT
The DNA here is from genome assembly GCF_014176215.1 of Rousettus aegyptiacus. NCBI lineage: Eukaryota > Metazoa > Chordata > Mammalia > Chiroptera > Pteropodidae > Rousettus > Rousettus aegyptiacus. Next base: position 162,821,864 of record NW_023416284.1, read on the forward strand.
TCTCTAGATATGTCAGGATATAGCAAGACTAAAACCTGGGGTAAGCACTGAAGAGTAGTAGGTAAATTTTAGATCCCAAATGGAGACTGGAGGGCAGAGTTATGTCAATGCCAAGGTTAATTAATGGGTGTCCAAATATAAGATCATACAGCTAAGTAACAGACACTAAACCAGAGTTGTGAAGTGAGAATCAAAACCAGGACTGGGCAAAGACAGATGAGTTGGCTAAAGTCATAAACTCAAGGAGGAAACTTGAATAGTCAGACTTAATTTTAGTAAAAGTCCAGCTGGTTTATAGTTTTTATGTTGTCAGAGTATTCCTTCCCACTCCACATTTTTAAAGCTGCCGGAAGCACAACTGACTATAAAAGGTGCCCTCTTAGCCTCATGGTTTTTCTAAAAGACCATTTCTGTGCCTTACACCATTGCTCTGTTAGTTACAGCCACAGTCATGATTCATTAAGGCCACAGCGGTGGATTTTGAAAGTAATTTATCTGTTTTTCTTTTACTCTATCTCACTCTATATTTGCTTAAGAGTTCTGCAGGTGGTTGGCTGGTCAAGCTGGGAGAAAGGTTTAGGTGATGTCTGCTTCTGAGCCACATTCAAGGACATGTGGGTAATTTTAGGCTAAAGAAGAAAACTCTGATTGAAGGCATGCAGGGAGCCTTCCCACATACTTGAAGGAACAGACTTGCTCTGTGCTGCTCCAAAAAGGACAACATTTTGAAATTCCAAAAAGAAAGCCTCAAAATAAAGCATCCTAAACATTTGAGCCATCCAACATTGACCCTGGCTGCCTGGGGTATTATTGAGTTACTTGTGCTCCACCAAGTTCTAAATGTTGGAGCTCTTCAGATTTCAGTTTGAGGCTATCATTTCTTTTACACACTTTTTCTTCAGTACCTCATCCAGTCTCATTGTTTTAAATACCATATATGTGTGATAAAAAAACCCATTATTTTCTCCAGGAAAATATCTCTAGCCATATATATACATATTCAATTATCTCCATGACTCTTCACTTGAATGCTTTTTGAGCATCTTAAACTTAATATGTGAAAAATAGAACTCCTGATTTCTCTTTACAACCCCCTTCCCAAAGTCTTATTGTCCTTGTCTGCCCTAGTTCAATCAATGGCACCATCATCTGCCTGTTACTTAGTCCCAAACTCTTGGCCTCTCTCTGGCTGTGACGCTCAGACCATCTCAAATCAATTGCCTCTGGACTTTGGAAAGGTACTGTAAATGTACTATTTATTGGGTTCCCTCAAACCACTGCCATACAATAATAAATATAAGATTGATGAATGAATAAATGATATAGAATAATCATCTGGAAGAAAGAATAATGACCCTTGTAATTAATAAAGCATCCACCATGTGCTATATACTTTACATACTACAAATTCATTCCTAATAACAATTCTTCAAACTAGGTAGGCAAGAAAAAATCTCTTGGAGCTATGAGTTTTATATGGTTTGTTTTTAAGTTTTATTGAGCACTTACTATGGTTAAGTGTTTTATATGGCATTTACCAAGGCATGCATAGGCATAGTGCTAAGTGCTTTATATATATTGTCATTTAATCTTTACTAATATCTCTAGGGTAGGTTTTATGCACCATTTTATAGATGAGAAAAATGAGGCTAATAGAAATTAATGAACTTGACCTAGATCAAATAGCCAGGAAGCGATGGAACTGGTATTTAAGCCCAGGTCCATACAACTCTTAAGGCTATATACTGTCCTGCTATAACTCAAAGCAATAGCCAAAAAGGATCCCATTGAAGTGATGCCAACATTTTATGAAATGTTGCAGCAGATGATCTTTAAAGTTTCTTTTAGTAAAATTGTTCATAATTCTATTATTCAAACAGTCCTTTGCTCTACTTCTTTAGATAGTGCTTCATCATCTTACCATTTTAAAGAAATTTAAAATAACTTCTTAAATTTTATAGAAAATCTAGAAATGATTTAAACACACACTAAGTCCACATGATGAGGATAAATATCTCCCCCTATTCTGTAAGTTTTAGCACATTTCAAAATAGGATTCCTACTTTTTTAATATCTGGACCAAATTAATCAGCCTGGCTATGATTCCTAAAGACATGCTAGCAGATACACAGTGCAGGACACCACTCCAGGACTGACTCACCACACAGACTATCTAGTGACTCAAGGGGTACTGTTCTCAATGATCCAAATTTACTGAGAGCTCTTCTAAGTATCCCTGAACCAAAAAAAAGACCTATTACAATGAACATATCTTTAAAAAGAGAAATGCCAATGTTAAATTCTCTATCTGTATATAGCTTATTTGAGTTATTAATTTTATTCTTTATTGTTATACAATTATATGGAAATAATGTTATGCCAACTCCTCTATTCCAGGTCATCTTTAAAAAGGAAATTAGCTACAATGCCCCATTTGACAAGTGTGTGTAATAGGAAAAGAGCACTGTGATAGTTAAGTAAAATAACAGGGAGAATGGAAACAATGGCAAAATAGTGTCAATTCAGTTTTCTGAACAATTCAGTATGCTCAGATGCAATAAGCCTATGTGCAAAGTCAGGAGACTGAGGCTGAGGAAGAAATACCAAGGAATCTTGACCCTACTTCTTGCCCTGTGCAAATGGTCTTAGAGCTGTTAAGCATACATGTTACTTTTTCTACCTATAAACCTGTATCAGACTCTAAGTTAATCACTAAAATTGTTCTTTAAATTCACAAGGCAACGGTATTCTGCAACATTTTTAGAAATTATTTGCACCCATGTGATGATAGCAGGTACTTAGCCAGTGCTCAGCAGGTGCTGTTGTAACTGGAGCTGGGGTTAGAACCTAGGGAGTCTAGCTCCTTACTGGGTTTTCATTAGTCACACTGAACTGCCCTCTCCAGGACAGGCTATTCTATTAAGTCCCCTAGTTTGGGGATGCATTCGTTTGTAGCTCCCATTGGTGGGAAAGTCCAGCTGCAAATTGGATCAGAAAGTGCCATCTCTACTACCAACAAAGAATCTTAGAGTCACCAGCATCACTTACTGGTCAACTAAAACTCACAACTTTCAAAAAAAAAAAAATGTCACAGACTCGGCTCTTCGCAAGGGTGAAGGGAGGATGGTATAAGGAGTAAGACCTTCCTTGTGAGTGAGGGAATCCCCTACCCCCACATCCTGGAAGGCAGATGGAACTGTGGAGGAGAAATCTTGAGAAGTGTGCCAGAGGGGGAGAGTTTCAAACTTTCCCTTTTTTGTTGTAGGTAGTGCTTTAAAAATGTCTTTGATTATTAAGATAAATGTGTTTGCTTTGAACTGCTCAATAGTGTTTCTGCTTTGTGCCAACTGAGTGAACAGGATGACAAGGGAAGTATGGTTTATCCCATCCCTCACTTCAGTGGTCAGGGACGCGCGCATCTGTTGAGTGGACTGACTCCAGGCCTGGAAGGTCTCTGAAGTACAAGAGAAGGAGGGTAAAAGAGAGAGCTCAAGTGAGAGTGAGCTACCATCCTGCCTATATCTATTGGTTAGAGCAGCATTTCTCAAGTTATAATGTGCATGCAACTCACCTTGGGATGTTGTTAAAATGCAGATTCTGATTCAGCAGATCTGGAGTAGGGCCCGAGACTTTGCATTTCTAACAAGGTCCCTGGTGATACCTCTATTGTTGGTCCATAGACCAGCAGTAGCAAGAAGCTCCAGGATGTGTTGTCTTGAAGCAGAGGGACCCCGTGCACCTGTATTACATGCACATATATTTTCATTGCCCTTCCCCGTTTATTCTCTCAGTCTCATATTCAATTACTTAGAGACAAACTCCATTCCTCAGGTCTTATATTCTCAGGAAACATTCATAAAAATGATACTCTTGGCCTCTCTGCCTGTCACATTCAAGTTACCTAAACCAATTGCCTCCAGATTTGCGCAGGGAACATAAGTATATTACCCATGGTTTCCTTCAAAACACTGGTACGTAGGATGGGATGTGGAATGACTCCTTTTGAAGTCCCTCCTCACTCTGCTGCACAGTTTGAATCCAGGCGCATTTATCTGGGCCTAGGGGCATCTTCTTTCCAGCCCTGGGACTGTCCACTGTTTGTTTTGTCAATTACAAATTAATTTCCACCGCTTTGAATAATAGAGGATAAGGCCTATTAAAAGGTGATCTGGGATCAAAGCTAAAGAACTAATAATTCTTAAGTCCCAAAGCCCAGAAAGTTCAGTATGCTTGATCAAGGAGCATGAGCAAACATCTCTGAGTTTTCTGAGGAAAAGCTTTAGTTTGTACACCCATATCCAACTTAAGCTCTGATTAAAGGAATCATTTAGGAATCTTTGCCTCCTTGAAATATCAGAAAGAGGATGATTATTTTCATTGTCCAAACTATTTTCATAAGAAGTGCAATGGAATTAGGAAACTAAACTTAGATTAGATGCAATGGAACCATTTTCCTGAGAGAGAAAAGATAATTAATTATAGAAAGACCTTTCAAAGAAAAGTGGTGGAAACACTTGCCAGTGTTTCCCCAAGTCCTTCACAGGGCCAGGTTACACGGAGAGGAAGCTCATCTGGTTAACTTATTACTTCTTTTCCCAAGGCAATTCCATGACCCGAATAACCACTATAGAGAGCCAAGACAATGGGTGGAATCAGGCCATGCATGGGGCCAAGATAAACTGGGCTAATGCCTTGACTGTTCTGGATGGCTTCATGCCCAGTGCCGCCCCTGTGAATATCGGCCTTCTAACCCCTGCCCCACCTTTCTGAGGGGCGAGATTTCCTCTCGTCTGCCATCTCACAGAACCACATCTAGCAGGACAGAAGTCTATGTATGTTACCAGATTACAAATTCCTTACAGTATTTTCCTGGATTTTCTTGCATTTATTTTCCCTTAATTTTTTTTAACATGGCTCAAAATTAAAACTATGTAAGAAGGTACATGCAGAAGTATTATACTTTGCTGTCCGCATTCACCACTTTCTCCCCTTGCCCGCTCAAGTTATTATTGAATTTCTGTTTATTTTATGTCATTCCATTTATTGTATACATATAAACAAAATTTCTTATACTTTTATTTCTTATAAAAAATAAAGTTTACTGTTCCATGCCTTGCTTTTTTCACAGATTTATATATTATAGAGATTTCTCCATAGCAGTATATAGAAATCTTCCTCATTCTTTTCGACAGCCACATAGTATTCCAGCATAAGAATGAATTAATTTTTATTCAACAAGACAACTGTAGTTCCTTGGCTGTAGAGTGGTCTCCAGTTTCTCCTATTGAAAACAGTGTTGCAAGAAGCATTCTTTTGCATATGTTATTTTGTTTGTGTACAGGTATAGCCAAAGGCTAGATTCTAAGATGTGGTTTTGTTGTTAAAGGGTAAATGTATCTGTAACGTTAATAGATATTGCCAGTCTCTCTTCCTTAAGAGTTATAATATTTTATTCTCCCTTCAGTAATATATGAGAGTACTTATTTCTCTATAGCCTTACCTTTTGGATTTGGCCAATCCAATAGAGAACAAATGTTTTCTTAGTGTAGTTTTAATATGTGATGTGCCATGAAAACAGAGGTATAAGAATGCTAGAGTGGTGATACTAAAATAAGATTTAAAAAAATTAAAGCTAAAAATATTGCCAAAGATAAAGAGGGATATTTTATAATAATAAAGCAGTCACTTCATCGGGAAAAACATAACATAACAGTAATGAATGTTTGTGTGCCTGATATCAGAACTTCAAAATATTGGAAAAAAATTGTAATTCTCCAATCATAGCTGGAGATTTTAATACTCTCTATTAAAAGTAAAAACAATACCTAGACAAAATAAAATCAGAAACACAGAATATTTTTATAAGACTATTGACCACCTTGATTTAATTGATATTTATAGGACCCTACACTCATCAGTTTAAAGAATACAAATGATATATTCTTTTAAATGTCATATGGTGTAGTATAAATTTGGCAAGATAATTAATATATTCAACTGTAAAACAATTTTCAATCAAATTTCTAAAATAATGAATCATACCTAATATGGTTTTTGACAATGATGAAATTAAGTTAAAAACTGATACAAATAAGATACATAAGAAACATCAATATTTGGAAATTAAATAACATCCTTCTAAATAATTTATGAATTCAAGGGGAAAAAAGTCACAGGAAGTCAGAAAACTTCAGGCTCAGTGGTCTTTATTGGTGATTTCATTAAATATTTAAGGGAAAAATAAGACAATTATAAATAACAAATTCAGAAAACAGAGAGAGAGAGAGAGAGAGAGAGAGAGAGAGAGAGAGAGAGAGAACATTTAATATTTAATGAAGTTAGAATTATCCTGATACTAAAACAAAAGACATCATGTTGATGTGCCACATGAACATAAATGCTACAATCTTTAACAAAATTTTGACAAATTGAATTCAGAAATATGTAAAAAGGATAATAGTTTATGACCAAAAAGTAATAAAAAGCATATATAGATTGGAAAGGAAGAAGTAAAATTGTATTTATGTATAAAATGATCGCGTACATAGAAAACTCTAAAGAATCTACAAAAAGTTATACTAAAACTAATAAGTGACTATAACAAGCTTGCAAGATATAAAGTCAATCAACCAAACCAATTGTATTTCTACATACAATCAATAAACAATTGAAAATTTTTTAAAATTGTATTTACAATAGTATGAGAATACTTGGGGATAAATTTATTAAAAGATGGATAAGATCTTTACACTGAAAACTATACAACCCTGATAAGAGAAATAAAAGAAGACCTAAATAAGTGGAGAGCTTCACGAGTTCATGGATTAGAAGACTCAGTATTGTTAAGATAGCAATTCTCTTTAAGTTGATTTATACATTCAGTGTAATACCAATCAAAATCCTAATGGGCTCTTTTGAAGAAATTAATAATATGCTTCTGAAATTTATAAGGAGAAGCAAAGGCATAGAGTAATAATGACAATTTTGAAAATGAAGAATGAAGTTGGAAGACTTACACAATCAAATTTCAAAATTTACTATAAGGCTACAGTATTCAAGACAGTATGGTAGCAGTGTAAAGATAGCCAATAAGATCAATGGAACAGAATCCAGAAATAGATCCATGCGTATATGATCAATTGGTTGTCAACAATGGTGTAAAGCTAACTCAATTAAGAAAAATAGTCTTTCAAACAAAATGTGCTTAAAAAAAAATCGTTTCTTTATGAATTGAAAATAATTAATCTTGATCCTACCTCATACTATAAGCAAAAATGAATCCAAAATGGATAATTGACCTCAGTATAAGAGATCTTATAGATACGGGCATAGAAAAAAATCTTTGTTGTTGAGTTAATCAAAGATCTCTTAATTAGGACACAGAAAGCACTGCTGATAAAAGACAAAATTGATAAAATGGACATTAATAACATTAAAAACTTATACTCTTGGGAATACACAATGAAGGAAATGAAAAGGCAAGCTATACATTGAGAGAAAATATTTGCAAAGCATATGTCTGTCAAGGGACTTGTGTCCAGAATCTATAAAGAATTCTTAGAATTCATAGTAAACAGATGAACTCAATAAAAAATTGGCAAAAGATTTGAACAGTTTTTTTACACAAGGAGATATACAGATGGCAAAGCATATGAAAATGTATACTCAGCATCTATAGTTATCAGGGGAATGCAAATGAAACCACTGTTAGATCCCACTACATGACTACTAGAATGGCTATAATTAAAAAGACTTGAAATACCAAGTGCTGGTGAGGAATGTGAAGAAACTGGAACTCTCATAGTTTTAGTAGACAGGCAAAATGTTACAGTACCTTTGGAAAACACTATAGCACTGACTTTGAAGTTTAAAGATACATTTATCATTTGGCTCACAAATCCCATGCCTAGGTAGTAAAGAGAGAAATTAAACACATGTGCACATAGAGACTTTTATATGTTATATTTTATATAACATTATATGAATGTTATAATAGCATTATTCAAAAGATGTAAAAGTAGGAACAACTGAATGCTCTTCAGTTGGTGAATCCATATTCTTAAATACTACTCAGCACCACCATGAAATGCATATGAATATACATAGCATGAATGAACCTAAAAATATTATGCTAAGGGAAGTAAGTCAAACCAAAAGACTACAATAGTATGATTTTTTTTTTAATGTTAAATTCTAGAAAGGCGAAATGGAGAAAAAAGAACAATGATATGTGGGACGAAGAACTGACGGAAGGCATTGACTGTGGAGAGGATTGAGGGGGCCTTCTGAAGTGATGTAAATATTGTCTATTTTGATTATGGTAGTGGTTATGAGATTAGATAGAATTTCCAAAACTGATTGAACTATACGATCAAAATGAGTGAATTTTATTTTTTTGTAAATTGTATCTCAACAAAGCTGGAGGGAAAGTTCAAAGAGAATGATAATAAAAACATAACACCAAAATTTCTTGAAGCTAAAGCAGCACTTAGAAGGGAATTTTTAAGCTTTAAAGGCTTATATAATAAAAGAAGAAAGCTTTAAAATCAACAATGCAAATTTTTATCTTAAAATATTAGAAAAGCAGTAAATTAATCCTAAAGAAAAAAAGCACAAATAAACAAAATAGAAAAGAAATATTATAGAAAAATGTAAAGCCAAAAGTAGTTTATTTTATAAGATTTTTAAAAATTGATAAAAGCTTAGCAAGTCTGATCAAGAAAAATATATATAATTGACATTCCCAATAAAAGAGTTGATATTACTAGGGATCTAAAATCCTTTAAAAGGATCATAAGAAAATAGTGTAAATAACTTTATGTCAGTATATCTAATATCATAGATAAAATGGTCAAATTCCTTGTTAAATATTTTTACCAAAACTGACACAAGAAGAAAAAGAAAATCTGAACTGTCTAAAATCTGTTTGAAAATAAAATTTGTAATGAAAGCCTACTCATGAAGAAAATGTCCAATCTATATGGTCTCACTGATTAGAAAATTCTTTCCAAAAATAGAGAATGAATGGTTTTCAACTCATTTTATGATGCTAGCATAACCTTGATACTAAAACCTTCAAGGATATTGCAAGGGAAGAAAATGATAAACCAGTATTTTTTATGAACATAAATGCAAACATTTTTTTACTAAAATGTTACCAAATTGCATGGTGCAACATATAAAAAACATAATACATTATAACTAAGTAGTGTTTATCCAAGGAATGCAGAACTGGTTCAATATTCAATACTTAATTACTATAATTTAGCACATTGACAGAATAAAAATGAAAAAACATAATTCTATCAATCAATATAGAAAAACATTTGACAAAATTTAGATTACTTTCATGATTAAAACCAGACCAGAAGAAATATCCTCAGTCTGATATCGAAATCAATGAAAAACTATGGTTAATAGCATGCTCAATGGTAAAATGGCCCTATTCAAAGGGAAATTGAATTTATAATTTAAAGATTTCCCATAATGAAATCTCAGACTCAGATAACTTTCCTGGTAATTCAATTAAATATTTAAGAAAAAATAACAAGCATAGGATTAAAAAAAAAAGAAGCAAATCTTTGTTTACAGATGACATGTGGAATATCCTTAGGAATCTACAAAAAAAAAAACCCCTCTAGAATAAATGAATTTAGTACGTTTGATTAGTAATGTTAAAGTTTAATATATCAAAACCAATGCTATATACATACACATACACACACACACACGCACACATGCACACACACACACATATACTTTATATTAGAAAATGATTGGACAATGAAATTTAGAAGGCACCTTCACAGTAGAATTAAAAACATAAAATAGAAAGAATTAAAATTTTCAAAATAAGTGCAAGACCTTTGTACTAAAAACTATAAAACATTGCTGAGAGAAGTGAAAGCAGATCAAAATAAATGGAAAGAAAAATGTATCACATTTATGAACCAGAATCTTGGCTGTTATTAAGATTTCGATTCTCCTCAAATTAATATTAGAATCAATATAATCCCTTTCAAAGTTCCAGCAGGCTTTCCTTTCTTCCCTGGATACTGACAAACTGATTCCAAAATTCATATGCAAATACAAAGTATTTAAAATAGCAAAAACAGATTTGAACAGAACAAGAAAATTGGTGAATGTACATCTTATTTCCTGCCTTGCTATAAAACCACAGCAATCAGAACTTTGAGGCAGTCGTGTAGGGCTAGACAAATAGAATACAATCCAGAATAGTTTCACACATAACACAGGATTAATTAATTTTCAACAAAAATATTAATGAAATTTATGAAGATCATTTTTTTTCCAACAAATGATACTGAAACAATATGATAAAAATACAGGAAAAAGAAAGTGAACCTTAATCCTCTATCTCACACCATACACAAAACTAATGTAAGATTGCCATAGACCTTAATGTCAAGGCTAAAACTATTAAGACTCATATTCTGCCTTTGTGACCATAAGGTAGACAAAATAAATTAAAATTCAAAGCTCTCATTTATCAAAAATTCTTAAAAACATAGAAAGGCAAGTAACTAACTTAGCTTAATATACATGACACAAGACTCGTATCCATGGTACATAAAAAACCTACAATATATATGTTTTTTCTTTTTTTTTTTAAAGAAAGGCTTGAACAGATACTTTGCAAAAAGAAAACATACAAATGTCCAATGAACACATAAAAAGGTGCTCAAATCCTCAGTCAATGAGAAATACAAATTAAAACCACAGTGAGATACCATTTCAATCCTACCAGAAGAGCAAATATTATATAAAGTCAACAAGACCCAATATTTGGTGAGGGTATAGGGGACAACTGCACCTCTCATCCATTGCTGGTGGGAGTATATAATAATACAACCACTTAGAAGAAGTATTTGTTAGTTTCTTACCAAATTAAATATGTAGCTATACCATGACCCAGCAATTCTACTCCTATGTATTTGCCAAGAAAAATAAATATATATGTGGGCAAAAAGACTGGTACAAGAATATAGCAGCTTTGTCATAAAATCTCAAATTGAAAAGAAAAATCCAAATATTCATCAAGAGGAGAAGGGATAAATGAATTGTGATATAGTTATACAAAATGAAGAATTACTCATATACACAGTAATACAGATGAATCTCACAAACTAATACTGTGTGAAGAAGACACTTGACTCCAATTATGTGAAGTTCAACAACAGACAGAATTATTTATTATTGTTGTCTGTGAGACTGTTGACTGGAAAAGAAAACATTTTTGAAGTTATTGAAATATTCTATGTCATGATTGGGCTGATGGTTGATCAAAACCATCAAATTGTATGCATACATAAAATTTGCATGTGAATTTTATCTCTATAAAATATAATAAACTAAAGTGTTGTAGGAAGTAAAAGAGAAAGGAGAAATAAGAAGCAATGGAGGGTCAAAGCTGAACTAGACCCCAGTTCTCCTGGACTCTTCATTTACCCAATTCAGGTAACACTGTAGAGAAACAACTCTGCCATCACTTCTGCCCACCCCAAACTTTATGTTCTTGTCTCCCCTTCATTTCTTTTTGTTACCATGTTGTTTGTTAGTTCATTAATTCTTTAAATCATTAAACAAGGATTTACTGTATTAGATGCCTATCAGTGCCAGGAATGTGTTAGGTACCCACCAAGAAGGAGTTCAAAGTTCAGTGCAGAGACAGAAAAGTAAACAAATTCTGATACTTACTGTGACAAAAAGAAGTACAGTGTGGATGGAAGTGAGCCTCCAGAGGGAATCTAAAACAGATTATGGGACTAGGAGGCAGGCTGGGGCAGGCAAAACTTCTTGAAAGAGATGAGGCTGCAGAAGCTAGCCAGGCGATATAGCAGGGAGATTCTGCAGAAAGAGCAGACTGTGCCCAGACATGGCATCATGATAGAATGCGGCCTTTTCTGAAACTGTGTGTAATTTTGTTCAATAGGTATGTCCAGTTCCATGGGTGAAGGAATGAAAAATGGAGACTGGAGAGTTATATAGGGGTTGACTCATAAAAGGCCCTGTATACTTGGTGAAGACCTTAGAATTTTATCCTGAGGCAAGGGCAGTGCATTCAAGGATTTCAAGCTTCTTAAGCAAAGAGATTTGAACATATCTGAACTTTGGAAAGATGATGGTAGCAGGATTAGGAGGAAAGGAGAGTCAAGCTGCTGTTGCAGTTATACTGATGAAATGGAATAAGTGCTTAAAGTAAGACAGCTGCAGTGAAGAAAGATAAGAGATGGAGAGGGCTGAGTTGGCATACTCACCCCCCTTCTAGTCAGAATTAGATTTCTTTCTCTTATCTCCCTTTGGTGGTGTTAAGAAAGAGTAAAGTGTTCCACTAATGAGTTCTAGGCTTGGACCTAAGTAGCTGGTGGTGGTGCTTACTGAGATGAGGATGCAATACTCCTCTTTCACCTTGGATGGAATCTAAATCAGATGCACTCCAAGTGCTCCTAACTTTACGGTACTCAACAGTTATTTAAATTGTTCTTTCACTTGTGATTTCATTATTCTTCGACAGTATACTGCACTTTTGTCTAGTTCTTCAATCTCACCATTATTCACCAATTAATAACCTCTGATATAAATTTATAAATTCAGGCTATTGGCCACCTCAAATTTATTGATTCTCCAACCAAAATCATTTTTACTAGCCAAATGAATTAAATTAATTAAGTCACTTTTTTTTTAAGAATGGGAAAACATGCATATACAAAAAGCCTGTACCTTTTTTTCTCTTTTCCATTCTTTTTATCTCTTCATTTTTTAATTCTCTTCCTCCTTTTCTCCATTCTTCTCCATTTGCTACTCTCTCCCTCTTTCACACGCACACACACATACACACACCCTTGTTAATCTGAGAAAAAAATTTTCTCTCAACTTGAATTGATCTCACTAATTGGTTCTAGCAAAAACATTAAAAACTCTAAAATCTGGACTCAGATAGATACATGATACTGAGTTTGACATTTCCATGGAGGGTTGGATAAAATATCTCCCTCTTACCACCTCCAGCTCTTCACATGACCGATGGTTTAACTTCTGCGGGATGAATTACATTCTCTCTCCCCCAGCTGGTATGCAGATACCACCTCATGGAAAAAAGTTTAAAAATAATTGTAAGCTCATTAGATGTGGCAGTATCCGGGTGAGGGGGATGATATTGGATGAAGCAAGAGTGGACACAAGAGATGAGAGAGGGCACATGTTCTTACTTATAAGCAAGTGCTTTAAAACTGTGCCAAGCAAAGCTACCAGTGGACCAGCGTAGAGTAAGCACATGAGCACAAATCACCACATTTAACTATGACAAAATACTCTGGCTGAAGCAATAAAATAACTGTAAGGTAACCTTTTGGAGACTTCCAATCATTGCTCCATTGTAATCAACGTATGTTATACAAGGCTGGTGAAAAGAACAACGTACCGGGAAACCAGCCATGAACTCAAATAATAGGGTTTCCATTAACTTGTTATAAAAATTAAAAAGACTTTTTAATTCACCTAACTTCAGTGTTCTGACCCATCAAAAATAAAATAATAACAACAAAATTTTCATGAGAATATACTGAGATAGCCTTTGTGGAAAATTTCCCAATATAAATTTATTTTATTATTACAATTTATTATTATCATCATTAATTTTAAAAAGCAAGGAGCGAGAAATTTAACTAGTGGCAAAAATGTTTTTGTATAAAATTCTGATCTCTCTATAAAACTTTACATAATATAGTGAGAATTTTACTTTTTAGTTGAGACCATCGCTATCACAGTATCTTCCTACACAAAAAATATTTGGTTTGTTCTTGTAGTATAAGCATATGAACTATAAAAATAGATTTTAGTTTCTTAAAAGTATCACAAAAGTCATTTTTTTTTTCCAGTGGAATGAACTTCATGGAAGATATAATGGATCTTTGCTGTGATGGAATTACAAGCATTTTAAGATTTTTGGTTTTTTTTTTAATTTGGTTTTATTTTTATAGTATGTGTACAATTGCTGAAAGCAATATTACCTAACTTCATTTGAGCTTCTATAATTCATAAGCAAAGATTATGATGTATGTGCAAATTTATGTAAATCAAGATATAGAAGGTCTTTGGGAATCAAGACCTTTTCATACTTTCTTCACCGAATTGGCGTTCTGGCTACATTCTGGAATTTGGACAACTTTTAAGTTTCAAGTTTTGCGAACGAGGGTTTAAAGTAAAAAACCCAAAACCTCTGAATAAATGTTATACACTTTAGAACATTACCTCCAGGCAGGCAAATCTGGTTCATTGTGGATGACTTGATCAGCGATAAGTGAACCATTACACACACACAATCCATATAACTAGACTCATATAATTGTATTCAAATATTAACAGAGTAAATATTAAAACATTTCCCTCTGATAATGATGGCTAAATCTCAGAAACATATTAGCAATAAATAGCCTGGGTTTAATTGTTTTAATTCATATGCAGAGAGGTGGGTTATTTTTTCCATAAGATATAACCTACTTAATGTTTAACTCTCTAGAGAGATTAGTGTCTAACTTGGCAATTAAAACACAGACACACAAGCACACACACACAGAGGAAGTATTGCAGCTGTTGCCCTTTATCCTTTAGTCAGCTAGTTGAAGCAGAAGACAGTTAACTGCAGACCACTTTGCTGAATTTAAAATATCTGTAGGAGATACCACATAGTGCATAGTGTGATCTTTACTCTGAAGAGCAGGGAAACCAGATTGTCCACCTAACTCATATTGCCCTGTACCAAACAGCAGTTCTCATTTAATAATAGTAGGGTAATTATTGTTATGTTAGAAACAAATACAGTCAATTTTACTACATCTATTAGTATGGATAAACAGTTTCGCCATCATAAAAAGAGACACATCAGCATATGAACGAAGCCTGGAAAAAAAAACCATGGCAAAAGGGAAACGGTTGGTGTTGGAGTATTGGAATTGTGAGAGAATTTCTTTTTTATATTTATTATTATTATTTTTTTAATGCTATTTGTATTTTTAAACTCCTGATAGACTAAAAATGCTTATTAACCTAGAATACACTCATGGGGAATTTTTAATTACTTACGCATAAACTAGTATTGTTCAATTTTGTACCAATTTCAAGAGATATGTTAACACAAATTATAGATAAAAAAGTTTTGTTTGGAAAGTGGTTGGTTTGCGTAATCTGAGAACAAATTATTTGTGTGTGTAACCGTCATCCATTTCTATAGAAGCTTTCTGGTAGAAACATACAATCTAAATCGTTTGGTACCTCAGATTTGCCTACTGAACACTTCTGATTTTTTCCCCATGGCTTTCTATAATTTGTCTGACACAAACTAGATAATCTTCTCATCTAAATCCCCAACAAAAAAACTTCAGTTTCTCCCATTTAAAACCCTTCTCACTCTTTTTAACTTTCTTGAATCTTACCTTGTCTTCCAGTTTAATTTCTGTATCATCAACATGTGATGATTCCTCAAGAATCATAGCCCAATTTGATAGTTCTTACTTCTACATTCCCATGAAAATTTATTACACATATTTCTATTTCCACATAAGCATACTTAACCTTGGAGTATTTTAAAATATTTAATATATATTTACTTATTTTATTTTATTTTTTTTACCAAATCTATGTCCCTTTAAACAGCTACTTTTTTGTATATTTATTTTGTATCTTTCTAGCACCTATTATACACCCAAGAATTACTCAATTGTGATAACATGGCCTAGAATAGACATTCAGTAAATGCTTGAATGAATGAAGGTAGAGAATACTGTACCCAGATAGGAAGCAAGAGTCTGGTTCCAACTTTATTCTATTTTAACCAGGGTGGTATTGGCCAAGTCAATTAATATTTTTGGCCCTCTATTTTCTCATCTGTGGCAGAAGCCAGATTAAAAAAAAAAAAAAAAAAAAAAAAAAAAAGACTTCAATTCAAGCTCGTCCTGCTCCCAATGAATATTTATCTCCCTCTAACACCAAGCCTCACCTTCCCATAAGAATACTTGTCAGCGGTGATGTAAGAACTTCCCTTCAGTACTCCCTCACCCGGCATTCACAGGGGAAATTAGTGCAGAAAATTTGCACCCTATTGCTCTCCTTCTCTTTTTTTCTCTTTCAACTTTTGCCCTACATCTGAGATTCCCGGAGAAGTGGCTGACTGCAGACACTGCCAGCCTGGCTGTGTGGCCAAGAGGGCAGGCAGGCCAAGGCAGAGCTAGAGCTCAGTGCTGGAGGGCAAGTTCAAGAAATGAATGTAGGAACAGTAAGGCTGAGGAGATGACAAGGTTGAACTCTAGCCTGCAGGCTAAAGCTGAGACTTGAAGCTGCTTTGCCACTTTGAGAGGGCCAGAGGTCAAAACCCATGGGGCAAACATGGGGTGTGAAATGAGGGTGGAGAGGTTGTATATCAGGAGGTACTTTAAGATTCAGGGATCCCAGCTGCCCTGACTCATGCACACTTGGAAGAATAAAGTCTGAGGGCCTGGGCATGTCAGGGCTCAAGTCCAAGCTGGCCTAAGGAGTCAGGGAAAGAACATTGCTCAGAGGGGAGAGCAACTCAAGCAAGCTGTGGTTCTGACTCCTGTGAGGCTGTAGACCCCCACGATGGGGGCCTGATCGTCATGCCAGGAACCTGCGCCAAGAATTAGTGGGGTGTACAGCAAGTTTCTACAAGTGCTGGGGAAGGCAACACCCTCTATGTGCTTAGAGAGCTTTACCAGTTTTACCAGAATTCTTGAAGGCACAGTGTCCCTAGAGTCCTTACTGTTGGTTGGCAACAGTAAGTGCCAAAAGAGGTGAGGCGTCGGAAGTGCCAGTGGTGTGCTGGGTGCAGCCCTAATCACCGCAAGGAATTCAAGGGCTAAGTTCTAGGTCAGCATTCCTTAACGGAGGAGTAGTTTCTGGTTATGATGGCTCACCATCTAGGTTCTTCGACAGTGTACGAATTAGTTCTGATCAAACCCTCAGACCCCCGTGGGTAACCCACGGCCTTCTTCTGGTGCCTGTCTCCTGCTTCCTGTGGAGAGCTACCAAATGGAGGAAATGGAGACTGTGAGGGGGCGGTGAATGTGGCAAGGATCCTAACTCTCTTGCTTAAGGAAACTCTTAACAAGTACCCATCTGCCTTCAGAGAAGAAAACATAATTCACTTTAGTCTTTCAGATTGTGTTCATGACCAAATGCTGTCATCAGCAATCTGTGTCTCAGTGCCTTCCTCAGCAACAGCATTTTCCCATGGACTTAGTTTCAAATGTTCTTTCCTAAATAACCCGCCGAAGATGACAAAGAACCCAGATACTCACCCACCACATTTTATTTCCTTAGTAAGTAATTATGATATTTTGTTGGCTATTTAAATGTGTTCTCTGAGTCAACTAAAGGAGATCTGTAATGGTCAACCGACAAGTAATTCTTGGATACTTAACAATATTTGAAGCACTTAATCATACTTAACATTGACTGTTAATGAATTTAAAAACCATTTTGCAGTGCTGAAAGTGAATTTCTCTGAAGGCTTAGAGAGTATTAACTCATTTCAATTTTACCAAACAAATTTTATTCATATTTTAATTTCTGGGAAAAGAGAGTTAGACAATGAGGTTAATGCTCAGTTCTTTGCTGAGTTTAACAATTACTTACTTCACCTTGGAAGCCCTGAGCTCAGGTTAAACATTCTTTGAATTATTCCCAAACTTAGTAATCACTAGTAACTTATTTTTTTATTATTATTACTAAAGAAAAAAATGAGAATGCAAATTGAAGGCTTTAAGGAATAGCTTTTCTTCAATATTGGCATTCTGGGTAAATGGATTACTGTTTTCTTTTTCTCAAAAATTATTGATTGAACCACAGGAAAATGAATCAAAAACAGAATACCCCATTTTAGTGTTTTTTTTTTTTTAAATAGGAGAATTCATATAAATCTTCTTCTCACCTGTTTTTAAAGTAAGGAACTGAATGATAGAACTTATTTAACAAATACAGAAATATATTAAATGCCTTTCATTTGATAGTGAGGAAAAGAAGACAAATAATAAAAGAGAATCAAGAAGGAAGAGAACAGAATATAAATATTTTTGACATCTCCTTTAAGATATGACTAATATTGCTTTTTAAAAATAATAAATTTTTTAGAGTAGATGTTGGCAAACTTTTTCTGTAAAGGGCCAGATAGTAACTACTTTTATATGTTGCAGATCACATGCCATCTCTGTTTTATTTTTACTGTTTTAATTAAAAAACAAAATCCTTTAAAATGTTTGAAACTTTTCTAGCTCACACCTGTATAAAAACAAACAATGAATTGAATTTGACTCATAGGGGTAATCATTTGCTGACTCTTGCTTTAGATTTTAGAATAAGCAAATGTTGCCAGAATTTATTTACTAATAATTTTATATAAAATTTGCAAGTAAAAGTGTTCTTGGCATGAAAACTTTCTATTTTTAATAGAGAAAGGTATACAGTTCTTACTTAGAAAGTAGAAATCAACATGTAAAATCTTCTTTCTAGGAGTGGCTTCTCCATCTTGTGGCCTTTTAATTAGCACAGCTCCGAAAGCTTCGAAAAGCTTGTATATTTTCAGAAATGAGGAATAAAGTCTTCCCTGAGTACCTCCTCTGTAGGCAGGATATTATCTGCAGCTCAGGACAAAGCTTTCCAATCTGAAGCATGGTGATTTAATTGGACTCTGAGGGTACACTCCTGATGTCACTCATGTTCTCTACAAATTTTTTGGTTTTGTTTTGTGTTTTCATTTCTAAAGATAATAAAAATAATTTATATTATCAAGTACAGGATCATCTGGGTGATGACTGTCAAAATAGGTACGGTCACAGTGATTCAGTGCCTACCAAATACAAGAATTCTAGCTAATAGGAATATGAGTGAAGAACAACGATAACACAGCATCCTGTATATAGGAAGGTTTTGTTATAGTTTGGTTAAAGCAAAACATCCTGGGTGATTATAACCGTCAGTCAGTTCAGTAGTAGTATCCGTGCATCTGGGGTAGTAGTGGAGCCTCTGGCTTGCTGCTAGCACTGGTTTATCTCCTGCAAAGCCACATTGCTTACAGTATTCAACTATCCTAGTTAACTTGCATTTTGTTGAATTTGGTTAATTTATAAATTTAGTTAATTTATAAATTTATTTTAGTTTTTCACTTGTATAAGAAATATAACTACAATAATAAAAATAGCAAGTCAGCGCCTGTCCGCAAGAATCTGTATTCTTTAAAAGATGTCTGTCATACTTATCGAAAAACATTCCTCAATATTGCACCAAAAACTGAAGAGCTACAGGTAAGATATCTATTATAATGAATCTATTTACAAATACTTAATAGTGAAGGCATTTTAAGTCAGAAAATAACCTATTTCAGATATATTTGGCACAACAAACTCTTTGAGAGCTCAGTAATTGAGACTATCATTTTTTAAATGTATTTTAATTAACAGAATTTGACTGAAACTAAGCCACCACCTTCAACAAATAAAATCCTCCTTATACTCTCAAATGTTCTGAAGAAATGGTGAGCACTTGCTTATTTCATGATTTTTAAAATTTTTGCTTTGTTTCTATTATCTAAATATTGCATGGAAATAATGACAATGTGAATAAGATCATTATTTAATTCCCAATCCTTTTATAATTAATTCTGGTGTCGTAAAAGAATATATATACTTTCAAAATGTGTAAGTCGGTTCAAATTAGATGACTTATTTTGAACTTTTAATGATTAAACCTGTTTAGGCAATTATTCTCTTAGTTTCAACATAACCTAATAGCTGACTTTGCATTCATCTGCTATGCTGGATTTCTAGCTAGCATGATATCAGTATTCTAGGAAATATTTTGGATATATGGGTCTCTGTTTATTTTACTTTTCATACCTGTAAGTTGGAATGTTGGTCTCAATTTCAAAACAGATATTTTCTTTGGACATTTTTGAATTTTTTTGTATCTGATTTTTTTCTTTGCAATGAAAACATAAAAGTAGTCCCTCTTTAAAGTCCTCTACCTTATAAAGAAGAAGTGAGGATAAAAGCAGTATTTTTAAACAGAGAGATGAAAGCTCATATTTTTTATGTCAAGCTGCCTTTATACTTTAAAGAATCACTAAGAAACCCAAAGAGTTTTGGTTTATGTAGGTTATATCAATTGCTATTTACTATATTAGAAAATAAAATGGAAGTTTAAACAGATTTATTAATGCATTCAAAATATTAATAAACTCATTACCTATTAAAATAAATAACGTATTCTCTAAAAACTAACTACATTTTTTGAAACAAAAATAATTAGGGAGAAGCATAGCTTTATTTTACATTTTTGTAGATCTCTTTAGTGTCATGCTTTGAAGAAAATAGCTGGATTTTCATATCTGTTTCTGCATTGTTTTGGTTGAAGTATATAAAGAAAATCTGGCTTTACACAGACATGTATTTGGAAAAGTGAGGAATATTTTAATAGTCTTTTTAGATAATTATGGATTTTCTTCTTTATACTATACCAAAACTCAACAAGTAGTTATTTCTTAAAGGTTAGTTGCGACACGGTCTAAAATAATATCAATGAAATTTATATAATTGGTTATATTAAAATTAATTGATCTATCTTGCACTTAAATGAATATTTTACTCATGGTTTTTATAATATTAAATATTGGTCATATGGAAAAATGTTCGAACGAGATATGCAGATCTTATAAAATGTTGACATATGTCATCATACAGTATCTAAAAAATTACATGTTAATAGCATCACTAATTTTATCAGAACAAAAAGAATGTTTAAGTGTGGAAAGCTGTCAAGCTTAAAATGGCAGCTACGAGTTTTTTAAAAATTCCAATTTTCATTCGAAAGTTCAGATTTTATTATTCACAACAAATGCTACCAGGTCTTTTTTTGAAGTGACAGACACACTCGGTTCATTTTCAAGGCGGTATCTACCAAATATACAAATCTGAAGAACCACAGTTTGTCTGTCGGTTGTTCTTCTAAGTAAACATAGTGTCCCATTTAAAAAGCGGCTAGTTCAGCCTGCAACTCATATCATAAGTGCTTTTCCTTGAGACAATTCATACTTCGGTAGGTAGCATTAGTGACTTCCATGTACTTCCATTGCGCCACATAGAGCAGTGTTCTCAAATAAGTGTTAATTGCTTCTTCTAGGACATTCTTAAGTAAAACTGCCCCCCCCCCTTTTTTCTGTTTGAATATGACTAGATGGCAGAGAGCAGTGAGTGGATGGCACGATGACTACTACTGTCCTTTGTCACCATCGTTTCGTATTGAGCTAAGGCATCCACCATTGCCTTTGCGCCAACATCATTGCAACTGTCAAACAATGAAAAAAGAAAATCCTAATGTATGAAAATACCTTTGACCTCATAGACCTTTTGATAGAATATTGGTGACTTCTAGGGCTCTGAAGACCGCACTGTGATAACTGCTGCTTTTTTACTACAGAGAAATAAAAATTAAAAATTAGAAAGGAGAAGAAATAAAAGAAGAAAATACTAAAATACTGAGAACTCTTGAAATTTCTTTCTTCCCAGATATTTCTCTAAATACTTGAAAATTCTTTCTTTCAAATATTTAATAAATTCATTTTATTAATGCAATAGACATTCATGTGTCCTGTCTCTGAGCTATGTGGTGGGAACACGGAGAGAAATCCGAGTTCTCTGACTTGAAGTAATTTACAGGCTTAAAGGAAAAAAGTTAAACATGTACCCTGGTCCAGTTGTCTGTGGGTAGCAGGCTGATATGGAGCAAAACATGGCCACCTGTACCTGAGGGAATTCCTAGAGTAACTTCCTCAGTGGGTGCTGTGGATACAGCAGTTTTCCACTGAGCAGAACTGTAGTGATGGCAGCTTTGCTAAGATCCTTTTAACAAATGCAGACTGCAGGGGGCTGAGGAAGGATGAGGAAACCCTGTTCCTCCTTTCTGGGACATTGTTTCTCTTTTCATGCTTCTTCTTATTAGTCTCCTTTCATTCCACTCCAGCCCCCTCCTCATGTTCAACGCCCTGAACAGACTCCAGTATGCTTCTCACCACTTTTCGGCATACCTGTCTTATCCTCTGTATGATTTATTTGCTCAGGATTCTGCTTTCTGTGATGATAGCTAATGAATGGCTGAGCAATCCATGAAAGTGTTATCAACAAGAGCGAGTTAAAACGAGATTCCCTCCCCCTCTGCATAGTGGATATTCCTGCAATTGGTGGCAGACCAATGCAAAAGCTGAGGACAAGGAAATATTGAATGGGGGTGTGGTACTAGGCAGCGAGAAAGAGAGCGTCGGACAATACCACGTGAACAACCCCTTCGTCCACCTAGTTATAGAGCAGGCCCAAGTTAGGCCCCATGGAACCTAAGAAAAAGTGAGCAAAAATCTATATAGAATTATTTGTGATGTAGTAACTTCTCATGGTCCATTATAAGCCTAAGTCAATTACTGACCTGTTTCTGTAAATTAATATATATACAAAACAATCCAATGGAATTTCACTTTTAAATCCACTATTTTCTCCTCTTACTTATTATAAATGCATGTAATTAAGATAAAGAATGGTTTCATTATTCTACCATTTAATAGAACCAATCGATAAAACATTAAAACTCTAATAGAAAGATGACCCAAGTATTTAATGATAGATGATTATTTTTTATATGCATATCTTACACTTGTGCAGTAGATCCCATTAATTCTGTTGAAAATTAGTATGACAGTTATTGTTAATTTAGATCTTTAATCTACACAGTTATTTCTAAGACAAAGTAACTGTAAGCAGAATGAGTCCATTCTAGGTCATTTGAAGAGTTTGAGAGTGACTAAGGGGGATACGTATATATGTGACAAATGTTGTTACGCTATCGCAAATGGCATTTAGAAAATTTTCTTCAGGTTCCTGTGTGGTATTTAGAGAAACAAACAAAAAAGAACATATTTGAAACTATTAACCGAACCCTCAGTGCTGCCTTGCCCTTTTCGTAAGGAGATTATAGATTCACATACTCAGAGCTATAAACCTTTCATCTATTTTTTTTTTAAATTAAAAAACAAGGTAGATAAGAGCGTGGGCATATCTAATACAATAAGTGTATTATACAAGTTTATGTTTGAATTCCACATTTACCAGCCATGGGTAGGTTATTACAATCTCTCCAGCCTCTGTTTCTTCATATCTCAGATTGGAATAATACTTATCTGGTACAGTGGTTATGGGATTAGAGATAATAGTGTATGTCAAGCGCCTGGCACATGGCAAGCACTCCTAGTATTGTTATTTGTAGAAGTGCTATGGTAAGCTGTTTACACTGAAAAGACATTCACATTCTCTGAGTATGATGTTGCTTGAAAGCCTTCTTTCCTGCCTGGTGGCCGACTTTCCCTTTTCTTATTGTTCTAAGAATACTTCTCCTTTTGGCCCATTGTAAATAGTAGCAATTGTTTAGTTGTTCCATCCTAAGAGAGAAGCCTTCCTGGAGCCTAGCTGACAGAGCTCCCTGTCTGATCTGTCTAATAGCTTTGGAGCTGGAGACAAAGCACAGCATTCTCACTTCCTCCTCTAGGAAGAGAACAGTGTCCCCAGCAAAAATAGATTCTTGTTGTCTTGCAAACAGCACCCAGATACATACAAAGGAAATGAGGGCAAAAATCCACTGCGGTGGATATTGAGACAGAGTTCTTCCCAAAATAAAAATGTTGTCAAAGATTATAGGAAGCCATAAAGGGTATCACAGAACATAAATCATTGCTGCACAAATTCCAGATGATAAATTAGTAATATATTATGCGCAGAGTGATGCTATTTGGATTATTTGAACATAGGTAGATATATGTAAGGAAATATGCACGTGTAGCTACACTCACAAACAGGGATAGCTTATTCAAAAGTTATAAGAACCAACTCAGCCATGGAATTCAGAGAAAACTAGTTAAAATCTTGGCATTAAAAAAATAAACTTCAGCTTTCTCACATATATAATGAAGCTTGGAATAAAAACCATGTGATGCCTTATATATCTAAAGCTGAAAGCAAATTAGTGATAAAGAGAAGGTGGGGTAAAGGGACACCGAAGATACATTGCACGACAAGAGTAGTATTTAACTTTACAGTTAAATTATTTTTAAACTCAATTGTTTCTATTCAGACAAGATAATAATCTTTATTAGTCATGAAATTTCTTAGACTATTTTCCTCTTTTTGGCTAATTTTCCTATTGTCTGGACTTTAGACAATGTCTAAACCTGAAAAACTTATTAATTCTAACCCAAATCCAAGGTCAATTCATTGGTTATATTATTTGACAAAATTTGAAGGATGTCAGATCGTGTAACTTTTCAATCGTACAGAGCTTCTTCGTTTGCCTAAAATAAGTTGCATTTTGTCATTCATGAGGAAATCAATTTATAAGAAGGTAACATCTGGAGAAGAAAAGGGTCTAATGAACTTTGTAGTTCTATTTCAGAAATGGGGGGAGTACTTCATTTAACAGATATGCTCCTGTAATCAAAGCAGAGTGGGACTTATATTATAACAGATAGATCAATGGAAAAGATTAGTCCAGAAGTAAATTCAAGCATATCTGGGAGTAGAATTCACTGGAAAAGGATATACAATATTCATTATATAGTAGTCTCCCTTATCTGCAGTTTCACTTTCCAGTTTCAGTTACCTTTGGTCAAGCATGGCCTGAAAATATTAAATAAAAAATTCCAAAAGTAAACAATTCATAAGGTTTAAATTTCATGTTTTTCTGAGTAGCATGATGCAATCTTACAGCATCCCACTTTGGCCCACCCAAGACATGAATCATCCTGTCCCTTAGTCACTTAGTAGCTGTCTTGGTTATCAGAGCCACTGTCATGGGATAGGAGTGCTTGTGTTCAAATAACTCTTACTTAATAACATCTTATTTGCCCCTTCATCTCATTATGTAGGCATTTTATCACCTTACATCATCGCAGTAAGAGTACAATACAATAAGTTATTTTGAGAGAAAGAAACCACATTTACATAACTTTTATTATAAAATATTGTTGTAATTGTCCTATTTTCTCATTAGTTATTGTTGTTAATCTCTTATTGACTAATTTATAAATTAAACTTTATCATAGGTATGTATGTATAGGAAAAAACATAGTATAGATAGAATTTGGTACTATCCAAGGTTTTAGGCATCTACTGAGGATCTTGGAAATTATCCATCCCCCATAGATTACAGAGCAATACTATTCATTCAATTTAAAGTACATATACTAAATGGGGTTGAGATAATTGGCCCTATCTAAGGAAGAGATGGTCAATTTCTACTTTTATAAAGAATACTATAAAGATACTAGAAGAAAAATTAGGAAAACATTTGTATAGCTATAGAATGAGGAGAGTGTTCTTTAGCAAGAAACTAGGGCAAATAACCAAATACATATTTTAAATATTCTATTAATACTATAGAGTACTTTGTAACTAGTTTTAAAGGGAAAAAATGAGAAGAGTAGATGAAATAAATATGTATAACTTCTATGTAGTATAAAGCAGGTAATAAATGATCTTCTCAGAGAAAATATTTACAACACATAAAACAAAATGGCTTAATATTCTTAATACACAAAAAACTCTCGCAAATTAATTAGAAAATGACAGATGTGAACAGGTAGTTTATAGTAGAGGAAATGCAAAGGGCCAATAAACAGAAGAAAAGATGTTTGACATCCACATTAATAATCAGGGAAGTAAAAATGTAAACACTGGAACATAGTTTGAGGTGAAAGGGCAGTGTTCCTACCAGCATGACGTAACTTCAAACAAGTCTTGACATCCAGGGTTGGTAACGCTTGGGGGCAATTGTTACTCTTCAACACAAAGCATGGTTCTGTAAATTGCTTTGGTCCAAAAGCATTTCTTAAAATATAAAAATGCACACAAACTTTACCTACAACCTCAGTTGTGGGTGGTTATCTGACAGAAATAAAAATAAAATATAGAGGCAAGTGCTTCAGTACACTTAGTAAAGCAGAGAGGCAGAACCAAGTAATGGTTAAGAGCATGGCTTCTATAGATAGACTCATTGGAATTCAAATCCATAACTCACTATGACCTCAAGTAAGTTATTTCATCATTATGTGACTCAATTTTCTCATCTGTATAAATAAAGCAACAACTATATCTATCTCATGGAATTTTTATGAAGATTAACGACATATAAAGTGCTTAGAACATTGGCTGCTACATTTTCAGACCATAATAAATATTGACTATTATTATCATTATTTGTAATAAAAAAAAACAACCTAGATATCAATCAACAAGGAAAATAATTGAATGTATTGTACTTTGAAACATTAAAAATAATGAGGTATATCTGTATGCATGTATATGTCCAACATATATTAAGTGAAACAGTGCAAGTTATAGTTTGATATATTGTATAAATCCAATTTTGGAATAAAAGCAAAATAAATAATTCCTTACAGATATGTCTATTTTTGTGGTAGGATAATATTTGAGAAATAAACCTTTTTTTTTTCTTTCAGTACTTTACATTTTACCTCCTCTATCCTTACCCTCATTCAAGTCCCTCAGCGACTCTGGGCTTCTGGTTACCAGTAAAGTATGAACAGATAAAAGAATCTTTCTAGTAACCAGTTCCCCAAAAGTCAAACATGCAAATGTTTGAGAAGAGAGGGATTTTCCCACTGCCTGACTGGAAAAGACATCCGACATAAATAAAAATGCAAAATGTAAAACACATGTACAAGGATGCTTATTAAAGCTTGGAAAGGAAATACTTCCAACTTGGGGAGAGGTGAGAGAGCATTGGAAGGAAGCAGTGAGTGTTTGAGGTAGGAAGCCTGAAAGAAAGAAGCCTGATGCCAAAAGCCGCAGATAAAGCCTGGGCGACTGGAAAACCCCAGCTAGGTTCATGGGATCTAAAACCAGAAGAAACCCGGACCTCACTTTTTAAGTGAAGGCAAGGGAAGTTGGCACGAGCCCACAGAGAGAACAAGTGTAGTAGCCAGAGTAGGTGGGGCCTCGGGCCGCCTGACAGAGGTCACCGTGGCTCAGGCATTTCACAAAAACCACCACACCTGCCAGGGGCTGACAACAAGGGCCAATGCATCTGTGGGGACTACTGGCCAAAGCCCAGATAAGGTAAAAGATGTCTCAGTGTTACTATGGTTACCAAAGATCAGACCCTGTCCAGGCTCTATCTCCCACTCAATTTCTTGGTACTACAAAAACCCTCTTGAAATGTAGGCACGACTATAAGAAAAGGGAGGGTATTCCAAACTAACTGAGATCGAGCGGCCACCTTACAAATGGGATGCAAACTGGAAATTCATTTGAATTAAGAAAAATGAAGTTATATTTTCTTCATCAAAGTAACGGGCTCATACCAGTTACATGCATTCTATCTATTATATATAGATGATTAAATATACAAATTATTAAGAGTGATCACCTACGGAGGGGAGATTATGGAGCTGAAAGGGGAAGGAGAAAGAATTATTTTTACTTTAGATATTCCTGCGATTTCTAAATAGTTAAAATGTATAGATATTACTTTTATAAGTTTATTGAATGAAATGGTATCAAATGCAAAGACACGAATAGCATGTTCAAAAGCATTTTGTACTAAATGACAAAAGTCAAGACTTAATATGTCTATTTTGGGCAAAAGATTAGTATCTCTGTAACTTGATTTACTAATCTATAAAATGAGGGGATTGGGTTAGTGATTTATATAATCCCTTCCTTCTCTAAAATTTTCATACTGCAGTGTTTCCTGTTCTTGAAAATGTATAACCAGATGTGGTAGAGAAGTCACATTAGTGAAAGACTTCAGATAAGTAAAGACCCTTTTGCATTAATGTTCTAAAGATAACCATTACAGGAACTATAGTGAGAAAAGAGGACCATTCCAAGAAATGAGATTTGGTTGTCAATCTCAGCTCCGCCAATTATTTTCAGCATGCTCTTGAGCAAGATAGTTTAAACACTTGGGTTTAAATTCTAAACATCTCTAAAGTAGAAATTTCCTGACCCATCCTTACATTGAGATCAGTCAGAGATTAAAATATATATATATGCCATACACCCAAAAGAAATGTGTACATGTGTCATCAAAAGACATGTTCAAGAACATTCACAGAAGCACTATTTGTAATAACTCAAAACTAGAATCAATTCAAATGTCTATCAAAAGTATGGACTAACAGAGTGGATTAAAAAAAACATTGGTATTATTTGTGATAGGATACTATAGAGCAGAGATCAGAAAACTTTTTTCTGTAAAGTGTCAGATAGTAAATATTTTCAGCTTTGGCAGCTATACAGTCTTTATTGCAACTAAACTCTGTCGTAGTAGTAGTGTGAAAACAACTGTAGACAACACAGAAACAAATAAGCCTGACAGTGTTTCGATAAAACTTTATTTACAAATCAGGCAGTGGAGCCCCCTACTATATAGCAAATGAACAAGCTATAACATAGATGCATTTCACTAACATAATGTTGAGTAAGAAAGCCAGAGACAAAAGAACACACACACTGTGTGATTCCAATTATATAATTACAAAAACAGTACATGTCATCTATGATGTTAGAAGTCTGAATATAGTAGTTATCTTGGGGCTGGTAAGGAGGCACAAAAGGATGTCTTCTGGACTGGTTTGCTCTATTACCTGATCGAAGGTCTTTATGAAAATTAATTTAACTGTATACTTAAATAATTTGTATATATTTTTTTCTGATGTAAGCTTTACTTCAGTGAAAAGTTTATATAAAAAATAGATTTTTCAAGGTCTCACTCTATAAGAATCTGAGTTAGTTAGTCAAGGCATGGCCTGAGGATCTATCTGAATATAATCTTGAAGAGGTAAGTGACTTATCCAAGGTCACATTATTGGCAGAGTTTACACAGGGTGAGCTGTTATACTAATACGCATGAGTGAGTCAGTTCTGCAGAAAGAGAAGACATAGCATCTGACCTTGAGAACAAACTGGTAATTAGCTGAAGGGAGTCAAGGTTACTTTCCAGACGTCAATCTTAGGTGATATGTGCACTATCACCCGAATATTCTCCTTGGCTTCTGCCACCTGCGCAACGCCCTGTTCAGAGCTTTACAGAGTTCTAGAAATGTTGGAAAGTTGCCAGAGGCTTTCAGAGCTCAGCAGGGCAGGGCAGACATCTCTCAAAGTGGATGGTGGTCTCAGTGTTTTTTTCCAGCCCCTTCTCCTTTTATAGGAAGGCATTGTGGTGTGGCAGACACGACCTGAACTTGGGGTTCAAATAAATACAGCTTTTACATTCCAGTTTTGTGACTTGTTGACAAATTACTAAATTTTACTCGGCCCTAACTTTCTCACTTGTGAAACAGGCATAGAATCTACTCCCACTTTATCCTCTCCACCCCTATGAAGTGCAAAGGTTTATTTCTCTCTTTTTTAAATTTAATATTTATTGAGCCAACACTTACATGCCAAGTACTGTTAAGCCATTTGTGTGGATAATCTCATTTAATCCCTATCAGTGACGAAGCTTCATTTATGATCCTCATTTTATACATGAAAAAACTAGGAATCATAGAACTAAAGTGACCTGTCCAAGATCACACAGGTAATAAGAGGTGGAACCAATTTCCCACTGAGAAGGTCTGACTGAGAGCCTAGCCCTTACCCACGGTGACAGTGCCTGGCAGCTATCACAATGTCTGGCCTATGGATGAAACTCGATGGATGTTCATTCTGCATTTCCTCTTTCCTCAAAGTGTTATAATTAGAGCTGAGACCTGGAAGTTAGAAAATCTGGATTCCAGTGGCTTGATAAAGCACTTTTATTTCCTTACCAGTGTAATAAAGACATTGATTAGGTAAATCTAAAATGTTTCTCCTAGGCTTAACGAATTGTACTCTCTACGAATGCTTGTTCCAAATAGAAAATAACTTTAAGATGTTTTGTCCTAAAATTTTAGGAAAATTGTGCATTTAAGTTTGTTTTGATATTTTAAAAATAGATATTCAACTATTTGCCAGCTAAATTTCTCTCTATCACATACATACTCACCTCACCCCACGTAGCTGCTCCTGTGAGTTCTCTACTCCGAGCACACATCACTCACAGCTGCAGGAACCCAAGGGCACCATCAAGGTGGCACTCTCAACTTGGTTTGAAAAGCAGAGGATTTTCTTTCTTTCTTTCTTTCTTTCTTTCTTTCTTTCTTTCTTTCTTTCTTTCTTTCTTTCTTTCTTTCTTTTTTTCAGGCCTCTGTAACTATACTATTCTGTTAATCGATACGATGTGGAAATTTATAACATAGAAGCTCTCCCCAGACCTGACTTGAGTTTCTAAAATTCATCTACAAAAGAACAAAGCATTCTCATTAAAACAGTTGATGCGCTTTTGACTTTTTGCCAGTTTAGCTGGATCATCTACAAATTGAAAAGTGTTGATGGCGAAGCAGTTGGTGGCCATAGTGCTGAAAAAATATAACCCCATCTCTGTATGGAATGGTTTCTTATAAAGGCAAAGTTGAAACTTGTATATCAGATTTGGAACCATGGGACCAACAGGTACATGTAGAGGACAAGAATAATAAATTCACAACATAAACTAAGAATTGTTTTCATATTACTTATTTGCCTATATCTAAAACTCAACTAGTATTTGCAAGAGAATGAGTTTTGTTCAAGCCATTTATGGAAGTAAAATCAAAAGTTCATTTGAATAATAAGCCAATATTTCCTCTTGGTGCAAGAATTAGAAAAATTTCAGAATAAAATTTAAAATAAATTTTTATGAGAATGGGATATATATAGGAACATTACATTAAAAACAAACAACAACAACAAAACACTGTTAATTTTGAAAGGCACAACAGTTAGTAGGGTTGAAAGATTTAGCATTCCAGTAATAAGAGTTTAGAATTCCAAAACACACACAAAAAATGTCATTCGTATTGTTTTGTTTAGTTTGGTTTTATTCCAGGAAGTTAGGAGACACCAGGCTAGACAGTATAGATGACAAGTCATGATGTAAATGTTTCCTATGAGACAGGAAACACTCTCAGACCCTGCACATGAGCCCCACAAAGTTTACTCTGTTTTCAGGACATCCACTTGCTTCTTTGTGCTTAATTCTGTGCTTTGTGTTTAGATGAGACAGAGAGAAAACTGTGTGAGTACAGGACAATATGCCTATAAATTGCTCTTATAGTACCAAAGAATAAGTGAAGATGCTTACCACTGATTACTGAAGAGATATTCACTATAAACAAAAGGACTTGTTACAGTAGCTTTACAAAGGCTCTTATGATAAAAATTTTCATTTTCTAAATGCTAATGATTTTATTCACACACCCATCTATACATATATATTCATATATTATGGGTTTTTAAGTAATTTTAGATTTGCTAAAAAACAATCACTGGAAATCAGTTTTAGCAATGAATAAATAAATTTTTAATTTGTGTTTCTGAGCTTTACCCTTTTGGTTATGCAGTCTTTGGGAATTAATAACCCAGAATATTTTCTTTTTCATTTTGACACTGATTCATCCTTTGAATTTGCCCACCTGGAAGTATAATGAAAATTTCTCTTTAAAAACTGGAGTTGGCTTCAGTTCAACTATCAGATTCCATCCATTGCCACAGAGGTATGCTCCTATTCTTGTGAAAAAAGAAATAATATATAATGCATTTAAAATGTTTTAAACAATGAAAGCTGGACATTACAATTTTATAGTAACAGTGAGCACAAAATTATGGCAAAAATCTTCCTATTTCCAATAAAACTATTATGATGTTATTTCAAGCCAAACTAGAGAACTGCAATAGAATATGTTTCAGCCCATTTGCAGGTTTTTATTGCAAAAACCCTATTTTTCTTTAGTTTCATTTTTAAGGCATATACTTATTTGGCCACTGGTAGAGGGAGTGAAATGTCAGCCCTCGGCATTTGAAATGATAAGAGATGTTAGCAGAGCTGTGATCCTTCCAGTTCTCTCAGGAAGAATTCTTTCTTGCCTCTTCCAGCTTCCGGTAGCCCAAGGCCTTCCTTGGCTCGTAGCAGTATAACTTCAGTCTCCACCTTTACCTTACATAACCATCTTTTCCATGTATCTGTTTCTTCGCATCATGTTCTCTCTGTGTGTCTCTTATAGGACATTCTTTTTGGATTAGGGGCCAACCCTATTCCATTTGACCTCATCTTAACTAATTTACCTGTAAGGACTCTATTTCAAATAAAGTCATTCTGAGATGTCAAGGGTTAGGATGTCGACATATCTTCAACCCATAACAGGGCAGTTGTCCTAGATGCTGGACTTATAGCATAAATAAGACAAAGTTCATGTTTTCCAAGTGCAAGGAGATTACTAAACAAACAAAACCAAAGAATACCAGTCAGAGATAAGCGCTACATAGACAGTTATGTAACAGGCACCTGCTTATCTTGGGTGGTCAGAAAGATCACTCTAGGTTGAACTTCGAACTGAGAGCCTAAAACAAGAAGCAAGCAGCCACGCAAAGATGGAGAAAAGAGAACTCTAGGCTGAGGAAACTCAGCCCTACCTGTCCCCCTCCCCATTCCCGGGGTAAAGAGACCCTTCCACAGCTCAGTCTGTCAGCACGAGGAGTTTCCTTTCTTTCCATGAATTTATGTATTACTTCACAAATTACCTAAGTTTGGACTTCTGGTATATAAGTTTTTATAAAGTCATAGAGACAGATGGAATAGCAACTCAAGCAATGGAACTTTTCATGCTCTAAAAAAAAAGAGTATTTATCTTTAGTTTG
Organism: Rousettus aegyptiacus; assembly: GCF_014176215.1. NCBI lineage: Eukaryota > Metazoa > Chordata > Mammalia > Chiroptera > Pteropodidae > Rousettus > Rousettus aegyptiacus. The sequence continues at coordinate 162,854,704 of NW_023416284.1, forward strand.
AAGATGGTATATTGTTTTTATGGACTCTGAGGCTATTTCTGTAGTTTGAAACTACTTTTTAAATATAACTGAAATATGGCAGTGAACTATAGAAAATAGAGAAATTGTTAGCAAACAGGTAAGTACTACTCATATCGCCTTAAAAGAAATCAGATTTGATTTTCATCTATGCATTCATGAAAGACATCAGCATCATTTATAAAATAATCACCTTCAAATCTATCTTTAGATGGAAATAATGTAGAAATAGTCATTTTAGTGAAATATAGCTATATTTCACAGAAACCACATTTTTCTAAGAACTTTCTTCCCCTTTTTAAATTCTATAGTTTCTATAGTGTAGGCAGGATATAGTGATCTAAAGCTGAGTTCTAAGTTGTTTGATCTCAAAGAAAATGAAAACATTGTATGATAATGAAAAACTGCAGAGCAAATTTAAGGCTCAAAATCTTTTGCACCTTTCTTATGTCAAATCTGGGTTTGCATTTTTAATACTCTTAGAAAGATTCACAGTAAAAATAGGGCACTCTTTTCATCTCTGTTGCTGGAAGACATAAGCATATTTTACTCACTTAATTATTAACTTTTCCATATGCCTGTCAATTTTTAGAAAAAGACCAAGAACTTGTAAAATAACATGTCAGAATCTGTGATTCAGAGAGAGAACAAATGCACCCAGGTCCCAGAATAACCTCAGAAGTGACCCAATTAAGTCTTGAATAAGGAGCTTTCTAAGAATATGATTCCTTCATAGCAACTTTCTATGAATTTAAAAAAAATATATAGATAACGAGGACTAAGGCTCCTCTTAAGATATTCAAAATTTAAAAGAGCTCACCTTTCCTCCATTTTGAGGAGAGAATATCATGTTAAAAATCTTTTAGAAATTAATCACATAAGCAAAACTCTTCCTACAAAATAAACATTTTGAGACATTTATAGGGGAATGTCTTTTTTTCTACTGAATTATATTTCAAATAATTGCATTAGAAAAAAAGCATTAGGAGATTAAACAAAGTCGATTCTACTCTACCCCTTTGGGTCATTCTAGACTAGCCAAACAAACTAGACCAGCATTTATTTATTTATGGGGTGGTGAAAGCCCATCCTCACTCTCTTCCCACCCTCTACCCTCCCCACACTATGGTTCCTGAAGGAGTTAAACTCAGGCCTGGACATTTGGTGTCCTAAGCCAAGGGGACAGACACCATGAAGACTGCAGCTACTAACTGCCACCTATCAGGGCAGCCAGAAGGAGGTCAGTGTTTATTTAGTCGGGTTTTCTATTACAGTTTTCAGAGGTCTGAATGAAATGCTGGTTCCCTGGAAGAGTTTACAAATGAGCTATGACACTTGAGTAATACTAGCTCACCAGATAATTAGCAGAGGCTAGTAGAGTTCATGCTCACATATAAATAAGCTGCCAGAGTGCACTGTCTGCGGCTGCTGAGAATTAAGGTCCAGTCGATGGCCTAGTCCAGTGAAAGTAAATGCGTATGAATGTGATTTCAGAGGTAGGAGGGTGGGAGGAGGCTTTGACCTTTTTCGAAACCAACTATAGGAAAGCTATTGCTTTTCTCTTCTACCTTTTATATCACAATCATTCCTTTGGTTCTAGAAGTGAGTTACAAGTCTGTTGCATTTTGCTTGATATCGGTGGTCTTCTTGTGGTTCACAAGTTTGGCACATGAATAAGTAGTAAGTGAAGACTGAGTATGTGTAGGATAACAAAAACAAAACGAAACAAACAAAACTAAAACTTGCCCTTGAGGTAGTTTGCAGCTTCAAGGAGCAAAACAAATGTCAGCATAGGAAAGGAAACAGCAACTTGCTCAGTGTCAAATAAATGCAGTCTTCTGTGTTGGGGGGACAACTTGTTGATACAGGTGAAGGAATACTTTCTCCACATGAGAACTGCACCCTCCTGGCAAGACGTTTGAATGAACCAGGCTGCAGCGGGGTGTTTTCCTCCTCAAACCTTTCATTATGCTACTCTGACTTGCTACCAGGACTGCTTGGGCATGCTGACTCTATTGAGTTTTATGCATCACTAGGGACTGAGAATATTTTTAAAAAGAGAGGAGAAACTTCACAGGTATAGGTTATGTCACAAATAGAGAGAGAGAGAAAACATTAACTTTATGAGTCAGCTATACCTGAGGTTTCCAAATGATCTGGAGATTCATTTTGTGTGGTGAAGCACACATCTTTCTTTGTTCACTCGTCCAGAATTTCCTCTCGATTCTCCCTCCCACTTGGGAATTTTTTCTGCTGGATTTTCAAGCTATAATATTAAAGCAAGCTGCTTAGGCAGATTGATCAGATCATGATGGTTTCCTAGACAAAGTAGAGTAGGCAAATGGGATATTTTTAGTATAAGCAACATTTCAGTAAAGAAGACTAGTTAGGATAATAGGCCCTGACTTCTTAAAAATGGAACTCTACTTGGTTCAAATCCATCAAATAGTTGTTTATTTCTTTACTGCATCGGATTACAGGAAATCTCATAGCTATAGTTCAGAGAAAGCTAAAGACAGTAAGAAGTCTTGTTCCTATCAGACTCCAAGTGAATCAGTTGCAGAGGTTGGGGTTGGGGTCGGGGAGGAAGGCTCTGCTTTTCCTAGACCTGCTGAAATCCAAGATCTTTCCAACTTGTGGAGCAATCAGCAAACTACAGCCCACAGGTCAAATCCAGCCCAGTTCTAGGTGCTAACAAATGTCATCACATTTTTAAAAGGCTACAGAAGCAGCAGCAGAGTAGTCCCAGCGACAACGGCGATGTTATATACCTGAAAAGCCCTAAAATATTGATCATCTGACACTTTACAGAAAAAGTTTGCCGACTCCTGCTATGAGTTTGCAATTCCCTAGAGTTTTAAAGTGCTTCACTCTGTCCCTTATAAACAACCACTGATGCCAATCACATGGCTACACTACCTGTAAGGAAGGATAAGAACTACAGTCTGACTCTGCCGAGGAGGAAAAAGAATCTGGTTGGTGAAGATACAGATGTTATCGAGGAACACGAGGTAACTGCTAGAGGCATGAGATGACAGTTAAAGAGTTCAGGAAAAGGCGAGAGCGCTTCAGACTGAGTTATGAGGTTATCACAGTGGTTTCCCAGAAGAGGTCAAATTATAATGGTCGGTCATCAAGAGGGTCAGAAATGTAGGTAACTGGAATGAGATAATCAAAGCACAAAGCTGGAAAATGTAAGGCTGGCCCAGAGAATCATATTTAACTCAGGAAGAGGCCCCATGGGGAAGTTCTGGGAAATATGCTTAGAAAGATTGGTTTTAGCTTGTAGAGGCCTTGAGTGTCAGGCCCTGGCAGGCAATATGTGATGCCACCTTTTAAAAGTCATTCAATCAGAGATTTCTTTTCTGTGTTTTTTGTTTGTTTGTTTTTTGTTTTTTGGGTTTTATTATTATTATTATTATTATTATTATTATTATTATTTTTGTATTTGCTTACTTTTTGCTCTATGGGCCTGAAAACTGTATCTTTAGTTTCTTCATAGGTATGTATCTCTGGGTGAAGACTACTTCAGAAAATAAGATTTCAAGAAATGAAATGAAATGATAAAAATCGACCCACCTCTTTTGAAAAAATCAAATTCGGAATCGCACATTTACAAGAGTATATGGTAACATTCATACTCGGTATAAAGCATAATAATAAGGTGAACATTTAGGCACTCGGCACCTGGGGAGTAATACTAGAGCATGGCCAGTGTTTGTGACATGCCTCCCAAGCACCACAGCCTCCTCTATCACATGTCACTCTCTTTTATTGCCTCGTTCCAAGAAATAAAAATACAGATTTTTTCATTCTTTCTATTCTTTTTTATAGTTTTACCATCCACACATGGATTCCTCTAAATATATTATTTATTTTTACCTAGTTTTGACTTTTGTGTAGATGGAGTCATATATATACATTCTTCTGTGACTCGTTTCTGCTCAATGTTACATTTTTGAGATTCATGCAAGTGGCTGCTACTTGTAGCTAGTAGTTAATTCATTTATACAGTATTCTACTGTCTCATCCGTTCTACATGTGAGGGCCATTTCTCTTTATTTTTTAAAATAGAGAAAATTATCACTTCCAAAGAAGACATCAAAACGAAACAACAGGAGATAAGATGCTAGCCAAGGATGCATTACTCTTTGTAGAATATTTGAAAAGTCCAGCTCATCTCTCCTTGGAACTCCTTGTTCTTGTAGGAGTGGAGAGTTTTGCTTATCGTGTTCAACGTGATTTGCTGTCACATTTATCTCTGTTCCTTTTGGTGGTTTGTTTTTTTCTTTTTTTTTTTTCTCTTTTAGGCGAGGCAACCCTTGGTTCACCTCACAGATTGCAAAAACTTTGTCAGTTTACGATCCCTTTTTTTTTTTTTTAATTTTTTATGCCAAAGCACCTGGTCTTCCTAGGTGGTCTCCCATCCAAGTACTAACCAGGCCCGACCTTGCTTTGTTGTCGAGATCAGGCGGGATCGGGCTTGTTCAGCATAGCATGGCCATAGACGGTTTGCTTTTTCAAATTACCAGTTCTTACCTGTGACTGAAGGGCTCTCACTGCATTAGAGAGACTGACCCTCTCCATGTCCTTTCCCTGCCAGTTAAGAACATTCAAGGTGTTTTTGTACTGACAGGTCTCAGGTTCCATTTCAGGACATTTTTTTTTTGCAAGGGCCTTCCTGGGAGAATTTTCTTTCATAGATCAGGCTGCTGACAACACCATCCAGATCCTCTAGACATAATGTAAATCTGACAGTAATAATTCTATATTATAAATCATTATTTTTAGGCTTTTGTTCTTGAGTCTATTTAAGGCTCAATTTCATAAATGAAATAAGCCACTGTCCCCTTTATGTCATGAGCCTGGCTGGGAAGACGTTTCTGAGCTCTGGCTGACACACCTATTTATCCATCCACCCAAGAAAGTTTGAAGACCATGGGAATGTCCAGCACAGTTCCATAAGAGAAACTCAGTTTTTCAAGTCTCACTATCTAGTGGAGTTTTAAAGAGTATAAACAATCATCTGATCTCTTCCTGCAGAAAGAGAAAAGTAAATAAATTTTTCTGAGTAGTGGAACATTATACTTCTCAAACATTTCCTTAAGTTTCATTTCCTTTTTGTTGTTTATTTCATAGTCAGGTTTTAATTCTAAATAATTAGCATATGTTTGCCTCATGACAATAACCTGAGTTGCAGAAACTCATTTTTAAGCTTCTCTGCTTAAAATAATCAGTTCCATAAATTATACATCTGTTCCTTGATATGCATTTTTCAGTAGGTATCTAAAGCCATCCCACATGAATACTCATTTTCATATTAAAGGTAGAAGAAGCCTGAAAGTCTTTCTTTCTTTCTTTTTTATCTTTTTTTTTTTTTTTTTTTTTTTTGCCAAGAAGCAAATACTCTTCTTTTGCAAATCTTATTTATTCCTAATGGGAAGTTTTATCGCTAGGTTCAAAAACATCATCTTAGATTTGTATAATCAGTTCAGCAAACTACTTCTTAAAGTGATAAATAAATATCGAATTAAACTTGCAATTAAGGTTTACTAAAAATATAGGTTGCCATAATTTTGTTGGTGGTAAAAGTATAAAAGTCGAAATGATTAATGATGACTGCAAATTATGCAGCTGTGTTCAGAGTGTATACATCTACAGACCATGAGTTTAGCTAAGTAAGGGCTTCCTCCTAGAAAAAACCTTTTTAGACAGGTTCTAAATGCAACTCATTTCTAGTCAGTACTTACTTACACATCCCCATCCCCTGTTATCACTTAGCTTGACAAAAAATAAATAAACAAACAACTAAATAAATAAGTAAAAAACACCAGAATGCTAGAATGACTATCTCATCTTTTTTTTCCTTTGTTGTTTTCTTGACTGTTAGATTTGAATTTTTTTTTAAATGTCATCAATGTAAGAAATTACCAGGTATTAATAATGGTGAAGAAGAGATTATTTTATTAAAATTCTGAGTTATATCTTTTCTAAATTTTGAATAAACTATCTTGGCATTTAATATTAAAAATGGTTTATTGATGAGGCTAATGGAAGCCACTATAAAATAAAAACACTAAATATTTAATTTAAAGAAGTAAGATCTAGGTTTGATCATTTCATCTGTAACTTAAAATGAGAAAATCTAATAATTAGGTAGCTCTTGACTTTTTTTAACCATGTACATTTTTTGATTGGCACAAAGTTCATATATTTTCTTTTCTATTCTTCACTCCTACAAAAAAAATTATTATTCTAAGAAAAACAATTTTGAAAATAAAACAGCAGATATGCATAGAGGTTATAAGAAATTGTAATTATATAAACTTAGTTCTCATATATCTCAGTCATGTGTTACTTTCAGTACCCAAAGAGCAAACACAAAAAAGAGAAAAAGAATGAGTGAGAGATGGTGAGAGAGAGAGAGAAATTGAAACAGAGGGAGAAATAGAGAGAGAGAAAAGAGGAAGAGAGAGACGACGGAATAGGGGAAGAGATAAAATAAGAGAGTAGAGGTAGCAGAGGATGTTATTACTTTTATAAATGTTAAATAGTGGATGCAAGATAGGAAACAAAATGAGACTAGCAGTAGGGAAAAAAGAATACGAAACTATAGAAAAAATTGTCACCTAGTAAGCACAGCTACTGAGCCCAGCAAACTGTGACTATAATTTTGCAGGAATTTAACCTGAATGTTGAATTAAGAAGGTGTACGCACCTTTCCTTCAAAAAGATTATTTGATGTGATAAAATAGTTTGGGGAGGGGGGAAACAAAAACCTCTAGATAGATGCCTCTGTTGGAATCTAGTTCCACCACTGAAGTACAGAGTGGCCTAGCCATTTTACAGAACTTATTCTTTTTCCTCCTATGAGAAATGGTGGTAGAGTATCCACCAACCCTATCTACCTCACAGGGTTATCTGAGGACCCACTGAGATCATTTTCATATAAAATTTCTGTAAAAGCTGTAAAGTGTCAAAGTAACATGTAACATGACCACAAGTAAACTGCATGCTGCTCCTGGGCCTGGTAGTTGAAAAGCAAATATTTATATTATTTTTAAGAAAAAGGCCAGCAGCTTATCCAATAGCCAGATTTTTAAGACCATCTTTGACATTATTTGAGTGCTTAGTAATTATGTGACAGAATTAAGGAATTTATTTTAGTATCTTGATCATAAAAATCAACACTTTTTTTCTTTTTTCCACAAAGTGGGTTCAAAGAGGCAGTGGGGGAAGGAAGCAAGGTATTCACGACTGAGCAGTGTTCTCAGGGGACCACAGCCATTTGACTCCCATTAGAGTGTCCTGGAAGATGACAGCAAGGAAAACATTCACAAGGGGCTTCCCTCTGCCTCTCTCTGCCATCTGAATGGAACCGAGCAAACTGCAGAGCTGGAGACTCTGCACTGGCCAGAGAGACGTACCTGACAGCTCCTCCTGAGACAACACAGCCAAGGTTAGTTGTGGCAGAGGACGTGGTTAGGTCAAGGGCAGACCTGAGATCAGTGGGGTTGACACATACCCTCTCGCTTTTGACAGCAGCTCACACTTCTGGGGCTCCAGAAAGGAAATAGACATTAGAAAACAGATATGACTAAAAGTTTTTCACTTCAACAACTCAGCATGTGGTACTGAATTTTAGAGAATTTTTTAAAAAAATGGTTGCTTGTCTTCTCAAGGCTTATCAAGTGTTTTATCACATTTTTATAAAATAAAGCCTTGGCTCAAAAGCTTTGTTTGCAGAGGGCGTGTCTATCTATGGGTGGAAAATTTCCATGATTCTTTCCATTCTGTTTTATGTTCCTCCTTCCTTTGTTCAGTTGTTCGGGGCCTCTGTCCATTGTAATCCTGACAGACTCTAATCATAAAGATCAACTTTATTTGAGATTTTAAAGATCCAAGTGATGCAGGACAGGGCAAATTTCCCCAAAAGACAGGGAGACCAAGCCTTGTACCGAGAAGAAGAGGGTCCTTTGGCAGAGAGTAAAGAAAGAATTCAACACACGCACCAAAGTTAGAGTCAAAAGGAAAGTTTATTAGAAAAGGAGTGACATCACATAGAGTGTGGTCTCCTCTCAGAGGCAGAGAGTGAGAAGCAAGAGAAGCTTGGAAAGATAGTGAGTAGAGTGTTCAGGGAATTCAGTTTATATGTCACTTTTAGTTCCTGTGAGTTATTGTTTAAAAGACTTTGTTAACCCCTTTCCTTTGATATAGACATGCAGTGAGGAAGGGGAAGGATTTGTAGCGTGAAAAGGTAAGAATATGTAGCGTGAAAGGCCTGCAGGAAGTTCCCAGCCTTTAATCCATAGGTTGCCCAAGGTTTTAGCTATAAGGAATGACTGCTGGTCCATTTCCCTTCACAGGTGTGGAGAATGGGTTGTTAGTAATCCAGCAGAAATCTTCCGTTGTTCTGCAGGTGTCCTCCTGGCCTAGCTGCAGGGCTGATCAGCATATTGCGGACTGAGTGTGGCTTGATTAACATTTTAATTCTCTTGCCTCCTCCCTATCATTAAAAGGACTAAAATGGTGGGGGGAAAAAAATCAGAATTATTTTGGGATAAGACCAAATATTCATCAAATATCTATATAAAGATCAAGTGTGACTCTTTTCTTACTTAGTCATCCAATTCTATTTGTTAAATAATTATTCAGCCAATGCTATGTTAAAGACATCATATATATTTTTAATCCTTCAATTCAGCGAATTAATGGAGATGACCAATTTTGTCACTAAAATGGTAACAGTATTTTTGTGCTTGAGTCTCTCTCCCACTTATGAATTTCCCCAACTCCTATGTCTGAGGCAGGTGTTGACAGTTGTCATTCTGTGATGGGAATTTTTAGAAACACCAGCTCTGTTGCGTGGACAAATGTCTTCATCAGGAAGTCATGGACTGATCTGAGATAAGGAAGGGTCTATTTGAAAACGATCTTCTCTTTGGTCTCATTTGTACTTTTTCTTCCTTTAGTGGCTCCCTGTTGTGAATTCTGTTTTTTAAGTCCACTGAAAAGCTTATCATGCTGGCACACTCTCACACATACACACCCCATCATTACACAGAGCATTCATCTTACCACTTTCTAAGGGAAACTCAGAGATTCATACGAGACAAAAGTTGATGTCAGCGCTTTCTCTGACAACAGACTTCATTAACAAAGGAAAAACAGTGCTGTGTGCATCGGTACTGCAACAGCCATTCTGAAACCACAGTGGTCCTTGCTTCACCAGCACCAGGATGAGCAGCTGAGCAGCACTCCAGGTAGCCCGGAAAGCAAATGCAGAGGTTTGCTTTTCATGACAATACAAAATCATATCAACTCTCTGGCTTTCGCCTGCAGCAAACTTTTTAACTTAAAAGCAAATTCTAATTCTTTGAAGACCAAACATTAAAAATAAACTCTAACCTATACAAATTTTTAGTCTCTCTAGATACACTCAAACTGTGAATATATTTTCATACTGTTAAGCATTTATTTATTAAAAAATAATATAAGTTTCTGGAAACTACTCTTTTGATAATCTCCCCAGGGCCAGAACACACACACAATATTCTATGGACCCAAGACCTTGTAGGTAAGAGAAATCATTTCGTCAGATGGATTCAGGAGAGAGGATTGTGCCAGGATAGGAATCTACTACTTTTTTTTAAAAAAAAATGAATTTTCTACTCAATGATAATTTACCATAAATTGTATTTGTGGTGGCTTTATAATATTTTGGCTTGGCTAGGTTAAGCTACATTTCCCAGACTTCCTGTTTCTGTGTTTCTGATTAAGGTAAACTATAAGATTCTTGAGAGAGATGAGAAAAGTAGAAGTGAAGCAGCAGCTATATTTGAGCTCACACATACTATTGTATCTCTGCTTCAATGGTGTGAGGGAGTGTCCAGGCTTGTCACTGTTCCATCTTCCCCTGTGTCCTCCTCCAACTTCTCTGATTCCTGCACCTACTCAGCAGGAAGTAGCAACCGATCGAGGTAGTGATAAGGCATTTGCATGCCAGAGGGTTGGAAATAAATCTCATAAAAAATCGAGGACCCCAAACTTCAGTGAAACGTCTAAGGCATGTTGAGGTACTCTTTCTGACACATTTACTAAGTGACACCAAAAAGCCAGCAATTATAAGTGGGACCCAGAATGAGGGAAAGCCCAGACTGCTGTGCAAGCAGCTCTGCCATGTGGACTATATAACCAGAAGACTCAATAGTGCTTAAAATTTTAGTGATAAAGATGCTGTTTTGAGCCTTTTTCAGGTTCCTGTAGGTGAATCACAGTGTGGTTCCTTAGTATTTTAGAATAAAGCCCTGCAATTTTCTGTGGATAACTCTCTCTTTTTTCTTTTCTTTTCTTTTTTTTTTCTGCTGGGTCTGAGTAGAAATTGAATGCTTGGCCATGAGTCACCAAGTTACCATATGACATGAGCTGCCTATTTCTAGGTATTAGGTCTCATCTGACCCACAGAGCTGTAAAGTTGAGTATGCACAGAAGTACTTCATTCTCAAATGGTAGTAATATATACAAAATTGGGCTTGAGCAGAACCTGAAGGCACAAGAACGTTATGTGAGCAAGTGGACCATATGTCCATGGTTCCTACTACTGACACACTGTATTCTCTCAACTGGCACCTATAGCCTCTTGAGAAACTCCATGTAACCATGTGATGAAGGAAGAAAACACTCAGTCTTAGTCTTAACATGGGAGATGCCACTCAAAAGTGGACAATTAAAAATAAAATGGGCAGCGGAAGCAAAGCAGCCCCACTCTGGGACAGCCCCAAAGGACAGTGGTGAAGGGAAATTCTCTCAGCATACAGAACTTTGAGCAGTGCACCTGATTGTCTATTTTGCTTGAAAGGACAGATGCCCAGAAGTACAAGTTGACACTAATTGATGAGCCATGGTTACTATTTGGGTAGAAGGTCAGAAATTTGGAAAGAACCTGATTGAAAAATTGATGAGAGAGATTTGGCAGAAAGGTAGGTTGACAGATTTTCTAAATGGGTGTGGTATGTGAAGATATTTGTGTTCTATGTGAGTGATTACCAAGGATGAACTCAATGAAGGAATATTTTAATAATCAGATGAATTGGATGAGCCATTCTATGGACATCAGCCAGCCCCTTCTCTAGCAATTTCTTGTCATTGCCCAATTGGCTTAAGAATAGTGACCATGTTAGCAAAGATAGAAGTTACACATAACTCAGCAACATAGACTTTTATTTACCAAGGCAAATCTGGCTATAGGCACAGCGGAGTGCAAAATCTGCTCACAGCAGAGATCAACACTGAGCCCCTGACATGGCACCATGTCAGCTACTGGCTAGCCACCTATTGACAAGTTGATTACATTAGATCAAATCACTTCCCTCATGGACAGTGCTTTGGTCTTATCACCTTGGCATTCCATATACAAATTTGCCTTCTCTGTGCAAAACTACCACCAAAACCATGTACAAAATGACTTATTCACTATCGTGGTATTTCACACAATATCACGTCTGTTCAAGAAACTTATTTCATAGCAAATAAGTGTAGTAATTGGCTCATGTAGTTCACTAGTCTTACCATATTTTCCATCACTGTGAAGCAGCTGCCATGATGGAATGGTGGAATGGTCTTTAGAAGACTCAGTTATGGTCAGTCATTCAAGCTGCAAAGTATGCTCTAAATCAGTATAAAATTTATATATGTCTTTCTCCAATATCAGAGGTGTGGGAACGAGGGGCGGTTATGGGAAAGGCTCCTTTCAATATTATCTGTAGTGATCCATTGAGCTTTTGCTTCACATCCTTAGGACATTAAACTTTGCTTGTCTAGAAGTCTTAGTTCCAAAGAGAGGCATAGTTCCACCAGGGGACTCCCAAAAATGATCCTAATGAACTAGTGTGTTCTAGACACTTTGACTCATGTCACTGAATCAACAGGCAAAGAAGGGAGTGATTAAAACTAAGCTGCTTCTACACAGAGATAAAAGAGGAGTATATCTGCAATGTTTAAGATCCTCTAGGTTACCTCTCAGGATCCCCATATTCGATGAATAAGCTACATCAACTCAATTAGCAGGATTGCTAATAACCCAGACCTGTCGGGAATAAAGATTTGATTTGGTTTATCCCATCAGGCAAAGATCCACAACTAGCTAAAGTTTTTGCAAAAGATAAAGGCAACATGAATGGGTAGTGGAAGGAAGTGGTTATAAATACCAACTATGACCACATAACCAGTTGCAGATACAAGTACTATAATAGTTATAAGTATTTCTTCCTTATGATATGACTATATATAGTTATATATGTGAATATGTGCATATAAATATATATTTACATGTATATTTTAAGCACTTATGTATGTATTTGTCCTTTTTATTATCCCCTTATCATCTAATACAAAATATGTTAATAATAATAGTTAACTTCGTACTCAGTGTATAAGTTGTAGGATAGCAGAGGGGAAGTGTGAGTTAGTCAAAATTACACCAAGAATGAACATCATCCAAAACCTAGACAAGAACTTTGGATCCTCTTTTAGGAAAAGGTTAATGCGTTTTGGGTTTTACTTGAGATAGATGCTTTATGTTAGGTGGAGACGCGACTCTGCTATTACCTTTATTTGATGATTAGGTATGATTTATAGAGATGAGTGCCAAAGTGTCAAGGAGTGACTTTGTAATGAGTGAACTTGAGTAGGCTGAACTATATTTCCCAGAATTCCCTTTCCTGTATGTTTCTGGTTAGGATGGGCCAGAGGAAACAATCTGCAAAATTTGCAGGGGGAAGTGAAGCAGCATCATTTTATTGCTTAGACATATTGTCTTGTGTCCTGCGTAAGGCAGCACTTGGGTCTATAATTGTTCCACCTCCCCCTTGATCCTCCTCTAACCACTCCATCTCTGATGCCAGGTATGTGTGTTTAGCTCTGTAATGAAGGACTCTTCTTCTTCAGAGGTATTAAGAACTAAGACAAGTTTCAGTCTGTTTTTGTGAGCTATAGCTTATGCCTGTAGGTTCCAGCTTGCCTTGAGTCTTCTCCATTTTAAACTCATCTTCTGTTCCTGATGGCCTGTCTTTGGACTTCAAGCTCCAGTATCAGATGTGAGGATAACCTTACTGACATGACTTAAACATATCCCACAGTTATATAAGTTCAAATTCCTATAACTGTATGACATATAGATATATACATCCTAGTGTCTTCTGTCATTGAACACTGACTAATACAGTATTTTGGTTAAATTTTAAACATTTACATTCTTTTCAAAATATTGGTTTTATTGGGGGTATAATGGACATACAGTAAACTGCACAGACTTAAACTGTATAATTTGATAAGTTTTGGCATATGCATACACCCATGAAACCATCACTATAACCAGATGAATGGAAATATTCATCACCCTCAAAAGTTTACTTCTTCCTGTTTTAAAACCACCTCCCCCTGCCTCTCCTTCTCACCTTGGAGGAAAACACTAACATGCTTTCTCTTGCCCTAGAATAGTTTGCATTTTCTAGTATTTTGTGTAAATGGAATCATAAACTATGTGCTCTGTTTTGTCTGGCTTATTTCACTCAGCATAATTGTTTTGAGATTCATCCGTGCTGTAACGTGTCCATTCTAAAATAGTTTAATCTAAAAGGTTAACTTCTTAATGAACGGTATTTAGATATATGGTGACTGGGCATAATTCAGAGAAGCAGAAATCCAGGCCATCAGAAGTGATATGTTGAGAGCCTTTCATATTAGCAGAAAGACCAGAGGTAGCATCATTACGTCAGCCTCACTATGAGTGGAGAAGTTTCTTTGGAAAGAGCTTTGAAAATCTAGACTCTGGGTAAGACAGAAATATTGGCAAGGGCAGTAGGGCTGGACTGTGCCATCTCTTAAGGTTATCCGAGGAACTAGGGAGGGAACACCACCCGCTGAATGGGACACCACCCACTGAATTTTGAGTGCAGCATCTTCTGAGAGAAACATGGAATCATCCTAAATAAAGATGAGTCATTCTCATTCTTATCTTTCTCCAGCACCATCCACATATCAATTCAGCCGCCCCAGAGAGGTTTCTTTCTTCTAGTTTCCTCTAGCCCAGTTTTCTGTCACATTGCTCAGATAAGTCAGGAGTGACAGATTGTTCCACAGGGTCCCTTAAAGCCTCCAAATATGAGTCATAGAAAGCAACATAATGTAGTGGGTACTTGACTGAAAAGCAATAGATCTGGGTTTTAACTCAGATCTGACACTTGCTTATTAACTATGGGGCTATGAATAAATCAGATTCTCTCTTTGAGTCTCATTTCCTCAACTATAAACTGAAAAATTGAGACTTTGTGATTTTGAAAATTTCTTCTTTCTATGTACCTAAGAGAAAGGTAAAGTATTAACAGGTGTGGTTATAGCAAGAGCCATGCAGACAACCTGAATCAAATATCTATTTGTAACTGCGAGCACTGCAGCACAGCCAGCCAGTCATTTGCCCATCCATCCATCCATCCATCCATCCATCCATCCAACAAATATTTAGTAAACACTAGTATATGTACATTGTATAAGACATAATTGGCTATGGAGACAGGAAGATCAATATGACCCAACCCCTTTCCTCAAAATGTTCACAGTTCACTGAGGGAAAACAAATTTATACACCCCTAATTACAACATTTGATAATTTCAAAAATAAATATATTAAGAACAGGAATAGTGTTTTTTGTAACATCTTGATATTTAAGAGGAGAATTGTTTTTGTTGTTGAAATAACTAATATGGGTACATTTAGGGCAAAGGGGATTTCAGAAAGTACTACATAGAAATTTAGAAGGAAGGGATTAAAAACGTTAATATCAAGCATTGTCCTTTTAGGAAACTCATAGTCACCTTTTACTTTTTGACATGTCTTAATGACAGTTATATATTTCCTATATGTGCTAATTACTGCAGCAAGCCTTTACAAAAGAGAAGAGGAGAGAGAAGAAAATCCTAATTCTACTGTGTATATAGGTAAACAGGTAATCGTCAATTTTCTCTATTAGAAAAGGCCCAAAACGGGAAGCCATGAATTTTCTAAGCAAAGAAGACTGCTGAGAAATGGCCATATTTAATTAATCCAACGTTATTAACTTACAATGTTGAATATAAATGTGCTGATATTAAATCTGAAGTTCAATCTCATATAACAAGTATATGTTCTCATGTTTATGTCATAATTGTTAAGTTTTTATTTATTAGCATATAAATTCTCCAGAGATGGTTTTAAATCAATAAATTTCTGTTTTTGAAACAATTTTCCCTCATTCTTTTCGATCTTATCAGAATTAGACAGTTTTAGGTGAATTGATTAAGAGAGAAGAAACAGCTTCAACCAAAAGATAAACCTTGACCACCACTTTTATTTTTTGTTCTTAACTTGTAAAGTTGAAGATACTAGTAAGTAAACAGCATATGCATATTTTAATACTTTAAATGGTGAAGTTTGCTCCTCTGACTTCCCTGAAGCCAGCAAGCTGGGTCACGTGGCTGGCTGACCTCCCAGCACCGCCTACCTCCACTCCATGAGATGCCATCAGATCCCACCCAAAGGAGCCAGTCATCCCCATGAAACAATGAGCAATTCTTACAAGACACAACTGGAGCTCTGTTACTGTGGCACAGGAAGGCTTGATAAGATCTCCCAGCCACAGCATTCTTTTGTGTCAGCAGACGCAAGTGGGATGTTCCTTCTGCAGCTCTTACAGAGCAAGAGGAAGCAGGCTCTGAAACACAATGTTCATTGAAATCGGCTTTCATCTGAGGAATCCTGTGGTGGCTCCTGCTTCACGATGTGCATTCTGTCTGCAGCTGAGCTCTCCTGATGCATTTCCGTTGTTTGTTCTGAGGGGAAGGCAGCACCTTTCTGAGACTCACTTATTAACTAGGTAAAGGGCATCCCATTGTACTGGCCAAAGCATTCTTGTGTCGAGATGTCTCCAGTGTGTCTGGAGCCTAGAAGGAACATTAAAAATAAAAAACAATCAAAGCCTCCACCACCCTGGCTCACTGATATAGCACTAACTATATTAGAGGAGGTACTCATAGCAGCCCTGATGACCCCTGGGCAGCATATGCGTGTTTGGTGACCTCGGGAGCTGTAAGTATTTGTTGCTTTAGTTATTATAGTGGGCACAATGCCACAGGTCCCAAATGGTGGTACTTAAATAGATCTGAGTGCTGCGGGCAAAATAGAACCTGTCGAGAAGCAAGTTGGGCTCCATTATACATTGTGGAGGTAATTCTGGCTCTTAAAGGACAAAAATGGAGAGCAAGTAATCTACAGTGTCAGATCATAGGTGAGAAGTTTTTCTATCCCATCGTCCTTTTTTTATAATTTAGCAATCCATCTTCTTTACAGGAAAAAACATTCTGGATCCACTAAAGGGTCTCTCTGATTAAGGAGAGGTCCAAATCAGTGTACAGAGAAACAACTTGACTATGTTTAGTCCTATCTTTTCTTCTTGCTAGACACTTCCTTCCATTTATCACTGGGCTAACCAGATTATAATACAAGGGGACTTAACTAATTAATTCTTAGTAAGGAAAGAAGAGTGAAAACAAAACTTTTTTACTTCCATGGCACTTTTAACTCTAGATATATATTTTAACTGTTTTTTTTTTCTTTTCCTCTAACATAAAATAAGCTGACAAAGTAAGCCAGGCATCGTCTACTTCAGCAGTAAAGGGTGTCAGTAGAGAGACAGAATAAGGTTAGAAACCCTGGAACCTCATAAAGATCTGACAGCAGTACATTAAGGAAAACTCACATATCTAGTTCCTGGTCCAGGCCCTGTTCATTACGTCAGGTCCCCTAGATATATGGACAAGTGACCAGTCTTCAATCTGCCCATCAAAGCTGGCTTTCATCACTACCAAAGGACTCAAATCTTACATATGACTATGTGTTTATATGAAGGTAGATGTGACATATACAAGGAGATATTGATACTGGAAAACTTGGAAAAACTGGAAGTTGTTTCTTAGAATCCAGTGTACTTGTTCTAGTCTAAAAAGAACACACGTCAATTTTACAACTGATGCAGGACATTGATGAAAATGATAACCAGGAAAAAATCAAAGAAGTACCAAGAAATCAAAATCCTAGCTAAACCCCATGAAGAGGACCAGAAACTGCTCTCTGAAAGGCTTATCTCAAGCTGAGCTTGAGATAACACCATTCTTGAATACCTGAAAATTTTGCGAAGTCTTTTTTGGGATATTTTTGGATTTGTCCAAAGCTAGGCATAGCAAAAGTTTCTGATGGCCATTCTCTTGACTTGAGTAGCTCATCTTTGAATGCAAAAGGCTTCTAGAAAAGAGAATTTATATTAGCAATTGGTTTTAGGTAGAAAGAAAATATGTGAAATTATTTCTTCCTCAATCATCCCCTTCCACCATGCCCTAGTTAAAAAAAAAAAAATGAAATCGAATGATAGGATGAGATAAATAACTTGTGGACTAAACTTTATAAAAAAGATTCCTGCATTGAATAGCAGTGGGACATTCTGGGGTTCTTTTCAATTCTAAGATTCTATGACTTTAAATATCCTAGAAGAATAATGCTCGTGTATATCATTTATATACTTATGTTGGTGTTCTCTGGGTTAGGGCCACATAAATAACGTCTAGAAGAGATATCACATATTAGAATAAAGCACATCTAATTCAGCTCATTTTAATTTAGGCCAAAACAAACAAACAAACAAACAAATTAAAGTGCTGAATATCTGCTGTATATCTAGAACAATATAAATTACAGGAAATAAAAAATATATATTCCTATCCTCAAGGACATCACAATCATATAAACAGTTGATTTTGATATAATATAGTAGATGCTGAGTAGAGCGATTCCCAGTATAGCATGTGTCCTAATTAGGATTCTAACTCACCTTGTGAAGGCAAAGGAAAAGCTTCCAGAGGAGGTAATGTCTGAGATAGTACTTAAAGCTTGTAAAGCAATTGTCTAGGCGAAGAAAATAGAGAAGGAGATTATAGACAGAAGAACTAACATGAGAAAGTAAGGGGGCCTGAAACACAAGACACATTTGAAGAACTATAAGTAATCGTATTTCTGAAACGTTGAGAGTCAGGCAGACATGGGGCAGGGCACATCTGCAGAGGCCATGCATGAAGACTATCCTGAGATTTTAAAGTGTCCATTAGAATATAGATAAAGGAAATCAGAACAAGATTTGAGTTTTAATATTTTCTGATACCAGGAGTCTAAGAATTATGCCATGTGAAGCTAGATGTTAAAGAAACTGAAAAGGTAAGTCTGAGGTTATGCTAAAGTCAAAAGATTTATTTAAAGGTAATGAAAGACAGCTAGAGTCAAAGCCAGGAGTAAAACATTATTGGCATTTTTGCCAATTGGTTATGACACCTTGGCAAGGTAGTTATGGCTTTCTTTAGGAGAACTTTAAAGAGCATTATCAATGTGACTCATTTTTTTTTTTTCTTAGAAGCAACCAACAGGACATCTACAAAGGCCTGGATCCTGACTGCAATTCTGTGCACTTAAGAATGAATAAGAAAGAAAACAGAACACAAGAAAAAAGGGAGAGAGAGAAAATCAAACTCTGCAGGATATGTGTAAAAAATTTTTTTTTAGTGACCTCAAATTACAGCATTAAAAAATGGAAAGGACATGGTTTTGAAGGTAGATGATTGAATACAAACCCTTGAACTTGTTCTATAGGATGTAATGGTAGCAAAGGTTAGTTGAGTTCAACCAAGAGCCATGTGTGTTTAGAAAAAGAGAAAAAAAGGAGTGGTATTGGGACCTTTTTTTTTGGTTAGGAAACTGATATAAACTACTATTATCAAAATAATTTCAGAGTAAATCAAGAAAGACCTTTATTAAAACAATAAAGAGGAGAGTCCATGGGAGTTCCTCATTTCCTCTGGCATTCTTCCCAATCCCCAACTCTAAATAGCAAGGTCATAAGCAGGCAGATCGGAGAAACCAGGGCTAGCTATATAATTTGTAGGGCCCGGAACAAAGTAAAACTGTAGAACCTCTTATTCAAAAAGAAGAAAATAACATGCTATTAGAGTTACTAAAATATAAAGCCTTTTCTTTCCATAGTCTTTCTCTTGACTTGTCATGTTGTTTTTTTGTTTGTTTGATTTTTATTTAATATTGTTATAAATGAAGAAAAAGTAAAATCGTAAGTTATTATTCTGAATAAATATGAAAGCATTTAGCTTGTATATAGAATCATCAAAATTATACAATTCGTGTTTTGTAACTTACACATGCATATGTATTCTGTTACCAGTGGAAATGCTACAAAATAATAACTGTTTTTATTTCGTTTCTTGATATAAGTATTTTCTATCAACACTCTTTACCTTCAGCTTACAGATGGGTCATAATTGCTAGCATATGTGCTTGGTTAATACAGTGAAGTAACACGAGTAAGAAAGGATATGATAGAGCTTGTGTTTCTTAGAACTCCATTGTCTTCTATCTGCATTTAAAGCAAATTCTCATTCAAAAGTAAAGCATGGCATCTCAGGGTTGTCAGACCATCCACCCCCCACCTACCCTCCTCCCCACCCCTGCCGCCCACCTTATTCAGTCATAGACCTAACACACTTGCCTTGTATTTCCTTTGAGTCTCAGTGAACTCGCAAGCATTATGGGTCCACCTGAATATCGTGTTCCTGGGCCATTGTGAACACTATGAGAATGGGGCAACAAAGAATCACAGCAATCATGCATATCATATATGTCTTCTCTGTCGTGTACGTATTCCATTGCCCTATTTGATTACACTTAAAAAACATGAGTTCGAGGATAAAACTGTTAAGACTCTTAAAGTGATAATAACAGTGCATTAAAGGCCTTCTTGAATATCTACATGACTGCACAGTTTTCATGCCCTTGATACCAGCCCCGGGAGCAATGGACATATATTCTCAACTCTGTCTTAACTATTGCCTAGTGAAACTGTTCCTTCCATAATTATTTATTTTGACCACAGAGCTATTTCAAAAAATCTTTTGGGATCTCTCCCAACTTAAAAACCCAGCCTCATAGAAACAAGGCAATAAGACTAACAACAATGCATTTTATAACTCAATCTCATAGAAACTGGGTAGTAAGATTAACCAACTGCAGAAAAAAATATACTTGGAGAAATAATTTAGCTGCCTGAGTCTAAGACTTTTTATTAAATTAGAGATGAAGATTGAAATAATTTGAGCTAATATTTTAATAACAATTATCAATTTTAACCTCATTCATTTCAGGTCCTACAACAATAACCCATAGAGTAAGTCCATTGTCTCTTTTTCATTTTGGCAGGAGAAGTTCAAGTCCAGAAGACTCCGTTGTCAAATCAGGAAGCGAGATGGAATGAACAGTGCAAGAGGGAATAGGTTAAATATTACCCTTGGGCATTCAATATGGTTGCAAAACATTGGGACACTGGGCATTTCATAGGAGATCACAGATGTATGTAAAGATTGTTTCTTTTGCCTCTTTTGAGTTGCAACAGCACCATTTTGAGAAATACTACTTTAGAATATGACTCATTTTAAAGAAATTTCATGGTGATAAGATCAATATCTTATGTAGCTTTTTTGGATGTCAACTAACATCCATGACTTTGTAGATGTTAAACTACAAAGAAAAAAGTTCTGAGAAAATTGTTAACATTGAAATACCCATCATTAAGTGTGCTGGACAAATTTCCTTACCGAAAAAAAAAAAAAAAAAAAAAAAGAAAAAGAAAAAGAAAAAAAGAAAGGGAAGGCACTAATCCAGGAACTCATAAAAGACACTGCAGAAAATGATGATTGGCAGTTTTAGGCTATGCAGGCTCTGCATCTGGAGAGTTATTTATAGCCAAATCTTGATAATCAGTTATAAAAGAGAAAAAAGGAGAGAATAGATGGTTGAAAACCATGCATAATTCACACACTTTATTTTAAACAGTTGTTTTTACTGTCACTTTTCTATAAAAATTTCTACCAGCCATTAACAAAGAGTCAATTTACAATTTAGTGTTTAATTTCTTTTTCTGTCATCTGCTGACCCGCAGGATTAAATGTCAAGGACTGGGTCAGAGCATTGTTGGATAGTAATAAACAAACAAAGTATAACAAATGAATGAACCATTGTCATGAAAAAAAAGAACAACATACTTTGACCCTACATTGACTAGATCATGCAACTCTAGGATCTTACAATGAATGAAACTGGAGCATTGAGCCTAATAACTTGAGCAATACTGACATCGCTTAGCACACATCTTTTAAATTCTAAGTTATAATTTATTATAGAAATGTGAGTTCACTCAAAATTAGCAAGGAATAATGGTTAGAAAATAATTATTGCTCCCTTAGCTTTCTTTTTCTTTTTCTTTTTTTTCTGAGTCATAATGTGTAGTCAAAAGGCCAAGGAAAGCTTCTGAAAGATCTGTTACATTAAGTCAGCCTGTAAAAAACAAGTTCATAAAAATGAATCATCTCTTATTGGATCTTGTTTGATAAAAGCCTTAGCACCTTACTTGAGTGGCAGGAACTGTCCCTGGCAAGCAATCCAGCTTTAATATTTAAACTAATTAATAATGACTGGTGTCAAAAATACTGGTTTTAAGAACAGCATATCTCATGCCTTAGGTCTAAGAGGTTATGTTTAGGCTTTATTACCTATCAGAATTAAAGTTGGCTACTCTTTTATGCCCTCTAATTATAGCGTGAACTCACAAAGCTGCAAACTCAGTGCGTAAGTTCTAAGATGCGCATCAACTGATCTTAACCGCCTCAGTACATTTTCAAGGAATCCTTTTAAAAAGGTGTGGATACTATATTCATCTTTCCAGTTAAAGTAGATTTGCAATGTCATTTACTTAACCTTTTTTGTATGGTAACATTCACTGAGTGTTTATTATATCCCATGCACTATTCAGGGAGGAACTAATTTAACATTGACTCGAAACCTATGAAGTAAGTTCTATTAATATAGTCACTTTCCAATGAGAAAAGAAGGACTCAGAATATAAATACTTTGCTAAGAACACTCATCTATAAAGCAGTAGAGATGAGACATGACCCCATGATTTCTCACATTGGAGCTTGAGTTCTTTCTCATTATTCTATATTGAACCCTATTTCATCACACCAGAAGATGCTGTGTTTGATAGAATTAAACAGACTAGAATAATACATTTTCGAAAAACAGACTACTGAACTATATAGACTTCTTTAGGTCCACATTGTTGCAGTATGCCATTACAGGAGCTCAAAAAAGCAAAATCAATAAACAGTGGGCAAATGAAATGAAACACTGGTTCTGAACAATGCCATGTTTTTTGGAGAAACTGAAATATAGTCAGATTGATCAAGATAAAGGAAAGGAGGCCTCCAGAAAGAGTCAATAGCCTACTACATATGTGCTTGACAAAGCACCAAAATAATTTACTGGTACATGGGTTGGTTGTGACTGCAAATACTTCCTATCTGTTGCATCTAAGAGTAGATCACCAATGTGAAAATCCCATTCTTCCAAGAGTAAAAAATCAACTCTATTTTCCACTTCCCTTTTCCCATTCCATCGCATTTCCTACACTTGTTCCTAGTCTTCTCAGAACAAAATCAATCTCTGATCTAGCCCACAGACAAAAAGTTGACATACCACTATTGAAAGTAGTTTATCTCCAATTTATAAATTTTCAAACTAAATTTTAGTCTACAAATCAGCATGAAATTGACTAGATTCTCATCAGTAAGTTTCTTGTCAAAGCTTAGGGGTAATGTTCATTTGACAGGATTATTTATCTAAATGGCACCATTATTCCTGGTATTATTTCTCTCATGATAAAAATGTTTTAAAGATTTTAGATTTGAAAGCTTTCATTGGAATAATATTTTCAACCTAAACCGAGAAAAAAGAGAAGACATATAAATTATAGTTGCCACAGTTTTGATGAGACAAATAAATGTTGAAACATAACATTTAGTTGCATGAGAAACTTCTGTTGACTTAAGGAAAGACAATAGAACAAGGATAATTCCTGATAACTGAATGTATAAGATATATTTTTTAAATGTTGCCTATTTGTACATGGAAAAAAAATTCTTATCCTAGGATGCTGGTTTAGAAAGTGAGCTGTAAAGTGGGCGATTTCAGTACATTCTCCCACTCAGAAACTGTTAAAACAGAAGCAAAGAGATTTGAAAGTGAAAGCCCTTATGTTCACATAGTAAGTTTTCATTTTTGTTGTTAAATTTACTTTTATTGGCTGTATGATCTCTTATAAAAAAACCAAGGTATATTTACTTCAAATCCTTAGGCCTAAAATTGCTTTTAATACAAGACAGTGAGTGTCTAAAAGAATTAGATGAGTATCCAGATGAAAGTCAAAAGTTTTAATTTTGTTGGATGACTCTTTAAACTGCAAGATAGATATACTTCAATGGTCAGAGAGGGTTGAACCTGAATTATTATAAAAAAAATCAATATTAGAAAATTTTCAACACTGCTTATAGCAATATTATCATCTAAATATGAAAATATCTTTTTCAGTTTGTCCCAACCTCAGAAATCTAGTATGAGTTTTTTAATTTTTTCCATCCTCCATGTCATTAAATGATAACATTTACTTAAGTCACATTTTATTGTGGCTGACAATATCTTATGAACACAGAACTTAACAAAACAAAACTGTAAAAAGTTTTAGCTTTGATCTATATTTAATTTTCTTTCCATAACTCAACATTTACAAGAATGAAGAGCCTTTGACATTGCTTAGAATATAAAATTCATTTACCATTAGTAGACATTTGTAGCAGAGTAAATGAACAAATGACACTATGGTTCTTAATAATTAAGTAGCCTATTTAAAAGTCTTCAGTTCTTTGACTTTTTTAGTACATTCAGCTTGAGTTAAGATAACTTGATTATTCAAAATCATTTAACTCCATTTTTTTTTTTTTTTGTATTTTGACCCTGCACTATATAACAGATCATTCTTTTTATTCATTCCAGTATACACCAAAGATTACCTATTTTCAGGATAAAATTTTCAATGAGATAAAATAACGGTTGAAGGGTTATGGTCAACAGAAAGATCATTGGTTTGCTAGAATTTTGCCATTTGCTGTCTAAAAAAAAAAACATTTACTGGATTTTGAAGTGTATTTTCCACTTACAGAAAAAGCATTTATGGAAAAATAACATTCATGTGGGAAAGAGAAAAATCTACTCATTGCTGTTTCATTCTCTCTACACAGAAGGATAGATAGGGAAAAAGCACTCACAATTTTCCTGGCAATAATCAAGGAAATAAAGAGAAATCCTGATGGAGAATATTTCTGTTTTAAAAAAGGAAGAAGAGGCATGGTTTGAAACTATCAATGGTTACTTCCTGTGGAGACGTCAGCTGTCTGTACACAATAGCTGAGCTACGCTCCCTCCTGGAGACAGATCAAGGTCAGAAATTTCTATTTTGATTCCTTAACTTATGGAAAATTCTGACACATTTTATATGTATAAGTCCAGATATATGCAAACCCTTAGCAAAATCAGTATTCTTGCCTATTACTTTTTTTTTTTTAACTAAGAAAATACATCACTGGAAGAATTCTTAACTTATAATACATTAGAACACAACCCATCCCATCCCAACTTCCTCCTTCTTTGGTCAAACTAAGGAGACTCTGGAAATCAAAATACGCCATTATCGCCATTATGATCGAATTTAATAAGATATGTGAATACATAACAAATATACATTTGCATTTTAAGACTTTCTCCAATATTTACTCTCAGGGTTTATCTCACAGTCTTGAGGTCAAATACTAGTAAGTGTAAATGTCAAGATATTTAAATATATTTAAGTCAATGCATACATTATTGATGTAATGTAAATTATTGAAATTGAGAATGTAAATTGATGAAAAAAATTAAAAGGCAACTTGTCAATATCTATTAAAATGTCTTGTCCATTAGGACACTTCCAGTTTCAGCTGTGACATTTAAAGACCCCTTACAACAAGATAAGGTTGAACAAACTAAAAATCAATAACTTTTCTTGAACTCATCAGAGAACTGAGGTCACAGGACAAATTGGCTCCCAAAATCTAAAATCCAGAGAGTCGCAGCTGAGATCTGCTTACAGGAGCAGATACCTCTAGAGCCATAAATTGATAGGAACACTTCAATGGCAGTTTTGACAAATTCCTGGAGGCCGAATGTGCTCTAACCTGAGAGAAACCACCTCCTAGGGGCCACAGGCATAGAGCTAAAAGATACAAACTCTGAGTGGGAGTATTGATGGGAGCCAAACATAAAAGGGGACTCAAAAACAAAAAAAGTAGAAGAATCCAAAGTCACCAGCACTTACTGTTAATTCAAACATTAAGCACAGTCTAATGCTTAGCAAATTAACATAAAACCTCACACCCAAGGCCAATTTGCCTTAGTTTTTATTACCCAACATAACATGTCTGGCTTTCAACAAAAAATTACAGGGCAAGCCAAATGCCAAAAATCACAATCTAGAAAGACAAAGAAAACATCAGAACTAAGCTGAGATATGACACAGATGTTGGAATGATCTGACAGGGAATTTAAAATAAGATTAATATATAAGAGAAGAGTATGGAATACGGAGAAAAATAACATGCAAGAAGAAATGGATATTGTAAGTGGAGAGACGTAAACTCTAGAAAGAATAAAAATTAAATGCTAAAAAAAAACACTTCGATAGAAATGAAGAATGCCTTTGAGAGGCTTATTAGGAGACTGGAAAGGGCTGAGCTTAACATTCAATAAATAGATATTTCCCTAGCTGAAATACGAAGAAGAAAAGAGAATAAAAAAAGAAACCCAGAATGTAACATCCAAGACCTGTAAGATGATTTCAGAAGTATAACATACATGTAATTAGAATACCAGAGGGAGAGGAAAAAGAGAATGGATCAAAAAATATATATATATAAGGTAAAAGTGGCCAAGAATTTTCCAAAATTAATGACCAACACCAAGCCACCTATCTAGGAAGCTCAGAAAACACCAGGAAGATAACTATCAGAACACATACATCTGGGAATTTCGTATTCAAACTGCAAAAAAATCAAAAACAGAGGGAAATTTTTGAGAAAACCCAGGCAGTGGTGGAGGAATCACTTTACCTACAGTAGGACAAGGATAAGAATTACTATGGATTTTTTAGAAACAATGCAAACTGCAAGATATAGATTAGTACGTTTAAAGTGTTGAAAATGACAATAATAAAAAAAACACTTGCCTAGAATTCTGTATCCAATTAGTTATCCTTCAAACGTGAAGAAGAAATACTTTGTCCAACAAACAAAAATAGATGAAATTTATCACCAGCAGATCTACCATACAAAAAAATGTTAAAAGGATGTCAAATGGGTAAAAAATAAGTGTAATTTTATAGTAGAAATATATTTTTTTCATTATGGACAATGAAAATTTAACTTACACCCCTATTCCACTCTTCATACATACTTAATTTTTATTTTCTCAATAAATTAAGGGAATATAACAATTATTTATAAAACTAATACTCAATGATTTTATAACATTATCAACACTTAGTTCTTCTTAAAAAGATGTTGATCAGTCTTTCTTGTTTCAGCTTGATATCTCCATTTTTGAATGACCCAAGTCTTTCTCGGATTCTATATAAGCCTCTATGCGTCCATTACAACCAGCTTAGGTTTTAGCTTAAGCTTTAAGACCCCTTACTGCTTGCAAGGACACCTGGTTTGCTAAGTTAGCAACCACTCATTTATCTGCTTTCCTGCTTCCAAATTTTATTCCTGATTCTATTCTCTTCTCTTGCCTGGGGGCAGATATAGGTATGATGAGAGCTAAAGTTTATGTAATTTTTAGTACCCTCTTTAAGAAAATGAGGGCAAAACTATGAATATAAAATAACCCAAGAATGAGTACTTACTTTGAATGAGAAAATAAATCATAAAAATGAAAAAAAACCATAAATACCAAAAATATCACATTTCAATAAAATATATTTCAGTTAATGAATAGCCTGACACAACTCTATAATATTTTGTTTCATAGTTTTTCTGGCTGGATGTTGATTGTCTCTTTATATGAGAACAATTTTGTAACACCATTTTCTTTGGAAAAAAATAGAAAAGAATCTTAATCTTTTTTCTAACATGGTTAAGTAGTTTTCTTTCTTTTTTTGAGTTGTGATGTATAAAACGTGTGACTTTGCACACAGACATAGTTGACACTATAAACTTTATAAATTTATAGTGTCTTACAGCATAAGAAATTTTATAAATCTTAGTTTGTAAATTTCTCATCACAAAGGAAATATATATATGGTTTATATGACACCAAATTATTTATTTACAGTTTTAGATATATAATGTTTGGAAAAAATTTTCAAACATTAGTTTCTGGCTTTGTGTATTTTAACTCTTCTCCTGCATTACTTGAATGCACTGAAGCCTGGTGCCATAGGAAACAATCTTATCACAAAATAATCTCTGACCCTGAGTATTTGCATTGTAATGTCTTGTGTGTTCATAAAGTGGGTAGCAGAAGTATTCCTGGAACCATAACCAACAATAGGATAGCTTGCAATAATATACCTATACACAGAAGTGATTGTATACAACATAAATATCCTTCTAAATCAAAACTCAATGTGCACCTAAATAAACTTCGCTTTACTTAAAAATGACCATAATCACCATCGAATGCAAGATACATTGTGGTGAAGGAGAGTAGACATACACAGCAATCAACTAATTATGGTTCAAAAGGCTTGCCTTACAAATCCTACGAAAATATACGCCCCCATGAGCACATTGCTGGAGTCCCTCCCAGACCCTTGAAAGGCACCTATGGGATCGAAGAGGGGCCCTGAAGTGTGTGCTCCTTTAGCTTCACCGTAAATCTACCTGTGTTTTGCCCTTTAAGTCTATGCCCTTTAAAAAATTTCTTTATTCTTGGCTATAATGAATAAAGCTGCTGTATACATTCATGCATATGAATTTGTGTGAACTTGAGTTTTTATTTCTCTAAAATAAATGCCCAAGAGTACAATTTCTAGGTCATATGGTAAGTACATGTTTAGTTTTGTAAGTAACTGTTGTGATCTTTTCCAGATACGAGTAGCTGTATCATTTTGCATCCCAATGATAAACGGGTAGGTTAGTTTCTCCACATGGTCATGAGTGTTTGGTATTATTACCATTTTTTTGTAAACTTTAATCATTCTACTAGATATGAAGTGATATCTCATTATGGTTTTAATTCATATGTCCCTAAAGACTAATAATGTTGAATATTTTTTCGTATATTCATTTGCCATCTGTATTTCTTCTTGAGTGAAATGCCTCATCATGTTTTTGCTTATTTTCTAATTGTCTTGTTTGTATTTTATTGTTGAGTTTTGAGAATTCTTTATATATTTTAGATAACAAGTTCTTTGTTATGAATGTGGTTTGCAAATATTTTCTGTGAGTCTGTAGCTTGTCTTTTTATTTCCTTCACAGAGTGTTTAGCAGAAAAAAATGTGTCGTCTTTGTCCTGGAAACAACCCAAATATTATTCAATGAAAGAGTAATTAATGAAATTTGGTATATATACATAAGACATAAATACTATTCAGCATTAAAAAGGACTAAATCAGTGACACATGTAAATTTGGAAGTAAAAAGTACAAGTGAAAAAACATGTGAAAAATTATAAAAGGTTTAGACAACAAGAAAAACAGGAAAAAATGGTATATTTAAATTCAATTATATCAATAATATTTAATATGAATAGTTTAATTACACCAATTTAAAGGTCATTTTGATTAAAAAGCAAGTCCCAAGGTGCTCACAAGAAATCTACTTTAAATATAAAAAAACAAATAGTGGGATGAAAGAAGATATTTCCTGCTAAAACTAGTCCAAAGAAAGTTGCAGTGACCATATTAATATCAGAAAAAGTAGATCTGAGAGCAAATAATATTACCAAGGACAAATGAAGTTCATTTAATTATGATAAAGGCATCCATTAATTATGAGGACATACCAATTCTAAATATGCACCTAATAACAGCTTCAAAATATATAAAACAAACCTGATAGAAACTGTAAGTAGAAATAGACAGATCCACAATATAGTCAGGGATTTCAATACCAATCTTTTAATAATTAATAAAACAAGTAGACAAAAAAATCAGGTAAGACAAAGAAGTTTAGGTCACTAAATAATGTATTTAAAATTACACAATTTTAGGGTGATATCCTTATTAAATATACATGTGTTGACTGTGACCATGAAGAAATTAGCAAAACAGAGGTAATGTGCTCCAATAATTTATACTATTTTTGCTGTGCATCTTTTTTATTAGTGTGCATCTCTGTGACCATATTGATCATAAGAAATCCAAAATTGTTATTGAGTCTGCAGTAGCCTATCACATGTGCTACATTAATAATTCTATGATTGTCTCAATGCCTGTAGGACTTTCAAGATCAGAATATGAGCCAAGTGATTTTGACATTGGCATCTGTTTTCCGCACCCATGGCAATCCACTGCCTTTACTGTCTGGGACTGAGAGAAATCTTTGAGCTCTGTAGGTCAAAGTTTATCGATGTAAGTCAGATTCAGAAAAGGGCTCAGGACATATGGGTAAAACATTAACTAATATAAAGTGAAAAATAAAAGGTGAGTGGACATGTAGCATAATCAGAAGAATTCAAAATAAGGAATAAGAAATGAGGGGCTAAAGTTCGACATAATTTAGAAGGTGAAAGGAATTTGATAATTCTTATAACCATATGACAATTTCCTTTTACCTCTGACAATCTCATTTAAGAAATTCTAAATGGGGAATTTAGATTATTCGGAGGACTGAGGTGAGAGATCAACTTATTGGTGATCTGTCTGCCTTAAGTGCTCATCACTGTGAAGTTGCTGTGAAGGTGCACTTGATAGAAGTTAGATGACCCCACTTAAAACTAGATGACAGTCTCAGCTCTTTGCAAGTTTCCACTTACTGTATCCACTTTGATGAGTCATTTAACCTCTTTGAATCACATTTTTTTTTACTTATAAAATACAAATAGTGTTATAAATCCACTAATGAGGTTGCTGAGTGCAAATGTAAGATATTAGAAACAAAAATCTCTGCTGGAGAGCAGCACTGTCTAGTAGAACTTTCTTCAATGACAGGATGTTCTATAGTTTTGCTATGGAATATGACGCCCACTACTAAAAGTGGTTATTGAGCATTTGAAACATAGCTGGTACAACTGAAGAACTGGATTTTTAATTTTAAAAATTTTAAATAATTTAAATTTAAATAGCCACATTTAACTGATGGCTACAATGTTGGACAGCACCGGTAAAGAGATTCTAGGCTACCACATAAAATAGAAAGCAATTCCTGAGCAGGTCTCCAAGAGAGGTGTTGAGCTTACTTTCCTTGAAAGTGCTAAATTTACCTCTCTATACAGTGTAGAAATGGTTTCAACAAAAGACAAGTAAATATAATTATAGATAGCTCTTTGAATCAATTAAGTGACCTCCATGTTTCTGGAAAGATTAGTTTGACTTTTAGTCATGTTAACTGCTACCCTTTATTTTATTGGAATGTTGTTTTGACAAATATATTTTTTCACCTGTGCCTTTAGTTTTTATTCATTTGCGTGGGAATGTTCTTATTTTACATCATGTTAGCAGAGTAATTTCCATGTGATTTAAAAATACTTGACTGAGTGAAAAGAAAGGTGATAGCTACAAAAGGTAGAATTAATTGCTCACCTATACTCCTACATCCTCTTTCTCTTTTGCCTAATAGAAAGTGGAATCCTCTATTTATATTTAGTGATCTCGGAATAAGAAAACCTGAATACACACGTTAGCAGATGAAGGAGCCTAGGAAACACCTTTCCTGTGGTACACTGGTGGAATTTTAGTTCTTATCTATGCATACAGCCCTAGATACTTGGTCTCAAGTAGCTAAATCAATTCAAATAACCAACTCAATTTTCAACCTTTTATCCAAACAGTATAGATAGAATACCCCTGGTTTTGATAGCAACTTAAGTTTTAAGACTTTGTGTTGTTGGTAAATTATTCTGTTTACTTTGATCTTTTCATAATGAAAAGGAAAATAAAATGTGCCTATCTCGACCTCTCTACATATTATTGCTGATTATTACTATTCACTCCGTTCCTTTCCAATTTTCTTATGTGTTGCAATGAACTCAAAGTTTTCAAATATATTTTTATTTTCTAAAGATTTTTGGTGACTGCTTATATTATTTTATGCATTTACCTTATGAAATAACTACACCATTTTATTGTTTATTATATTCCTATACACACACACACACACACACACACACACACACACACACAAATGTTCTGGGAGTTAGGGACACAGTGATCAGCTATATACTTTATAGCTAATTTAGTAATATATTGTTGAATTTTCCTGGTAGTACTTTTATTGACATTTTCATTAGAACATCTTTCTTCTTAAGACTATTCAACTGTAGCAACCTTTTATGAAAATGTCAGTTAAACAGTCTTTAGCATTCCTTTGAAGACTTGTTGGAATTGTGGCATTTTGGTTTAATTTATTTTTGTGAAATAAGAACTATTCCAGAATCACTGTTGACTTTTAACACTCTGATCAGCAATATTGGAAGGTATATGATTGGTAAACATAATGGTGCTTTTGTCACTAATCGCCATGTAGGTTGTCCACAGAAAGTGCACTGTCTTAAAGACAGAAACTTTTGAATCGAGTTGAATTAAAATAATGATTAGGATATTTCTTAGATGGTTTTCTTATGTACTGAAAGTGTAAATTGCCTTTACTAGGAAGTAATCCCTTTTTTCCACTCCTCCACCTCCCACACACCCCCACTTTTATATATATATATAACCTTTCCATGATATCCTCTTTTTTAAAAAAGAAAAAATATAGTCCTATGTCTCGAAGAACAGGACGATTAGTTTGTAGCATTGTGCCCATGTTACAGATAAGGACTGTAGCTGATCAGCTATGATTCATAAAGAGCCCAGTAAGAGCATCACTTTTATAATTTCTCCAGAGTTTGGCAGAATTTATTATTGCGAAATGAGAATGTTATATTATTTCACTTTCAAGTAATATAATAATCTTCAGAATGCTTATTTAGAAGGGAACAGCTTCATTTAATTGGTCACCATTCTTAAACTAAAGATCATTATTAGGACAAACTCGTATACTCTTCTACCAAAACATAAAACCATTTGGCTTCTTAGGCATAACTGGGCAGAATCCTATGACACGCTACTGGTAGAATCCTATTCTTTGCCTTTCAAGACTACATACAGAAAATCATTATAACTGATCATTGATTTAATTCTACGTTCCATGTTGTCTGTACCAGATTAATTTTATTCAGTTTAGTATTTGGCGATAAACTATCAGAAATATCTGAAGTATTGCATTTTTTTTCCAATTCTCTGCATGTTTTTGTGATTATGATCATGCCTTTAGACTTTACTAAGACACCGTGCTAATAAATTATTGTTATTAGAATTCCAATGGCCAAAGAGAGGACTCCTTCTTTTCAATCAAGTGTGCCAGCTATCCTGAGCCCTCCTCCTCCCTGTACTTTTTACCACTGAGTCTTAAATCATTCTTGCCTGTGAAGAAATCAGCCATGGAAACCTTTTAAGTAACTGAAGGCATCCTTGGGGAAGTAAGCTACTGTTGAGAGAAAAAGGAGTATTAGTTGTTCAGGTCAATTGACATTATGGAATTGAAAAGAAAGTCTAAGTCCTTCCATTTTGAAGGCATGATTCACTCTAAGTATAGAAGTGGGTGACAAAGGTGAGGAGTGAGGTCCTTTAAGACATTCTTGAGGCAAAAATTAATACCTTCTGAAATATTTCAGCAATAGACACGTTTTGCATTTTCCTGTGCAAGTGACCTTGTACTAATCCAAACTTAGCCCGAAGGTGCCTAGAATTATGGTAATAAACCCAATTTGCTTTATGCTGTTAGCCAAACCCCAACCTTTTTTGGCACCAGGGAACAGTGCTCCTATGAGAATCTAATGTCTGATGATCTAAGGTGGAGCTGAGGCTAGTTCTGGGGAGCGGCTGTAAATACAGATGAAGCTTCACTCGCTCACCTGCTGCTCACCTCCTGCTGTGTGGTCCAGTTCTCAACAGGCCACTGTCTAGTATCGATTCAATGCCCAGGGGTTAGGGTCCCCTGCTGTAGATGATGTATATATTACTGTGGGGAAAAGAGCAGTTTATGACTTTAATCTATCAACATTACTGTCTGGTGGTTCAGTAAACTTCGTAGAATATTGTAGGGCTTTAGACAAGATGAAACCACTTTCTTCCCTTGTATGACAGGTACACTGAGGCATTCTTTGGATTATGCAAATTTTAAGAATTGCAGTCTACTTTAGAAGACAGTAGCTAGAAGTTTTGTACAAAATAATGATTGTATTTATAGCTAAACTGGTTTGGGCCTAGTTGAAAGTTGGCTGGACCAGGAACTGAGTGTATTTGCCCTTTACAGATGCCTTCTCTACAAATAGCTGGTAGCAAAGAGGCGTGGTCTTGTCTGAGTTCAGCCTCACATCAGTGACAGAGCCTAGGAAAAATAGAAAACAAGGGGCATCATCAAAAAAAAAAGTGCTCTTTGGGGTATCAAAACATGTTTACTTAAGCTCTCTTTTCTTTAATCTAATAAAAGTATTGGCAATGTGTTTGGTATTTGAGGCATAGCAGTGGGAGTACTGTCACGATGTAACTAAAGATGGTGGGGAAACCAGTTTGAATAAAATGGGATCCAACTTGAACCTTTGCCCGTGCCTGGAACTAAAACCAAGTCAACCCACTGTTAAGTGTCAAAAACGTTGAGTCATTAGCCTCTTTTTTGGATCATCTGTTTTGGAACATCTGTGTGTCTGCTTTTTTAATGTTCTTAAAAAACAGACTCACTTGTGGCATTCAGGAAGCAATTCTTAGCTTACTACATTCTCCTGAAGTTTAGAGGGGTGATTATTAAATAAAAATTCTTCTCAAAATATATTTATAAATTAGATGTTTTCACTTGATTCCTGATATACTTCTCAGAAACCATCTTTTGGTTTTTCATATAGATTTGGGGAAAAGTTCACTGATTTGGTCAGTTTTATTTCAGAGAATATTGGGAAGTGGAAGTGTGAAATATTTGATACTATTCCCAAAGCGATTGAGTAACCACTGACTGTTCAGCACTGCACGGTGAAGTCTAGGTTTTCAGCTCATCTCGTTTTGTCTCCCTCCTCACTTCTCTTACATGAGAATATTGCTTTTTAAACCTTTTGAGTTCTCTTTAGATCACTTGGGAGAAGCAAACTACTGCAGAAATAAACTATCCCAGTCTCAGGTAATCACAGCTATAAAAACACTTTCCAGAACTAGTAGAGAGGACTGAACAGTGGGAGAGAAGACCACAAGGGGGAAAATGATTAATTCATGTCCAAAGCAGAATTGTGGTTATTGACATATGATATCTCTGAATATACTAAGTAGTCTCTTAATCAACTTAAAGAATCCCTTCTAAGAGTATACTGCCCATTCAAAGAATGAATACATCTTACAGAAAAGGATTTAAGGAGTCAGAGGCACTCATTACATCTGTAGAAATAGGATAATGTGTGTGCGTGTGTGTGTGTGTGCGTGTATGTCAATTAGCACATTAGAATCCATTGAAACACCAACACACACACACACACACACACACACACACACACACATCATTTTTCAGTCTTCCTTGGTCAAAAGAGCTCAGAAAATTGTTTATGAAACCTTCCCTTACTACCCCAGGCAGTATTTGTAGTACCCTTCTCTGTGATTTCTTTGTTCTTCAGATGTACCTCTAATGTGGAACTTATACTTTTATATTATAATTATCTGTGACTATGAAAGCAAGGAGTATTATCCTATTCAGATGTGTTCCTCGATGCTTAGCCCAATGCTTGCTATATAGTAAGTGTTCAATAATATTTATTGCATGCACAAAAATTGCACAAGTTTTTCTCATAATAGATATTTTATTTCATTTTATTTTATTTATTTTATTTTATTTTATTTCATTTTTTAATTGTGATGACATTGGTTTATAACATTGTATGTTTCAGTTATACATTACACTTCAACATCTATAAATACTACATCATGCTTATCACCAAAAGTCCAGTTTCCACACAGTTGACCACCTATACTTATTTTGCCCTCCCTTCACCCCCTTTTTCTCCAGTAGCCACCAATCTGTTGTCTGCTTCTAAGGGTTTGTTTTTGTTTCATTTTTGTTATTGTGTTAATATATATTCCACATGTAAGTAAAATCATATGGTGTTTGTCTTTTTCTGGTTGACTTATTTCACTTGATGTAATTTTCTCAAGGTAGATTCATGTTGTCACAAATGGCAAGATTTCATCTTTTTATGGCTGAGTAGTATTCCATTGTGTGTGTGTGTGTGTATGTGTGTGTGTGTGTGTCTGCGTATCGTGTCTTCTTTACAGAAAGGTATTTAATAATCGACACAACCTGTGTGTATATATAGTTCTATATCCTCCTGGAAACAAAATGATCTACCTATTCTATTTTGTTTAGAAATAGAAAATGTACTTGTTATAAAATTATAATGCATCCATACCTAGAATTAAATTTTGTGAAATTCTTTTTCCTATTTTTCAAGAAAGAATATTATAGAATTTTAAAAGATGCAAATCACAAAAGTGAACAAGGAGATGATTGGTTTCTACAGATTTGATAAACGAGGGTTTATTTTTCTAATTCCTTCTTTACTAGAAGTAATTCTTAAATCTTATTAAAATCGAAGGAAAATTCTACTTTTTATAACAATAAGAATTTGGAATATGTAGCTTGGAGGAATAGATGAATATGACATATAAACAGACTTAAAAAAGAAAATAATAAACTCATGAATGAATTTTATAGTAAATTAGGAAGGAAGTTAGGGATGATGCTTTTATTCTTTGAGATCATGGAAAGAAATTATACTTATAATATGGTCCTAGGTATGTATCCCTGTTAAAGTGAAACATCAAGCTAGGTGGGTTGTTGACCCAAGGTGATATTTTTAAAGTACCTCTGTCTGGTCTAATGATCAGTTTCTCATTATGCTTTGTCTAGGTTTTCTTCTAATTGAAGAAAAAGAGCAAGACTGGTATAATTCACATCTCATTTTCATAATCCCAAGTGCCCTCTGGCTCCTCAAATAATGGTGGCTAAATCCAACAAAACCAATAAAAACAAAATGACTACGGCCAAAAAGAAATGTGAAAGTTATATTTTCCTTTCCTATTTCCCATGTCCCCTGACCTTTTCTCTTTTAATCAATTAAATCTTTCTCTAGGAATCGATGACACAGCGGAAAGCAGAGAACAAATGGGTCAATTCTTGACTTTGGCGCTTCAAATATTGGAAAGTATCTCTGGGAGAATATTTAGTGCAAAAGAACAAAGATTTCCCAATCCTCACGATTCCAAGCAAGGCCTCTCATTGAGGGAAGGAGGAGAGAGCCATAAGGACAATGTGCAGCCCTGAGAAAGATGAGTCCTGTGCCTTGTCCCCTGCCAAAGGCCAAACTCTGAGAGGAATGACAGCAAGACCTCAGATAAGTTTGTAGTTTCTGAAAAGAGAGGTATGTGGGCTTTCTTCCCTGGTGTAGCACCAGGGAAGGAGCAAAACCAGAGAAGACACAACTCTACAGTGTGCATAGGAAGAGAAGGCCATAGACCCTCAGGTGTCCTAGGTCCATTTGGGGTGGACCAGCAGAATCTGATAAGAGTATGATGCAGTTCAGGCCTTAGGGAGCCTTATAGTCCTTCCATATGCCAAAGTGATTCATAACTGAGAAAATCTCCTTTGCACATGGGAATGACACCGAGGAGGGCTGACCTTGGAGAGGCTCAGGGAAGTTTCCCATGGCTCAGCATGGCCCAGTAGCTGCAGAATGATCCCTGTGCCCCCTAGAGGACTTTGGTAGTCTCTAAAAGAGCTGAATGCCATGTGGCTTTGCATTTGCAAATATGAGACAACCCAGCGTGGCTCTGCATGGAACAATGATGAAAGGCCAGTAGGACAAGGGGGCTTCCTGCATGAGAAGATGACCCCAGGAACAGATGCCACCACTATGCTCTTGGAGCCTTGGCCTGGGGAAGACCTTCACACAACCCAGGAGAATGGGGGCTACAAAAAGACACTCAATCAAGTTATAGATAAACGAAGTTGTTATTTCTGCACATTTGATTTTGAAACTTTTAATCCCCTACATGCCATAAATAATAGTTCAAAGAACTGGGTCTTTCTCAGTTGTACTGGTTTACTCTAATCAAAAGATGGAGAAATGAAGCAGCAGCTCATTAACCTCCAGATATTCCTCAGAGTCTAAATCTCTCCTGCATTATCCCAATTCAGTAGTCTAATTTGAAAAACTTTATATGTTTAAAGATAATGAATGGTAGCACTTTTTTCACTTTCTAAAATATCCAGTGACATTCTCATGCTTAATTTTATTCTAGTTAGTTTGTTCATCTCTAAAATGAGCTTATATTTATTTATTACAGCTCATTCTATTACCCCAGAAGTCAGGAATGAGAATCACACATATTATAAGCTTTTTGTCTTATGGCAATAGAGATTTTTCTCTGTACATGGAGAACAAGATTTGGCTTGCAACAAACCAAATCTGTGGCAGAGAAGAACACTTTATAACAGACTTGCATTGTATTCAGAAATAGAGATCACTAATAAAAACACCAATAGAAACCATTCAACCTCCCGTTCAAGTATTTCTAAATTATTGGTCTCTCTGTGAGAACATTTTCCTCTGCTATAAACAGTGGCCATGAATAGGATGAGTGTTCGAGGAGCACAAAAGTACCAGGTTTCTTCCTGTTACTCAAATAGCAATAAACGCCAGTGGTACAGCACCCTGCGCGGCAGCCCTTGTCGGACAATGAGGCTTACACATGAGGGGCTGAGACGTCCAGTTCTCTGCTAACATGAATATCTAGTCCCAGCTGGGGAGACACCAACAGCCAAAGTTAACAGCCGCAAAAGAGCCATTGAGGAATAGTGGAAGGCTTCCTTTCCCTCCAAAGTCATTGCAGAATACAACGAAGCTACATCTGGGTGTCTGAGAATGAATCATGTTATTGTATTGAGGAACTGGAAACATGCTCTGTTATCTCGCCCACTCCCACCACCTGTTCCCAAGGATGTTGTCCTATTGATTGATCTTATCAGGGCCACTTGTACCTGTACATGTCAGTGACAACGAATGAAGAAAACAAGAAATGAGGTTTAAAAATTTGCTTTTCTTTAAAGTAGTTTTGAAATAGGGGCAGAAATGATGAATTATATAATCTTTTAAAAGCATTAAGCATTTAGGTATGTCTTTTAAAAATGTAATATATATGTAAATTTCAGAGGTAACTGTCATTATTTTCTCCATTTTTTAGATTTGGAACTTAATCAAACAGAGATTAAATAAAAGTTTTGCAACCGAGAAGTTAGCTTAAGTATGTCTGGTTCCTGATTTTCTCTTGAGAATTATGAAGATGAAAACTAGAACAGTGACTTTCACACTTTTTTTTTACTGTAATTCACAAGAATAAATTTATTTTATACTGAGACCTAGAGCACAACTTGTGCATATGTGTAACAAATTTTTATGAAACAATAACAAAATAATGTGCAACTTTTCTGCAGCACCAGAACACAAATATTTCCTAACTTACTCTATTTAAAGGAAAAAAAGCTGTTATGATCCACTAAGGTGTTTTCATTTTGACTCTCAAATAGGTCTTGAACCACATTTGAGAAACATTTAATTAAAACATCTCCACCAAATGCCACTCTGGCTTTTATTTGAACGACCTCGTTAATGGAATCTAAATTCTTCTGTAACTATTTTATTGTTGAACATTTCTATGTGTGGAGGTAGGTTTATGTTTCTGCTATTTCTCTGATAGCTTTTCAGATCCTGAGAATGATTGTTAAATATCTCGTAAGTCATCTCTTCTCTAAATTGAATATTCCCACTTTTTTAGATCCTTGTATGACAGTTTCCATTCTGTCCACTCGTCTTAGAATACACAGTATTTTAAGACATCCCAGTTATGTGAGGCTGATTGGGACTTCAATACTTTGTCTTAAATATCAAACCTAGATTTTGCTGCCCAGAGCTATATTTTTATTTAGTTTAAAATCTTATTAACTTGGGAATAAAAGTAGGAAATTAGAAATCTTTAATACAAAATTTGAAAAGAAGACATGGAATTAATGATCCCTGATTTTTTTTTTAATTTATTGGTCATGTGAGAAATATACAGCAATTTTATTTACCAACTATTAAGTATTAGTCATAATTCCACACAGTTTATGTACATTTTCACTGCACATTGTAAGATTCTATTACTGTTTTTACAAATGAAAATCTAGAGATTAAGAAAGACTATTAATTAACTTTGAGTCATTTGATTAAGAGATTGAGTCACCATCCTGCCTCTCATAATTCTAAAATATTAGGGTTAAAATATGTTAACCTGAATCAGTTATAAATTCTGAGTTTCCTGATGCAAATAACCATCAGAAGACCAAATAATTATACCATACTGTACTGAAGTACAATTATTTAATATGTTTCAGTAAAAGTCTCAAGAAAGAGAATCTAAGTCTCTTAAACGTATAAATGTAATACACTAACCTACATTTTAGAATGAACTTTAACTGTTGTTTTATGGCACCTTGATATCTACTATAGCTGAATTTGTCAGAACTGGGAACATAAGGAAACATACAAATAAGACAGCATCTTTTCTTTTGGTAATGATTATATAACTTCTACAACTCCAGTGGTAATTTTGGTTACAACTTCTTTATGAAAAATCTTTATTTAACAAGGTTCTATGCAATACTCAACATGATTTGGAGCTTGAAAATCATAATCATCATTCTTTCCTTTTTTAAAAAGTTATATCTTTTGTTGGTTTTGTGACCACAAGTTAAACTAGAATGACCATATAAATATATTTTAAATATTAAAGTTCTCTTAATGATAATAAATAAATAAGTTAATTAATTAATTAATAAAATCTTATTAACCTTTTTTGGTGATTACATTTGCACTGTGGCGCTTAATGAATTTATCAACTACAACCAGAAAGTCCATTTGCTTATGACAATGAAACTCATTGTAGCCAAATACCAACCTGATACAGTTGTTTTCAATCATAAGTTAAATTTTGACAGATTCTGAATACAGAAACTGCTTCATTTGTCACAAAATGCAAAGGACAATTCTATTAACTTTAATAGTTACCTTATTTTTGAAGTTGAATATCGTGTATTACCTCAGAATGACAAGTTAAAAAGATGTCTGTCTTTGTAGGTCAATACACATTACTTCTTTTATATAAATATGCCTTTGATATGCCTTTGTGACCTGATTTTGCTTAGCTTTTTTTCCTTCAATCAATAAAATTTTATTACCAAGACAATTTTATTAGTAAATTGTTTTTATTTTAGCATAGCAACACTGATTAAATATTTCATCTTAAGGACTGTACTTTTGTGTGTATGTATATAGTTAATATATATTATATATAGTTAATATATATTGTAGTTAATTTATATGCATTTATTTCTAAAATCCTGTTGACATTGCATCCAAGAAGACTTCTCCTTTCCAAAAATAATGTCCTTTTCTTCTGTTTCCAGTATGATAATGTTAGTGATAAGGAATGAAGTATATACCTCAAAGATATAGGTCAAGAGTTTTGTAAAATCCTTCAATTTAAATAATAGGTCCTAGTGTGAAATTTCTTAATGCAGTACCAAAGAGTGATGATGTATGTACAGTTCAACAAGACAAAGCTCGGAGGTACAAAAAAAAAAAAAAAAAAAAAAAGATGGAACTTGCCAAAGATAGAATGTGCTGCCTCAGAGAGTGAGGGCATTTTCCCCTGCAGGTGGGCAGCCATATGACATGGGCCTTTAGGAAAGGAATAAGGAATCAATAGCTAGACTAGATAGGCATTTTTCAAACTCTGTTCTTTGAGTAGTGGTGGTGAGGAAGAGAAGCAGTCTAGCAGAACTCCATGTTCTCTGCTCCTGCGCCCAACAAACATCCTCTTTCTTCATCCAAAGAAGCTCCCCTTGTGTCTTAAAAAAAGACACGTATATGTTGTACCCCTGTATACATTGCATTTGCCCATGGCTAAAAGAATTTTCTAAATCAGTGGATGAAATGTTTTTTAGCTGCTCTTCCAGTCTAATATTTATCCACGAAAATTCAAAAGGTTTCTGTTTGGATACCATTTTATAAAGGATATATTGACCTATATAAGGCAGAAAAAAAGTATCTACAGGGATAACTGGTATTTTTACTTACTGGTGCCCAAAAGATACTGGGAGAAGAAAAAAAAATAAGTTCAAGAAAATTAATTCCACATGAGATGGAGGAGGCTGAGTTTAGTAACAGACATTTTAAGAATATTATTTGGCAAACTGATACTCATCAGTATATATGCATATCAGCTAACAGGTGACCCTTTTGCTTCATTCCTTTGCTTTTCTGCCTCCTCAGTCTCCCAGAAGACTCTTCGGTTCTACCTGTACTCATAGGGGGCTTAGTATTAATGACTCTTTTAGACCTGGAAAGTGAATTTCAGCTCTTATTTGCAGCCTCAGTTCCTCTTTCTGCCAGGTTCACCTTGACCTAGGACTCTGATGACCACTGGGCTCCTTTGCAGTAGATCTCTCATCCTATGAGCACCTGTCTATGAGCTTGGCCCTTTCTGAGTTACTCTCTCAAATCCCAGGCAAGTCCTCCCCATCCCTGAGACCGGGCTTAAATTTATTATTATTTTTTTAACTTTGTTTTAACAAAAAGCTAGATTATATGGAACTATTTAAATTCCTTATACTTGTCTTATAGGTCAAATATTTTATCATTTAAAAAGATCTAAATCTAAGCATAAATACATACAGCTATGTTGAGTCATAATAAAGAAGTGTTATCTGTCTAAATAGGTTCTTTTATATAAACCTTAGGTGATATTACTCATTATGTGGAGCTATAGAATTAACCCATTCAGAAATCAGCCAGCTGAAACTAATTATTTCTTAATACTCACTTCTTTAACCCAAGCCAGGGCACATGAATCCCTAAAAATGTTGTCACAAAGTCATTGAAGAAACCCAATGTTGTGTGTTTTAGTTGTCTGCTGGGTGAAAACACAGTTCCCTCCCAGCAGATGTGACTTGGAGCATAATATAGTTTTATCCCGGCTCCACCCTTAAACTGCCTTTGTGACTAGGTTTCAGAGGCTCCATCACTGTGCTGTGACACTTACTTACCCCACGTAGGAATGTCTCATCTGACAATTGTGCCCTGAGAAGGGCTCATTCTTAATCTGTTCGTCCCCTTCACTTGGATGTGGGTGATGGCTCTCTTTCTGCCTATCCTCTAATTTACTGAAAAAGGCAGACAAAAGAAGAGTTTAGGTGTTGTTTCAGTTTTTGTCTTATTTATCAGGAATGTTCAAAAGAATGAAATCTAACACAATTTTGGTTCTGCATCAGGTCGTCTTTCTATTTTTTAACCTAGTTGTGTCTCTGTTCTGCTTTTATTGCTTTCTCACCCCATGTCTTGTTTACATAGATGTCAGATGAAAATAAAAGTCTATCACATGTCAGTCACCCCTTTAGATGCCAAACAGAGGCAAGCAATTTACATATATTGGCTCTTTTATACTTCAACACAGAACTGTGAGGTGGGTATTATCAGCCCAATTTTTTTAATGGAAAGACTAAATTTCAGAAAGCCGAAGTTACTTTTTTCAAGGGAACACAATTTACGTGTGGTTTCTACAACTGAAACTTCAAAGTCCATGACATTTCACTGTGTATACCTCTAATTAAGAGCAATTCATGTCCCTTTAAAGTGTTTGAAACTTTAAACCACCAGTATTTTTAAGTGTAATTATTTTTTAAGGAGTCTAGTTTATGTGAAAATCAAGCCCTCCACCCAAATAAAATCATGGAAAAGTAAAAGTATGATTTATAATCTTTACAACTATTAACAGTGAAATCCACTCCTGAGCAGTTATGATAAAGTATGTGGTCTCTGCAAAGCCCACAGCAGCTCTCAACCTTCACACCACCTTCTCTCCCGCCATAAAGCAACCCAGATTGCAAGTGAGAGTGACATCATTAGAATGACAACTCTGAATTTCTGGTAATTTGTCTATATATTTTTTAAATTCACAAATTTTCTTGGCATCTATCTCATAGTTGATGGTAACATGGAGTTTGTGTGTGGCAGGTTGGGAAATGTTGAGTCAGATGATTAGTCAAGGTTCTATTTTGACTACATGTTTTGAGCACCTGCTGTTTACCAGGCATTGCTCTGTGCTCAGCACAGGGTTAGTCTTGCCTTTAGACTCAGAGAGTCGGGGTCCCTACCCTGGGTCTTCTGGTTTAGAAACCCCTCCTCCAGCCTCTTCTCACTCCATGAGATAAAGGAAATATGTCTTCCCAGGTCCTACCCCCAATTCAGACAATGATCCCATTATTTGGTCCCAACACTGACTATTTGCAACATGACAAATTGTTCTAATCAATTTCCTGACTTAATAACCTGATCCTCCTCCCAAAGCTGATGCAACCTCTCCCAGGTCAATCTTTCAGAGTATGGATATCACCTCTGGAATTCTGGCTCTTACGTCTCAGGGACAGCCAAGAGGTGACTCTGCAGAGCAAGGGAGAAGGGGATGGATTTTGGACAAAGTTTGAGTGTGCTTATGTGAAGAATGAGGGGACTGGAAGGTAAGGAGAGAAAGGGTGAAGGTCACTCTGAGAGGGTGCTTCTCTTTCTATGGTTGCCTTGACTCTGGGCTTGCAGGAATTCAAGGATTATAAACATTTATGCTGTCAGAGTTTTAAGTCTGGCCATAAAAACATACACATAAATAAATAACATCAGTCTAATGTAGTAAACATGATGCTTAGGATTCTTTGAGATATCAGAGGAGGTCACTTAGGCCAGCTTTGCATGAGGATGTAAGGATTGGCTGGGATGAATAGGTAGACTAGGAAAGAAAGAATTGGAGTGAGGGGGACAGTGGGATCGCAGAAATTTGGAGCAAAGGACACTCGCTACCAGGAAAGACACTTGAGGCAAGAAGCAGACAACTTTCCTGCTCTGCAAGGTTGGACTAAGAGCTCTTGTATCTCACAAAAAATATTCTGCATATACATCTAGAAAAGAGTAGAAGCTGAATATATGTGTGTTTAGCTGAAACAACTATCATATGGAGAGGGACTTACAGATTTCTTAGTGTTCTTGGAGCAAAAGTCCTAGGTGGAGAGAGTAACATGAAGTAGCGTAGAGATATTGGCAGATCTTGACAAATGTTGTTTTTGACACAGAGGAGGTTAACCTTATGTTAGAAGCGACAGAGCTTTAAACACGAGACTGACATGAATGGGCTTAATTTTAGCTTGCAACATGAAGGATTATTTGAAAAGTGCTGAAGACCGAAGACACAAAGAAATGGATAGAAGGCAATTATATTCCAGGAGAGAGCTGATAAGGGCCTGAACTACACTAAACTGAAATCTCAACATGCACCTGGCTGTATCCTTTGTC
The DNA here is from genome assembly GCF_014176215.1 of Rousettus aegyptiacus. NCBI lineage: Eukaryota > Metazoa > Chordata > Mammalia > Chiroptera > Pteropodidae > Rousettus > Rousettus aegyptiacus. The sequence goes on from NW_023416284.1 coordinate 162,899,456, forward strand.
AGCCACATAGTAGGTGTTCAGTAACTAACTGATGAATCGATGAAGTTAATAATAAGAAGAATGGAGAGGGGGAGGATATATTTAGAAAATATGGAAATCAGAGTCATCAAATGCAGGATGACAAGGTCAGAAGTCAAGGATAATCCCAGGATGTCTTGTTGAATTCTGAGCAGATGACACCAGTGAATAAGAAGAGATGTCTTTTAAGGATGAGAAATAAGTTTGAGATGAGTTCAGCTCTAGCTGTTTGAAGGTCAGCACAGTAGAGATGACTGAGAAGCAATAAATATAAACCTACAAAAGTGAATACAAATTTTATCTTGTATCAGAATGCCTAGGACATGTGTTAAAATAGAAATTCCCAAGACTCATCACCAGATATTTTGATTCATGAAATATGAGATGAGATTAGGGAATCTACATTTTGAATATGTATCCCAAGTGATATTAATTCAGGCTAATAAGACAATTCTTTTTTGAGGGAATTGTTTAGATCTAGTGTTTTGGTGACAGTTTAGAGATATATATTTGTGATCACTGACATAAAGATAATAACAATTAACACTGAGCATTTGCAACATGACAACCTGTTCTAAGCACTATGCTATATTAATACATATAAACTTCACAACTTTATCAAGTAGGTAGTATTATTCCCTGCATTTTATAGATTGAAGAATTGAACTTCAAAGTGATTTGTGAGTGGCAGAAATGAGATTTGGACTTAGCCTAATTTCAGAGCCTATGTTTTTTTAACCATTATGCTATTTCCCCCTCATATTATTGTAATACTAGATGAGAGTAATTAATAGCAGCAAAATAGGTGAGATTGCCCAGGAAGATGTCAACTATCTATATGAAACACTAAATCCTGGAGAACATCAAATATGAGTGGCGAATGAAGGTAGACAATTAGAAGAGACTGAAAAGTATTTGAACTCATACTGGGTGCTTAGCACTGAGAATACAAATGTAGAAAAGATTTTAATAATTTTTTTTTGGTAGTAATATTGATAAGTAAACAAGTATTCTGAGGTATACTTAAGGACTACTTTACTGAATTATCATTTAGTGGCATACTGTGATGTTTCTCCATATTTTCAACTACATTGGATTTTTTTACATTGCTAAAAATGGAAGATATAACCTAGAGAAAATATGTGTTAATTTTTAAACATGAATATGTTTTACAGGTAAATGTTAAATGATGGATACCAATGTGAGGACTGCTTTTATTGCTGTTGAGTCATTTAACTCTAATAAAAGTAAGCATCAAAACGGTCAAATTTAAATTCTAGTCTTTTTTGTACAACTCATTCTTGATGTCTCAATTTGACTTCAAACTTGCAAATGAAAATGGTTTTCTTGGTATTTGAAAATTCTTAGAATTTACTAATTCTTGGTGTCCACAGTCTTTATTATAGGGATAAATTTTAAACCCTTGAATTTCCTTTTATTTGTCAGTGAGCAATCTGATAATGCTGGCAGGATTTTATTGATTTATATGTTAGGAGATATAAAATAAGGGGCTGTATTTATGTAAAATGTTTTAGAAACATTTTCTGGCAATAATTTGGTCAATCATTGAAATAAATTTTAGAGACTAGAATTATATGCTCCAATTGCATATTTGTGGCTTTCTAAAATGTTTATTCTAGTTCAAAAAAATCTTCTTTCCCCTCATAGGTCCATGAAACTCTGTGTGCTAAAAGTTTGAAGGAACATACAACTTATTCTCCATTCTCTCTTCTAAGTCACATGATAGCTTTGACCAATTTGTTTAGTAATAAATGAATCTCTTCCTTAGAAGAAGGTCCACCCTGAAAGGATATCCCTGATTATTATAGCTTTGCTGGACATTTTTAAACAAAAGAACAAGAAAATGTTTATAGTAAGCATCTTTGTTAAAACCTTATGGTAGCAAACACAGCATTTATATAAAAGCCTGTTCCAGTGTCTGCTTCTGCCCATCATGACTTATAGCCTTTTGTTTCAGCCAGAGGAAATGCAAATGATAAATGGTTATTTTGACACAGATAGTGCTGTATAAATGCTGGGAAGACAGATGCATGCTTTTAAAAAACATTTTGAACATGACCTGTCACTAAATCAGGAGATTTGGAGTAGGAGAGAACAAGTGTAGAAATGATATTAATACAGTACAAAGCTAAACCCTCATTTCATCATAAAGATGAATGTAGATCTGAAGCAATTTGCAAATAACACATAATTAGGGATAGTTTTTGTAATGCAAAAATAAACCCTCTAATTATATATAGAACTGATTGCAGATAATGATAGTGATCAACTAGAAATAGATTAAAGGATTGAGACCATTTTATATTTTCATCCTATTCAAGCTTCGAAGTTTTTTGCATTGACCTGTAGAGATGGCATTCATAGAAGACACTGAAGAGATTGTCTAGATTGCTGCAGGAGGCTTATTTACACACTTCCCAGAAGCTGCCTTGTCAGGAACCTTTTAGAATAAAATCATTCTCAAATCCTCAACTTGCCTACTAACTTGTCAAAAAAGAGAGATAGGAAAAGGCCACTTATTTTAGATCAGTTTTTAAGACCCAGGCAAAGGTTTTAGAATTTTGGGCATTTATCAGAAAACCTTTTATTTTCTACTCTCATTTTCATCCCTTTTCCTCCACTCCTCTCTCCTCTCTTCCTTTCCTTTACTGTTTCTTTTTTTTTCTTTCTTACTAGTGCATTCCTTGACCTTGCACAAATCCCACCAGATTCTTGTTTTTTTCTGAGTAAGCCATGAAAGACATATCTAGGTATTTCTAGAAATATCTAGAAAGTATTTGGAGGTCTTTGGAAAACAAATTTATGTAAGGGTTTTGAGCAAGAATAGTGTTTCCTCTGAGCGGGATCACCTCTACTGAGTACATTACTTAGAAGCCCATGTTGTCAGATTCTCCTGGCTAACTACTGTCACTGTTTTTCAGTAACTGTCCACTGACAACAAGAGGCAAAAATTATAGGATGCCCAGTGGTTTGCTTATCCAATGTGTAGTCCTTTGGGATAGTGTGACCCTAACTCTGAACGTTGATGACCAAAATGGATTGATTTTATAAACCGAGGAATGAAAAGGGACCTAAAAGGAGATAAGATTCTGATATTTCATTTAAATGGGCAAAATGACATCAGCAGACTGTGATAAATTATATAAAATGACATAGCTAGAACCAGAACTAAAAAAATCTGTACAAAAGGATACATTCAAAAACACTATAGATAAATTAAAAATGGAGTATTAAAATACATCCAAGGAACCCACAGGAAGGCAGGAAAATTAAAATATGGAAGCAAAGAAAATGGAGAACAAAAGGAAGACATAACCCCTAGCCTAATAATAATTACACTAAATGTAAATTGTCTAGACACATTAGCAAAAGACAGAGATTGGCAGAATGGATTAAAAAAAAAAAAAGACACCTGTTTACAAAAAAACTCTTTCTGTAATGATACAGAAAGTTTGAGAGTAAAAGAATAAAAAAAATCCCACGAAAACATTAATCAAAAAAAGAAGTGATATATTAACAGATAAAGTTAAATTCAAAGTGAAAAATGTTATCTGAGTTAGAGAGACATTAAATAATGATGAAAGACTCAATCCATCAAGAAGACATAGGAATTTTAACTGGTTACACACCAGTTATTTTATGACAGAGCCATAAAATATGTAAAATAAAAACTAGTAGAACTAAAAGGAGAAATAGAAAAATTCACTAGTATAATTAGATATTTGACATCTCTCTCAAAAACCGATAGAATAATTATAGAATTGGATAAAGGGTTTGTGGTAGGTAACATAAAAAATGATGGTTGCAATGTCCACTGATTTGGGAACTTTAGGAAGAAGCAGGTTTTTGTGGAAGAATGGAAAAAAGGGTGATCTGGTTTTAGGTCAAGTTGAAATATTCAAAGAGAGAGATCAAAGGTATAACTGGTTGTACAAGAAGGTCAAAGGGATAGAAATAGAAATTTGGAGTCATCCACATCGTAATCGAAATGATGGGTTTAGGTGAGTTTGCCAAAGAAAGAGAGAGAGAGAGAGTGTGTGTGTGTGTGTGTGTGTGTGTGTGTGTGTGTGTGTAGTGGAAATTAAGGACATAGGGTATTTCAAAAGGAATGAATATTCAAAATGAATGCTGATGAAAAGACAAGAAAGACTAGAACTAAAAATGACCATAATGGCCATAGGATTTATTAATAGTGAGATCTTTAATGACTGTGGTGAGAAGAATTTGATTGAAGGAAGTGGGTAGGCATCTTCTTGGAGTGAATTAAAAAATGAATAAAAAATTTAAGACATAGAGGTGATAAGTGAAGATAATCCTTTTGAGAAGTTTAACTGTGAAGAAGAGAATGATGATGAGGGTAAGTAAACCTGAGGGAGATGCTTTATTCATTCATTCATTCACTTAAAATATGGGTATAGGTTTTTTGTTGTCTTTTTAATTTTTTTGTTTCATATATATTTTTTTGTTTGTTTCATGTATATATATGGTTTCATATATATATATATACACACATATATATATATATATATAGTTTTTTAAGGGAGAAAAACTAGACAAATCAAAGTACAAACAAGAAAGCACAAATAAGAAAAACAGAGGAAAAGCATACAGATGTCATTGGTTGGTTGTTTGGTAGGGAGGAATTTAGGGAGTTCTTACCTGGTGTTTGTTTTTCTTGAATGTCTTACTTTAATAATTCCCACTTATGGAAAATACGAGAACGTAAAAATCATTTTTGATATCTACAGAAACAATATTTTCCATACCAAAAAGAGTAGGAAAAAAAAGACGCAAAAAATTAGGGGACTTTTGTTGCAAAATCTTTTATATGAAAATTCTTGCAGTAAGATAAAAGTTCAGACATACTGAGTTTTACAGCTAACAAATAACTATTTGTCTTAATTGAAAAGAAGAAAATTACCCCAAATTGGAACAGTTCTGAAAAAAAAATTATTACTGCAATTTTTAGAAATGGGGGATGCCTTCGGCAAGTCTGTGTTGAGGCCTGAAATGACACCTCGGCACTTCCTTCAGCTATATTACTGCAGTGTCAGCTAAACTGTGAAATAGCAGCTGTGGATTCTTCTGCTTTATTCTTTAAGATCCACATCCAGTACAGAAGGTCTAGGATATCTTTTCTAGATGACCTAGAAAAATCTCACTGGCTTTAATTAGGTCATCCCTGAAATAATAACTAAGTTCCGGGAGGATGAGATGTATTGTTGGGCTTAGATTCGTGATCACTGTTGAAGGTATGTGTAGAGTCACATACCTTACAATGGGAATAGGTAGATCTCCAAATGACCAAGGTCAAATTCTGATTATTTAAAATATAATCAAACCGATTAACAATTTTGCCTTTCTGCCCTGTATATAACCTTTGAGGATAACGGCTAATAAATTTGACAAATCACTGATTTGAGTTTCTCTTCTGCTTGCCTTTACTGTAAATTTGTGCTGAAGGTGGTGGAACTCAATGAAATAACCAAAAGGAAGATGCTAAATGGATGAGTTCCGTATCTTAGTAAATGAGTTGTGATAGTAACTGATAATCAAGAGAAGAAAAGAATTCATGGGAAAAATAAAAAGTGTCTCTTTTTATTTAACCTTGAATATGTAGAATTCACTATAAAACGTGAAAAGATATAATTTCAATGTTATTGAACATAATTCTATCAGCATATATTTCTCTAAGTAATATGCTGATATAGTACACTCCCAAAATTAGATTTTATAAACCACACTCACTAGACATATTTTGTCATATGACCTGATTTTGTTCATACTTGGTAAAATACAAAACAGACTCTGTATCCATTAAAGCTCAAGAGCCCCAATTAAGCATCGTTCACTCTGTGTTTTGTTTGTTTAGCCCTGCGCTTAGGATGTAGTGAGCATTAATAATTAAGTATATGTTGATTTGATATTTTAGAAGGCCCTCTCTGAAGAATTCCCAAGTATCATCACTTCATAGGTTTAAGCTTTTAAAACCTTTTGGCTGGAATCTTAGAGATGAGATACAGTGCCCTTCCCTGTGTTTCTCTCTACTGTTACTTGTGCACAAGTATCTCTTCCTACTGAACTGCATGCTTCTTTCAGAGAAGAAACCATATCTTAAATTATAAATTCATTTATTCATTACAATTTGCATATTAATAAATATTCATTGTTGTCTTCCACATGTTAGGAGCTATAACTATGAAAATACATCAGCTACAACCCCATGAGAACACAGGCCAGCAAGTCTTCACTTTGCCTGTGTGGCTTCTTCCTATCTCTGCCGCAATACCTCGCAAAGGATGCAGCACATGTAGAGATTTTAGAAATGATTACTTAATTGATTCTGGAGAGTTGTGCCAAATGTATCCTTTATCTCCAGCTACTAAATTAAAACACAAAGTATATTATTATTTAATTCTCTTCAATGAACAGCTAAATAATAAGTATCATTTATTCAAAATCTTCCATGCAGGAATCTTGCAAGCATTATGTTTTAAAACATTACAACAGCCTTATAAAGTTCCTCATTTTATACAGAACAACATCAACATAGGAGGAAGCTAGAAAAGCCTTAAATATTAAGTAGCAGAGCTGGGATTTGAACCCTGGTCTGTCTAGGAATGAAGCCCATTTTTTTATTCATCATCACATACTGATTGATCTTGACGCTCTTGAAATACCTTCCTCTTCAATCCCTAAGTTCCTGATTTCAGCAATTCCATTCTTTCTTTCATTGCCCCCAATGTACCTTAACTTTTGACAATAGAAACCTATCACTTCAGGCAGCTCAATATAAAATCATGTGTTTCATAATGTTAATAACCACTGATCCTCTGCAGTGCTTATTAAAAGACTATGTACATCTCTCTTTTTAATAAATGGGTCATTCTGCCACCCTTTTGTAAATTCTTTGTTACGTCTCTACTTGTCTGGGCTCAAGGGGCAAAGTACAAGTGCTTCAAGCACTCTTAAGAGAAGGCTTCTCCTGGCTTGCAGTTTTTGGTCCTCAGGCAGATAATCAACCACTGGGCAGAAACAGTCACCACAGTAATCTCCTGTTTAGATGAGAATCCCATCCTGCCAGTAGGCTTTTTGTACTCTGAATGTTCATGATTCTTCTCACTTTTTAGAAGTCCAAGTGTGAAAACATCATCAAGAGAGCTTTAGTCTCATTCTTTTACATGCACAATACCTACATTTTGCCCTTGTGCACTAAACCTATTTCTGTTGCATGTTTTCATAAACACAGTGAGGACTTTTTATTCCGCAGTATTATTTTAGTGCGGTAGTGGGAGCAGATTCAGCTAAAAACTGGGCTTATTATAAACAGTGTAAACATGGGTTCCCAAAGCTAGTTGCTAGGCTATTACCACAATAAAAAATATCCACATTATCAGAAGATAATAAAGGATCAAGGTGATGGAAAAAAATCGTTGCCAGTGATTCCACTAAGAGGTGGTCTCTGAGGTCAGTGTCAGTGAGCATCTTCATCATTGTCTTTTTGAAAGGTTAAAATTTCCCGGTCTGAATGTGGGAACAAACAAAAAAGTATACCCTGGAATAATAATCTGCAGAGACAAGACAGCGCCAGAAAGACAAAGCCTGTTCAGCTGTGTTTCCTGACAGCCCCGCCCAGCACACTTCCACCTCAGGCCAACAACCGAGTTTCTAAAGAATCATTATATCAAGTGATGTCATGATGGATGGCCTCTTTCCAATGGCTTCATGGCTTATCTTTTTGGACAGAGAGATAGCAAACTGTGAACTGCTGTCATGGTTTAATGGGAAGGGGGACTACAGGTCAATGTTCAGTGTTCTAACTCACAGGGAGCTCAGGGTCTGGGTTCTACTCTGAGTCCTCTGGATTAACCCTGCATTGAGGCAAGTCCATTAATAAAACAAATCTCAGTATACAATCATCTTCACCTATGAATATAAATTTTTTTCTATAGTTTGTGGTACTAGACAATGTTCAAAGTGTTCTACATATATTTATTAAACTATTTTTGAGACTTAACATTGTCAGTAATATCATTTCCCCCAATTTATAGATGAGGAAACTGAACACAGGGGGCAAAGGACATGTGCAGGTCATCTAGTACATAAGTGGTAAAGCCAGGACCAGAACCTGACCCCAGATCCTGCCTTCGCCACTCATATTGCTGCCTTTATTATGATTTTAAAAATATTATTTCTCATAAACCTCTAGGAAAAGCTTACAAAAACAAATCATCACATATTTCTTAATAAAAATTCAGTCATAAGCTTTCATTGTAGGATATCATAAACTTGATAATTCTGTTTATATATTTAAATGACATGTAATTACTGCTTTAAATCATTGGTGAAGCAGCTTATGCTTAACACATAGCAAAGAGCCTATTTTCTCATAGTCTTAGCTCATTCTTCTCAAAATGAAGTACACACACCAATGTGGATCTGCAGCCAGCTCACAGGAAGGACAAGATTTATCTCTTAGGAGTATTCACATTTATATGAAGATTTAGAGGAAATTATATTAAACCAAAAGTGAATATCTATTATAAGACAGGAAAAAAAATGAATAAGATAAAACAGGAGACATCCAAGAAATGAGCTTCTAACAGTTTGCTTCAAGTTTTAGATGAAGACTGGGGACTTCTAGGTGTGTGTTCATGACATTCTGCCACTTGGAGCTACTCTGCTGGAAAAATCTAAGAAGCATTAAAAAGACTGCAAATGGCATTGGTGCAAAAGTAAAGTTTCACAAGACTTTTTATCTTATTTTCCACAGAAATAGTCATAATAATTTTTATCACCTTTATAACTTGAGGGAATGGCTAGAATTAAATGAAAATAGGCAGGACGCTCCAACCATAAATAATACATTTTATAAAAAATAGAAACCGAAACAAATAACCAACCCCTTGATTTGAAACAAATAAAGGAAAATTATTATTCTTCCTATATTCTTAAAAGTGTAGAAATGCCTGTCACTTAGAGACCACAATGTTCACTGGACCATCTTTGTGAGCAGAACTTTGTCTTGGACACTGTGGGCAGCTTCCAAGAAAATGGCACAGATGAAATAAACATAAATTATAATGCTTGGGAATACAAATACGATGAGTGTACAGCAGCTGAGGACAGAGTTTTGTTTTGGTAGCATGAATATATACATACACACATATACACATATGCATTTATGTGTATTTCTTACATATATATGGGTAAAAAAGGGGCTATAGGATCTCGATGTATATATTTAGTACTTGAAGGCCCAAAAGTTGTAACCTCATCAATTCAAATAGGTAGGCTTATTCATGTCTCTGTAAACCAAGTGTCTGTCAATTTTTATATGACAAAACAAATATAGACTAAGTCATTCTGTGGATGAAAGGAGTTGGTGCTGTTATTGGGTCCTATTATTGGGTCAAGGAATAACTCAAGTTAAATGTTCACAATCCCTTTATAAGGGAACCACTGAATATGTAATTAAAGTATTGAATTCATAAGGGTTGTTGGTTTTGATGGGTTGCAAAGTTCACACACCCTACCTTCCTTTGCTTCTCCCCTACTCTCTCTACATTTTTTTAATCCATTTACAAACTTGAGTGAAGCCTCTACTCAATGCTGCAAGCCATCCCAGGAGTCATCTCGTTGAAACATGTAAACATTCTGTTCTTTTAGTCATAGTAATACTCTTTTAGATTTTAGTGGTTGAAATATAAAACTTGTTCCCACTTTTAGTGAAGCCTCAACTTCAAACATGAAAAACTTCAACTTAATAATCTGGTTATACCAGTTTCTCACTCCATCTGTTTGGCATCTTGTTCTGGTGCTTGGTTAGGATTTACTTAAAATGCAAGATTGAACTAGAACTCCATTTCAATGTCAACCATGCTTAGTCACTACTTGCCGATATATTATTGATCTTTAAAAAACTCTAATTTCATTCAATTATATAATTGATATACAAATCTAATTCTAATGCAGTTATATAATTCTATTTTTCAGGCAAAGGTATGCCATAATAAAATTTTGTCAAATTTTACACTCAATAAATATATGAAGCACAAAAAATGCCAATCTTTGTTCATTACTAAAAGAATAGCCGCCTTTAAAAATTCATTGACAACTCCACAATTATACTTTTAAATAAGTTGATTTTTAATTTGCCCCCCAAATTAGAAAGTTGAATGCCAAGAAAGTATCAATTAATGTATTTTTAAAGAGAACAAATAAATTATTATGGACAAGAAGCAGAAACTATGTTCAAGAGAAGCATAATTATTCAACTATATATTTTTAAAAGATTTGTTGTTCGTCTGAATAGCAATCACCTTGTAATTAGCATTTTATAAATCTGTTGGTATCTATAACATTCTACTTGTGCTATGTTTTAATGGACTCTTTGGTCATGTTTTTGGACAGTTATAAAATAACAAATACAGTGTTATTATTACTCAACAAGCACGTAACATAACTGATCTTATAAAAACATCGGTGATGATAATGATGCATGCCTATACTGTGAGTCTGGGTGACAGTCCAATGATTTTCAGGACCATTTAGGCATCATTAGGTGCATGCACTTTAGAGCTTTGGACTTTAGAGCTTTCGCAATGGGTTCCACCCAGAAGGAGGCAGAAAAGTGTGGGCGTGACCTGGGAAAAGAGCACCAGGTTAGCCTTGAGAAAGGCAGGGGTGTGGCTGCTGTTTGCTTTGCATCATCTTCCGAGTTCCTGCACAATGTCTAAAAATCTCTTGGGAAGCAATAAAATGGGAACTTTAACTTTCAGATACATAGTTTTAACACATTAAAAATATTTTTTTGCAAGAAAAATAGTACAAATTTGAAAACTCTCATAGGTTGTTAGTGGGTCAGGGGCCTATAGAACCTTACTGTTTTGGGTATTTTCTTTGAACCCTAAGGAACAAACACTCACTTGACTTAAGAGAAAAAGTGTGGGTGTTTTCTGAAAGTATTCACATGAACCATAATAGATCAGAAGTCACGAAACCCTCAATATTGCCTAGTTTAAAGCAATGGTCTCTCTCCCGTGGTCTCTTTCATGTTCCCTCTCCTTGTCTCTCGCTGGTTCATACTCTCTCAGGTCATTTAACTAACCATCTTTTTCTCTCTTTTCTATGCTATACTGTAACTTCATCTTGCACATGACTTTGGCTTCTCAAGCCTGTGGCAATTTGACAGCTCCAGTAAAACTGCTTCTTGGCAATTCATTCCTTGTTTCTTACTCCAAATTTGCAAGGAAAAGACTCTAGCTGGTCCAGCTCATTTCTGTATGCCAGCCCCTGAGTAGGTGATGAAAGTCTATGAATTGACTGTCCTTGTTTTAGGCTTGTCCATTCTCTGTGCATAGGTGAGGTGTAGCTCATGAAACGAGTCAAGACTTTACAGAGCAAAGGCTATGAATGAAGCACATTGCTGAGAAAGGCCTGCAGCAGGGCTGACAATGAATAATATCTCTAGGACACCTTTATTGTTAATATTCCATTGGTTCATTATTCAAATATTCAGTTATTCAGTCAATATTTTTAATAAGCAACCTCAATGGATCAGATTTAGGGAAGAAATAATGTGAGGGAGAAAGTGAAGCTGATAAAAACACTTGTTCTCTAGTGACCCCCCTCACTGCAAGGGCCATTTCCCCCACAGACCTGAGGATGTTTCTATGGTTGCCACTCATCACAAAGAGCACAGTTTTGACTTGACAACTCTATGAAATTTATTTGTACTGTTGGTATAAAGAAAAGATGTCTTTGTATGCATAATCTCTACCTTTACATGAAAACTGGACTTGTGTTTTCACAGCACACAATTCAATATTGGAGTACTAAGTGGTTTTGGAGGGTCTGTAGCATTTTAATCTCTGAAATAATATAAATGTAAATATCTTACTAAAATATATATAAAAACAAATATAGGTGTCAAGGCGGGGGGGTGGGGCTGGGGTAGATGGTTATATGGGGAGGAGAAGAAGAGATATCCATGTGAAGAGTGATGTTTCTTAATAAATTTTGGGAATCACAGATTAGAGTCTTGCCATTTTTGTTTGTCAGTTTGTTGTTTATGTTTTGTTTTGTTTTGTTGCTATGTTCATTTTAACTCTTTTCTCTTTGGCAGATAGTCAAGTTGTGAAATGCTTTACAAAGGTCTTTCATTATCTTGGTCAGGTGATCAAGGTCAACATCAACTGTGTAAGACATGCTGATGGCATGTACTCAATAGGATATGGTGAAAATCATCCTTTACTCCTGTAGTTTGCAAAAAGAAAAAAAATAAAATAAAATGCAACCCAGACAAATCACCACTGAAGTATATGCTAGAAAATACCTCACCAATATTTCTCACCACAGCCAAGGTTATCAAAAACAAGGCAAGTTTGAGAAATTGTCACAGTCATGAGAGCCTAAGAGGACATGTGAATAAATGTCATGTGATATCTTGTATGAGATCTTGGGACAGAAAAAAGAACACTAGGTAAAAACTAAGGAAATTATAAATGAAGTATGAACTTCGACTAATAATAATGGATCAATATTGATTCAATATTTGTAAAAAAGATACCATGATAATAATGTAAGGTGTTAATAATGAGAAACTGATTATAGGATATATCAGAACTTTCTATACTTTCAAAATTTTTTGTAAATCTTCAGCTTTTTTAAAAAAGATAAAATTTATTTTAGAAATCAATACTATTTAGAAAGAAATGAAAGGTCTTTTGTTTGTTTTAATGAGAAATTTTCATATAGTAGTTCCAATCTGTTATGCTTGTACTTTAAAGATTCTCTCATAAATTCTCTAAAGTTATGAAACTTCATAAACTCACCTTTCTCACAGGTTCTGGAGATTTAAAAGAAAAAGAGATACACGGAGTGGATGAGGGTTATGCTGTTCAAAGATCTCGTCCTTCTACCAAATACATGGCTTAAAAAAAATCAAGTATTTAATGATACACTCATTAAAGACTGGGCTCAAAACCACTTGTGAATAGGCTACATTTTAAGTAAAGTAATTGTACTATGACAAATATTAAATATGTCAAAGGGAAAAAAATTCCCCTTTCCACACATATAAAAAATTACCTATTTTTTTCCATGTTCCTTCTCACTTACTGCAATCATAGTGTTGATAAAATTGGGCATTCTGATTTTTATACTATAATTTTATCATCAGTACTTCCCAGATTACTTCATAGTATTCAAATTTTCACTTTAAAAGCCTGCATAATAGTCCATCAAGTGGACATACCACGATTTAGTTGAACAACTCTCTGTTGCTGACATATCGAAGAACCATTTCTACCATGGAATAATCAAATTCGTCCTACCCTACCTGCGTTAGGGTGAGATGATGACTGCAGTGTTTTTATTCCTTGGGAAAACATCCAGTGTCTGACCTCTTGACCTGCACGTTCTACTTGGGCCCAGGCAGGAGGTGTGCAGAGCCCTGTTCAGCAGTGTTCAGGCTGTAGAACAGAAACTGCATCTCCTGGCATCGTACTGGGCTTCATCCTTCCCTTTCCAGTTCTCGCGATGCCTCCCTCTAAAATCGAAGTTGTCTGGCCTCAGGCATTTAAGTACCTCTAACCTGCTCATAAAAGAGAAAATGAAAGTTACTGCTCTTAATTATATGCATCATGTGTCTTACAAATGAAATGTCTTCATGAATAGGAACTCACAAAAGAGAATAATAATAGGTAAGGGAAGCAATATTAGATAATAAATCTTAAAGCTGCAATGTCTTGGAAGGTAGAAGTAATATGTTACTCGTAAGATATCATCATGCTGAGATCATCTCTGAAGGCTGTCAACTCAAGAGAGATAAATGCTAGATACATCTGGCTTCTTTTCACTGTGTGTGTGTGTGTGTGTGTGTTTAAAACACAAATGAGGCTTATTATTCTTTCTAACATCACTTAAAAAGTACAAGCTCAAGTTTGGTCTTGCTACAGATAGAGAAAGGAGGGGATGTAGATTGATTACCAATTTAAAAAACATTCTGTGGCAAAAGGCACAGGAGACTAGGCAACTGGTACCAAAATGTGTAAGAGGACTCAGTACCAACTCATAAAAATGCTCACTAAATTGGCAGAATTTACATCAGAAAGATAAAAAGCATGAGTGATGATCCTGTCAAAAAAGGACATTCTGAACTATGTTATACAAACAAGCAATAGGAGCGGGCTGGAGTCCTGCCGACTCAGCCTCATGAGTAAACATTTGTGAGGTCAGTCCCAGTGTGAAAACACAGGCAGCTCTTTTCTTTGTGAACTGTAATCAATACATAGAGCCCATTGCTCGTGTCAAGAGAGAATGGAAGAACACAGAAAGCTGAGATAAAGCAGATCATGTCTATCAGCCAGCTGTGACTCACCTCAGTGACTACAAACCCAGATGCGTGTGAGGAGAAGTGCGATGCAGAAGGACGGGCTACCACCTGTGGTCTGGCTACACTGGGTCAGGCCCGGACACTTTGGGAAAACATTTCAGGGTGTGGGGACCTACAATATGTTGGGGCTTTTTATAGTTAGACATGATAATTGTCTTTTTGTTGTTGTTGTTAAGTAGGCCTACTTAATTTTTAGATTGAATCCCATCATATATCAAAAGACCCCAATCTATATCACAGGAGAGTTTAAAGTCCTAAAAATTCCTTACATCTCTTTTCCTCCTATAATTTTTTGTTTGCTTCTTATTTTCCTGTTTCCAAATTATTTCTCCCTTTTCAAATTCTGGTAACATGTTTAAATGAATAAAAATCAGACAACTTATAATTTATTTTGTTTAGTTCAGTTGGCCTTTTAGTGCCTAAACTTCTCTTTCTTTACAGAAACTCGGTCTGGGTTTTCAAGAACCTGCCTGATTCATAGTTCGCCTCAAACTCTAGTCCATTCTAGTATATCAGCCTCCAAATTGGGTTTAGCAAGGTGAAAAAGGATGTATTGTTATTTGACTTTTCAGAAATATCAGTTAGTAAATTCCTAGGGAACTGAATCTACTTTATCCATCTTTGCATTACTCACAAAGCCTAGCTGAGATCTTTGTCTGTAATAGTTTAGTAGTGTTAATAGAGTAGAAAAATATAGTGTTGAATGAGAGAGAAAAAGAAAAGAAAACAAAATTAGAATGAGGATATAGGATAAAAATAGAAATCCAAGACAAGTTTCTTAAAGGTAGGTGCTCATGAATCCCTTTTCTATGCTGATTAGGTGTGTTCGAGGTTATGGGGGAGTCTTGAGCCAGGCAAAACAGAGGTAAAGTGATTATACACACACACACACACACACACACACACACACACACACACACACACATTTGTAAAGGTGCTGCTTGAATTCATGAAGAATCCCTTGGCCATGAAGCTTTTTGAAGGTGTTGTTATGTTGCCGAATTAAAGTGACCTTGGCTGATGAAGCTGGGGATGGAAGTTAGCCTCATGTGCTCTTCTGTAGGGCCTCTACAATGTTCCCAACATGGATATATTGTGAGACCTGCCAGGTCTGGTAGTAGACCGTGTGAGAAGTGAGGTGACATTGCTCCAGGCAACAAAGGAGTTGAATGTCAGTCAGGGAAATAGGCAGTGATGGCAGACAACACACAACACCAGCTGCTCAGGGTGGAGACCCTGTTTAGCTTACCCAGGTGCTCTGAGTATCTGCTAATGGACAAGTCCACCCAAAAGAAGCTATCAAAGGGAGATACTCCTGAGCCTGCTGTACCAAAACTCTGCCTTCTAAACTGCCAAATAGTCCCAAGATGAGAAATGGAGGCAGGTCCAAGGGACCTGTAGTTCAACACAAAGACCTCACCTTATGTGGGCTAGGAAAGAGAGATGGCAGTGAGTTCAGTAAAAGACAAGCTTTCCGTCCTTTACTGCGAGGTTGGGTGGTTTTCTGGCAGCACTTTTTCAGGCTGCAATCTACTTGCCCCCCACAGAGCAGGCACCATCGACCACCCTAGGAGTGAGCTTGTTCTGTGGCATTAAGTGGGAAGTCGGTGAGGGTTGATTATACTGCAAGGGCAACTTAAGAGTTTGACGCTAAGGAGGGGTGTATTCTAA
Organism: Rousettus aegyptiacus; assembly: GCF_014176215.1. Classification (NCBI taxonomy): domain Eukaryota; kingdom Metazoa; phylum Chordata; class Mammalia; order Chiroptera; family Pteropodidae; genus Rousettus; species Rousettus aegyptiacus. Next base: position 162,915,564 of record NW_023416284.1, read on the forward strand.
CAGTGAAATGTCCTCCTCAGTTCCTGATCCACACCTTCAGCCTTCCACATAGGTCATTTGTTTGGGGAGCCAGTGGGTTCGTGCTGATAATTCATCTTGCAGCAACGCCCTGAGGACTCCTCTGAACTGTGACTGCAGCGCGGAGTGAGAAGGAACTCTATGACATAGTGATGTACGGCCACTCTGCGCCACCCATCCTGACACAGGCTCCTGTACTTAGAACTTGTTCTAAGCCCCTGGCTATTTCTCAGTCATTTGGTATAGAGTCCTTGACAGACACTTCTATTAGCCATTTAGAGTGACACATGGATTCCCCACCGGTTGTTTGTTTTGACAGGGGAGAAAAGAAATACGGTGTGAAGAAATAGAAACACTCTCAGATAAAATTCAAATCTACAGTATTTACTGAGGAAGTACCAATGATTTTGGAACTTGGAGAAATTCTGGGATTTTGAACGTTTGTTGCTTGGAAGGAAGAAAGTTAGCATTGTCTCATTGTGTCAGCCCCGCTTGGCCTGTCACTCTTTTCATAAGTGGACATATGTAAGGTTCCTATTGGCCAGAGTATTGATGATGTCTATCCATATAAGCTATATTTGGGACTTTTTAAATATTTACAGCAAAAAAAGGTTGCATTCTTTTAATAGTAGAAGGCATTTAATTTTTTTTGAACATAGAGCCGTGAGCTATTAATCTTAAAGTTAAGTCTTAAAGATGGAGTCTTGTATTTAAAGAAAAAACAAAGCTGCAATTAAGATGACAACACTTTATTCTGTAATCAATGTCTTTGAGTAGAACTCTAAATATTTCTATTAGATTTTTGTTTCTTTAACTTCTCATTTATTTACAAAGGCACAGAGATAGCACATCGTAGTTGCTTTGTTGAATCTAGTGTCCCTTGAAAGCAGAGCTTAAGACACAATTTACAGGAAGGCAATTTATTTAGAAGTACGTATCTACTGTGCATTTACTGTATACTGGATGCTTTTACTTATCTGTCCCCTTTAATTTTCACAACGATCCTGAAAGGAAATAACAATAACAGGTAAACTGTAAATGACACTGCTCTAAGCAATACCCAGATATTCACTCGATAGTAATCACCAATAATAATTTTAGTACTCTCTCTTATACACAAAAGTGAGGCACTGAGAAGTTAGGAAAGTATCCACCGTTTTGTAGCCAGTAAACAGCACTGTCAAGGCCAAATCCAGATAACCTGGTAGCAGACACTTTGATCTTAGCCATGAAGCTCTAACGCCTCTTGAAGAGTAGGATAGTATGTTTGTTTGTTTGTTTGTTTGTTAAATTTGCTTAGGGTTTTTTTTTTAATAGACTTTATTTTTTAGAGTAGTTTTAGGTTCATAGAAAAGTTGAGTGGAAGGTAGAAAGATTTTCCATGCACCTTTTGTTCCCTCATGCATCGTCTCCCCCATTATCTACATCCTCCACCAGAATGGTATATTTACCACAATTGATGAACCCACATTGACACATCATAATTACCCAGAGCCCACAGTATACATTAGGGTTCACTCTCAGTGTTGTACATTCTATGTGTTTGCACCAATGCATAATGACATGTGTTCATCATCATATCATACAGAGTGGTTTCACTGACCGACAATTTTTTTATGCTTCATCTAGTCCTCCCTTCCTTCTCCCCTAACCCTTGATAATTACTGATCTTTTTAATGTCACCATAATTTTGGCTTTTTCAGAGCATCATATAATTGGAATCATACAATATATAGCCTTTTCAGAATGATTTATTTCAGTTAGTCATATACATTTAAGGTTCTTACGTGTCTTTTCATGGCTTGATAGTTCATTTCTTTTTTAGAATGGAATAATATTCTATTATATGGAAGTACCACAGGATATTTATCCATTCACCCACTGAAGGACATCTTGGGTGCTTTCAAGTTTCAGCAGTTATTAGTAAGGCTTCAATAAATATCTGTGTGCAAGTTTTTGTGTGGATATAAGTTTTCAACTATTTTTGGTAAATATCAAGAAATATGATAGCTAGATTACATGGTAAGAGTCTGTTCAGGTTTGAACAAATCACCAGTGGTCTTCCAATGTGGCTGCACCATTTTGAATTCCTATCTGCAATGAATGAGAGCTCCTGTTGCTCCACATCTTCACCAGTATTTGGTGTTCTCAGTGTTCTGGATTTTCACTGTTCAAACAGGGGGGTAGTGGTATCTCATTGTTGTTTTAATTTGCATTTCCCTGATGACATTCAATGTGGAGCATCTTTTCAAATGCTTATTTGCCATCTGTATATCTTCTTCTGTGAGGTATCTGTTAAGTCTTTGGTCCAGTTTTTAATTGGGTAGGTTGTTTTCTTATTGCTGAGTTTTAAGAGTCATTCATATTCTGGGTAACAATTCTTTATCGATGTGTCTTTTACAAATATTCCCAGACTTGTCTGCTTTAGATTTCTGCTCTGATAAGTTGTGATATTCTGCATCCATCTGTCTATCTCTTCCATTTTTAAGGACAGTGGTTTGCCCTGTGACCTCATTTCTATTATGAATCTATGAAGAGTTTTTACCTTTTCAGATCAGTAGTTGCCAGGGACTGGGTGTGCCAGCAGTTGGGTACAAGGATGCATGGGAGAACTTTTTGGAGTGATGGAAATATTCTACATCTTGATTGTGGTGGTAGTTACCCTATTATATGCATTAGTCAAAACTCACAGAACGGTACGATAAAAGTGATAAATTATTCTTGATGTAAATTATACCTTAATAGAAATAATTTTTTTTTTAAAGTCCAGGCTTTGGAACCAGACTGCATCTAAACACCGGCTCCTCCACATTTTAGCAATTTGACGATAGCTTATATAATATTTCTGTCTCTTTTTCTTAACTTGTAAAACAGAGCTAATAACTGCAGAGGTTTGATGGGAAAATTAAATAAAACGATGTAGGTAATTGTTTATAACAATACGAGGCCATATAAGTGCTCAATAAATGGTAGCTATTATTTTTAAAACCCCCCTCTCATTAAATAGCTAAAATGTTGTTTAGGGCAGAAGTTTCTAGATATAGTTGTATGAGTTTCTCTTTTAAAAAGGAAATAGAAGTTTTATTAGAGAGTTTGTTAAGAACTCTGCAGCCCCTAAACAGAGGGCATTTCTTATACATCCTAAGAAAAATCTTATTCTCCCACAAAAATTATTTTTAGTTGTTTTGCAAAAATATTGGGGATGGGCACACTTTTCTTGAGAGAATAATGGCCAATATTGGATAAGTTTGAGTTCCTGGAAAATAAACTAAGGAAAACATGAAAAAAAAATAGATAAATTAGCTTTTAGAACCTGGGCTACTGTATTAGTTCCTACGATATCATTCATTCATTCAGCCAAAGAACAGGTGTATGCACCAAATACTGACTATCCTATTCAGCAGTCAGCCAAGCAGGCAAAAAGTCCCTGTCTTCGAGAAGCTGTAACTCTACATGGAATGAGATTCACATTTGTCCTACCTGCAGAGATTTGAATGAGACCTCTCTAGTCACTTGGAAACAATCAAGATGACATATCCCTAACCCCCCCATTCCCTCCCGTTAAGTTCTACGGTGTGTGTTACTCTTCATTTTCTCCCTCCCAGGGTTTAGATTCCCTTAGATTATGCCTTATATCCTCCTTTTCTGTTAACTCTTTATTTTAAATAATTATTGACTCACAGAAAATTGCAAAAACAATAGAGAGAGTTCTACGCACTCTCTACTCAGCTTCCTCCAGTGGAGACTCTCATGTAATGTAGTACAGAAGCAAAACTGGGAAATCGACATTGTGCAATGTCGTTAACTAGACTACAAACCATGTTTGGAATTAAACCTACACTCCCTGCCCATTGATTGAAATTTTCCTCAGCTCCCTGACCTTCCAGTCCTTTTATAGGTAGAAAAAATTTCTCCATTTTGGAAAGCTGAGTCTGGAGCCCCTAAGACTCACCTGGAACATTTCAGATTTGTTGTGAGCAGGGAGATTCTGCTCAAACGCTATTGTCACAAACTCACAATCTCAAAGCCAATTCTATTGTGTCTCTGCCAAAACCTCATGCCAGATTTCATTCGAAACCACAAGGACAGTTAGTTCTACCTTGCAACAAATTCTGTCCCACATGTCACTATCTGAAATACAAGTTTTTTCTCATTTCTGTTTTCCATCGTCTCACTCTCAATACCTCAGTTGTGTTCTTTTCACCAGCCTACCTTTTCACTCCTTTTTTTTTCTCCAAATTTTTCAACTATACTTTGTGAAAATCCTGTTTCATAGTAATTAACCTCTCAGACACATATACACACAATTACACAATTTAAACACATTTCCACAGAATGGTAACTTCATCTTCATATCTTAAATAAGACTATGATGCAGGACAGGGCGAATCCCATGCCCTGGGAGCCAAATGGTGAATTGAGGTTCAACAACAGACCACAAGAGAAACTGAAATAGAACAGTTCACTACTCATTGGCCCTGAAGGAAGTACACGGCACACCTTGAGGGGCCACACAGGTTGGACAAGACAGAGTGCAGACAGAGAGGCAGCACCTGCAGCACCTGCCTTTATCAGGGTCCATTAATGGGGTTTTGGGAGTTCCAAACTAGGGCTAGATTGGTTAACTTAAACCAAAAGAATAACATTTTTGTAAGATACCAGAGGGGTCTTATATAAGTGATATAGAAGTATACAGGCACTGGGAGGCAAGGAAGAATGTTAATCATAAGGGTTGTTGGGGAAGTCATACCAGAAAGTTTCATTTGCTTGTGACTCTGTTGGCTACTATCTAGGGAGTGGACTTGCATATGGGGCTATTGTCACTTTAAGGTTTCTGCAGGCCACTTGGACAAACAAAATGGATGCTGAGGCACCAATACTATGAAGAAGCTTAGCTAAACTGTCAACATCTTCTGATATTCATGCCCTGTGTTGTCTCCTCTCTCCACAAACTTTGCATTATCAACAGAGTATGGCACAGGTGATTTCTGAGGCTAAATAATAAAAGGAAATGTAGCTTCTGCCTTGGCATCTTGAATCACTTCTTCTTTGGAAGCTGAGCTGCCAGGCTGTGAGGTACTTCAAGCTGCTCTGTGAGGAAGATGACCACAGAAGAACTGAGGCCTCCCAACAGCAATTGCAGCATATATGAACCATACGTAGGACCCACCTTGGAAGTAGCTGAGTCAAGGCCTCAGACAACTGCAGTCCCAGCCAATATTTGACTGCAACTGTACAACAGAACCGCACAACTAAGCTTCTGAATTCCTGACCCACAGGAACTCTGGGAGATAATAAATGTTTATTGTTGTTTTAAGTTACAAAAATTTAACATAATTTATTATGTAGACATAGATAACCAATATAGATTTACAGGAAAAAGAGTGGTAGCAAGTAAACTGGTTAGGAGGTCATAAAATAGACCAGATAAATGCTAATGAGGGCCCGAATTATAGCTGTGGGGTACAGATGGATAGATGAGTAGGATCTGAGAAATATTCAGGAATAGAAATCCGCGTGACATTGAGTGGATGTGGGTGTTCCAGGAGCATATAATTATTCTCAGCTTTCTAGCTTTGTGGCTAGATGCCAAAAAATTAAAATAGAAAATGCAGGAGGAAGAGTATGATCAGAGAGAAGGATGATACACTCAGAATTGTGACTGAACTTGAGGTGCACTGAGGTCTTATGTGACATGCATCCAAAGATCTCAGTTGCCTACCTCAATGTTCTCTTTTCAGTCCTTAGCTTCCTGGAGGGCACTGCTGTGTCTGACACTGTTAACTACTGCTTATTTATGCAAATTTTCTACTTCTTGGCTCAAGACTCTTCTGATTCTTCTTACTCTCACATTTTCTCCTCATTCTCTTTCATCACTTCCTTTGCTCATACAAATATTGGTGTTCCAGAGAACTCCACCTCAAGTCATTACTCAACTTTCTCCAAATACTCTGTAGTGGATGCCCTAGAATCTCTTTTTATGGCTATATATTCATATTTCTAATTGTCAGAGTTATCTTCTCCTTTGCATCCGTTTTAATTCTCTGCTATTGTTTGTGATATTATGATTTGCAACACAAAATATTATTTGTTTTTCACCCCTATTTCTGGCTTAATAGCTCCCCAAACCCTTGTAATTTCCTAAGTAATTAGAGCAACAGGGGTACTTTTTGTTACAATATTTGGTTTTTGTCCTAGGTCCCTAAAATAGCTCCAGAGTGATAAAGGTGAGACAGGTGTTTTTGTTATCCATAGCAAGTGCCTTTCAATCACATCTGAGTTTATGCTAATGAGGCAACTTTTGAAAAGCCCCTAAAGATGGGGTCTGGTTGCCAGGGGAACCAATTTTGTGATTAATGGGTTGGAACCTTCATCTCCACCTCCTGACCTTCATGTAAGAAAAAGAGGCTGAAGGTTGTATTAATCATCAAAGGCCAGTGATTCCATAATCACGGTTACTGATGAAGCCTCCACAGGTTCAGAGAGCTTCCAGGGGGTGAACATGGAGGTGCTGAGACAATAGTGAACCCAGTGGGACCATTGGAGCTCTGCACCCCTTCCCACATACCTTGCCTTATGCATTTCTTCCATCTAGCTAATCCTGAGTTATATCTTTTTATAATAAACCAATAATCTAGTTAAGTAAAATGTTTTTCCGAGTTCTGTGAATCTCTCTAGTGAATTAATCAAACCCTGGGTGGTGATTGTGAATGCCTCCAATTAAGAGCTGATTGGTCAGAAGTACAGGTAATAACCTGGACTGGCAATTGACATCTAAAACGGGTGGGGATAATGCAGTTTTGTGGAAATGAGATCTGACACTATCTCTTTCCCATATCTGGTCTGTCAACAATCATGTCAGCTCTACATTTGCAGTATAGTCAGAATTTAACGGTTTTCATCATTCTGCTATCTTGGACCAATGCTGCTTCTACTTCCTTCTGAACATGACAGACAAAATAAATTTTGATAGAACAGGACACTTCTCTGTTCAAAGCCTTCCAGCAGTACAAGCGTACTTAAGGTAGGACCCGCAGGACCCCAGATGGCCTGTTTCCCCATTACTTCTCTGATTCTTCTGCTATTTCTCTCCTTTTTTACTGTAATTCAACCTCATCATCTTTCCTTCTGTTCCTTAAATTCAGTGGGCGTGCTTCTGCCTCAGGGCATTTTTGTACTTTCTGTTCTCTCTGCCTGAGTGCTCTTCTTCTAGATATCTGTGTGGCCTCATTGCTCACTCCTTCCCTCAGGTCTCCACTCAAAAGTCACCCTCTTATGAGGCCTTCCCTGGTCTTGCTACCCACAATGTCAGCCTCAACCTGCTCCCTCCACTTCATACCCCTTTTTCTTCATTAATTAATTAATTAATTTATTTATTTATTAGCAAATCTAACACTCACTCCTCTTTTTCTTTCTCTCTGTCATAGTTCCCCAGAGAAACAGAACCAAGAGGAGATATATAGATGATAGAAATTTATAATGAGAGACTGGCTGCAAAGTCTCTCGATCTGCCATCTGCAATCTTGAGGCTCAGAAAAGCTGGTTTTGTAGATCTAGTCCAAGCCTGGAGGCCTTGAAATAGAAGCATGATTATTAGCTGAGAGAATGGAGGAGGCTTGAGGATGGAGAAGAAAATACGAACTACTCACCTGAGAGAGTGAAAGGATGACTGGATTAGAGAAGTACAGTATGATTACTGGGCAGAGTTAAGTGATCACTTGAGATTAATGGTCAGGAATTTAAAGCGAAGCATCAACACACTTGTTAGTCTTCTCTAGCCATATTCGGCCCTGTAAGTCAAAGCTCAGAATGAGCATAGAGGTGTATAAGCAAGACTGTGGTTTAGCTACGATAAATCAATTTTTAAAAAATTTCGGTCTCATGGGAGTCAACAACCATGCTAAACACTGGTATCAGAGTTACAATAACAATAATAATTACAGACCTCTTCCTATATGCCAAACACCACACTAAGCTCCCTGCTCTCACTTACTTTTTACAAACAATAACAACAACAACAACAACAAACTATGACAGGAAATGAAACTGTTGTTATCACCATTTCACAGACAAAGGGAAAAAAAATGGAAGCAAAGATGAGTAAACAATGCTCAAGCTCATACATCTCATAACGGAAGTAACTGAGAGTCGGACCCGGTGTTCTTCATCAGCTCAGTCTCATGGGGAGACATGTTAGAAACACAGTGAGAGTCCAGAGTGTGTCGTGCTGCTTTAAGGGCATGCACGGACAGCACAGGGAACACAGAGGAGAGGTACTTTTATCAAAAAATTTTAAACAAAAATAGGTAAACCCAAAAATGTTAATGAAAGTGCACATTTCCATATGTGTGAATATATTAACAATCTGTACTGTAGTCAAATCGCTCTTATGACAGGAGTAAAGCCTCTCTCAACTTGGGAGTGGCCCAGAATGACCACAATTTTTGTCCAGTGATTTCATGAGTCCATGACCGTAGCCATTCATGCAGGTGTCCTACAAATTACCCCCTCGCAGACGCTATGTGGAATGAGAAATTCCAGGACTTTGAGTGTGCGCCTTTGTCCTGTTATAGTTCCCATAGCTTCAATACGAGAGCCCATAATGGGCAAAATAAATGAAAAATGTTTTATTATGAGAGTTTATTGCAAGTATTCCTAATACCAAGGATTGCAAATTCTTTTCTTGACCCTCTCTTATTCTCTTATTGTTTGTGGAAAGGAAATCCAAAGACTGATCCTGTGATGCCTCCTCTGGAAGAATGTTAGGCTAAAAATTTCTAGCTCAAAAAACTAGATGGGAATCAGTATGTTCCATTTAGGCCTCCTACGTTTTATACTAGGCTGGCCAGTTCATAAATATGTTCTCATTTAGACTGCACACCAATCCTATGAAGTTTTTTAAGCTTCAGTAAATTACCCAAGGGGGCTCTCAACTAGAAAGAGGCAAACTGGAAGCCCTTGGTTCAGCTAGCTAATGAAAAAGAACTCTGCCTTTCTTTGTGTGTGTGTGTGTGTGTGTGTGTGTGTGTGTGTGTGTGTGTGTTTTGTTTTGGTCTAGCAGAATCTCCTTTCAAAATTTTAAAAATGATCAAACTTTTTCAACATAATTGAAAAATATGCTTCAAACCTCCTTTATTCTCCCCTCCCCCCCCCAAAAAAAAAAAAAAACAGAAAATGAAACTTTATTAGCATTCTTCCTGACTTGGTATACAACCTCTACAGAAAGACATGGCAAATCCCCAGGTTGCCAGGCAGTGTGGAATTTCTGTATGAGACCCATCACTCTTTAAAGATACAGATTACCCTCCCAGGCAGCAGAAAAATTAATAAATTCCCTTTAGGATGATAGGGGTTTGCTCCATTCACATGACTGGTAGAATGCCCTGTATCCAGCTCTCCGGCCCTCTCACATAATGTGCTGTTTAGATTAGGTGTTCCATAAGTGTTTTATGAAACAAGTTCCCATTACAGACAAAGCTTTTTTTCAGATGGACAGGAATGTAGTAATGCTTTACCCAGGATGCCACATCCAGGGCACCACGCAGATGTAAAAATGTGTTTCCCTTGGGAAAGGAAAAAAGGGCCCAGATCCCCTAAGGACTGTGAAGTACGTTCCGAGGACCAAAAGAATCCCCCAAAGTCCTGCCCTTTCATCCGAGTCTGCTTTTCTGGAGCAGATCTTTTACGGTCCACTAGTATGTACATTCCTGTGAATCTGGGATCGCTCACTGGTTTGGGAGCACCTGCAGTCCCTACTGGTAACAAATGAGTTCTCAACAAGTTCTTATACACCTCTGAGTCAAGCCTTAGGGTGCTGTCCAGGTGCCAAGAACATTGAGTCTCCACAGTGGGGAAATTGCACCCATTAACATAACAAGATTAGCTAGGAGGACAGGTGAGGTAACTTGTGCATTTGTGCCAATCTGGCAAACCAGGCCGATGCTCACGTATTAAAATGCCCTGCCTAGCAACAGCTCAGATGCCCTGTTAAATGGGCTGGAGGTGCTTGCTCACTTAAATATTTTTCAGCCTCAAACTAGAAGTCTTCGGTGACGCAATTCAGAAGTAACACCGAGGTAAGATTAGAGGGAAAGGTTGTTGGTTCTTAAACCTTTCTTCAGGGGATCAAAAAGCTAAAGTCATACAGCATTAATAAAGCCCTTTGAGGAATCATGAGAGCAGAATAAACAAACAGGTGAACCAAAGTGAATTTTTTCCTTGCTGGTGTTTAAAGTGTAATTGAAAATACCAGAGCTACCTCTCCAGGCACTGAAAACTAAGGACCGACTGTGCCCAAGAGCCCACAGCCTGGAAATTTGCACAGTAGCTGATTTGCCATTGAGTTTGAACATCTTCTCCTCCTGGACACTTCTGTGTCTGCCTGGCTGACTTCCCTCAGAGCCTTTTAGAGAGAAAAGCTGTCTCCTAGTGTGCCTGCTCTTGAGCTCCTGGATAAGTCCTCGGTCTGATCCTTCTTAGCAATCCCAAGGGATTGAGGGAGCCTGACAGCTCATTTTGTTTGCACAATAGAAGACCTTCCTCAGAGAGGAATACCAAAGATTCCAGTACATTGTTTAGTATTTCGACTTTTGATTCTTAAGGAGAAATTATAAATGGTGCCTTGCATCAGAGAAAGTGATGCAAGGTGATGAGTGGGACAAGGGACCCAGTCGTAGGTAAAACCTTTGAAAAATAGACACATACTTGCATTAAAGAAATTGAGGCAAAGGTGCTAAAAAAGAACATATTCAGAGGCTGGACTCAGCAGCTGTAATTTAGCTAAGTGTAGAGCTGAGTAATTCCAAGCTTACTTAGCAGCTTAGTATCCTCTTGTGCAGTCTCCCTTGATAAAATGTTTCCTTAACGAACTGCAGGAACTCATCTTCCTCAACCAGAGAAGGTTGAAACACTAGTACTACAACCAGAGATTGCTGGGATAATTCTCTCTGCCCTGACCTCTACGTAAGAAATCTCCCCACTTCCGGCCAACCCCACACTTCCCTTGAATACTTCTTCATTCTAGTTTAGCAGTCTTTGTTTCAAGGAACAAAGATCCAGTGAAATCAGTTTTTCATAAAGGCAGGGAAAAGGAAAGGGAGGATTGCTGAAGTTATAGACCTTCCCCTAAGCACAGCGAAGTCACATGCAGGACGGAGCTGAGACCCCAGAAGTTCTTAGGGGTCACTGCTCTTCCCTTTCTCCTTGCACCACTGCGTCTCATGGCTCTGCTTCTCTTGCACATCCCTTCCATTCCCCTCACTGCAGCTGCCCCCTAAACTTCCCAGGAGGCAAAATGATGCTTGAGAATTGCCTTACCTGGGTTGCCTCTCAGCTCTATTACTTACCAGTTGTGACCTTAGAAAAGTGATCACATTCCATCAAGATAGTTTTATTATGCACCTGATAAGATGAGCCTGGTGCTTAGCACACACAAGCATTTCCTAAGTGTTAGCCCCTAGCTTTGGCTTCCCATGGCACAGCAGCAACCCACCTCCCCTATGACCTTGCATTCTAGTTCCCCTAGAGACCCATCTTGGTGTTATTGTATTCAGTATTCCCAATTAAAACCACATTGGTGCCTGCCATGGTTCTATCAGCTGTAGCCAAGGATGATGGCTACACAGAAGGAATACATTCACCTAAACCTACAGCTTTGGGTGAGGGATGTTCCAATGACATATCCCAAAACATACCTACTACATGAACTTTGAACAAAGCTAAAATTTTCAACACTTCATTTTCCTATTAGGAGTTCAGTCTATTGTGAATGCTGTCAATAAACAATTTTAATTCTGAAGGTCTCGCATATCTTTTTTAATGTTGGTGTGGAATCCTCTCAGAGGCTGAAGCTGGACCAGAATATTGGTCAGCCCCGAGGATGCTTTCTCTTCTCTCTTAAGGTCTAGATAGTTCAAATCGGTAAGCTTGTTTCTGCTGGATACTAACAGGTTTTGATGTGATTGCTGTCAGAGTCATCCCACAGCATTGTTTCTTTCTTTTTAATACTACAAAAAAAAATTGCTTTTTTAAATATACAGTTCGAAGTTCAATATCCTCTATCTTTACACTGGTTTCTAACATGTGATCAGTACTTGGCTGCTGCCACGTTTTCTGTTTGGTGATAATAAAGGATTTTCTAACCGAGTATTAAAATCGGAGCGTAGTATTTTTCTTCCATTCCCTTTGTGATTTATATGGCTTGTCCAGACATGCTGTGGCTGCAGGTACCTACACTGTTCTCTGCCACTCAGGTTACTTTTGACTTCATGGCCACAGCTGACGAACACCTGAACCTGGGATCATGACACCTTAGAATGTTTGAGCTATTTCCCATTAGACTCACAAGTACAGAGATAGTTAAGAAACTAGAAACCCTTTAATAAGCAGTTGGTTGCAAGTGGGGCCTAGGCATTCTTTTCGAAATATTACTATTCAAGAGATTTAACAATTATTTTTAAATTTAAATTTTTAAATTAAGATCATTTATATATAGTAAAACTCGCCATTTCTAGTATACAGTTCCTGGGTTTTGACTAACAGATACAATCAGATACCTACCTGACTGCATCATTCTATATCATTATCAAGATATAGAGTATCTATTCCATCGCCCCAAAATGTTTCTCCACGCCTTATAGCAGGTATCTCATTCTAAAACACCCCCTTTGCAATTGTGATTGGGCAGCCCTGCTTGGGTATCACTAATATGGCCCAAAACCTTTTGCAAATGAAGAAGTCCTGTGACTCATCCGGGGGCACGCTGCTTGACAGCCAGGACAAAGACCTCCATCGCCCTTTCTCGGTTCCATCTTGTCTTAACACACAGCACTTATTCTAAAGTACTTTCTTTGTCCACAGTGGTTCTTCTAAGTTAAAACAAACCTATGGAATAAGAACTGAAACAAACTAACCACAGACTAAAACAAATAAACCCGAAATTAAAACAGAATGAAATTACATTCATAATATGTAATCCAGAGAATCCTTAAATTAGCTTGAACATACACAGAAACAATAGCAAGATAAGAAGGATTGATTGCACCTAATTCCCAGCACAAATACTACTCTTTTCTTCCTTCTCCCCTCCCCCCCACCTTTTGCAAATATTCTATGTGTCCTATCCAGTGCTAAAATACACCCATGGTGAACCGCCTCTATGCAATACCCCACAACATAACCAACCTCTGTCTTCTATTACTTTCCCCCTAATCTAGACAATGAAAAGGGGCAGACTTGGAGAAAGCACACGTCGTAAATATCTCAGGGTGACTGGCAGATAGATCTGATCCAATTATGGTTTTAATGATTAGCCTATAAATAAAGCAGCTTTGTCTTTTTTAGACAAGGCTCACAAAGATAGAAGCCTTTTGCTTTGAGAAACAAACAGCCCCACCCAGGGGATGGGCCCAGCAAGGCCAGGGAATCGTGAGCCCTACATATTTTTAAAGGGAAAAGTGCTGGAATTCATGTGGGTGTGCCCACATATGGCAGCACGGTGTGCAGGAAAGATCTATGCTGGGGGTAAAGAGTGATTACTGCTTGGTTCTGCGTATGCCAGAACCCAAAGTCAAAAATCATTTAAAACCCTAGGCATGAACTCAAAAGACAGAATGGTAAACAACAGTCATCCCTTCTAACAATGTGAACCTTTCATGAAGTCTAAAGGTAATTTTCCACCCAGAGATTTTTTTTTTTTTTTTTTCCATCTTATCCCTTGGCTCTGTGCAGGAAATGATACCCCGTGAATGCCTCTCAATTCATGTAGGTCCTTAGCTGTTTCACAGATGTTCAGGCCTAAATCCTAAGCAGTTTTCTTCCTTTTCTTTCCTTGGTTTATTATGCGACCAGCATATTGCTGAAGGTTATGGTGATCTTATAAAGCCTCGGTTGGCATCTTTTCTGTAACTTTGAACTCGGAGTAGTATTGATTGAAAAATTAATTTCTCAACTAGTAGCATGGCTGTCTCGGAGTTGTATATAGCCTGGCTTTAAAGTTCCCAGATGCTGGCACCAAACCACCAGTTTGAGTCCTGACTCCACTATTTCCCTATCATGTTTAGTGAGCAAGTTACTCAGTTTTCTTTGGTTCTCAGTTTCCTTATCTGTGTATTACTGCGATTGTATTACCTATCTCAAAGGGGTTTTGCCTGAAAATGAAAATGCTTAGTCCTGTGCTGAAGACAGAATGAGTACTATTATTTTGTGAAAACATAGAACATTCTAGCCCATCCTGACTTCCTTAGGAAATATTGTATTATCTAAAATATCTCTTGCTAGGAACATGCAAATGAGAACCAGCAGCAACAAAGAATTTATAACTGATATTAAATATTTAACTTTAAAAATAGTCTCTGTAATGTCTCACTGAACTATTTAAATTTTTATAAAAATAAGCAATTTACCCAGAATTTTAAAGAAAGTCAGTGGCTAAAGATACATTCTTCTGAATGCCCATGTGTTTTAGCCATTGTTCAATGTACGAGACCACATCACCATTCCCAACATTCCTAATGAACCACGGGTGGATTTTAAAATGTCTGAATTTTAAAACAGATCATTTTTATTCATTGTTCTTGTTACTCTTAACTGTGCCACACAAAACAAATGTGTTTTCCATGTGTGCTGGTGAGGCGCATGCTTGCAAGTGGTATTAGGTTTGTGCTAGTTTCTACCCCCCTGTACTTTCTCAGTTTTTATACACTATATCCCAGGAATCCTGGAAAAAGTACCTATGAGAAATGCAAAGCAAAATTTCCCCATATTCAAGCTCTGCTTCTTCTTCAAAGTTGGTTTGAAAAGGGGAGAATCAGTTGTGCTATCGAAGACTGACATTTCTTGGCAAAGATGTGTTTCCAGAAGCACAGTGTGAGATGATTCTGTGAGATGAGCTCTGCATTTTCTTCTTTACCTCAGACTTCTTCCATTGTGTTTCACATGCCAACAGCATAAACAGATGCATGAAAAAATTCAGAACTATCCAAAGTGAAACGAGTAGAAGTTGGCATTAAAGAGAGCTGGGTTGAATACCCAGCAGCCACCTACTAGCTATTTAACCTCAAGTAATAGACTCAGACACTTTAAGCCTGTTTTACCATCTATTAAATAGTTTGCAGGATTGTCATGGAAATTAAAATAGCAAATGTAAAGTATCGGCGCATAGTAGGTGCTTGAAAAACTGAAGTATTTATTATTATGAAGCTCTAACTCAGTTCACTAGCATCAAGAACTATTTGCATAGATACAATAGGTTTTTAACTGAGTGAAAAAACGAGCTCTGCGTAGTTAGTTCTGCTCTAACACAACGGCGTGACTAAACCCTTCATAAAGAGCTCAAAGAAAGGTTATGTACAACAGAGATTATAACATATGAACAGATAGTAGCAAACTATTAAAAGTTAATATTAAAATATAGATTTGTAATTCTCACATAGAATAATATCCCTTTTAGGAAGAGAGGTAAGAATTTATTAACTAGATTGAGATGTCTTTTTAAAAAATTATTATTGCATTTTAAAGGATTAGTTACTTGGCTTTTTCCATTTTCACTTGACTTGTTTCTGTATCTAATCAGAATAAGAGCTAGTTTAAGCTAGTTTTCTGAGAGCTAATAAAACTTCCTACATCAACATAGAAAAGTTAATTAATCATAATCGCTGTTCAGGACATTGTGTACACACCAAATGAGAGGACCTAGTTTCTTAGTATAATGCCAAAGACCTATGTGTTTATAGTAATCTGGTGACGGGGACACTCGTCTAACTATATCCCCAGTATAAAAATCATATGAATTCTCTTAACCTGGCTAAGAAATAAGAGACATAAATTCCAGGCCAAATAAATGAATTGGTGTTATATATAGATGCTCAGGCATCCCAGCTGATAGATGAATATAAGATCAATATATTTTCAGGTGAATAAATAAGCATAAAACAATTACTGACGAATCCTGAGTACACATCCAAAAAATATAATTCTAAATGCTCTGTTTAATCAATTTTATCTGAAGAAAAGTACAACACTATGCTATAGAAGAATGAGAAAATTACTTGGGGAAGAAGTTTTATCTATGATCCACCACGGAATCTTTCTGGCATAGCACTGAGCTTCGCGAAGAGCTGTAATTAATTAATTTGACACATATGGGTTTAACTTTCAATACAGATATTAATATGCCAAATGAAAGACACATAGTCATTATGACTCCACAAGTACTTATTTTGAGGAAGTTACAAAAGTACGTGATCAGCGGCAGAGTGGAGAAGATGAGTACAACATGTCTCTAGCTTCAAAAGGAGCTCAAATCATGTGCTAGGAAATAAAATCAACCCAGAAGTGGCAAAGAAAGGTGGAGGGGAGCGAAACTGGTGGAGAAGATAAAAACTCAAGTAATCACGCTTTTCCAGAATGTAGCGAAAATTTTGAAAAGTATGTGCCCTTTACTCAGAAATTTACAGAAAGAGTGGTTATGTACAAAATATTTTTAAACATTTTTATAGCAAAGATAAATTAGAAACAAATAGAACTTCTAACAATAGGCAATTAGTTAAATAAATTAATTATGTCGCATCCTGAAAAGAAATAGTGCACATGCTAGAAAAATTATGTTCCGAGAAAATATTTATTGATAGTTATGAAATAAGTTTAAGTAAATAAATAATGTGAAATATAAAATAACATATAAGTATAATATTGTCATTTTGTAATAACTATATGTGAATATAAATATTATAAAAAATATGATTATAGCATTCATGCCCCTTAAGGACAAGCCCTGAGGTAGACAGTTTGCCTAAACTGGGTGAAGATGGTGATGATGATGAACTGTTAAAGGAATTTATCTCATTTCTCTTTTCTGATTCTGTGGATTCTAGAAAACCAGGAATGTAAATATCTGAAAGTCTATATATTTTTTCACAGATACAAAATGAATACATCAGAAAATGCCACTTCTTGGTTCTCAGGGTAAATAAATAAAGTTTATAAAACAATTGCATAAAAATAGCCCCAAATACTTTCGACATCGTCACCTTGTCAAAATTATTTTTGTACTCTACGAACAATATTAACCATTGTGAAATTTAACTGAAAAATAAACAAGTTATTTAACTCCAGTACATGCGTTAAGAACACAAATAAAAAAACGACCAGGCTAAAAGAAATGCCAAGATCGTGCCCAGCTCTCGTCAGAAAGATCCTTCACCTCTAAGAGCAAAACTCAAATTCCTGCTGATCTGTGGTGCAATAAAAATGTACTGTACCTCATAAGACAAATCACCACAAACATTGTGGACTGTCACTCTGTGGTAGCATGGAAGGCCACCTGTTCCTCGTGCAAAGGGCACAGACAAGGGCTGGGACCTGAAACTGAGAAGAGGAAGGAAACTAAATAAGGTAACTGTCCCAGACAAGTGTTGTCAGCCCGTTCAGTCCCTGATGTCATTGCCCTTTTATTGCTCAAGCTCTGGGGGACATGTGCTCAAAATGAATTACCACAGTCAAATAGGAAGAGGCTAGGAAAAGACACCATAGATTAAATCGCTTTTATCCTTCTACACTATTGTCAGTGTTATGGTGAAAACTTCAAGCTTTTAAGACAGATAAGGCTTGGATCTTGGTCCAACTCAACCATTTATTAGTTGTTTGAGTTTGTGCAAGTCTCTTTTCCTCTCTGAATATGTCTCCTGATGTATAAAATGGTGTTAATAATATCTACTTAGCAAGTGGTTTGTGAAGATTAAAAGAAATATTATATTTAAAATGCCTAGAGTCGTACCTGGCATACGAAAGATGTTTAATAATAGGTCCCCTTCACTTTCCCTCTTTTACCACCTTCTTCTGGGTATAATTCTATTTATTAGTTGCTTTAAAATAGTGAGAAAGTAGAGGAAGAAGAGGAAAACAAAGAGAATTATTTCAGTGAGTTCAGACATTATAAAAATCTCCCAATGAAATCACAGGTTATTACAGACTTTAGAGGTTAGCTATTTATGTCTAGGTGCCAGTTAATTCCGTGTGTGTGTGTGTGCGTGTGTGTGTGTGTCTTTTTATAAGAATTATGCTGTTAGCAGAATGTTTAATTGCAAACATTTGTCTTCATGTGTGTTACGTTGACTTTAGTGTATTTGTTCTAATTTTGTTAATAGAATTAAAGAAACAAAACCTGGAGACAAAGTTTGGAGGCATTTTTTTTAAAGATCTAGAAAAACTTGAGACCTGTCTTCAGTAGAACCAACTGTTTACAACCAACTGCAGAGATGGCTGAATTTTAGTTAATTTGTGTGAAGCAAATGAACTAGGGGACCTTGAGAGAAAGTGTGGATTTGCAGTGTCGTCCTGTATCTGGACCTCTATACGACAAATTCATTTATTTAACAAAGTTTTATTAGGGGACTTTTGTGTGCCAAGACTGTGCTAAGAACATGAATTTTTCTCAAGTCACTAATTACACATGGCCTCCCAAGCAAGAGCTGCAAAAACCCAAAGTCTGTTTCTAGCCACTTTTCTGTGATTTCCAATTAAGTGTCTCCACTTGGGGCTGATCTGACACTTTACAGCAAACCAGAAGGTCCGGAATACAATGCTTCACAGCTTGTAATGATCAGGCACTAAAAGGAACAGCTAATGGTTTAGTTACTTTTACAAGCAGTGACGACTATGGACCAGGAAGCTAAACAGCAATTTGGAGGCTGGTCCTAGGAAAGCCGCTTACAGTACATCCATTTTGAGAAGTGTGTAGTCTCCAAAATTTGTTTCTACGTTGTCTATCCCAGATCTGAACGTTCATGTGAGGCACAGCTGCTCGCCTGTAACGGTGGGAGATTTCTAAGCAAAGTAATGTGTTTCTACGTGAAATTTGTCAGTGTTGTAAGGAAAACCACTTTACAGTTGTCAAAAATTCTTCTAATTACACCTATTTTCCTGCAAATAGACTTTGTCAGCAGAACAGTCAGGTAAATCACAGTTATCAACACTTCATGGAAGACAAATTGATCTGGTCTATTTTTCCAGATTCTTTGGTAATGAGAGTCTTGCTTGCTGGTTCTCCAGCTTTGGGAACATATCTCACTCCCACACCCCTTTTTAAAGCTTAGTTAAAAGGAAACAACATTACTATACAATAAGATGGCAAGTAATAGTTATGTAATATTCACAGAAACAATTCTAATCTTGTTTCTCCTTTAGTAAATTTTTGACAGAAAAATAAGCAAAGACAAGAGAATTTTTAAAAATTTATTCATAATCACCGCACCTAGAGATACTGTTAACATTTTAGTGTATATACCCGGGTTCTATGCATATACAAATAGACACCTATATATTTTCTTCAACTAAAATTGGATCATACTTTCCATGATTTTATATATCCCATTTCCCCATATCATACAATGTTCTTCTACATGATTTCTAATGACAGTGTAGTACTCCACTATATTATGATTTATTTAGCCAATAGAGACATATAGTTGTGGCTTCAGGATAAATAATGCTTTTAGAGCTTCAGTCTTTACATCACCTTTCCCCATCTAGATTGTTCTGAAAGTTGTAATCTCAGTTGGTGTCTAAATGTGTGCTTCTCCTCCCAGCAAAAACATATTTAGTCCCCAGGAATAGACTTCTGGGAGTTAATTGAGTCAGAAGTTAATTGAGCTCAGGGAACTAAGTCCCCTGTTGTTGCTTGAAAAAGGAAAACTAGAACATGAGTTAGAGTATAACTTTCTTCTAACTGAACAAAGTGAGATTCAGAGTGTGTGAAATTCAACTTATATTAACACGCTCCCTGCTATGTACGTCAGTCATCCAGCTACATACTAAGGATACTTTAGAGAACTAGACTCTAAGTTTTTCTCAATTTATTTCTTGCAGAGTTTACATTTTGCTGGATTAACCATTTTGAAAAGTCAAGAAAACTAGAAAGCAGATTCAAATCCTTTTTGTCGTTGTTGCAATTAAAGTGGGGTAGAAAGCATACATTACAAATACATACATATTTGAAACCAACACAGAAAAATGTAAGAGTCCTTTGTAAACTCAAAATATTTAGGTATCTAGGGAGGACCATATATTCTCTGTATACTATACAATACCTAAAAGATAACAGTGTATAGAAAAGACACACTCTAACTTCAGTTGTAGAATAGAAGGGATACCTTATTACGGTCATTTTAATTCATCAAAACAAATTCCTTAGAGCTTTCGAGGTATTTGCCTAAGGAGCAAATGACATTTTAGACGTGGCCTGTTCCCAGTTATAAAGGCAGGAGTCGATGTGCAAGAGGCCACACAGCATGTTGATCAAACAGGAAGGTATTTAGAAGACAGTGGGAACCTGAATATCCATTAATATGGGAATGGTTGGGTAAATTACAATACACTCATTAGAGGGACTATTATGTGGCTATTAGAATGAATGAGTAAGCTTTATATTTACTGGTGTGGGAAGATGTCTATGATATATACTTAAGTGGAAAAACAAGGCTACAATGTAATGTATATAGGATAATGCTTTCTTTGCTTTAAAAATCAGAGGAGTACTATATATCAACCCATATGTTTATATGTGCTTATATGAGCATAAAAATTGGTGTGGAAGACTACCCACCTAACACCACTGATTATTTTGGATAAATGGAATGGAGCCAAGATGAGGAAGCAGTGAATTTATATACTCCATTTTTTTATGATGACAGGGTATTAGCTTAGTAATTTTTTAAAGCAGAAAAAAAATAAAGAAAAAAGTCATAAGATAGCCAAGCTGAAAACATATCCATGATACTCCTTTGTTGTTATATCAGCATTCATTCATGAAGCGCTTATTGTTTGCAAGGATGAGAACACAATATTAGACTTACTACTTGCAAAAGGGCCAATAATCTATTGGGGAGATATGACCTATTCACATGAAAGGATAAGTGTTTTCATGCTCAGAATAAAGTTGGCTAATTTATATTTGTTTTTTGAAGTAAGTGGACTGGAAGTGGAGCTATGAGTGTAGCTGGAAGGTGGCAGTCGTCTCCAAACCTACTACTCACTTGCCATATAAAAGTGAACAAGTTCCTTAACATGTGTGACGCCATCAGTCCACCCTTCGCCTCTGGTATTCAGAAAGAAAACATCTGGGTTCAGAGCCATTAACATTGCATCACTGGCTTGACAAGCATGCCCCCATCTCCCACTGCAGACCTTGGGAGTTTGAGGCTGCGCCTCCAGGCCTTATTCTCTGAAGTTGTGTCCTGAGCTCCATGGCCATGAGGAGACCTCTGAGAACCAACAGCCAGTTCAAAATTCTTGGCTTAACACAAACCCTTAGATCCAGTGGACAAAATGTAAAACCAGGCAACTTTGCTCAAAGTGCTAAGTTGCAAGCCATCCGTCTCTAGTCTCCATTGAGTGCTCCAGGGAAGCATCAGGATAAAAGTCATCATCCAGAAATTCCTGTCCTAAGCTTCTCTTGGTCTGGGCGTAAAGCCACAGGTGATCCTACATGGATGGCACAGCAGTGCCCCCTGACTGCCGATGTCTCCTGTGTGGTGCTCAAGGAAAGGAGCAGAGGAAGAGTCAGAATAGCCAAAGAATTACACATTCAAAAATGGGCAGGGAAGAAGGAGGAGAAAAATGCAAAGATAGACACCTGGTAGCAATCTGCGTTACTGAGAGCACTGACAAAAAATAACCATTGGCGCTCATCCAGGGAGTTCCCCTTTCAACGGCTGTATGTGTGCCACAGGTCGAAAGAGCACACAGAGCCTGTACGTGGTCAGTCTAAGTCCCCATCCATCCTGCGGTGGGTGACAGACTGCAGTTCACGGGTCTCCCATTTTAGATGAAATGTTAGGGAGAAAGAAAGTGATGCGCATTCCTCCTATTTCACCTGATTTATTAAGCAGTATTGTACTTTTTTAAAAAATGAAAAGACTGAATATTGATGCTTAGGTGGTCTTATGAGCCTGTGTCCTGCTGTTTTTCCTTCACCCTCAGCTTTTGATTGTCATGGTGCTAGATGATGTACAAGGAAAAAAACAAATTCACAGTCCTTTGGGAATTGACAAAACAATTGCAATGTGAACAAGCAACGAAAAATAAGATATATCAAATATGAGAGCTGAGAGAGTGCATTTGGGGATGAAGGTGGGAGCTCCACACGCCGCGTGGGAAGACCGAAGCAAGCTGCCAATCAAAATCTCAAGATTATTTAGTAGAAGGAGGAAAGAAGAGGGGGATGATCACTTAGTGAGTTAAGCGTGAGGGGAACGCCTTGCAGTTTTAGAGACTGTTGGAAAGTGGGATATGAAGCAGCCTGCATTTTTTCTGTACCCACCACCGCCATCACACTATCTCCTTATCTGCTAAAATTTTTGTTATTTAACCATAAAGCATTCAAGCTCCAAATTAAGCAAACTTAAAATGCATCTAATTCCACATACCTAGACTATGTTCAGTAGGCAGATGCCCTTGCATAAGAATGTTTTTTAAGGCACTGAAACTTGAGGAAACTTGATTATCTAATCAGACTGCTGATGTTCTCTTAAGCTAGCTTGTGCTTTATGTTTAAAGAGTACCCAGGGGAGGAAATATAGTTGTTGTGGAAAGGGCAATCTCTTGAGAATCTAGGGACTGGCACCCCAGGTCACAGTTTGAGACTCAGAAACAGCATTGGAGAAAGTCTTCCAGTATACTTGTCCTTTAGATTCTCTGTTGAGATTTAAAAAATGGAATATCACCTCTAAGTTCCCTTTCTATTTACTGTAGAATTCTGTTTTTCCAAATATCATTAGATGAAGACTAATATTTTAACAAGTTGGCTCCAATGATTCAGCGCATATTTATTATATCTACCAGTGAGCCCTCCTGGCTTAAAAGAGTCCAGGTGGTTGGTTAAAGAGCTTTGCATTCTTGGAATTATGCAATGCACTGGGAGAATTGTAATTATTTTATGAACATGCTGCGACTATGATTTTACTTAATCTACATGCTGTGAAACATTCCAGGGAGGTAACTCAGTGCAGCGGGGCTTTGGAACCACAAAGACTTCTCGTTGCAAACTGACTCAGTTATTATCTATGTGAACTGCGGCAAGGCACTTAACTTCTCTTAGTCTTAATTTTCTTGTCTGTGACTTGGCGACAATGTAGCCAACTTGCCTTTCTACAGAGCAGTGGAGCGGACTTACCCAGTAGGCATATGTGAAGCTACAGGATCAGACAGGCCAGTTCAAGAGCTGGTTTCATGGTTTCTTAGATATGTTACTGTTTGATAGTTACCTAGTTTCTCCAAGGCTCAGCTTCTTCATGTGTGAAATGAGAATAATAACATTTACCTCACGATTGCTATATGTAAAGAGTTTAGCATAATTTATGGCACTTGGTATGAGAAATTACTGTACATTACCCACAAATTCAGAATTTGTCTAACCTGCACACAGTAGCTGGAGTTTACCTTTGTACTACAAAGGGAAGGGATCTTATTTAAAAAAAAAAAAAAAACAGGAAACATGGTAATGTAAGAATAAAATTCTAATCTACCTAGAAAATGAGCTATTGTTACATAGATACAACAAATTCCATCCATTAAATTTATGTATAAATAATGATTGCAATAAAAGTAAAGATCAACATTGCTTTGATTTGTAAATTATTCTGTTTATGATAAGGACTCCTATTTAATCTATTTTTAAGTTATTTCAATGTTTGAAATAAAGATAAAAATAGTGCATTTTATTGACATGACTGGGGCTTGGAGGAATTGAAACTACATTTATCTTGAGGCATTAATGGAGTTCTTCAATTATAAGCAACAAATCCAACCCTGGTTCAATTTATTAGAAAGATTTTGGTAAGCACAACACACCGAACAAACAGAAGTCTGGAGAAGGTTTTTTTGAGGTGGGACAAGAACCCAGACAGGGCGACTGGCAGGCAAGTTTCTTCCCTCCTTGCATGAGATTTAAGCAACAAAAATCCAGTTGACCAGGCTTAGAGCTTAGAGAGGAAGAATCTATCCAAAGGCTACTCCTCGAACCTCTTTGCCTTCCTTGGGGAAGAATAGATTGCTTGAATTCTCTGACCTACCAAGACTACCTACAATGAGAGAAAAGCAAATCCCCTAAGTGAAGTAGAGATAC
The DNA here is from genome assembly GCF_014176215.1 of Rousettus aegyptiacus. NCBI lineage: Eukaryota > Metazoa > Chordata > Mammalia > Chiroptera > Pteropodidae > Rousettus > Rousettus aegyptiacus. The sequence goes on from NW_023416284.1 coordinate 162,939,700, forward strand.
TGAAAGGAGGAGATGGATGGTGGCGATCTATGACAGCAAGGTCCACTAGAGTCAGACTTGTTTCTACATTTGAGTTTGCTACTTGATATGCAAACTACTCTATTCTCCCAAGTCTATTGTAAGATGTGGATAACAGTAAATCCAGCTCTACAGGGTTGCTTTGAAGTAAAAAAAAAAAGTAATAATTATAAAGTTCCTGTCACATAGCATGTCTATTAACTTTTCATAAATCGTACCATCCTTTGTTATTTTAATTGGGCCTGTGCTAGGCTTTTCTATATTAGCTATATGTGTATTTACTTGTTGTATGCTTCTTACATTAACGCAATTAGTATTTTATTATCAAAGTATGTGCTTCTAGAGGAAAAAATCGAGCCTCTTTTAAAGTGTCATTTGCTTTTGAATGATGATTGGCAATGATAATAACAGAGTGGCATTGCCCTAGTGATTAGTTTTAAATACTGTTTTGAGATTTTTTTTTTATATCTACATAATGTGGTATTTATAAACATAGTATTTATAAATACTAATGGTATTTATAAGCATAACAATATTCATAGTTATGCTTAAGCTGTAGGCTTCCATTTTCTTTTTCATGGTCACATGCTGGGGGACCTCGATGACACATAGACCACATTGTCCATACCAGGTTTTTGATGACAGAATGGTTGGCACAGACTTACGTTCCTAAATAGTTTGCTGATTTACTTGTTCCATTTTTAAACATCAGCAGATTGCCATTGGTGACATCTGCTCTTTGTTTGGTTTGACTCGTGGTTGGCAGGAGACTTCTATCTGCAGCAATCAGTAAGACATGATCAATGTAAAGTTAATACTACTCAGTCCATGACCAATTTATAGTAATAAGTAGCCTTGGCTATTTTTTCCCCCAGTAGTGTCATTATATATCATGTGTTGGAAACATAACTATCAGAAGTTTAACGTAAACCTGGGAGACCGCATCTAACTTCATTCAAGTGACAGTTGCATTGTCTTCATATAACAGAATATCGATTCTCAAATTGCATTGGCCCATCCAGTTGCACCTTTAAAGGCCTTTTACAATTATTTCTCTTAGGATTTCCTCCCAACTTTCATTCCAATGTAGAAGCAATCTTGAAAGAGCTGAAAACTGTCCTTTTTTGGAACCAGGTTTTAAGAAGTCTTCTCAAACGGCCTTTTTTTTTTTTTTTAAATCATTATCATGTGACTACCACATTAAGATATGTTAGTTATCTTTCTGGTTTAATTCAGAGTGAAATAAATCATACCGAATATACTCACTAGGAGTTTCGTTCTTTTGTTCTTATAATACTCTGCTAAGTTCAGAGAAGCAGTGGCCTCAGATCCTGGTCATAGCCTCATTTGCTAATTCCTCATTCAACACAGGTCAAAATGAATGAATATTCACCATGTTGTGCTCTACCCAAGCCACCACGGAAGAATGCTTTCTGCCCCCTGGTGCTTCTTGTCTGCAACTGTGTAAATGACTCAGAAAAGGGATCTTCCGGTCAAGAATAGAGGGGCTTGTAAGTCTACTGCTAATGTTGCATGGGAAAGCCACTACATTTGAGGGCCTTGCACATCAAGTAGCTGCTAAATAAGTGAATATAAGTAATAAATGGAGATGAGCGTTCAACCCAGAAATAGCCCTCTGGGGTGCTGCCTGGGCCACCCTGACCATTGCTCATTCTCTTACCCATGCCACCACACCGACACCTGCTGCTCTCCCTGCCTAAAAAGCTCTCTAACCCCCTTCACCTACTAAGCCCTACCTCTCCTTCAAATTTAGCTGAAAAGACACCTTCGTAAGAAAGACTAAATCCAGACCCTATTAAATCTTCTCACGCCACGTGGTTTTTCTCCTTCAAGGTACCCATTACTATTGCAAGTAAATAATTAATCATGGAAATTGCTTAATGAACGTGTCATCTGCTAAAACACAAGCACCCCAAGGATCTTATTTATGTTTGCATTTCAATTTTTTATACGTAGTAGGTAGACAATACATTTTGAAAAATAATAATTAAATGAATTCTGCATTGAAGACACAACATTCTTAAAATTGACTACCTTTCTTTGAGGTTTGCAGGTCAACCAGAGCTAGGTTTTTTATGGAGTGCAGTTTCAAAGATACCCAGGAGAGGCAGAGAAGAGAAGGCAGAGAGGGCAGGGCCAAATCAGGTCAATTTTCTCTTCATCCTGTTTCACCAGGAAGTATTTGCATGCTAATGTAATTAAATGTGGAAACGAGCTTGCCAAAACCTCTCTTTTCACAAACTTCTCTAACTGTACAAAGGGTAAGAATTCTTTTCAAACCCCACTTACATTTTACCATTTGCCTGTCATACTGATCCACACTCCAAGACTCCAATAGTTTTTATTATGACACCTGAATTTAGAACAGAATCTTAGATACTATGCCAATGCTCATTGCCTTGTATGTCAGCAATGATGCTTCTTATTACTGGGCATAAAGCACTCCGTAGTTACTTTTTCTATAGTCTTATACTGGAAATAAGTAATAATTGTGATTTTCCTTTCACAGATGGAGGAAACAAGCACAGGCAAATCTGGAACACTGACCACTGTCACACAGACTCTCAGTGGCAGGCAAGACTGGATCACGTCTAGAGCAACAATGGAGGGAAATCCCAGGGCCTCAGACCCCCAGGGGCAATTTCCAAGGCCTGCAACTGATCACAGATCCTGTTTTCCTCCCATTGGGTGAAAGTGTAATAAGTTCTGAGATAATTCTGTAATAGTTAGTAGGGGAAAAAAGAGGAAGTCCAGATGTTTGCCTTTTTTTCTCCTGCTTGGTGTGACTCCAATGTTAACTTGCAAGCAGCTTTTAAGGTGGACAGGAAAATGTGTTCTCCTGAGGGGGCAACCCCATATCAGGAAATCAGTAGGATACAGACAACACAGACCGTTACAACAGGACATGGATGAAGAAGGGGAAGGGAAGCAACAGACGTGTGGTTATTATATCTCTCTTATTTGAAACAGCATGAGGGAGGGAAGACTTCTAAAACAAAAGCCATATAAGGTCCATTGTCTTAAGAGTACCTTGGTTTCTTGTTTAATTAACTTTCAACAAATATTTATCGATAACTGGCAATATATTAAGCTTTGTGGCTATAACAAAGAACAAATTGAAGCTCCTGATTTTTATTTTGAGTCATAGGCAGATAAGGGGATTGAAAGAGAGATAGTATACAAGTACATAAACAAAGAAGATAGTTTTAAACACTAGTAAATGTTACTAAAATGATAAAACAGGGTAACATGATAAAGAGTGACTGAAGGTCTGTGCTGTCCAACACAGTAGTCACTAGTCAGTCACATGTGGCCCCAGAGCACTTTAAGTGTAACTAGACTGAATCGAGATGTCCTGTAAGAAGTGTGCTCAATTTCAAAGGCCGGAATGAGAAAAAGAATGTAAAATATCTCATTAATATTTTATGCTAATTATATGATGAAATGATAATATTTCAGATATATTAGATTAACTAAAAATGTTATTAAAATTAATGTCATCTCTTTTAACTTTTTTGTAATCTGGACACTAGAAAATTTAAAATCACCCGTATAACTCACATTTTCTCCCTTACTATGTCTACCGGGCAGCACTGGGCAGCACTGGGTAGGCTGCCTGAGGAAGTGATAACACACTCAGTGGGGACCGGCCATGTGAAGGTCTGGGGGGAGGTGATGCCACAGACAAGGGAACAACAATTGCAGAGAACGTAAGATGGGAACCAGCTTGGTGAGCTGGAAAAGAAAGACTGAAAGCCAGTGCGCCTGGAAAGAAGGCTAGAGAGGGAGTGGTGGAAGGGAGTTAGTTCCTTGAGATCAACACTTGCTCATGCAGAGCATTGCAGACTAGAAGAAGAAGTTAGGATTTTGTATAAATACAAATTCTCTATAAATTTTCATAACAGATTTGTTTCTGTGCAATTCTCCAGGCACTGTTCCAAAATATCAATATTCAGTATGAAACCCTGGCTTAAAAAATGCAAAGAATCCCACTCAGCTCAGAATATCTCCATGCTAATGAAGGCTTATGCTGAGATATGCATTTATTAAACTCATTTATTTTCATATAGTAGTTACAGTGTTCATATACTGGTGCTCTGTTATGAGGAGGAAGAACACAGGTGGAAAGAGAATATACTCAAACCAATCGAATGAATATCTCAGTCTCATCTTCTTCTATCTTACTCACCTCAAGCTCACACTCTGAATGTGTGTGTAATAGGGGAAGGCAGGCAAACTTGAGCCCAACCGGAAAGTACAGAGTTTGAGTTGTGAGATAAATATTGAAGTTTTCCCTTCTTTATACATTAGTGCATGTCCACTATATAAATATATAAATACATATATAAATATATATTTATAAATAAATAAATTATATATATATATAGCTACTGTGCAACTCCCAGGAAAAGGAAAGTAAACAGAAAAATGTTCTCCCTTCCTACCTCGGGGGAGTGGGGATATATATATATATATATATATATATATATATATATATACACATACATATATATAAAAATGAATAGTTTAATGACCAAATATTTCTGATGTATTTTAGAGTTTATATAATGAATTTATTGTAATAAAAGCAAAATTTTGGGGTTTTATAAGTAAAGTGGAAACAATTTTGTTCTCAAATGTCAAAGGGAAACTGACGTCCATAATCATGAGGTAATTTTTACACATACGGCAAAAGGCAAAGCAGAACATATCCTATCTAGGGGTGTGTGGTCACTAAAGTAGAAAGGAATTAGCCCAAGTGTTCGGATTATCCAGGGACACTGTCAAGATTAGCACCTAGTTGAAACGCATTAAACCCTGTCAGCTGCTGGGGCAGTGATTATCAGAGGTAGGGCACAGCTCTTGCTGTACCTAGCCCCTGGAAACCAGTATACAGGTGACACAGCTGGGTTACAAGCCACAAGTGGGGCTCAAATGAGTTAGCCAGGTATAGTCATTTGATTTCAGAGTTTTTTAATTTCTGACATTATGGATGGATAGCGTCATGGCGCTTTTTTCTAGTCTACTAATTACTAAGATTCTACCTTTACAGGTTTATAAACCTAGAATCTAGATTTAGCTTTATCAGTGGTTCAACAACAAGTGAAAACTTCTGAATGATGATAATTTAAATGGATCCTAAGAGCATCACCACCTTATCTTTCTCAAAATAAAAGCCTCTGTTTAAACAAACCAAAAGGATTTGTAATAGGATAAATCAGGACTTAGCACATAGCAGTCACTCAGTAAGTATATGGTGAAAGTTAGAATGTACCAATGTTAGTTAAGATTTTAGGGGAACTTTAACATGAGGTTAGTTACTACAACAATGAATACCCAAATCTTAGTTCAGCTTGATCAGCTCCTCTGACTGTGGTTCCTGGGGAGCTATGCATATAAAGAATAAGCACAAGTGAAAGATAAAAATGCACATTTAATATTAGCTGCAAGAGATTCCAGTATCCCAATAGTGACCTCTCTGGCAGGCAGAACTGGGGTGCAAGCCCACCACGGCCTAGCTACGCCTTTAAATCCTCATCTTCTTGTGAGCTAACTGCAGAGCCTGAAGAGATTTGCAACTCCTTCTTGGGACCTGAGGGTTCTTGAAATAGGGTTCTTGACTTTGGTAGGGAAAAAACAAAACTTGAAATCAAAGATAAGTAGTCATAATTTCTGACAATTTTGAGAACTTCAAGAACAAAGGTCAATGCAGTTTTGAAAATGTGGATGCATATCGTAATTACCATAACTAAGCACAACTCCTGCAGAATAAGTTTTAGGAAATCCATTTAATATTTAATCAAATTGAAGTTTATGACAATAAAGGCATTTAGTAGGGTCAAATAATAACCTTTTGGAGGAGCAGCTATCTGAGGTCTGTACTCTTTTTCTGCTGTACTGCACACGGGCACATTTCTGTGAATTGAAGTAATAGCAGAACACTTTCACCAACATTAGTATTGTGAAAGTACTAATAGAAGTCATCAAATAAAAAAATTATCCATTTGTTACATTATGTATTATTTATTATTTTTATTGATATAAATTGTATTAATTATATTTATAAAGACATAATTAAAAGTAGAAAATGCAGTGAGGAGCAAGCATTTATAATGTAAGAATTCCTTCAAGTTACAGCAAAAAAAGAACTGTGCTTGGCTTTTGATCTCATTTCTCAGCATGCCAGCCCTCAACTGTATTTGTGGACATCTTCACTTCATACTCAGTACGGATGTATAAAATCTGGTTTATTAACTTCTTTCCCAAATCAGCTCATCTTTCTAGATGTCTGAAAAGAAGATAGTTCTAGGTGTTTTTAAATCAGTGGCTCAATAACATCATCAAAGAATCAGGAAACATGGATATTTGCTTTGTCCACAGACGAGCTCCTCTTATCACAGCAAAATGGTGGCATGGTCATTCCAAGTGTCACATAAAGACAACTTTCAACAGAAGAAGAAACTATCTCTTCCTATGCTTTTCTTTTTCAAAAAAAGAAGACATTTTCCAGAAGGGCCCTAGAGGACTTCCTTCAGATTTCATTGGCTAGAAATGGAATCATCCTAGAGCAGATTAATCCTTTGGGCAGGGGATAGGGTCTCCTCTTCTAAAGACCATGGCTAGAAGGAGGAGGAAGGATAATGGAACAAACCAGGATTCAGTTAAGAAGTAAGAAGCAGGGAAAGAATGGATGGTGTGTTGGCTACTAGTGCTGTGTGCTGTGTCTCCTGCCTGAGCTGTCGCTGTAGATTCTAAACTGTGTCCTAGGTCCTTAGGGGCTCTCCATGATAATCTCTTTTACAGACCCTTTCCAGATCAATTTCCATAAAGTGCAAAATTGGTAGTTTTCTGTTTTCACAGAATTCAGTGCCAGCTTCTCAATCTAGCCTTCAGGGCTCTCTACAACTCACTCCAAATTTTCCTACTCCTTCCTAGGCCATATTCCTACGCAAGACCCTGTTCAGTGTCACTAAAGTGATACTCCTAAAAACAAAGATCTGAACTGTGCTGTTTTACTTAAAATGACTCCTTATAGGATGAAGTTTAAATTCCATCACGCGGCATATATCACCTTTCACAAATTAGTCACTGCATGTCCTTCCAGGCACTGTCTCTGTTAATCCCCACGTTCATCCCACCCCGCTCCACCCGCTCCCCCACCTGACACGCACGCGCTTCAACCACACAGAAGGGTCTCACCCTTCCCAAATACGTTAGGCTCTTTTATATCTTCATGCTTTGTCATATGTTGTGCTCACTCCCTGGAATATATTTCTCATCTTTTTCCATCTAGTAAAATTCCAGTCATCATTCAAAGCCAGGATCAAAGTTCGTTTCCTTCATAAACACTTTCTCAATTCCCCGGGTAGAACTAATTTCTTCCTCCCTAGTTGATTACGGAGTTCTATTATACCAGTAATACATTATACAGTAACAATTTGTTTGCATCTATGTCTTCCACCAACATGTGTTTCTACAACAGACAATTATTTGTATCATTATCATTATTATATTAATCTTTGTACCCTTGACCCCTGGTAAACAGCGTATTCTCAATATAAGTCTGAGGGTGATCTATCTAGAATACTTACTCTGTCTAAATTCTACTTATACTTCAGTGCCCATCTCAAATGACACCTCTCCTAGGACTTTGTTATTCTCCTACTGGTAAGAAGTTTTCTTTATTCAAACCCCCATAACTTTGATTTGTGTAATCAAGGCCTTCGGTCATATCCCATCTTATTTTAAGGTTGCTCTAGCCTCCTCTCTCTGTCCCACAAGACCAGTGAGGCCTTGTTTTATTCTGTAGTCTGTTCCACTGACCCAGGGGTCCAGGCATCACTCATAGTGGTACTAATTCACAGTAAGGTTTGTTAGTCCATGTGTAGATATAGTCAGGGGAGACCAATTGTTTTTCATTTTTGCTTTAGGGTCAATAGCATATGGGGATTCTTAGTTTTAAAGAGTAGGAATTTAGAAAAAATAGTTAAGCAAATACGTTTGAGAAACCAAATGTATCCCCAAATCTGAGGTACCAAGCAGATCTTGCATGCATTTTGTGGTGAGCCCAAAAGTTTTATAAGAATTTTTTTATTTTAATATTTTCACTTAGACAATAAGATTTAAAAATATACAAACATTTTTGTTGTTTATGATTTTTTTTTTCCAAGTCCTGCCACAAGATTTCTTGTCCTCAATGACACTGTGTTTGTGATCTTGTTGATGTTAAAAGATCATTTTCAGGGACTTCCCTCAAGTTTAAAAGTAAAAGGCTACTAGTGGATGTTTATTTATTTCAAGAGAATTGAAAGATTTTATTTCCTTTATAAACCACCATTACATCTCAATGCTTTATGACCAATTGCACTCTATTAATATAAGGCAAATTTATAATTATCAGCAATTATATCTATCTTACATCAACCAACCAACTGACTTGGGTGATTCAGTGGAAAAAAAAAAAATCAGCCAACTAATCAAGCTTGAGAAAGTCAAATCCAGCACTTCCCAGCAACCAATGTTTCCTAAGGTTTTACGGTTCACATACCAGAGGCCCAATATTCACCATATCTGTATACCACTTACATTATGGTAAACTTAATAATTCTTAGAGTAAAACAATCATAAATGAAATATCAACATTGTTTTTTCTCAAATAAGAGGTAATTACTTTTTAAAAGAAAACAATAAAACATAACCATAAGATTGTTATTTTAGCTGGAATGTAGAAAACCCTAAGTGTCTAAGGTCTGCTTTTTTATTTAAAAAAGGGAGATTATCAAAAGTTAGAGTTGGGGAAAAAAAACTAGCACTAAGGAAGACTAAAAATAATTATAAAAGAACATTGTCTTTTTTTTTTCCATGTAATTCATTTAATATTATTTCTTGTTATTATGTCCCTCTGAAAATCACCTCCATACCATGAGGGAAATACAACTAAAACCAAGACAATCAACCAGTGGATTAAAATGATAGTTTTTAAATCAGTGTTCTGACTTACAGTCATGTGTTTTGTATCACAACAATGTGTTTTGCTAAAGATAATGCTTTACCATTTTTTAAAGACTTACAATAATTAATCAAATAGACAATGTTCAGAAGTTAAAATATGGACTTGATTTTATGCGAAAACAAGTTACACTTAAATAAGACTTTTGAAGAAAGAACAATGAAAAAACATAGGTGGATTTAGAATCTTTCCCTATTTCAATTTATACCTTAATAGTATTTCTCTTATTACTGAGTACTTAATAGCTCACCAAGTAGAATGCTTACTTCTCAAAGACACATACAAAAAAAAATAATAATAATTGTTTATCGCCTTTATTTCCTTCAGAACCTTAAAAAAAAAAAAAATTAAAGGCTAATATTTGAAGATCTCTCTTGGGAGTGTTTCATGTATCAGCTTTCACTTTAATCATTCTGGGATGTTTTTAAGTTTAAAAATTCACCTCCCAAGACATCTCTTTGTTTAGAGGACATTCAGAGCCGCAGCAGTGGAATTCTGAGAACAGAAACGTCCCCGGAGATTTCACTCAGCATCCACGTGGGCTGGAGAAGGCAGCACCGGGCGCTCAGGCCCATGTGGTCAGGGCCTCATAGTTGTGGAAGCTGCAGTAGCAGAGCATGATTTACCTGGTGGAGGCAGATAGCAAGGGCAGGTCTCTACTACCGCTGCTAACCTCTGTGCCAGAGTAACCCAGGCAATCAGAATTTCAGCTCCCAGTAAGGGAATTCAGAATAAAAAAGGTGCTTTTCTCCTTTAACCAAAATGTGATATTCTTTTAGCGGGCAACTTTGGACCAACTTATTTCCTAGGCTGGGGGTAGTGCCTCCTAAGTGCCTGAACCATTTGGTACTTAGTACCCAGTTAAGGATTCATTAGGATAGCACAGCCTTAGAGAAACCAAGAATTGAAAAGAACACATCCATCGAAGTGGGTTAAATTCTTAGGGAGCCGATGCAGTATGGACAACGGGAGAAGATTGGTGAGTGTCTTAAGTGTTGGAGATTGGCAAGAGAGGAATCTTGTCAATAGATTAGCTAGCAGACATCAACAGGGTCAGCAAAATTTGAGTATTACAGCAGGTGGGTGGAGCAAAGCAATGGGAAGTCTGAGCTCTCACAAGCAAGTGTGCAGGTAAACAGGTCAGAGAAGACTGTGGACAGGGAACGAGGTCAATGTTATAGGGCTGAGTTTCTGGGTCAGGAGTTGAGTTCACAGAAGAGAGATGACCTTTGTGTGCTAGAAATAGGAAGAGGGAAGAGCTTAGAGCTGGGAAGCAGTAAGTCCCGGGTGGAGTATCAAAGCACAGGCTTGGGAACAGGAAAACTAGTCAGGGACACCCAGAAAAGGTACAAGAGGAGAGTTAGGTCATTTAAAAAGAGTTCAAAAATTCATTTAATAGAATTGGAGCAGGGCTAGCATTTAAAGGGACTCAATAAGTAGAAGGAAGTGGAAAAATTAAGCCATTCCCTGAATGATTTGAATTTCTAAGGTTTCTTCTTTTCTGTTTTTGTTGTTTGTTGGTTGGTTGGTTGGCTGGTCTTTCTTTCGTGTTGGAGACTTTTCTGGAACATCTGATGATCCTTGGCCACCAATGAACAATTAAGAACAAGGTACTGAAAAGCTCTGTGTTCAAGCACAGAATTTATCAACTAATAATACTTATTGTACAATAATCATGATGGAGTGAGATACTTTGGGTAAGACCCCCAAATATCAGGATGTAGAAATCTCTTCAAAGGCAACATTCATTTCTTTCAAAAAGAAATCCTCTATTCTTCTGCCTGACAAGTAAATATCTGAAAGACAAAAATAGACCAGAAAATAGAGAGGATTCCTAGCATTCATGCAGACTCTTTCAACCCTCCCATGATTAGTCATGTCTCAACCATCTTCTTGATGCGTCCCTGTCATAAGCTTCCCCCATTTAATAATGCTTGAGAATAAACTTCATCAACTGCCCTTGGTGGGTGTATAAGGTAATTACAGGTTACTTTGGTACAGAAAGAGATTTAAGGGTACAGTCACTCAGTGGCTTGACTTACAACCATTTCCTCTGTTTTCTTTCCCCATCCTCTGGAGAGCCTGGTCTCTCTAGTTCTAGGGAATCTGAGTGATTCTGTGTCAGGAATAAGCTCACTTTTCATTAGAACTTTACTTTGGAGGCCCTGTAAGTTATAGCTCCCTCCTCTCCTTTGAGTCAGTTACCATTTCTCCAACCTATTTCCATCTCACAGAGGTTGAGCTCATTTGTCCCCTGATTTTTCTTTTTTCTTTTTTGTCATTGAGGCTTTATACTTTATAGGTTGTTGTGTTTTTCTTTCCCCCTAGCATATTAGGTTGCTGAGAAGGATTCAAGTAGTCATCTTTAATGAAAACTCCCTCTAGGTAACTATTGAGAACATGAAAAATGACATGAAGATTTGGCACTTAGAATTTTAAGGGTAATCTTCAGAGTTACTGTAAAAGTAATAGCTAGACATATAGATGAAGTCATTGTAACAGGTCATTGGAAAGGAAGGAGAATAACTTGTGATCATTCTGATGGTTCATGGGAACAGGAAAGAGTCCTCTATAACCTAGTGAACAGTCTTAATTTAACTCTCCATTGAAGATGAGTGAGGCTGAGCTTGCTAGGCAGAGTTGACCTAGATATTTTTCAGAAGATTACTTTACCTGAATTACCAACCCATCTCACCTGCAGCTGAAACATTCCCTTTCTTGCTTTTGGAATCATGTATTCTATCTCCTTCAAAGTAATTTTTCCATTCTCTTATGGCGAATGTTCCTCACAGCTCACCAAAAGATGAACTTTATATCTGACTGACATGTGTGAGTGATTCCCAAATGCTGCTGTTGCCAGGTATTTGTGGCTATATGTGGATAACCAAGAAATACTGTTAAAAATTATAAATTTTCAGATCCCACCCCATACCCAAAGGAACTTATTCAATAGGTAGAGCAAGTAAGAGTTCATGAAGTTAATTCTGAGTTACTATTATAAAGTCATTATATCTATTTGTTCATACTTATCTATAGCTATCTGTACCTATTTGTCTATATCTATTTTGTACACTTGTAGATGACAGGTACACTAGACATGCAAGAGTGCAAAAATAAATAGGCAGTCTTAGTCTCTAGTCTCTAAAGAATTATTTTTAGTAGGTGATATAGACTTAAAAGAATTTTAATTAGAGTTAATATGTAATTATGAGAAAAATGTGAAATACCTAAAATACTGTAGAAATTTAAGAGTCAGAAATGACTTAGAGGATAAGATCAAAGAAGGTCTTATGAGGAGGTGGTCACAAATTTGAGCCTTGAAGAATGCGAGAGATTTCCATGGGCAGGAATAGAGAGCATTTGAGTAGGTTTTTCAGGCAACTTTCTGAAATAAAGTACTCAAAATAAAAATTACATTATACCAGATGCACTTTAACTTCGATACTTTGTGTTGATGAGCATAAATAAATATTCCATTGTTCTAAAATTCATTGATATGAGCACAATAAATTGTTTTCAACATTAATTAATATTAATAATCATTATCACATATTTACTAAGTATCCACTTTGTGTTGAAATCTGGAAAAATTACAATAATAGCATAAAACTTATCTAACTAGGAAATTGTAAGTCATAGAAACATTAACTTAAAAAACAATATTTCTTATTAAATATATTGATAATGTTCTATATTCCTTGAACTTGATTTACCTCTCTTCTAAGTAATATGTAGTCTGAATCTTGTTCTAGATCACTTTTAGAACAAAGTTGAACTTTTTTTAAGTTTCTATTTTAGTATTATTAATTCTCATATAATAATAAAGGAATTTTTATATTCTCTTTTTCTTATTCTATGTATAATTACAAATCATTTAAAAAACTTTCTATCCCCTTTCAAACATTATATTTCTTTTTTTTGCATTGCTTTTCTAACTTAAGGTTAATATGCCTTTGCTATTTCTTGGTCATCTTCACTTTCTTTATTAGATTCAAAACAATATGCCCTTTATATTAGCCTCAAGCCCTTCTTTCAGTTATAGTACAAAATTAAGTTGCAATTTTTTCAGATCTTTTTCAAAGAAAAATGCTAATGATAGTAGTGTGATACACTCTGTATGTCATCATTAAAATGATTCAAACTGTTATAAACACCTATTTGTGCTCCATGAAGTACAAAGAGATGGAAATTATTGCTACTCTTTAGGGAATGTAATAGTAAGATGGCTGCACTGCTAAAAAACATAAATTGTGAGCAACAAATATATAAAGCAACAAGGTAATATGGTTATTATAGAAGACAGACTCTAGGCATTACTGAAGAGAAAATGTTACAGGATACTCAATTTTAGAAAGCATACACATAGAAGGTGGCATCATCGTGTGGTATGTACATGATTACTTTCTTTCCCTTCGACTCAACTTCAACTACAACCGTTCCTTTTCTACAGTCTACCTTCTTTTCTTCTGCTTTCTTGAATGTTTCTCTTATTTTTGCCCTGATCTCTTCTTCACTCAATGAAAGAATGGTTCTCTTGCCTTTTTTGGTCCTAAAAAGAGTATTTATTCTTCTCCCAAATGGGTCTTCCAGCAACACTAAGGATGAAGAGCCTTTTCCACTCCTACATGGCCACTTCGGGTCTCATCTGTCATCTGGCTGGGATCTCTGCTTTCAAAGAGCACCACTGACTGATTACTCATGGAAGGCATAAAAGATTGATATCATAGTACAGTGGAAGGAAAACTAGGAGTCTAGGACAATGAGTTGTAGCACAGCTTTGTCACTAGCTACTCATCTGTCCTTAGACCAAGCTGAATTTAATTGTTCTTATCTGTAAAATGTGAAGGATTGTGGCAGGCTGAATAATGCCTGCCCCCCAAATATGTCTATGTTCTCATCCCTGAAATTTATGAATGTTACCTTATGTAGCAAAAGGAGTTTGCAGATGTGATTAGGTTAAGAAACTTGAGATGGGGGGATGATCTGGCATTATCAAGGTGAGCCCATGGTAATCACAATGGTCCTTATAAAAGGGACCCAGAATAAAGCAGTCAGAGGAGAAGGCAAGGTGACAATGATGGAAACACAGCTTAAAGTGATGAAATCTGAAAATGGAAGAGGTGGCCACAAGTTAATGAAGACAGGCACCCACTGAGAGCTGGAAAGTCAAAGAAAATGGAGACTCCTTTCACATCCTGCAGAAGGAACAAGTCCTATGGTCACCTTGACTTTGATCCAGTGAAACTGATTTTGTAGTTCTGACCTTTAGAACTTTAAATTTGTGTTCTTTTAACCCATTAAGTTTGTGATAAATTGCTCAGCAGCAACAAGAAACTAAAAGTTGTACTAGATGACTTCTGTGGCTGCTCTTAACTCTCATTGCTACTTCATAGCTGTGATCCATTGTTAAATGGCCCAGACTGTGCAGTGCTTGGGTGCCTTAATGGACCTTGTTAAAAGAAACATTTTTGAAGGAGACCATTAATCAGGTATTGCTTATTCTAAAGGGCAAGTGCAATTGAAGAAGAGTCTCTGAAATTTCATCTGAGATTTTGTTCCAAACAGAATCGGTAGTCAAAGAAGAGCATTAATCTTCCCCCATAATCTGACCCCAAATTATCATTGTAACTTTGTCTCCCACTACATCCTACTTTCTAGCTCCATCAGTCTTCTCATCACTTTCCAAACAGGCCCTTCTGTGTCTCATTTTTTTTTTTTTTTTTTGTCAATAATCAACGTGAAATGCTCTCTCCATATATCCCCAGAGCTCCAGCCAAGAGCAACGTTTTTCAAAATCTCTCACTGACCACCCCAGTCATATTTAATCTTCTTTCTGTCTATTTTCCCATGTACATTATTTGTTCTGATTCTATTCAGACTCTTAAACTCGTCTTCTATTTGGTGCTCACACCTTGTCTCTACCAATAAATAGAAGGAACATTGAGTGTGGTGTTTGTGGTTCATTCATTTTGGTGTTTCCTGAGTACCAGGGCCAGTGCCTGAACATAGATGTTCACTGTTTCTTGAATTAAAGTCACAAAGGACTAGAACTAAGGAACCGATGATCATTTCTTCTTATAAATATCTATATATGTCTCCTAGCACAAAATTCTCCCATAGAAAAAACTGCAAAAACCATATATTTATAAGTGCTCCCTATCTTTTTTCCTTGTTTTCCACAGCGTTTTACTTTAGTGTAAATTTCCAAAGATTATCCCTCCTCTGACATCCTATGCGCAAGTAGGAAAAAATTAAACAAATCTTACTTGCATAATTTGTTCCAGGAAAAAGATCAAAAGTGAACTCAGGAGCCAGGGAGCAGGTAAAGAGTGTCATTAAAACACCATACGTTGCAATTTACAGGAAGAACATCATCCCTTCTGATTTTCTTTCACCCTATAATTCTTTTTATTCTTTTAAATCCAGGATTAGATGCATTTTAGGAATTTAAAAGCTATTTAAAATTGTCACGAGTAATCATCGATAACATCTCTTTATCCCCTTGTTGCAAACCAAATCCTAATTAAGTTCTTTAGTGCCTGAACTGTAAAGACAATTTATTCTGCCAGCTTAATGTTAAATTGTATCCCAGTATCAATTTGATGATGGAGAATAGAGAGGTAAAATTAGTTCACTTCAGAAATCCCTTCTGGAGGTAAAATGCCTGTCACTTTACTCATTTCCTTAATCATAGTTGGTGCTTATGCCAAGCCATTCATTTGGATAACTAAGGGAGCTTAACTTGTAAATCCTCAGTACACCAAAATGGGAGATAAATAGGTAGTACCAAAGTGCCTATTACTGTTATGTTTCAGACAGGTAAATAGACCCAAAGGTCAAATTTTCATACTATGTCTATGAAAGAACATAAAGAGAATAAAGCTAATGGATGTCCAATCTTGTTTATTCACCACCTGCCCAGTCTAACATCTTCAACTGAAAACCCCTGATGTGTATGAACAGAGGTGTATGAATTCAGAAATTTTGGATTCGATTAGCAGTGATCCTGAAGCAGATCCTACATAACAGCCGTTTGGCTTTAGCAGCACTGTAAATAATTTTATTTTGATAAACAACAAACAGACATTCATTCTTTAAAAAAGAAAAATGTGCTAATTCCTCTGACTGTAAAAGAACATCTATGGTACTCTATTATCTACAAGTAAATAAATAAACGTCTCAGACTAAACCTCGGTCCCCCATACGTCCTAGCATGTTCTTTCATTACTGATCTTCAGGACACAGTGTATGTATGTTCTGTGGTGCTTTCCAATTCAATCTTCTCTTTCAGCCACAGGTCTGGACACCACAAACTCAAGGCTATGACTTGGGATGAATGTTAACACTGCTGCTCCAAGTTCTCTTTAAAGGAATTACAATGAAGATGCAGTTTGAATATTTTTGGAAAAGGCCTAAGGGAAGAGGCCTTTATTCCAGAAAAGAACTGGTAGCTAAAGCAGGACAGAGTAAAGAGTGCCTAGTTCAGAAAATCTGGCCAATTTAGTACTTTCTGTATAAAAAGAAATCATATCTGTTGTCTGCCAAGAAAAAAATCCAATAACTAGTTGTATGTATAAACTTTCAATAAATACATGCGACTTCTAGATTATTTTATTGCTCTTTAATACTTTAAAAAGTAAATTTAAAGCAAGTGTTTGATCCGTATATTTTGACCAGGGATAGAAAATTCCATGCTAGAAATGGTCCTTGGCAGAATTCTGTTTGTGCATCAACTGATTTCTAAAAGTAAGTGTTCCTTGCTTCTGTCCTTAATTATTTGAATAAATCAAATTTGGGAGAAAACAAGCATGTCATCTCAGACTTCATAATACCAGATGTAGTCAGACATGTAAATTTACAACAGGAAGTACATCTCTTAAATTTTCATAAAAAGTACATACTGGGTGATCACTTCATAAGGTATATAAATGTCTGATCACTATGTTGTACAGCTGAAACTAATATATTGTATATTAACTGTAATTGAAAAATAAATTTTTTAAAAAAGTACAAACTGAAGTTAGAAGGCTTTTAAGTTCAAATTTTGATTGTCACTTGCTCTATGTGCCCTATAAGAGACTTAGACTCTGTGTCTTTAGTCTCCTCATCCACATAATGGGAATAATAGCACTTCTTTGTAGTGCTAAATGAGATGAAATGCATCAATGAGAAAAGCAGAATTGTTTATATGCTGGATATTTAAAATCCTTCAGAATATTTTAAATTTCTTGAGCTTAGGTTTTATTATGTTTCCTGTGTATTCCTTGCAGAAGCTGTCAGACCTCAATCTAAATAGGTACTAAATAAATATTTGTTAATTTGACTCAATTATACTTCATCTTCAAATAAACAAGTTATGTCAGCTTTCCTCACAGCTTTCATTTCCCGTGCCGTATTTATTAAAGTCACTGATATCTTTTAAAGTAGTATTCCATTAAATGGCAAATAATGGAAGAATGAAAGACTCATAACAAAGCAAAACAAAACAAACGGACCACTCTGACCATAGAACAACAAATGAGCCTCAATAGAATGTAAAAGAAGAACCTAGGCAGGCCAAGATGTCTTGGGAAAGTTGGTCAAGTCCGTCTGTGACACAGTGTTGAGGAGCGTCAGGCAATGAGAGGAGAGCGCAAGAATGGCTACCTCCGCCATGTGGAGTGGTAGATAAGGTAGGATAATTTCAAGCTCAGCTCTAAGAAAGTCATAACTATTTTGTGGCAGAGCCAGAACCAAGATCATGAGATTCGTACAGCATCAGCTGAGATAACAGGTTGCCATCCATAGCGTGCTATCCATAACTGGAAGGCTGGGAGCTTTGGCAAGTCCTATTGCCCTAGATCTGTTTCCTCTTCTGTAAGTTAAGTGTAGAACTAGATGAACTTCCAGGTCCTTTCCAGTATTAATAGTCTATGCACATATGTTTTTATAAAGTACTACTTCATTCCCTAAATTATAAGGCCTTACATGTTTGATAGTGCTTTAGAGCTTATCAAAAGCTTTGCAGTTATCCTTCTATTTGACCTTCATAACTACTTTGTAAGTCATACATTTTCACCTCTCACCCCTGTTTTTACAGATGAGGAAAAATCTCTGAGAGATCCAGTGAGTTAGCCAATGGCACGAGATTTGCTAGCAATGAAATTGTGCCTATACCCAGGCCTGACGAGAAGCTTTCTGAGATTAGTATTAAAAGAAAAAGTACATAATATAGAAGAAGAAAGTGCAAGTAAGATAGTAGGAAGCAGGGGAGGAGAAAATATACCACAGGATGAAACAAAAGCCTAAAGGCCAGAAGCACTTGTGCAAATTGCTGAGAACAAAGCAAAGGTGTTTAAAAAACAAAGAAGAGAGAGGCCCACTGCTTGGCAGATGGCATACAATTAACAGACAAGAAATGACAGAACTACTTCTCTCCTATGTTTTTTCTGCCTTAGAAAGAGAGTATCTTCAAACTGGAAAGTGTAGAACAAGTACGGTAATGTTTTGAGATCAAAATAGGGGAGGAACTAATAAGTGGATTTTAAAATATACCTTATTTACCCAGAGTCAAGTTCTCAGGCTCAAATGGATTACCTTAAGCTTCTGAAAGGGTCTACATGTTGATTAAAAGATCAATTTTAGTAATTTTTTTCATTGATAGAAATAAATGAGCTATTGGAAACTTAGAGATAAATTTTCAACTTTTTAAAAAAGGTAGTTTTGAAAATAACAGATGAATGAGTTTAACATCACTTTTTAATAAAGTTAGACAAAGATATGTCAGTCAAATAAATAATATGCAGAACTTACAAAAGGAAGTATCAACCAAAGGAAGAGCCCATTAGTTGACCAAGAATAAGTCATAGCCAACTAGCCTTACGTCTTTATTTGGTGAAATTATTACAGTATCCATTTAGAAATGCTATAAATGTAGTATACATTCATTTTTAAAGGTATTTGGCAACTTTTTCACAATATCTTCAAAGAATGGTTTTTTATTAATTGGATAATTCAAAGAGAATTCATAAGTATTGAATAATTCAATTAAATAATTAAATAGTTAAATTAAATTTGACTCAAAACTGAAATGAATAGCCAATATGTCACAGGGTAGATCAAGATTTAAAAAGATCTTGAAATGCTGAAACTATAAGCTTAAATGTTAATAAAGATCAATCAAAAAATATCCTTAGTTTCCAGAAAGAAATCTAGAAGGGCCTGCTGGGCACTTGTGGGAAATTTTAAATTTTCTTATGCAGTGAGAACCTCATGACTTTCAGTCCTAAATTCTTTGACTGTATGAAACATAATTGCATACATATGCATAGAATCATATAGTGCTGAGAGCTACAGGTTCCACCTACTAAGGACTGCCAAATCAGATATTGCACTTCCAAAACAGAAGATTAAGGACAGAGCTAGCAGTAAATTCTCACCATGTGATGGTGATGGTGAAACAAAAGGAGAAAGGCTGTAACAGCAGGATGGGTTTTTGTCACATGATGATGTTTTAGACTGGTCTGTGGCCTTCGTTAGAAAATATGTTGGTCTTAGCCGAGAAAGAAAAGAAGTTTCTTAATAAATGAATAAATGAATGAATGAATGAATAAATAAACTAAATAGTGGAGGACAGAGTACAGGTTTCTAGTCTTTCTTCCCTTACCCTAAGATGTGTTAGTAATGACCAAAGCAATCTCTCAGAAACCTAGATTTTATTCCGGAGGTTGGTGCCCTCATTTCTACATTCCTTTAATGTTGCCCTTTGTCACTCTGACCCTTAGGGCCTTGATTGAATTATCTTTGTTTTTATTTCTAGTGGTTTTGGGTTTTTTTTAGAAATTCCGTGCAAATAAGAATTCCTACTGCGGTACTCAGTGTTCTCCTAAAAATCTTTGTTGCTGGTATTCATTCTATGTTGACACATTTGTGGAAGGAAATGGCAGCCAATAATGCACTGATGAGAGTGTGGGAGGCCCAGGAAGGCAGGGCAGGAACCAGGCTGGTGTCACCGTCATTTAATACATGCAGCAGAAGAGAAACCTGCGTGAGCCTGTAGGTCCCCTGGAGGAAAGTGAGTGTATGGGATGACAAACATTGGGAATTTATGACCCTCCATTTACAAAGAGCAAATAATATATTTTATTTCCATATATAGCAGGAACTATGTTACCCCTAGTCCCTGCACCCTCCTCCCCGCCCCCGCCCCGACTCCTCAAATAGAGAAATTTGAATGAAAGACTGCCAGGAAAAGTATACAGTCAGAGAAATGCATATTTATGTAGGTAGGGCTTCATCTTCATACAGAAGAAGAACTAAAAAGTGTTTATACAGTTTGTTTCCAAGACTCTTCACTATCTGGTTGTTTAAGAGGCCATGAGGTTGGTGACACATGGTCTGTGCCACCAGGGACAGCAAACTTCCAATCTTGGGTAAACACCATAGGAATACCGACACATATACATGCGTACCACACACGTTTTGCTTGTAATTATCTACAAATTTGGTTTATTTTTAAGTGTCTTATAACAATCTAATTTCATGGTCCCAAATATTTGAATTTGGGGATATAATTAATAATGCTACTCGCTATGTGTAACCAGAATAAATAAATATATAGTAAAAAGAAAAATAGGAGCTATAGGAAAAGCTAGAATAATGCTTGTTTTGGAGAAAAGACAAATTTGTCCCAGTTCAACAAAGATTTCTCTAACACCTGTGTTCACATGCTTATAGCCTCTACAAAGTATCAGAAGAAAAAGACAGAGTCCATGCCCAGGGAGAATGAAAATTTTCAAAGCAGGTAAAGCTGAGATTTCCACTATTACTGATAGCAGGAGCACCTATGGAGTGACTCCTGGGGCTTGACACACAATAATTTATTTAATTCTCATGGCAGCCCTGCAAAACAGGTACTGTTACCCCCAATTTAAAGACAAGGAGACTGAGACTCAGAGAGGGAGATAATGTATGAGTCACACAATCCAATCTGGATACCTCCAGAGTCTGTGCTTTCTTCTTTATACCACGAGCACCCCCAATAACTATAATACTGACTAAAGCACTAAAATGAAAGTGTGATAAAAGTGGGAACAAAGACCTAAAAAGTTTAGGAAGAGAAAGAAATTCTGAATGGTTAGTTTTTTGGGACAAGGAAAGCCCTTGTGAAGAATGAGGCATTTGAAATAGCTGAAACAGTAGAATGTCAGCAAAGGGAGATGGGGTGTGCATGATAAACACCTTTAAACCATGGCCTAAAATGCACCTTAGGCCATCAATTACATTCTTTCCTCTAACTTCAGGTAGATAAAAATGAATATCATTCTTCAAGCTGATGATGTGTTATCCTAAGAGAATTTATAAAGCTTTTTCGTCTTTACTGATAACCATATAAGGAAAATAAACTAGAATTAAAAGAAGCTTTTAAGTTTATATCACGTGCCTTATAATTTAAAAATGTTTAGTCACTGACACTAATAATAAAAAAAAAAAAAGAGGAGGAGTAACTAGATAGTTTAATTGAGCTTTTTCTTTTTAAGGCCATGCTGTCTATGAGCAAGAGATCGGAATAAAGACCCTTCTAGGACTCGGTCCTTAAATATATCTGTAATGAAGCCTCGCAAGTAAAGATGAAAAAGTACTAGCCTACATCTTTTTTCCTGTTTTACTGGATGCTGCGCAACCAGGAAATCAAAAAAGTGCTCACGCTTTTTAACTGTGACTACTAATTACATAAAGATGTGATTCCAAACAACAAGAACAACAACAAAAACAAAACAAAACCAGGGCAATTTATATCAGTTAGTCTTGTTTTTCAAGATTCCTTAAAGTTGTGTGCATTCTCATGAAGAAATACATAAGCAGACTCTGAACACTTCCCTTGGTCTTTAGGACTCGTATGATTTGAGTAAAAGGCCCCTACATCAACTTCCTGTGTTTTTTAGTCAACACACGACAAATGTTAGTTATCCTAAAGTGACATGTGACAAATGGCAAAGAAACTGGTCTGGATTGAAGGGGTAACGTTCACAATGATAGCTGGAAGATGGGAGGGGGTGTGGGCTTTGATAGACAGGAAGAGGACTTATACTTGCTGAATTATACTGAGTCACAAGAATACAGATTTAAGGTAAAATAGGTTTCCTGTGGGCTCCTTCAATCATTAGGATAAGTTTATAGTTGTTATTGCGATGGTCTGAATGTTCGTGCCCCTCCCTCACAAAATTCCTATGTTGAAATTCTAATGCCCAATGAGATGGTATTAGGAGCTGGGCCTTTGGGAGGTAATTAGGTCATGAGGATGGAGCCTTCATGAATGGAACCAGTGTTCTTATAAAAGAGACCCCACAGAGCTCCCCAGCCCCCTCCATGATCGGAGGACACAGGGAAGAAGAGAGCAAGCTGCAACCTGAAAGAGGGCCTTCACCGCAGCACGACCATGCAGGCACCCTGATCTCAGATCTTCAGCCTCCAGAACGACGAGAAATAAATTCCTGTTGTTTATAAGTTGCTCAGTTTATAGTGCTTTGTTATAGAAGACCGAATGGACCAAGACAGTTAGAGAACATTTTAATTAAGATCTGTATCTCGAAAATCAAAAGTTAAAGTAAAATAAATGTTCATGTCCACTTGAAAAGATATAATAATTAGTCAGCTGTCTAGGTTAATATTGGAGTGCAGGACAAAGAAATAAACCATGTCTGGAGTCCAACTTGCTTCCCACTCTGTCAGAAGGACAAGAAGTAAACTAGTCAATTAGTCATCTGCCGGTCTCTCCTAAGATGGGAGATAACCAGTCAAGTGCCTTGACTAGGAATATCTGTCTTGCAGTGGCTCAGGATTTCCCAAAGCACATCAATAGTCCCTGATACTTACAAGTTCCCCCTTCCGCCTCTGGGACCATGGGAAGCTGTTCAGGTATCTTAGCCCGTGGCCCTCAGAACCAAGTTTTCAACTGGGTCTGAGAGAGCAGTTAAGAAAGAGGGTGGCTACTCCTTCTCCACCTTTTGCTATGGAGGAGGGGGCTTTGCCTTCCTCTCTGTGAGCAGAAAGCACTCAAAAGAGAGACTTTGCTCCCTCTCTGCAGGCTCCCCCCTTACCTACTAGCCCCACAAAAATCAAGGCTAATCTGATTGTCAGAGCATGACATTTATTGGGGCATAGAAAGTTTTTTAAACATCAAAGATGTCTTCTTGCTCTTTTACTTTCTGTGATCAGCCCTCAGGTGTAGTAAGGACAACTGGGAAGAACCCTCTGCAAGTAAAGATACTCACTCTCTCCTTTTCTAGCTCTTTCTTGTGCCTGGACGGGTGAGGTTGTGTCTGACTTTTGGTGTTTTTAATCATGGAAGATAGAGTAGGCAATCCCACTCTGGCCTTGGGTTTACACTATGTTAACCAACAGTTTACCAGAAGCCTTGAATTTTAGGAATTATAGCATGCTTTTTCAGGTTAGTGAAGAGAAACCTGAATTTTTGCTTGACTGGGCATCCGTCTCTGTGCACTCCACTAGCTAGACACCCAGAGGGAAGCAGAGTCAGTGGCCTCCTGAGTTCTGAAGAGGCAAGTAGTAAGGGCTCTGAGCCTGGGTGTTTTGTTGCCTACAGGCACCTGGGTCTCCAGGTAAGAGGAGGAAAACCAACAAAAATGATTCTAAGTAAGTGGGGAAAGTCTCAAATATGCCTTTGTCACCAGTCACCCTGTAATGTCTCGGTTCCAGCAGCCTCTGAAGTGGTCCCCATGTTAAGAAGAATGAATCAAGTCTTACACAACTGTGCCCTTCTGGCCCAAGTCACAACCTCATCATTGTTTCCTTGTCATTACTCACTGACTCTCGGCAAATGCCATTTTTCTCTTTGAAACAATAATAGATCAAGTGAACAAGGAGATGAAGAATATGTGAAAAACCTTTCCCAAAAGCACATTACAAATGAATTACAATTTATGTTCCCAGTGAATTTTTTATCATTCATTCATTCATTCATTCATTCATTATTGGGTGCTCTATCTCCAGTTAACCTTATTGGGTTCTATTTTGGCTACTATTTCCTAGAGGTAATTTCTTTAAATGGAGAGAGATTTTTCGAATGACTTTCCCCCTGTTCTTTCTGGCAGTGTGTTATGCCCTCATTCTTCCCGATCTCCCCCCTATACACACACACATACACCCCAAAATACATACATGCAAAATTTGCTTGTAGTTTAGAGCACCACACAGTTTAAGAGGGTCTGGGGGTACAAGTTGATTATAGTTGAAAACTCCAACAAGTTCATTTCTTTTTTATCAGATTTGCATAGGAAATCACCACATTTAAAAACTAAGCGGTTCCTTTCAAATGGATTGTATATCATGGCCCTTTCATCCTTGGGCTCCTTTTAAGGGTATGGCCAATCTGGTTGTTTCACCTTTCAAGTCTGGGTACCATCTGGTCCCTGGAAGACTGAGCAAATTTCTGATTTGGGCTCAGGTATCTGGTCTACTCCCTTGACATCTCAACCAGTGTGTCCCTTGGTTTTTCCTAACTTAAGAAACCTAGCTTCTCTCTTTCTCTCTGCATGCATGTGATATGTATCTAATTTATATTCATGGTCCATAGAATATCTTCCTTTGGAAATTCATTGAGATTTGATATATGGATAGCATCATAAATTTTCATAAATATTTCACATTTTGTCTCCTGGTAACATTTTGAGACTTGACGGTTCCTGACCTCAAAAAAAAAAAAAAAAAAAAAAAAGAGAGAATCAGATTGGTTGGTTACTAATTATTTAGATTCTGGCTTTGAAAGTGGTCAAATTTTATTGCAAAATAAAAGGTCCTAGACCTCATTGTAGTAGTATTGCTGATGGGATGATAAAGAGGTTGTAAGAAATAGGACAAATAAGTTGTCAGTTTTGTTAGCTTGGTTTTGGAGGGCTAGAGGGATTAGTAGATGATAATTCATTTTGGAACATGTCACTTCAGAGATACCCATAGGATATCTTGGGTAAACTATCAAGCCAACAGTTAAAAATGTAACAGGAACTTAAGGAAAAGTTCAAAGAAATTACGGATTCAAAAGAACAAATGTTTTCTTCTATTACAATTATTACTAACAATAATCAGGACAACAGTGACTTGGACAGTGGGTTGGATGTAACTCTGGCAACAGCATGAAAGATTCAATGAGAAAGGACTGAGACATGGGAAAGAAGTTTGTTGCAAATGTCGTTGTGAAGGTGACAAGGGACTAAATTCAGAAAATAGCCATGGGAGTAAAGTGGGGTGGCCAAATTTGGGATCTATTTTAAGACAAAATTCTAGGATCTGGCCATGAAAGAAATTAGGCTAGAAAGTAAGAGAAAGGGAAGTATGAAGCTGTTTCTAAGATTTCTAACTGAGGAGACCAGGTGGAAGTGAGGAGACCAGGTGGATAGACACTATTAACCAGCCCAGGTATATGTCAAGATTTTCTTTTCTTCTTTTTATACTTATATACCACCTCCCTACAAACTCTGACTGGTTTCAAAAATATTGGTCCTATTATAACCTTGCTGGTAAGAAGAGAATAAATCACTTGCTTTTTTAGATATTTATAATTTCTAGTTCATGAATAAATTGCTTGCAGTAGTTGAAAAGCAGATGTAATAATAAATTGTGTCCGGGTGCTGAAAGTAGTAATTCAATACCACCTAATGATCTTATTGTTTAACTTCATCACTCATTATCTCATTAGTCTTCACAACATCTCTTACAGGTCTTTACTTCTCTAAATGGAAGATAATGTAGATTGGCTTATCCAACTCCATTTTAGTCCATCCGTCTCCATTTAATCCTCCACCCTATAGTGGATTTTACAGTGTCCTAAAGGCTGAAAAAGCTAAAAACTTTGTCATTTCCCAGATCTCCTTCCAGCTCTAGTTTCTTCCAAAGACTAGCTTCTACAAAGCAGACCTTCCCACACAAGATTTGGAAGACAGAGGTAAACCTCACAAGGTCAACGTCATTCCACAACTTGTTATTTCTAATAGCATCATTGCAGTGGCGGTATTTGGCTTTGTTGTGTTTTCTTCAGCAATTGTTACAGTGGTTCTCTTATCGGTTAAATTGTGTCCTCCTAAAATATTGAAATCTTAATCCCCAGTACCTGTGAATATTATCTTACTTGGAAAGAGAGTATTTGTAGATAATCAAGTTAAAATGAAGTCATTAGGATGGGTCTAATCCAATATACTGTGCCCTTATAAGAAGGAGAAATTTGGGCACAGAGATTGATGAGTACACAGAGAGAAAGCCATATGAATGTGAAAGTAGAGATCAGAGCAATGTAGCTACAAGCCAAGGAAAGCCAAAGTTTTGTGGCAAACCACCAGAAGTTAGCAAAGAGGCATGAAATAGATTTTCTCTTACAACTTTCAGAAAGAACCAACCCTACTGACACATTACCTCAGACTTCTAGCCTTCAGAACTATAAGACGATATGTTTTTGTTGTTTAAGCCATTTTTTTCTGGTAAAATAACACAGGGTCCAATGTCCAGTCTTCAGCTTTATGAATGTTGAGAGGCAAGGAATGCAGAAATGGTAACATCCATTTTGATGATGCACAGTCTAGTACAGTGTAATGTTCCTAAAGCGATCAGCTATGGGTTCAGTGTTTTATTTCCTAGTTTCTTTATTATCTTAAAGGCGGCAGTTACCTAGGTAGACAAGTTCAGCGGTAGTTCCTAAAAACTCAGCCTAGAACTTGCTTCTGCCCTTCCCATTCCTGGAATTAAGACCCTTCCTCTTAAACTAAATCCAGTGGATTCTGTTATCCATAACACGTGCCTTTATCCTGACTACAGGACACAATGATGCTCCAAAATGCACCAATGATTCAAGCCCACAGAAAACAAACAACAGTTCTGTTATTTACTTTGAGCAATACAGTATGTGGACCCATAACAAGTATGTATAAACCATAACAGAATGAAATTAGGTAGTGGGTCTCATTGAAATTAGGTCACAAATCTCAAAAAAAAAAAAGAAAAAGAAAAAAAAAAGAAAAGAAAAGAAAAAAGAAAAAAAGTCTATTCCCTTCAGAGATTTTTGTATTTCTGACTTTACTGCAGTAGTAAGCTTGTTTGTTTGTTTGTTTCCTAACTAGGTGAAAGGGGAAAAGTAAACAGGCAGAAGGGTGGATAGATAGATAAGGATAGATTTTATAAATATGGATATAGACATTGTAAACTTTGTTGGTCAAATAGAATTTTTGGCAGTTTATGGTTTTGGAAAGCTCCTTTAACACACTATAATATAAAACTTCAGAGAAAAATCAGTCACTAAAATTTAGGCCCAAGTCCTACAAAATTTGTAGTCAACTCTTCATAAACAATGTGAATGATGTACAGGGCTAAAACTCATAACAATATTGTTAATAATCCCAGTAGCTTAGAGCTGGTTTAAAAAAAAATCTATAATGCTTACTGAGTCTTGACTTTTTCTACTTTAAATGAATAAACCAAGTCTCAGAGTGGTTAAGTGACTTATTCAAATAGTGGTTTAGATAAATGGCAAATAACTAATCCTTATGTAAGAAATAGTTATTTTTTTCAGTGTCCTCAGAAAACATATTTAAAGAGCCAGTTGTATATTAAACTATGATAGATGTGCACACAGCAATCTGGGCGAAGTCCTGCTTATCAAAAGCTGAACAGAACACATGACATAGAGAATTCAGCCGAGCCTGTAGGGCCTAGCTATCTCTGTCATGAGCCTCTCTAGTCTCCCAGTACACATATCTGCCTCTGAATTCCCAGAGCGCTTATTTCTGTTAGGCTATTCATCATTGATCTATTAGGGAAATTCTTACCTAACACTTACCTAGCACCAACACTGTTCCAGTGCTTTCCTTATAACAGTACTATATGATAGGTACTATTATTATTTATATTTCATAGATGAGGACCTAAAGGACAGAGCTAGTAGATAACTCTGCCAAGGTGGATCAGGATTCAAGCAGTTGGCAGGCCCAGAGTTCACATTCTAACCCTTACCCTAAACCTCCTTAAGCATGTTAAGGTTATACACATGCCCAACATTTTCTTCTGTTCTGCAAGCTTACTGAGAACAAAGTTCATTCTGGTACATGTCTATAGTCCATATAACATTTAAAACAGTGCCTGAGGCAGACTTAGAAACCAAATCATTAAATAAACGAGTAAAGATCTAGGACTAGACAACAAAAACATGCTCATGTTAAACACATGCTGGTGGTGATGGGGCTGGAGAAATACCATCCTTTCTCTTTGGTCATGGAATTCCCCATACTCCCTGCATGTCACTTTGCTTAGGCTGCTGTGCTAAGATTTGTTAAAACAAATAAATTGTAGGGAAAATAGCCAGCTTCAGGTAATGAGCTAGCTCCTGATGCAGCTCTGAAGTAGAAATGTGACCTTGCTGTTCTTTTTCTTCCCTTTCTGTTGTCTTTCTTCTCAATATGAGTGGCCTCTATTTGAGGTGTTTTAGGCTTCACTTAGTGTGTCTGGAGAGGTAAACGCTGGGCTTCCAGGAAGTGATTGGTCAGTCCAAAGCAGTGGGACAATTATGTAAGGACCTACAGGCACATGCTATAAAATATATATTCACTCGGAAGTATGATTCAGCCACTCAAATGTTCCCTGTAGTTTAGATTTGTACGTTTGATTTACCCCTCCCTCGTAGCCATCATAAAATCACCCTAGTGCATGACTCACTTTCCTTCATTCGCTCACATTTCAGTGATGATAATTAACCATGGCTAATGGTTCTCTTCACTACATTGACTCAGGGATTGTTAAAAGCAACAAGCTAACATAATAGATGGTAGAAGATGGAGACACGAAATGCAATTTGGCTCGTATGTTCTGGTAATGAGATTTAACACATTCTTATTTATTCGAGCTCTCAGCCAGGAGGTCTCCCGAGCACAAGCACAGACTTTGATTTTGGTGAGTCAGTCTCAAAGGTAGAGGCAGTTCAATAATCAGTAGCTGGGCTAGAAAGGCAATAAAAAGAATGGAAGGGTTTTTCTTCTTTTTTACTTTTTTTTTTGCTGTTAATGTATTTTTTATTTTATTGTTGTTAATATATTACCATGTGACCCAGCAATTTTACTTCTCAGTATATACAGTAGTCTCTCCTTATCTGTGGGGTATATATTCCAAGACTCTCAGTGAATGCCTGAAACCACAGATAGTACCAAACCTTCAATATATTATGTTTTTTTCCTATATATACATACCTTTTCACTCAAAAGAAGACTTTACGGCTTCTCTTGGGCATATTTGAATTGCTAGAACCACTACTCTTACGCTTTAGGGCTATTAGTAAGTAAAAGCAGGGTTACTTGAACACAAATACTGCAATGCCACCACAGTTGATCTGACAACTGAGATGGCTACTAACAGTTGTGGTGTGTATACAGCATGGGTACAATGGACATAGAAAGGATGCATGTCCCAGGCCAGATAGAATGGGATGGCTTGAGAGTTCATCACACTGCTCAGGATGGCATGCAATTTGTAACTTACAAATTGTTTGTTTCTGAAATTCTACATTTAACATTTCGGCCCATGGTCGACAGCAACTAACTAAAATCACGGAAAGCGAAATCTTGAATAAGTGGAGACAACTGTACCCACAAGAGCCGAAACTGTCAAATGAACTCAGTCTGGAGCCCATGGCTAGAAATGAGGGATAAAAACTTACTCAAGGGTCTTAGAGTTCGAAAACCGAGAACATAGCTAAGCAAAAACCCAGAAATGTTCTGAAGAAGAAAAAAAAAGTTAAGAATGTTTGTAGTAAAAAGTGCATTCTTGAGAATAAATCAATCCCGCATTCTTAGCCCTAGGATTAGTCCAGGACAGTTATCAGTCAGATGTCAGACAATCTGGATAGCGGACGCCAGGAGGTCACGAGGATGGGTGCCAGGAGGTCTGGTCATATCCGGCAGTCTGGGTCATGAACGTCAGGTGGATGTCAGGCAGTCTGGATATGCGAGTCCTTCAGAGGGGTAATCAGAAGGTTATCTGGAAGTCTGGCATGTGTCCAGATGTATATCTAGATATTGACACATAGAACTGGAAAGCTCAAAAAGTTTAAGTCCCCAGGGCAGTTAGAATAAGAATAGAGTCTTTCCTCATGCCTCAGCCGTCACGAGGTTAATAATTTTAGCAGCTTGGTTAAACTGACTCCATTTTACTTATTCCCTATTTTCACTTTTTCCTCAAGACAAATACATGTACATATATGTTCATAGCAGCATTATTCACAGTAGCCAAAAGGTGGAAAAAGCCCAATGTTCATCAAGAGCTAAGTGGAGATAATATACAGCGATCAAAAAATAAATGAGTACTGATAGTTGCTACAACAGAAAAAACCTTGAAAACATCACGCTAAGTGAAAGAAACCAGACGCAAAGGTCACATATTATATAATTCCATTTCTATGAAATTTTCAGAATTAGTAAATCCATAAAGACAAAAAGCATATTAATGGTAGCCAGGGGTAGGAGAAATGGGGCTTTGATTGCTTTATGGGTTTGGGGTTTCCTTTTAAGGAGATGAAAATGTTTTGGAACTAAATAAAGGTGATGGTTTTATAGCATTGTGAATGTACTAAATGCCACTAAATTGTTCACTTTGAAATGGTTAGTTTTGTTACATGAATCTCACATCAATTTTAAAAACTGCATGTGTTCCCGCTGTTATTAATATACTACATGAAATTATAAATTTGCCAATCTTTTGCAAATCAATATAATATATATATACACAATCTACCATACAAGGGCAATGTTCGAAATATTTAAAAACCAGCAAAGAACACACTCCTCCGATCAGAAATGACACTTCCCAAACAGAAAACCACCAAAGAATTATTTTCTCCATGAGCCATATGTTGCAGACCATGGGCATAATTTTATTAAATCTTAACCAAGAACCCCAACACATTTATTAAGGGATATTTCTTCAATTTTACAGAAGCAACTAAAAACTTCAGTAAGACTAGGTGATTACCTCAAGGTTACACAAATACTAAAAAGGACAGACTCACATATGAACATTCTTAGTTCAAACCAAAATCTCTTTACTGCACAAAAGTCTTTTTTCTCAAGACAACTTGCATTCGAACAATTCAACAGTTACAGTTTTTTGGAAAAGATATTGGCCCCCTAAGAGACGTCCCAAATTTTTAAATCATTGAAAGAAGAAGGTAGAAAACACCCAATGAAAAAACAAACCAGATTTCCTGAAATAAACTCAATGGTATAGTTATATTAACAGAAACTAGTATTTGACGATTTAGTATTTTGCAGAAATATGTACTGTGAAAATGTAGTAAAATAAGAGTTCCTCCACCACCACCACCAAATCTGATGATAGTTCAGTATCCAAGGCTGGCCTTCATAAGCATGTAACCTGTGCAGTCACACAGGCTCAGTGATCAGAAGTTCAACGGTTAAGTGCTCTGTTGTTACTCTCTCAAAATTCTTAATCATTTTTGAACAAGGGGCCTGCTTTCTTATTTTTGCACTGAGCACTGCAAATCACGTAGTGATTTGCCAACATCCAACTAATTTTAATCCTCATGTGAACTACTTAGAAGGGTTATTATGAAGATCAAACGGGGTTAACGTAAAATTCTTTACAGCTTATAAAGTGCTTTCACATAAAGCTGCTAGTCTTTAGTTAACTGACTCGTAATTCCTTGGAGGTACAGACAGGCGGCTCCTTGAGGAACATATTGCTCCTTTTGCAGGTGAGGAAACTGTGATTAGAGAGGCTGGGAAACTTGCAGAAACAGACGCGACCTGCCAGAGAAGGCAGAGCCCACTGAGACCCAGGCCTCCCAAAGCTCAGGGAAGAGTTCCCCCACAGCTTCTGCTGCTGCCTTTTCATCCCTCAGCACTGAGACACGATGACGCCACCCCGGAGAGGCCTTGCTCGCACCCTGACCTGTTTGAAGAACCCCTGCTCGCTCTCACTCTCATTTACTCTCTGTCATGTCACCCTGATCATGCCTTTTACAGCGCCGTCACAATCTATAGTTATTTTTTTTTGTTCGTTTGTCCATTATCTGTCAATTCCGCCAGAACATAAATGATACAAGGGCCAGAAGTGTTTCTATCTGTTTCCATCATCATGTCTTGCTGGCACGGTGCCAGGCACATAGAAGGCACTTAAGAAGTCATTTCTCAGATGGTCGGAGAAATGAGTGAATAAGTGAATGAATGCTCTCCTCCAGTAGACTGGAGAATGCTGCTTGCTGTGCTGACTCTAAAGCACTGTAATGTTCTTTGGTCACATGGTCAATGGGTGGATTTTGTTGGAATGTATTGGTTTACAAATGTTTAACTATCAGCTTACTTATCTACCTCCTCTGAAAATGAGATTCTAAATGATAATAAAAATTGATTTTGGAATTTGTACTAAGCCAGCTGTGCACATGGTACAGAATGTTCTTAGAAGCAACGGGACTCATGAATAATAAGGCGGCCACTTCCTGGACTTTACAGCCTTGCATGCCTGGTGTCCTCCCTGACCCACAAACCTTTTGCCTCCTGATCTGAATCTGAATCCTCTCCTCTCCCATGAGTGATAACAGATGAAATCCACGGAAACTACCTTTATCCTGAATCTTGGCTGCTCCTCATGCTCCACCATTTCCACCTGGCTCCATACTTATAGCACTGCTATTTTATGGAAAGAATGTCATTAACACCACAACCCCCGACCTTTGCTACCAGCAGAGCCCCTGACCAAAGCAGCATTATTTCATTCAAACTGTTAATGCTCGATTGCTCCAGATGGCAAAGCTGAATCAACAGACTCCAGCAGGAAGGTTGGGTTTATTTCACAGCAGGTAGGAATGTGCAGTTGCAGCACAAATAAAAAATTTCTTTGGCTTTCCCTGAATTATGGGTGTTTTTCGTGCTTAATAAAATTAGGATTTATTGGGCTATTTACTCCACACACTAATATTTTTTGACTAACAAATTTACAAAAGCATTACTCATGTGAACATTATCTTAATACATGTTCATTGTAAAAAAAAAAATCAAATAAAATAAAAGCACATAGAATAAAAATATTTAAGGTCTTGTATCTTATCTCCCTCCTTCCCAGAGGTATCTTGTTAATATGTTAATGTATAATATTTCTCTCTTAGCATCTGACACTCTTTATGCATTTTAAAGCATCTACTTAAAAATAATTATAAAAACCATTTATAAAAACCTATATTGATTTTAAAATACATATGTTTTCACATATTAACATTTCTGAAATTGGGCTGTTTTACATTTGAAGCTTCTTAGATTCATTGAAATACTAAATTTTTTAGTTTTTAATTAAGTGGTTCCTACTTATATTGTTTTGAAACTGGCTTTTCAAGAGAACCTAAATAAGTTCTTCACACAATGTCTACCTTTCTTGCTTCATTTATATTCACATTACTATTTGGTATTTTTAAGTTATAAATATAAATATGGTCATAGCTTTCATATCTCCAAATTGCTTCTAAATTTATTACTGACCCTTCACACAATGTCATAAGCATAAAAATCCCAGTCCTGTAGAAAAGGGTTTGTGTGTGTGTGTGTGTGTGAGAGAGAGAGAGAGAGAGAGAGAGAGAGAGAGAGAGAGAGAGAGAGAGAGAGAGAGAGAGAGAGAGATCTTGGGAGCACCCTCATAACCTGTAGCTAACATGCACACAAAATACAAATAGCTTTCTTAATGCTGATGGTGCTGATGGCAATAGGTGTGTCATTTGACTTATTTTGACTGGTTTATTTATATTTTCTTTAAGGCTGGGTAACCAGGAATATTCCTTTATGTCATACATACATACCCCACATGAGAGTTGTGGGTTGTATAATATCTCACTGCTTTCTTCTGATTGGAAATGGGCAAGTGAGGCATTTGCTAACTTCACTCCTGCTTTAGCTCACAGCAGCTGTCCCCGTTTTCAGGTTACACTCCCTCCCTAACCCCTCCCTCCAGTTACTGAGTAACTGGCCCAGGGGCTGAGCAGGATGGGAGTGAACTCAGGAAGATTACAGCCATGCAAATTGAGAGTGTAGAGGAAAGGAGGACTCTGACTTGGACTCAGATTGGCTTTGGTTCAGAAAAAGTCTCCGAGAAGCAGGTTAGCTCTGGACCTCAAAAGGAGAAGGTCTCAAAGGTTCGGGTGAGGTCAGGACTCCTTAGTGCTCCCTCAGAACCATCATACACAGTTACCTCATGTACCCTGGGGCCTGCCCCACATCCAGAGTACTTGGGACTGGAGAAGCCTAGACTCATTCTACCTCTGACATAGGAGGTAGTCGTGTGAGCCCTAGGTGTTTCCAGAATATGGAATCCAGCAACTGACAGAATCCCTGGGCATAACAGCATCTCACGCTTGGAAGCCAGTAGAGTATTTATAGGATCACCACAATATAATCACTCTAAGGGGCCCAAAGGACAAATGGGAACTTGCATTTTGAACCTGAAATTAGTCAGCATTCTCGCCATTTACCTTCATGGGTAGATAATGCTATAGTGCTTTTTGACCCAATGGCCTGATCTACGTCTGCCACATAACCAGTCAGAACCCATGAATCTGCCACAACTTTTTCAGTTGCCTTCTACCTCCCAAGAGACCCCAGTTTGGTTCACCTCTCACCAACTCCTCTGCTACCCTCAAAGTCCAAGCTGCCATCACCTCTCACTTAGGTTATTGCAATCAGTTCTCACTCACCTCCTTGCTTCTGTTATTATTCTCTACCAAATTCCATACAGAAGCCAAAGTAATCTTTGAAAACATTAATATCCTATGTCATATCCACCTGACTCCACTTAAAAGTCTTCTGTGGTTTTCTCCTGCACTTAGAAAAAAACTCAAACCCTCTAGCTCGGTCAACAAGTCCCTACACATCTACATTTCTAGCATCTTCTTTATGCTACTCTGTCTCTTACACATTGTATTCCAGACATGCTAACTTTTAAAATGCTCTTGTGTCTCCCAGAAAACACTCGCTTGTATTCTAAGCGGCTGCTGCCTCTCATCTAGAAGTCTCCACTATAATATTTCCCATTCAGCATAGCTCTCACTGCACACCTGTCTGAAGCCTCCTCTCCCATTACTCTGTCATATCATCCTGTTTATTGCCTCTTTTAAGAGCACTTATTATGCTTCGTAATTATCCTATGTGCTTGTTAATTTTGTCTTCCTATATGAAAATTTAAACTTCTGAAAATGAGGAATGCTGTTGGTTTCTCCATTGTGTCCCCTTTTTCTCATCTAGAACATGTCCTGAATAATAGAGCCAATAGATTTTTTTTTTTTTTGTATAAATGAGTGGGCATGATCTACACATTTTAAGTTAATGGGAGAACGGCTATATACCCTTAAAATTCACCAGCCCAAGACTGCCTCTGTTGGGACATAAGAAAAGTCTGAGTGAAAACAGAATAAAGTAGCTGTTCACAATCCACATGCTCATCAGCATCACTCATTTGTTGGTCCTACTCTGAAGGGCTAAGTCATAGTGCCTAGGGGCAGAATCTGACCATCCTTAGGGAGGAAGTTCCATGGGCGAGTCTAATGCCTCTTTGTCTCAACAAGATCGGAGGAAAAAGCCTTTCTTTTGCCCCTGGGGTCACTAGTAGTTACTAGGGCTCACAGCAGGACGCAATGCTGTGATATGTGGTTAAGGTCAATGCTTCTAACTGTCCTGCCCACAGGAGGACCAGCAGGCATAGGGGTGTGTTCGAAGGGGGAAAGCAGAGTTATGTTCTGCACAGCCCAGCCCTCCAGGGGAGGGTAGGGGTGTAGGAGACAACGCAGATCAAAGAACTTGAATTCTATGGAGGTATATGTGAGTGGTGTCTGTGTGCACGCGCGCACGCATGTGTTTAAACTAGCTCTTTTTTAAAAGTAAAATATTGTAGAAAATTTGGAAAATGCAGGAAAAATATCAGGAACTTAAAAACAAAAACTACCCATGCATCAATCTTCTGCACAGAGATCATGATGTTTTAACCTTTTGATACCAAAAAAAAAAAAAAAAAAAAAAAAAAAAAAATCACCGCAGCCACTAACACTCTTTGAGTGCTTACAATCTGCCATTTCCCTATATGCTTCAAGTGTATGTACTTATTTAATGTTCATAACAACACAGTGAGGTATTTCCCTTACCCATTTTACAGGTGAGAAAACTGAGGCACAGGGAGGTTAGGAAATTTGTCCCAAGTCATATAACCCTAGGATTTTAACTTAGCAATCTTCCTCCAAAGCTCATGTTCTTAACTACTATACAGTAAAGGTCTGTGGGGTTATATATGTTTATATTTACACAAATACACACACAGACACCTATAATGAGGGAAAATGCTTTAACTATTAACAGCCTTTCCTTATCCTCCTATTGAGAAAGAAAGTTCATTTTTGGTTAGCTAGTAGATCTCTGAAAACCAAATAAAACATTTTAGGTTCACTTTTTTCTGGTTAAGTGATCAATTTCCCATTGCAAAAAAAGTTTTGTTTGCTTATTTGTTAAACCATGAATAGGTGTGTAATTTTATCAAATGTTTTTTTCTGTGACTGTAGAGATGACTGTATTCCTCTCCCATCTCCCCCACACACCCCCTTAACTAGCTAACTAACTTGGTTTGTTAGGTTGGCTGTAATTTTCTTCTAAACAATGACTAAATTTACTTTGCTGTCATTTTGTTTCAGAATGTCGTCTCTATGTTTAATGATTTTTTAAAATGTTTATTTTCTCATACAGTTCTTGTCTGGTTTTGGTGTCAAGGTTATAAAATGAGTTGAGGAATATACCATCTTTTTTTCTCTGAAAGAGTTTAAGTTTGGAATTACCAATATCTTGAATTTGTCTATAAAAATAGCTGGGGCCTAGGATTTTACTCTTGGGAAGACAATTTTTAATTCAATTTCTTTAATGATTATAGCAAAAATCCAGTTTGGTCTTATTTTTTGAGTCGGTTCTGAGCATTTTTATTTTCCTAGGAACATACTTAGTTTTCATAAGTTTTTAACTTATTGGTATACATTTGTTTTCTCTGATAGCTAATCTCTTAATGCTACATGTATAGCAACATTCTTTTTTTAATTACTAATATTGTTTATTTGTGACTTTTAATTTTTTCTTGATAAATCTAACAAAATTTGCCATTTTAATTACTCTTTTTAAAATAAACTTTTTAAAATATTCTCATTTGCATCTGTGATTTCTATTTATCAATTTCTTTGTGTTATTTATCATCTTTCATTGTCTTATCCAATGAGTTTGTTTTTCTCCCTGACTTCTTAAATTGAATGTGTAGCTCACTTTTTACTTTTTAAAAAATATAAGCTTTTAAGATTATAAATTTATCTCTCAGCACAGTCTCATCTACATGACACAAATTGTGACACATAGCATTTGGTTATTATTCATTTTTAAAGATATCCTAATGTCTATTATTTTTTTTATTAGTTTAGAAATGTTTTTTAAATGTTCTGAATTTATAGAACACTGTCAATGATTTGTTGCATTATACAAGAAAATGTGATAGGTATGTTACCAATCTTTAAAAAAATTTTGAGATCTTGCTTAAGGCCAAATATATCCAATCAATTTCCAGAAATGTCCCATGTATGTTTTAAAAAGTATAAGTTTTGTGCCAATAATCCCACAAAAATTAGCTTCAAGACTGCCTGTAGATGTTTTTCCTGGATTTCAAGGAATTCTCATATTTTCTTGTATGTAAAAAACTGAATTAAATGAACATTTTTAAAATACATTTTATCCCAAGACTTTACATGTGCTGGACTAGGCAAATTCCTATAAATTTAAGATGAATTTTTTTCCTCTTTCCTTCCAGTAACTTGACCTTGATTGTGGCATGGATTATATTGTATTATGTTTAAATATTCAAAAGTCTGTTCCCCTTTTTGATATTAAACACTTTAGGGATAATGCCTATGTCATATTCATTATATAAGCCCTCATTTGCCTGGAGCATAGTATTTCATTAATAGATTTAGCTTAAGTTGATGAAATTCTTTAATAGTACCCTTGGCAAATGGGTACACTCAAGGACAGAGACCTTCATATTCATCTTTGTACCCCTGAACCCAATGTGGTACTGGGCATAGTAAGGGAGGGCTCAAGAGTTCCAATGATCTAACCCAAGAAGGTCACTGTTTCAAATATGCAAAAAGGAAATATATATTACAAACACCAAAGAACACTAATGACTCAGCCTTTGAAACATTTAATCCATGGTTTGTTCATGAACCTAAAAAGGCGTTTGTTGCCTGAAAGAAATTTAATTGGGTTCAACTGTTTAACTCTTGCTGTCCTTCCAAAGACTTTCACTCGAAATGTAGTAAATAATTTATTTCTGTGTTTCCAGAAATAATTATTATAGAAATTGACACAAAGAATCAAACTTCTGATATTTGGCACTCCTTATAGCAATATGTAATTTATAGATTTTTTTTCTCATGAGTCAGACCAGGCATATCAGAATCAAGACAACTCAATTCTTAGTGCAGGGCTTCTGAGAACTTGTCCAGTGAGATGTCACCTGGAGTCAGAATAGGTGGCTACTGCTTTCTTTCCTGCAGAAATACTTTAGTTCCCTTGAACTAGTTCCCAGAAAGAAAAACTTGATTTCTCTTTCAGCTTTACTAAGCCTAGCACAATTGAGTGCACACCCTACAGCCCTGAAATCCAAAAACCCTGAATACTTTTTTTCATTTATTCAACATGTGTTGAACTCTTACTCTATATATAGTGCTGTGTGTCTTCAGTTAGCTGTCGAGCTGTCATCTGGCATTCTATCTTCCTGTGTGAATTTTCATTACTCTCCTTCCATCAATAATATCAGATGCTGAAGATCAAGAGTGATCTAAGTCAGAGCTAACAATTCATAACTCATAACCCAGGAGAAACATACAGGGTATTTTCTGCAACAAGATGTACTACATCTTAAAATTTTATTAAACAATTAGAAGGAGCAAGAGTCTACAAACCTGTTAATTAAAGCCCTGAAATAGAATATTTATGTCTATTATAAAGGAGAATTCAACAAATGAAGAAAATGCTAGTGTTTAATAACTTGCTTTGCACATCAACTAGAGAGAGAACCATGTCTAATCAGAAAGCAACATTCGTCTTATGTTTATAAAACCATGTAAAATGAACAACCTTAAAAAGTGTGACTATGGGGGAAACAGTATTTTATTTTATGTTGGGTGAATAAATTTGGATTAATTTTTTTCTGCAGCCATTCACATAGTATTATTGAATTAATTTTCAAGAATTTTTATTCCATTTAATAATAGAGACACATTCTTTCCTGTCTATGATTTTAGTACCAAGACAACTGAAAGGACTTTGGATTGAACCTTTTATATTAATCTATATTTTTTCTTTAAATTTAATTTTCAGCCTGACTTCACATGATGTGAACGAATAGCATGAAATATATGAGTTTGGTTTACATATCATAACAGAAATCACCTTCTTTGATTTCCAAATGACTTTATCATGAGAATAAAGCCATTTATGGTTTCTTTTCTAACCACAAGTGCATGTTAGACTAGATTTCCAAATACATCCATTAAATGGAAAGAAGTCTACCTGCCAAAAAAAGTTTGCCATGTCCCTGGCCCTGGCTAACTACAGGCATTATTCATCCTTTCTATATTAGCAAATGCTCACATCGCCGCCATCTGTGAGAATGTGTGGCGGATTGAAGCGGTTGTTAACACTGTCTATGACCACTGGATTGGCAATTCTGAGTTCTTCTCCTGCCTCACTTCTTACTCAACAAACCCCAGGGGAAAGATCACCATGGTGCAAGAGGGCAGCACCCCGGGAAGTAGAGGTTTTGGTTAGAGTACTTCTTACTGGCCTTCTGAACAAATCCATGTAAATTTCTTACTATATTTCAAAAGAAGGTTTTCATTTCCATGGGTTATCCATATCAACCAATTAGACCACAAGAACAATGATAATAATTACTATTATTATACATTTAGAAAAGTCAAGGCACATGCGATAAATTGCAAATGCATCCTCAAGGAACTCGCCTGCCTTTTTGCTGCACCTGTTATTCTTTTTATGCCAAATGTTATGAGTGCACACAGGCAATGATCAAAATATTGACACCGGGCAATGAAAACATGCGTAGAATCTAATAGTAAGTTTCTGATTGCCTACTGACAATTAATCTGACAAGCTAAAATACACTGCTTCAATGTCTGCACTACTCAGATATAATGCTAACATATACTTTCTTAAATAAATAATAATATTTGGAGCTGCAAGTGCAAAGATCTTTGAACATCAAGTCATAATTGCCAGGTACTTTGTGCTGGCTTGGGAACACTTATTTCTACAGTGGCCTTAAATAAAACATCTTAACTCTATGGTAGTTTTTAAATATATTATAATACATTTATTCTGAAGAATTTCATCTACTATGTGGGTAATGTTCCTTTTTAATTACAAAAGTATTAGATATCTATCATTTTAAATATTTACTTATATTTACTAACATGGCACAAAAAGAAGAACACATAATGCCTGCCTTCCTACATTCCACTTCCACAGTTATTTACAAATCCCTACTCATGTGCACACACTACACAGCCATTCCTCAGTAAACATATATATGATGTGTACAAGTACACATTAACATACAGTATGGATGTAGATTGCATTATTTGTTTCTATGAAGATGGACTTATGATTTTCACATCATTCTAACTATTCCCACCTCTTAAAACATTCGCATTTTTTCTAAGTCAATACCTCAACTTTCCTCAGTTTTTGAATACTGCATAACTTTTGTGCTAACGAATACACCATCATTTAACTATTCTAAATATTTAAATTGTTTCCAATTTTTCCTATTATAATCAATGCTGCAATGAGCCAACTCATTTTTTACCATGAATATCTTTAGCTTAGGGGTAATTATATTCTTTGATTTGTCCTGTCTTAGATAACAAATATAAATTCCTTTAAGATCCTAGAGTCGTTATATTGATACAAAGTGCTGGAAACCAATTTTTTAATTGCCATGGATACAATCGTGTTGCAGATCAATTCAGGGCATCATTAGAAATCACACCTACTCAATTACTTCTCCTTCCTCTGCATTAACACAGGAAATCTACATTCTCTGTGTTAAACTTGTTCCTCTCAATGTCGTTATCACTCGTTTGCAATGTATTATAAAATATTTTTTCTTGCAAGGGAACTCAAAACACAAGCTTTCAGTATCATGCAAATGAAATAATTGTTACAACCATTTTCTCATTAGAACTGTATTCAGGGTGTGGTGTAAAATGAGGAAATTAAGAACCCACCCAGTTGCGGTTACTAAGTGGTAGGTTAGAAATTTCTAACAGTGTAATGAATTTAGTGTAATAATTTGAGTGCTCTGCTTAGAGACGATAATCAGGATTCAAATATACAATGTAACCTGCCCTAGATAGAAATTAACATTGTTGGGAAAGAGAAGTAATAGAATCGCATCTTTTTTTCACCCCACTATTTCTGGTTTCCAAAAGGAAGAGTAAATCCTTAAAAGTTAAGGTGTCGGGAGAAACTGGATACATATTTGTCATTTCTAATATTATATCTATGTGGGTCTAAAAAGTTTTATGAATTTATACCCAAGCTAGTACTATATAACTTCTACAGGCAGAACTGAGATTAAAGCCTAATGTGATGAATCAGTTGCGCAGTAAGAGTCACCATCTCAGGTTATCTGGTCTGCACCTGAAGGCCCATCGTTGCCACTTCCCCTGCTCTGAATGACATCGCCAGAATAATGCACCCTTTCACAGCCACCGAACAAATCCAGTGCCATTCCCTGTAGTTCTCATAATGCACCATTTTTTATTTAGTAGGCTGGCTTTTATCTGGCTAAATAGAGATATCCTATATACTCTCTAGGATCTTTTTTTTTTTTTTTTTTTTTTTTTTTCCTACAGCCTCTTCTGGGAAATTGAAAGATTTCACTGAAACGATATCTGGCTGATGAAATCTTAACTGTTATTTTCCCTGAAGAGGAAACAGCAGCTCAGAGTCAAGCCATAGTTTTCTTTATAGCTAACAACGTTTTTCAGATCCCAAGGATGTTCTTAGAGGGTGGCTACTGTTACAAGGCTCTAGTAACGCCTAGGCGTGGCAGGGGGAGGGGAGCACTGGACCTCTGGAAAGAAGCTGAGGTTTGGCTAATAACCAGATCACAGCAGCCAGATCCAGGCCAAGCCAAGCTGCAAGCTCTGGGCTGGACCAGAGGTGCCTCTGCGGGGTTCCCTTCCTCTGCCTGCCAGCCCGCCAGCATGCAGGCCCCTTGGGACTGGGGATCAGGAAGCCCAGGAACCGCATTGCCTAGATAGATGCCGAGACTGGGAGGGAGACAAGGATCCTTGCAAAGCCCTTCTCGTCCTCCTTCCCACCCTCTCACTGCTGCCCACCCCACCCCGACCCCACACACTTAGCTGGCAGAGTAATGAAGTTAATCCAACACTCCACATATCCTGTGTGGATTTCTTCAGGAAACGTCTAATTCCGACTCCATTTCACCTCTCATCCAATCAGTGCTTGCTTTTCAAAGATAGGGGATAGTATTTTTTAATCA
The DNA here is from genome assembly GCF_014176215.1 of Rousettus aegyptiacus. Classification (NCBI taxonomy): domain Eukaryota; kingdom Metazoa; phylum Chordata; class Mammalia; order Chiroptera; family Pteropodidae; genus Rousettus; species Rousettus aegyptiacus. The sequence continues at coordinate 162,982,382 of NW_023416284.1, forward strand.
GCGAACTGTGTAATTAGGGCCTAGTATACTATCCTAGAATATAAATTTGTGGAGGGTGAAGATTGTGTTATATGTATGTTTTTAATGATGAACTCATGAACATTAAGATCATTAAATGCTAAGAAACAACATTTTGCTATTTCTTGCTTATTGGGTTAAGGCGCTCAGGCCACCAGGGCAATGTGAGGCATTGATAAGCCACTTAGGAGAGAAAAGTGTACCACAACTTCTCTCTGACTATCTCCCGCCTCTCCATTTAGCAGTTCCTGCTTTTATTCATACACTCTGTCTGGATAATTGCAACCACTTCCATACCTCCTGTCATGATCCCTCCCACTGCAATCCTGCTGTTAGAACGATTTCTCCGATTTCTCCGGAACAAAACCCTGGTCATGTGAATCCCTGCCTGAACCCCTTCACTGTGCACCCACTGCATATTAGGGAAAGCTGATGCTGCTGTTGGGGTCACTGTGGTGATTGCTGCAGATCCCCCTAGCACAGCCGTCTCCACAGCCCTGCTCAGTTGTAGCGATGTGGGTAAGCTTGTGCTATTCTTAAGGCTTTAGCATAGAGGTCCTCAACCTTAGCTCCATTAGAATCACCTGGATCCCTCTTATAAAATACAGATGTCCAAGTCCCACTCTGGGCCAACTAATCAGAACTCTTAGGGTAAAACTCAGGCATCGGTTTGTGTGGTTTACGCCCCCCCAGGAAATGCCTGTGCAGCATGGATTAACTACTCTGTGTGCTTCACCTGTTCTACTTAGTGATTCCACGGGGCTGCCATTTGGGAGGCAAGGGAGCAAGAGGACCCATAGCACTGCCTGTGTGAGGAACCGAAACACCAAAGCACTGCGCACTGAGTGCTGAGCAGAGTCGAGAGGAAGTTTTCCTGCCGATGGTCTCCGGGTGGCCTTTGTTTTTTCACAGCTCACAGCGCGTATTCCTGGTGTCTGGCCATGGTGCATAGATTTGAAAACATCCCCACACTTCAAATCACTGCTGACATTCTCCTAAAAAAATAGTGTGATTATTCCTAGGCATTGTTTTTTAAAGACAGTTCAGTATATAAAATTGGTTTGTTTGTGTACCATGCGGCAGGTCGTCCAGCCATTTCATAAACTAGATTTCTGGAGCAATTCCCAATAGCTTTACCCAATACAACAATGAAAGATTTGATGTTATAAATATGAATATTGTGGCTGATTCTTCCCCATCTTTTCCTACCTCTCCCTTCTCACCCCCACCTCTACCCACACCCTTGACCTCTGCAATAATATGCTGGAGTCTTGGCTGCTGCAGCCACCGACTGAGGCCGTCACCCAGTGTGCCTGTGAGATGCGCATCGTCATGAGTTGAGAAGAGAAACTGAATGCCTCTGCAGTGCGCCTTCAGTGGAAGGACCGCTGCAAAGTACTCTTTTGTTTACATGTGAACATAAAAATGTTTCAAAACTCAAGAAGATTCCCCACTGTGATCTCGGTCTCCTGAACCAAGTCCTTCACAGAGAAATAAAATGAAATTGTCTTACCTGGAGGCTGTTTTTCTCCAAATGTCTGAAATGCTGGATTTAAGTGAAGTAGTAATAAGAGCATCTACTATGTACATTGGCTGAGTGTCCTGAATGTGGAGAAGAGGAAACACAAAACCTGGTCCCTAATTTCCGAGGAATCACTGTTAAGTGAGCTAGAAAGATGCACACAGGCACAACAAACAATATTTCAACTCTATGATAATAAGTATAATATAGGTTTAACAAAGTACAATAAAGAACAGGAAAGAATGAGTAATTTCAACTAAAAGTGAAATGGATTGATATATTACTTACATTTATATCTAAATATAGTTTCTGAGCAAATAAAGATCTTTTAAGATACACTGTTTCTCTTGCCTTTATATATTCATTTCCTTTCCTAACACATTCACAAATACACATTGCATCACAGTCATGGATTTTCTTTGAAATAACACCATTAAGAACTTGCCACATGGAGAACGGTGGAAGATTGGGGAGTCAAGCAGTTTGAAATAATTTTAAAAGGAATTTCAGCCTTGGGGCATGTACAGATACCAGTACAGCAAATTGTTCCAAGAGAGAAAGTTCACCACTATTTCCTGTCACCCTTGAAATGTGTCTTCCAGAGGTAAAATTCAGGATGTTCAGTATCTTGTATGTGAAATACATTTAAAATAAATCTAGCTGAGAAATCATTTCTTGCAAGATTAGCTATCTACATATATATTGTTTATAAAGTATTGGAAATCGAAAATGTTGTTTAGTTTCATACAACGAGTCACCATTCTTAAATATCCATATCAAATCTCTTTTAGAAAATAATGTGGCACAGATTAAATAATTGTCATATAGAAGTGTACCTGCTGCAAAGACACTGGCTCCCTGTCTTGCATATTCAAGTGACCAGCATAGCACAGCACCCAAGTGCAAAGTACACCAGGTCCTCTGGCATATTTGTCTCAATTTGTTGAAATCTTTAAAAATATTAAGTTATTTAATAACCATGGAAATATAGAGATCAGTTCTTCTACAACAGGACAAGGATACAAACAAGGATGCAAGCCAAAGATAAGGCATGCTGCCTGGGATATGGACAGCATGGGTAGCCACAATACTGAACACTGTTCATCATCATGTATTAATCAGAAAATCTGAGTAAGTCCAGTGTCTCTCTTGCTCTGGTTGGACTGTATTCTCAAAAACCCACTTTGCATCCATGTCAATACTAACAAGAGTATGAGTATGTGTGTGTGTTCAAGAATTTAACAACAACAACAATGACAACAAACACTCTTTCCAAATAGAAATGGCTGCTGGGGTTGACTGCTCAGTTTATAGAGAACCCACTAGTGACTTTTCTTCCTCCATCTCCCTTTATAGTTATTATTATTTTATATTTCTCTACTTATTAGTATTTATATTGTTAAGCCTATGTATTGTCCAAAAGAAATTTGAGGATTAGCTATTGATTCTTCCCATGGGCTCTTAAAGGCTTTGGAAGACTGAATTGATTTTGTTAACTATTATATGTTTTGTATATTTGATATATTTCATTTTTAAAGACTAAATCATAAAAGTCTGATGGGCAAAAATCACATCTTTTGGAAAACACGGAGGCTTCCTGCAACAAAGGCATACACTGAATGCAGGTTACTATGTCAGGATTTCTGAGATCTTGCCCTAAAAATGTACATCTTCCCACTGAAGTTCCCAGGAGTGGGTGACCCATGCAGACCTCTAGCTCTTGCTATAACTCAGCTGTAGGGGTGGCAAGATAAAAACAGGAAAACAAAGAATTATCCCTGGAGAGGCAGGACCTGCATCTCAGCTATCCATCCAACTTTGCCTACATTTGAATTTTCAGCTTTTTATTCACTTGTTTATTCATTCATTCATTCCATCATCTAGAGATTGGAAAAAAAGAGAGAGATGGTTGCAGGGGTGGGGTGTGGGGAACTAAGGGCTATTTGAAAAGTCCAGTTTCAAGGTCAGAGGAATGATTTTGGATATTTTTGCTTACCAGAATAAACATGAATAAGTGGAGGGGGTGGGGAGTGGATATTAATTCACAGGCCGCTAGAAAGCTTTCATAATATATTTGGAACAACCACATCTTTGAAAAAAAAAAACTTGCCAATTTAATAATTAACTTGTCTTGTTAGAGCCAGCACATTTGCTTTATATTGATTTGTGGTGCAGTAAAACCATACCCTTAAGTGTGCTTTATGTTCACTTTATAGCAAATTAGGACCTTTTATATAATCCGAATGAATTGTGTATTAGCAAACACTTACAGAGAGAGCCTCAAAGGTCATTTCAACATTTTAAATGATTATAGAAGTTTAAAACTGATGCATTTTTTTTTTTTTTAGTTTATGAAAGCTTAGTAGAATAGGCATGATTCAATGCTAAATTTTTAAAAAGAAAATTAATCTCTAATTATAATTTGTTCCCAAAGGCAAAGGTGGCCAATTCCATGACAGGGGTACAGAAATACCTTGTTATTAGAGTCAGGGCCTATTTCTAGTGCTCTTAGAAAACACAGAGGTAACAGGCCTCCTCTTAGTCTAGTGGTTCTGCTGCTTGGAAGCCCATGTTGAATGAGACTCAGATGGAACGCACAGGTGAAGAGGGGAAGCCTATCATGATGACAGCCAAAGGTAAGGGCCGAGACCGGCGGGGGTGGGGGGGAGCTCTCATTCAATGTATTTGTCTGTCCTGGTCTGGTCTCGTACCTAAAATCTTTAAAAGAAATTCCCTACTTCACTAAACACATAAAGATTCTTTCCTTTATGACTAGATACCCATGTGTGTTGAGGAAAGGTGAGGAATGATTATGATTTAAAAATGGTATCCCATTTAAATCTGAGTATCCATAAATATTTTTAAACAAACAAACACACAAATTCTAAATACCTGCACACAATTTCTTGAAACCCAACTTTAAAAATTCAAATAAAAAACCCTTAACACTAAAGATTATTTCTCCTAGTTTATCCCCACCCCCAGATTATAAATATGTGTTTACTGGCATCAAAATGTCTCTATTCAGTGGAATATTGTGAAAGCTTTACTATGGGTTATGTAGAGATGAATAATACATGGTTCTTGACCTCAAGCCATCAAATACACAGTAGAGACACATAGCAAATAATTACATTATATTGTGTATAGCGACAGGCCATAGGCACCAAACGGAGGACATGGCGATAGAGAGCGCTCCAAGGACAGTTTCTGGGAGGAGACATGTGAACTGATCTTCAAAGAATGAGAAAATATTATCCAAGAAAAGACCAAAATCCTTTTCTAACTTTCAGGTTACCTGGGTTCTACCTTTTCTGCCTTCGTCCATCCTGCCTCTTCTTGTCTCCTTAGTTCAGCACCACTGGCATTGTTAGCCTCTCCAGCAACCCTTCATGTTCAAGGGCCTTCTGGAATGCTCTTCCCTGTGTCTGGGGCTTCCTTCTGTGCCAGGTTAATTCTTACACATCCTTTGTAGTTCAGCTCGCATATCAGTTTCTCAAGGAAGCTTCACTTCGGTGTCTTTTGTATGTTCCCCAACAGCCTACCACTTAGTCTTTGTTGCATTCATTGTCATTTTAATTAATAATGAATTGTGCAGTTGGTTGTTCACTTTAGGTTTCCCTTGCAAAAACATAAGCTCCATGAAAACAGGCACCCACGTGTGTCATTTTTAACTCTGTCTGAGTACTTAGCATAGGGTAACACACGGGATAGGCATTCAATGGCTTTTTCATGATGTAACTTCTAGATAAGAGGTGATGAGAACCCGAACTAGAAAAGTGGAGGTGAGAGGAAGAGAGAAGGAGATTCTAGAAATAACTATCGGATGCATATTGCTAAAGCCAGGTCATATTTGATAGGGAAGGAAGAAAAGGAAAAGTAAAGGATAACTCAGATTTACTGTCTCACTTACCACTGTGGCTGCCCAATTCTTAAAAAGCAGTATCATATAGCCCTCTGTACTACTTTATTTAAAATACATCATACAGAAATGTATATGTTACTTTTTGATGTTTCACGTGGAGATTTGAGAGTTATATGTAGAGCTATATATTAAAAGGTGAGTCTTTAAACTGAAGCACCCTATCTTTGCTTCGGCCCAGACCCAAATATTTGGTGACCTAACACCCTTCTGGCTGTGACTAGTAAAAGGAAAGGAATTCATAGTAATAACAACTCACGGTATGGAGGGGACTTAGAGTAATGTCCTGTAACACTGTTCCCTCCTTATCTTTTTCCACTCCCCTACATCCCTTCTTTCCCCTCACCATGCTCCCAGGGTCCCTCTGTATGCCTAAAAAAGAGCTAAACGGTGAGGTTTTGACTATCTAAAATGTGCAACAGAGTCAATTCCATTGTCCCCTCCCATCCTGAGTTTTATATAAAGGAGACTTATAGTTTCTTCTTTCGCTTCCTCAATTTCAGGGACTTCTCAACAAAGAATGAATACAAGATGGGATCATTTAAAGTTTACCATAGTTGATGTAGAGAAAGAACAAATAAAAGTTGAAGCTGGCAGTTAATATGTCACACTACATTTTAAGTATCTCAAACATTTCTTCCCAAGCCATACCTTTTCCCCCAAACCACCTACATTAGCTCTAGTATTTATGGTTTAAATATATTTAAATATATTTTGGCCAGGAAGTTAAATCCCAAGTAAAGTTGTTGGCACATAATAGATGGTTTCTCCAAGTTTTTACAGCTTAATTCCTGATCATGGAAGAAATTTCAGTAAACATTTATGTAACTAGAGAAATACACCAACTGTGAGACATAACTACTTAAGTAGAAGAAATCTGACTTGCCTTTCAGAGCCTTAGTTATAACCACAGTTTACTTAAGTAGAAAGAATTTGTATGTTTGATGTAATAAATAAAGAAAACCCTGCAATGCTCCTAAATCTGAGAGGCTAGTCTCCAGAGTGCAGGTATCACATTGAATTGTCTGATCTTATCTACTGGCCAACCTACTAAGAACCACCTGCTGCTGCTTCTTACTCTATTTTGTTTCTTTTGTTGCTGCCATTGTGCTCTCTCTCTCCTTTCTCCCCCTCAAATGCTTCCTTGTGTTGTCTTTTTTCCAAACATTTAATAATCCTTACTGTAATGTGCCCGTGACTAAAAAGGCTATGATTGGCGCTGGAACATATATGGTCTAAGACATGTAAACCATCGCCTTCGTTACACAGAGCTCTGTGTTGAGGAGGTAACCACAGTGATGACTTGGATTGATGAAACAGTTACATGCAAAGAGTTTTAAGCAGCAAAGTTATATAATTTGTGATTCTAGAGGCAAACTTCTATTAACAAAGTTCTACTTAGCTTAAGAGATGAGGTTCAAGGTTCATGTTATATATTTTGTATACATGTTACATGTTACATACTGAAGGGACGAAATACTAGCTATTCACTTCACTTACACAGGGATAGTTTATATGTTTGACACAAACTGGCAAAGAACATTGCTAATTCTAAGAGTGTATGTAAGCAATCAACAGTGGAGAATGCTGTGCCTAACAAGCACACCATCACCCACCCCTGCTGTTCTATTATATAATACACCCTGACTTCGGAAGAACAAATATATCATCTCAAAGTTCCTCCAACTTTGACTTTGCTCCACTGATGCAGCAAGTTCCAATGTCCCTATTTTTTCTAGGTCAACCCTGCTGAGAAGTTCTGTTCTCCCTGATCTTTGGCCAAGAGCGAGGATTTCAGGCTGTTTGTTAAGATCATGATCATAACTCATGTAAAATCAGAATAGTATTCCCAGATGCAAACGCACCCTTGCTCTGCCTCCACATTTTAAGAAGGAGAAAGCGATCAATGCAAATGATCAAAACTAAGTGGGTGTAACAACCTCTATATCCGTCCATGTACATCCTCAGACTGCCCTCTTGTGATTTTTCTTTTCCTTCAAGGCTGTGTTTGCTGTATATATTGTCTTGTTTCACTAGGATAAGGGGATTTCACACAAGTTTGCCTCACGCCCCTTCTCCCCACATCCCCAGCATAAATCCAGTGACATTAAGAGTCAAGTAACTAATAGAAGTAGAAGTATATTTGAGGCATGGCAAGCCCTAGATGGCTTTGCTTCTTCCTTTAATTGCTATCTCCTCAGCTATTCTATTCTCTCCCTGAAAATAAATAGAATAAGGACATAACGAAGGAAATCCAATTCTTCCCCATTAGGCAATTTATTGCAGGCGGAATATATAATATATTATATATACTACATATATATATAGCATCAGGAAGTGTATGTTTAACATTTTTTATATTTTCATAAGATAAACCCATGGCCCAATCAAATGGGAAGTAAAAGATAGTCATTTCTGGATGATAATCACTGTGACAGAAAATAAATACAAGATGTTGCAGTTACGCAATGTAAATGAAAGATGAGGCTTTGTCCTGCTTTTCAAGCAGGAAATGTAACTATTAACTCATCCATCCATCTTCCATTTGCCCGCTTGCTACTCTGAGCATGCTCAGTAAAGACAGTTACAGTTTTCAATAAAGTTTATGGCCATAAAATAGCTGCAAGTCAATTTGCTTGCATTAAAATCAAACCTTTAAACACTATCTAGCCCCCACCAAAATCAAACCTAAGACCTTGCAGCGTTCTGTTCCAAAGCTCAACTACTGACACTTGAGGCCTGAGACTCCAGGAGATTCATGAAGTGATCCTAGTAAACCCCTAAAAAGGAAGAAGAAAATATTGAAAATATCCCAGATTCTTGCATCACAAGTATTATACTTTTCCCTTTATTTCTGAAGTTCTTAATGAAAGACCAGACAATCATACCAATGATGATAATTTTCCTCATTCTTAATGGAAATTGCTTTTTATCAGAATCATAGGATCTTAGTGTGGGCAGAGACCTTACAAGCCATCTAGCCCTACGCTTTATCCAAATTGCCTCTTGATCACATCCACACTTTCAGTCTTAACCACTGTGGCAACGAGGAACTCAACTGCATTACAACATTGTCCATTCCATTTGGGGACGAGTCAAACTGATGTAAAGTTCTATAGCTTAAATGATCTTGGTTACGATTTTAGAATCCCTAAGGATTAAAAAGATTCTGGTGCTCCAATAGGTAATTCAAAATTTTTAAAAACTGAGTTGTAAAATAAGAGAACAAAATTTAGTTCAATATTTCCTCCTATTGAAAAAATTTTTATGTTTTCTTTAAATTTCAAATGGAAATTTCTTTAAGAAAAACATTCTTCAATTTCCTTTTGGCCTTGAGTGGCCTGCTTTCCACTGTCCTACACTCACACTTAGTTTATTAGTGGGGAATCCATCATGGACCCCTAAATCTCCCCTTCTTCACACTAAACTCTTCTTTTCACTATTCCTCAGAGGTCACAGTTTTTAGAATTTTCACCTCTCTCTTCTAGTTTTGCTCCGATTTACTATCATCCTCTTTTCTACTCTCAACATGTCCTGCTCAGCTTGGACACTGACCGCCCTTGCTCTGGACGTGGCACTTCAAGAAATGCCCTCCCCAACCCTTGGTGACCACGCTTTAGCAGTAACTTGCTGAGTATGGATTTAATCAAAACTCCTAACTCGTATTTTTCAAGCATTCACCCTTCTGCTTTATGGCACATTTCTGCAAATTAGGAAGAGGCACCCTCTCTGAATAGACACAGCCCCTCGGCCAGATGCCTGTGTGCAGAATGCAACCTGCTTAAACCTACTAGCTGGTCTTGCAATATGCCTACCCATCCTGTGTTTGTGTTGCTAATTTTCCTGGAACTAAGGGCAGCCTTTATATATCTCCCTTTTACGTTTTATCTTGTTAGATTTGGCCCATTGTTCTATCCTGTCAAGCTATTTTAGGTTCTAACTCATTCGCCCTCCCACCCAGCTGTAGAGTTGCTTAATCTGCCAGCTCAGTGGCCCTATCAAAAGGAAGTGAGGTCTGGCAGGGGAATTCTTATCATCTCACTCTGACTCAAAGGATCACCTCTTTCCTTTCTACAGGCTCATGATGACAGTCTATTCCAAAGTTTTGTCAGTATCAATGTCAAATTTTGCTTTTTGTGAGGAACCTAAACGTCTTCCCCTTTCCGAAAACTAGGACATATCTTTATTCCCATCCAGTCTCAAAGTGTATCTCCAAAATTCCTCCACCATCACTGACAGCAATTTCAGTTGAAATTGTACAGAGTCAAGGGCAGAGGTGTCTTGAAATTTCTTTCGAAGTAGTTTAACTGGGGATTTTTACAAATAAATGAAAAAGTTGCTATGATACAAGGTTTATTTTTTTAACCGCAGTTTGGAAATTCCTTTATTCATCTTTTTTAGGAAGGGCAAACTGCTAATCCTATAGCTTAATGCAGGATTGTTGTATAACACAACAATAAAATTCCAGCAACTATAAAAACAGTGATTAAAAATATATATATATATAATTTTTATTTCTTTTCATTTTTGCCGCATTTTTTTTTCATTTAGGAACCTCGAACTATTTTTAAATATATAATTAGTACCCCATTTTGTACATGGATTAGAATTTCAGTAGAAAAATCTTCTTTTAACTTTATAAATCATAGTATAATTACATAACTCTTATCAGTGAATTGTTTTTAATCTGTATTTTAACTGTTATTGGAAAGAACAGAATATACTAAGCTTTTTAGATTAGAGCCGTATCACCAAATGTAAAATTCAATCCCTACTTAGCGTTGCTTCTGATCGTCATAGAGAAAAATGTGATGGAGATACATTCTTTTTCCATATATGATCTCTTTCAGGTATATTTGAAAAGTTTTATAACTACCGAAAGAAAACATTCCAACCAGCAAACTTATTTTCCACACTTATGTTGCCAAAAGCCATATCATCCTTCCCATCTCCTAATTTCTCTGATTCTTCAAGTCATCTAAATAAGAAATTGTAGGCATCTGCCAGCACCTTACATAGTCAAAGATTTCTCGGCTAATTCTGTTTGCACAAGAATTGCTGATTTCATGGCAGCAAAAAGCCAAAGGAAGGGATCTGCAGTTCAAACAGGAAAGAATCTTTCTTTTTCACAGCTGATGTGGGGTGAGCACTCAAGCCTAAGCTAGGATTTAAAAATGAAAATAAGATACAGTGACTAGAATAGCTGGGAGAGACTTGTGAATTAGAATAGAACTAGATAAAAGGAGAAGATGCATTTTAACTTAATCAGTCCAAGAAAGGAAACTACTGGCACTACCATCAATAATATTGTCAGCCAATATTTTCTGACTACTTAACCTGTTTCAGGGACTAAGCTAAATTCATTACATTTTACACATCTGATCCCAATAAATTCTTATCATGACAGTATCAGGAAAGCACAATATAATTCTCATTTTACAGATGAGAAAACTGAAGCATAAAAGATTAAGTCTTGCTCAAGATGGCTAGTAAGAGACAGAGTCAAAATCAAACTCGTCATGACTGTTTTCTACCACTTTCTAGTCTTTACAAAATTCTTGTGTAGTTTGCTTGATAGATAAAAGTTTTTTCTTTTTTCACGATAGACCTCAGGTGAACAGAATAGAATCAACCACAGTTATACTTATCGCTAATTTTGCATAGCCAGCTTCCGTTGGGTTTTCAGTTAGTTATTTCCAATCTGATAAGCACCCAAAGATGTACTTCCCAAAACAATAGCCAGAACCTTGATACCAGCCTCCATCCAACTCCACAGCCCCCAGCATCCCAATCCCCAAACTCAACTGGTGTGAGGTATAATCCTGAATCTTGTATTTATGAATCACTTAACTCCTTTTAAAATAGTATTAGTGCACATACATGTACTCCTTACAAAGTATATATTTTACTATAGTTGTTTTTAACTTTGATTCATCTGTATTACTTCATGTCTCTGTAGTTCCCTATCTTTTATTAATGTTTGATATCCATCTTGTGACTATTAATTATTCCACAGTCTTGTTGATGGGCATTGGGCTGCATACTAGTGTTTTACTATGATAAACAATGCAGTTATACCTTTTTTAAATACATGTCTCCTGTTATTAATATGTAAGTTTCTCTTGGGTATGTACCCAGGAGCAGAATTGCTGGGGTAGAGGGGTTCATGCTGTTCAGCTTCAGAAAATAATGTAAAACTATCTTCCAGAGAGATTGCACCAATACACACTCCCACCAACAACATTGAGATAATGTTGATCCTTATCATTTCCAATACTTGAGAATGTCAGACTCTTAAATTTTTGCCAATCACCTGAGTATAAAATAATATTTGCACTTGCCTTTCTATGACCAATAAGATGAACATTTCTTCATTTGTGTATTGGCTAAATGTTTTTCTTCTTCTGTGAAATGCCCTGCCCAAGGGATAAATATTTGCTGCATAAATTGCCTTTATTTAACCTTGGTTTTGGTAACTTTAGAATTAATTCCTAATCTAATAGAAATGGGATAGTAACCCTATCTCACCATAGCACCTAATAGTTGTTTAAGGATTGACTTACTGCCTTTAAATTTTTCTACTGTTTTTTTTTTGCTAAAAATAATCACCGTATTTTATAACCAGATGCAAAGGATAATTTTCCATAGTTAAATGATATTACAAAGTATCTTTAGTTTTTAGCACCACATTTCTCCAAAGCACATGCATTCTAGTGACCAGCAACAATCACGACTAAATTTCCCATAGATCTAAGGCATGGTGCCTAATTCAAAGGCCAGCTTGCAAAGGCTGACAAGTAGAAAAGGGCTTTTGCCTTTATAAGGATGTCGTAAGTGGCCTTTTATTTGACAGGAAGTTGTTAGTGCATACAAATGCTATTTTAAAGTCTGGGGATATTTAAATATACCCTAATCATTATTCTTTTTAGTTCCAGATGCTAGTGTCCCAACTATTGTCTAAAGTGTAACAGAATCATATCCGGTAGCAGGAAGCCCAGAGCCCACTCACAGACACCTGTTACAACTTGAATCACATGCAAGACAATGCATATGGATGCCTTGAGAGAGCAGCAAGTGTAGACGCTGGCCGTGCCTCATTAACATAGAAGGGGATTACAACTCCACCTGTGGTCACCAGTGCCTTAGGTAGCTCTGGAAGCAGAGGAGGAGATTAAGAAAGAACATATGTAATAAGAAACAGCCATAAATATCTTATTTTCGGTAGATACCTATAAAACTCTCCTCATTACAATAATACATAGTGGGGGGCACTTGCAACAGAGGGAAACATGTAGGAGAAGTTTACCTTTTGAAATATCCTGTACAGAAATGCTTAAACTTGGAAAAACAGATGGATATCTCTGAAATTAATGTAATTCAGTTCTTCTTCAATGGTCTTGGGTAATAATATGGTTCAATCACTGTTACTTTCTTCCATCTCTTAAAAAGGCTCAGGCTTTCTAAAGGTCACCTGGCTATTTGGGGAGATCCCAGCTCCCAGGTATACAAAAACAAGCCTGGTTGGAAACTCAGTAAGTTACTGAATGCGGATAGATATACTACTTTCTTCTACTCCTAACCAGGGCCCCACTACCTGGATATCACAGGGCACTTCTACTGAGTATTTTAAATTTTTCAGGCCCCGCTACTCTTTCTGCTATATACTGTCTGATTCAATAGACATTTCCATTGGATCTTAAGGGGACCTATGTTAACTTTAGTTTGCTTTGAAGTGGAATAAAACAGCTCTCTCTAAACATCTAAATCAAACCCTTAGAACTCTTAGGAGGAGATATCAGTCAATAGTTTTTATACTTCCAAGAAGGAAAGACTATAAAGCACAGACCAGGCTAACTTTTAAAAGCAAAAATTTAAAAAGGCATAAATTTGACCTCAATAAAATTAAGGAATTGAAATTAAGACATTTATTAAGAGGCACATTAAATAGAATGGAAAGACAAATTTATAACTGAAAGAAGATATTGGCAGCATATAACTAACAAAGGATTAGTATCAAGAATATATAAAGAAGGTCAATAAATCAATAAAGAATGCACATAAAAAAGAAAAAATAGAAGAAAGTTATGATTAATCATTTTACAGAAGAGGAATCAACCATAGTCAATAAACACATAAATGGATATTCAACTTCAGTTAAGGGAAATATAAATCAATGCCACAATAAAATATAATTTTATACTCATTCAATTAATAATAATTAAAGTGTCTGATAATCCCTCATGTTGGAGAAGATATATATCCACAAAGCATTTGTTAAATATTGGTGGTGGGAGTATAAGTTGGTAAAACTATTTGAAGAGCATTTTGACTTTAGCTCCTAAAGTTGAACATTCTCATACCCTGCAATCCAGCAATTTCATTCCTAAGCATAAACCTAAAAGAAATTCTGAACATATTTACCAGGAGATATATACAGGCATGTTCATGGTTAAAACAATGGAAAGCTGGAAATAGCCCAAATGCTAGTCAATGAGAGAGTAGAGGAATGGCCTGTGATATAGTCAGTCACACATAGAATATTAAACAAAGGAACATGCAACAATATGGATGAATCTGGAAGATTATGTAAAGATGATACTTTTATATAAAACAAAAAGGTAAAAATTGTACTCTTAAGGAACACGTAGAGATTGGCTGAAAGAATATAAAAAAGGAAACCAATAGAATAATGAATACAGGATTCACAGTGTGGCTACCTCAGAAAGAGGGAAGCGAAGAATGGCATTGTAGAGGGCCATTGGCTAGATGAATGCTGTGAAATAGCGGGTTCACTGGTGATTACTACATTATAAAAAATAGCCCAACAAACAAACAAACAAATAAAATAAGTGCTTTGCATAGACCAGTGATATGTATGTGTCACGAGGCAAGGATTACATTTTCTCCAATTCTAGACGGAAAAAAAAAAAAAAAAAAACTTCTTTCTTTTATTTCTTACACATCATTAGCCATGCAACAAAGCAGTCCCCAGAGTCTTCTAAGGGATAACCTGCAATCATTTACTTGGGATCCCTCCACCTTTAACCCCAGAGGAAGAGTAGCTGCAGTGGAGCTGTAATTAAAGACCTGTCTGATCAATCATTAATGCACACTCAGGACACTAACCAAGCTTGTTCTGGGCAGCAATTCCTGTTGGATGGGCTTTCCGCAAGAAGACTTTTGTCCTTGACTACCATGGAAATGGACCCACCGCTGGACAGACATTCTCAGAAGGTGTGATTACCAGAGTCCACCTAGCTTCCCTCATCACCCCACACCATGAAAGGAAGAGGAGCCAGGACTGCAGAGTGAAAGACCTATTGTGGACAAGGCATGCTGTAGCCACTCGCCATGTTGCATTTTTCATGTGGTTCATTTTTAACCAACCCTATTACTGACCTTATAAACTGCCAAGTTAAATGTATTGTTTAGGCACTCGAACAGAAAGGGCCCAGTCAACTTCACATTCACCCTCTTGGTGTCCTGACTGGAAAGAACAGATAAGCCTTGTTTGTTCTAAAATAGCAGTACACTACTCTGGGAAAGCTTATCACCCAGAACTTATCACCCAAAAATCTATGCACTCATAATAAAAAATAAAAAATAAAAATAAAAAAAATGAATTTATTGTGAGAGTTAATTCTTTCTATGAAAATGAAAAATAATTTTGAATATTCAGAAAACTATAAAATTAAAATATTAAAAATATCCATTATCCCTCAGGATAGAAAAAAATACCTTTAACTTCTGGTTTCTTTCCCTCCTACTGGAATTTTTTTTGTTTTAATTTATACTGACACTTTCTTTTTCTTGTTTTCCTGTGCCTTCCACCCCACACTTCAAAATTCAGGTCACATTATGTTGTATCCTGTTTTTTCTTTAATTTAAGAACATATTATTAGCATTTCATTTTGTCATTCTTAGAAACACAACTTCTAAAGATTGCATAATAGTCCATGATATAGATCTATTGAATTTTATTTATCATTTCTTTATTGTTCAACATTTGTCATTTTCTCAATATTATATCATAAGACATGATGCCACATGAATATATCTGCACATAAAACATTTTGTACATCTCTTATTATTTCCTTTGGGTAAATTCTTAGAAGTAGAATTTCTGGATTAAAGGGTAAATTGTTAAGGCTTTTAAAATACACTTTCTAAATACTCCTCCAGAAAACTATATCTATTTATATCCTTATCAGTAGTGAAAAGCATTATAATTTCTAAATTTCTGATAATTTGATGGGAGAAAAATGATATATTGATTTTGTTCACATTTCTTTAATTCTTAGAGATTGAATTTGTGATGTTTCTAAGCCATTTGCACATTTTCTTTTATCAATTAACTGTTAGATAGCTTTACTAAATATTTGGTATTTTCATATTTTTCTTATTGATTTGTAATAACTTTTTATATAATTATGGTAACTGTTGTATATGCTGCCAATATTATTTAATAATTTTTTGCTAATAAAGTTGATTTACATTTTATAGACACACAAAGATTCTAAATATTCTTTATTGTTAGAGTAACAATTTTTTCCTTTGAGGTTGTTTTCCCTTATGAAGCTTACTTCCATCATAAGATCGAATAAATAAAAACCTACCATAATGGTTTCATTTTAGAGTATTTTATTAATCTTCATATATTTTGCTATATGTTATTAAATAGAAATCCAGTGGGATTTTTATTCAGGTAATTAACCAATTGTCTTGACATCATTTATTGTATATTCTCTTTTCAAATTGATTTGTGATGTTATCTTTCTATATATTGGATGATCTTTTATAATATGATCTATCTCTGGACTACTTTGATTTACTGGGCAGTCCATATCTCTGTCAGTACCACATTGATTTAAATATTACAGCTTTAAAATACAATTATATATATAGAAATTTTCCCCTCACTTCTCACAACTATTTTCTTTTTTTTTTTTCCAAAAGGTTTTATTCCATTTTCCCCATTTATTCTTCCAGATGAGATTATTGTTCCAGATGAGATTTCTCTCGGCCCTCTGGTGAATATGATATGTAAATAAAAAAGAGACTCAAAATATAGACTAAGACATTGTAAAATCTATATTCGTGCTATATTTATAAGCTGAGCTAATGAATTTGTTTAGAATTTTTTTCTCTTTTATTTGGTTATACATCAGGTTAACTATCAATTATCAATGTACACTAGAATTAATTATTCATTCCCTACTTTAATAGAGCAGAATTGTAAATCTTAATAAAAATATTGCCCAAATCTTATTCTAGTTAATAAATTTGTCTAAAGTTTAGGTACCCTTAAATTTTTCGCCAGTGCTATTAAAAAAAAAGCCAAAGGGGAAGTTTTAGATTTTCTCTTTTGTACGTTTGACTTTCTTTTGCAAAGGTGACAACAAATCCCCATACTGGCTGATGATACATCCAGGGACCCCTGGAGCCTGCATAATCTGCCTACTGGAAACAACACCCAAAAGTCAAGAAAAGAAACTTTAAAGACATCTATCGAGTATTTATTTCATAGTCTTTTCTTCAGAACTAGAGCAACTAAAACTATGAAAATAAACTGTAGACCTTTAATTTGAAAAGCATCAAGTGATAAAAGACCCTTACCCCCACACGCGCCCCCGCTCCGCCCTGGAAAGAATCCCTCCTACCACACTCGCATGGTCAATGGATGGTTTTCTTTGGTACAAATAGCCTTAGTAACAGGCAGCTCTCTGACCAGTACCCAGAGTTTGGAGTGGAAACCTCAAATGGAAATTAGAAACTATTCAACAAAGCGACCCCAAATTTGCCTTAAAGGTAATTAAGTTGAGATGCCCTATGATCTAAAATAACAACTCCAAAAGTAATTGCTAATGTGTTTAATGGTATTGTACATTGGATGTTCTAAGATAGAGCCTTGTGGATGAAAAAAAGACAACCATCACCATAGAAACCAGCAAACATTTAAGGAGCACATGCAAGTAAGCCTCTGAACAAGACACAGAACTCAACGGGGCCCAAGACAGAGCCTTGCCCTTGAGAAGTTAACAATCTAATTGAGTGGTCAGGGAACACACAATAACGTAAGGTCATGTGGAATCAACGTCAAATGAGTATCAGAAGAGATAAATTTTTACTCCCTGTGTTTTGTGAACAAATTTATTTGTGGTTCAAATTTGCTTCCTACCCATATTTTCCATTTGCCTGAATGTTCTGACCTTTATTTAACTTTGCTGCATTATATGTATTTATTTAGCTTTGCAGAATTATATGCATCTCCTTCAGCTACTTTACTTCTTTCAGAGACAAGTGTTAGGTACTGCTAAAGAAATCCACAAGAGTAATTATAAGTTGGGATACAAATAGCTTATCCATCAAGGTCTATAAAATCCCCATTCTGGTCCAAGGTCCTTAAGCATTAAAGTTCTAGCCCACTACTGGGCCATCTTCTCAAAGTTATCCCTCACCAACATCGGACCCCTTAACAGCATCATATTCACCGGGTAAACATTAATCCCATCGCTCAAAATTCAGTTTTGAAGAACTGCAGTAAGACTGAAACAGTTCTTCATACACAAAATAAACCTAGCAACTCAAAACATTTAAAAACAAACAGATGGAAATGTTGCAAATGACATTTCAGAACTTTACTTGGTCTAATTTGCTTTTAATTCACTATTTTACGTTTTCTAAGAGGATTTATATTTCTGTGATGTATATGACATCCACACTGTCCACAAATCAATATGAAATGAAAGACCTCACTTGCTGCAGAGTCTCCAGCCTACTAAAATAGCGCTGTCTAATCAGGCATCTCTGCAGGAAACAGGCCTTCCTACGCAGGAAGCACAGGAAAGAGGACTGGAGACAGCAATCCCAGTGGCTTTTTTGCCAGAAAGGACAAAATGGCTCTTCTGGCAACTCCTGACTCAGGAAATCACTGAATTAAGTAGTCAATCTGCAGAGTAATTTAGCATGTCATCTGCTTCCTGGCAACAGATATTTGGAAGCATTTATATTGTAATTCAACCCTGTCACCATGGGGGTTAGAATTCCTTCTCTCCAAGGACCTCAAGGTCAGAGATATTCCTGCAGTTTCTACAGAACCACTCTTTTAGTTCTTCTTCCCCTCTCTAGGACCCAATGATCTGGCCTCCCCTTTGATTTCTGTCTAGGTCAAGCAAACCCTTGTTTTCAGAGCTAAATATAAGTTGTATGCGGGTGGTAGTGGCCCGTGCAGTGGTATCCTTGGAAAATACACTTGTGAGTGCGCAAAAGAATGAAGAAATGAGTGCACACCCAGGAGCTGCAGTAGCATTGTTCTCTCTCAAGGAGAGGGAATTGGAGAAGAGGTCAGTAGCATGGGTTCCCATTCCTGCTTTGTCATGGACTTTCTGTATAATGTCATAATGTCGTACAGAAAATTTCCCTCCCTGTTCCTCTACTTCTCCAATTTGGGAGTGAACTTGAACAGTGTCTGTCATCTTCTTCGTTTGCAGACGTTTGAGACAGGTAATGCCATAAAGCCAGAAATATCCTCTCTGTCACAAACAAATAGCCCTAACCATGCACAAAGGGAGATCAGTAAACACATGTTGTGGGGAATGAGAATTCTGATCATGGTTAAAACAGTTTCTTACAGCTGGTGAACACATGTATCCACAAAGTACTTAAAAACAAAGCATATAAAATATAAGCAGCAGGGCCATGTAATTCTTACTGTATACACACATTTGTAGAGCTTTACCACTTGGGGATAATGATGGCTAAATCCAGATGAGAGTAAGGCATCAGGAAGGTAACGATTTTTATCTGGGGGCAGAGGTCACTTTACTCCTCTCTTGAAAGGGACACCCTAGGCTTCGGCAATAGGGCCCAGGAAAAAGTGTCCTAAAGTCATGAATGTCAAATAGAGATCTCTACAATATCCATGAAGCACTGGGTTTGGAGTCTCCTAGAGTTAAGACCACTATCTTCCAGAAAAAAAGCTAAGCTGAGACAGGGTGAGGCATTCCACATACCTTACTACCTTTGGCTCTCATAGAAATTCTATGAAGTAGAATTATCTCATTTTGCAGATGATAAAAATAAGCTTTAAAGAGATTAAATAATATATCCACAATTCATCAGGGCACTAGGAATCGGCGCTGAGATTTTGAATCTGTCTGTCTGATCCCAAAGTCTATTCTCCTTCCATTAGATTGCATTGTCTTCCATGTACTGCTTCTGTCATTCCCTGCATACCCAAGCTTCCTAATTTGTAAAATGGAGAAAATACTACCTAACTTTGTAAAGCTGCTACAAAGATCAAAAACAAATTACATAGGTGAGGGTACTGTGTAGAAATGTAGATTGTTATGTAATTTCATGCATAACCTTTATGTCTCTTCCATACCTCCAGCCTCATTATTACAAACACATGCAGAAAGTTTATACTGGGCCAGGAATATGGATCTTGTTTGGCACATAACCTAACCATCATTTTGCATTTCATTGACTTTGAGGAATTTACATATTTTAACACAGTTCAACTAGATTTTGAAGTGTTGCATCTCAGGAGTTCTTACAGAAATTCAATTCTAGGTTAATCATTTATTGCCTTTAACTAATTGCTTTAAAGGTCTCATTTAAAAATCTACATGTATTTAAACATTGTCATATTCTTTAAAAGAAATCCTGCATAGAAATTAGATTATGGCTAATTAGGTATGACATCAAATTCGTGGGCAAATTCAAAATAGGAGCCTAATGGAAAAGAGAGATTTGTTCTTGCCCTGATTTTCTTTTAATTTTCTGCAGTCATCACCTCCCCAGTAGGAAGAGAGCAGTAACACACATTGCCAGACTTGCCCTGACCTTCAGGAAACAGGAATAAAACATAAATTAAGATTGCTTATGTATTATTATCAACAATTTGTTATTCGGATTCACAAAGGGGGATATTCATCAGGCAAACTATCTTTAAAAAGCTTCCTATTAAGAAATAAATTCCAAAGTTTAGCATTTCAAAACTGCATGATTTGAATACATTTTTGAACCATCCAATGGAAAATTAGATTGATTCCACATGTGCAGAGCTTGTAAATAGCTCAGTAATTCTTTCACTGTTTCCAGACACAAACTAATGGCCTCCTTTTCTTTCCCTGGTAGAAAATTAGGCCACTTTTTTCAGGATCAGAGTGAGAAAGTGGGGGAACAAGGATTATAATGGAAAAATGTAATTCACTCAAGACAGCAGGGTAGTATTATGGATTATGTAAATCTTTTCTTTACAGGATATAGTTCCCATAAAGACAAACACCCCCTATAACTTCAGAGATTAGCACACAGCCATGTAACAAAGCTAAACATTTTGTCTTATTTAAAAAAAAAAAAAAAAGCTAAATTACATTGTCTGTGTTTATAATACTCAGAGAAAATAGTAGGTTCAGTGAAACGGACTAAATAAAGGGAAGGACAGGATTAGCCTTACATAAAAATACTGTATTCAGGACTTATTCCCTGTTCTCATTTTGAAACTCTGTAGTTGGAGAAACGCCAGGTCATGAGACACAAGGTCAGAACACCTGGGTTCGATCCAGATTTTGTGATTTCTAAATCATTTTATGCCTTTGATTTAATCCCAGCACCACTGACTCTGCCCCCTGTTTTTCTGACTTAGAATCTCCTGCCACCAAAGCTCCGGGAGCCTGCACTGGTAGTGACATTTACATGGTTGCTTGTGAGGATCAAACGAGTATACCTAATACGTTAAGCATAGAACCATGCCAGGATGTGATGAATGTAGAGTGAATATTAATTTTTGTTCCCGCTGCTGTTATTATTATTTTTTAGATAATGGTTGCTAAATAATGGGAGTTTCAGCTTTGACCCCAGTGCCATGTCAATTAAAAGTAATTGAAGTGGAACTCACTGTCCCGCTTCCTCAGACATAAACACACAAATAGCTTTAAAATCTCCATTACTCTCTAGTATCTGAGCTCATGTATTATCATAAAGTAGTTTGATTTCGTTTATTAAGAAATGCCAGGATTCCTCTCCAGTGTGGAAACTTTTCCCCCACTCTCCTGGGGCCCCATGGCCGGTATGTTGGTATTGATTTTCTCTGTCACATTTAAAGAAGGTACTTACTAACTATAAACCAGTGAGCATCCAGCCAGGGTACAGACACTCACAGGGTCTTTCAAGAACTGGTAGGGCCTGCTTTCCAGAAAGGCCCATGGGTGATCTTCACCTCAGCACTTTAAGAATTCAAGATGTCAACCTTATAAAGCCCCTGAAGATAAAAGGAACTGTGTGACAAAGAATGACAGACATCCTTTCTGTCCTTCAGGGTCCTCCATGCTTATAAAAGCACTTTCTACAACAGATACTTAAATATTACTCACACTACAAACAAAAATCTTCTGAAATTATTTTAACTAGATTTGGGTTTTTTATTCATCTTGAGGTGGAAACAAAGAAATTTCTGTTCAAAGAAATTTTTGTTTCCCTTCAGAAGTCCTAAGAAGGACAAAGAAGACTGATAGAAAGGCAAACGGGCCCAGTCTCAGAGGTTTTCTGAGCCTCATTCCTTAGACCAGGTACTTAAAGCATAAAATATTATTGACACTGAACCATGTGTCGTTTCAGAAAAATATCTTCAAAAAACAGAGATTGTTTCAGGAAGTTTTCTTGCTCAATCAAAATCCATTCTACACTATTTAACCAACTCTGATAAAACAAAAAATCTAAACACCTGGTATTTATAATAAAAGCTTACTCTATGCCAGGCACCATTCCAGCTGTTTTATTATATTAAATAATTTAATCCTCACTACAGTAACATTCTATGAGTGTCATTATTGTCCATTTTACAGGTGAGGATGAGGTACAGAGATGTTAAATAACTTGTCCAAGATCATACAGAGGGAGTACATAATGAAGCTAATATTTAAACCCAAGAAGTCTAGCTCTGGGGTCCTCAATTTTAATCCCTCACTTATATTACTTCTCTTTTTTTTTCCAAAGCAAAAATGAATATTTTTAAACTTTGAGACATCTTGCAGCATATCCCCACTAAAAAGTCTCAATACCTCTCTTTAGAATATAATTAAAGGTAATAATACATCCTAGGAACTCAACTTATAATTTAATGAGTTATAAGTCCAATATCTTTCCATGTATATATCATACCAGTCAATTCCCAAATGTTAAATATTAGCAACTATATAGATGAATATAAATATAAACATATATGCTAGAGAACATTGCTTAGTCAATGTTTTTCTTTGCAACAAATACAATCTTTTTCTCTAAGGTAATGGCTACTATCAGTTACAGGGGAACATTTCTAAGGGCCTGTCACGCGGGCCTCCACAGAGGTTGAGTTATGTGAGTTACCGTTTACACCTCAGCCATCTTCTCCTTGAGAGTCTTAGTATTGTCAGTTGTTTGAAACATATTGCTATTTACACACTAGGAAGTTATGTGGTTTAGTTTATAATGATTTTGTATAAATCATAAGTACAATAGATAGCTGAATACGTATTGAACCAAGGATTAATTCCCAATACATAATGAAAGATATTTATCGATAGTAATTATTATCAAATGTTGGCTGACTATTTATAGACACCGAAGTCTCTCAGTCACTTCAGAGGTTAGGGCTTCCCTTTCAGTTGCTGTAAACACAGCTTTCTCCAAGACTCTGTTTATATGTCTGCTTGTCAACCTAGCGTCAGTCACTGGCGCTCCCGTTTTTACTGCTGCTGCTCCCTCATCCTGTTTATAGGGCAGGAAAGATGACCATAGATGCAGAATTATTTTAACTCACCAGAGCCTTGGAGAAACTAGCCAGTTTTGCTTTAAGCAGATTCATTCCTCACTTAGACCTTTAGCTTAAGACTACTTTTCCAGGAGCCAGTCACATGAAGTTCATTGGCCTAAGCAAATACGTTTTCACTATTTTAAGGCAAATTATACCAAGTCTGGATACCTATAGTCCCAAATCATCTTTGACCTCCTCAAAATAAAACTTACACTGTCATCTCGGGATAAAGGATCTTTTATTGTTAACAATGAGTCTTGTTAGAATCACCTTGGGAATATTTCTCTTTTATTTTAGATAGATAGGTGGGTGGGTAGGTAGGTTGACAGATAGACAGACAGACAGACAGACAGAGAGATGCTTGGGCCCCACACCAGCCAATTAAATCAGAATCTCTTTTTAAAACTTCCTCTTTGATTCTGCTGTGCAGACAGGATTATGAAACACTGCTCAAAAGTCGGTCTCCATTATAAACAAATTACCAAACAAATATTTTACATATGATTAGATCAAATAGACATATGCTAATTTTTTACCCCAAACTTCCAAACAGTTTTAGGCGGCATGAAATGGCCAGGCTAGCTGAGTACTGAAGGCAGTCCTCAGTCATGAAAGGCTGTATTGGGTAAAAAGGTTCATTTGTCCCCTTCAGCAAACCCACACTGTAACCTAGTCCCTTTAGGGAATGGGATAAGGACACTAAGGAGTAGCTTTCAGAGCCTGGATAACATAAAGAAGAAATTAGGTCTCGATCCTTACCATGAGACTCCAGAGAAAGGAAAGAATTAGGACATTCCACTGAAGTTCAGAGTGACCCTTGGCACAGATCAAAAGGTAGCCTTGTAAAGAAATTATATAATGTCTTCATATAAGAAGAAAGGGGAGATCGGAGATTAAAGCTGAGGTCTTCTCTCTTGGGATGCCTTCCAGGCACCCAGGGTATCAAATAGGAATCCTTGATAATGATGTAATGCTGCTGAAAATCAATTCAATTCAACACTGTGAAAAAGTAGAGCAGTTCCTGACAGTGGGAGCTGGCTGGAGCTCAAAGCCAGGCCCTGATGTCCCCCTGTTGGATGGAAATAATTTCAGAGAACACCAACACTAGGCAAGGCCACTCTGTGGCTGTGATGGATCAGGACAAAAACAAAACCACTCCATAACAATGTCTACACACAAAAACATGAACATTGTCCAAACAACAAAAAGACCCAAATCCCCCTATCCTGATGAACATGAGTTACTGCTGCTGCTTTAGTCTCAGGCTAGTCTACTTTCCTTCTGGATATGATTTAGAAAGATATCCAATCATGGAATTACCCCTACTTCCTGACAGTACCCAGTCCAGAGCAAAGTCCTGCTTCCTTAAACCTTCCCCAAATCACCTAATATAAGCCTAAATCCTATAATCAGTCATTCCAGAGCACACCAGTCCCCTTGTTGTGCGTTCTCACTAAGCACGGTAAGTCACAAACCAATCCTGTTCACCTACAGGTGGATTCTGGTGGTCTCTGTTTTCTTTAAGCATCTAGTATATGCCACTTCAAAAAAAAAAAGAAAAAAAGGAATATAAGGCCTTAGTATTCGAATGGATTTAAAAGACATCTAAGAAATGGAACACAATCACATGATCAAGGTTATGTGTGTACACTGGCAAAGAGATGCCAAACCATTCTTGAAAATCATCATGAAAAAAGGGAGATGTTAGCTGTGCTTTGAGAGAGGAACAGAATTAGAATGTGTAGAAGATGGGCACACAGGGAATGAAATAATACGTTGTCACATTTCATGATTTAGGAACCTAAAGGTTTCATTCTTCTCTTGGTTCAACATTTTCTTCTGTAATCATTTTACCCCTACCTCTTTCTTAAAGGCGAATAATTTCAGAAGAAGAAAAGAACCTATCATAGACTTCTTTTTACATTTCCCTCTGTGTTTTGAATAGAGAAACAATGCCCAGTCCATTGTTTAGCCAAGTCCTGGAAACACAGTTCAAGAATAAAATAATGCTTTTGTTTCTACAATTGTACTGAATTTATGACAAATAGAATTTAAAAATAATAATAATACATTAAAAGGTCACTGTTGACGTCATCCGGGAAGATGCATACAGTGCATTTGAAGGATATTCAATTGAAGTGCAGAGTCTGTCAGTGAGTTAGACCAATAAAATAACTTCAGTACTAATTGCAGTTATATGACAATTTTGTCCCTCTTTCTCCCTGTTTTTCATGTGAGAGATCAATTGGTTTAGATAATCAGTCAAATAATACATTTTTGTGTTTCTTAAACAAATCATATCTTCATATTTTATCTATTCACTTTATTCTTTCTGCAGTTCACTGGTTTTATTTTTTAATTAAGCTGCAGAAATGGCTCTTTTTATTTTTTCTTTCAAATGAAACTTCATGGAAGCTGTGATGTAAAACAGAATAAAGACGGGGTGCTCTGGCTGAAGTGGGGCGGAGGTGGGAAGACCCAACTCGGAGGATCTCTGAGGAATTTCTAGGACTTCCAAGAACACAGTGTTAAAGCAACTGGCCTGATAAATTACTGCTCATGCCTGCTGCCTGCCTATAATTGAAACCTGTGACGGGGCAGAAATGGAGATGGGCAAGAGGTGGACTGTGATCCTTGGGATGTGGGAAGAACACGCATCGTACAAGCCGAGTCACGTGTGAGTGCTCAGCGACCTACGAAGCTTCCTCTGCACCACAGTTCTCCCTAAACTGTCTCCTGCAAAGTATTGCTGCACATCCTCGGGTGCTTTCTATGTTCTCTTTTCAGCTAGCTCTCAAAAGGCATCAGCTATTCTCTCATCTCTTGACCCCTCCCATTACTTAAGTGTCTGTCCACTCGACTCCCCTTTCACTTCTGCAGCCTCAGCTGGGCACTGCTGTCTCCTCTGGTTGACACCACCACAGTAAATCACCCCTTCAGCTGGGCTCTCCAACCGCCTCAGGTAGGTTCCATCTGTCCATCTTTTTTATGTTACTCCTGTTAGGATGGGACCAAGTCATGCTGCCATGTCATATGGAACCTTGCATGAAACAAGTCTTCAGTTCTCATTTCAGATTAGGGTACTTTCTCATCATCTCTCTGAATACGAGTATAACAGGAGTCTATTTTGGCCTAGGAAATAAACCTAAGTAGCAGATATCATGTCATAGAACGTCCCATTTTCTCCAACCTCTCCTCTATTTGGCTGAGCTAGCCCCTAAGTAACCATATCCAGTCTCATAATTTTAAACATAATGTACATACTAAATTTATACCTCTAAATTTATATCTCTAGCCTCAACCACATCCCTAAATCTAAATTCGCACATCCAACTGCCGATATGGTATATACACTTGGATTTCAAACTGGTGTCTCAAACTGATACGTCCATATCCTGCTCACCTCTCCTACCCCAGCACTCTTCATTTCAGTATGTGGCACCACCTTAGCACCCTGGCGAGAGCGAGGCCCCACGACCCTGGTGTGGAGAAAACTTGGAAGACCACAGGACAAGTCCTCCAGTGTTTCATATGATTTGTTATGGTAATATATCAAGCTCATTTTTATCTCAAGTTCTCCAGTAAAACCTAAAGTAACAGAGTAGCCTACAGTAAAGCAGTATGTGAACTTCCCTTCCAAAATAATGCCGAGACAGATTTTACAAGTATCCTCTGTGTGTGTGTGAATCTCAAAGGTTCTATGAAGAGAATAATACACTTTAAAGTGTGTGTGTTAAAAAACCAAATGTCTCCTTCTCTAAAAACGATTTTTTTTTCCAAGTCTCGAAAGCATATAGTGGTCCACCAATGCCCAAAAGAGCCACGTGAATGTTCTAAAACACAGGTATTTTTATCAGCACCATTTCAGGCCAAGTCATTTTGGCCACAACAGCAGTAGCAGCAAAGTATCATTTATTATTACTATCCCCATTTTACAGAGGAAGCAGCTGAGGTCTAAACATGTTCAACATCTTCTCAAAACATGAACAGCCAATAAGCGGCAGGGCCTACCTTTTCACTGAGGCTTGGTGACCCCAATGACATGGCTCCAGGCCACTCCACAGCACTATCAGGTCATATTCTTTTTGGTTCCCCTTTGGTTTGAGCTGCTTTGATTTCAATCAGCTCTTCTCAATCTCTTTAGGAAAACTGCAGACAGTTTCCATTGTTCTTATATTGTTTTATTATATTTTTAATTTCCTTAAAGGGATTTGGTTGGCTATAAGAAATTGGCAAGTTACAAAGAAATAAACCCCAGATGGATACCATGTAATATGACACTTCAAGTTGTATATACTGGTTGAATGGATATAAAGTCAGATTAAACTGAGATACTTTCTCTGCCATTTCTTATAGAAATTTTTACTTGAAAACAGGAAATACGTGGAATTAATATCTCCTTAGTCATGGCGCATGGGCATTTTGGGGGATGCATTCATGACTCAGCGGTGGCCTGACTTACATTTTCATCTGAGGACATCTTAAAACATTAGATAAAAGAGAACAGAAACCACTTCAGTTTCAGCCAAGTGGGTGGGTGAAGAAATAGTTGAATTACATAAAAGTGCTAGTTTTTTTTTTTTTTCACTGAATTCAACCATCCATGGGTTTTACTTCTCTAAATCTGTTCCTGTGCATATTACAGCCATATTTAGGAATCAAATCTATTTTTTATTTCAAACCTCTTGATTCCTGATTCATCTCAGTCCACATACCTTGGCAGACATCCACATACACACGCACAGGCCGTGCTGCAAATGTTGCTTAGTAAATTAGATGTTCGGCGTGCCAAATGCATTTTCCCCATACAAATCATGTTACAGATGGTGGTTAGTTATCCAGTCCAGATAGCAAATGTCCATGTATACACAATACAGGTGGATGAGGCTATTAAGAGACTTATAGATGCTAAGCTTTCTTTCTAGCACTGTTTCTATGGTAAAGGGTATGCTTTTATAGGAGGCTGGTGTGGAGGCTCTGCTCACTCACTGTGCTGGCGCTCCTGGGTGCCAGTGGGAGATTTGCAGATGGAGCCAGCATTCTCCTCTGGGGTTTCTGAACTAGGGATGTGAGTGGTAGCAGCTTGTCCAGAGGGGCAGCTGTTCCCATAGAGTGATGCTCACTCCAGATTGTGGCAGAAAGAGAGTGGTAGTGGCAGAGATGCTGTGATGTGTGGTTGTCATTCAGGCAGGCTGCTCGTCCTGCTAATGGCTGCAGGGTAGAGGCCACCTCAAATCAAGTCAGGATTCTGTCACTGAGGAACAGAGGATGCCGATATTTATAGGCAACCAGCAGTATCTGACTCCACACATGTAATTTCAACTAATTACAACCAGATTAGTTGCAGAGGGCAACTAAAATCCTAAGTAAGAAAATTACACATAAACTTTTGCTTCTGGAAGCATGTAGCTTTAAGAGAAAAAAAATTAATAATAATCAATATCTGGTGAACTTCCAAAGCATTATAGATGTTTCCTTTTAATAGCAGTCAGAGGCAAACCAGGACATATATGTTTTTGCCATCTCTTGCACTAGGAAAGGATCTCTACTTCTACTCTAAAATGACCTGTGCAATATGTAATTTTCCTTCTACTCTGATTTCAAACTATTAAAAACAAATGAAAAAAAGCTAGTCTATGCTAAACTGGCAAGTGTTTTCTGATGGAAAGCACATCATGCTTTCTCATTCTCTCAGGAAACTACAAGCAAATCAGGTTTGACGGCTGACCTTGATAGAATTTCTTCCCCCTTCTTTTTGGATGAGAGGGAATAGAGGGAAATTGACTTAAGATAAAATAGCAGCATTTAATTTCAAATTTTCCCAGGGTATTCTTTATAGCTGATGATTGTCTATGAGTGTATGCTACCACTGATGGGAGCAGGAGGAGTTAAGAATAATGGGTTTCAGGCTTTGGTGGTTGGGCAGAGAGAGGGATAAATGAAAATGAGCTCAATATTGGACATTTTTAGTTCATGATGCCTGTGGGATATGCAAGTAGTTAAGCAAATCAAAATGAATGCCTGGCACTTAAAAAATATATATCTAGCTGGAGCTACTTTGAAAGTCATAAGGATAAAAAAGTCAAAGTGTGGCAAGGATGTGATTTTCCAGGAAAAGAGAGAAAAAAGGAGAGGACAGAGCATTAGGAAACACCAAAGTTTAGGGCAGCGTTTTTCAAACCTGATTGTGTAGTGGATCACTTGGGGTCTTGTCAGAATGCATATTTTGACTCAATAGGTCTGGGATGCAGCTTGAAGCTGCTCTCAGGTATTGCTAATGCTACTTGTCCTTGGACCACAGAGCTGTAAGGATTTTGAGGACTGAAAGTACAGAAAACACAGGGAAATGGACCTGAAGGAGAATTCAAGATGACAAAAGGGAAAAAGCAAATCTAGAGACTGGAGCTGTGGAAACCGGAAAAGGAGAGACTAAATGAGGATGTGATCACATGCTGCAAAGAGGTCAGGACTAAAGAGAACTCTCTATTTGGCAATTGAGAGACCATGGGATGACCTTTCCAAGGCAGCTTAAAAGTCTGAAAGAAGACTTACTAAGGAAGTGAAGATAGTAACTATGAATTTTTTATGCCTTTGAGAAGCAAAAATACCAGGAGTGGCCTGAGCATCACTGTGGAAGTTCCAGAGAAGTAGAAAGTAGAAATCCCCTGTTGGTAAGGTTCCAAAGGGCACTTTGCAATTGTCACTATTAAAGGGTCTTTGTACCTTGAACAAGAAGGTTTAAAAGTAGGAAAGCATTTGTCTATAACGTGTGCTTCCCAGGTTACTGGGCAGAAGCTAAATCAAAAAAATTACAATAAATCTATGCAGGGGTAGCCTGTGGATCCTAACTAATCTTTGCATACACATGTGGAAATGGAGGAAACATGTAAAAATGACAATGATTGCATTATTACTGTAGGACTACAAGTGACCTTCAGACTTTTCTTAATTAAAAGAATGAAATACATATCCACATACATCCTTTATTTTAAAATATTTTACAAATATTTTGAATGTATAGTAAAAATCACAAACATAACCTAAGATTCTTACTTGCTTGTTGGCTACTTTATACAAAACACTGGCAAATTTTTCCTTTCTTTTTCTGAACAAACATGGGAACAATATGATACTAAGCATGTTTTGTGATGATGTATAAGGGCTCATTTATTTCAGATACTATTATTTCCTTTCTATGTCTAGTCATTGCCAAGAAAATAAAAGATTCTATTTGTAAAAGAATGAATGTTTTTCTTACTCAAGAAATGTAGATAACTCACATTACAGTTTACTCTTGGAGTCCTCCTCTGCATTTCTGATTTTTTTTTCTTACTCAAGAGCCATATTTACAAATAAATTAATGAGCTAGGCCAATCAGCAAAACTGTTTTTTAAATGCATAAGAAAACCCTTTGGTGCCATTATGCTTAACACCAGAACTTTTTCTATTCCAACACAGTGGCACAAATGTTTCTTTCCGAAGTATATTTGAAGATAAGTTATTTAAGCAATTTTCTCAATAATTGGAAAATGGTATGTGTGAATTCATTTATTTAATCATAGACAATTGAGTGTAGGCCACTAAATATCTGTAGCTACTTTGTTCCATTAAAAGCAAAAGCCTGAACAGACATGTTTCTGAGAGTGTACAGGTCTTCAAGAAATTGAGTAATGGGCTCAGAGTGCCTTCTACAGAGAAGTGGGAGGAGCACACAGCTAGCAATCCATGGCGTGTAAAAACAGTTAATATGTCTCCTACTTACCCATGTGTCATCATTCATAAAGTATTATTAAAAACATGAATAGGTCAAAACAAAAGTCTCCACTTTTGTAAAGCTCTGACCTAAATTTCTGCCAGGAAACTACATGGAGAATATCTTACTTCTCACTTTCCATCCTGTATGAAAAATCAGTATCAGTGAAAACTGAAAGAAAAAAAAGAAAAAAAACAACAACAGGGAATTACAAACCAAAGTAATAAATTAGCTGTAAAAAAGAGAGCTCATCCTATCATACTCCTTCCCAGACTATTATCACTTAAATCTTTCCACTAAGTGGAAAATGGTGTATCATCAATGCTTTTATAATCACAAGACCCATGAATTGTTGATTTCATACTCTTGAGCCCCATCACAAATACATCCTGCTTCCCATGCCTTTCTTTTCCCTCTCCCTCAACTAGTCCCTCTCAAACGTTCTCTCTCCCTCTACCACCCCAGGTGGCCCTATAGTAGTGTTCTAAGTTTAATATTACCATAATTTCCTTGATTTTTCACAAAGCATCACTACAAAAATTTTTTTACTATGCCCTGAAGTTTCCAACATCTTTTTTATTTCCCTATTTCTCCTTGTATAGGAAGGGAGCTTCAAACTGTATATGAGTTGTGTGTTCCAATGAGTTTCAAATACATGTTGTATGTTTGTGAAAGAATAGGAAGGTCTGCCTGAAATCTATGTGCATGAAGACCTGAGAAATCTTTCATTCTATGAGAAGAATTAGCAATGATTTAGCTGTCAAAGGGGAGAGACAATTTGACTCTGACATGGTGGTTACTCCCAGCCTAACTTCCTACAGACTTGTGTTAAATCTTATGCCGAATGGTAGCACTCAGGATAGGAAACCAAAAATCTGTTTGACGAGAATTTCTTAGGGCACACCCAATAGTAATTTTGTGCCTGTTCAACAAAGAGTAACACCAAGAAGAAAGGAAGGTACTCTCTGACACATCAATCATTATAGGACACCATCCCCTGCAACGCCTATAGTCTACAGTATAGTACAGCCAAGGCCATTACCAATAGAAGACAAGTCTCAAAATGCTCAGTTTAGTGGAAAGGTTTTGTGGATACGGAGACACCCAAGATGAAGATGTTGGAGCAGAAAGAAGGATGGAAACCAAACACGACAGAAATAATTGGGAAGACGGGGAGTCAATTTCACAGAGCTCTAAAGACAAAGGAAGAAAAACCAGTAAGGCATGTGTTCAGCTCTCATAGGAGTGACTTTCATCCTATGCAATTAATATATTTTGGAACAAAAATTCTCTTCTTAGTCAAAAGGAATATAGAAGAAAATTTCATTATACTAGGATTTTCAGTGAGGCAAATTTGCAGTTCTGGAAATATTTTGGTATACCAGTTTCTATATGCAGCCAACTAAATGAGAGCAAAAGTATCAAAAAGACAATATTATTTAGAATAAGTAAAGACTACATGTTTTTAAAGATGAATGTTTACTTCATTTTAAGTAAGCATTCTCAAATTTGCATTCACAGCTAGTTATAAATCTGTTATTTATCTGATCAATATCTACTGGATCTCTCTGACTTAAATTCTCATTAATATCCAAAATTTCATGAAGTTTTTTGCGTGGAACTTTTCATTAAGATTTAGAGTTGTTTTCATTTGAATATTCATGGTCTTTATCCCATCAGACATGAGAAAATAAGGCAACATAAGTATTGGATATTCAATTCCAATCTCTGAGAAATGATCTATTTTATTTTGTCTTGAAAATATTAATATTTTACTGGCATATGCCAATTAATTTGTTAGAAGAACAATATAGATTCATCACTGAGAAAAATACCTGAAAATTCTGCAGCACTCTACCATATGGTTAAACTGAAAAAGAAAGGTGACAGAAATCTCAAGATCACTCTCATTGGGCCTTCATATCTCACAAACAAAAAAACTGGGGCTAATAGTTACCCAGTTTTATATCTAGTACTAGAATCTTAACCTCTAACTCTAAGCCCAGTGCTATTACTACTCTTGTAGAAAATTGAGTCTTTGGGTTTCTCTTACATCAGTTTCCAGGATGATGCTTTAAACATTTTTTTCCTCTGCTCAGAGAAAGAGGCAAGTTCTCCTTCTCGAACCCTGCCTCCTATCACTATCTCACACAATCGTAAGTGTCGCCTAAATGCAGATTCTCTTTTTAGCTATTGAAGTAATACTAGGAACAATTCTCTTTAAAAATGCAAGTGAGTGAAGCAGATTCTACAACCCATGATGAGAACTGCATTCCCATCATTCCTGTCCACGTTGGAGACTTTATCTCAAAGACTTCTTAAGAGGAAGTATATTTTCTTCATGCACTCTGGAAGCATTTTTTAACACCATTTGGACTTTGTCACCTCCTGCCATATTCCATTCTCTTCATAGTAACAAAATTGAATATAATAAAGAATTTCCTCTAGGTTTCAGACCTCTTCTTTCTGCATTCAGCTAAATGGACCTTTTTCAGCTGCACTATAGCATGAGTAAGCAAGTGTTGAGAGAGGAGAGAGAGAGAGAGAGAGAGAGAGAGAGAGAGAGAGAGAGAGCGAGCTCTAAAGATATGTATTAAGAAAGAATTTCAATACATCAAAAAAGTAGAGAAAACTTTGATTTTTTTTTTTTTTTTTTAGTCATGATCATTATGATCACTGCCAGATTTCTAGAAAATTGACTAAGAACCTGATTTCATTATCATTAGCCATGAAGAGGGAAATTAGAGCATTAAAATGTAAAGCAGCTAATAATATGATAGCAATGAAAGAAGAGCCATAGGGGAGACAAAGGGATGAATTATGACGAGGCCCTCTCACTGCATCTGGTAAGTGCTTGAATGGGAGCCCCATATGAAATTCTACGTGCCACTGCTAGCTACGTACAGAGCCAGAAGCTCTTGCAAACTTACAAAGACTCCATTGCCTCTCTTTTCATTTTACAACAGGAGGGAAAGAAGACACTAATAGGGAGTGCCTGGGCATCTACTGAGTTGGTATAAGGATACAGAAGAGTAATCAGAAAATTTATTACTGTGGTTGAACTGCCCATCAAGATTAGTTTTGCAGGTAGTATTTCTAAAACGGCAAGCATTGAGGCTGGCTGACATACCAAGCTCAATTCTTACTCAAGCAGACATAACTTTCAGCATTATCTATGGACCAGAGTCAGATTTCACCATACCCAGAGATTACTAACTTATTTGTATAAATGCAAATTTTCAACATTTTCCACTTCCTTCCCAAACTTTAAATATGTCCATGCTATTTTTATTTCTCCTCCAATTTATTTGGTTCTTGAAACTGATGCTTAAATAATTTCCTCATTAATGGGAGAAAAAATAAAAAAGAAGAAATTCTCAAAGACTACTTCCTAGCTAGATTTAGTCAATGGAATTAAGTGATACTATGATGCAAAAGTGATACTTTTAGGTATCACTTGAAGAATACATAGACACATGATTTATAAGATCTATGATCTAAGTCATAACTAAGCCCTGACAGACATCAAGATGGCAATTTTAGTGGGGTGTTCCAGGAAAGCAATGGACAATAGGAGATGGGGTATCTGTCTGAAGTTGACAGCAGAGAGTGATGGGAGAGACTTACAGAGGTCAGACAAGGAAGGCGACCAGGGATACTCAGCGAATTACATAGATCCTCTCTGTTAAGAGCTTTCCTGTCCATCACTATTTTACCCTTAGTTTTTGGCCACTCACCTAGCACAGTATGTCCTGCCAACAAGTAGTAGAAGATACCACAGGATGCACACAGACACTGACATTTGAAAGTCGCAGAAGCAGTAAGACCAGGTTTGGTTTCAGTCAGGTCATTTAAGTCTCAATGGAAAGGTCTTTTTGTTGTTGTTCCTTTCAATAACATTCATACCAACAGAACAGGAAGCAGACAAGTTCAGTACAAGTTCAGCTTCCACCCCACCTCTTCCCTCTGCCAAGCTTAGGACAGGCTGCAGGACCTAAACTTAGTTTCACATTACACCCACACATACTTAGGCTTAATTGTAAAGCGAGGTCATCAGACAGCATATAAAATGTGAAATACAAATCAGAGTTCTTGCGTATATATATTGCCAGGAGATCCAATCACTGGCAAATTCTCTCTCTCAGGACTGTAGTCTTTGGCTCACCTCCACTGCCTACCCAGATGGCCAGTAGGTGGAGAGTGCAGGATCAGGCCTTTCTACATCACAGGCAGAGTATGCTCATCATGTTCTCAGTGACAAACAGTCTGAGTGACAATGTGACAGCAAAAGCAGATGGGAGTCATAGCTTTAGTCATTTCCTGTATTTCTCCATTTTTACAAGCCAAGAAGACTGCTGATGATATTTGAAATGAGATGTCAGTGACCAGCAGGGCTATTATTCCAGGAGGAGTGATGGAATGGGGGTGAGAAAGGCCAGCTGGACATGACAAATGTCAGACTAGAGCGACGGTAAAGTCATAAACATGATAAATAGAAATGACAGGCAGTGAACTATAAGGAAGAGAATAGATACGTATATTTAATGAGATCACACCAGCATTTCAAAGGTGCTTGATGCAGAAAAGAATATCCATAGCCAAGTAAATCTGAGAAAAACTGAGTTGAACAAAGACTGAGTTCATCACACAGGATTTCTCAGAGCCTTCAGGATGTTATTATGCATTGCTAATCTCCGAGAGGCAATTTTACCATTAAACTCTTTTATTATGGACATCTATTAACACCTCATGGCACATGTGCTCTGTTTGATAAATGCTAGACTAACAATTACCATATTTGCATATGAGGCTTTAAGAAAATAATTTTTGGCATTTTTTTCAGCTCCATTATTTTAGTTTTTACTATTTATTCAGGTAATGATAGTGCTAAAGAACAAAACAGATGACATTTAAAAAACTGATCCAAAAAATAAGAAAAGATATGAAGCAATTAAACATTGATCTAATAATTGACTGATAAACCATTATCTGAATGCTTCCAAAAACAGAAAGTAATTTCTGGAAAGTACGGAACATGGTCGGGTAAAGATTTATAGATGTAAAAGAACCCAGAAGAAATTGCTAATGAAATTTTGAGTTGTTTTATTAACTTAAATGTAACTTTGGAAAATTATGTAATTGTTAAAAAGTTATAAATAAGAATGTGATTATTATACTATCCCCAATAATAGCTACTTTCTCATTAGTTTAAGTATCAAAATTCTCACTTCTTCTAAATGGTCACTGACATCTCATTTCAAATATCAGTAGATACAGTCTTTTTTGGCTCATTTAAAAATGTAACATTATGGCAAATAGACTAATGCCAATATTAAAAAAAAAAAAAGAGGCCCATGGACATACTGTATAAAGTACTTTTGAAAACAAAAGGAAATATGAATAAAATAGTTAACTTTAAATTATATTAAATTGTTCTCTTATAAAGGAATGGAAATACTTCTCATTCTCTTAGCAAAGAAATATTTTCAGAAATGGATACCTAAATATTTTTCAGTTTTTGCTATTTAATATATGTTGCAAACTGAGTAGATCAGTCCTTAATGGGAGCGTTGTTACATTAAATATTTATGTAAGCTGTTTAATTTTAATTAGGCAAATTTGCTTTATCCTTAAATATAAATATGCTTATATGTTTAATACTAGTATAATGCTGTGAGATTGAGAGATAGTAAACAAGAATGACTGTGAATTTTTACTGTTATCAAAAGCAAATTCCTAGGAATTTTTAAACTCATTCCATGGTGGAGAATTTCACTCACTCGCTCTCTGTCTCTCACATAGACACACATGTGTGTATATATGTATATGTGGATATATGTATATGTGTATATGTGTGTATGTGTGTATGTGGACAGTTTTACCTATATATTCACAGATGATGTGACTCCCTATGAAGAAAATTCCTCATTCAGGTTTTGTGTGGAAATCTAAGCTCATTAAGAAAACCTCACGCTGAGGTTTAAATAGAAGAAACTGACCTACCACGAACAGGATGAGTATTCTAAGACTGTGAAGAGATCAATCTGGGAAGACCATTCCCTACTATAACAGAGATTCATGCTCCACTTCCTTGCAGCTCAGGACAGGGAATGGCTGTGGGATGTCTCAACCAAGTTTTCTATAAACCAGAGCCCAGGGCAAAGATTAAGGTGGTAAAAATTTACTTGAGAAATGCAAGCCCAGGGCAATGAAGGTAAGAAAAAAAGAGAGAGGAAGCATGTAAAGAGGTGAAACAATGTGATGCAATGAATTACTAGCTGAGAACAATTTCAGTGGCCATGAAGAGAGATGGCAGGTGGCTAAGTGAGCATGTTCATTTGTCATGAAGGTCTTCTTCTGTGGGGTTTGCAAGGAGGTATCACTCACAAAAGTCAAAAAAGACAGGTAATTGATTTTGGCTCCCTCCCATCTCCCATTTCTCATTGGTCAAGGTTTATCTCATAGGGGAGCAACTCCCCCAAACTTCTATATTTCACCACCAGTCATCCCCTTGGTGGCACTCAGAAAATTGCATCTCACATCCTGCCAGATAGTATATCATCCAAACCTGAAACAATGGAGCAACAAGATTCAGGTGGGGCACCAGCCAGGTGAGATGAAGGAGGAAGCAACTGGGAGAATCCGAAAAATCATGCAAGGTATGCATTTCAATAGAGTGGAGGCCCAAAACTGAATGCAGCAATGGTAAAGACAGTTATGATGATGCTTCAAA
Organism: Rousettus aegyptiacus; assembly: GCF_014176215.1. Classification (NCBI taxonomy): domain Eukaryota; kingdom Metazoa; phylum Chordata; class Mammalia; order Chiroptera; family Pteropodidae; genus Rousettus; species Rousettus aegyptiacus. The sequence continues at coordinate 163,020,130 of NW_023416284.1, forward strand.
GTTTCATTTTTCACACAGGTCCTGGTATGATCCCAGGGATTTGAAACCTGACAGTTTAGAGAGTGGAGGCTCAGAGTCAGATTGAATTTGATATTTTTAAATTAAACCAATGTGACATCTCTTATCATTGAAACTTGGGAAGAAAATTTATATTAGCTATGCTAGAAAATATACAGTATAATCATATGGCACATAGCCACTATGCATTCTACTAATTCAAATTAATTTCAAATCCCACTAACCTTCCTAAAACTAAGTGTATAAGGATAGTGAAAAAGAATTGTGTTGATATTTATCACTTTGAATTTGAATGAAGGAAGCAAAAATATGATTAAAAGGAACTTACCTGTGTGTCGATACCCTCATTTTCATTTAATTTTAAGGTGTTACTTCTACTTTCTAAAGGGAGGTGGCTTAGTGTAGATCCCACTGAGAACTAAATGCATAATGTTAAATGTTTCACTTACATTATCTGATTTGATCCTCATAACAACCCCTTGTGGTAGTGTCACTTGTCTACATTTTATAGAATTTAAATGTAGAAACTGGGATCTTAAAGAGATTGAGTTGCTCAGTCATAGTGCCTATAAATAGCACAGACAAATCTTATAGTAGAAGATGAAAAGTGCCAAAAATAATAAATCATGAATGTTTGTGAAAATATGAAACTAAAAAAAAAAACACTAAGAATGATATAGGCTATTTTCATTTACCTACTATGAACCTTAAGAAAGATTTAATAATATTTTTGTACCCAATCTAAAGCTATGTGTAAGATTTCTTATATGTATAAGACTACTTTTTCCTCTAAATGAGACACTAACATTTTTAAAAAATAAAATTAGCACTAAGTCATGAATATTTTTAATACTCTAATTAATAAATCCATCATTTGGAGAGGTCAAATGTACATCATAACTGACTCAGGAATTGCAATTTTAGAATTTGATCACATCAAATGTTCTCTATTTGTTGCAGGTAAATCTGACATTAACAGATGAAACAACTGAATATTTTCAGTATATCTCCCTATTTTTTTCAGTATTTATTGTATAAGTATTTTGTGTAGTATTATGGACTTTATTGCAAATACTCACCAATACTGAATATGATACTGAAAATGAGGTTTTGTTTTCTTCTTCCACATTTGCTTGGAAAGTAAAAACAAATGTGAATGGATCTGAGCACAACAGTGAATCATAAAACACAATGACTGTCGTTAACATTTAGCACAACTGGAGCAGGTTTCAGTTTCATAGTTACCTACCGCCTTTTTTGTCTCAGAATGTTGACATGACACAGAGCAGTCACTGGAATGTTTTTCATTATTTTAGAAGAATGTCTTCAATTCTTTTAAAATAATGGTGATAAGAATACCTTGGAATTTAGTTTAAAGGGATGCCCTTCAGGATAAAGCATTTGAACTTTTAGAAAGATCGGGAAAGGTTTTTCATTTTTATAAGTCCAGAAAAATGGAGGGCCTTATATGTTAGCATCAACTCCGTTGTATTTTCTGCTCAACTATAGAAGGTTTTAAACAAACTCAGACAAGTGTTCATGAATGCATTAAATTCAACATATTACTCTGTTCCAAATCCATAGTAAGAGTAGTTCATACTCACCTGAAGCAATTTATACCAAATTGATCAAACATACCCAGAAAACCCAGCTCCTATCCGATCCCAGGGTCCTGATGTGTTTGTGATACAGCAAGGAATCATTTTCCTTTTTGATTTTCTGATGAGTACTCATCATGAATGGTATGAAAAACAAAGAATGTGAAACATAAGGCAGTAAAGTTTTTAAAACACAGATCAAATCTCTTTTTGATATTGCCTCTCTGACACAACCAGGGTGATTTTTCTGCAATTTAACTCTGATCATATCTCTCCTGATTAAGGCCATTTGATGGCTCTCCACCTCTCTTGTCTAACCAAACTCCTAGCTTATTTCAGGCCATATGATCCCATGAGTTAATAATATTCCAGCCATACAGCCCAGCTGACACCCCACAATGCACTATGCTTTTCCTTCTTTTTTGTCTTCAGCATAAGATATTTTCCATGTGTATGATGTCTTCTCTCCACTTCACCTGTTGAATCTGCTTCTTTTGCAGGTCATGACTCAGATGTTACAGCTTCCTGGATCCCTTGCATGAGCTTCCTCCTCTATGTGCTTCAACAGTATCCTCTATGAAATACAGGATAATCATATAGCATATAGCACTCGTCTGTTAATTCTCACTCTCCCACTATAGGCTGTAAGTCTCTTGAAGGCAAAGCCTAGAACGAAATCATGTTATATCTCCAGTGCCTGGTTTAATGCTTAAACTATAGTAACCTCTCATTTATTGTGTGAATAAATGGAAATTTTACTATTCTCAAACTATCTTTAAGTGACTAATGTGTAATAGGGCAATTTTAAAATTTTTGTTAATCTGTGACAGACCAATTATATTTTATTTTCAATCTCCATTCTGGCAGATGTTGTAGGTTGATTTATTTGATATCTGTTATGATGTATAGCAGCTCAAGATTCCATTTTCTGGACTCTCCTAGAGTGAAGCATGACTAGGTATATGACCTTGAGAAGTTATTTCACTGTTCTATGCCTAAGTTTCCTCATCCATAAAACGAAGGTGCTTATAAATCTTTCCTCATGGTGCTGATGGAAAAATGATATATCGATAAAGCATGAATAATGCTCAGCTCAGGACTGGGCATACAGTAAAAACACCATAAATACTTGTCTTTGTAATTAATGTTTGTCATGCACAACTGACTGCCAATAAGTCTTATCTTATTTGGATGTTTTTATCTGGGCAATTATTTTACTATCTTTTCTCTTCATTTCCTCTTCAATTAAATGACAGAATTGAAACACACCACCTCCAAAGTCTTTTTACTCTAAAATATGTTGTAAGATGGGTCCAGAGAACTATGCATTTGTAAAAATCAAAAATGAAAGGAGGGCAGGGCGGGAGAGGGGTGTCAAGGGAAGCATTGGATGGATATAAAGAACCGAGAAGAAGGAAGTTACAAAAAATTTTTCAAAAGAGCAGTTCAGGGGCATTGAAAGCAGGAAAGATGATCAAAAAAACAGCATTGCATTTTCATTTCTTCTTGTCCACTGTTTCAGCTACTGGAAAGGAGACAGCCCCCATGATAACTTTAGCCTTGGTATATTGGTAATGCCAATTCTGTGCACAAATACAGACAACAGAACAGTTCGCCTCTAGTCTTGCCATGGAAGTAGCAGAAAGGATCCTATTGTAGAACTTACAAAACCACTATTTAAATAAGCTGAGTCATTTAGGATTGCATTTGGCGTCATGGAACAGAAACCAACTAAAGTGGCTTATAAAAACAGGAGATCTCATTTTAAAAGACACTAAAGGCAAGTAGTACAGGGCTAAGACAACTGTTCAGAGAGCCAAGGTCCTTCTATATCATGCTTCGTCATCCTTAGCACCTTCAGGTGTAAAGTTCTCATTCCAGACAAAAAGAAGGTGTAAGGGCAAAGGACAAAAGACACATGCCACCTGAGATTTTCCCCTTTTAACAGAAAAGGTAGGGTTTTATTTCCCTAGGAGCTCTCCACCAGTCAATTTTCTTTTACATTCTATTGGCTAACATTGGGTCACATGGCCACCACTAGCTGCAAGTAATTCTGGGCACACTGCCACTCAAAACAAAAGCATGTAATTATTTTACTAAAGAAGATGAAGAAAATAGACTTGATGTAGGGAACTAACACATCTTCTGGCCTCTTGGTTAATAAGGTAAATTAGGTTTGACTAGCACACAATGAAACATGTACTATATGTGTTGTTTAGTGATAGCTGAAATTAGATTAAGAGGAACAGGCTAACAACAAAACAACAATCTTATATTGCTTAGAAATTAATCAGGTCTAACCATCCTTTCTCTTCTCTATAGTCTCCCTTCCATATCCTGCCTTCAGCCTAAAAAGAAAGTTATGTTTAGCACAACAAAAAATCTATTACCACTGGGCCAAAAACTTTGCAAATAGATTCATATGCCATGTTTTTTAACGTTTTTCAAGTTAACAACTTCCAAGTTTTTTTACTCATTTTTATCAGATCTTCGTCACACATTTCTATGTTAAATTTGTCACGTTGTTTCTCTATTTCCTTTCTTTTCTACCATCACTATTCTAGAGAAGTAAATGTGTAATTATTAGGCCCCTGGAGATTCCTAGCTTACAGAAATTATTCCTTTGTCTTTTCGATAGCTTATGATACTAAAATACAGGTTGGCTCAAGATAGAGAATACACAGTATATAGAGAAGAAATCTGTAGAAGAAAAACACTATGTTGACCTTAAAAAGAGAAAGTGAGGAAACATAAAAGCCAACAAGTCTCTTATGTTAAGACATGCATCTAACTCAAAATATTTGTACAAAGTCATCTAAGAGATAGTCAAAATACAGCCAAAGGAGATAGCCCTAAATATCCAAGTTTCTTAATTTTCTAAAACAAAAAAAACATATGTATTTAGTAAATTTAAAGCCAGTTTTTGTATCAAAATTTGCCCTTTGACTGTGAAAGTCAAAAATAACATAATGAAAACAGTAGAAAGGCTTGGTGCAATCTGATGAGAGATAAGAAGAAAATATGGAAGCTTACCCTTATATTTGGGGTTATTGATCAGTTTCAAACAACTTAAGTGAAGTTTTCCATACAAATCAGATTCTCTAGACACCAGGAATTATCCAATAGTCTCTAAGAGCTTGCATACACAATCATTATAATTATATATAAGGTAAAGAGGTGATGATCGCATAGTAATTTATCAGGACTTAAGCTTAGGACAAAGATATGTGTTTAATCATTGTTGCAAATCAATTCTATTAATATAGAAAAAGGTGTTTGAGTGAATAAAAAAGATGAAGTAACCAATAAAATCATAGTTTGAGACCTAGGCAAATACAAGTTACAAAACCACTCAAACCATTCTATTCAGTCTATGACAAGGGAAAGAAAGACTTGGCACCAAGAAAGGTGTGCTCTGACCTTGTGCCTTCCAGGACAAAGAATTGTGTACTCTTGTTCTTTGTTCTCGCTGTTGCTACTGTTGTTTCGCTGTTGCTACTGTTTTGTTTATTAACCTGTTAATGTTCTCTTGAATTACTGAGTAAAATGTTTTTAGTTTCTCATTCCATTTTCTGGAGGCCAGGTATATATACTATAAAAATATAATTAGTCAAGTTCCAGGATCAGTTAAAGAAAACTAATGACACATTTGTCTATACTACATGACAGTATGGCTGGTTGAAACCATTGTCAAGGAAATTAAAAAGCTTACTCTATTAACGAAAATAGAGAAAAAGCAATGGAAGCTCATAATAAGCCACTGGCCCATTGGAAGAAGTACATTTAAAAAGAATCAAAAGAAACACCAGGCAGTAAAAATGAAAATCAGAAATCATTTTTCAATTGGCTGAAGAAATAAAATATACCAATATATGCAAATAACAGAATCTTTCCTTGCCCCCTGCCAGATGCCCCTCTAAAATGAAACAACTTATATTTAAATCACATAGCAACATCAAGTCTGAGCTGCCAAGCTCTTGATGCCTACTGTGGAAGAGACAATAAATATGCACTACATTTTCCAGTGAAGCAAAAATCATGTGACTGAGTCCCCACAAATGGGGATGAGAGTTGAAATAGTGTGTCCTTTCTGCAGGAGACAATTAAAGTGTTTGTGAATTGTCCACATTTCTTCTCTGCTATTGATATGGCTAGAAGCAAAACCCTCCAAAATGCAGTCCAGATCCCTGAATCACTGTTGGAGGAGAGGCTCTGAGCAGACCTGTCTGACTTATCCTATGTCAAGAGCAGGACAGAGCTGAGTTGCAATTAGGTTTGAATTTAATTTGAATGTGTTCTCACATTTTCTTCATTTAAAAGGATGAATGTTTCAGTCCAAAAGGGATGACATAAAATATGCAAAGTGATGAAAAGCAAGGACCTACAACCAAAATTATTCTACCCAGCAAGACTGTCATTTGTGGTTAGGGGGTCTTGGAGAATGGGGTGAAGAGTTTAAGAATTACAAATTAGTAGTTGATAGATGGACACAAAGATTGGGAACAAGGCATAGAGAAAGCAGTTAGCATTAATATGTTGGCGATATACAGAGCCAGAGGAGAGAAAGAGCAATTAGGGCAATTGTTTTATAAACTATATAAATGTCTAACCAATGTACTGTATACTTGAAACTAATAAAATAATTTTAAAAAAGAACTTCCTAGATTAAAAAAAAAAAAAAAGCTGAAGATGTTCATCATCACCAAACCAGCATTGTGAGAAACATTACTGGGGCTTCTTAAAAAAATAAATAAATAAAAAATATAAAAAATATAAAATAAAATATCACAAAGAAAAAAATTCTCACCGACAAAGGCAAACGTATAATAAAAGTGGTAGATCAACCAACACTAACGTGAGTACTAAGGTTGAAAGGCAAATGTAGGAAGATACAGGGATACACATAATCACAAAATGACAAAAACATAAACGTAGAGGGGATGAGTAAAAATGGTAGTGATTTTAGAATGTGTTTGAACTTGAGCGATTATCAACTTAAAATAACTGCTATAAACATAGCTTGGTATATATGAAGCACATGGTAACCACAAATCAAAAATCTACAAGAGATACATAAGAAATAAAGAGAAAAGAATCCAAATACAACACTATAGAAAAGTCGTCAATATACAACAGAAGAGAGCAAGGAATAAGAAACTGAGAACTACAGAAACAAGAAAATAATTAATAAAATGGCAATAACTACATACCTATCAATAAATATTTTAAATGTGAATGGTTTAAATGCTCCGATCGAAAGATGAATAAAGAAAATGTAACACATATATACAATGGAATTTTACTCAGTCATAAAAAAGAATAAAATCTTACCATTTTCAACAACATAAAGGGACCTAGAAGATATCATACTAAGTGAAATAAGTCAGACAGAGAAAGACAAATACCATATGATTTCACTTATATGTGGAATCTAAAAAACAAAATAAACAAATTAACAAAAATAAACACGTTGATACAGAGAACAAACTGATGGCTACCAGGCTGGGGGAATAACAGGACTGGGAAGCTGGGTGAAAAAGGTGAAGAGATTAAGAAGTACAAATTGTCATTTAGAAAATAGTCATGGATATGTAAAGTACAGAATAAGGAATATAGTCGATAATATTGTAATAACTATGTATGGTGAAAGGTGGGTGAAAGACCTATTAGAAGGTCACTTCATACATTACATAAATGTCTAACCACCAAGCTCTACACCTGAAACTAATATAATATCTAATGTCAACTGTAATTGAGAAATAGAAAAAAATTAAAAAGGAATAAATGTTTGGTTACATTGGTGAAAATAGAAATCTCGTTTTCCTTTCTTTTTTTTCTCTTTCTCTCTTTAAGAGTAAAAGATGCCAACAATTTGGCAAGTGAAGAAACAGATTAAATGTTCTTTTCCCTAAGATGATTAAATAATAATAATTTCTTCCTTCGATGACTTAATAAATAACATGATTTGTCATATATAAAAAAAATGACAGATGAGTTCATTCAGCAAATATCTATCAAACTCTGCTGAGTGTTAGGTACTTTTCAAGGCATTTGGCACATGTCAGAGAGCAAAACAGATGAAGAGCCCTGCCCTGAAGGAGCATGCATTTTTAATTGTCTTAAATAAATTCATCTTTCTGAAAATTTTTTTCTCTTGATCAAATATGTAAGAAAAGAAGCTATTTCTCTAACACTCCAAATTTCATACTCAGTATAGTCTTAATCAAATGTCATTACCTTCTCTGTTTCTACCTCAAAAATAAAATAAAATAAAATAAAATAAATTGCTAAATATACGTGCCTCTTGATTTTCTATGAACTCAGCTTTGGCTCCGAGTGTTTATAACATTTATATTTGCTGACGAAAAGTCTTTAAAAGTGAGTGCTTTTGTTGGTTCTCGTAGGTGTTCTTTTACATGAAGATGAGATAGCAGCAAAGGCTGTCAAAAAAAAAAACGAAACGAGGACTCTGGGCGGTTGGTTATCGGCTTCCTTATGAGCATTTAAGGAAGGAAAAAGAAGATGTTTCTCATTGTAACACACTACTTTGCATATTACTATCAAACCTGACAGGTCACATTTTATTGTTCTTAATAACTTCCTCATGTTTTCAATCATCAGAGGTAAAAACATCCTGTTAACCAAATTTAAGTATTTGTTCTCTTTTAACATGGAAAGATTCAAATTATCTGGTGCGCAATTTCCCTCAACTGAAGTTAGCCGCCTACTAAGACTGGAATTCGTATAATTGCTCTTGAACTTAAATAATAAGTCCTCAGAGACATCTTGTCATATATTTACTCTACTTTCCAGATCAAGACAACAGTCTCCAACCGTTTTGGCACCAAGGACCAGTGCTCCTATGAGAATCTACCGCCTGACAATCTGAAGTGGAGCTGAGGTGGTGATGCTAGTGCTGGGGAGCGGCTGCAAGCACAGAGGAAGCTTCACTCACTCACCTGCCACTCACCTGCTATGCGGCCAGGTTCCTAATAGGCCATAGACGGGTTCTGGTCCACGGCCCCGGCATTGAAGACCCCTGATCATCAATGTATTTATGTATGCGTGTATTTTGGAGAAATTGCGGCATGAAGTAGATACCAGAGGCAATGCTCTCCCAAAGCTTGTAGACTAGCAGGAAGCAAAGGTCGAAAAATGCTATTCTATTAATACTAGTAGCCACCATTTATTTGGTATCTACTCTATGCCAAGTACTTTATTAATGCTATCTCATTTAACCTTAACATTTTTCTCACTTTTTAGATAAACAGGAGCTCAGAGAGCTTAAACAGGCCCTAGACTCTGAAGCATTTATTTAATAATTGAATCTTGATCTATCTGATACTATAACCAACATACTTTCAAGTATGCCACAAATCATCCCATTGCAAATTCATCTGGGCAAAGATAATTCCCATAAAATAGAACACAAAATTGGGCAATTGGATATAGTTGCTTGAGGGTCTAGACTTTTGGTCAAATAAGGGCTAAAGGCGATGTCACCATGTGAGTCTGAGTGGCAGGCAAACTTGCAAACTGGCAGAGAAAGAGTTAAGTGGCTACTAAAAAGTATCCAAAGAGGAGACCCGATGAGATAGAATTTTTAAAAATCTCGAACCATTGTTGTTATGGCTTAATTCTTGGAGCCTCTAACTTCCTTAAAATAGCATCCTGTTCTTCCTTTAGGAAGAAGGCCGACACTTGCCCTGTACTACTCAGAGCCCTAGTAGGATCCATGGGTAAAACAGGTATCTCTTTTCACCTGAATTCTAGCATTCTAAAGGAAATTTAAACCTCTTCAATTGGTTCTGAGGATGTAAGAAGCCCAGTAACACTAGAGGAGTTTTTAAACTCTATTAATATCTAAGTGAGTTCCTCAAGGTTTCCAGGTGATAGAGTGAGGGCCAGGACCCTAATAGTCTAACTTCAAGGATGGGATTCTTTCCATTACCCCATAACTTGTTGTCACCTTGTATAAGATGAGGCTTAACAGAATTAATTAAGTTCAAGTTTCTGTTCCGTAATTTTTCTTGTTCTCTCTACCCATATTTTTCTTGTGCCATCAGGAGTCAATCAACAAACATTATCTACCATATCTGATTGCACAAAAAAGTTTAGCAAGGGAAGTTAAGGTGTAGATATTATTTCCAAGGGTATGCTACCAGCCAAATTTTTAGTCCTCTACTCAGAAGAGTTATAGTTCTCTACTCAAAGATGCTCTTCCTTGAAGCATACTGTAATAGACCTATGCTGTCCTGTTTTTGGAAACAGCCTAAGTCTCATTTGGTAGCAGGAATTTGAAATTATATAAATGCCTTAAGAATTAGTTTTCACTAATAAACCCACTAACAATGCCTGACTTGAAAGAATGATACTTGAGGGAGATTATCTACATCCTACACTCAGGCTTCATTTATTCATTTCTTTTCCTTTAGTCCTGAAATGTGGTCTGTGATGATTTATATAGCTGTTATCAGTCTATGAATGGACTGAAGGAGAAAAACATTTAAATAAATAATGTTGACTTAAACCATAAGGAGAAAATATTTATATCTCAAGATATAGAAGGGGAAGTTTCCAGACATTGTCTTATCCATATATAAAGATTTGAGGCAAACATGACATAATCAAGGAATGTAAAAGAGAACATGTTTTAAATGTCTTTTCCATCTTATTTTCCTGTAGCCTCAGCATGCAGCAAGAACATCTACTACACAAGCGATAAACTTATTAATCGATTTTCTGCAATAAAGCTTATTTCTACGAGTATATTATTCATTCAAAAGTTCTAATAACACTACATGCGAATTATATTCTCCCAGTCATCTTATCGATTTTACTGCTATATGCTCAACTGTCAGTATACAATTTGCAAAGAAAAGCTTTTTCAAAACTGTAACTTTCTCGAGTTTTAAGGAGTTAATAAACTTGATGGAAATCTTGAACTTTATTATTAAACTTCCTCGAAGCCTTTATTACCTCCTTAATGTTACCCACTGGCTTACAGCGATGTTGGTATTTGGTTTCATAGTGCTTGCTACCTGTTTCAGACCACATCCACAACAATTTGCTTGCAAGATAATCCAGGCCTGGCATGTTGTGGGCTGCTACCATGCTACCGAAGCCAACCATAAATCAAATTATGTATTTGGAAGAAAAAAAAATGAAAAAGAAAAGTATGTTACTTCTTCTCATCTCCAGAACAGATATTTTCAAGTCTCTCAAAAGGCATCTTTCAGTTAACATTTATTCAATTATTCATTCAAGCACTCATTGAGCAGCTAGCATGTGCCGAAACAGACTCAGCTGAGGAAATCCAACTATGAATTAACTATAATTTTGCTGCCCAGGCCCCTCTACCACATCCCATACTGACAAATTATTTTGCAAAGAACTCACAATCCAATGGAAGGTAAAAGAGTTCATTACAACGCTCTTTGGTAAACACTAATGGAGATATGAGCGGCAATACGACTAGAGCAAAATTCAGTTGAACTTGCAATCTGCTCTGAGAATATATTTATAATCTATAACATATATAATTATAATATATAATTTGTAATATGTAAAATAAAATAACATATTTTTTCATCCCCCCCTAGAGGATTCCCAAAATGAAAATTACAGGTTTTTTAAATTTTTTGTACTCTTTCTTATCCTCAGTTTTCCTACCCACCACCATAAAGCTAGTGCTTTCATTCGAGGACTTCTCAGAAAAGGATACCACTAGTAATTATCTTGAATGATGCATGGCTTAAAATTTTTGTAACATTTCACCTCCCCCTCCTCTTCTTCATCACCACCACTATCATCATCATCATCATTATAATCATCATCATTATCACTACCATTTATCAAAACTTGGCTAAATCCAGGCACAGTGGTGGATCTTTTATACATAATCCTCACAATAACCATTCTAGGAAACTGATACTCAGACAGATAAAGTAAACTATCTATGCAGCTAGCTAGAGAGATAGAGTTAGAATTTCAAAGAAGTTACATTTAAGTTATCAGGCTCTTCTCATGAGTTTCTTAGTGGAGGCAGAGCTGCCCTGTAACTCAGCCCAGTTGCAGTCCACGTGCAAGGCTCTAGTGCATGCTTCCATGAGAGCACTGAGCCAGCAGGCCTCACATCCCAGCACTCACATGAGCTGTGTCTTGTGACTTGTTTCTGCATCTACTGGAGCAGTGGGACAGAAGTCTAGAAGAGAAGCACGTCCTCAGAGAAGGTCATTTTTAATCCTTCAATAGCTTCTCTGTGCCTCTTTGGTTCAAAGCTGATTTTGCATTAGCTCTCATTTTTTTTCTTCTAACTGGTTCTGTCTTCCTCTTATTCTTTAAAAGAAAACTTAATTTTGCAGATCAGATGCTGTAATTTAATAGGAATCTAAGGGGTAACTGCAGATGGTCCGAAGGTGCCAGGAGCAGTTTCTACTGGCTCCTTTCCCTCCAATCCTGTAACAAATGTTGCCACCTGTTATCAGGGAACAGCTCAATAACGAATTCCATGATTGGAATTAAATTGCTTTAGCTTCACTACAATTACTTCTTTTGTTGGGAAAAAAAGTGTATTCAAGTCATGCAGTTTACTGGATTTTTACCAATCTCGTCAACCCTTAGGTTCCTTTGTAGAATGTGTGCCAGATATGAAGTAGGAGGTAAAGGGAAAATGTGCTGGCTTTTTTTTTCTTTTTTTTTAGTCCAGATTTAAAGACCAAAATTCTTAGCAATTTTTCTATACAGGAAAAGCCTGAAAAATCTTAAGTATAACCCAAAAAGAAGGGGAAAAAAAGAAAATTTTTTTTTCACAGATTGCAAGGACCTAGTCAGCTTATGGTCCATTATTTTTTTATTTTTTATGCCTACAGCACCTGATCTTCCTAGGTGGCCTCCCATCCAAGTACTAACCAGGCCTGACGCTGCTTAGCTTCCAAGATAAGACAGGAATGGGCTTGTTCATAGCTGTAGAATAAAAGAAATTTTAAGTTTCCTTATCAAGTTACATGTCCATTTTCAGACATATTGACTAACTTTGGGATTAGAAATCTCATTCTAAATATTTACTACAGACAAGATGAGCCTGTATTAGTAAGTATTCCCAGAAGATATTGATTAGGTTTATTTGCTGTGGAAAGCCACTTCTGCAATTAGCATCCTGGCATTTTTTCTAAAAGGAAAAATTTTAAACTTTAAAAGTGAGTAGAATACCTACTTCGACTCTTGCTTCTTTCCATTTTGCTTTCTCAAATTGATACGATATAGCTGTACACAATTTCTGTATTTCTAACAAAGGTAGTTCTCAGGGAGGTAATGGAGGTAGTCTGATAGCTCTCATCAGACACTTTCATCAGAGTGTTTTTATAATGCTATTCTACAAAATTCTGAAGACAATGTACTGTGAACTTCAAAGCCTAAACTTCAAAAACTTTAATATGAGCCAAATGGCACACCAGCGATTTCCAAATCAGTGACAGTTTCATCAACAGGCGGCATCACAGGGCCATCCATTATTCAAAGAATTCTGGCAATAAATTTCACCAGTTTAATCTCTAAACTGAAGAAAAATTATTACTTTTGTTGGAACTACCAGACAGATGGGATAGGTAAAGTACTAGGAAATTGAACAAGGCACTGGTTATAGAAATAAGCAAAGAGTGAAAATAAAGGTGATAATACTGCTAATAATATCCAAAACTGAAATAAAATGGACAATTTTTATATTAGTAGAAATTTCTCCAAAAATGTAATAGGTTAGGTCCTTTTATTAATAATACCATATTTCCTTTCTCCTGAAATCCATTCACACGAATATTTGTAAAGTACTTACAATGTGTCAGATTAAGTACTGGGAATAAATAAGAAAAAAAAATGCACAGGACATGTGTCAGTAATATTCTGCAATTATTTTGTTTTTACCATACTGTCAGTTTGGGGAGAGTGGTCATAATTTTTCTTTAAGAAAGCAGAATAACCAAAAGTATTCTTAATATGTAACATATATAGGATAATCTTAATGAATTATCAAGGTTCCTAGATTACTTCCATTGTTCCGCATTCATGAAAATACCTAAAATATGGGGTGCCCTGGTCCAGATGAATTGTAACCATCACCTCACCTTTGCTGCACTCACTCGGGATTCCTATGTGGATTTGAGCTTCTGATTGGTTAAGCCAGATTACCATCATCATTAATAAAAAGCAGGGAACTGCCCTTACCAAAATTAATCCAGCGTGAAACTTCCTTCACATGGAGAGGGTGTTCTATGGCTAGACAGCCAAAATCACAACAAAAGATCGCCTCCCTCTCACTTCTGGCTGCTCAACATCCTTACACACTTTCATTGCTAAACCATTTCTTCAGAAATAATAAGTAAATAATACATGTCTCTACTTAATATAATGCAACTCAGCCTCAGTAAAGTTGCAGGATACAAAATCAATGTAAAAAAAAAAATCGGTTGCATTTCTACAAACCAATGACAAACTATCTGAAAAAGAAATAAAGAAAACAATCCTATTTCTAATAGTATCAAAAATCATAAAATACTTAGGAATAAATTTAACCAAAAAAGTTAAAGATCTATATACACTGAAAGCTATAAGTTGCTAATGAAAGAAATGAAAAAAGACATAAATAAATAAAAAGATATCACATGTTCATGAATTGGAATATTGTTAAAATGTCTATACTACTCAAACCTGCCTATAGATTCAATTCGATCCTTTTTAAAATTCCAATGGCATTTTTTACAGAAATAGGAAAAAAATCCTAAAATCTGTATGAAACAACAAAAGACTCCAAATAGCCAAAGCAATCTTGAGAAAGAAGAGCAAAGGTGGATTCATCATAATTCCTGATTTCAAACTATACTGCAAAGCTATAATAATCAAAACAGCATGGCACTGCCATGAAAACAGACACATATACCAATAAAACAGAATCGAGAGCCCAGAAAAATTCCACGCATATAAAGTCAACTAATATTTGACAAGGGAACCAAGAATAATTGATGAGGAAAAAATTAATCTCTTAAATAAATTGTGTTTGGAAAACTAGATATTCATATGCAAAAGAATGAAACTGGACCCCTATCGTACACCACTCAAAACATAACCTGAAATTGATTAAAGATTTAAATATAAGACCTGAAAACATAAAACTCTTAAAAGGAAACATAGAAAAAATGCTTTTTGACATTGGCCTCAGCAATAATCTTTTGGATATGACACCAAAAGCACAAGCAACAAAAGCAAAAAAAAAAAGAAACCCTATCAAACTAAAAAGCATCTTCTATACAGCAAGAGTTCCAAAAAAAAAAAAAAAATTGTAACTATCATATTAGCAATCTCACTTCTGGGTAATATCTAATGCAAATGAAATCACTATCTTGATTTCATTTATTTATTCATTGTAACATCATTTACAATAGCCAAGAATATAAACAACCTAAATGTTTGTTGACAGATGAATAAAGAAAGAAATGTGGTATATATGTGATGGAATATTATTCAGCCACCAAAAAAAAAAAAAAAAAAAAAAAGGAAATCCTGCCATTTGCCATTTGGAAAGCATGAATAAAATTTGAGGGCATTTTGCGAAGTGAAATAAGTCAGACAAAGAAAGACAAATACTGTATGATATCACTTATATGCGAAATGTAAAAAAAAAAACTAAACTAAACTCAAACAGAGTGATTGGTGGTTGCACGGAGGGAGTGTAGGGAACATGAGAGAAGGTGATCAAAGGGTACCAACTTCCAGTTATAAGATGAATAAATTTGAGGAACTGAGGTACAATATAGTGACTATATTTAACGATACTGTATTATAAACTTGAAAGTTGCTAAAAGAGTAGTTAATCTTAGAAGTTCTCAGCACACACACAAAAAAAGTGGCTATGTGAGGTGATGAATATGTTAACTGACTTTGTTGTGGTAATTATTTTGCAATATGTATATTAAATTACCACATTGAACATTTTAAACTTACATAATTTTATATGTCAGTCATATCTCAATAAAACTAGAAAAAAAATATTTAAAACAAAGAAGCCTGGATAGGCAGGTGATAGGCTCAGCTTTTAATTCAGTGAAGACTTTTCGGGTCCCCTAGTGGACACATTATTATGTCCTTTGGGATCTGAAATCTCTAAATCGGCTGAGCCCAGAGTTACAGAGATTAGATTTTGTAAGTGACATATCACTAGCTTCAAGTAAGGAACTACTTCAATTTATGCTCTTTGTACATATTTCTATGTCTTTTGTTTCTAGCATAGCACCATACTATTTGCCGATTCATAATATATGCTGCATCAAGCAAGCTAAGCACCAAAAAAATGCAAGATAATACCTTCCAGCTTGTGTTTTAATCAAGTTTTCAGTAGATTTTTTTTTTATTGTTTTCTAACACCAAGTGCCTTTAAGAGGTGGATACATAAGACCTGCGAACCTCATGGACATCAGCCTTGTGTTTTTTTCTATCTAGTGAGTTTCTGGATCAAAAGTAACATTGTGTGGGACACCAAGAATATATAGAAGGCATTTTGCAAATTTCTGATAGAAACCTAAAAGGCCAAAAGGCAAACTCATATCCAAAATAATTACCTGTTGTAGCGAGGATAAATTGAAGGAGCTCCCAACATGGCTGGCTAAGGAATGGGAAGAGATTTTGGTGTGTCTAGAGCTAAGGAAAAAACAAACGTTCCAGACTGGCCCCACTGGAAGGAAGTAAGCCTATCATTCCCATTACTATCCAAGAAAGTTTGACAACCTATAAAGGATATGCTAGCACGCATCTCAAGGGGCCCTAGGCCTGGCAGTTGGGCTGCAGTAGGAGAGCCTTTTGGCAGAAGCACACTCAAAAATCAAGTGAGAGAAAACACGGGAGTCCCAGGGCCTGCCCCATCTGTTACAGAGACCAGACAGTAACTGAGTATTTGGGGGAAAAGGTAATACCCTTAGGAAAGAGGCTAGACTCTAACAAAGGATCAGGAGTTTGGAGTGGAGTTCAGATCCAGGAATCACTATGCGCTCTAAAGAAACTGACCCCAATCTACTCAGTAAATGACTTCAGGTGGCAAGACTTTTCCAGGCTGCACCTGTTGGTAAGACCTGGGCTACCAAGCCAGAGCAGAGCTGGGAAAGGCAAGGATTAATACCATTGTTTTATTTATAGCTCACTGTGCTTATTAAATTCTCTCTTACTCTTATCTGATTTTTCATCTCCTGTCACTTTGCCCCACATTATTTTCCATAAGAGCATCCCACCCACCCCGGAAATGCGTAAGGCCCTTAATGTTTTTCAGCCTTGGTCATCTTTGCATCCTCAGAAGTGTCTAACAATGTAACTTGTCAATAGAGTTACTTAACTACTTATTGAACGGCATCTTTTTTTTTTTTTATGGTGTTGAGTCAAGGTAACAAGGATTTACTTTCTAGAGCCATAGGTAATCACTGATATAAAGTACTATTATAAAGGTTGCCCATTTTGACATTAATGTAAGAGCATGGACTCCCTTGGAGAGCATTTTATACATGGAGCAGCATTGTAATTGCTAAGGCAAGCTACATTCTTTCCAGAAAATAACAAAGTTTCTTTGATGCATTCAAAAACATAGAGTCATTGTATAAGTTAGTGCTGCCCTTGAAATAACAAAAGACCTTTTGATAAGAGTTCTCAGCTACAAGTGTTTCTATGGATGCTTGATGATAATGGGCAAAGATTCACACTCCTCCGTTTACAGTTGATTCATCTCTTTTGTGAGTCTTCCTGGTGAACAAAGAAAAATGAAAGTAGACTTGAAGTGAACATACACTGAGTCATGTGGGGGACATTTTTGCCTAGTTTTCAAAGAAATAGTTAAGCCCACTGAGTTCAAATACAGAGAATTATGAGAGTTAAATTGATTTAGAAAATACCCATGGATGTATTCAGTTCAAATGTGAATCAAAGAATCCAAATAACTCATATTACACATTTGCTTTTAATGAAAGAGAATTAAATTATAGCTTTGAAAATTTCTAAGGGCTTTTTGAGTTAAATCACTTACTAAAAAATAATAAATAAATGCCAAAGTAACATCATTTTTAATAAAGAAAATTTTAATAACAAGCAAAAAAAAAGCAATAATTTCTAAGTCTCTGCTGATCACTTGTTTATCCAAGTTCCTTACATGGCCTTCAAGACTGTAGGTTCTGGGTTTTGACCTACACACCAGCTTCACCTCAGCCTCTTTTATTCTGCCACACAAGCCATCTTGCAGTTTCTGACTTTGCTAAATTCTTTTATACTTCGGACCTTTGCACATTATGTTCCCTTTGCCCCAGAAAATTCTCTGTCCCCTTCACCTTCCCCTCACCCCCTCATCTTACATACTGGCTCCCTCTAATTCTTTAAGTTTCAGACTAAATATAACTTCCTAAGAGAGATCTTTCTAAAATTTTGACTCAAAGTAATCCAACACCAGCAGGCTTTTTATGGAAACTAAGAAGCTGATTGTAAAATATATATATGGAGATGCAGAGGGCCAAGAGTATCCAAGAGAATCTTGAAGATGATGTACAAAACACTAATGTTAAAATTAAAATTATTAATTGCTTGTAGGAGTTTAACTGGGACAACTATTTTAACAAACAGATTTGGCATATCTATTAAAGCTGAGTATGTACATATACCATGATCCAGTAGTTTCTCTCCTAGGTAGATAAATGAAAAGTGTATTCACATGCTTCCCAAACAGCATGTAAAAATGAATATAGCAACACATTTTATAGTAGCCCAGAATTGGAAACAACCCAAATATCTATCAACGATAGAGTGGGAATGGTTAAATAAAACGTGGCATATTCATACAATGAAATACTAAAGAGTAATGAAAATGAACAAACTATATTCCACAACGTAGTAAATCTCACAAGCATAATGTTGAATGAAAGAAGCCAGACACAAAACAGCACATACCACATGATTTCATTTACATAAATTGAGAAAACAGGTGAACTAATCTATGGTGTTAGAAGTCAGGACAGAGCAGCAGACACAAGAAGGCTTCTTGGGTGCTTTTACAGCAGTGAAGAACAGTTTGTTCGCATTTATGTTATAAAAGCAGTGAAGAATTTGTTTTTCTCTTTGCACACTGTATTTCCACTTCTTCTCTATTTTCATGTGGTTATTCACCAGGTTATTTCCAATTAAGAGCTTCCAAAATAGTGCTGAGGACAAACTCTAGGGACATGCTGAGTCCAGGATGCGAGTGCATATATTTCTCAGTAAAAACTGAACTTTCCTTTAAAGAATACAACCATATATTTAAAACAAAACAAAATGAAAATGTGCACACACACTCATATACCCAAAAACATCTATCTAAAAATCGCTAAACAAATAAGACCAATTTGCTACTAAATTTATATCTCATATGAATAAAAAAGAATAAAATGGCCAAATAGTGGACATGTGTTGTATTTTGTCCATCTAGCCCCGCTTTCTCTTCTAGTAACAGTATATGTATAGTTTATGTATTTTCAATGAGGCTGACCCTACCCATTCTTGGTCTCCAGTGGGGAAGGCTAAAATGAACCTTCCCTCGGTCATTATGTCATTCAGGAATGGACCTAAGTCCCAAGAAGTGGCAGCGTTGGTCTTAGCAGTGATTTCAAATGTAGAAAAGTATGAGAAAAGGTCTCTCTCCCTCTATGGTGGCAAGTTACAAGAAAAATGAAATTTGGAGCTCTCAATGACCATCTTTCCTAACCATAAGAAATAAGTCATCTTATTTAGGTAATAGGTAAAAATGAGACCAGTGTGTAAAGAGAAGTCAAAAAAAGCAGGATGGCGAGAGACAGAGTTCTAAAAATGAACTTGGGCCCTGGATCCAAAAACATTTCTTTTTTCTGCTCAAAAGAGTTTGTGTTGTATTTCTGTTATTTGTAGCTAAGAGGCCTTGTCTACTATAGACCAGAAAACAGATATATCAAAAGACATTCTGTGTAAATTCAATATGATGGCCTATAGTTATAAAGATATTTACCAAACAGATTTTAAAGATTATCCAGATTGTTTTAGCAAACTTACTCTTGTTCACAAATTATTTCCATTGAGTTGTTTTGACGATGTCCACCAAGTCTTTCACACGAAATTCTCTCAGATAAACTCTAAATTAATCATTAAAAAAACCACACACACACACACATAGACTCTTCACATACCTACTAGAGATTTTTTTTTTTTTAGACATCTCATTGATTAACAATAGAAGCTGAGGAAGGAAAAGAGGATAAAATTCAAACCAACTATTTCCACAGTTTTCATTAACTTTTGTAAAACAGTGTGTCAAAAGGATAATATGAGTTAAAATGAGTTTTCTGTATTATTTAGAGATTTTGTTCACCCATTATATTAGAGAGGTAAATTTTTTGCATCATTTTATTTAAGGTGTATGTTTTAGATTTCCCAAATCAATCTTGTTTCCTCTATATCACTAATATTTGAAAAAGTCAGGTATTTTTAAGTATCTATGTCATGGATTGCACCCCAACCAAAAAAAAAACTACCTTTTCCTGTTAATTTTAAGAGATCATGTTAAAATCATCAGCATACAACTTTGGATGCCTTCATTTCAAAAATTAATTTTTGCCATTCGGTAACCCACCACTTAGTTTGCAAAGTTATTTTCTCAATGTACTGTGAGTGATCATCAAGGTTAACGATAGCAGTTGTTCCCAAGAGCAAAGCCATGGACGTGGTGTGTGCCTGCTTTGAAGTGCATGCCTGACCCTTGCTAGAAAGAATGGGAGGCAATATAGTGGTGGGATATTAAATTTAGAACCCAGGAAACATGGAATTAATTTGTGTACATCTAAAAGAGAAAAAAAAATAGTAAAAATATTATTAAGGTTTGAGAATTATCCCCTGTGGACTAAGCCAAAACTCAAGAAACAAACCCAAAGAATTTGAACTTAAAAGTACTTATATTCTTAACCTTCACAATCACTTTTTAAATTTTACCACTGCTCACTGAGACCAAAAAAGCAGGGACAAGTGAACTATTACTTGAATTCACCCAAACTATTGTGAAGTAACTCAAAATAAATACCCTGGTGATAGTTGTTCATGCACATTAATCATATTTGTCAAGAAATAAAACATGTTATTTATCTAGTTGGGACAAATAACCTAAATTACAGCTATAACCGTAGAAAGTATGGCCATTTTTCCTGCTAAAGTCTTGATACAGATATATATGTGTGGATATGTGTTTAATATTTCATTATCAACCATTTATATTTTCTTTTTACTTCTTATAAACTGTAAACAATGGTTTTCAAATATTCAGAAGAAAATTGAACACCTCTAGGAGTCATAGCAATCCATCTTCAAACAATATAAATCCAACAACACATGAGTCATATACTGAGTGAGTCAGTCAAATCAGAAGCTAAGGTGATTCATCATTAAACTGAATTCACATTCATGTTTTCCCATTGCTTGAAGGCAAATGCAATAGATTAAATTATTTTTTAAATGTTTCTTCTTGACAAACACATCAGACTTGCAAGTGAAAATGGTAACTACGTTTGATGCCAAGCTTCCCCAAAGTAAATCAAATATCTCTGCACAGCACTGACTGAGTCATGTACTTCAAAAGTCACTGAGAGATGTTAACCACGCAGGGCAACAGAAGAGAGAAAGTTGAAATGGCAGGTCTTATCCTTCTAGCACATCAGAGACAAATCGGGGGTGTTTGAAGAAAGGAAGAGGAAGCACCAAGCTCCTATTATCCTCTTGTGCGATGTGGGCAAATCATTGCATTTCCTTGAACCTCAGCTTCTTTGCTAATCAAATTAAAATAATGCAAATCAGCCTGCATATCCCATCAAGTGAGGGTGAAGATAGAATTTAGTTTGATTTTATACCTCCAACAAGAAAAAAGAAAAAAGAAAACATCTCTACTCTGCCCCTGTCCCAATGTTTATAATCCCCACTTATCACTGCCTTTGAATGAAGGCATTCAGTGTCAACCCTGCTGCATGAGAGCATCACCTGGGGGCCTTTTTAAAATATCATTCCCAAGCTCCATTTTCAACCAACTAGATTGCAATATCTGGAGTGGGATTTAGTCACTCTCCAGTAATTTCTTAGAAGTTGCCCAGGAAATTCTGATGTGTAGCCAGGGTTGAGAGCCAGGAGAACAGTTGTTTTATAGTGTGGATTCCACACCAGCAGTTTTTGCATCACCTAGGAACTTGTTAGAAATGAAATTCTTGGGCCCCACCTCAGACAGACTAAGTCAGACACATTGGGGGCAGGATTCAAAATCTGCTCCACATTTTAACAAGCCCTCCAAGGGACACCAATATTAGCTAAACTTGTAGAACATTGGAATGGAATAGGTATTAAAGATTCCAGTTAAAACTCAGCGTTATCTAGAAATGGTAACATTAAATCATTAGACTAACACTAGTACTTCAGATAGAATTAGTTTTTCAAAATATTGATTCTTTAAAATATCAATTTGGGCTTGATAATTGATAGAGGTAGAGGACGAGAGGATACAAAAGTCTAAGACGTAAGACTTATAAACAAGCATCACACGAGCTCTTTGAGGAAAAAAGGTCTCCTTTTGATTTGTTATCTGACACTTCATCAAGCTGTAACAGAAACAATTCATAGTCATGGTCCCTGATTAAAGGAACAAGATCCCATATGAAGACTAAGTTCTTATAATGTGTTACTACTTACGTGGTTGGAAACCACCTTCATCTTCCATCTTTTGAAAAGCAAGTTGTTGCTTTTTTTATACACAGAGTGAAGACTGGATAATGCAAAAGACAGTAGGTACTGTTGAATTTACACTAGTGACTGCTGTGAATGGTGGCCTCTTGAGAACATCTAGACCTTCTGGATTAGAGTAAATTATTCAGACTAAAAGTAAAATGTCAGCCTGGCCAGCATAAAGCTACTAATGCCAAAAAAGTTATTTAAACAGAACCAGGAGATATTACCAAATAATTCACTTTAACAGCTTAAATCTTCATTTAAGCACTAAATTAAGGCCTTTTACAGATGTGGTTCATCATGATGAATAAGAAGAAAATATCAGTAAAAGTTCTATCACTAAAATAAATTAAAAATTCATTTACTGCCTTAATAGTTTACAGACCTTTGAAGTCAAATTATACAGATTAGCATGCCAAGTAACAACAGAACAGGTAAAGAGAGAGTGGATGTGGGGTTCTGGTATCAGAAGAAAGAAAAAATGACATTTTTTCAGCCTGAAGAGAAAAATATACATGAGGAAATAATTGCTTATAAATGTAAACATAATAAATTTAAAGTTCTAAAATTCTATGATCATAAAAGAAATAATAGATTTTAGTCTTCAAAGAAACCTTCTCATATCTGCTTTAGGTGTTAAAAATTCTGAATGGCTGCCTCAGTTTATAGTAAAGTTATTGTATAAACTCTGGAATTTAAACAAAATATCATCACCTAATATATTAAGAATTCATCATTTTGCCATAAAATTTAGAACTCTAATTTCCTGAGAATTTATTGAAGACATTTTTTAAATCCTACTGAAAGGTTAAAATATGTGTTTATAGCCACTATTATTTAATTAGATTTAAAATTTTTTTGACTGTTATATATAGTTATTATTATAATTAATTTTTTTTTTACTACCAGTGCTTATTTTAATGCATTAAATGTTATCCCTGATGAAAAGAAAGCAGTTTAATATCATCTGAAATTTGGTGGAGCCATTGTAAAGTTAATTTTTCTCCAAGGATGGATCTTAAAAATGCCTCGACCTCAAAGATTTCAAGCCAAAGTCATGTCAGTTTAACTTGAACACTCAGTGACTCAAGAAGAGGATTACTAGCAGCTTTATTAGACAAAAAAATATTGTCCTGAGTCTAATAAAATTAATACTGTCCAATCAAGTCTTTAGCAATTGAGTTCATCCTCATTCTCCTCTTTCCAACTTCGTAGCAGAAAGCATAACCTTTACATGCAGGTCTCCATGGAGCTTGGCCTGTTTGATCCAGGGTCTGGCATTGCCATGAGATCAGAACCCTGTTTGTATACTTTGCAGGGAAAATATGAGAGTGCATCTTCTCTTCTTAGCACATACCACAGATAATTATCATAAACAGGTGTAATTCTTTGATGAATTTGTTTTTTCCAACAAATCATAAGTGTCAAAAGGGAGAGCGTAGTGTTTAGTTTGCACACTGTCGCGCCCTGCACGTGCCAGGCGCTTACCCCATACATAATGAACATTTGTTAACAGGATAAATGAAAATTTAGTCTGGGAACAGAATAGCATTATGTCTACCTCATCTTTAATCCAAATGGAAGAAACAAAGAGGTTTCATCCTGATTCTCATTTATACTTTAGTTAAATGTTTTGTAAATATTATATGTAATAGTTTAGTTAGAAAAGTATGCTTCGATTTAGTGAGCAGTGTGTTTACCACTATTTGGTAAACAATGAATATGAGCAAGTTGCTGCATAACACTAAGGAGTGAATTAGCTACAGAATAACAAGGAAGTAGGATACAGAGGCCTGACATATAGGAGCTGAGAGACTACAGGACAACAGGCCTGACAACCAAATCATATCCAATATTGGAAGAACTGCATTTTCACTCTGGGATACTGCTCACCCTGGGGAATGCCATAGACATGGCCATTGACTATAGACTCTCCGATCTTTTTCTCTTGTCTCCTAAATCTTCTCTCATTATCCACCTCCTTATACCCAAGGCTGTGGCATGCTAAGGGATAACAAAATATGCTCCTTTAGATGAAGAGCTCATACTTTCCTATTTCCTTCATCTCTTGGAAACTTGATGTTTCCAAGGAAACTTGATGTTTTTCTCCCTTTGAATTCTGTTTTCAGGACAGATAAATGAAAATCCCCTCAATCTTCAATCTTTTAAATAACATATTTTTAAAAGATTAGGTTGTCAGAGGCAGTTTTTTGTTTGTTTGTTTGTTTGGTTTTTTTTGCTCTAGGGGAACGAAAAATCCAGCTAGGTAGTCAGACAAGCAATGCTCATTTAACCAACCCTAATTAAAAAAGAAGAGTGGTCTGAAGGGGGGAATGGCGAGGCCAGGTCACTCCTTTCCCGCAGGCCCACAGTTTCCTTCTCAGTGCTCTTTGGCCAAGCTCCAGGGTGCATCTGGCATCCAGTTCTTAATGCCGATCAAAGCACATTCTGCCTACTTTGCCCTGCACTTTTCACGTGAAGAATTTCAGATTCTGAAGTTACCTTTCGCATCCCATTCACCCCCACCCACTCTCTCTGCACCCAGATCTAGATTATCCAGCAAGCTAATTTACAGAGGTGATAAACCGATAAGAGCTGAAGGAGTTGGTCACTGGACATGTTTGTATTGGAAATCAGCTGTCATGCCTGAAGCACAGAGAGGCAAATCTCCATAGGTGACAGTTCAAGGAATATAGGGTAGAAAAGCACACTGAGTGAGAGTGGGAGACTATCAGGGAATAACAGGGTGACTACTGGATAGCAGGGCCCCCGTCCTCGGGACACACAAATATGTATCAGATGAGTCTGCCTCGTGAGACCAAAAACTGGTGAGACCAAAAAAAAAAAAAAAAAAAAAAACTGAAGAAACAAGCATTTGGTAAATGTGACTGACGCAAGGGAAAGAAAGCTGTTTTGGCTGGTGCATCCCCTCGACTTCATGGAGTGAAAGGGCACAGTCGCCACCAAATGAATGCACTTCGTTCACTCCAGCATGGGAGGGCTCAGCCCCTGTCCCCGCGACCTCTGCTCTCAATGTAGGTCATCGAAGCCTTTCTCTTCAACTTATCTTTTTTCTTAAGACCCAGCTCTTAGTACATTATTAACTTAAACTACAGAGAAGCTCTTTGCTTTTCTATCCTTGGAGGGCATGTTGACTTTTCTTACTTTTCCCCTTTAACTTTCCTCAGTGAATTTCTCCATAATTCATGGGGACAGGAGGGATTACTTTAAATAGCCTAAGAATTACTTGAATTATCATCTCTCAGTGGTTTTAGCCATGAAGTTAATGTTACTCTTAAAGAAGATCACTGTAACTTAGAATCGACATAAAACTAAGCTTTTTCTTAAAAGATCATCAACTCTTCAAACCCAGCCAAGTTTGCACCAATCATAAAAGCTTTCCCTTTGTCAGCAGTGCAAGGCAGGTGACAAGAATGGGCAGGCCCAGGTGAGGTCGCAATGAGCTAATTCTGGGCCAAACCACATGGGAAAAATCAGCGCCACAGTATTCCAAGGCAAGCCCTGTTTGGTCTTAGGGACAAATAAAGGTAAAGCGGCAGCTTTTTCTTTCCTTTTTGTCACAACCCCTCCACTTTACTCTCTTCCTCTTCCTCCCTTTTATTCAGAAGAAAATACCAATGATGAATGTCAACATGCCATCCGATTGTCAATGTTTTAGTTGGCTAAACGCGTATGCTGAGGTCACTGCTCCTCAAGTCCAATCACCTCTCTGCCCCTAGTTTGCTGTCCCTACCCCCGCCCCAAATCTAGCCCAGCATCTCTTCCTCCCATGTTCCCTGCCTTCTTTCTTCTCCACCACTGAGATTTGCTCACCTGGGGTCTTATCGCCTAACTTCCAGTTTCTCCTTGGTTCCTCAGTAGATCATTCTCAGACAGCCTCATCAAGGAGTTTTTTAATAAACGTTTAGGAAATTTTCAAAACGAGGCTGTGGGATGCAAACAAGAAGCAATTTTATACAGAAATGTGCTTATGGAGATAGAGAAATCAAGAAGTTTTAGCTTTAGGCATCAGTGGGGCAGAAGAGAAATGCAGCTGTGTAGACAGGACAAATGGCAATGAGGATGAAATGTGTTCTACAGTTGAAATGTGTTCAAGAGTGAGCAATTGTAGAACAGGGACCGCCACCACAGGCCATACAAGAACATTAGGTATCTTACATGCATTGATTCAATTCCATACCACACATTTCAAGAGCCGATAATGTGCCTAGGTGCTATGATGTATGCCAGATACAAGACATATCTGATTCCTGTCCTCACAGAGCTTACAGTTTAATGGGCAAAAAACACAATGTGATATGCATGAAAAAAGCGACAACAGGAAAAACAGAATGAACTTGGGCCCAAACGAGGTTTCCTACCCAGTCAGAATCACAAAAGACTCCCGGAGGAGGTGACATCTGAAGGCCAGGCAGTAGTTATCCAAACAAAACTGAGAATTGGGAGAGAAGGGGAGAGTTTTATCCTGACAACAGTCCTGTGAAGTAGGCGTGACTACTTCACTTTTGCAGTAAGATAATCAAGCCTCATTGGGGTTAAAAAAGTTCCCTGAGGTCTCAAATCCAGTCAGTGGTAGATAAGGGCTTGATCCCCAGGACAACTGAAGTCCAAAGCTGGGCTGGTTCCTTATTCTACACCAGATCGATCTCTGGCTGCTTGCTGCATTACGTATTCTAAGCCCTCAGAGAAGCACGTCGGTACTGTCTGGCCAGAAAGGAGGGCAGAACAATGCTGACCCATCGGAATTTTATCACTGAGCAGCAAGGCCCCCGACAAGGGCACCCTTCGATTCACCGCAGAGTTCCTGAACATCCTCTCTCCTCAGGACAAGTCCTAATGTAAGCAGCAGACAGTAAGTAAACTTGTTTCCGGAGAAGTGTATGCAAATGATTTTTAAAAGTAAAAAAAAGAAGCTTTATTTAGAGCAGCCCGGACAAGAGTATATTCAAAACAAATCTTTTGTAAACACTATAACATCTCCTTTCTCTTAGAATAAAGCGCAGCTGGATTATTGAGAGCTAGCTTTTTCTAGCATATCAAGTCTCAGGAGATCAGAGACTGTCAGAGACAGTCAGAGGAAAAAAAAAAATCCTTAATTAAACAGCCTGTTTTTATTCTGGCCCCGTTCATAGGCTTGAAATACTCTGAGGAGAAAATTAAGTGACTGACGTAAATGTCTATCACTAAGTATATTTATTCAAAACCTGAATGGCAAAAGGCAAACATTCTAGACATTAATGAAGCAATAAAACAAACATTTGACCATTTTTTTTTCCTCAATTATATTAACTTTGTTTAGAAGCATGTTTGCCAGATTTGAGGCCAACTTCTTGCAGGTCACATGGAGGCCCTTTCGGGCAATGAAAATTTCCCTTTTACATACATAAAGGTGAGAGGCAGATAGTATGTCCAGGACACATAGATGTAGAGAAGTCTGTTTGCTATGCAGATAACAAAAAGTAACACATCTAATGCTTTACTTAGCTTCAACATCCAGAATGTCAGTGTATAGCCCCGCTGTCCAGGCAAGGCAATGACACATTCTGAAGGTGCAGGCTGTGCTTTCAAGGGTGTTAATATAACATGTGTAATTCCTGCAAGGCACACATGCCTGCTGACTGGTATGGATATTTTGGAAACCATGCAAAAGCCTCATCTTAGATGCTTTTCTTCCTCAGTTCTCTTCCCTTCTTTGCACAGCAGAGTTCAAAAAGCCCTGTAGAGGCAGATCCATTTCCGACTATGGCCCTTTTGGCCATTAGCAGGCTGCGGAAGTGAGTCTGGCTCCAGGAAATCCCTAACTGCCTACCCTCTCTCCTTTTCAACGCCAAAGACATCCACCCTGACCTAATTCCTACAGAACTGAGGATTATCTCAAGCTGTACCAACAACTAGTTCCAACTCCCCAAGTCTGAAAAAAAAAATACATGCTTCGTTTCTGCCATTGCACCTAGATTTCCTATATCTCTGTGTTCTTGAAGGTGTTTGATCTGAATCCATCCCATTTTCAACTTTCTCTCTCCCTCAGCCCCCTACCCCTCACCCGTCACCCTGCTCTCCTTGCATCCTTCCCACCATTACTACCACCAGGGGAAGCTTTGAGATAAGTCAATGAGATAAGAGCCAGGCCTGTTTTTCATTAAATTTAGACGGCTCATATTTATGTTGTTATATTCTAGGCTGGCATCTGGCCAGAACGGCTTCCTGTTTTCTGCTTCCGCCTTCTCTCTTCTCCAACCCCAAACACACTCACACACTAGGGCCCTTAACCAGAGGGTAACAAGAATACGATGTGTCATTTTAGTTCTTACATTTTAACTTTAACTTGCTTCTCATTGTCAGCAAGGCAGAGTGCGACTAGAAATAAATCAAGACATGAGAATAGGAAGGGAACGAGCACACAGTAGCCAGAAAGTTTGCTCTCGTTGCTTCTCCCAGCCTGGAGTAGCGATCAAGAGCACCAACACTAGAGCCAGGCCATCCGTGTTCATACCCCAAAATCACACTCGCTAGCACTGAGACCTTGGCTGCTTTAACCAGCCTCTGTGCCTCTAGGCCCCCATCTGTAAAACGAGGAAAGCAATAGCGTCAGTCTCTTAGGCTTGTTATGAGAATTAAATGACTTAACATGTGTGAAGCATTTAGCACGTTATAAGCCGCAAATAAACACTGGCGATTGTGACACGGGGAGAGACAAACTCCGATCTCAGCCAGAAAGGTTACTGATGTCTACATTAAAAAAAAAAAAAAAAAAGCAGAATTTAAACAGTTGTTTATTTTTTCTTAATGCTGCTTTCAAGTTTTCTTTTAGGTTAGTGCTGCTTTGGAAGCACAGAAAGTATTTTCAGTTTTCTAGAAAAGCTATGCATGATTGAGAGACTTTTACTAAATAAGTAGCCTCTCTCTGTGGATGTGAAGAGACTAGAAACCAGGCAGATTTTTCTGAGATTTCTTTGTAAAAAGATAAATTGTCCAGCTGGATCATGAGTCCTGGTAACCTATAAATAAATCTCTTTCTTCAAATCATGTTGTTAGAAGAAAGCCTGTTATGCTATGGCTTTTCATAGAAATAATTGATGTTGTTACATCCCTAGAATCCTTCATTCTAAGAAGAAAAGGCTTCGTCTATAACTTGGCCTCATATTTATATTCCGTCCCCGTCTAAATGGTATTAAATGTCCAGCCTCAAGGAAACAATCAGTGCAAACCCACTCTGTGAGCCCATGAAAGGACCACACCTGCTAGACGGTGAGCGCCCAGATTAAATGTTGAGTGAATTGTTGACTAAATGAATTATTGAATGAACAAATGAATTTCTGAATGAGTGAATAGAGCGGTTCAACAGTG
The DNA here is from genome assembly GCF_014176215.1 of Rousettus aegyptiacus. Taxonomy (NCBI): domain Eukaryota; kingdom Metazoa; phylum Chordata; class Mammalia; order Chiroptera; family Pteropodidae; genus Rousettus; species Rousettus aegyptiacus. The sequence goes on from NW_023416284.1 coordinate 163,049,892, forward strand.
AAGCGATAAGCTGTTGTAGCGGAAAATGTATTTCACTTGAGAATAATAAGAGATAATTTTCCTGGCAACGCTTAACCCAAGTTATTATTTCCATAAATGAAGCCTGGAAGTTATAGAAAACCTCTCCCCTCCACAGCCATTTTACAATTTTACAGACATTTGTAGGCATTTTGTAGCAGACATCTGAGCCAAAGGCACCCTTGGCACCAATTTGCATTGCAAAGAGTTGCATTTGCAGCATTCCCAGGATTTGCTTGCTTCAAGAGGTAGGACAGTCATAGTCTTTTTCTTCAGTAATTCTGTTTCTTCTGAAATCAAGAAAATGGAGCCCTGACTTTTCTAAGCCACTAAATATCTAAAAGCAAACCTTGAGGACCTGTTCTCGGATGTCATTTTCTTCTGCCTCCAACATGTGCTGCCAGCCTTTGGGATGTGGATAAGCTGTAAGGGTCCCAGCTTCTCCACTTTTCAAATCTGATCCTGCCCTTGAAAAACTCTCTGCTACCGCTGTTCTGGCTACTCGCCATGTCAACAGTTGAATTCAACGAACACTTATTTTATATCACTGTGACGGGCCGAAGCTCCCTCCCATGCTCTTCTCTGTACCCTTTCTGAGAAGCATTGATTTTGATCACTCCTCACCTAAAGACAAATGTCAGGTCACCTGGTCAACCAAAGAGCCTCATCTTTTACTCCACAGGGTCGAAGTCTTTGAAATCAACCTTTTCTCCCTTGTTAGTAAGATCCCAAATATTCTGGCTGAAATGTGCAGACATACCATACATTGATTCTTTTCATCTCAGAACTTGCCTGTCCCATTGATTGTTATCTTTTTCTGAAAATTTCAAACTTCAGCATTTTCAGTAACTAGCATAATCCCTTCTCTCACCTCTGGGTCCCCATAAACTGCTTGACTCTTCTCAGCATATCTAAAGGTGCTAGTTATCTTGCCCCTGTGGCTTTAGAGATGAAAAATAAATTGCTCCAATTTAGAGTCTTCTTACAAAGACTGTCTGCTTTTTTTTTTTCCTGTGTCCTTTTTTCCCCCATTTCTTTTACAAAAATTATCCCTTTGGTCTCATCTGCCAGTGAGACTGAAAGACCATTACAGGCTGTCTGTAGCTAGAGAGAAACCTGATGGCATTTTTAATATCCATCAACATAGCGCTGCCACATCCATTATTATGGATCTCACATAAGAAGATGGAACAATAACTTCCGAAATGCATGTTAGAACCACCTATAAAAAGAAGGGTCTCTAATATTTGAAATTTTGCAGCAAATTATAATTAATTCATGATCAATACTTAAATACAGTTGACCCTTGAAAAATGTGAGGTTTAGGGGTGCCAACCTCTCACCCCTAAATTCTCATGTAACTTTAAACTCCCCTAAAACTTAACTATTAATAGCCTACTCTTGACCTGAAGCCAGATGAACTAAGCAGTCAATTAATATATACTTTGTATGTTATCTGAATTATATACTGTATTGTTACAATAAAGTAAGCTGGAGAAAATAAAATGTTATTTTAAAAAATTATAAGAAAGAAAATACGTTAACAGTATATATATTTTTAAATCTGCACAGAAGTGGACCCATGTAGGCCAAACCCCCCCGTTGTTCAAAGGTCAACTGTAGTTTACTAGCCTATGTCCTAGGTAGGTTTCTTGCTTGTTTTCTGTGGAGCCAACAGGAATCTTCTAAAAGAGGCTTTGGAACAGAAACAAGTGCTAACATCTGCCATTAAAATGCATGGAAGAAAACTAAAATCAAATAGATTTTCTTAGAATTTCAGATCAGGTACCTCAAAGTGTGCCCGAATTAATTTGGAAAGAGATTAGATTCAGCAATTAAAAAGTCGATGCTCTGTCTCTAAGACCCAACCAATTGCAAATAAACTTTATACTTTTCTCCTGTTTTGCATTATTTTCTTTCCAACTTTGAGAACTCTTAATACACCGGTAGCATTGTTGGAAGACCAATGATATAAAGATTCTAAAGAGGAAAGGCTGACTGTTCATTAATAGTGGTGACTTGTTAAAAGCCAGAAGTTTATTTAAAATATTCCACCAGAATGCTATGGAGCCCTCTTCTATATGCTATTCAAGGTTTAATACTTAACCACATCATGGTCCAGTGCCTTCAGTTCTATCCTGCCCTGCAGCATGTACCCAAGCTTCTCCTAAGTTAATGGGTCATTCATTGCACCTGATTTTTCTTAGCCCACTCACTTCCCTAGAATTCGGAATTTATTGAAAACATTCTCACCCCTTCACAAATTAATATAGTGTTACTAGGACCTGCTGTACTTTGAAAATATCCAGCAATCATAATTCCTCGTTTAGACCTTTGAATCCAGTAATCAAAAAGGATAAAAGCTAGAGCAAAGGGAAGCATTGTGTATAGTTCTAATTAATCTATTTTGACCATTTTCCACTTCTAAAAACTTATAGATGGTGACTCAAAGTAAACCAAAGTATTAGAAGAACAGGAAAGAAATAATCTTTTAATGAAGACTTGTTTAATTCCAATGTCTTTCCAAAAGCTATCCCATTTACGGATAATGAAATTGAAGATCAGAGAAGTTACTTGCCTAATTTATATTAACTAAATGACTATGTAAGCATTAAAAGCTATATATAGAATCAGGATTCAAATCAAGATACCCCCAACCTAGAACTCTTCCAATAAACACACACTGCCTTCCTAAAATCAATTAGTAGTACCATTATTGGTATTATCAGTAGTTTCTCTCTCATGCAAATAATAAAGTTAAATATACATTATTGACAGTGCTCACTCTGAAAGAAAAAATTTTTTCAAGACCGGTAGTTCCAAACCTGGCTAATAATCAGAATTACCTGAAGAACACCTAAGATATTTCTTAGACCCTACTGCATTAGCATCTCTGAGGAAAAACCCCCAAATCTTCATAAATACAAAGGGTATTTTCATCATCAGCCAACTAGGAAATTATCAACTCTTATGACAATAGTGATAAAAACCAACACTACTACTTGAAGACACAATGTATTATATACTTTCAAAGTATTAAAGCATCCTTTATTTCTTCTTATCCTCAATACACCTGTTGGGAAGGATGTGGGGTAGATATTTTTATCCTCCTTAGTTACAAGCAGAAAACTGGTTCAGTAAAAGAAGAAAATTGAATTATCTTCTTCATCTTCTTAGGTAAAAATGGATCACCTAGGAAACCCAAGCTGGGTGTGGATATATAGCATTAAGAATATAAATTTCACTTACCAGATTTTACACCTTTTCCTCTTTCTCTGGAATTGCTGGCTGGAAGGCAGTAGGGGATGAACTGTTTCCTCACAAAATACATGTGTGGATGTTCTAACCCTTGTACTTCAGAATGTGACCTTACTTGGAGATAGGGTTGTTGCAGGCGTAACTAGTTAAGATGAGGTCACACTGGAGTAGGGTGGGTTCCTAATCAAATATGACAAGTGTCCTTATCAGAATGGAAAGTTTGAACATACATGCACATACAGGCAATATCATATGAAGAGGAAGGCAGAGATTAGGGAGATCCTATGAGCTAAAGACATGCCAAAGATTACCACCAAACCACTAGAAACAAGGGGAGAGACATGGAACTGTTCTCCCTTGTAGACTTCATTCAGAAGAAACCAGCCCTGCTGACATCTTGATCTCAGATTTCTGGTCTCCAGAACTGTGGGGCAATAAATTCGTGTCGTTAAACCATCCAGTTTATCATTCTTTGTTATGCTGGCCCTCACAAACTAAGAGATAGAAAACACCTCCCACCTGGATGATCAAACTAGTTAGCAATTCTATTAAAGGAAAAAAAAATCAATAAATACATTTACTTATCCATAGGTTTCTGAAAGGTGGTTATCATAGTCATAGATCTTAGAAGATACAAGTATCTCTACAAAAAATTAACTCAGAGAAATAAATTGCTCAATATAAATGATATTTTTAGTGTTTTGGAGAAAATATATACCAGCAAAAAAAAAAAAAAAAAGTAGAAAAAGTATACTCACAAATCCTACCTTTAGCTTTTCTCCCTACTATTTAGTAAAACATCAATTTGTATATCTCTAATTGTGGTAAAGGGAGTCCTATAATATAGATAACCATGAACCAAAGCTTTAGTTCACTTCCTCCTAATGTTACACCCTGGCACACTCAGGCACCTGGGATGAGAAGCTTCCCATTGTTCTCATCTCCTACTCTAGGATGTAGAAGTAATTATTCTGCAATATACAGTAAATATGATGTAATGGGTCCCAAACTCCATGTAGATGTTTCAGAAAGAATTTTGCATCAAGATACAAAATATTTAATAAAATAAACTGAACCTAACATGTCTTGGTCTTTCAAACAAAAGTACTCCAGAGTAAAAGCTTGATGGGTTTTGTCGGGAATCTGCTAAACTCTCTCTCTCTCACACACACAGCCCTGTGTGGTGCGACACCCTTGCCACCACACACCTACTATTTTAGTTGACGAGTGCTTTGGATTGATTTATTTTTAAACGATAAGCCATACTTTCAAATATTAAATAAACGATTTTGTAGAACGAACATTTTATGCATATTTCGATCATTCCCATTACATAACCTGTTTTGGAGGGCGTATCTTATGTGTGATTTTTATGATGCAAAGAGTAAGGTATGTGATCAATTAAGAATACCTGTAGGTGTACGGAGATTATGTCAACATAACTAGCGTTCACGTAGGTGTGTAATATTTCCAAATATCTGAATGTTTGGCAACATGTTAACCAAATACATATGTGCATCCTCTTTTAGTTTGACAAAGATCATGGTCATGTTGTATTTCCAAAGAACCCAATATGAATTACTAAATCAAAAAAAAACACAGTCCACCCAGTTCAGTGTTTGGTCTCAAATAATGGCATTGGAGAAGGCTACATGAGTGCCTTGGAGCTTGGCTTGAAGTCCGCAGTTACCCCCACAACATTACTTCAATCCAGTGGGCATTGATGGTATTTCATACTTTACATGCACTTGTATAACAATAGATCAAACCTAAATTAGAGAACGAGTAGAGGAAAAAGCCAAAGGAATAATTTGGGATTATGCCACAGATTTAACATGCAGTCCACTGAACAAATAAAACTTTCCCATGGAGGAACATAGGCCGTGTGTATACAAGCGCAGTTAAATCAAACAGAACTACATTTTTTGGTTCTGGCTGATTCACTGCTGCTTATCTGCAAAGCCACAGGATGGCAATAGAGAAATTCCTGTTGTGCAACTACTGTCCAAATAGTTTTATGGAAGAAAAAAAGGGTGGGGTGGGGGGGGGGCAGAGACCAAATGCTTTGGCTCTAGTACAATTTGCCTGTGATCTGGGCATGTTCACTCTTTAGTGAAGCCCATGCTCATGCAGGCCACAGGTTGACACAGCCTCGGCCTGTCATGATCTGACACTATCTTTCACTCTCCACTCCCACACTGGTAATAATCTCTTCCCTCCTCCAATCCGTGGCCTTTTAAAATAAATAAAAACAAATATTCATTGGGGACCTACCAGGAACCAGGATCTGTTCTGTGCCCTGGAGTTGCAAATGGTTTAGAAACAGAGTTGTGTTGTCACTGGCAGTTAGAGGCCCAGACGGGGGCTGCATTTCCTGGCCTCCCTCACATTCTTCTGTGTCCACATGACTAACTCTTGCCAATGTAATGTGAGCAGAATTGATGTCCATTACCTCCAGGATAGGATTTTTAATAGCCCGGTATGCTTTTCCATTTATTAATCTTCCCCCGATTCTTGCTGGAAACAGAAGACACTGAGGCTCTGAAGGCAGAGCCTCTGGAAGGAAGGATCTGGGTGTCTGATTCCTCCAGGTGAGGGAAAACCACCAACCAGGGACAGTAGCATTGAACTGTTAAAGAAGTTTGTGATACACTTGAAATGTGTTAAACTACAGAACTGCTGGGGCTAATTAACCTAACTAATACAGTTCCAGGTGGCCACGGCACTGTTGAGAAAAATAGGGCTCAGATGGAGGATGAGGAATGCAGCAGATGAAGTTTTGCTAATCTAAATAGAGCAGTCAAAGACCTCATTGATCAAGTGACGTGAGCAGAGTCTGGAAAAAAGTGAAGCTCTTGGGGAAAGCTTTGCAGAATGAAGAAACAGCGAGTGCAAGGGTTCTGAGAAGATCCTCCCTGCTATGTCCAAGGAACATCAAGGAGGCCAGGATGCCCCAAGTGGAGTAAACAGTGGGGTAGCTGATAGGGCTCGAGGTCAGAGAGGAAACAGGGGACTCAATCAGATAGGGTTTTAAAAACTGTTATAAGATCTTAGAGTGTTGTTCTGAATGGGATAAAATATTATTCGGGGATTTTGAGCAAAACAATGAGCTATTTTTACATTGTGAGTGGATCACTCTGGATGTTCAGTTGAAATTATGCTGTGCAGGGCTGGAGAGAGTGGAAATGGGAGCAGTTTGAGGGTTGTTGCAAACATCCAGGTGAGAGACACTGATGTCTTAAAACTAGGGAAGTGACAGTGTAGGTGACAAAAAATGGTCACGTCTTGGATATTTATTGAGGATGTAGCCAAGAGGAATTGATAATAGATTAGGTATGAGGCGGGTATAGGAAAAAGATCGGAATGGACTTGGGGCAGCAGTTCTAAGTGTCATGTACCTCTTTATGATCCAAATGAAAACATCAAGTAGACAGGCTTTTGAGCCTGGAGTTCAGTGGAGAGGTCCAGGCTGGAGGGGGGAAGAAAGGAGGTGGCATGGTAGGGGAGAATCAGTCATCAAGGTGTCATGTTATTTAAATCCATGAGACTAGATAAGCTATCTAAGAAATTAATGTAATCAGAGAAAATAAAAGGTTCAGGAACAGAACCTTGAGGCCCTCCATCATTTAAAGTTTGGTGGGAAAAAGATGGAGCTCAAGTGTGGGAGTGGGGAACGGTTCTCAAAAAAGGAGAAACATCAGAAGAATTTTGGTCCCAGAAGGAAATAAAGTGTTTCAAAGATGAAGGATAGTAAATTATACCAAATATTGCTGCTAGTTAAATAAAATGAAGACTGAATTTTCATTTGGGATTTAGCAACATGCAGATTTTGGTTGGTGATGTTGAGAGAAATTTCAGGCAAGTAATTGGGGGAGACACCTGATTAGAGTGGGTTTAAGAAAGAATGGAAATAAGAGAAACTAGAATTGACAAAGATAAACCTTTACTGGAGTTCTGTTGTACAGGGGAACAGAGTAATGGGGCAGTCTTTAAGTATGTTAATTTTTTTTAAGATGGGAGATATTACAATACATTTCATGTTGATGGAGATGATTCAGTAGAGAGGGGGGAAATAATAATGAAGTAAAGAAACAGAAGAAATGCTGGAGCCAAGTCCTTGAAGAGGAGGGAGAAAGTGTGTAGAGTGAAGGGAGCTAGCTTCTGATAGGAGCAGGGACAATTCACCCTCAGCAGTAGGAAAGAAGAGAGAATCTATGCGCTCAGATACCAGCTTGTGGATAGATGTGATGCTTCTATTTTCTCACTGAAACAAGAGGCTAGTCATCAATTAAGAATGAGGACGAAGGTATTGGTATTTTGAGGAGAGAGTAGAAGAAGTAAAATCGTCGTTTTGGGGTATAGGGGAATGAATGAACTATAAAAATGGAGCAGGATGGTCTGGCTACACTGAGAACTCCCTTAAGTTCGTTGGTCTCAAATGAGACCAGAGCCTATGGACATGAGATTTTCTTCTCCAAAAGCAGCTGCTAAATTGTAGGGTGGAGTGAGTAGAGTTGGAGAAAACCAGAGTTGAGGGTCACGGGGTCTTTAAGACAAAGTTAGAGAAGGACAGAGGAATTAAAGGTTTATACCAACAAATAATGCCAATGATGGCCTGAGATTTAGTTTGGGCCATTAAGGGGAGTGAGGCACAGTGAAAAGCTGGAAGTGAGGGGTGATGGATTCCTGGCCCTGGTATGATCAAAGAATTATTGAAGGTATTAGAAGCAGCAGGCCAGAAGCATCTGATCTGGGCTGGAGGAAGTATATTTATTGGGAATGAGGTAGCCATATCTGACTGCCTGGCATTCCCTGAAGCTCAGGGCATTTCGAATCGTTTTTAAATTTGGTCTCTCTGTTTCTTCTTGTTGGAATAATTTTGAATCTCCTCTCATTGGAATAATTTTGAATCTCCTCTTCGGCTCTTCTCCAGATCCATTGCTATCTCCTGGTGCAGCTTCCCCTGATCCTCCAACTCAAAATTAATTGCCTCATCTGCTGTCGTCACGTAATGTGTTTCACACACTTCTCATGTGAAGCTCATCACATTGTATCATCAACTGTTTTCAAGTCTGCCTCCCCACAGCCTGTGATTTTGAACAGGGTAGGATAATATTCTGCTCGCCACCACATTCCCAGTTTGTGGTTAAAAGGCTGGCCCCCTAATCACCACCACCTCTCCAGGGGCTGTAGGCGCTGTTGCCCTGCTCTAATCCACTTTCCAGACTCCAGTCAAAGTGATTTCCTTAAAAATGGAAATCAGGTCATGTTATTACCAGGCTTAGAACTGTTAATAGACTTTCCAGTTGTTCTTAAGATAAAGACCAAATTCTTTCCATGACATGCATGATCCTGCAGGATTGAGTTTAAGCTTGCCTCTCTAGCTTCATGGCTCACCAGTCTCTCTCTGCCTCTTACATTCCAGCTTCCCTGGTCCCTCAGTACTTCCAAAGTGCCATGCTTCTCTCTGAAATCAGGGTCTTTTCATGTGCCTTTCCCTCAGCCTAGTACTCTTCCTATCCTTCAATTATGAGTTCAAGTATCACCTCCTCTCTGACTCCCAGCTAGGCGGGGATGACTTATCACATAACCTCAAAGCACCCTATGCTTTTCTCATAGCACTTAGCAGCACTCGTAATTACACAGTCACAGGTGTGGTTATTTAGATTAATGTTTGCTGCCTTTCTAGTCTGGAAGGCCCATGAAGACAGCGACCACAGGGCTTCGCTCATTAGTGTTTTTGCAGCACCTACCACAGTGCCTGACTCATACAAATACATCCTAAATATCTCTCCACTGAATGAATTTATTAAATTAATGTATAGATGGCTCTAGAGTTTTACTTAACATTCTGTGAAATATAACCAATTTGATTATCCAAATACTTATAGAAAAGACCATTATCTCACACACACACACACACACACACACACACACACACACACAACCAACCTTAATGAGTTTTCACACAGATCTTTAAAATACATACCCAGACATTTCAGATTGTGATTTGTCACCTAAAAGCTATTCCTAATTATTGAAATGAGGCTGATGCATATGTGGTATACCACGGGGTACTCCCTCCTGAATGTGAGTTATTCAGAAATCGTGCTGCATTGAATATTTCGGAATGCACCTCAGGGCTGGAATCAATGCTCACTGGAATTTTCCTGCACAAAAGATAACCAATATAATAAAAGGCGAGTATGTACATTTGTGTGTGTAGGTTCAATCAAGAGTCATTCCCTAAGCCCACCCATAAAGTGGAAACTAGACTCTAGTTTTCTCCTTTCCATATCTTAATGGAATTTTTTTACACTATAATAATTAATGTGGTAAAAAAAAAAATCTCTTTAGGGAGAACACCCATTTGTTCACTTTCTCTTACGCATTTGAATTATAAATAATAAGCATATATAAATGTGCAAAATAAGCAAAATAATAATATATGTAACTGAATGTATCTATTTCTCTATTTTTTTAGTTGGTTTTACAATTAAGGAAACCAATAAGAATATAAGAATCCTTTAAACTATTTTATTTTTTTATTTAATCTTTTTAAAAAATTAATTTTTAAAAAGATTTTCTAGGAACTTTGAAGAAGGGTTTTAACTCATGTAATAGAAAAAAATGTAAACAAAACTAAAGATAGTGTAATGATCCCTCTTTACCTACTACCAACCTTCAACAACTGTCAGTATTCCACCACTATTTTTTCCTCTGAAGAAATTTGAGGGCAAATTATAGGTCAAGTTCAAGCTTTTGTTCTGCATAGTTGCCCAGAACAATCTCCTCACCATTCATCATCTCCACTTCTCTGACTCAAGCAAAGATAAACTGCTTTTTGTGAAGCAGTATGGACTGTGTTTACTATCATCACCATGGCAAATAAATTTCTCAGCGACCTGCTCAAAGGATCCTTTATTAGAATATCTCCAAAATGATCTAACTCTTTAGCACAAGGCTTATAACATCTTGAGATGACTGACACGAATTTATTCAAGATCAATTTTTAGAAACTGATGGACTGACACAGACTCTGACACAGTCATGCTTATGATTCATAATTTCCCTTTTTGCACAGGCTACTTTAAAAATTCATATAAAATATAGTTCAGTTATAGCTGTTAAAATTTACAATTATCCTTCTCTTTTATGATGCTGGGTTTTAACTTAAGTTTGTAATGTTACTTGTTTTGATGTTCAAGGAGCAGTCTCATGATTTTTATAGTTTGTTTTGTATTTTAGAAATTACCCTAAATCTAACTATTACACTAATTTTTTCAATAGCTTGTGGCCGAGCCCTTGAAAAAAATCTAGCTTCACTAAAGAAGATAGAAATGAATATTTGAATCACCTACCATTAAAGTAACCTAGGGAATAAATAGACTTCCTTCATTGTTCCAAGGGAGATGAGATGTCACTGAACCTTATCTTGAACTTGGTCTAGTAACTTTGATAAAATTGGTTCTGCTCTGACCTTAGAGACCAAGATCAACGGCTGGGTTTGCACCCCTCTCTGTCTCCTGGTGACTGAGCTTGCTGGTAGGCCACCGGTCTGTCAGCTGCTGAAAGCTGAGGGTTGTGCCTAAGAACCTATACTCCCCTAGCCTCTGGTGTTTCCTTTTGGTTAAATACATCTGCAGAGATGGCCTGCACTGATTCCCAATTAGACACACCTCAGTTTGAGGCTGTTATATTCACTTTACTTAAGGCACGCATGTCTTTATCCATTAGAAAGTGCTGATTTGATATCTACTTTCTTGAGTGCTGTCAAAAATTTCTTCTCGTTTAAATCCCACTACTACACACAGCAGGGTCTTTATTACCTCTTGAAGTTTCCCTGGACTTTGCCCTTATGGCCCATCCCCCAAACTCCTTAGACTTGGAACATAAGGCTCAGAAAGTACTGGGTCCCAGTGACGATCCTTCCAACCTCTGTTCATTTATTCATTTATTTATTCATTCACTTAATACATTGAAGGCACTAGATGTTAGGTGTTCTCTACTTGACTTTCCATCAGGGCATGGCTTCTTTCTCATGAACCTTCCCTTGACACCTAGCTCCAAGCATTCTTCTTAGGTCCTTCTGAGTGAAGCCTGGGCAGCAATACTTTGTTCAGAAGCTAACCTCTTAAATAGCTGGCCATTCTTATTTCTGGGTATTTCTAATTTATCATGCACAAAATTCCAGAAATGGTCCCTGAAGTGACAAGTGTTTCCTCTAAACAACCCCCGGAATGTCATAACCTCCACCCTGACTCTACAATCCCTCTTCTCAGAGGTTCAAATGCCCACTTAGTCCTGGGAATGCAGCCACATTCTTCATTTCCCTGAACCAAACACATTTTCCAACACTCATAGGCCAGGTAGGACGTGATGAATGATTCGGCCAATGCAGAGTGCCCATCGTGTCTCAGAGGCATGGTGAGGTTGCCTTCCTCACAATGACCCATGTCCTATTAAGACTGAGGCACACTGCCAAAAAAGCCAAGGGAGATTCTAAGTCGCACCCTTTTTTAAGATCCTCTTCCCAAGACTGCGAGGGACACATTAACTATGCTAAACTCTGCATCTGGAATGTGAGCTGAAGACCAGTCACAAAATGTCCTCCTGTTCCAGGCTCTAACTCTCTTCCAACCAAAGCAGTAATTGTCCTAAAACCTCCACCTGGTCTCCGTCAAAAGCGAGAACTGGGCAACAAGGCCGGCTGTTGGTTTTCAGGAGCTTCAGAGCATAGGCTGAAATAATCTCTGTCACCTTAAGAGCTCTCTCTAGCTCACACACTTCGAAAAGCATCGCCAAGTACATACCGATTTCTTGGATCATTTTCAATTACTAAGGGAAGGTACCGTTGTTAAAGAAAACTAAAAAATACCCACAATGACTGTGAAATCTTTTCATTCCCTACTCTTTAGGTAATTTGTTCTGATTGCCACTATTTTAAAAGGCAAGATTACACACCAGGGAAGCAAAAAAGATAAAAAAAGGAAAATCTGTTCCCTGCTGAGGCCCTATCAAAGCTCAAGTAGTGTTTGGAAGCAAAAGGCAATTTTTTTTTTTTCAGCTCTAATGAAACCTTGTTAGTTAGGAACAGAGGGGCTGTACTGATCTAGTGAGAGATCCAAGGTCATTGTCATTCTTATCTTTCTTCTTAAAGCAAGAGAACTTAAGTATTTACTAAAACTGTCCTGGTGGGATATGTAAAAAAAAAATGGAAGAACAAAATTAAAGCCTATTCTCTTTTTTTCAGATAGAAATATGTGTCATCAAAATTTGTAATATAGAGAGTAAAGCATTTGGGTTTTCAAAGCTTGTTTCTTTTTCCCCCATTTTGTCAATTCTCTTTAACAGTCTGAAACTCCCTTGTCCTACTGAGATAATGTTTTAACAGGGTTAAAGGTTAAGGGTGGGCAATTTTGTTTACAAAGGATGAATTGTTATTACAATTACTGTCTGAAGCAGCAGACAAATGACCTTCAGGACCCCCTAGGAAAAGCAGTGAGCCTTTCTGTGTGTTAAAATGATGCGGACTCCACTAAGACATGGAGCTGGATACTTCCTCTGGGTTGGGGGAAGGGAAGGGATGCATACAGCTATGGGAGTTGATCCACCACCATAGTCTTATCTTGGAGTTTAATTCCCAGCTAACTAAAAACATCTGAAACAAACTACCTAAGACAAACAGTTACAAAAGAAGGCAAGAAAAATAGCTCAAACATAATAGCTAGGGGTTCTATGTCATTTATTGCAACAGAGCTTCAAAACTTATGTGACATATCTAATAGCTTATGGAAGAAAATGCAGTGCAGAACTAACCTGGAGTATAAGTACATTGTTCTAGAACTATAACCTCTGAAAAGGAGAGATAATGGGAAAACAATAGGATTCCCATATACCCCTCGGAAGATTATGCTTAGATATTATATACGAAAAGCAAAGGATAGAACTCTATAAGCTCTAGGATTCTTTCTAGCTTCACAATTCTTTGAGTATATAAACAAAACTTAACATGAGAAATGTTGTGTAGGCCCAGCGAGGACACCAACAGACACAAGTGTGCCACTGTTCGCTTCATTCTTGCCCCATATCTTTTAGAGTTTAAGCATCTACATGAGATTTAAATAAAAACTGATACGTTTGTAAAATAATATGTTTACGTAAAAGGCATCTCTAAGATTTGAATTTTAAAAATTAAAAAAAAAAATAACTTTTAAAAAGTAACTGAATGGGCTTCAGAAATGACCCAGTTCAGGATGTCTTTGTTTTACAAATGAGGAACCTCCTGAGACAGAGGCTGTTCCTTCCACACTTGTCTACTGAGGAGCAGAGCTGGAACTAGGTCCCAGGACCTGAGGCCAGCGCTTTTGCCTCTGTGACCTGAGGCTTCCCGGCTGACTAGTCACGTTTGCCTAATGAGGAAACAGCGTCATCTAGTGGCAATGTATCAGACTTGGTTAGTTGATATCTGATTCAGCTGCCTGTGCCAGAAGATGAAAAACATCCCTCTCCCAACTCTGCTGATTGCCGAAGACATTTCTGGACCAATTTCCCTTCTCTACGTTTTCCAAAGCGTAAGCACCTCCCTTCCAACAACTCCTTTTCCCACTGACATTTTCCATTCTCTCCTCACGCCAAGCTTTCAACACAGCATCAGAAATCATCCACACTAAGGATCATACCCATCATGGCTGTTGTCTTTGAATGCTTCTTGATTTAAGTTTTCAGCAAAATAACACTCTTAACCATGATTTCAGGCCTTGTGCCAATGGATGTGTCTAATCAAAGAAATTTCCTCATTTCTTATGAAGATCCAGATTCTGTTCTCATTTAGTTATGCTGATACATTTGCTTTTCTCCTCTTAGCAATGAATTGGGACCTTTTGCTGCCTTGATTGCCTAGGACAATTCTGTGAACAAATGTGTGGACTAGTTTCAGAAGTATATCTATTCATTTATCTTTCACGTTTTTAACTATTTACCAATCTCTTACTACGTTCCAGAGGCTGGACATGTTCTTTTCTAGGGACTATAACTTTGGAGGTAGAAAACAAAATACATCAACAAATAATTGTCCTACATGATAAATGCTCTAAGTAAACTCAAAGGGAGGGGGAAAAATCATTCTGCTGAGCTTAGAAAGAGCTGAACGAAAGAGAAAACATTGCACTTGCATTTTGAAGGTTGGTAGGCCTTTGGTCTCTGAAGAAGGAAGCATGGGTCGACATGCCAGGCAGGGGGACAGCAAGAGCAAAGGTCCAGAGTCAGGAAAGTACGCAATATGATTAAGGGTCAACAAATAGTCTGTTCACACAAAAAAAGAGGCCCATGAGATAAATGGGAAGTGATTTGGAAAGGCAGTTTAGAATTAGAATACAAAGATACTTAGATACCATATCCTGGAGAATTTGGATATTATATGCAATGAGGTACCATCACATTAGGTACCACAGCAAAAAGACTGTGTTTTGAGGTCTCCATGAAATAAAATACTTTGTTCAGTCTGCCTATTTTGATGCTACTTTCTTCATAAAGATTTACACAGTTTCTCCAAACGGGATCCTCACTAAATAGCTGATGAAACTGAACATGAATTATTCGTCAATGTTGGGGCAAAAACTCAGGCCTGTTGGCTCCCAATCAATTTCTTTGTAGTAAAGAGCTAGCCAAGGGCATGAAATATTAGTAGAATAAAATAACTTTAAATTAGAAACTTTCCAGATTTTCCTCCAATTTTGTTCCTATATAAATCTTCTGAAAGTACATTTAAATATTCACAGGTATCCTTTTTTAATCATATCAACCTCATCCATGGACCTGCTTTATAAATGCAAAAATAATTTGAAAGGCATTCTATTTAAAAGCGCTCATAAGAGAAATAGAAAGTTTTCAGATTAAAAGATGTGATAAAAGAGAATAAAGTAAATATAAATTACCACGGGCTAAGGAATAAAGGAGTAAGAAATCTCACCTTAGCATCAGAAAGGCACGGCTATGTAAAGATTTCTAGGAAAGTCTGTTTCCCTTGGCTTTGTGAAGAATCAGTCCCACTAGTGTCAGAGGTAAAGACAGCATACACACAGGTGTCATTAAAAGACAATCTTGGCACCCAATTCTAATTTGGCAATCAAGAGGCCAATGTTTCTTGTCAAGAACTTTCTGTTTCCAAACTTGGGCCAGTGTTTTCCATTTCTGCTTTGCTTATACAGGTAGAAAATCTACCTTCTGAAATTTTGTCTCAAAAGACCACCGTGCCACTCCTGCTGTTGCTTCTTTTATTAACTATGTTCATTCAAGTTACAAGTCTTATAAAGCTCTACTCCGTTTTCTGTGCTTTTGCAGTTGATAATACAAGATAAGTATCTGAGCTGACATTTCTCTTCAAATGAATACCAGACATTTTACATAGAGCTAAAAGCTCAAATCATATGATATACTACATTGGCCAATGCTGTTACCATAATATTTTATGTATTTTGTGTTGAGAGGCTGACATTCCATTCATCAAGTGAACACTGAATAGGATAGGGAAAAAATAGACTGTCATGCTTCTGAACCTCCCACACCACAAAGAACAACCGGACTCACACAGCTTCTCCTTGGCCCAGCTCTAGATCAACTAGTAGATTCGAGTATGTCATTTCTAGATTTTCCTCCCAGAAAAGTGGTAGTTGGGCAGAGCACAGGGAGGCGGGGATGACCTGTGGCCAGGCTGCCTCCTCAGCTTTCCATTCTCATAGAGTCAGCTCCATGGGCACTCCGCCCTTCCCAAAGCTGCCCTGGAGACCTGGAGCTCTTAGAAGCCCAGAGCTCTTGGAAGCTCCGATTGTACATGTACATATCAACCTGTGACTATGTCAGCTCCATACTTGGCTTTCCAAGAAAGGGTGTCTGCTCTGTGACTTTCACTGCCTAACAAATATGAAATGAAAACTCTAAGCATTCAGAAAAGTGGGTGGAACTGAGGAGAGTGAGATTCTGTGTCTCTTGAGAGCTTTGGCCTTAGATGCCAGCTCAGCGCACTACAGGGCAGAGCCTCAAGACCTCTAAGGTAGCTGTGACAAAGTGTGTGCCATTGTTAAGTAGAATAGTTTACATTCATTAGGGTCACCTTTTATGAGAAGAATGCATGGGAAATGAGTTCAACTGAACATCTGTAAAAAAACAAACAAACAAACAAAACATAGACACCTACCTCGAGCCCAGCACTATGTTAGACAATGATCATCGTCCCATTCCTGTGGAACCTACCAATGACATGTGACACAAAGAGTTAGACCAGACTAGCTCTTTGTGACAGTAAGGACTTCCCAGAGAAACTGGTGTTTTAAACAGAGACTAAGAGAAAGGGGCTGAGGAAACCAAGGTCCTTAAGGCACAGAACAAAGGAATAAATTCCAGAAATTATTAGATGTTTTTGATTAACCTAGGCAAAACCTCCATTCTAGAACAGGTGACATTCTGTCTATCTGCCATTATACAGCTGCTTAACTGTATAAAATACGACCCTAAAACTCTACTTAAGTCTGATTAGTTCATTTCTCAGAGGCAGCCTGGAAGGGGTATTATAAAATCTCAGGTATCTGCAAATGATGGCTCACCATCTGATTTTGTAAATAAGTTTTACGGGAACACAGCCAAGCCCTCCATTTACATATCCCCTAGGGCTGCTTTTCCTCTGCAAGGTCAGAATTGAGTAGTTGCAAAAGAGAAAGCATGGCCCATAAAGCCCAGAATATTTATTATCCAGTTCTTTATAGAAAAAGTTCGCCAAACCCAACAATGGCTTGCAGAGACTGTGTAAACCAATTTCATGAAATGTTAGGAAGAGGTTCCCAAGTGGACCACGACTCATTAGACTAGGAGATCGTATGCCAAATGTTAGGTTTCAGTCAGTCAAGGACAACAACCTCACAGTCACGTGTTGACTCTCAGAGATGGAGAGCCTAGTAGAATCCCTCCATGAGCTGGCGCCCACATATGTGTGGTGGGCACTGATATCAGGCTCAGAAGAATATGTCCACTTAGCAGAAAACAGGCACCGGTGTGATTTTCAGCAGCCCTCAGAACACCATGTCAATTTTTCCTCTTCTACAATGGGAAATGCTTTCTTATGAAGCAAATGCTTGACTGGAATCCCTAGCATGATGGTTTCGGTGAGGATGGAAGCTGACTGCAGGCAGAAGCATCACTGATGACAAGGTGAGGATATGGTTCTCTATAAGATGGCTGCGTCATTGGAGGGGTCAGAGAGAAGCATGGGCAGCTCTCAGTAACACTGAAGAATAGTCTTCCAATAGACCACTGGTTTCCTCAAGCAGTAGGTTATGGGTCCATACCCACTGCAAGGTATTAAACATTTGATTGACCAGATCTTGACTGATAATAGCATGCAAGTCTAGCACTTCAGTATATTGGGACGTAATTCTTCCTGAGGCCAAGAATTGGGGTATGACCAAGGCAGGAGCCAGTGAAGTAGAGAAAACTCTGAGGACTAAGCAATGAAAAAGAGACCCCCGCCCAGCAGAGGCTGGTCACCCAGCAAGGCAATGAGTTGGTACTGTGTCACAAGACCATAGACATTTATAGCCAGCAAGAAAATCTCCTGTGAGAGGAGGGAGCAGGAAATCATCATACCTATAGAGAGTGAAGGAAAGGAGTCAAGAAACACTCTTATTTTCATAATGTGAGTTTTAGAAAGTCTAAGAAGTTCAAGTCATGGAGCCACTCTCTCCGAAGTTTTCAGGAGGACTTCCCAGGGCTATACTTGTGGTCCTAATTTACATGTTATTTTTATTTCAAGGCTTCATGCCATGCACCCCCAGTAGAGCCTGTGGTTGGTTTTTTTGGCCATTTTTTTGCCAGGCTGAGCCATGGCATTTTGTGGTCCTAGAAAGCAGCTGCTGCCCTGTAATTGGAAGATGCTGGTAAGCCTGTGGCAACATGGGTTTCGTCCTCATCTCTGGCTGGCAGTGGCTGCTATCCAGCATAGGAGGGTGGGGACCATACCCCTTGCATTCCCTTGAGCTCAGAGCCTCAGCTGTGTGAGGAATCAGCCATGTTTGAAGGTGGAGCCCAGGCAAGGAATGCCCTAGCAGCCCAGGGACAATGTTCCAGCCAAAGCCACAGCCACAGGTAGTAAGTTATGATAAATTCACACAACCTCGATTCATAGATTGAATGTCTGAACACCCCTCCTTGACACACTAGAGTCTGGGTTGCCAGATCTAGGCTTTCTAAGGCCAAAAGTGATTTGGTGCTGGCCCACAAATGTGGAGCAGAGGATGACCAAGGCCAAACTGAACACCAAACAGGCAATCCACACGAAACAGCTACTGAAATGGGCAAGGTAGAAACAGAATCCTTATCTATCCAAGGAAAGAGGTGGGAAATTAGAAATGCCAGATGCTAGAGGGTAGAGCTGGGAGAGAGCCCTAGCCCTGCTTGTGCACACTTGTGGCCTTCTCCGTGGGAGAGCGAGCAGGTTGTTAATGGTCAGAGTAAGCCAGATGCCAGGGTAAGTCAAAACCTATTAATGTCCTGGGTGTTAGTGAGTAGCAAAACTAAAGTTTTCAGGTGAATCTGTTATGTGCTGTTGGATAGAGTTCTGGACTGTGCACTAAACTACCCGAGACATTTCCCTGCTTGCCAGAGACTGTGCATTTTTCACTGAACACTTCCTGAACCCAATCTTCAGTGTCTCTGACATAGAGATTCAGCCTCATGGGGAAGCTTCATAGACGGTGCAGCCAAGAGTGTCTGAAGGTCATTCATAGAGAGATGCTCAGAGAAATGTTTTCTATTATTGAGCTGTCAGGCTTTTACATCTGCATCAAAGGTTCAAATTCTGTTGATGAAAGATTCAACATATGTTAACTGTAAAAGGCTTTCTGAAAGGAGTCAGAAAACCTAACTCTGGCTCTGCCACTGATTAGGCCTTCCAATTTCTAATCTGTGATCCCTTCTAGAACTAATACCCTATAATCATTCATAAATCAAACTGTATATTATGATGAAGCATGCTGGCAAAAGACAGGCTCATGTGGACTTATACAATTCCCCTAAAATCAATGATTAATGAAGTCTTTGGCTTCCAGACACTGTATACAAGGATTGGTCTGGTGCCCACAATGTAATCTTCTGTTCCCACATACAAATCAAGACTATTGTGATCAATAAAGCCTTGTTAAACATTTCTAAGGAAGTAGGTAAATGGCACAGAGTTAATAAACTATAATACATGCTATTGTTTTTCCCTTGATCTAAAATGTCTCTTTCTCCCTCTGCTAAATCATGCTTGCAGTACATACTCCCACCTAACATACTCTAACTCATTTAGTTCTAAAATTAGGCTTTAGTTATTATTTATTTATTTATTTATTTATTTATTCATGTTAAATTTCAGGGAGAGTCATTTCACACCAATTTCCTCAACTGGCCTCAGTTTTGTTACTGAAATAATAATTGGAAGTTTAACCGGCATGAATCAATTGGAAAACTTGATATTTCAGTTGCCTAGAAATGTTAACTAAACTGTTTATTGGCTCATTGTGAAAGCAATTAAATGAATAAAAGTATTATGCATTTTGGTATGTTTAGTCAGAAAAATTACTGTCCAGTAATGTTACTAAAAAATTCCCTAGTTAGGCATTCTGTATCCACTCACAAACAGCTATAGTTAACTTGAACCAGCCTTTCCAGTAAAATCTCACTCATTTGTACCCCATAATATTTAAATGTGGCTACTTGAATTCAGTTTAGATGCTGTTAATATATCCAAGTGCCTGGGTGATGATAATAACAGCTGACCAATATGGAAGTCTTACTTATGTCAGGCCCTGGTCTCATGTTTTTACATATATTACCTTGTTTCATCCTTACAACAACCCTACGAGATGCATCCTACATTCCACATTCTACATATGTGGAAATTGAGAAGTATATCATCTCAGAAATAGTAAATCCAACCAGCCTAGTTCCAGAACCCCAGAACTTAGCCAAGGGCCTTCATAATGTACATTTCCACTTTGCTTTTGCAGAGAGACTGTTACAGGTGAATTTTTGCATAATTAGAGACATAGAGGATTCATGTTTACTACCAGAATCAGTAAAAGGCTCTGCAGAGAAGGTTCGGTCCAACTCCTACCACATCTCCCCAGGAGGAGCAGCTACCCTCCGTCTGCTCACCCCCCGTGACAGGCACTGGCTACATCTTGCAGCTCTCTACACCCACTTTGGAAGCTCAAAACATTAGAAATGCCCTCCTTTCCTTCAGATGAAATATACTTTACAATAATTCTTCGTGCTGGCCATACTCCACTCTCTGAAGCCACAGCGAAGAGATGTAACCCCTCTTTCTCCTAGCACACCCTTCCAACATTTAAAACAATTATGTACCTTCCTAAATCATATTCTTCCTGGCTCCTCACTCATTATTCAAGTGCCACTATTTTGAGATCCAATTATCCTAGTCACCCTTTGCTGGCTTTCTAAGTTTGGGGGAAATTCCATTTGAAATGCAGGTCTTGGAATCAAAGATCATTGTCAAAAGGCCTGAAGAGGCCACAAGTATTGCCCCCATTTCTGCAGGACACATCCCTCGGTGTACCCCTAGACCGCCCTGCAAGACTGCTCACTGGCATCCGACTTGTAACCTTCAGCTAGTCCAGAGAAAACCTTTTTCATGTTAAACTATCATCAAATCACACATCCCCATTTTACACATTTTTAAAATTATCCCTTTAAGCACAAGTGTAGGATTTAGTATTTATGAGCAATACTTCCTCAAGCCCACAAAGAAACAGAGAGCGAAACAGACAGATATTTTACTCTGTGTTCATCCTACCTCACAAACATTTTCTATGGGACAGTAAGGAAATTCAAATGGCCTGTAAATTAGCTCACAGATGTAATAATTTATTTTAGAAGGGAAAAACAAACAAACAAACAAACAAAAAGGGATTATTAGCACAGAGCTAAGCTGGACCCTAAAATATAAACAAGCCAACCAAAGCAAAAGCTCCAACAGCTTTCAGAGCCTGGGGCTATTTTCCTATTCTGTTTCCCTTGTGAAAAGTGATCAATGCTGTAATTTTAGACATTTGGTGAAACAATACTGAGCCCAAACGTCATAGAGGCCAACCTGAAGTTTGTGGTATGTGGCTCACTGTTTTGTCACATGTGACACTGTTCCCATGAACAATAGGTTGAAAATGGAAAAAAACTCATTAGCTGACTCTACCAATCACAGCCAAATTCTAACAACAACAACAAAAAAGCAAAGCAGAAAACTGGGCTTGGAGAGAATAAAATATCCTTCATGACATCAGCAGCACCAATAAATTTACAACACAAAAGAAAAAAGAACAATTATTCACATTTTTAGACAACGGTCCTTTATGTTGCATAAACTTTGTTTAAATAATTCATAGCTACATAATCAACATCCCACACACAAACTATGAAAGATTTTATCTGTGCATTCCAAAGGGGGTTAAAATATTTGGATAGAGTATTCAGGGAGGTTTCTCTTTTTCCTTCCAAATCTTTTCATATTCTTTACATCACAAAACAGATTTCAAGTTTAAAAATCAACAAAGAAAAAAATAGAACATAAATTTTAAGTAATAAGAAATAAACGGCCTAACATTTGGAACAATTCTTCCCCTTTGCTATTTTCATTGCTACAGGATGGAACTGGCTTTTTGCAAAACAGAGAGCTAACTTTAAATTATGGTATTAGTGGTTTTTATTAGATGTTTTGAAATTCAGTGAGACAATATGAAATAGAAAAGTGACATTATAGAAAAGATCTTACTACTGCATTGACTATTTGAGATATCAAACACACTTAGATATCAAGGTAGACTTTAGATACCTGTAATACCTAGTGTCCCCAAGCAAGAAGGAAACCGAGGTAAACACGATAGCATTTTCCAAGGATACTTAAGAAGTTTGTGGAGGAATTATAACATGAATCTATTATTTCCTGACACCTCATTGTCTTTCTTCAAGGGCATTTTGAATAAGGAGTTAGTAAAGCTTAGCATTTTCTTGCTGTAATGGTGAAAGAAATAAGGTCACAACCACTGTGAGCTGATAACCAGGAAAGAGCTGTGGTGCAGGAGAGGCAGCTTTTTCCTTGTGCCCCACAGTGACATTGAATAAGACATCAATCTCCTTGGCAAAGATGGACAACGTCTGTTTTCTGTTTTCTTGGGGCACAAAGGCATCAAATCTATGCCATCTCATCAGCCACAGGAATGAAAGAAAGAAAAATAACATTAGTACTTAACACATAGGATTCATTGTAATCAGTTTTAATGCTGTGCCCATAAACATAGGCAGAAAATAGGAAAACTGTCTTGCTATTATTTAGAGAACTTAATAATTGTTACATGGGGGAAAGGCATACTGAAAATTCATAGCATTCACAAAAGGAATATAAGCAGAAGACTTTTTCCAAGAACATTTTGTCCACAGACAGTAAAAAATACACACACACACACACACACACACACACACAGAAAATAGCAATGCGTGTGAGTTTGTACTTTCTATTTAAGGTTACTCAACTTTCTATCTTTTCCTGTTCTATTCATTCTTTCCTAAACGTTTATACCTGCTAATTCCACAGGGGTATAATTTTTATTTTGGATACATTGTGAGTATCTGAACACTATCCTAAAGATGCAAATCAGAAGAAGATTACAAATTCATATAGTCAAGATCTTACTTTTAAAAAATAAATTTGTAAACTCCAATGTGGTAAAAATATGTATTCTAGCCATCTCCTCATAGTTAACAAACACATCTCCTTGAGATTAATGACATATAAGAAGTTTGGTTTGCCTTTGGGGGAGGTTTTGGCAGCAGTTTTTGAGTACAAAACACAAAAACACACAATGGGAGTTGAAAAATATTTAGAAAACTCAGAAACAACAGCTTGTGTTAATTCTCAGCTGATTTGTGGCTTGCCTTCACTTTTCACCTCATCTAGGCTGATGGCAGAGGTGCAATGCGGGCCCTGTGGCCTGCTCTGGTTGCAGATGTTTTATTCTAAGTGTTTAGAGAAACACAGACCATTGCATATATTTATTAGGAAACAAAAATATGTGGCAATCAAAACAATCTTATCCGCAATTAAAAGCAATCAGGCACAAATACTGAATTTATGAATATGGGTCCCCTGACGATCTACATTTTCCAAGATGGAAGCAAACAATAAACAAAAAGAAAACAAACACCCTCTAACGGACCTGCAGCCATGCATGTCCATTTAAGAAAACATATTGCATAAGTTACGAAAACTTAGAGTAACAATTTCAGAGATAAGAAAGCTCCAGAGCCCTTTCTGAATTTCCTGACATCAGCTTAAAACAAATAGGGTGGATGTGCCGTGGGTGACACAGTGGAGAGGTGCCCGGGAGCTCTGCCTTTCTTGTTCCCAAGGAGGTCTCAGGGCCCAAAGCCCTGAAAAACCTAAGTCGAAGAACCATTAACTTAGAAAAGTTGACTTCATTAAAGGACTATTGAAACATATTCCTGACACCAAAGTTTTTAAATATTTAAAAGGCGATATATGAAAGAAAATTAAAATAAAAACGTTTTTAAGGGAATTTTTGTACTCAATTAAATGAGTACTAAAAAAAAAAAAAAAAAAAAGCATTCTTCAGCCTGCGATTGTATCTGGATCACTGTTTCTCCTATGGATGTGGAACCGTGGAACCGAAACTCAGCAAATGGTACCACATCTTTTCTTCCACATCTCTCTTCAGGGCTTGCCTCCCATTTATTTAATTATCAACTTCTGCTTGTTCTACCCTGGAGCCTCTCTCAGACCATCTCTTCTTCTCCATTTACCCAGCAGCTGTCCTAACTTGGGCCCTTACCAATTAATTCCTCACCTAGATCCTAAGGTGATCATTCTAAAATCCAACAATATCGATCACTTCACTCACTTGCTCAAACTCCTCCACTGGCAAGTCCATGTTTCTTGGAGTACCCAAAATCTCTCTGCACCCAGACCCTGGCTGCCTCTCCAGTCCTCCCACTGCTCCAGGAGAGTCTCCCCAACACTCCATGAGCCCATGTGCCTCTGTGCCTTTGTATTTACGTTCTCACTGCTTCAGATGCCCTTTATTCTAAATGTCTCCACAACCTTGAAATCATCCCCAACTCCCACTTTTCCTGAGTGGCCTCTATACTTTCTTTAAGACTCAGCCCCTGTGTGCTCTTGTAATCCCCTCCATGATGTCCTTAAATAGAGAAGAAACTCCGTTCTTTATGCTATCTAATACATTATAAAAACTCTCTTATAGCATATATCTCATTGTATTATAATCATCTATTGACTAGTTTTCTTCACCCCTCTACATTATAAGCTCTTTAAGGATAGGAATTAATGTTATCCATCTTTGTACCCACAGAGGTTAGCTGGGCCTTAATATCAGTACTCAATGCAGGTTTAAAGGATAAATAAATGAGGAAATAAATGAACACACGTGTTGGGAAAATCCCGGAATGAATTCTACCAGGTAAAAGGTAAAATCTTATATGAACTCACTTTCGAGAAGCTTACAGATAAGTTCAGCCCTGACCCTGTTCCCACATTGGATTTGTTCATTTGTTTATTCATTCATTTATTTAACAAACATTTGTTGAGTGCCTGCCATGTTTTAGGTACTGCATCTGTCAGTCACAAGAGTTCTACAAACAATAAAAAAAAAAAAAAAAAAACTCAGTTGTTTTCGGAGAGGGCTTCCTTGATCACCCTGTGTAAAATACCACCCCTCAACACTCCCTGTATCTTTATCTAATTTATTTTTCTCTTGACATTCATTGGCTGACATATTTTGTATTCGTTTACTGGTTCTTGTCCATCTCCCTCTCTGGCAGTAGGCAGTTATGTTCGTCTCCATATCCCCAGTGCTTAGAACAGTTCCTGGCGTGGAGCAAGCATTCAAAAGAAGTATATAAATAAGTGAATTTAAATTAAAATCTGTATTACCCCTGCAGCTATATCACATATCAAGTTTTTTTTGTATACGAAGTACATTATTTTTTTTCTCCCTTAATTGTGATTGAAGTAATGATATTATCGACACTATTCTATTAATTCTAATGCAGATTCATCATCCGGGCATTGTGATAAGTCTGAGGAGTAAAGCCAGTGACATTTGTGTTCAGCATCCTTTTTCCTTGTCATATGCTCTGCCCTTTCTTTCACCCTACTCTCCTTCCTCCCCCACCCACACACATGTCCATTCAGGTTCCTATAGCCTCATGCCTCTCCTATCTTCCAGAGCTTCAGGTCTAGGCAGGAGTCCCCACTCCGGACTTTTGCCTTCTTGTATCATAATTTACCTTTCTATTCTCAGAGAAATGACAATTATTACAGGCTCCCTTCATTAAATCCATCACATAATTTAATCCTCGTGACAAACCAATGGAGTAGCCCATTAATGTCAATCCTTATTATAAATAAAGAAACAAGCCCCAATGACTTAAATGACTTGTAAAAATAATATCATTGTTTTAAAGGCTCAGGTCAGGTATCTCTGAACTAAAAAGTTTGTGTCCTCTCCACAATCCCCATTGCCAAGTGTCAAAGACAAACTAAGGTGATTGTAGCTGGGAATGGTTTAATAGCTGAAGATCCTAATACAAAGGAATATATCTCTAATAGTGGAATTTATGGGCAGCCTGGCAGATCAGATCTGTGAGACATGACCTTGAGGAGGGACAGCTCTAGAAATCTTCCTTTTAATCTTACTGTGTAAGAAACCACCTTTCATGCACTTGCCAGACCTGGTGGAAAATAGAGCAGAAAGTACTTAATAAATGATGCATTGTTCCACCTCCATGACTGAACTAAATTATCCTCCAGACTTAAGAGAGTCCGGTTAAAATAAACTGGTTAATATGAGCACTGAGCATTTTCTACTTACGAAATACTTTTATTGCCTTTTATACCTCTTAATGGGTTTTTTTTTTCTATTCACCACCAGATATAGATTTCTAAGTTTCAGAGGCAGAAAGAGGCCTCACTAAAATCTAACTCAATACTCAAAAGCCATCAGTTTTATTTCTACTTTATTCAATGGGAGATCTTGCTTTGTTGAAACATTTTTTTCAGTAAGGCCTACTCAAGCAAGACCCGAGGAATGATCAAAAAATTAGTGGGTACTGGACCTTGTTTATTTCCTCTCAAACGAAGGCTGTATTTGCACAATAATTACCTGAAGAATCCATCCTTAACCAGCTCCCAAATGTCGTAAAGGTGTAAACTCTTCCGACAAAAATAAACTCAACTTCTGGGACAACACTATGCAAGCACTAGATGGTCCGTAGCTCTCACAGGTGTCACAACACACTCGTGACAAGGTTCTCTTTTTTTATCTCTCATTTTACAGGAAACTGTGCCTCAGAGATGTTAAAAAAAATTGCCAAGGTCATGCAGCTAGTGAATGGCAAGTTCAGGATTTGAATCCAGATAGTCTGAGTTCTAAATCTTAACCACCTCGCTTAACATTGTACACATGATTGATGCTAATTGATTAGCAATCATTTTGCCTTATGCTCATAATTCATCTTATAACTTCTATTCATAATGGCCCCATGCGTGGTTTTTATTTGCTAGTAGGAATGCTAGGAGGATGGGAAGAGAGAAGACAGCATATGAAGCAATTGAGTAAATTCCCTAGCTTTCCAGCTCCTGGATTTCAGGTAAGAATTTGCACAATCCTGTGTGTTTCAAAATGCACTGTTTGATTGCCTGAGTTGCTGGCTCTCCACATTACCAACTACATTACTTTTAAAATGTGTTTGCTTTAAAGTGTCCACTAAAGATTAAATAGCATGAATGAGCCCAGGATAAAACTCAAAGTCACTTAGCTCTGCAAAGACCAAAGGCGGCTGCACCTGGAGCAGATTCAAGGGAAATTGGTCAGATGAATTCATATACTTTGAATAGGAAATACATTTGAGCAGTGAGAGCAAACAGTCAGCTCTCTTCCCTAGAAAGACCTTGAATAACATTCCAGTCTCTGTCCAATCCTGGGGGCAGAGAATAAGATGTATGTGGGATCATAAGAACATGAGCATCACAAACTGTGGAGCTGGTTGACATTGTCACATGCAATCAGCCAGAAAGTCCCTCAGAGCATCTTTAAGAAGCCCTTTCTCTGCACCCAGCACTGTGCTCAGAGTTGGTGGATTCCATGGTGAGCAAAAACAGACAAGAATTTGCCCTCCTACAATTTACCATTTTGTGTTGGAGACAGAATTTAATCAAATTATCTCATACATGCATATATTGTTACAAATCCAAATAAGTGTTATGAGGCAAAGGAACAAACAGGTTTTGTGAGAAGATGGAGCAAGGTCGCATGGAGGAGATGGCACTTTAATAGATAGATAGATACATGAGCAGATATTGACCAGTCAAAGGGGGCTGGGCTTCCAGGAAGAGATAACAAAATGTACAAATGTCCCTTGATAACAAAGCCGCCACTGGCCAAGAAGCATCTTTGTGCAAATTAGAAAAAAGGCACCACCTCCTTAAGACCCTTTACTTCTGTTAGAAAATTGTTATTATTTTATTGATTTTGTCAGAAAAAGGCTTTTTACTGTCAACTTCTAGAAAACTTGTTTATAAAATTCTACACTATCTGGAATGTCAACGGCTCAACCCTGTCATCCAACATTATAGCAACTAATCATATTTGGCTACTGAGCACTTAAAATGTGGCTAGTCTAAATTGAGATGCACCAAAAATATAAAATGCACATTGAATTTCAAAGGTTTAGTGTGAAAAAAACATATCTATAGAATACCTCAACTACATTCATATTGATTACATGTTGAAATGGTACTATTTGGATATATTGGGTGAAATGAAATATTTTATTAATTTCACTTGCTTCTTTTTACTTACTTTTAATTTGTCTACAAGAAAATTAAAACTAATGTGTAAGTCACGTTTGTGGTTCACACGACATGGAAGCACTGATAACACTTTGGCGGAGTGGCCTTGTGTTTTGCACAACCTGGCAATCCATACTGTGCCCTGCCTGACAGGAATGGGCCTGATGAGTGTGGGGAAATGAAAGAGACCAGAGTCATCGTTTCACAGAAGGCAAAGAGGAGTGATACAAGATAAGACAGGTCACGCCAAATCCTGCCTTTTAGCCTGGAAAGTTCAATAAGGTCCATCCTTTGCTTCATGTTCACAGATGCTTCCCTTGCTTTGGAGTTTGCCTAGTCAGTGATTTATTTTAAAAGCATTTATTAAACACCCACTGTGCACTAGGCACTGTGCTAAAAGCTATCGCTGCAAAGGTGAACAAGATACTCTCTACCAATTAGAGCCCTACAGTCTGTGGGAGACACACGCAAGCACGCAGGCCATTCAATAGAGTGGCCTGTGACCGTGCTGAGCCCTAACAATGTGAATGCTAAATAACTGTGTGCTGTTGATGATAGAGAATGTGGAGAACTTGGCAAAGATGAGTCCCTCCCTCCCAGGAAAGACATTGGCACATGACTACTTGCTGGTGGGCTCTCTGTCCAAAAGGGCAATGCCCTGGGAGGGTGTGGCCAAGGAGAGCAGATCCTACCCTTCCCATCCCTGGAGACCTCTCGATGTCCCTGTGTGTCTGTTTCTTTTCAATAGGACGCATGCACAATTCTTTATAAATGGTGTGTATCATTTATGTCTCTTATTATACCTCCTAATCAGAGTAGAAACCAAACCAGTAATTTTAGAAACCAAACCAGCAAGAAGGAGCTAAGGAAATCTTCACTTGAGAACACAGAGGCCTGAATTCCATAAACCAGAGAGGAGGAATTCTCAGACTCAGGCCAAAGAAAGGGATGCACAGCCCCAAGCAAATTTCTTGTCCCCATTGCCACCAAGGAGTGTTTCCATTTATATTAAAATGAATATGAAGAGCAGTTCATCCTGCATAAAAACAATATCAATTATACTAATTATATACCAAACATTGTGTTAAGTCATATAACTTTATTAGCTCATTTCACCCTCTTGAAAACTTTATGAAATAGATGGAGTTGTACCTATTTTACAAGAGGGAAACTTATTCATAGAGAAGTTAATGATTTGCCAAATCTCCTAGTAGATAGCAGAAAAGATGCTCCAAAAGGGGTGAACGCACATGAGAGAGGGCTTTGCTGTAATCCCAGAAAGGGGGACCATTTGTGCACCTGCTGAATGTGTAGGAACCAGGTTTTATGAAGCATCACAGGCAGATTGCCTGCTTCCTGCAGCCCCTCCACACCTGGAGAGGTCTTTTAGTGGGATGCTTAAGGATGGGGGAGAGGAGTAAACAGGGAGGCTGGGAAGGAGGCTTTTGCCTAGTTCTGATGCAGTTGAAGTAAGTTCCTTCACCAGTGAGACAGAATTTGTTAAAACAGAAAGGAGACCGGACTTGGAGCTAGACCAATATGTTTAATTCTCAGCTTTTATATTTACTTGTTTAGCAATTTCAACAAAGTCATACCAGCCTTCTGTTTCCATAATCCAATTATGTTTCCTAATTCATAAAATGAAAGGTTAATATTGATTATCCTTAATACTTACTACCTATTATAATATTATAATATAATATAGTACCATAAGATTGTAAGACTACCTGTTTTACCCTACCACACTGAAAAATCTATAATCCATGAAAACACAAGGGTACAGGGCCTGTCTCTAGAAGCTGTGGGGCTAACAGGAAGCTGGATTTTAGACTCAGGTTCTGTCCTTCAATTAATGCATCTCTGCTGTTTGATCTTTAAATTATTTTTTGAACTTTGAAATATACCTTTATATTTTATAAATTTCTCACTAAGAAATTAATGAAAATTAAAGAAAAAGATGATTTATAAAAATAAATAAAACTGAAGAATATGGAGAATTGAGCTCTGGACTCAGCTAAAACATTAATTGCTTGTGTGATCTTGAACAGACACTTGTCGCTCTTTGCATTGCCTCATGTGTCAAATAAGACCCTTATTAGAATCAAATGAGATAATGAAGGAAACACAGACACGAGCGTGTGAGGGTTGGTACAAATATACGACTTACTGTTTTCATTGTTTATGAATCAGACTGAAGTATCCAGATTTAATATAAATAACAGGCATACTGTGTGCCTTATGCTAGATCTTCTCTAAAGACTTTAATCCCTATTCAGTTCATTTAAGCCCCAGACCATCTCTGTGGTGTAAGAGTCACAAATGACATATTTTACACTCGGGAAACAGAAGCACAAGAAGCTAAGGAAACCCAGCCACAGGGACATGGCTGCTAAGGGTCAGGCAGGGCTTCTGACCCAGATGAGGGGGTCTTACTCACTACTCTATATTACCCCTCAATCCATGTTTCTAAGAGTTCTAGATGCCAAATATGTACCTATGTTTTGCTTATTATAAAAAGAGAGAGATTCTAAAGATAAACTAGAATGCTGGAAGTTATATTTTAATAGTTAACAAAATAGAAAGTGGCTAGATCATTATTTCTATGTTTTATTGACTTAAAATGAGTATCATTTTAAGATATCCAAGGTGACTCATTTTTCCTTCATTCAGAGATCATTACGTTTGATTTTAAAAGCATAAAACAGTATGCAAAATTGCTTTAAAGCTTATTTCTTACCGAAAACCTACACTAAATGATGTTACGTGCACACATTAACTCTCAAGGTCACACGCCCTGAGAGAGCTGCCAGTATTGCATCAGGAACTAATGCCAAGATTTCTGTATCCCACCTTTTGGTGAGTGACTGGGAGAGGCAGAGGTGTGTCTGCAGAGGCCAATCTGCAGCGAGGAATGCCTGTGTGCCCCAGCTCTGAACAAATAGGGGCCAAATGGGCTGACGTCAGCCGCAGGGTTGGCACAACAGCCAGGAGGGGTAATCTGTTGGTGCAGATAACCTTTGCTGCAGACCGAGTCTGTGCCAACATTCAACTGGGCCACCCTGAGCTCCTGCACTTACATGGCCTCTCCGGATTGCCTTTTATCCCATCCTGCCTACAGTGACCTTGCTAGAATCCAGACAGTAGCACAGCACCAGGGTCCAGATGTACACTCTGGAGCCAGACTGCCTGGTAGGGAACCTCCCTCCGCCATGCCCCAGCTGTGTGACCTTACCTGACCCCTGTTTGCGTTAGTTCCCTCATCTGTGCAATGGGAGTAGTGACAGCACCTACCTCAGAGAGCTGTTCTGAGGATTAAATGGGTGAACACATGTCAGGTCCTTAACATAATGGCTGGAAGACAGTAAGTGTAAGTTGTCGTCATTATCATCCACAGCATTTCAGGATCCGTCACCCCCGATGCCACTTTTTGCCAGTCTCCATCTTAAGATGACACAACTATATATTAATTTTTTATATGCAATTCACATAACGTCAAATTTACCATTTTAAAGTGCACAATTCAGTGTCTGTAGTGTATCTGCTATGTGGCACAACCATCACCATTACCTAATCGAGAATGATGTTTTTTATCACCTCCAAAAGAAATGCAACCCAATAGCAGTCGCACCCCACGCACCCACCCCCATCCTCTCACACCCACTTAATCCACTTTGTCTCTGTGAATTTGCCTATTTGGGACATTTTATATACATAAATGGAATCTTAACATATGTAGTCTTTTGTGAAGATGATACACTATGAAAGAGGACTTTACACTTCAAGAAGCAAAATAACAGAATCCCAGCACCCTGCCTCCCCACCCTCCCGCCCCCAAATAATAAAGCATCAGCTGCTTTTGCTTGCCGTTAACAGCCTCTCAGTGGGCTGCCAGGAGGAGGCTCGGCTTGATCTGGGGTTTTGAAACATTTTAAGCTTTGAAGCTCCTTTTCCATCCTACATAACCCAACAGAGGTGCAGAGCAGCAGGCCTATTTTTCCATCCTCCTCCTTCTTTAGTTGTCTACAAAGATGAGCAGAGTGTCCCTGGTGACTAAGTCTCATTACCAGCTAATTATCTCCCCTGACAGGAGATTGGTCCTCCAGACCTGACCTATAGGAGGAGACTTATGACAGAAACTTCATAAAATGAGGAATTCTTCCTCAAGCTCATGGAAGCCCCAGGCTAAGAACCCCTATGAGCTTAAATCCCACTAGCAGTGAGTGGCTCTTGCTTTAAAATATGCTAAGGCCAAAGTGTCTTTTTGCCTGAGGGGTGCTATTTAATTGCTTATGAGGAAGAAAATTCCAACATTGCTCTTAGAGAGAAAAAAATAATGCAGACTAAAGGACGTCTCACTCATTCCCAGTTTAACAAAATAAAGGCACATTTTAATAGCTTCTCAAATCCTTGAGACCTAGTGGCCTGAATTGCTGGTGGAGAAACACAGAATGGAGGGGAAGAATGGCCTTACATGTAGCTAGAAGTGCATTTATGTGCCCATGAGTTCACAAAAGAAGACAGCATCAATCTGGACTCTATGAGTGTCCAGTGAGCCACCAAGAGCCATGGGGAGCAGCCCACCAATCTAGTCATCACAAGTAATTAGGGGTCCAGTGTTAGGAAAAGCCCATTAAGGATATATCATGTTGATGAAAGGCATGCTAAACTAAATTTATGTTCCGTAGCTGAGTCTTTTGGATACCTGGGTATAACTTATTGTTAATTATTGTTGTATTACAATTATTTGCATTGCCTAACCAAGGGACTAGATCATTTTCTTTAGAACCATGTAGTAAAAAGAGCTATGAACTTGGACCCAAATGCCTCAATCTTTTTTTTTTTTCAAGTTATTGTTTATTTCTCATTACACTTCGTGTCTTTTTTGAAATGTCTTTGTTTTTACGTATTTTAATGGGCTATTTATTTTTTATCGTTGAACTGTAGGAGTTATTTATATATTTTGGATGCAAGTCTTTAGACAGATATATTTATTGCAAATATATTCTCTCAGTCTATGCTCGTCTTTTTCTTTTCTTTTTCTTTTTAAAGCTTTATTGTTCTACACTTTAAATGAACATGTTACATGTCAATTACATCTCAATAAAGCTGGAAAAAAGATTTTTAAGAAGAAAGCATTGTTTAGTGAAATGGGAAAAAAGCTTTATCGGGGTACAGTTATATAAAAAAATGCAGCTATTTGAAGTGTACGTCTTGATGAGTTTGGACATATGCATATACCTGTGATACCATCATTACAATCAAGGTACTAAACATACCCATCGCCTCCAAAACTTTTCTGAGTTGTGTGTTTGTTAGCGTGTGTGTGTGTGTGTGTGTGTGTGTGTGTTGTGTGTAGTAAGAATATTTAACATGAGATCTATTCTCTTTACATATTTTAAACTACGGAATCCTGACTCATTCAATATCCTTGTTTCCTTAGCCAAATTACTTCTGTTTCTTTGTCCTGGAATTCTTCAAACATAAAACAATGATGACCCTCCCCAAGATACCTCCAGCTCTCAGAATCTACCAAAGGTAGTGTCTCAGGGCTAAACACTTTTGCATAGTTAGACTGGTGCAAGGAAGGATAAGTAAGTGGTACTTCTGTCCTGTTGAGCTCCTGTTCATCAGTTAGGCGTTTGAGAATTGGATAAAAATTCCAGAATGCCACTGGTCTTTAGTCAAGTGAGGATATGTTAAAAATGCAAAGTATTGTGTTAATATGACGAGAATAACAAACACAGGTATGCGTATTACTCTTGCTTTTTAACTGTCACCAGGGTAGAATTCTAATACCTCTTTAGGAAAATTCAACCATTAAGCTTTGATCTGGCTAACAGTCAAGCACCAGGAAGAAACATGGTACATATGTAAACTGTGGAATTCGTCCTTGAGTAACAGAGAGCTAATTATATAATAGACCTAGTGCTGATCTCCATTGGTACAGGTCACTCACTGCCCTTCCCTGTTGGATGACCTGGAAAAGGCTGCTTTGTTACCTGAGCAGACTCTGCCATTCAAGCCAACAGCCAAGAACCCATTGCCTGTGTGGTTTCTCTGATTACGTGATTCCTTAAATTGACTGGGATTTCTTTCTTCTAGATCAGCCCTTTTTATCAAAAGGCCCAATGACAACCTCTGGATATTCATTCCTTTATGGTACCAAGGCTATCAATAGCGATGAGTCACATTACACTCTGGCCCAGTTTGAAAAAGATAAGATATCTACTGTACGAACTGTACCTGCTCCTAAGACTGGGAGTTGCCCTGTTTATAACTTCGCTGAGACTCCAAAGTACACTGTAAAAACTTTGGAACAGATCTGTATATCACAAACATATTTAAAATACCTTTTAGAATTAAATGCAGCTTGCATTTCCAGTTTATAAAACAATGACCTACATCAATAGGACTCACGAATTAAAAGCAAATCTTAATCCACTAGGTTTCTTTTCTATCCCCAAGATTTTCACATGGTTTTGTTTCCCAATCCATTTGAGCAAAACAAGATGTATCAGCTTTCATTGTAGTCAAAATATTTTGCAGGAGCTGACGAAAAATTCTCATCATGGGGCAGATAAGAGGGTACACATGTCACAACAAGGTCAAGCAAACTTCAAGTTAAATAGTTCTCAGTGGGTTGTTTGAACATCCGTTCTCGTCAATTGCAAGAAACACAATTTTTAATTTTCTAAACATTCCCTTTCTGCAAATGCACAAAAATTATACTCTCACTCCCATTTCTCATGCTTGTAAGCTTATCTCCATTAGAGCAGCCCAGGTGGACTGGGAGAAATGTTGATCGTTGCCAAACTAAAAAGAATTTGAGCCAGGGAAGAAATTCACCCAGGTCTGATGTCAGTCACTCAGTAGTATTTATTGAACACTCACTGACTGACACCCAATTTTGTATCTTGGTGGAGGCCCCTGGCACTCTCGCAGAGAGAACAAAATGCAAGTTCTCCTTGAATCCTAGAAGGACGGTGTTTGTGGGTGGGTGTTTACACTGTCATTTACACTGAGCAGGTGGTGGAATTTTATGTAAACTGGTCTCTTCTTTTCAAAGAATCAGGGGGAACATTTTTTTTACTTTGTATCAGATGAGAATTGTCAACAATCCCAAGGTAAAGGTCAGTAGAGGAAAAACATGAAGCCCCCAATTTTTTTCTAATGCAGTATTTGTGACTGCTGTTCTCACTATTTAGAAATCCCTTGATCAGAATTTTCCCTCTTGGGGAAAAAAAATAAAAAGAGCTCTGTTCATGTTCCTTGCAGGTACTGGAGTGATTTGATTTCATTATTTTTAAAGTACTTGCAAGAAGGGCGGTATTTATAATTAAAAACTTGCATGCATATTTTTCTGCTGAAATCAAATGCTGCCTTTCATTTTCTGAAGCAAAGAATGCATTGAAAAAATGGACAACCAACCATATTCCTAATACAAAATAAGACTTGATAGATCTATTTAGACCAGGGTTTCTCAACCTTGGATCTTGTCATTTAGGGCCAGAAAATTTTTTGATAAAGGAAATTCTACTGTGCATCGTAAACTATTTAGCAGCCTCCCTGCCTCTGGTGGCTGGATGTCAGCAGCACTCCTCCAACTGTAACACATGGAAATGTCTCCAGACATTGCCAATGTCCCCTGGGGTTGCAAAAATCACCCCTGGTTGACAAGCACTGACTTAAAGGAAAAGGTGTTTGTTTTTGTTTTTGTTTTTTTGTGAGGCAAGAGGTAAACTAAATCTGCAAAAGAATCTGAATTGGATTTCTAGTAATCAAAATAACATTCTTAATTATAAAAACAAAAGGACATTTGTATAGAAAGCTAGGATCTTCCAGCTTAGAACCTCTGTTAATATATCACAGTCTTGTTTTGTAGCTCCTGATGCAGGAATTGAGTTCTCTAAAAGAATTAAAGTATTCTTTTCAAGATACAGTGTTTTCTAGACTCAATAATGATCAACTTAATAATCACTAACACCAAATTCTGGACTAAATAATAAAGCTGGTCTGATCTTTGTTTTCGGTGTTCTGGTACATATTACTGAAAGAATGAGAAAAATTAAAACAATTTCTTCGGTTTCTAACTCCACAAAGTTAATAGTTGGTTTGCAACTTCTTTAGTATCTACGTCACTTCTAAAATGTACCACTGTGTTTCATTTTATGTATATAATATTATGTATTTTATTATATCTATAAAAATTTATAGATATAGTAGATAAGATTTATTATCCAAATATTTCAGCAAATCAAATATTCTCTTTATAGCACCTCTCTCTCCTTTCCTCTCCCCACTTCAGCACACATGCACACATCTTTCTGAGCTTTATTAATCTACTTTTGATTTTCTATCTATTAATTTTAACCTAGGACAGTGGTTTTCTTTTTTAAAAATTAAGGTATCTCTTTCTTCCAACATTTTAGGCAGAAATCTAACTTGTGAAACAAAACTCTTGTCTTTCTCTCCCCTGGAACTATTCTTAAGGCAGAGTTTGAAACTCCCGACACAGGGGAGAAGATTAAGCTTTTAATTCTGTAGTTATAATAGACAACATGAGGCATAATAATGTCAATAAGGTTCATAAGCATTTTAAGGATAAAATGACTACCTTTATATGTAGCAAATTCTCAATTAGCCTCAGGAAAAACAATTCATAGTTTTCAAAGACAGATGTAGACTAACTATAAGGAAGACCAATGCTCTTGAGTTTTTAAAAGAGCAAATCATACTGCAATGGAAAGTTCTATTTATTGTACAAAGCTGTTATTCCATCTAGAAGTCCTCATTAAATATCAGTTCTCTGCTGTAAGAAGCCACCCCTCAATTCAGAACCTCACAGGAACTATGCTGAATTCCTCCTTTGCCAATCCATGGCATGCTGACTGTTTTTCAGTAGTTTCTTCAACCACACCATGACCCCTCATCTTCAATCAGGTCACCGTCGTGTGCTTTGGACATATCTACTAATGTTCATGCCTAACAGAAATTCCCACTTGCCAGTCCCTATCAAGTCAACTGCTGTTTGTTTTTTTAATTTAGCTTCAAACACCACCTAAAGTCTTTCTTGAGTATTTCTCCCTGGAAAGAGCTTGCCCTCCCTTTAAGACCTCTTAGAATCTTGGCATTGAGCTGAATTAAATCATTGTCTCGCTTTGAATTCTCCCTGACTTGCTCCAATGAGTAGGTCTGTCACAGGCTTACTCCTAAAGGACAAATCCCTCCAAGATAAGACTCTATTTTTCCCTTTAAATCTCTACTTTATGTTCAAAGGACATACAATAACTTTTAAAGTAACACTTGCTAAAATAGACTTGCATATACAGTTTTTAACACAAAAATGGATTATTATGAACCTAGGTATTAATAGGCCAGTCACAGAAATAACAGCTCACACAGTTAACAGAGTGCAATGGTTAATTTTATGTGTCAACTTGATGAGGCCACAGGATGCCAAGATATTTAGCCAGACATTATTCTGGGTGTTTCTTTGAGGATATTAGGATGAGATTAAGAGTTAAATCAGTATAATAAGTACAGCCAATTGACCTCCATAATGTGATGGGTCTCGTCCAATCAGTCGAAGGTCTGAATAGAACAAAAGTCTGACTGACTCTCCCCCAAGTAAGAGAGAATTCTCCAGCCTGATGGTCTTTTAACTGAGATATTACCTCTGCAGATTATAACTTGCCAGCCTCCATAATAGCATGAGCTAATTTATATGTGTGTGTGTATATATATATATTTCATATACATATGAATTTCTCTGGAGAACCCCCTGAGTACTACACAGAGGAAACCAAAAAAACTTTAATAAATATTACAGGGCCCTATCTGAGCATGATAGGCCTGTCACTCTAACTCAGCTCCTGGGAATGATCACCTCAGCTTCCTAGGCCAGGCCACCTGTGTTACAGGAGGGAAAGTCACACAGAAGTCTGGAGGTCTTCCACATAGCCACAGGGGCCGAGATGCACTCAGATTTTGTGGGACTTGATGCTTACACCATTTTATGTGTCTGGGATGGGGGTGCTTCTTAAGGAAAAAAAAATATGAAATTACAAAAATTTTCAGAAATACATAAATTTAGGGTGAACATATTGGGGACCTTTCACAACTTTGGAAATAGTCCATTTAAGTGGCAGGCACTTCTTGGTAAATTCACTTCTGCACAGGAAAATTTAGCTAAACGACCTGAAGATTCTGGTCCAGTGCTTAGCCAGCTTCAAAAATGCTGAGGAAAACAGAAAAACAGAAGGGAGAATAAGGGCTGCTGACAAATTTTGACAACTAACTTTTGAAATTATTTCCAGATTTAAACAAAGTACCAGATGCCCTCCTAAAATAAAAATAAATTACACGGGAAAAAAGATATATGCATTTTACAAAGAACAAAATTACTTTGATAAATAAAATATGGTTAGTAGGTACAAATGAAATAGCAGCTGCTTACTTCCCTAGCAGGTTGTCAGTTTCCAGTCACATGAATTCTAAGGTTACGTATAGTGACTGCATCTCAAATCTGAGACAGGGGCACTAAAATTGGCTCACTTTAAAGTCGCTCGAGCAAATGGGACCCTTCATGCCTGGTACGTGTTGATAAATGCAATCTATAGGTGTGAAAATGCTAGTTCCTTGTTTTCAGCTCTTGCAATTAAGAGAATGAGTTGGTTTTCCAGAAAGTCTTCAGGGCTATTAAATTTTATATTTATACAAATGAAAAACAGTTTTCAAGTTTGGTTTACTTGAGACTGGGAATTAATTTTTGTTAAAATTCATCACACCTCCATAAGAAGCAGCAATCCCTTCCATTTAAATTTTTTTTCAACGTAGGTTACTGAACTCTGTGCTGGGGAAATAACTATTTTGTTCTCTGCTAAGGCCATATGGTTTCTTGAAGATTCCATTTCTTTGATCCTCACAATCTTAATTTAGGAGTTAAAGATTCATAACTACCAAAGCTAGTCACAGCTCTTGCCTTTATTCCTTTCAAAGATGAGATGTTCTGGGGCAGATAGAAATGACAACGTGTGTATGTGTGTGTATCTGTGTCACACACACGGAGATACATATACACACAAAAAACTCTGGGGTGTATGGAACAAGTTTATTACTATATATATATATTCTATATATATATTACTATATATATATACACACGCTATACACACACACACACACACACACACACCCCACATACACTCCCCCACACACACATATGTCATCGGTGCTCATTATTGATGATAGTTATGCCCTATAAATCATTGTGAACACTGAATTAGCAAATACTGAAGCACTGCTTCCAAGGAGAAGCACAGGGTACACAGGGTTAGATTTTTGCAAGCCTCTAGTCACATTTTCATTAACTGATCAATATATAACTTTGTTTTATGCCTGTATCTGTTTAAAGATTCCTTATTTAATGTAGATTGTTGACTTATTAACATTGAACTCACTGCTAGTAGCACTGCAACTCATGATTGAATAAAGCTTATATAACACATGCCTTTTTGTCCTTAAGGCACATCAACTTTTTTGCACTTTAAAACACTAGACAGCACTCACACTAAGCTTGGGGGCCTGTTTTAAACAGTGAAATCACCAACAAAAAGCACAAAAATGAGAAAAGTGTATCAATAAACAGACCATGCAAAGGATACTTGTTAACACTCTGACAGCTAAAACAAGAAAGCAAAGTGTTGCCTTGATCACCCTCAGCTGGGAATGTGCACGATGAACGATATAATTTCGTCACCACTCTGTGCATGTCCATAAATGACAGTGAAAGCACAGTGACTGTTGATTTTGGGGTTACAAATAAGTTTTAGTGAGTTGGTGAATTCAAAAATACAGAATCTGTGAATAATGAGGATTAATTACATATATATGTATAGTATATATATCTGCGTACATTTATATATATATATATATATATATTTGTAAAATAAGTGTCCTTACTTGATAGTAAGATTCTAATGCAGTCAATATTTATTGATGCTTACTATTGGCTGTAAGGTTCTGTCATAGATGCTCAAGTAATACAAATATATATATAATTCAAAATAGCCTTCCTCAATGCACGGATTATTAGGAAGTCAAAGCATTTTGTATATAAAATGATAGTAAAGCCAATGTTAACAGAGCAACAGAGATAATATATGTTACATAAAAGCTATGCAGGCTTTGTTTCTGTTGTAAATAGTTCATGAATTATTTCCTATGTAGAATTTGGAAGAAAAAATAAATTAAGAGTTTATATCTACACCATTGAATCATGGTAGCCATGAGCCACATGTAACTGTTTAAATCAAAATTGATTTAATAAATAAATAAATTTAAATTAAGTTAATTTATAATTTCATAGTTTTTCAGTCCTACAAGCCACATTTTAAGTGCTTAATCATGACATGTGGCTACTACTAGCCACATGAGACAACATAGATATGGAACATTTCCGTCGATATAGAAGGTTCTATTGGATAGTGCTGATACAGATTCTCTGTATGTGTGGAAAACCAAGGAGAAAAAAATCACACACACACATACACACACACAAAATTCCTATTCAGAATTATTAAAGCTATAAATTATATAGAATATTTTAGGTTTTATTCTTACACAATTTGAAAAGGAGAATTATAAGCTTGTCATTTCTCACACATTAGTGATATTTTATGATAACAACAGAAACACCATAAACTGTCCACGAGGTCTTTAGATAATAATAATATATCTATGATAGACAGAAAACAGTGGTTTATTACACATCAAAAATAAACATATTCCATTTTTCTGTTTCTCCATTATTTGTTAGTTAATCCTCTCAGAGAAGCATTAAAGGTTTACTTCTACAGTATGACCCTTGGAGAATAAAGCAGAAGAGAGAAGTTTGTTCACAATTCTATCAATAATTTATTATATAAACTTCATAACACAAAGATTAAGAACACAAGTTTGAGCTGTGCTTTCAATAACTGTGGAGCTGCTCAAGTACACCAGGAACTTCCAGATGTCCTCTCACCAATGCTGGGTCTCCAGAGACCTTGGTAGCTTCTCCAATTTAGATCTCCTTGCTACCAGCTCTGTGGATGGCAGCCACTTTGTGAGGGCATGGAGGAAATTCCAAGTGCTCAGGATTTAACCAGAATGTACAGTGCAGATGCACTCAATCTTCAGAACCACAAATAGAAAAGAATATTTCATGATACATCAATTCCCATCCCACCTGTTCTTTCCAAACTCCCTTCTCACTCTCACCCCAGCTTAGGTGGTATTTCTCTTGTGTGGAGGAGACAGGGGAAAAGAAACAACTCTGGAAATTGACACGAAAGTCTATTTCGAATATATTTCTGACTTGCACTTGGACCTGTAGTGTTTAAGTTTAGAAAATTAAGAACGTACTGTCTTTGTTTTCAAATACAGTCATAACAAATTCCCCAAAGCTCCCAGCCCAACTGGTGTATGATCACGAGAAGAGGAAAAGAATAACCGTGTTGATTTCTTAAGTTTACTATCCCCAAAGATACCGACCTACAGAGTGACTGCTTCTTTTAATAGTCAGTTTCATTATCAGTCTTACTTGAACCAGTATATCAGGTTGTTCCAATACCTGAGCAATTTTCAATCTATTATCATTAGTACCCATGAAAGATACAAAGAAAGAGCTAACTTAAGCCCAGAAGAGCATATTTGATCACATCAGCAAGATAAACATACCTGTGGTCAAATCATGTGATTTTGGATATTTCTTTCATGCCCTGATCTACGTTACACTTCTTTTAAAAAATTTACTTAGTTTATTCCTGAACTTCTAAATTTACCTTCAGAGATTGCTTTGGAGATTTCTAGGAAAAGAAATCAGGTAAAGGTATTATGCTCCCTGAAACCTGTGAGAAATGTTCCTGTCTTCTATTTCCTGTTTGAAAAAGTAAATCTGAACCACAAAGTAGTTATTTTTTTCTTAAGCATCATCACTTGAGAGATATTAATAACCTCAGATAGATTTAAATTCTAGAAGAAAATAATATAGATTCCATATTAACTAAAGGATATTTGGTTAGGGACCCAGGGAACCCGCTTCAACTAGTACTAGTACTAGTACTAAGAATTCAACATACTGCACTAGAAATAAGTGATCCTCAAA
Organism: Rousettus aegyptiacus; assembly: GCF_014176215.1. NCBI lineage: Eukaryota > Metazoa > Chordata > Mammalia > Chiroptera > Pteropodidae > Rousettus > Rousettus aegyptiacus. The sequence continues at coordinate 163,092,242 of NW_023416284.1, forward strand.
AGCAACAACAAATTAAAATTTTAAATTAAGTCCTGTTTGTAAACTTTTATGAATATGCAACATTTTGTTATGAAAAATGCTTTTCGGCACAACTAGTATTTTTCCAGTAACTAAACAGAGTTGTACAGTTGCCTGCCCTAACCTACAATAGGAAAAGTGATTTGCATTAGAAAATATAAGTGATTTCAAGATGGCAGAGAAAATGAATACTGTGCTTGCTTCCTCTCACAACCACATCAAAATTACAACTAAACTATAGAACAATGATCATTGAGAATCACCTGAAGTCTAGCCAAATAGTAGTCCTTTAACAAAGTACACATAGAAGAAGCCACCTCAAGATTAGGAGGAGGGGCAGAGACAGAACAGACTGGTCCCACACCCACATGTGTCTGTTAACAATAAGAGTGATAGCTCAGCTGCAGATGTTTCACCTAGAGGAGCAAGGGGTCCCAGCCCCACACCAGGCTCCCCAGCCTAGGGTTCCAGTGCCAGCAAGAGAAATCCCCACAACTTTTGGCTATAAAACCCAGCAGAAATTGTTGCTGAAGAAGACAGAGGGCTGCAGGAGTTGCAGAAGTTCCTCCCATACCCAGACTTACTTGCTAATGGACTTGTTCATTCTGAGCTCCAGGATTGGGGCAGCAGCTCAACAGATGCCAGGGACATATGAGGAAGAACTGAATTGTCTGGCTGCAGGGCGAGGCCTGGAGGGGTGGTTTTCTCCCAGACAGAAGTGCTAGCAGAATTCATTGTTTCTTTGTTGAGTTCTTCCTCCTCCTGGAGTGCAGACACAGGCGGCCACCATATCTGAGTCTCCATCAGCCTAGTTAACACAGTTTGCTCTGTCCTGGTGATTCCCTGAGACCCGACATGTAGGCCTACCCAAGCCACTTCCAGTGGCTTTTCCATACAAACTGTCTATCTTAGCTCATTCTGTGGACTTTCCTAAAATCCCCAAAGGTTCACAAAACCCAAACTAGCAGCATCTGGCCTCCATATGCCCTGTACATCCTGCTGAGCAGCGCCAAGCTCAGCACTAGAGGCCGTCAGCCTCAGTTGCTTGGCCTCTCGAGGCACCTCCAAGCCCAGTGCAGGTGATTGCTTGGTGATTCATGCCAGGTGGCCCCCACCAGGGCAAATCAAGTGACCAACATTTGCATCACAGGGGTACAAGAAGGAGAAGAGAGAGAGCAAGGAATTGAAGACCTATTTGAAGAAATAATGAAAGAAAACTTTCTTAACCTGGTGAAGGAAATAGGTATACAAGCCCAAGAAGTGCAGAGAGTGTCAAAAAAGATGAACTCAAACAGGCCCACACCTAAACAGATTATAATTAAAATGCCAAAGGTTAAAGACGAAAGTTCACGAGAAAAGCAGTTACCTACAAGGGAGCACTATAAGAGTGTCAGCTGATTTCTCAATAGAAACTTTGCAGACCAGAAGGAAATGGCACAAAATACTCATAGTGATGAAAAGCAAGACCCTATAACCAAGATTACTCCACCCAGCAAAGCTATCATTTAGAATTGAAGGACAGATAAAAAGCTTCCCCAACAAGAAAAGGCTAAAAGAGTTTATCACCACTAAACCAACACTATGAGAAATGTTAAAGGGATTTCTTTAAGAAGAAGAAAGATTTGAAAATGTGAATAATAAAATGGCAATAACTATCTATCAACAATTACTTTAAATGTAAATGGATTAGATGCTCCAATCAAAAGACATAGGGAGGCTGAAATATAGATAAGAAGGCAAGACCCTTATAAGAGATGCTATCCACAAGAGACTTGCTTCAGATCAAAAGACACACAGTCTGAAAGTAAAGGGATGGACAAAGATATTTCATAAAAATGGAAACAAAAAATTTTTTAAAACTGGGGCAGCAATACTTATATCAGACAAAATATACTTTAAAACAAAAGCTGTAACAAGAGAAAAAGAAGGACCCAGTAATCCTACTTCTACGTATTTATCTGAAGAAACCCAAAACACTACTTGGAAGAAAAATGTGCATTCATATGTTCATTACAGCATTATTTACAATAGCCAAGGTATGACGGTAACCTGAGCATCTATCAAAGGATGAACAGAGAAAGAAGAGGTGATACATATATACAATGGAATATTATTCAACCATAAAAAGAATGAGGTCTTGCCATCTGCAACAACATGGATGCACCTAGAGGGAATTGTGCTGAGTGGAGTTAAGTCGGACAGAGAAAGACAAATAAATGCCATGTGATTTCACTTACATGTAGAATCTAAGAAATAAAATAAACAAACAAACAAAACAGAAACTCATAGATACAGGGAACATTTTGAAGGTTGCCAGATGGGAGAGGGGTTGGGAGGGGGCTGAAAAAGGGGAAGGGATTAAGTACAAACTGATAGTTACAAAATAATTAAGGGGATATAAAATATAGCATAAGGTATATAATCACTAACATTTTAATATCTATGCATGGTGTCCGATGGGTACTAGATTTATCGAGACGATCGCTTTGTAAGTTAGATAAATGTCTAATCACCATTATACACCTGAAACTAATATAATATTGTATGTCGACTGTAACTGAAAAAAAAATTTTTTAATTGAAAAAAATGCATGACAACCTATAAGGAGAAGTTGGTGTAATATGAAACAAATGAGAATAACGAGTATGGTATTTGATGCTATTGAACTGCTAGTGAATAAATGAGAAATAATAGCAAATATATATATATATATATATATATATATATATATATATATATATAAACAGGAGATCGAGTAGGCAAAGTCGAAATGTGATAGTAGCAACATCCTCACTTTATTGGTTTCTTGTAAAAGATTTTAAAGAAAATTCCATCTCCAAGTATTACGTTTTGCAGGAAACATATTGAGCTTCTTAAGTAATTTATGTAAGTCTCTCATAAACACAGCATATTTACACAACATATATACCCAGCGTATTTAACAACTGGAACTGGAACATAGCATCTTCCACTCTCTTTCTCTTCATGACAAAATTACCTTTAGTACAAATATGAAATAAAATAAATAATAATAAAATATAAATACAGACAGTTGACATCTTCATTTATTGAAATTTCTATATATAATCATGCTAATAAAAATTAGCATGATTATTTAAAAAGGTGAAATATCCACAAAAGTTAAAATTTAGTTGCCTTTTAATCATACCACTAATGTAATGTTTTTATTTCCTTCATTTTTCTTTAATTTTAAAACAATTAAAAATTAGACTAAAATTCTATGTTAAGGATATTAGTCAAATTCAAAAAACTATATTGTGCAGGAATTTAATCTGTACTAGGAAAACAAAAATATTGCATACTATAGCTATCAGTTTTACTGTTTTATTTTTCAATTTTACCATTTTTAAGTTAAATACAAATGAAACAAAGTGGTGACAAAGAATTAAAATAATCTAGTTCTGTTTCTTTCTCTTTATAATCTCCGTACTACCATTGTTTATCTCAAATCTACTACTTAGATGCAGGTGTATATGATACCCTAAGGTATGGGCACATGGACTTTGACAGAAGTAAATGGGAACAATTCCACAGCATTATGAACTTACTCTAGAAACAAGTGTGCGTGGCGAAGTCCACATGCATTAGGGGCCAACAAGATAGCCAGGAATCTTCCAAATTAACTTCCATGTAGACTACAATGTTTATGAAAGGACAAGTAATAAATACCTGCAAATTTATTTATATATGGAGCATTTATTTATATATATGATATATATATATATAGAGAGAGAGAGAGAGAGAGAGTGTGTGTGTGTGTGTGTGTGTGTGTGTGTGTGTGTGTATTTAATAATAACCATGAAAACTATTTAGAATTTAAACCAACAACAGACTTTGTTTCAAGGAGCATTTCATCACTGACATTGTTTAAAACTGCTAGCACATGGAGATGATTAAAAGCAGAGTGACATGTAGTCAGTTTTATTAATGTTTTTAAATTCTTTATAGACAATACTCTTCTGTATTGCTGCACAGATAGCTGAATGCTCCTAGCACCCCACATTCAGAATATCACCTAGTCCTATTCATGTATTTTAAATCTCATGTAATTGTGAAATTCAAATTGTACATAAATTTGAAAAATATTGGAATAAATTTCCAAAGTTCTATCCAGTCCTCCACTGGATTTTTTAGAGTTTTGTTTAACGATATGACATGTAGGGGATTGTGGCTAATATTTATTTCACTTTGAGAAGTTTGGCATTAACTTAAAATTTAACTAGTTATCCATAATAACTTACAGTATTCTTTTCATTGCAGAATTTCTCTAAACACTTTAGAATTTACTTATATTTTTATCATGACCCATATTTGGGGGTTATAAGTACTATAGCTTTAATATCTGCTATTTATTGTTCTACTTACTGTTCTCTTTAAACTTTGTTCATTCACTCTTTAAGGGCTGTCTCCTGGGTTCTAGATTCTGAGATTTGGTTATACAATTTTGGTCCCATTTCAGGAATATATTCAGAGAACATCAAATGAAACTGCACTGGTTGTTTTATCAATTTTAGGTAATTCTATACACTCTCTCCCTTGTTGCTAATTGGAGATAAAACTGAGTTGAGAAAGAAGAAAAGTAAACCCTCATGCCGTATCTAAAGCTTTATTTGCAATAATATACCAGCATATCCACTAGTTTAGAGACTGAGGCAATGCACTGGGATCCTAGAATTATGAGGCTGACGTCAATTTGCATTTGAAACTTGGAATGATTGAATAGCAGTTGTACCCTCCACTGAAAACACAAACACACCTGTGCTTCCTATTTATGTTCACCTGCTAACTAATGCATATCCCCATTTTGTCACACAATGACTTTCCCAGCAAACTACTATAATGTTTTAACCTATTAAAGTCCCACTGGAAAGTAAAAGTGTCCATCTCTATCTGTAGCTGGATATAAACTATGGCATGCTGGAGCCAGCTGTACCAGCTCACAAAAGCTGATGGTTAGGTAGTGTCTCTTCCATTTTATGTTCAATGATGTCACACTGGTGGTTTGAAATTGGCCATAGTGGAAATATTTACACCACGGAAAATAGCAAATGGCACAAAGCAGGGTTCCACTCACCCCAAGAAAGCTGGTTTTTAAACATTTACCAGAGCATCATTGGAGATTCTACATATATCTGTTATTACTTCACACAGGGGTATTTATCCTGACTTCTTCCCAGTCTGGCTTATGTGTGCCTGGTAAACACCACAAGAATGCATATGCATGAATGACTAAAATGTACAAGAGTTCACTTAGAGATTAGTTATGGCTACCTATACTATATTGCTTCTCCGTAAAGTATGCACAAGGAGAAAGGATACCAAAGTTTCCCAGAATACAAGATACTGCTCTAGGTATCTAATACAAGAAAGCAAATGTCCTCTGAACCGTGAATTTGTATTAGTTAAGGTCCCAGTTTTTGCATACTCCAAGGTTTAACTGAGAACTGTTTAATGAAAAGACTATTTGCAAAGAAGTAGATGCTCTTTCTGGAGCCAACCAACAGGAACTCTAGCCAGAGGTAAAGAAATTTCCAGAACTGTGGGAAGGCATGCAGGGGTAGGGGGAGATAAATAGCCAGACGTGTCTCTATGTCTCCCTCCCTCCTTACTTGTGCTTCTCACTAGCCGGGCCCATCAGAAAGAAGAGGGCAAAAGCTCAAGTGTCATAGTCCATTGAGATCACCTCCCAGGCTACAGAGCAGGGCGTGCAGGGGCAGAGGACAGAGCTGGGGAATGAAAGCAAAAGAGAATAACTCTCCCAGTCTCCTTGACTCTCCTTTCCCTCCATTCTGTATTTCTTATTCTACCTCCATGGAGCTGTAGAACAAGTAGGGAATCGAATCACATGCAGTCACATTTTTTTTTTAAATTTAAGATTATTATAATTATAATTATTCTGATGAAAAAGGAGAACTGTAAGAGAGAAAGAGGAATTTTGAGGAGGTTAGGTTGCTATGGTTATAATTTCAAACAGAACTCAAATTGCAAGCATATTTTATATTTTACTTAGAAAAGCCATATAGATTTAAAAGTACAGACTAGAAGAACGATGCAATGTACTCTGAAATCATCTTTAATGGGGGAAATGAAGCCAAGACATAATAACCTTTTGATGCAGAGCATCAATGTCATTCCAACGATTTTACAGAGACCGACAAACGGACAGTTAAGCCAGATGACTCTGAATGGCTTGCTTGAACGTGTTAAGGATGCTTTCTTTGGTCCAGCACTCGCAGCACTTAGTGGAGAGGCACTTCAGCCTCCACTTTCCTCCTACAGGCATGGAGATAAAGAAAATGCATTTTAAGATCACAAAAGTTGTTACAATGTCCTAGCCCTAGTCATACGCAGTATAATTATAATAGCAACCAACTCCAGCCCAAAGAATCTCCACAGAAATAGGCAACACATTCCACTCACGCTTTTGGTTAGCATTTGAGTTTGTTAGGGCGCTATAGTAAAATCCACACACTGGAGGGCTTAAACTACAGAACTTTTTTTTTTTTTTTTTTTTTTTTTGCTGCACAGTTCTGGAGGCTAGAAGTCCACGATTAAGGTGTCGTCAGAGTTGGTTTCTTCCGAGGCCTCTCTCCTTGGCTTGTAGATGACCACCTTCATTCTGTGTTCTAATCTCTTCTTATAGAGACACCAATCATGTAGGATGAGGGTGTCTTCTTAAAACACACTTTAATGACTTAGTTTTAACTTAATTACCTCTTTAAAGGTTCTATCTCCAAATACAGTTACATTTTGAGGTACTGAGGGTTAGGACTTCGATGTATGAATTTGAAAGGGACACCATTTAACAAATGACAGTTTTTTTTTTTTTTTCTTTCTCCTGCACACCCATTCCCTAGCTTCCTCCGGAAAGGACATTTTACCGTGGTCTACCTTACTTCAACTACTCAAAACATATCATTTTTTAGTTCCTATCTTTCAGTCCAAGCTTTCTACTTTCAGGTATTATAGGCAAATTATCTGACAAATTAGAAATTATAAGCAATTTGATTCTTTCAATTTCTAAGTTTATCAATCTCCCAAGTAAAAGGAACTGTCTAGTGACAGTGTTGTTATTGAAAAAACAATACTAGAATAGTAAGATTTCAGAAATCTTTAAAGCTGAAAATAGGAATCTTTGAGAAAAGGCGAAGAATTGCACTTGGCTTCAAATAAAGAGGAAACGTACATAAGGTTCATGCACAGGCCCTGGTGCTCCATGAGGTCTGAATCCTCACCAGTTCCCTTGGCACAGGGGCAGATGTTTATGGATCCACCAGCCCCCTCGTCCCGCCCACCATTGCCTCCTGGGCCTCAGCTTCGGATTACTAATTCACCTCTCCATTTTCACTCATGGTCCCCTACACTCGCTCTCCACAGTCTCCGAAGCAACTTTATAAACGTGTGAAAGAAATGATGTCACAAATACAGCTCCATGCCCCCTTAAAATCCTTCAAGAAATTCCTATTGCTTTTAGGAAAAATGTTAGCCTCTCATCATGGTCTTTGAGCAGGAATAAACAGATTACAGCCCTAGGCCGAAGCTGGCCCACGGCCTGTGTTTGTACAGCCCATCACACAAGATTGAGTTCTCTATTTTTAAATGGAGGAAAACACTCATAAGAAGGTCTCATGACACATGAAAATTACATGAATTTCAAATTACAGGGTCGAGAAATAAAGTTTATTGAAACATAACCACATTCTTTTATTTACAAATTGTCTGTGGCTGTTTCTAACATAGCAGCAGAGTTGAACAGTTTCACAAGATTGTATGGACCACAAATCCTAAAGTATCAACTTTCTCATCCTTCACAGAAAAAGTTTATCAAGACCCGCCTTACAAAATCTGGGTCGTTTGACTTTTCTCCATCCTTTTCCACCCTCATCTCGGATGCTGCCCCACCCCTCAGGCCAAGCTTCAGCCACAGGAACCACCTACGTGTTTCTCGCACAAGCCGGGCACACTTGCATTCCCAGGTCTTTGAACCCGCTGTTTCCTCCGCCTGGAACTCCTTATTAATTGGCTTTTCTTTAGGGCTCAGCAAAAATATTATTTATTCTGAGAGGCTTTCCTTGAAGACACTACAAAGTAGCTCTCTAGACCACCTTTCATGTTCTATTCGAACTTGAATATTTTACTCCTTTATACAAAAGCATTTAAGAAAATTTTAACTTTCACACTGTAGAAAAATAAAATATTGCCTCTAGTGTTTAAGCAAAAATTTAAGCAAAATTAGAATTATATCATCTTAATAGTTTAATATCTGCTAGAAGTGACATGTGTCTACTGAAGTTATTTTAAAACTATAGAAATGTATAAAGAGAGAAATAAAAAATCACTCCAGAATGCCACCATCCTTAGATTATTATCTTCAATATTTGACACATATCCTTTGATTTTTCTATATAGTTTTGTTATTTAATCTGAAGCAACATGCTAGCCCACGGTTAGATTGGCTTAACTCTAAAATATGCATAGTTGTTTGGTGCTGTAATATATATTAGAGAATATCAATTTATTAATTCATAAATTAAGATATTATTTGTTTATATTATAAGTAAGAGTCATGCCTGGACACATATATAGTATCTAAACTCGATTCTGTACTATGAAACATAAATGTTAATCCTTCCACTACATGCTTGGAGATTGCAAGGAAAAGAGAAAGGAAAGAAAGAAGAAAGGAGGGAAAAAAAGGAAGGAAAGGAGGGATAGAGGAGTGGGAAGAGAGAGGAAGGGAGAAAGGAAAAGAAAGAGAAGAAGGAAAGAAAGAAAGAAAGAAAGGAAGGAGGGAAGGAAGGAAGGAAGGAAGGAAGGAAGGAAGGAAGGAAGGAAGGAAGGAAGGAAGGAAGGAAACAGAAGGAAGCAAGGAAGAAAACAAGAAAACGAGAGAAAAGAAAGAATAGAGAGAAAGGAGAGGAAAGAAGTCATTTTTCCTAGTTTAATTATATCTTTACAGAAAGTCGCATGCCCATCTCATTTCCGTGTGTTCTCTTTTAAGTTTCATGCTAACTAGCCTTTGAGGAAATGGTCTGGAAACAATCGCACGCAAATTGCAAAATGCTCTTGATCTGGCTTTTTGCAAGCCTTCAGCCCCGTTTCTTACCACCACTAGCACCATCACCACTCACTTTTGCTTAGTTTGGCAACTGTCAAACACAGCTCACAGATTTGTTGACCTTCCTTCTATTTAGAGGTGTGGTCCACATCCCTCTCTTTGCTTCTGGGCAGGCTAGTGATGGCTGCAACCAACAGAGAGTATGGCAGAAATGGTGCCATATAATTTCTGAGGCAAGGCTAGGAAAGGCCATGAAGCTGCCTCCTAGCTCTCTCAGCAAGTTCGCTAGGTGTGGGGTAATCAATAGTCATGTAAGAAGCTCGGCTACTCTCAGACCTCCACACTTCAGTGCTCTGGTCAACAGCCGGACTGAGCTCCTGGCTGACAACTAGCCTCAAATGCCAGCCACACGAGTAAGCCATCGTAGACATTCAGCCCTGACCAGCTAGTATGGGTTGAACTGTGATCTCCAAAAAGGCATATTCAGGTCCTAACCTGTGGAACTTATGAATGTGACCTTATTTGGTAACAGGGTCTTTGCAGAGATAACTAAATTAAGATCAAGTCACAGTGGATTAGAATGTTTCCTAATCTTGTGACTGGTGTCCTTATAAGAAGAGGGGAATTTGGACACATTGACACACAGAAAGAGAAGATGATCCTGTGAAGAGATAGGCAGGGAAAATGCCATGTGACAACGATGATAGAGATTAATGGGATCTGTCTATTAGCCAAGGATTGTCGGCAAAACCACCAAAAGCTAGAAAGGGACTAACAATGATTTTCACTTAGAGTTTTCAGAGACGGCATGGCTCTGAGTGGAGGGGAGACTGCCAGCCCCTCAAGCTAGACCCAGGCCAGAAGAGCAAGTGCTCCCCATGGACCCCCTCAGAGACTGATCATAACTGATCTTCTGACATAAACCAGTACCTCTCCCCCATGTCCCATGGTGGGCTGACTCCTGGAATAGGCTGTTGTCCTGACCTGGACAAGCACAGAAAGCTCTCCCCTTACCTGGGATGGGTCACGGACCAGTTCCCCTGTCCCTCCTGCCTTTTCTATAGACTTCCTGTTGGCAGGTGCCAAGTGGCATAGAGGATATCCACTTCATCTTGCCCAGGATGCCCCTCAATGTAAGTTTCCCTTCACACGTACACTCTGTTAAGTGCCAGGCTGGAGTGGTCTCAGCCTCTTTCTTCAGTCTTTCCCTGCCCTCTGCTCGCGGGGCAAGATTCTCAGTCCCAGGGCTTTTCCCTGAGCCTGTGTGTACAAACACCCCATTGATACCTTGATGTTGGACTTCCAGACACTTCTGTTGTTTTAAGTCCCCCGTTTGTGATACTTTGTTTCAGCCATCCTAGAAAGCTCACACACTAGCCCTCAGATGACCGCAGCCCAGCCATCATCTGGAGGCAAACACTTGAGAGACTTCAGATGAGAACTGTCCAACCAAGACCCTCCCGACTTTCTGACTCTCTCATTTATGAGCTAAGGGGAATGTTTGTTTTAAAACTCTAAGCTTTGAGGTAATTTGCTACATACAATAGTGAGACTAGAACCCTTGGATAACTCCCATTCATCCTTCAGGTTTCAATTTAGCTATCAATCTAGGAAGCCTTCTCTGACCTACTCACACCTGCATTGCATGTCCCTCCTCTGAACTCCCACGGCACCTCTATTTATCCCACTTTTCACTCGACGTGGTCCAGGGAACCCATATGTCAGCTCTCCCCTAAAGCCAGACTTTCCTTTCGCCATACTGCAGCAAGTCTTCACATTCATCCCGTAACATTAACTCATCCTTTCCAAAGTATGTAAGCGCACTTCTGCTTTCACTAAAAGTTGTGTAGAGGACATAGACAACAAAGGTGATAATACGCGCCCTTAGAGCAGGGGACTGAAATACTCACCAGTGGACATTTTCTGTTTGTTCAGCCTAAAGGCCTCCGGGGAGTTCTCCACTGCAGAAGCTCTCAGAACGCTTCCGACGTCAGTGATGTGCCCAAGGGACAGAAAACCCTGAGGGCTTCCCAAATGTGAAGTCACTGGACTCTTTTTCATGGAATAGCTTCAAAGGCATGGGATTTTCCTAAATTTGATTCAACTACAAATACACATCATTATTTTAAATTCCTTCTAAGTTATATATTGCACCATTTCCCCTGAGGTATGAACTCTCTGAAAAAGGAGCAGGACCCTGGCATTTCACTTGGGCTTCTTTATCATCATTAATAAGTCCCAGAGCAAGTTTTCGGAGAGACCTTTGAGGGAGCTTTATCATCCTGACTCATATTTAATGCGCTTCATACCACGAGCATTACAGAACAACAGAAAAACACAACACGCTTCTCCACCGCCTAAAGCCAAATACAAAGCCATTTGGGCACGCTGAGTTCTCAATTTTCTGGCTACTAGCAGACTATTTCAAAAGTTTATGGTTACTAGATGCATAGCACAGAGAAGGTCAAATGGAGCCAGAAGGAAGTCGCAACGGTGCCGCAGACACCTTCGAGAAAGTCCTATCACCTCCCAAACGACATCAGCCTCGAGGAACTGTTTGGGCAGGAATGCCTTATGGTCTGCTGAAAAGTTTTAGTTGTAGATATTTGTAGATGACGAAGCGAGTGATGTTATTCTTTAACCACTGAGAAGAATGAGTGTCATCTTAGCAACACGACAGCCTGTTTACTAGCCCTGGCCCAGTGCTGAGTGATGCGGATGGCAGGGGAAGGCTCCCACAGGACCTCGCTCATGTTTCTTATCACTCTGTGGTTAGGCTGGATGTATGCTCACTTGTCCTGTTGTTTTTATCTGTGTGGTTTTCCTTAGTCACAAGTGCTTGAAATGCAAGAACTATGCATATTTGACCTCTTATAGGATGATGAAAAAACCAACCATGGCCTTTTAAAAACTGAAATGTCATGACTATGATAAAGATTGTGATGTGTACTGTATTCCTAGCTGGTAACAGGGAGGCCTCCTAACGATTATCTTGCTTTAGGCTCAACATCACTCATCCCTTAAACTGAAAATATACCATCCCCCCCACTCCTGACACACACATTCACATTTTATCATGCAAACACACACACACACACACACACACACACACACACACACACACACACTTTTGCGTAACTATGATTCTCCCTATGACTATCCCTGCCTTGTCCTCTTTATTCTACCTGCCCGGTATCCAAAATAAAACTGGAAGTCAGCCTTGATTCTTTCCTCTCTCTCTCCGTTGGCATTGAACAGCGGCCGTTTCCTGCGACCTACCTCTTTACCAACCCTGAAGTGCCCCCCTTCTCTCCTGTGCCCAGCATTCGGCACTTTGCATTGTAATCATCAAAACCCTGGCCTGGCTCTTCCCGAAAGGCACAAATCTACTTTTAGATCATTTTGTGCCTTCGGCCTGGCACCTAGCAGGTCCTGAATCACGTTGGCTCAATGAATGATTGTCTCTTATAACCTCTTCATAGATTTGCAAGAGCATATGGCCGCCCAGGTGGTGTGACTGGCAGGCAACCAAGTGGAGTACAGAAGGAACGCAGACCCACCTCCCTCACAGCATGCTATAATGCCAGAAATCTCCACCCGCAAAGTAGATGTCACTCCTGAGCTAAAGCGTGATGTTCCTAGGAGGCCTGTCTTAAAAACCAAATACATTCTCTAAGATAAGAATTAGTACTTCAGATAAATTTTCCTGGTCAGTTAGCAAGCAAGGTTCTGAGCGGGACATAGGACATGTGAATTTCAATAGCTAAATCGGTCAAATGAGATCCATGGCATGAGACATTGTTCCACAGAGGGACAGGATCTGAAGCAAAATCACAGAAATAAAACTAGGCACATTTAGGTTTAGCTTCTAGAATTAAATATATAATAAAAAAGATGATCTGATAATTTATGTTTGAGTCAGAAATAAGTGGAGCTGTACTTCCTGTCTCGGGACACAACCTCTAGGCTCTGCTTCCACTTAGAAGGATAATTCTCATTCTAGATGTGAGTCTAATAAATCCACGCACTTGGATTTTCTGGAATTTTTCTGACTCTAAATACAGACTAGTTCCCCCAAACTTGCAAGTTCCATCTGCCTCATGAATGGGCAGTTTCCATGACGTCAGCAAGGGGGATGGTGAGGGGCCGCCTGATGCCAGCCCCCTTTTCCAGACTTGACACAGTGGTGAGTGGAGATTTAGCCTCACCAAGACACATCGACTGCTGAATTCCTCTTTTAATTTATTGCCTGAGTCAAAACAGGATGCAATGAGAGCTAATAAAATAATTCAGTTGGCCAGAAAGTATTTTCCATCTTATTTCTAAGAGTGCTCTAAACCAGAATGAATCATCTCAGGAGCTACCAGATGTCACTGGTGATCAGAGCTGCTACAATTTGACTGGGTCGCTCCCTCCCTCCCTCTCCTTCTCTTTTACTGTTTACTTTCCCTTCCTTCTCTTCCTTCCCTTCTGTTTCTCCTTCCCTCTCTCTTTTTTTTTTTCATTTCTTTCTTTTTTCATTTCTTTCCATCTTTCATTCATTCAACAAATACTTGTTGAGGCTTTACCACAGGTCAGATGAGACGATGACAATATTAATTATACAAAATCCCTGTTCTACACACGCACATGTGCTTGCACACACACACTCCTATTTTGGGACTCCTCCTGGCAGCTTCTTAAATTAAAATCAATATTGGCTTTTGTCCCAATACATTGAGTGGCAGAGCATTCCTGATGTTAAGTGGCATCTAAAGGCCACTACAAGATGGGACAGCGAAGGTGACTGATAGGAGATCTGGGCTTCACTCCTGCCTTTGACTTTATGAATGACCTTGGCCAGGGATTTGGGCTATAAGAGCCTCATCTGAAGAAGGAAAGGGTAGGCCTGGATGCCTTCTCAAGTTTTCTCAGTCTCAACTGATTATAAGATCTGAAAGATCCTCTCAATGTGTGAAGGGCCCAGGGATAATAATGAGAAACCTGGTCTTCCAAGATCAGAACTTTGAAAATAAAAGCCATTAAAAAAAATGGTTTTTTTGAAACACTTGTCTACCAAGGAATAGATAATAAATGTAATCAGCCTTATTTCTACTAATGTAAAATATTCAAATTGCTTTTCTGGGTCAGGCCTTTGCAGGAACAATGTGAATAAGTAGGGAGTCCATTGAGTGAATCACAAAAAATTTCTGTAGAGAAGCAGTGCCACCTGCTGGATCGAAGTGGTGCTGCATGTGGTAAATACCACAAGGAATCTCAATCTGGGACCTTGCTGAACACCAAATCAGGAGCATCAGTCTTAATCAGAAGCTGAGTCTTTAAACTTTGACGAGATCATCAGACGGTGGAAAGATCTCTCCAAAGATTAATTTTAGCCATTTTTCGGATTTACTTTAGCATCAAATTACTCATCTGTGCTACATGTTTCTTTATAAATCAGCTTCGACAATAATGTGCTAATAAAAGCCACTTAGTCAAAATCTATCATTTTGAGTACATTGCTAAGCTCAAAGATTTAAAGTGTCCTGTAGTTAAGACTTCATTAATCAATCAGCCAACCTATCATATCTCTAGGTCTCGCTCCAGCTCTAGAATTCAGTTAAATGGAGAAAATCATTATTTGTTCTGTTAAATGTGGGGCATTTTATATACTGAAGGATGTAGAGAGAAAAGTGTGAGGCACATTCTGATCTCTTATTGTGGAAAAATTGTCATGAAAATATACAAACATAAATAACAATTATAAAAAGTATATAATTCTGCCAATTAAAAAATAAAATATGTTCCTGCGTGGAATGGACCATAACTGCTTGGAGAATCACTGCTTCAGGTAGGGGGTGAAGTGGGTTTTACAGAGGAAAGGTTACTAGAGTTGCATCCGGCAAAATTACCAGGATATGGATAACATTCAGAGATGATGGGAAAAAATGGAACAGGCACAGAAAAATGGAGGCAGATAACTTGTTAAATTTTTGATTTTTTTAAAAAATGAAATGCAGTGTACTTGGAAATGCCAGGACAATCAACTTAACCTGAGTAAGATTTTTTTAGGAGAATAGTATGAGATAAGGCAGGAAAGGGAAATTGAGACATGATTAGATGATTCTATAAATGCCAGGATAAGAAGTTTGAGCTTGTTCCTGTAAGCAATCAAAAAGCATTGAAGATTTCTGAGAAGGAAAATAAAATGATCAGAACTGTGTTTTTAAGAACACTCACCTGGTAATCAGATACAGGATGGAATAATTCTAAGATGTGAAAAATGCCCTAAATATGTAAAAGGCACAGAGGTTAAAAAAAGAGAGTTTTCAAGGTCAAAAATGTGCATGTAAAAGCAGAAAAGGAAGCTTGCTCTAGGATACTTTTCTATATCGAGATATGCGTAATGACTTAAAGTTATTCTGAATATTAAGCCCACTAGATGAGCAGAGAGAAAAAAGGAGTCACAACAAAAAAGGGGAGCTACTATGGAGGGAAAAAAGATCCTGACCTGAGAGAAGCAATAATGTAGCAAAAGACCCAGAGACCCAGAGACATCTAGAAGAATAAGAAATAGTATTGATTAGACGTGACCACACGTTGTAGAGAATGCATAACTAATAAGTAAATTAACTGGTTGGTTAACTGTTTATTTATTAATTTTTTTGTATTATTATAGAGGTTTTAAAGAAGGACCGGATACAAGGACTCTTGTATTACAAGCTTCATGGTGTTCCCAGCCTCACCTCTTCTTGACCTTTAGCTTGTAACTGCACACAAATTTCATTTCTTTAATATAGATCTTTCCCCTGATTCAAGCTTGTTTTGCCCAGATAAAGGCTTTATGATTCATTCACTTTTTGCCCCCATCCTTGTCCTCTGTATGCGGGCTCCTTAAATCATTCGGCTTTAGGGCATGATTAACCAAGCCTCTGGTCTATAATCATGAGGACAAATAGGTTTCAGTTGAACTTTAAGGATAACGTCTTGGCTTGAGCTGTGTTTCAACCCCAGCCCCATCGAGGCAGAAGGTCACGGGATCAGACGGGATGGCGCCATGGCCTGGACGCAATGATCAGCTACCTCAACTCCCTTTAGTCATCCAATCAGTAGCACCCATGACCCCAACTCCCTTAGTTTCCACGGCTACTGATTTCTTCCCTATATAATCTATACTCCCGAGATACTCAGGGAGACAGGCCTTTGAGAGATAGCTTGCCTGTGTCTCCAGGACTTGCAATTCCCAAATAAACACTTATTCAATTTAGCCCAAGTCTTGTGTCGGTCTTTTGGCTAAGCTGCTCAGGCAGCAGGAACCCCTGACTTGTTTGCCCTCTGATCTCAGTCTTAGAAAGAAAGTAAAGGTATAAGGTATCAAAGCATTGACTTTTTTTTTTCCCCCCCAAAAGGAAAGGGCTAATTTTAAAATTATTTTCAGAGTGCATGTCAGATGCATACCTTTGGAACAGTCTGTTTCTTTTCTTTTTTAAAAATCCCATAATACCTTGCACAGGTATTCCCAAATAGGGAGTGTTAGAGGCAGAAAAGAAGAGAAAGAAAGAAAGAAAGAAAGAAAGAGAGAGAGAGAGAGAGAGAGAGAGAGAGAGAGAGAGAGAGAGAGAGAGAGAAGGAAGGAAGGAAGGAAGGAAGGAAGGAAGGAAGGAAGGAAGGAAGGAAGGAAGGAAGGAAGGAAGAAAAAGAAGGAAAAGGAAAAAAGGAAGGAGGGAGGGAAGGAGAAAGAAAGGAAGGGGGGAAGGAAGGAAAGAAGGGAGGAAAGGGGAAAATTGACTGATAAACGATAATGGAATCTTGAGTATTGCACAGAGGAGAGCTGGGCTGTCATATTCTATTTAACTTTACACAAAAGAGTTTATTGTTATTTAAATTTATCTTGCAAAGATTCTATTGCATGCCTAATACTGAGCTCATGGGAAGGTATTTATCTGAGTACTGTCTCCAAGACCTCTGAGCTTGTGTTTCTCTTCAGAGATGGAACAGAGAACTCTTTGAAGTTTTTCAATTAAATTATGTGTCCAAGGGCTATCTGTATCCAAGAAGTCTGATTGTGCTTCAAGAGCTGGTCAGATGCTCAAGAGTGGTGAAGAGTGATCGGGGTTTCTGACCTGAAACACAACCCAGGCGTCTGTTTTGCAGGCTGGCAGGCACTTGGATTCTAAATGTTTTAAAATGAATTTTAAATTAGCTGACACCACTCGCCCGCTGTGCTAGCTTTTGGAAAAATGGGCATGCGTGAGACACATCCATTGCCCCAAACAAATGCATGTTTTTATGGGGTGATAGACATAGAAGATATAGGAAAAATTTAAAAAGGGTTAGCTGTTGGTGGAATATGAAGGTAGCCAAACTTAAAATTTCTGTACTGAAACACTAATTATTTATTATATATTTAGCAGGCATCACATCCAGTGCAGGTGTGGGCTGAAATGCTATCAAAAAGGTAAAATTGTATAGAGAGTAACATAAAAAAAATACACCATTTCTGGGTCAGCACAGTCACGTGCACAAGGGCAGGGCTGAACAAAACTTACTCACTCCGGTACCTAATAAAAAGTGTCCCCACCTGAGTCCCGCACAGACACAAACTGAATATAATCGCAGGCTTTATTCTATGGACCCAACAAACCAGAGATATCATCCTGTTCGATGCTTTGATTTCCGGGGCATTTCTAGAGCCATGTGCTTAGGAGTGGCCTGTCATTTTTAGGACATTGGCAAAGCAGACAATCTGGCCCGACCCTGGTGATCTAGCCTGAGGGAGAAGAATGGGAGTTGGGAGCTGTGGGAGACCGATGCCTGCCTATGACTGCAGATCTCTGGATGATCCACCTCACAGTCACGGCCTCATGTCACCGGACGGAACACTGAACTTGGAAGGCTGCTTATAAGGGTGTCACACAAACTGTTACCGCAGTGAGAGGGAGATGACTTCTAATTTTTTTCCTGCCCTGACTGAAATCCCAGAGGGAAAATGAGTCAGGGACTCCTGCTGCCTGAGCAGCTTAGCCAAAAGACCAACACAAGACTTGGGCTAAATAAGTTCTCTAATAAAAATCATTTATTAGAGAGTTGCAAGGCCTGTCTCCCTGAGTATCTCGGGAGTATAGATTATATAGGGAAGTGGAAACTAAGGGAGTTGGGGTCATGGGTGCTACTGATTAGATGACTAAAGGGAGTTGAGGTAGCTGATCATTGCGTCCAGGCCATGGCGCCATCCCGTCTGATCCCGTGACCTTCTGCCTCGATGAGGCTGGGGTTGAAACACAGCTCAGGCCAAGATGTTATCCTTAAAGTTCAACTGAAACTTATTTGTCCTCATGATTATAGCCCAGAGGCTCGGTTAATCATGCCCTAAAGCCGAATGATTTAAGGAGCCCGCATACAGAGGACAAGGATGGGGGCAAAAAGTGAATGAATCTTAAAGCCTTTATCTGGGCAAAACCAACTTGAATCAAGAGAAAGATCTATTTTAAAGAAATGAAGTTCGTGTGCAATTACAAGCTATAGGGTAAGAAGAGGTGAGGCTCATGATACGGGGAGGGGGAGTCTTTGTATCAGCTCCCCCTTTACAACTAGTAAAAAACAGATTCCCAAAGATGAATTATTAATATTTAAATTTTTACATATACTGAAGTAGCAAATGCTGTTTTAATAATTTAATCAATATAAAACTGTATAAAGCAAAAAGTAAAAGTGTCCCCACGCACTCACAATAACACAGAAATCTCAAAGAGCGTGAAGGTGATTTGCGGACATTTTCCCACAAACATACATTTGTAACATTTATGTAACGAAATGCTGTATGAGTCTCCTGTTCTCTTGAAATCTTGACTAAAGCTCCAAAGCCGAGGCCAGTAGTCTCAACACAGCCACATGTTATAAATACAGGAGCTGCCCCAACGCCCCTCAGCCTCATGAAGAGTTGGGCAAACTGGTCCTCCTACCCTCACCCCACCGCCCCATCTATCCTACAGCAGCAAAAGGCGGGTCCATGGAAGGATGAAAGGAGTCATCAGGTTGTGAGGTGCAAGCCTGGAGGAAAGGTGCTTCGGCAGGAGCAGGGATGCCCGCCTCCAACCCCCCAGCCCAATACAGGGAGGGCTCCGAGAGCATCAGTCACAGAGAAGGAGGTATCAACCTGCATACTTACTCTCTCGCTGTGGGACTTTCTAAAGGATCTTGTGTCTCCCTTAGCGTCTGAGCACGTAGAGACTGGCAACTGCTTTTCACCTGGAGCTTCTGTGACTGCAGAGCAAGGAGATGCGGCGGCAGCAGCACCGTGGGACACGCCCACCATGCAGCGCAGCCTTGATGCGTGATCTAGGCCGCTGGCGATTCGGAAGACATAAGTGACAATATTAAAACACCGTTATGTGACAGATTGACAGAAATTACAGAGACTGATAAAATCTTGTGTTGGCAAGATTATGTAGAAAAGGGAAATCTCAGATATCACATATAGCGCTATAATTTTGAATGTCTTTTTTTAGAGGAAATTTGCCAGTATCTATCAAAATTTTAGAAACAAATGCCTTGATATCCAATAATTCTACTTCTAGCACTCTATCTTACAAAAGAAAGCAAACGAACAGATACACAAAAACACCCATAATCTCCCCAGGTTGTGGGAAGACCAGAACAGAACTGTTGGGAGGCTTTGAATGCATCCAGGTAAGAATTTTTTAAAAGAATGGTAGTGAGGATGAAGAGGAAGAAATGGACTTGAGAGACTGTTAGTAGGTATAATTAACAGAATTTAGTGGTTGTCATGCATTGAGTTTTACCCCTCAAGGAGAGATATTGAAGCTCTAGTTGCTAGTACCCATGAATGTGACTATATTTGGAAATAAGGTCTTTGCAGATGAAGTCCCATTCAATTAGGGTGAGTCCTAAATCCAATATGACTTGTGTCCTTATAAGAAGAGAAGAGACGCAGATACACAGGGGAGAATGTCATGTGGTGACAGAGACAGAGATTGGAGTGGTGCATCTACAAGCCAATGCATTCCAAGATGATTAGAAACTAAGAAAAAACATAGAAGAGATTTCCCCAAGAGTCTTCAGAGAGATTGCGCCATTGCCAACATTTGATGTGGGACATTCAGCCTCCAGATCTGTACAAGAATAAATGTCTGTTGTTTTAGGTCACATAGTTCATCGTACTTTAAAGCAACTGTAGGAAGCTAATACAGAGGCCAGTTGGTGTGGATGGTCCAGAAGAGGGAGGAATCAAAGATGAGCTAGACGTGCCTGGCTTGAGCCACTGAGTAAGACCCTAGAGCCTCGAACTGTGATAATGGGATTAGAAAACATACAAGAAGCAACATCCGGGTTGGGGCATGGCATGAGTAACAAGGTCAGTGTCTGGCATCATAAATCACCACCCCATGGTCCACCTATTTGGATATGTCCACACTGCATCTAGAAGGGGAATCTGAGGAGATCAAAAATAGCCTGGTGGTATAAGTGAGTGAATCTTGAGACATGCCAAATTCATTTTAAAAGTGTCTGTATTCGGACTGGAAAGCCTTCATTCTCGAAGGTGAAAGGGATCCTTCTCTGTGGCAGTGACATCGGCCTCTCGGCAGAAATGCGCCCAGAACCAACATAGTGAGTTCTGAGTCCTCGGTCTGTTTCCCACCCGATCTTGAGCTGACTCTCTGAGCTGATGTAGCTCTGCTCTGGCTCTTTGGGCCTCCGCGTGAGCCAGACAGCGTGACCCCCAGAGAGTGTGGACCATACTGCAGGCAGAGAAGCAGGTGGGGACCGGGCCAGTTACGGGTGCCTAACTAGGCCGGACACCTAGAGCTTCTGTTTCTCACCGTGAAACAACAATGGGATGACACATAACAGAATGTGAGAACTGAAATAACCTCACAGTTCCTTCAAGCATTTTATCTTACAACAGAGGAAAATCAGACATAAGTTAAGTGGTTTATTCTAGGTCATAGACAATTGGTTTTAAGAGCTGGAACTGGAAAGCGTTCTTTTTATTACAGCATTTCTAAAGCCTCTTTCAGCCTTTAAATCCTACGCTTATAAAAGCAATTTATAAATAGAATGGTGCCAGAAGTTTCTAAATAGCATCACACACCGAACATTGCTATTTAAAGAGAAAACCAATTGGAATTCATCAATCTCACAATTCAGAGGTCCCACATTAATTTCGTGTATTGGAGCAGATCATTTGAGTGCAGAGGGTCAGTCAGAGAGACCGTATCTTCAGATCTTCAGAAACATTCAAGAACACTGTCAAAATCCTTTTGTTACAAACGTTTGCACGTTGGATGATGCTCTCTGCTACACAGCCACTGGGCTGGCTGAAATTTTCCCCCAACATGGCCCCACCCCGCATGTGTGGTGACAGCAGCCGTGCCCTAAAGTCGATGTCGTGAAGTTGTGGAAAAGAGCAACTGGTCACTTTCCCAGGTGATGTCCTCACTGAAAATGAGCTTCTCTCAGGCCAAGCGAAAGTAGGCTCCAGGGGCTGAGCTGGCCTTCGAGTGTGTTTGACACTCAAAGGGACTAGATTGGACATGCCTGAAGGCTCGGCCACCTGCCAGCTGCCACCTCCAGAGGTGACGACAAACCAAGGCTGAGCGGCTACTGGCAGCTGCCAGCCGTAGTGCAAGAAGCTGACTCCTTCCGGCGAGAGCAGGGGAGAGGAAGGCAGAGTTCTCTTATCCCTGCCCTCACCTCTTTCTCTCTCTTATTCTTTTCTCTCTCATTCTTTTCTCTCTCAGACTATTCTCTCCTTTCCCTTTTCTTCATCTTCTTTCTTATTCTTTCTTCTCTGCTTCTCTTTCTAACTCTTTCATATATTCCCCTCTACCATGCCTTTTCCCCCTCAGCCCCAACCCTCGTCTGTTACTGGATACATGGAAAGCATGTCACTTTCAGTGTCTTAAAAAGGCTACTAATGAGTGGGGTCCACAAAGGCTGCAGTGGTCACAGGCCGGCCACCAGGAAATTACCGGCCCAAGAAGGACACACCAAGCTCCATAAAGGGAGCACCATCTTGGCTCCCTGGTTCCCTGATGTCTAAGCAACAAAGTAATCAGAATTGAATAATACTGAGTTTTATCTCCATTTTCCATCGAGATGGTAATAGAACATGTATAGGAAATACCTCTGTACCTCCAACATGTAGAATGGGTATAAATACTGGAATATAAATACTGGAATATATAATGTATGTATGCTGTATAATGGAGTCGAATTCAAAAGAAAGAACATCTTGAGAATGCTACCTTTAATAGCATAGTTATGAAAAGGTTTTGAAGCCAGATAGTTCTCAGGTGTGCTGGGAGGAAGTACATACCTCACGATTAAAGCTGTGAAGCTGATGCCCCAAGCCCTTACTCAGTAGGTGGTTAGAACTGGACCTCCAGCATACAGCCAGGAATGGAAAAGCCAAGTGCCATCCCTGAGTGTGACCAGAGAATTCTACCCTAAAATGTAAAGCTACTAGCATTTCTGCCAATAACCTTTGAGACTGATCAAGCCATAACTCTAATAATGAGTCCTCTTTGGGGGGTTTCATCCAGGCAGATGACAGAATCAGAGGAATCTTGCTATGAAACCTGCTTTAATGTTGTATTTTACAGCTTATGGTAGAAAATAAGCAGTTAAAATAGAGCATAGGTTTCAAAATCTTTGGAATTTTGCCTGGAATCAATCATTCTTTTATTTGCCAAAACCCTGTACCAGACATAGGTCATATACATCCAACGGGCACCCACATATTGATTTTTATGGATGTTAATTAACTGCTCCATTGTTGACAGGCCATTTAAAGACAATCAACTAGAAATACCAGCTGCTTCGCTAAAGTTATGGATATTTCTGAGCCTTCCGCTGAGGGTCATAAAATCTTAATGCAATAGCAGCACAGTAGGGCAATTCAGCCCCATATAAATTTTGTAGCATGTACGTGAATACCTGTCTCTTAATTTTCTTCTAACTCTTTCTGTCTGCTTAGAAGAGTCACCTCCATAACACTAACCTAAGGCATGCATGGCCTCTACTTGCCATCCAGGTCACTGAAATATGAATTTACGATGGGCTTCTCCTCAGATAGTAATGCCTTCATCTGTGTAGAATTTTATAAGTTTACAAAATACTTTCATAGGATAACTCGGTTCCTATGAGCTAGGTAAAGAGGCCAAGATTATCATCCACAAACGTGGAAAAGAGGTTCAGGGAGGTTTGATGACTTGTTCAAAGTTACACAGAGGAGCTGGACCTTGAATCCAGGTTTCAAGTCCACCACACCAAGTGACCAGGTGGCCTCTCCTCCCAATGACATGACCTTCGATTCTCCCTGTTTTGACACTGATTGATGCTGATTCTCCCTGTCCTGCACAGTTAAAACAAACAAACAAACAAAAACTATAGCAGAATATACAAAACATAAAATTGACCATTTTAAACATTTTTAAGTGTATAGTTCAGTGGCACTGAGTACATTTACATTGTTGTACAACCACCATGACCAGAAACTTTTCTTTATCCCAAATCAAAACTCTGTACCCATTAAACAAACCCACTCCCATCCCCCAAGACCCTGGTGACCACTACTCTACTTTCTGTCTCTATGAATTTGACTCCTCTAGGGAATCGTACGCTATTTGCCCTTTTGTGTCTGGCTTATTTCACTTAGCATAATGTTTTCAAGGGTCATCCATATTGTAACATGTATCAGAATTCCAATCATTTTTAAGGCTGAATAATACTACGCTGAATGTACATGCTATATTTTGTTTATTCATTCACCTGTCAATGACATCCTGAACTCTTACCTCCTTTGGGAAATAGCATATCAATTTTCCTTTAAGAAATTACCTCTTCCTGCCTGGAAGAAATATTAATATGTTCTAGGTTGGGGACGATCCAAACAACTGTTCTCTCTTAGAATTTGAAGCCGAAGCCACAGAATAAAAATGGAATAGGCTTTTAGAAAAACACAGCTATACCCAGGCAAGGCTGAGTAGGAGTTTTGGTGACATAGAGATGTTTCAGTTCCTATTAATCCCTAAGCCTACCCTTTGATTATGTGACTTACTCCACAGCAAATGTTTGATTCTGCTGCTGAAAACCAAAGAACTCTAACACTCATTAAAACCAAATGAGGGATACCCCATTTCCACAACCTCCATCCTAGCTGTGGGCATGACTTATTTTGCCCTTAAATGTATTTAATCTTTATTTTTACATTATTTACCTATACATATTTTTGATGACAGGATACAGAGTATAGGGGGTAGGGAGAAGGAAAAATAGAAGCTTGTTGCCTATTAATCTTTACTTTTGCTTATTTTATGTCATGTCTGGGTCTAATGTATAAGGACTTCTCAGTATTAAGAGGCCTTATAACTTCCTCCAATCTGGTCTTGCCAAATTCCTTGGGGGGGGGGGGGTCTTTGAAATGTGTTTACAGGATGGCCTGTGTTCTTACAATACCACATCCCAACGATCATGTTTTGTTTTCACATACAAAAAAAAAAAAAAAAGTCCCATTTCTCTCAACATATTCACTCATTCAAATAATTGTTGAACGCCTGAAATATATCAGGCACTGGGACCTAGGTTCTAGGGACCCAGCAGCAAATAGAACAGAATGCCCTCAGCTCTTCTGAAGCTTACCTTCTAATGAGAGGGACCAGAGGTAATTAAATAACCAGGCAAAACTATGTAAAATTCTAACTCAGCTAAGTGCTCGGGGCAACTTTGAAGAAGGATGTCACCTGGTCAGGGATGCAGAAAAGTCTTCCCCTAGAAAAGGTGATTAAAATGAGTTTTAAATAAGTAGAATAAGTAGGAGTTACCTAAGGGGATTAGTAGGGTCTGAGGGAGGAAGAGTTTTGGTAGAAGGACAGATAGCACAGACAAAAGTTCTATGTTTGAAGATGGCCTGGCAGCTCTGACTTATGAAAGTTCAGAATTTCATTTTATTTTGCCTAATCTAATAGTTTTTCATAGACTTCCTTTTGGAAAATGCTTAAATTTGAAACCTAAGCAACATAGAATGAAAACACAATATCTAACATTGAACTCACTACAGCCCTGTTAGACTAAGACTCATCAGGTTCAGGCTACATACCGACTTCTGCAACCCATTTCTCCTCCTTCCCTTCTTCCGTGAACACCAATCTCTTGAACTTCATAAGCAGGTTCAGCCTAGCTGGGCTGAGCATCCTGTGGGCTGAGGAAGAAGGGAGTAATGGAGTTCTGGGCTCAAGTCAGTGTGGTGGCTAGTTTAACCCTGACCTTGTGCCTCAGTTCTCATTAGCATGTCGCAGACCTGGTGACTGCTCCCTCTCTGGGTAATCTTCCTGGTGCCCACACCTCTGTTGAGTATAAGGGGCTCTGCCTTGCTTTTTCCTATCTCCCTGCTGGAAATCAGAGCCCCACCCCTGAATTCCGGCAAAGCCTTTATGTCTACAACCACATTTCCTGAGGCCGTGCCCTGCTCGCCAAAGTTTGGGAACCTTTCGTGCTCTATATTTCCCATTATAATGCCTGACGCGTAGGACAGGTGCCCTTCCGCTTCCAGCTGTTTGCAGTGACTGCCACTTGACAGTCCTTGCTGCGGCTCTGTCCTCACTTCCTAGCTCAGCTCTGCACCTAAAGTGCCTACCCCGCCCCTTTGGGGACATCCAGCACAGGGCCCTGGCCCTCACTAGTCTTCTACATTTAACCAGGCCACACCCCAGTCGGACCAGACCCTGGGCTGAACCAGAGCAGAGCCAGCTCTCCTCACTTTCTGACCCAGGTCTCTTCACACTCCACCCAAGTCCTATAAGTAGCAAATAAAACCAGCTACGTTAACTGGGACCACGTACTCTGATTCAGATGTGAAAAATAGTTTGTGATTAGAGAGGGATTTTATTCTCATTACTCGAGGAGCATGGTCATCCTCCATGTGTATTTCTCCAGCTGATCAGTAAACGTTTGTAATGAAGCCATTTTCAGCCCAGTGAAACTTAGGCTGGCTACAGATTGACAAAGACCATGAGCCATAGGCCAAGTATCCAGGATCCTTTAGATCAGGGTATACAAATAGATCTGACTGGATCTCACCCACTTCCCTTCACTGAGGTCAGCCAGGTCCTGTGGGGAAAGGCTACAGATGGCTGCAGTTTCTCTGTTCACCATTCAAGCCCTGCTTTCCCACCCCAGGGTGCTCCCACTATAGGGCTCTCCCACCCCAGGGTGCTCAAAGCAGTAGGAAAGTGAAAAGCATCCATTTTTCCCAGTACGGAGCAGCCCCGTGAAGGGGAAACACCCAGCTCAAACGCAGCCCATATTTCCCAGCCATCTTACAAGCATTGTGGAGACATCTCAGTGAGCGTTAAGCTCATGTGCCAGGTCAGTGCTAACGATGACTAGCCAGGCTGGACTTTTCTTTTTCTGTGTTCCCGCTCCTTGACACAATTTGAAGAGACGATAAGATGAGATGAGTGTCTCCCCGAACGTCCTCATTCCCTGCCATCTGACCAGAACGAAATCACTCAGCCATTTCCTTGAAAACCGCACAGGTTGCAAAAAAGGCCAAGCTCGGAAGATGCACCAGGGAACACAAGCTGTCACGCCACCTCGCATTGTGTCTCAGAATCTGTAACCTGACACAAAGCCCCACAACCTTAACACTCCCTGGTGGTCCTCGGGTGACAGCAATGCGTGAACAGGCTGCCAGGGAACCCTCACAAGAGCTCTGAGGACAGGCTGTTCTGACAGTATCTGAGAAACACCTGAGGGTGAGGGAGCTGCACGGGTGGAGAATGTTGATGAGACCGATAGATATAAAAAAAACTAAAAATCTGGGGAACAGCACACTAATCAAATTACTATGTAAAACATAACAAAAATGAAAAAAAGGGAGAAGGAAAGGGAGGACGAGGAAGAGGGAAGGGAATGGGAAACGGGAGAAAGCAGGAGGCCTCCCCGAGCCCCACGCGTGGCTGAGGCGTCCACACAGGCATCCCGCATGGCATCCCGCACCGCATCCCGCACCGCATCCCGCACGCCGCCTCGGCTTTTGCCGCAGGCCCTCTTTCTGGTTCTACAGAACAGTTTAACATTGTTTGTTTTAAACGATCACCCTCGCCGCCTCAACTTCGGTAGTAGAGGTCACCAAGAGTGCAGCAAACAATGAAGCTGTGGATGCAAACGGTGCAGGCTGTGGGCCCAGCGCCCGTGCAGTTGCCGGAGGCAGTTCATGGATGTCATTCCCCGTGAGGAGGGTTTGGGGCTGGGAATAAGTAGTCCAACCCAGGATTCTGTTTTCTCATTACCTTAAAGCTGCTTTCCAGCTGCTTCAGCAGTGTCTACACCCTGGTAACTTAACGTCACGGAGTGGACCAAGGACCCTCCCAGGCGGCCTGTCAGTGTTGATGCTCTCCATCCACCAGAAGGCAGAGAGAGCACTGAGAGCCAAGCGGGTCTGCAACGACGGAGGAAGACCGAGTGGGATTTAGCAGGCATCGTGTGCCCATACATCTGGCCGCTTCAGACGCGCACATCATTTCACGGCTCAAATAATGGGTGGCGGCTATCGAAATACTTGCATTTTAAAAGCCTGCCTCGACGTTTTGAAAGTAAATCCTGCTAGAGAAATGTAACAGTTTTGCACTTAGGCTATAAAGGACTTGCAAAGTTTTTTTTTTTTTAAGGAAATTTTTCTTACAAAACATATGCGTTCAGGAATGTGATTATTTAATCCAGGAAAGCTATATTCAGTTTAAAAATCAGAATAAATACCCAAATGAGAAAACCTCACACTATAAAATAAGTACTTAATAGGCTGAGAAAGGTTAAGAGTAGAGTAGAAATTGCTGGAGGAAAAGAAAAGAAAGGAGGCTGTGAAATTCATTGTGAACCTAAGAGCTCCACGGAAGACAGGGAGTGTCCCCAAATCAAACACCTCTGGTTAGGTAAAGAGATAAAAAAAAAAAAAAAAAAGTCTGTGTAGAAGCAACTCACAGAGTTATCCTCCAGACAAGAATCACAAAATCACAAAAACGTTTTATGAAAACTGTCTCTATGCTTGTAAATACATTTCCTTTTTCAGAATTCCAGCCTGCCTCTTTCTCACCAGCCAACTAAACCCTGTGCTTTTTTGGAACTTCCTGATGTTTTCCCATGAGGGAAATAACACTTTATGACAATTTACCCTCCTTGCTTTACATTTTATTTATTTATTTATTTATAGGACTCGACATTATTTAATTTTGCTTCTATTTTTTAGCCATCCTTTTTTTTTAACGTTATTCTCCTTCACTTAAAACTCTATGAATCGATGCACTCAGAATCTGTTTTATCTTTTGTGCTTCATTATACGATCCTATAAATACGATGGTCATCTAAAAATGCGTCTTCTCAATGAATATTGAAAGTAGAACACATAAAAATTAGATCCTTGATGAAATTTCTGAGTTATTACTCTAAAGATTTCTTTCAGATACATATACCTTGGGGGAAAAAAATATCTACTTCTATCCTGCACTCCTGTCCTGAACTTCCTGTCCACTTTCTCACAGTCCTGTAATAAAAGTTCGACTTGGTTGAGTCCTTTTTCAACAACTTTTCCATAGACTGCGCACTGGAACTTTACCCTCTTTACTCTCTCGTTCATTCACTGCTTTCTGAACACATGGTTCTTGAGTCCTCTCCCATGGTTCGTAAACCCCTATTACACAAATCATCCGCCTTACTTGCCCTCCAACTGAACATGTTTTTCTCCCAGAATATACTCACCCAAGCACAACATCCAAATATTCTTTCACTTAGACCACGGTGGATTTTTTTAAGAGGTGGGAAATATATGAAATGAAGGAGATCGGGATGTGCCACTCCAAGATACACCACTAGGCATGATTATTTTGAGCTGAAAGTGATTGAGAAAAAGTAGACACATAAAGGGGTCTCTGCTTTCCTCCTATTCATATAAAAGTAGGACATAAATTCTCTTTGTGAAGGTGTCCCCAGCCTTCTCCCAGACCAGGAAGAGGAAAACAACCCAGACCACCAGAGACGGAGGCAACCTCCAAATAAGTCTGCATAAACAAACCTTACTAAATAACCCTTATCTATAATTTTTTTTCATATATTGACCGTAACACAATTTACCATTCCTAGAAACCCAAATCCCCTTTCCTTTGTCTAATAACTTCTCCACAGTTTATTATCCTTTGTTAAAATGGTATATAAAGTTCCCAAGACTAACTAACTAAGTTTAACTTTTTTCTGTGGAGCCTTGTGCAGGTAAAATTTAAAATAAAATTTTCGTGCCTTTTTTCTTGTTAATCTGTTTTGTTTCATTTTGTTTTCAGTTTAATTTCCATGCCTCGGGCCCAGAATGTATTGGAGTTAGAAGAAAAGCTTTTCCTCCCCTATAGAAATTAGATGAAGAGCATGTCCATCTCACTTTTGTTTCTTGGGTATGGATTAAAGTCAAAACCTTACATTTGCCATGGTAACAGAACCAATGTGGAATAAACTTAAAAAAAAGAAAGAAAAGGAAACAATGATTTCAGGATTTTTAGGAGCTAAAAGTAGAAGTTGTAGATGACACGCCTATGTTCTGGCCCCAGGGACTTTTCTGGCCCATAACGTCACCTCTTCGTTAAATGGTTTTCTACTACGAAGTGTTTTTTGTTTTGTTTTGTTTTGTTTTGTTTTGTTTTGTTTTGTTTTGTTTTGTTTTGTTTTGTTGTGTGTGTGTGTGTGTGCGCGCGCACGCGCGTGTGTGTGTGTTTTTCTGCTTCAGAACCCAGGTACATACTTAGGAAAGAATTACAAAAATTCTGCTATTTATTTTAGAAGTCATAATGCAGTGGGGGCGTGACACAACCATTGCCTTTCAGTCACACCATGAAGCATAGGCTTCTGGGGAGTGGTGCTCAAGAGGTCACATTTAATGAACTCTGAATACTATGTACTGGAACAATAGGTTAAAGAGGGCCACACCTGCTTGAGCAGAGGTCTGAGGCTCTAGCTTCATTCCCCACCACCTGGCCCACAACTCTTAACAGAGAAACAAGTACCTGGCATCAGGTCTAGCATTGTCTAATGATTCAGGACTCCTGGCTCCTGTATTCTTGTTTCTGGGATGAATGGGCCTACTCAAAAATCAGTAAAGACTAGCATAATTATTACAATTTGGTTGCAGCCTCATTGTAAGGAAGTGTGTTATTGCTTCAGGACACAAGACAGTTCATTTAGTCATATAGTGATTTTTATTTTTAGTAAACTCAGTACAGCAAACTTTTATTCAGCCCATCAAAGACTCTGATCTAGAATCCGTAGAGATAAAAGAAATGCCGACACACATCTAATACGCAAAACATTCCCTGACTTTAAGGAGACTGTACTCTATGGAAAATGGGAGAGTGTTGGGGCTCATTTTCATAGCACTGCATGGGAAGCAGAGAGATAACTCATATATGTTTCAAAATATATAAATCATTAGAAAAGGAAAAACAGGTCTGGGCCACCTTAAGGTCCTTCGGAGCTTGAAAATTAAATGTTGCATTCTGTATAGTTGACCTCTAAGACAATGAAAATAGGACATGAAAAACTATTTCTGCCAAGATTTAAATCATTTTTCCGAAATGGGTTAGCCAAGACAGAAGGAGGTGCTCTCTGCAGCCAACGGGAGGTGAATGGGAGCAAGAGTGTGTTGAACGGTGCCAGGTAATCGTTGCATTTATTTCACTTTCTGCAGCTATCTGGCCCTCTGCTTACAATATCACAAGGCAGAAACAGCAACGCTCACCTCATCATGCCACAGGATGTTATATTCTTTCTATAAACAATACGGTGCAGAGGTTCAGGGAGAGTGAGGAGTCTGACCTGAAGCAAGTTTTCCACTACTTATCATTTTTGACAGTTACGAGAAATCAAGAGAAGGAATTTTCTTGTCTAATTATTTCTAACCTTAAAGTTCACGGAGTTAATCTCAAGATTAGGATGCACTAAATACATCCTGAGGAAAGGGCGCAGTACATTATCTGTAAATACCGTCCAGGAGATGTGAACTCTCTCCCTTTATTTAGGATATCGGAGGAAGGAGCGGAAAAAAAGTTTAGTCATCTCAGCTCAGAGTAAATGCTTCAGTAAGCACTTTATACGGCATCTACCTGGAACAGGGCAATAGCCGTCCTGATGATGGAATTCAGTCTGATCACAGACCACCAACTCAACCTAGATCCAGGGCAGAGGCGGTGGGATCCCATATAGAGTTATAAATAACCACTCAGAACTGCTTTCTGGTGACGTTACTATGAAGTGGGGGAGTGAATTTCCCTGATGATAACCTAAAATGAATGCAAAAAGCACTCCAGAAGCATGTATTTTGCTCTCTGGAACATTAAAGAAATAGTTTAAATAGCTCAGGAGAGATAAATATGCTGATACTCAAGTTTTAACTTATCTCGATGATTCTCACAGGCTATGATTTCTTGAGGCTGTTGCACGAAAAACAGATTTCTCGTACTAAGACATTTGGGCGCTCTCGCTGCTTATCTCCCAGCGGCAGAGCTTGAGATCTGATATGTGGACACCATGATGAGATGTTGCTGCGACAGCATTTTATGGGGGCGCAGGAGTCTGCTCCCACACAGGCAGTCGGCAGCTGGTGCTGTCGAGGCCCCACGGCTCGTGCTGCCACAGAAACGACAGGGAATCAGAGACTGCTTTGCTTACACCACCCCCGGCAGCCCAACCGCCCCAGCAGGAGCATCACCATGCTTAGAATCCTCCAAAAAAGGGGCTTCCACCCTCTCCCACCTGTCACTATTTCTGAGTTTAAAATATTAAAATAGAACACTTCTATGAGGGTATTCTATATACAGAAGAGAGGTTTCTGGAAAGAGAGTGACGTACAAAGAACACTGATACTGATAAATAAGTGAAGTACTTCTAATTTTTCATCTAAACTCGAACTGTAATTAAGAATCTGTTTCCCCCCGTATTTTGTCCTCAGTGGAGACAGAGGCCAGCTGCTAACTCCCTGTGGGAGGAAACTCCAGAATTTGCAATTATTGTTCATTGTCCTTAGAATACCTCTCCCTCTGTGATGCTTGTATATTTCTGGACCTCCAGTCCCACTTAGAGACATTATTTGCTGTAAGATCTATGACAAGCCAGTTGACCTCTTTGTGCCTCAGTTGTCCATTTGGGAGCAGGGAAGAGATCTACACAGGGTGCTCTCAAGACCTGTGGCATCTCTGTCTTGTTATGAGTCAATGACTCTACCAACCCCTTAATAATCCAGGGACAGGTTTCAGTGCTTTGCTGGAAATTGTTGAGCCACACTGGAATGGTAATTTTAAGATGAGGTTGGAGTATAATGATATCTCCTGAAATAAGATTGCACTGAGGAATGTGGATGAGGAATGCATTGCAGTGTCCGATGGGAAAGCATAATCAGAGCCCAGAGATGGCATATTTTCAGCCAACAGACAAGATTAGGCAAATTCCCGAAGCTTGCTGAATGGCCAGCTGCCTTCAGAAATACGACTCTTCCCAGAAGAGCTGCCTATCATATGTTTGGCAGAAGTCTCAGGATAGTGATGCCAATAGTTTGCACAGGCCCTGGGTGAGTCAGCATTGACTGGGGTGCTGACAGATGTGGCCTCAGTGAGTGACAATGTAAATGCTCAGGACTATTAGGCTGATGAACACTGGAACACATTCCAGAAGGCTTGCTATAGACACCCATGAACCAAGTGTCTCCCTAAAACTATACCCTGAAGCCTTCACTTGCAAAGTCTGAAGTGAGGGGCTTGCCCCCAGGGTATCCTGAGGGTGGATTCACCCACCATTAATGGGGTCACGGGTAGCTGCAGGCACTTCCAAGAAAAGGACACCAGAAATTCCCAGGAGATAAGCAAATTGAAAGCTAAGAAGGACCACATCTTTGGAGTTTTCTTTTAAAAGTGAGGTCTCAGCTGTAGAGGAATATTCAATATAGATGAAATTATCCTGGACCTACCGGCCTCTCACACTCCCTGTGCAGGCAGGAAGGGAAGAATAGGCACAGTGGGAGGAGGATTCTTTTGGGATCAGCCTCTCTAAGACCTCTTGCTAAGCAGACCAGCAGCTCTCAGGGCACTGGAGGGCATCCTCTTCCGATGACCCGACCTGCGGCAGGTTTCCCAGATTCTCTCTCATCAGGCAGGCTGGGTCTCCTAAGACATCAGGTGATCGCAGATCTCTCAAGGCAATCAGGGGCCAGAGCACTAGAATACCCTCAGATAACATGGAGCACATCCTTCTCCATCCCGACATGTTGGAAAACATCACTAGGAGGGTTTTTAAATACAGATATTATTATTTATAAAATGCTGTTCATAGCATGTTAACAGAATAAACTTAAAACACATGGAATGATTCAAATAAAAGTCTCTGTGTTATGCTAAACACCCTTCCCTCATCCTCGGTGCTACTTCCCAGAAGTAACTGTTTTTAAATAGTTATGGTGTTAGTTCTTCTGTACCACAGAACTAACCTCTATGTGTGTGCCTGTTCCCAGCCTTATCAA
Source organism: Rousettus aegyptiacus (assembly GCF_014176215.1). Lineage (NCBI taxonomy): Eukaryota > Metazoa > Chordata > Mammalia > Chiroptera > Pteropodidae > Rousettus > Rousettus aegyptiacus. Next base: position 163,125,883 of record NW_023416284.1, read on the forward strand.
CTTCTGATATTGTTTGTCAGTTTCTACCACGAAGGCATGTGAACTTAGCATGCTTCCCTACCTCGCAGCCCATCTGCATTTCACCTTCCAATTCTTATGAGTTACATTGACATTTTGAAACCTCTAATTTTAAGATGTCTAATGGTTACATGCATAACTTTAAATAACATGCACAAATTCCTATTTCTTGATTCATCAGCTTCTGACATTATAGACCTGCTCCCTATTCTGTAAGATGAGGAAAGTAGTTCACAGCCTATAGCTTTGGGCCCCAGCCTTTCCTCCACAAATTGTCAACTGATTAATATCATTATTCAGGCTTGTAACCTTTGCACTCTGTTCTATAACTTTAAGTTAGTTTCCTGTACTTTGTCTATAGCTTTACTTTAAAAATTGAAAACCAGTAAGACACATTCAAAATATTAAGATGATACACATACTAATTTACTAATACCAATAAAATCACACAAGTGTGATTTTATGTTACCAAAAATATCCATCCAAGAAATGAGGGGAAAATGGACTATCTTTACTTACGAACTTTCTATTTTGCCAAGTCATGTCACATTTCAGTTTGCTTCATTTTGCCATGACTTCTGAATAGTTTTTTTCCTTCCTTTATTCTAATAGATAGAGGAAACATACACATTTCTTTTTACGTATAAGATTTTTCAGATTATTACACATATTTTTAAAAATCAACGTTCTTTAATCACCACCTCTTGTCTTTTCTGTTCTAATTTGGGCCAATTGCCTTCTAGACTTGTTTTACAACTAACAACTTGAAATTTCTTTTCATTTTATTCCTGAGGCAGTTTTTCTGTTTGTTGAATTGAATTTTCCTTTTCCTGCATTATGTTTCCAAGTCATATCAGGAAGAGTAAATAGAAGAAAATTTCTGAATCATTAGATATCTTACTTTGCTTTAATTCTTGAGTAACAGTTCACTGGCTATGAAACTTAGGTTCAAAATAATTTTTCCTTAGAACTTCAAATCCTGCACTATTGTCCTCTAGCACCAATATTATTAATGCGAAGTGTGATGACAATCTTATGCTTTTTTTTTTTTTTTTGGTAGGTATCCTGTTAATTCTTTCTGCAAGCTTTATGCTAGAAAATTTTAAATTTCAACAGAATAGTTCTTGGCACATGGTGAATATTTTCCATATGAAAATCTCTTAGCTTAGGGAAATTATCTTTTATTATTTATTTGATTATTAGTCTTCGTTCTTTCTGATATTTTTCCTTTCTGTAATCTTCTACATGCTAAGCTATTTTCTCAACTTTATCTTCCAGATCAGTATTTTAGTTTTCATCCATACGAATGATACAGTTCTATTGATTTTCAAAATTTATTTGTGAAAACAATTTTCAAATTTTCAAGGCCTCTTTCACATTTTTTGCTTGCTCCTTTTTCATAGTAGCCTATTCTTGTATATGAATACTCTATCTTCTCAAATCTGTCTGAGAGGATAGGGTGTTCATAAGTAAATCAATTTTCAGTGTTTTCGTGATCTGCATCTTGCATGTTTAGTTGCTCTTTCACACATTTTGGTACTTCTCTTTTATCAAATATTGAATGATACTTGATTGATTACTCATATTTTTAATTAAAAGAAAAATATACTGTATAAATATTTCCTGCTTATGAAATAGTGAACACCCAAGTGCCTATCATCCAGCTTAGAAATAAAACTTTACAAATATAATTGAAACTCTTGTGACCGTTCCCCTACTTTTCTCCATTTCAGTTCTGAGCACAGCTTGGCAGGGGCCCCAGCAGCCCCACAGCTATGGAGGCTCCACTCTGGTGGGCCTCTGTACTGGTGCAGACATAGACCAAATTGGTACCTTTACCTGATGTGGGACTGGAACTATACTCACCCACAGGGAGGGACTAGAAAAAAGGGAGAAAGTTCCAACTGCAGTGCTAAGACGTTTTAGCCACTAGTTTTGATGACTGAGAACCGGGATAGTGTTAGGGTGGGGGAGAACAGCATTTGGTCAAATATGCATTAGTCGGACTGCCTTGTGAGCCCAGAAGGAGCTTCTAGACACCCAAAAAGACACAGGAGTCAGTAAATGGCACCCAGATGCCTGTCAGCAGGAAGCAGGCCCTTCCACAAGGCAGGATCCAGAGTTCGGATGAGAAGTGACAAGGGCAGGGCTGGCTCCGAGTCCCAGAGAGAACAGTCTCCTAGACAGAAAGCAAGTGTGCTGGGAGGTGAGTATCCAGACACAGGAAGCAATGAGGTTCAGTTGCCAGAATATGGAATCAAGATATAACTTAGGTCTGAGAAATAAGAATGAGCTTGGGCCAGACCAATTACAAGAATGAAGAAGAAGATTCTTAGAGACTGAAGCTGCTGAAATTCCTCCTGCTGACGCTCAGAACTGGTCCTAGACTTAATTGATCAAGGCCATGGGACCTCAGCTGGGGAAGAAGAGAGATGAGGAAAAGAGAGGGAAAGGAAGACAGAGGCTAGGAAGCAGGTACAATCTGACGCCATCACTTGACCTCGGAGGGGCTTATATTTTTCAACATTTGTAAAAGAGCCAACATATCCAAAATCCTATGAACAATTATAAAGATTAACTTTCCCCTCCCTACTCAACCATGCATATACCATATACCATGCAACAAATACCCCAGAGCCCCCAGGAAGACCCGATTGCATTCCCAGAATTCATTTTGAGCACCTTCTGTGTATAGCCAGGCACTGTGTGATGAATTGAGGTTTTGGATGGGTGTAACACCTATCTTAGCCATTTGTGACATTTTGTCCCATCAGGGAGTCAGACATGCAAACAGACCATTTCAGACATGTGGAAAAGGCTGTACCAGAGGAGTTTCTGGGTTGCATGGCTGAGTAGAGTGGAGCAGGACAAAGGATGGGAGAAGCAAAGAAGGAGCAGACACGGAGGAGAGGCCCAACAGGATGTGGTCCACGAACCCTGGGTACTTGGCTGCTTCTGAAGCACAATCCAAAGCAAGTGTGAAATGTCAGAGATCATGGCTTTCAGAGTCAAATCTACCTCTGCCCCATACCTTTTGTGTAACCTTGAGCATGCAACTTAATCTTTAGAAACCTGTTTTCTCCTCTGATCACCAGAGAATCCAGAAAAAAAGTACTAGAAATACCTTTATCACTTAGTATAAGTCTATACTCCTATGAAGATGGGAATAAGGGGAAATAAAAGACAATTCAAGAAAAAGATGTATATCATACTGGTTACTAAAATTGGTTAACATTTATTGCTTCCTTTAGGATTAGTATTGTAAGTCTCATTAGGTATACACACTAAGAATTGAAATTGATTAGACTCCACAGTACAAATGGATCAAACTCTTCCTGTTGTAAGTTTCCTCCCAACGTAGTGACTTTGTTATTTTTCTCTGTTCTTATATGGATATAATCAGTGAGAGCTGCCATATATGCCTTTTTTGAAAAATTCCATGTTGTCTTTATCATTGACATTCATGGTCCCTTTGGGGAATAAGGTATAGTCAGTTACCAACTAGCAATACTGCTGGCGGATAGACAAGTAGATCATCTTGACAATCTCCCCAAAGGTAAAAAATTCTAGCGATTTGTTTCTCTTTGGCACTGTGTATTTTTTTAATCATCTATTTACAAATGAAAACAAATCTGATTATCAGTGAATTTGCAAGAATTTGATTAAAATGATGAAAAAAACTCTCATGAAGATGTAACATAAGAGGAGCCTGACAATTGTCTGGTTTCCTTTTTGTGTTTTCCTATTCGGAAGTATTCTCTTCTTTGTCTTCACCCTGAAAATAGACGACACCTCTTCACCAGCGGGTAAAGATACTCACTGCTGAGAATAAGCTAGAGATAACTTTCCGCTAAGTGAAGACCTGGCTGCAACTTATGCCAGGATTCCCATTCATCACACTGGACGACTGGTTGTCTGCAGCCAGACATCATTTCTCCACTGGCCCACAACAGTGTTTAATGGTGACGGTTTTGATTTCAGTCAAGAATTCATAAGAGTCCTTGGCTCCTCCTCTTCCTACCCCAGAACTTTTCATCCCTCCAAAAGGAAGGTTCAGCTCTCTGATGAGCCAGCAATTGGTCCAGACCAAACCCGACTGCAACTTCCTCGCCACCCGGTGGACACGCCCCACGTTGTTTGACCACACGGTTGCTGACAGTCCATATTTAACACTGTTGGCTCTTTTAATCACTTCGTCTTCACTATCGAAGGGGATGACACACGTCACTGGACCAAATATCTCTTTCTTCATGCAACAGGATTCGTCCTTAACATCTGTTATCATGGTGGGAAGCATAAAGTAGCCTGCCTGATTCCTTGGGGGAAGACTTAACTTATCCACTCCCTCAACGCACAGAATTTGGGCTCCTTCGGCATGAGCTTTCTTGATGTAACTTCTAACCTGGGTGGGTAAAAGCCATGATTAGCAACATCTTACCATTGGGCTTCACACAAAGCAACAGAGAAGTCAATATTTTCAAGTCATCTAGGAAAGATGTATAAGGTCATTGCCAAGAAATTTAAGGCCACTTATCTTATCACTCAGCGACTAAGCCTGAGGGGCGAAAGTGCTCTACCCGTCACTTGGGCATTCAGCGCACATATGGAAAAGGAGAGAGTAACTTATTCAATGTGTAAGTGCCAGGCACCTAGAAGGCTGCTGTTCATACATTCTCACTTAATTCTCTCAAAACTCTGCTAGCCATGTATTATTATCCCCTACTAGCTGATGATAAAATCGAGCCTCAGAAAAGGTAAACATGTCACACAACTAATAAACAGGAAAAGTAGATTCCACACTCCGGCATATTCAGTAGTTAAATACACTAAAAAATATTTTCTCACTGGGGGGTGGGGGGGTGGCTATCTCTACTGTAGAAAGTGGGAAGTTGAATGGTGTATCAGATGTAACTAAAGGTCACAGTGCCCTTCAAATATCTGAGCTTCCAGAACAAGTAATTTCTAACTTCTAATCTCATTACTAATTATATTCTGAAAATACATCTTGGTAACATAGTATAACTAACTACGAAGAGAAATAAATTATGTAATGTTAACACAGTGACTCAGAGATAATGACAGATATTTATTAATAATGATTGTAGAAATGACTCATTATAATAATGATACATACATTTATATGGAAATATTGTTGAAGTCATAATGATACATGTTCTAACCCTGAGGGTTATAGAAAAATAGAAGAAGTAAAAATATAATCGCTAAACTCAGAAGTATAAAAAAACAGTCAAGCAGTACATCAAAGGCAGGGTAAATTTTGAAACGACATTTTGGATTCCTGCTTATCATTTATCATCTGAGCTTTCTTCTCCAGTATTAGATTAGTTAGCACTCCACTGTAGAACTATATTCAATATAGAGCTATACATTTGCCATGTAAAAACAAAAGAGGTAATATTATTTTATTATTGTTTGCTTCAATTTGTAGAACACTTAGTAAGCCATGAAGTCGCAGGCTTTTTAAAAATAGAACATTTGGTACAGTTTTATACTCCACTCTGATACACCTCCTCCCCTAGCAGGGACAATGATTTCAAACTTCCCCAGAAAAACCCTAGTCTAGTCTGTGAGTAGAGACTGAAATAGGTCTGGACTTCTCTTTCCCCTAGCCTCTTGCTCCTAATCCATCTACTTTGACTAAAAGATGCCAAAGGTCACATCCTGTGTGAATCAAGGAAGCTGAGACAAAGGACTCCAGAGGCTTCTTCTGGAGGCAGTTTCAAGAGGTCTGTCAGTAATTCCAGCAGTGCAAGGCATGCTCTGGCTTTAGATTATTGCATCTAACTGGAATTGCATGATTATCTCTTAGAAGCTCTTGGGATAATAAAATATGAAGGGAAGTGTCAGTTTTCAAATTGTGAACTTATCTAAATTTGTAATATATAAGATGACTCAAACTGAATTCATTTTCTAGAGAAAATATCATTGGATGATAGAATATCTCCAATAGTAGTAGCTCAAGAACTGAGATTTTCAGTAAAATATGAAAAAAAAACCCTTGTAATTGGTAATAAATGAATTGTTATTATAAAACATTTTTTTAAGAGGAGAGAGCAGAGAATAGTTAGTATCTAGTAGCTTTGTACCTAAAATCAGAGAAGAGAGAAGAGTGGGCTGGGGAGCCCAATTGTTCAAATTACTCATTAGCCGAAGGGATTTTTACATATTCTATGCCTCAGTTTCCTCATCTGAAAAATAGGATTAACACTGCTACGTATGCATAGGATTAAATAAGATACATAAAATATTTAGCAGAATGCCTGGTGTGTAGTAAGTCTTTTAAATGTCAGAGGCTGTTGTTGCTGTTGATGAAGATAGTGGCAATATAATACAATTAAATATAATATGATTAAAACGTGGTAAGTCTGATGAATCTGTACAGTGTCAAAGATTTCTGTAAACTTAAGTAAAGGGTCTGCCCCTTATCAGCTGACTGATGGAGGCAAATTTCTCGGTGGGCATTAGTCACTGCAGCTGAAAACAAGAATCTTCTAGTACCAAAATCTATGACTTATTTTGGGAAGAGTCTTATCAGGTAATAAATTAAAATGACCTTAAAGATGCAGAGATCATCGATGGCTTCTCCCATGGAGGCCACCGCTAGTCATGCCACCAACTGAGGACCATGCCATTTGGATTGTGTGTGCAGGCACTTTTGAAATGCCACCTGTAGTAAGCCAGAGTCAGAACCCTTTCTGCTGGGAACATTTACTGACAGAAATTCTTGCCACTTTTAATCTACGTCATTCTATTAAGTGGCCTTTATGTTTCGAAATTTGTCTTTCTCACTCTTCTGGTGGTTATCTCCTACACTCTTCTGGTGGTTATCTCTTATGCCAACTTCTCAAATTTATTCATTTCAAGTAAATGTTGCTTTAACCTGGACTATATTTGTGTATTCATATCCAACATTTTTAGACTCAGTATTCAGAGACAATTTTCCATAGGTCACAATTTTTCAAAAATAGGGTAGCAATTAAAAATAATTTACAATATGGATGTGAGTTACACCTTGTACTGGGCTTCCCTCCAAATAAGGAGTTTTTCTGTAACTTCCATTGCAGAAATTCACTTACTTTCTCCAAATGAGCTTGACTTATCAGAGCTCCCATGTTGGCTGATGGGTCGGAGGGAACACCAACTTTCCACATTCTGGTAGCTTCTACAAATCTTTTAAAAAATTCACTATAGATGCTCTTCTGGACAAGGATCCTGCTGGTGCAGAGGCAGATTTCACCCTGCCAAGAATGACACAGGGGACAATGACAAGATTGGAAAGCACACCCCTTAGATAGATCACATTGCACTTCTGAGCCCTTACCATAAGGGATAAATGTATATATATATTTCTAAGCCATTTTCTCTAGGAATTACTGTGAGAGAAATAATTATGATTATAATGATCATAAAAATAATTATTTAAAAATCTTTTTCATTCTACATTTATAAAAAAATTATTTTGGAAGGCATTATTATTGCCATTTACATAATTTGTGGGTAAAAGATATGAAAGTTCCAAAGGCTACATAAATTATTTGAGTTAGGTAAATAAAGATATAGCTCATTCCACTCATCTTTCTGTCTTCAGGATCTTTAACTCTTTGGCCTAAATCTTTGTTTTCTGCTAGAAAATATTTTTTTAAAAATATACCCTTTGGTCTATGGCCATGCCACCCTGAACAAGTCCGATCCCATCTGATCTCAGAAGCTAAGCAGGGTTGGGACTGGTTAGTACTTGGGTGGGAGACCACCCAGGAAGACCAGGTGCTACAGGTGTTAAAAAAATAAAATAAAATAAATAAAATAAAATAGAATAAAATAAAATAAAATGCAGGATGGCAGCTTTAAAGCGTTGCCATCTTATATGACTTTTAAAAAATATATAAAAATAAAAAAATAAAATAAAATACACCCTTTGGAGAAAATCATACAGTATTTACGCACATCTGCTCCATCCCAGGCACTATCCTGGGCATTGAAGTTAAAATGCTGCCCAGAAGCAGGCCCAGTGGCCCTCGTCATGAAGCTTACAGTCTAACTTATCTTATCCCATGTTCTGAATGCCTTGAAGACTCTGATGAAAAGTATGGGCCCCAGGAAAAGAACTGTCACACAGTTTCAGGAGATGCAAAGTTTTCTGAAGCTCATCTTTGACTCTAAGGTAAGAAACCAGTTCTAGACTGATTTGGTTATTTATTTCTAAGTATGAGGACACATTTGTGATGTTTTTGGTAGGAGAATAAGATTTTTTGGATACAGGACATTTAGATAGCAAAAAGAAACTGGAGGCAACTCTGTGAATACAATTATGGAGAAGCTTGGAAAAGCAAACATCTATCATTTTTCCCAAGGCTAGTCCCTGAAAAAAACTGTGTAACTCACAAAGAAGAGCTTGCTGAACAGGAGCTGTGACTCTACAAGGCCACAGATTGACAGTGAGATTGAACAGATGGTCAATGGAATAACATGATATAACGATTCTCCTTTCCCTGAGATAGCATTGGGTTGACCTACTCACTCCCAGCTTCACACTGTGATGAAACAGATCCAGTGTGACAGGGTCACAGAATTAAAAACAAACAAACAAACAAACAAAAAACCAGAGGACATACCTGGTTGGTAAAGCTGGATCTGACAGTGGTTAGAACACACTCCTCCAGGTTGGCGTCCTCAAAGACGATGGCAGGATTCTTGCCCCCCAGCTCCAGGGAGAGCTTCTTGCAGTGGGGAGCACTGAGCTGGATGATCTGCTTGGTTGTGGGCTGGCTCCCAGTGAAGGAGATGAGGGGCACGTCTGGGTGGGACACCAGGGCCTCGTCTACCCTGGGCCCTGAACACAATATTTACCATACCCGGTGGAACACCTGGATGGGAAACAGTGTCAGTTAAAGTAATTCTTCTCAGTATGTTGAGGACTTCAGATTACATAGAGATTGTCCTTGAAAGTCCAATTAGTTGAATGGGGGGAGGGAGGGAACTCTTATGGCTGTCTCTGGTTTAACAGGAAAGCAAAGACTATAGCATCACCTCAGTCTAGAGTACATCCTAGGTGGGATTTCTCCAGGTGCTTTGCCTCAGAACATTCTACATAATTCATACCCTAAAACTGGCTAGGCCTCATGGGCTGAGGATGCAGAGATACCCTCCAAGTCCTCTGAAGGAGAGCCCCGCTCCAAGTTGGCATCCAGGACTCATAATTGAGTGTGAAAATGTTAAGTAAAGGGGAGAGTAAATGCTGCCTCATCCAGAGAAGAGATGGACTGTGTTGGCCCAAGGGAGTGAAGGAGGGCTTCCTTGGGAAGGTAAGTTTTGAGTTGAAGGTCCTGCACCCCATGATATAGAAGCACCATTACACTCCAGGTCTGACTTAAAAGATCAAAAGCAACCAAAAATAGATCCTCTTTTCTATCACAAGACTCTCTTAACCTAGGTCTGTATATGTTTACTTACTTGCCACTAGAAGGTATACTAGCTAGGGGAAGAAATAATATCCGTGTTTTGCTCTCCATTGTATCTGCTGCACACAGCCCAGTTTGCCATAGAGAAATAATGCCAGTAAATGTGCACTCACATTTATTGGGTGTTTACTGTAGGTCAGTCATTGCTGTGAGTGATTCACACCTTTTAGGCCTCCCATAAACTCTATTAGATAGGTAGTATTACTATCCTCACTTTACCCAAGAGAAAATTGAGGCAAAGTAAGGTTAAATGACAACCAGTAAAAGGCAAAACTGAGTGTAGAATGTCAAGAAATAATTGTTAAGTAAGTGAGTGAATGAATGAATGTTTAGTGTACGTTATTTGCATTATAAATGATGCTTGACTTCAAGAAGCTTTAGGTGTCCAGAAAGACAACCTATGTGCAGTGCATTGTGTCCAGGATGTTCATATGGTTTGCCTGGAGCTCGCTGACTTTATTCCTTCTATTTCTTCAGGCTTGAATTTTGTAGGGGCAGAAATCCTCCAGTGTATAAAGTTTTTGAACTTACTTCCTGTTCCTAGTACCTTTCCCTTGCTTCAAGTTAGACATGCTCTCAATAGAAACATACTCTCTAGGATTAAAACCATATCTTCAAGACTATGCATTTAAAGTATAAATAATAATATTGCATTGATGATCAATTATCATTCAAAATACCTTCCACAAAGCCTTAGCCCAGTCACCCTGAGGGACAACCAAGGCCCCATTCAGATGAGGTCCCAAGAAGGTGGGCTGGAAGATTCAACAAATCATGATGGTATCCAGCAGAGCCTTACTTCTCATGACCTCCCCCTCCACACTCAGTGTGCATACTTGTTGAAATCCAGTTTAGGTCGGTTCTGGATCATAAATCACTACCAGATAAGGGCAGGCCAAGAACCAAGCACCATGGGGAAGCGGCTGGGTCCTGAGTTGGGGCAAAGAAGATGCTTAGGGGTGCAGCCCTTCCTGTGGTTGATGGGAGGAGAGCAAGGACAAGTTTCTCACCATTGGAAGGATGGGACCCTGCATCTCCAACAAATACTGGGTATGTGGATATTTGTCTGATGTTTGGATAGGGGGTTGGAGGTCAGGAGACTCTTGGGCTTTATAAATCTCAAAGGCAAAAAAATGTACCGAATAACTTGGAATGTTTACAGTAGCATTTTAACAGAGGGTGAGAGAAAACATAGAAACATCACATATTTATCACCAAAGGAAAATGAGCTTGTTTCAGCAGGCTGATGGCCTTCTACACAATGGCATAACATTGTGATGCATTTCCTTGAGCTCCGATGTTAATGTATTAAGAGCTATCTACTGGCCATTATTTCTCAGTATCATTTTGCCATTTGCTCAAGGCATTAATGAAAACTGTTTAGAGACATCTGATCTCTACCCTTAAGAAATTCTAGTTTTAAGATAAGGAAGGTAGTTTAATCAGCAAATAACAATTTGGTAAAATTCAGGGTAGGTGCTAACAGACAATGGAGGAAATGAGGTCCCATCCAATGCTAGTATGTGGCAGGGTGACAAGAAGTTTAAGCTTAAATAGAGCAGAACAAAAACTAATAGGAAGGGCTAGAAAACCCATTAGTGGAGACTCTAGGAATGAGGGCAAACATTTGGTGCCCCGAAGAAGAAAATGAATATTCCAGGACTCTTAAAGAGGTATTTGCTGCATAATTTTTTAAATGATTTTATTCTAAAGGAAGGTCATCCATCTGAACACTCAGGACTAGAGGAGCCAGCTTCTTAAATATCCTGAATGCATTAGCAGGTGACTTTAGCTCTCTTTTCCCTACACTATTAAGTTTCTCTCACAGTGCTCTAAAGCTAGATCATGTAGATGTGATTTATGTGGTAGAGAATCCGGGGGCTTAGATGCTGCAAGTTGAGCAGCATTATACTCTCAATGTTCATTGGAGGAGGAAAGTTTGGTAATGCTAGCCTTGGGAGGGGAAAAGTGAAGGCCTGCCTAGATGTTATAAGCTTAGTCATTCACAAAAAGTAAGATCAATGTTGTACAAGTAAATAGAGACGTAAAGCTTTCATGAAGACCAAGTACTGGGGTATAAGACCACGGAGAGTGGTTAGGAAAGGGAGATCATCGTAGATCAAGATGCGGTTCATTTTAGGAGACAGCATTCTCTGGAATACGACCCTGCAGCATCCTCCCCCCCCCCCCCCGCCCCACCTCCATGGCATCCTCCTCAACACAGGTCAAAACGGGAGTTAGGCCCCATTTCTATATCACTCAAGAGAATCTGCAGTTAAAAGGCAGGAAAGGAATGCCTTGGACCTTTGCAGACACTAGAGACTCAGTTTTGTAAAGAATGTGATCAGATCGTGATGCCTTGTGTAAGGGAGGGGTAACAAAACTCCAGGACATGGAAGAGCTAGGCACGTTTATATCATACATCCTCCTGAGGCCTAGGGCATCCATAGACGTCATCCCAAAGACCTAGAGGAGGTCTCGTTCCTCTTAGCACATGGGGTAATGAGGAGCTAAACCAGAATCTTAAGGTTCAATAGTCTTTGCTAACAGCCATGGTTTAACCTGTCACCCTGGAGTAAAGAACCAACTCAACTTTCCTGGAAGCCAATGTGAATGTTCTTGTTCTGAGAGGAAAGGTATCCAGGAGAGAGAGATGGGTTCTTTCCAACTACCCACTCAATGGATATGGGTGAGTCCGGCAGTGCCTTCTCTGTGGGCTTGAAGGAAGCAGGCATGGTGGAGACTGGCAGAGACAGAAAGACAGCCTCTTTCCTGCCACCCGCCCATCATTACTGACCAGGCTGTGCAAAGACACAAGCTGAGGGACCTGACAGCAAGGGGCTTTCCCACTGAGGACAAGCTATGGCCTCCTGCCTGTTATCTTCTAGCTCTCATGCAGCATCAGGCAGAATACCCTAGAACTAAACCATGCATGCACCCTAAACATGACCATTACAATGCTAGCAAAGAGAGGCCATGAAGACACATTATACCTGCATCCAAGTAAGAGTTCCAAATGCAGGGAAAACTGAAGGATATAGCATCTCAATTCTCTCAAAAATAGACTCTCTATCAGGTATTCTATAATTCCACAAACCAGAGAACTGCTTAGCAATAGTCTTACTTTTATTAAAGTTAATTTGTGATTCAAACGTAAGATTTAAATCGACTATTGAGGACACTCTCTGGAGCAGGCTGCAGTCTGATTTGTTCGGGCTCTTAAGCCTGCCATTGTACTCCTCCTGCGTGCCCTCTTCCTGCTGTACTGCCAGCCAACCCCTGCAGGGAGGAACTTTGCCGCAGCAGCACCATCATGGGTTCAAGAGAGGAAGCCGAGTGAGCGAACCCCATGGACGAAGGGCATTTCTCAGAAAAAGATCAGGGAGACGAAAACCAAAGACGGCTCTGGAATCTACTTTGCCGCTGAGCAGATTTCTATCCAAAATAACTTTTCAGATGTCAGTGACCCTAAGAGAGCTGAAGCCTACAAAACGTATACCCTCAAAGCTACTCCTGTGCCTCCCCCAAACTTTAACACCTAATTACCTGCTTTCTCCAGGAGTTTGCACGTCATCCACACAGTCACTGAAGTCAACTCGCTAGCCTTCGCTATCACAGCATTGCCAGCAGCAACTGCGGGCACAATCTTCCAGGTCAGCAAGTACAGTGGCAAATTCCAGGGACAGATCAGACCTGCTAACAGAGGAGAGCAGAAGCATTGCCACCAACAACATGGCCCTCAAAGCAGACCTGCCCGATGGGATTTATTAAGGTAGAACTCCTTTATGCTGTATGAAACTTAAGCTCCAAAACCCCAAACTTTGCTTACTGTAGCCAATTGCAGGGAAATCATTCTAAAATGTATTATAGACATCATTGCCTTTTGAAACTATAATCCATACAGTTTACTCACTTTAATGATAGTTTACAAAATATTTATGAACAGCAGCAGTATGAGTTCCCAGGCTTAAAGCCAGTCACATGTCACTAAACAGTTTCAGAACGTGATGACTTTTGAGATTTATGGACTGCTGCTTATATTTGCTTAAACTTCTCTCTCCTCGTCATTAAGCTGCCAGCTACTATTTCTTCAAAGTTTCTCCATCTCTGTTTATGATCTGTTGTGGATTGAGACATAAAATCTCTAGATTTTTACAATTATTTGTAAAATAAGAGAAAATTGGTTCTGAGACTGTAAAATCTAGAGTATTATTACATTAAAAAATTACCTCTAGGTTCTCAGTTGTATCCTAACCATATAGGTTTGCTAGGTAAGTAATAAAACTAACATCTAGAATGTATCTTCATGTAATATTCTCAAACCGTCCAGGCTTCCGACTATAAAACAAATTTTAAAAAATTACTTTATGAATAAGTAAATGGATTAACCTTATTTTACAATCTGCCCTCCAGTCTGTGCTATAAAAATAAACATATTTTATATTATTACATTTCCTACTGAAAAATCTTTTCTTTAGGGGATAGCAACATTTTTGCAGAATAATGTATTAGCATACTTCTTAGGAGGATGTTTGAGCTTTTCATAATGCCTTGAAAATACCATTTCCAAAGCATTCAAATAATCAAAGTGGTAAAATGTCCCATTTTCTTTTCCTTTTAACTTATATTCTGTAATAAAATGTAACTAGTAAAATATGGATTTTTTTTCTAAGAGGAAACAATGACATCTAGTGGATATTTTGAGTCATTGCAGATATTCATACATCTTCAAAGGGCAGGAAGCAAAGAAATGAATGAGGGAAGTGGATAATTCAGTCAAAGGTTATTTACCATATACCTATTCTAACTGTCCTATGCTTATTAATTTATTTGATATAAAAATACATAAACACATAATCAAACTATTTTTTCCCAATTTTTCAGATAAGAATACTAAAGAACACAAAGGTTATATAACTTGCCTCATATATATCCAAAATCCATGCTCTTAACCAAAAAACTCCCTGGAAATAAAATTGTTTTTTTCTTTTAATTACAAGGAGAAAAATATCCTGGTTTGTGAATTTACTCTCCGCATCATTCTTTCCCTGTGATTTCCCAAGAACAATGTTCTAGGAATCAGTAGGGGATTGCACACAAAGAAAATAAACCAGAAATCAATTTTTAAGGCTAACTATATTTCAGTCAAAATAGAAGAAATTAGCTCCTTTCTTTACCTGAGTCTATTCTTTTAGATCAATTCTACAGAACTGACCCAGCATCAATATGTGCAATTGTGGTCCAAGGTTTCATAGAACAGCACCTACCAATTCCCACAGGGGCCCAGATAGTATAGTGCAGACAGCCCAACTGGTCCATTTATGTGCACTCTGACGTGTGGTACAGGATTGAGGAGGCAAAGAACCGGAAGTTCTGTACGGACCGGGGAATGTCCATGGTTCTTGCCAGTGTTATAGTTTTACCTGTAAGAAGTCAACAGCGCCAAGCCCTGTTAGTGTATTTCCCCATGGACAGTGTAGACACTTTATCACACACGTACCCCAACTCATGCTGACGTAACCTATGTTCCTTCCTGTCTGGGGAGGTCATTATTTGAATATACAGTGTTGATTATGGTTATAGTTAGATATGAGGTTAATTAGATATGAGGTTTTGTGATGAGATAGGGAGATTAAATTTGAGTCATAGAACCTTTGCTTTGCTGACTGAACAATTCATAGGTATTATGAATTTGCCAGATTCTACAACTTCACTCACACCAGCTCTTTCAATTCAAAATCACAAGCTTTATTCATGCTACAAAGAGGTTGGAACGGCGGGGGTTAACATAGCTGTATTTGCACATCATAAAAAAAACACTTTGACAAACACATGATATATATTTAATGTCCCCTAACATATGGCAGAGTCTTTAAGATGGATGTGTGGCAGAACAACTGATGGGGACCCCTGACACAAGATGCTGTGTGGCACTTGATCACCCATATCATACCCCATATACATCCCGGCTGCTGGACTCAACAAAAAGAGACACCTAAGCTTATCTGGATTGTTAGTTATCTTTAGTGATGCAGGGAGACACAGCAGTGTCCGAAGTATCAGCAGGAAATATTTTCTTAAGAGTTTGGAGTCAGGCTGCTTCCTAACTTTAGACTGGTTTACAGCGCACGTATAATTTTAAAAGGATCTTGGCTTTTCCTAACAGATATTATTACAAAGATTTACAGACATTTATTACCTTACCTTTACCTCTGAGAGGGAGCTTAAAAATCAGGTAACTGTGTTGGGAGGGGAATAGTGACATCTCAGATATCTTTCTAAATAACTTGCCCATGTGACTGCTCTTCAAATTCCTTTTGCTTTGGAATTCTCCACCTAGAATTGGTGCAAGATCGTATAATCAACCCTAGTTCTCCCTCTCTCCCCAGATCCATGCCCTTTGACATACATACACATCTTTGCAAGTCTTTCCACCAAACAAAGTGTGTTTATTTCCCTGCTTCCTAAACTTCGGTTCAGGGATGAGTCACTGAATGAGGCAAAAGCCTCAGCCTCAGCCTCTGCCATGAGAAGCACATGGTGCTGTTGGCCTGATGGTTCCAGGAGGGGTAACATGACAAAGGGCCCCGTTCCATCCATTACAGTTAAGAGGCAAGAGATCATCTGACAAACTGGAACGAGAGGATGAAGCGCCAGCATCTGATTAATGGATTGCACTTTGCATAAAGCATTTGGTTAAGAGACAGCTGCACTCAACACCGGGCTCTGCAGGAGAGAGAGCTGTGAAGACTGAAACGGAAAAGGCTGGCAGAGAGGGCCCTCACCTTGGTCTTTAGACTCGGCCTGGGTCAACTCCTCCAAAGACTGCTCCAGCAAGTCCGCCAGCCAGTGCAGCACGCGCGAGCGCTCCTGTGGGCTCCGGGGGACGACCAAGCTGGGAAGGCTGCTCAAGCGGCTTCCACCGACGGCTCCATCTTCGAGGAGAGAGCGGGAGAGAGGGTCGCCTTAAGACTGTGGCTCCCGAGGGGCCGGATGGATCCAGAATCCACAGGTCCAGACACGTCTAATTTTTTTTTCTGCCTAATTTCGATTTATTTTCTGCCTAGTTTCCCAGTACTGAGTTACCCACAAAGTGGTGTTGAAGTGACCTGCAAAGCAGGGGGCACCACAAATATAAAGAGAAACACTCTATCAAAGGTATCTAGAATGTGGCAATCGAATCATTGGAAAGAAGCGATTTGAATTTTAACAGATGTACGTTTTTGATCATTTCAAAATATAGAATATTTTGGAATAGCTTATGAGAGGAAACTTAGACAAGACCTGTAGAACCTCTCAACTCCAGCTCTGCCATATCTGATAAAGTCTAAAATTTTGTTTGAAAACACATCCTCCGACTGTCATTCTTACTTGGAATGACCAGTCATATTAGTGGTCTATTGACTAATTTTTATATATAATAGAAAATGCTAAACGCTTTACACAAATTATTTTATTTAACTCCCTTTAAATGCCTGTAACATAAATATTGCTATGCCCATCTCGCAGATGGAAAATGGAAGCACTGACAGCTCGGTTTCCCAGAGGACACACAGATAATAATTGGCAGAATCAGGATTCAAACCCAGATCTTTGTGGCTCCTAAGATCACAAGCTGGCCTGCTATGGCATAACACAGTCCCTGCTCTGTGCCTGTCTCTGCCCAATGGAAGAGGTCTCTGTTGGAGATAAGAGTATCTGTGGTTAAACAGATAGCTTTGGGACCTAGTTTTGGAGCTAAATCACGTAAATAATATATGGAAAGGTGTAGGCAAGGCCAATGTATGCAGGTAGGATGAATTTTCAGGTCATCTGCTGCCTTTTTCCTTTCTTAGGTAATGTCTAAGCAATGGCTTTTCAAGAGAAAGCAAATCCATAGACTGTCTCCCATCCTCTCTCCTCTCACATGCATGACAAACATTTGTAATCACTTATAGCCTTTTTCCACCACGGGGCCCACAGGCTCAGCCCCAGAATCCTTTTCCACAGGCTTCAGACAGCTGCAGCTTATTTCTTGTATCACGTGACCTGACAATTCAGCCACCCAAGCCCTGTGCTAGCCCTGTCACCCAAAATCTCATCTCTACTTCTATCCTGCTTCCTTTATGTAGACAAAGTCATTTTCAGATGAGTCGAAGTAAGGTATAAAATGATTCTCATCTTATAGCAGATATTGTTATTCCTATTATATAAATAAGGAGACTGAGACTACTTAGTCAAGACCATAGATATAACTAAGTGGTGGAGCCAGGTCTTTGTAGCCAGGCTGTGCTTCTAACTGCAATGCCATAAGGCAAATGCTATCACAGAATATTTGTGTGTGTGTGTATGTGTGTGTGGTGTGTGTGTGTGTGTGTGTGTGTGTGTGTGAAAAAGAGAGAGAGAGAGAGAGATAGAGAGAGAGAGAGAGAGACCATTGATCTAAGCATCAAAGATAAGCCTGCTAGCACTCTGTCCTCTGTAAAATAAGGATAATGGTAAAACAGACGTGCTAACCACTACACTATGGAACCATGTCGTGTGTGTGTGTGTGTGTGTGTGTATTATATATTTGTGTCACTCATTCTTTTTTTTAGTTGTACCTAATGTGTTTAATCTAAATACCAGTTTTTAGTTTTAATTATATGTTTCATTTTTAAGTTATATTTTGGTTAATCTTAAACTTGTCTGGTTATTTTTTATTTTATTTTTATTTTTGCTTATTCATAGTTCCACCTTTAAGTAAATATTAAAGATTAAAATATTTCACCCAGCTATTTTATATACTCTAACCAAATAATTCCAATATTTGTAGTACAGAAAGGGAAAATTCATCTGTTTAAGATATTCCAAAGCTGAAAGATAACGCTATATCTATGGTCTGATCCACTGAGTTGCCTTTGTAACATAACTCTCCTAGAATAGTATTATCTCATCATCAAATTTTTGAAGGAAATTTATAACTGTGTTCTCTCTGCATTTATGTTCATTCTTTCTACTTTATTGTTGTTACTCAAGTCTTCTGACTTTTTTTTGTTTCCATAATCTATACGGCGGTACTGTGAGAATTCCTTAATAATTATGTCCTTTAATTTTTTACTTCTAATTTTCATTATGCATTTTGATGCTATTTGGTACTTGTTTCATTTTTTTGCTCATGATTGTACCTCTTATCAATATGAAATGGTTCTCTATATCATAGTCAAGTTTTTTTGTTTGCTTGCTTTAAATTTAATCCAGTATTAATATTGTTACCCTTGAATTCTGGAGAGGCAATGTGGTATAGCGAACATGCCTTCCAGTCGGGCTTAAATCAAGATTCAAATCATGGCTCTATAACTAACTGACTTGTTAGTTTTTATTAATCTCTGAACTTTAGTATTCTTATCTATAGGCTCACATTAATAATGCCTACCTTATATAATTATAAAAATGAACAATTGTGTGAAAACTGCCTGACATATGTAAATACCCAAACCATGGTAGTTATCTTTACTTCCCTGATACATCTGTGAATTTTTTCTTTCGATCTATATTTTGACATGTCTTTTGTAAACAGCCTATCATTAGCTTTGCAGTTTGAGTCTTTTTAAGAGAAAAATTTAAACTTGATCTTTTCTCTTCCCTTCCTTCCTGTCCCCATATTTGAGGTATAATTTAATTGACTTATTTCATTATTTTGTTTAACACTATTAATTTATTGCTGCATATGTGAGATAAAAAGGACTTTCTAAGAACTAAAAGTGGACCTGGCACTTGCAGGTAGGTCACGGTATTCTCCTACTGAACATTAACAATTCCTAAATCATTGACATCAGAGGAGGTCACTGTGATTTTGATGAAGTGAAATAGACCGAAAGTCACAGTGTAAACTGTAAAAATGACTAAGCAACCCCCTCTTGTGGCTAACATGAGCAACTGCTTCTACTTTACCTCGTTTCATTTCTCCTATCTCCTAGATAAAAATTGATCCTCAATTGCAGAATTACTCCCACTCTGACAGCATCCAATCCAGAAGAAACCCCCACTCACATGAGGCCTCCTCAAAGTTAGCTACGCTTGTTCAAATTCTTTAACAAACTCCTCCTTACACCTTTTTACTAAGAAGTACCTCCACGGTGTGTGGTCTGTTGCTACAGTAAGCAAACCTCAATAAAAATAATTTTGACTAGTTGTGTCCTGGTGGTCTTTGACTGATGACATCAACAGATAATGGGCATCAACATATGCCTGCTGTAGAATTTTCTACCATGACCTCCCTAGTCTTAAGGTTTTGAACTACCTTTTTGCGATCTGATCACAGCTCTCAGGACATCTCCTGAGACTTTCTTACCCTCACCTACAAAGGATGCCATAGCTGGGTAATGAATTTGTGAGTTACAATTCCTCTCACTTAAAGGTTTATATATTTAATTCCTGTATTCCTTTGGTTTTTGGAATCCAGTGCTGCAGAAAAGACTGAGGATAATTTTTATTTCCTTTAAGATGACTTGTTGGGGAGTTTTTTAGTCCCAAGATTTGTTTTAATCTCAGAAATTTAAGTTTTAGCAAAAAAAGTGGCTGTAATCTCTTTGTGATATTTTACATAAAATATGGTATGCTCTCTTCATGTGCACCTTGAGGTCTTCCTGTTCATCATTTTCACCTATCTGCATTCTAGAGGTGGTTTCCAAAGACAGCTTCTAGGTCATCAGTTCCACTTTTTGTGATTAACTGTTTTTACAGCCTTCAATGAATATTTGAATTTTGCTACTATGATTTAGGTTCCCATGTAGTCTTTTCTAACTATCCTGATTCTTTTCTTAACTCAGCAACCGTCTCAGATTTTACAGACACCACACAGCAGTTATTTAAAGAAAACTTTTGTTTCCTGTAATATGCCTGAAAGGTTTCTGTCTCCACATGCTGTGAACATCACTCTTCATGTACTGCAGATGTTTCCATAGATTTGTTACCATATTTTTTAAATCATCTCTAAATAAATATATATATTGAAGCCCAGTGTTGGAAAGTAAGAATGCTTCAATTACTTTAGCCACCTCGCAGTCCACTTGCTAGCAGAATCCCTGGCAGCCAGGTGACTGCTGGTTCCCATTCTGAAATGCAAGCACACTTGAATCTTTCAGGCTCAAGAGATTCACCCCAGTTCAGGAAAAGACTCCAAACTATGATGTTTTCTTTTTCCTTCATTATAAAAATAGCCCCTTCACACACATCATAATGGAAATAAAAACTTGTAATTTTCAGATAATAAAGACATAGAGAAATTAAAATTATCCATAATGCTACCACCAGCATCAATGCTTGCATTCATTTAACAATATGATGTGCAATTTGATGGACTATACCAGTTGCTGAAAAATAAAGGTTAAAAAAAAAAAACAAAAAACGAAAGGTCTCTTTCCTCTTGGGGCTTACATTTCAGTGGAAGGAGAGAACAATAATTAATCATACAATAAATGTAAAATTGCAGCCTTGAAAGCATTCCAAAGAGAGAGACAAGGTTCTTTGAAAGCACATAACTCATTTTCCTTTACACTAGTCAGAAACCAGGGGTTCCCTGGGAAAGTGGCATTAAGCTGGGCACAAGAGTCAAAACTAATGTTACAATATTCTAATTCATCTTTATCATATATACACCTCATCTCATCCCTCATGCTTCATATTTTGTTTTAAATCTTGTATGGCTTTGGCATCTTCAAAGAACCAGACTGTGAATTACTCCATCAGTTCTATTTTTTCTAAAATTCTAAGACCTCTGATGCCTAAGGGCTTTAAAGGGCTTCAGGGAGGCTTACGGTTAGGCTCATCTTGCCTCCTGCACCCATCCTTCATGTCAGCGCCTGAGTCTGCAGGCTTGTGCCAGCTTTGGTCCCACTGTTAAAGATTCTCATTGGTGTGGCTCTTCTTATTGGGGGTGAATGAGTTCTAAATGGTTTAAACAGAGGGTTGGTAAGATTTTCAGTGTTGCCTGTTCGGAAGCCAAAAGCTATCCTGCAGGTTGATTTTGCCAATGCAAAACCTGCCTTCCCATTCCCCCTAATTTCTGAATTAGCAGGAAAAAGGCTATGATTACAGGTTGAGTTACTTGAACTAAAAAGAATGTCTTATGTAAATACAATTTTACTTCAGCATTAATGGCTCTACCTAGGACCTTCCACACTGCCTGTAGGGGATTTCTCCTGGATGCCTTCATGCTGTAAATTGTGTTTGCAGTTTATGGTACTGAGAACTCCCCTGACTGGACTGTCACCCCTTTCAAGACCAGGGCTCAGGAGCTATTCCTTGTGCCTGGGACACGGCAGGTTCATATTTAGGAAGGAAGGAATGTATTCTATTCACATATTAATATGGACATTTAAAAGGAAAACTAGAATATGATGACCCAGTAGTTTTTATGAGAACTTCTCATTTGGAAGTTTTTTTTTTTTAAGCTGTATAATTTCGATTGATTCTTATACATCATGGTATGTAATTTTGTATTTTTACATCATTAAAAAAAGCTATTAATATTTCCATCGAAAAATCTTTACATTATAAAAAGATCTTGACTAACGATCACAACTACCTAAAAAAATTTCTACTGTAGAGAGAAGAAATACATCAAAATGTTAGAACAGTAATATTTAGGCAATAGAACTATGGGTGAATTTTATTCTTCCCTGTACTCTTCTGTATTATTCAAATTTTCTAAAGTAAATTATTACATTGTAACAATGGTTAATATTATTGATCTGCATATTCATGGAAAATACTATGTCTAAAATAGTTTTCTAAAACCTCTCACAATACAGGGGGCTGAAATATTACCAGAAATAATGAACGTGTGAAAAAACACTAACCAGTCAAAACACGCATCTGTAATGTTTACAGGCCAAGTTACCCTCAAGCAATTGATCAGTAGAGCCTCACAAAGAGTTGAGAACAGAGGACAAAGCCACTAATATGAAGAAAGGGTGAAACCATAAATAGGAAGATGAGAAGTACTTATAACAAAATGACACAAAATGGACGTACTATTGAGTATGAATGGAAGTTTCAAGGGGAGGAAATCAGACCAAAACTAAGCTTGGACATGCTTCTTGTACCTCCTGTCTCTTAACGCCACTGCCAACGCTCTTCTCCCACAGTGGGTCCTCTTAGTATCACCACCCCCTCGGACAACAATCAATGGTAAATGTAAGGTGAATAAAAAGACTGTACTTTATCACAACGTAAGGAGGAAGAAAGAAACTCATTCATTTCTATTACTGCTACTATTCATTTTACAATAAATTCTTATTTAAAATTCTTAATTCTATCATGGCTTTATATGATGGAGTTGATGTTTCTCGTTTTTGCCACCCCCACCCACCAAACCATCTCCCCTTCCTAATAGCACACTGAATTTCCAACCCTCTCCCTACAATTCTCAGCTATGTGCTTTGAGTGACATTCACTTCACATCCAGCCCCAAGGATGCCCCAAGGAAAGAAATTACACTCAATTATAGTTGGTGACAGATGTTTCCAGGGTTCACGGAAAAAGACGGCCTTGCCCTGGATGAGGGCCCGAGGATCTAAATGCGAGCGGCTTGATCTCACTCAAAGCTGGGGCTACTGCTAATCTTTCTTTTTTGCGTATATCACTTTAAATGAGGTTTCTGTCAGATGGATCTGTCAAATTCCTGATAAATTTTATAAAAAACAATTCCTTACCTTAGCAAGTTTACTCTGAAGTGACGACATAAATACTTTTTTAGTAAGAAATGTATCACATGGGTGTGTTCACTCTGTGATTATCCACCAAGCTGTGCATTTAGGCTGTGTCCTTTACCATGGATTTCATTCTTCACTTAGGAAGAAAAAATGATGTTGTACATACAAATTACACCATTTACCAATTTAAAAAGTTTATCAGATAGTCCATCAGATCTGAATTCCAGGCTCAGTTGAGGATGAAATCCACTCTAAAGCAATTTAAACCCAGGAAGACACTCAACAAATACTCATTAACTAAACATACCTTGGAGTTTTGTTGCTGAAACTTTAAAAAAAGCATGACTCTTACTACAGGGAACTTACAGTCTATAAGGTAGATAGAGTCATCAAAATGTAATTCTAAACGTGAGAATGGGAAAAGTTATGGTTAAAAATGGATGAAACTAAATTTGATCTGTTGTTGAGATAAAAAGCCAGAATTCACGTGAAAAGAGTCAGGAAAACTCAGGTAGAAAAGGGCCCAGAAAACCCCCAAGTCACATTTAGTGACAGTGGTAGAGACTCTCATAAGCATTTAAGAAACAAAACACACTTTGCTGTTATGCTCGAACTAAGACATTTTATTAGTTGGATTTATATCTTAAATAATAAGGAAACAGTTTCCACTAATTTCAAACTAACCTTTCAAAAGTTTACTTATTTAGGAAGAACATTCTTATGCTCAACATAAAATATCTTTCTTATAACTTTTATCAATTCTTTACTTAGCGTTAACCAAATAAAACAAAAAAAAATTGTGCAGCTCAAATATTAACTACCTCAACAACCAAATTTAGCTATTTTTCCTTAAAATGTATGCAGTAGAGTTGAAAATTGAAATAGAAAACTGTAAACATTCTGTGGTTTGGCTGGAAGTAGAGTTCATTTCATGATGATTCCAAGTCTTCTAATACATATTTCTGACAGTTTTCATAAATCTTAGCAAAGTAAATCCATTTATTAAACATTTCAAAGGGAAGGCTGGTTTTTTTAAATAAAAGCACAATATTAGCCTTTCTTTGCCAGTTGATGACTTGAAATTTTGCAGGAATGATGATTAACACTTCTTTGTAGCTGGTTACAGCTTTAATTTTTCTCTCTCATTTAAAAATATCAATTGTACATTCTTCCTTTAACTGAATAACTGGATTCTATTAAAACAGGGGTTAGCAATTCCTTGCATTTGGAAACATGGTAGAAATTCTGACCCATCATTCTTTTATCTGTAAAGAAGAAAAATATATTTGCTATAAATTAATCAGTCATGTTACAAGAACCACAACAAAAAGAAAGCAGCAGTGAAATAATCATTATATCAAGATGAAACTTACTTTTTTTTGCCACTTTTTCCCTTCCCTAGTCATGCTATTTCTGAGATTAACTATAATCTCTCCATTATTTCCCACAAGAAACTGTATCTTATTTTTAGAATGCTCTTTTATAAATAATGCTTTGACAGATTAAATACGATGTTGATAAGAATGATGTTAGATGACATTAAATTATTATATGTGTCAATTACTGTGCCAAGTCTTTCTATAGATCATTTTATTTCACAATTCTAGGAGGTGGATTCTACTACCTTGTTTTTCTATAGGAAGGTAAACTGAAGGAGAAATATTGGACATGTGCTGCTAGCAATCAGTGGAACAGTAACACAAACTTGGGCAGTTTACCTCTAGAGCCTTTTACATGATACATGCATAACTGAGTTTTTTTCATCATTAATTTCTTTTTTTAAAAAATATTTATTTAAATTAGTTTTGAGTATTCAATACATTGGTTAGACATCTATATAGTTCATAAAATGATCCCCTCAATTGCTCCCTCCCTCCCCTGGCCCTCCACCTAGCCATCGTATTAATGCTAACTGCATTCCCTCTGCTGTGCTCCCCATTCCTGTGACCAACTATCAACTACTCATTTGTATTGCATAACTGAATTGTGATGCAACCTAACGCCCTATGTTCAAAGTATACATCCAATAAGTTTTATGCAGAAAATAATTTTAAAAACTAATAAATCCCCCTTTAAAACTATAATATCCATTAGATTTATATTGATCATGACAATGTGGAAGAAGATTTTAATTATTGAAATTTTCAAGTTCATTTCTGGCTATTTTCTCCAAAACTCAACTGCACCTCACATTACTTTATAAGTTTGTTTCAGAAACATTACTAACATTTTAACTGAAGTTTTTGAATGAATCATTTCAAATGCTCTTAGAGCCAATTATTTAAAGAAAAAAATGTAATGAGGGCTCTTCTAGTAAATGAAATTACTACTCCCAATTCATTTGACTCTCAAGTCTGTATTCTCATAATCTGGATTGCATACTTACAGATTTTTCAACAGATTTCCTTTAATTTTGAGCGATATTACTGGTGGAGAAAATAGTTTAGTAGTCCACCTGCAGGAAGTTCTAAGACCTAACATTTTATTCCCATCTTTCTTTTAATTTTTTAATATAAATTTTAAAATCTTGTTCTAATACGACAACTGTGTTTCCCTTAAGCCATAAAATCTCTGTAATCATTCTTAAAAAGTAGAAAAAGAAAAGACATCGGACCATGGATACACAATCATCACTTTTAAATACCTCGGTGACTACACCAGCAGCTATCGTGGAGCCGCTGTAACGCAGCATAAATCTCCCCAGCTCTTTAAAGTCTTTGTAGAGCTCAAGAGCGATCGGTCTTTGTGTCTGTAGCTCTACCAAGGCATTCTGGCCTTTATTCAACAATCTATGAAGAAAAAAAAAAAAGGAACAAATGGATACCCAATAGAGGTGAATAAATGTATTAACAACCTGAAAAGAAAATACTTGATAATCAACAAACTGACTTAGTCTTTCAAAAACTTAAAAAGAAAAAAAATTTTTCTTAAAATAAAATTATGTGCTTTTAATTTTTCTGGGTTAGTTGAAAAAAGATGACAGGAGTAATTTTAGATTTAAGACGTATTAGCTAGTTCATTATTTGTCATATATGTATAGCCAATTTTCCAAATATCATTCTGGCCCTTGAAGGACCCCATAACCTAAAATATGCTCAAGGCGCCTCATGAAATAGAGAGATTCAATTATCTCATAAAGAAAGTGAGGGAATTGAACTTTACAATAGGGATGCAATGCCCTATGTCTTCCTTAGTAAAATTCTAATTGGTAGATTATGTGTTAGGAAGTTGTCTTTAAGAAGATAATCCCCTAGTGCCAACAAGCTACTCTAAATCTCTCTCTCTCTCCCTCTCTTTGTCTGCACAGAGGAACAGTAGTTCTTTAACAGATATTCAGGACAAAATCACATAGGATTTCCCCACATGATGTTTGTAGGAAATAAAAGGGGATGAGACATGGGTCTGATTGTAAACAGGTTCACATAAACAAGCAAACATACCAAATCCTTCCACCCGTACGTAATGAAACAGGTAGAATCCAAAGGGGTACATTTTGAAAATGTTCTCTAATTTAATTTTGATGTACTCTAGAAGGATAGAGGGCAGCAATCATAAATTTACCTTCTGAAAAATCAGTTCAGTTCAGAGACATACAGAATAAAACTTTCTAAAAACTTAGTCTAAAATTTTCAAATACTGGTTTTAGACCATTTCAGCCCAAAGTCTCATTCCTTAGTGAGGAAAGCATCTAATATAGTCATAATTTGTGCTTAGTTGCTAGGAAGTTCAATATCACTATATATAAAGCAATTAAGTCTACAATGTGCCTATTGTGTAAATGAAAAGGCCAAATAGTGTCAGTGCAAATAAGAGGACTAAATTACAAGACAGGAGGGAAAACTAACACGAGAGTATATTAAGATCTAACATTGCTGAGCTAAAACTTTGTAGCAGGAGCAGGGAGGGGAAAATGCAGGATTAGATATGATGAGGCGATTTCAGATTAAGAATTAACCAAATCTCTGGTCTGGGTCAAACAACCTGATTCCTGCCAAAAAGAATATAATTTATGTAAACCAATTGACTGGATTAGAGTCTTGGCTCTGCTACTTGCTAGCTTTGTGACCTTTAACATGTTATACAACCTCTCTAAGCTTTGGTATCCTCATCTGAAAAATGGGAAAAATAATAGTACTTGCTTCATACAGTACCTGAGAATATAAACCACATGAAAGCATTCATGACGGAGCCTAAAATATAGTGGTCCTCAAGAAATGTTAGTCATTAATTACATCACATTTCTCAAAACATTATGGTAGACATTCATGCTAGAAGCTAAAGGCTCAAATGAAAATAAAGATTATCTTTAAGAGATGCTAAGTAGCCCTTCCTTCATAATGGAGAAAGAGGCAAGAGTTTAGAGCAGTGTGAAGATTCTCTCTTCCACCTGCAGCCAACTCATGAACCTAGTAACCACCTTCGGCTTCTTACACAGGTGCAAATGAGGAGGAACACTCAAGGACTGAAAAAAGGGGATTTTGGGTGGGATTCCCCATAGGGCTGAAATGAGGAAAACCCCAAAGCTGAAGCAGCCAAGCCAAACTGTGGTTAGCCTTTAATTGAACTGGGGCGAGAAACTTAAAGTTTTTCAGGAAGCACTTCCTTTGAGAAATCTCGATTGTGTCCCAGCCAAAGGTGAACTGTCCACAACATGGCTGGGTAGTACTGGTAATCAGAGGAAACCGGCATGATGATGATCACCTTAGCTTAAGGCTCTACGTGGACTTCAAGCAGAAGGAAAATACTTTCTGTGTGGGGAAAAACCAAGTACTACAGTGTGTAGTTCACTTTCTTCCTGGGGTATTCTTTGCATAGGGAATAATTCTCATTAAGAAGATGACAAGAAAGCTGAGAAGACGATTCGGCTGGAATTTGGAACTAAAGGATAATATATTAAATTTATCCTTTAAAATAAAACACTGATTTTTTTAAGTGCCTTTATTTTTATGACATCTGTATTTAGAGCTTCATACACACATATAAATTTATATTTCCATTTTTATTTACAATTCATACCCCACCACTACCATACAGAACAGAAACTATATCGGGCACTTGTACCTAAATAGGTGTTTAAATATTTGTTTTTGTGTTTTAATCCAGTCCTTGAAAAAAAAAAAAATGATTTCTGGAAAAGTAAAAACACTTACTACTAAGAGAAATATTACACAAATGAATTAAACTATAAGAAATTTGCTTAAATTGCTTGTGTTTATTATTTATGTTTTAAAACACTCACTTAGGCTTCTTCTTGGTGACTTCACCTGTGCTTTTGTTTAAGACGCTAATCAATCGTTTAATAATGGCAGGTTCACTGACAGTTTGGTAGTGTAACAGCACCTGAAACAAAAAATGGTAACACAACAAAACTGCTTACCATAGCATCTCTGGCCTATTATTTCAGTGTTCACATTTAATTCTTTTAAACTCAGCACTAGAGCCTGGAGTCTTCAGTATCTGCAGTTGCCTCCTCTAAGTCTCACCACTCTATTCATGTTGTTCTTTAACTTGCCAGGGAAAAAAGGTCACAGGAGGCATTTCAAATATCTCCTCCACCACTCACTGTGTCAACGTTAGTGAATTACATAACCTTCCTTACAAGGTTGTGATTAGAATTAAACAGGATCAAAAACAGTGCCTGGTATAGCAGATATTTAACAAATGTGAATTGTTCCATTATAAAAATAAGGGAAAGGGAATCATGTGACCTGCAGCAAGAATTAATGTATTCTATGTTGGATGAGAATAAAATATCATATGGGAGTTTAGACCAGCTTTGAAGTCAGACAGACCTGAGTTCAAATTCTGACTCCACACTTTCCAGCTGTACGATTTGGGGCAAGTCCTTTAACAACCCCTTACCCCTAACATCCCCAACTTAGGGATCCTCATCACTAAATGAGGAAAATCAGATATTATTTTAAAGTTGTGCTTAGCCACTTTAAAATGGTAAAACATTCAGTTTTCTGATGGCTTTACATATTACCTATTGTTCATGTTTTATATTTAAGAAAATTTTTAATCAAAAAGGCTAAGTAGTTTAATGTGGTTGTGGTAATATGTGGTGGAGATCAGCTGTAGTCAGAGTTACAGTGACTGTTCTCCATTCAAATGATAAATATTGAGTGTGTTCTATGCCTATAGCTTGGGGATAGCAGAAAGATCAAATAGCCAGGAAGTGGCAAAGCTATCCACATTTAACTGGTTTCTAAATACCATTTTATGGTGTTCTCCTGAAAAAACACTGACACTTCTACTCTGGGATTTCCTGGTTAAAATAGTTTTCACACTCAAAAGACAGAAATACAAGGGAACTTGTGGATGCACAACCCCAGACTTAGGAACTTTCTAAAAACCGAGTCATTCAATCAGCACTTTGTTTTCTAGTTCTACTTCTTTTCTTTCCCCATTATAAAAGCAGTTCAGGACAATGGTCTCTCATCTAAATTACTTCTTGGTCTCTCTGCCACCATTCCAGTCCTTGTATAACCCATTCTTCATTTGTTTACCAGACTGATATTCTAAAATACAAATTTAATGATATGTCCTTGCTATTTAAAAGCATGGGAACTTTAATTCTACTACAAAGTATCAGCGCCTCTTCAATCTGACCCTTACTAACCTTTCCAGCCTCGTCTTTCACTATCCTCTCTTGTATTCTATGCTCTGGACATACGGAGCCTCTATTCCCTACATGCACCAGGCCCTTGCTAACCTTCAGGCTTTATGGTTACTATTTGCTCTGGATAGAGCATACCCTCCCATCCCTGAAGCTTCATGTGGCTAACTCCTACTCAACCTGGCCCCAGCAGAGCACTGCTTCCTGAAAGAAGCCTGAGCCTGGAGTCTGAGCTAGATATCCTTCCTCCATGTCCCATAATCCCACTATGTGACATCTTACTTTTACTATAATTGCTAGTTTGAATGTCTGTCATCCCATGCGAAAATGAATTCTGTGAGAAAAGGAAGTATGTATAATAGTGCTAGACATTTAATTGGCACTTGTGAATGTAAGAATAAAGTGAATGTAAGAATAAAGAAATAAAAGAGCACCTAAAAACATGAAGAAAACCAGCCTTTTTTTTTTTTTTTTTAAGGCATGATTGAACCTTCATTACTCTACAAAGGCAAATTAGTTTTCTTTTTCAATGGCATTTGACCATTATGAACTGGAAAGACTCCAGAAAAAATTAACAACCAACTCTTAGGAAAAAATACTTCCACAATGGATGGTAAAGTCATGAAAGCCAAATTTGCGTATTCAACAGATTCAGGTATCAAACAGTGCCAACGATAACATAAATTTAGGCTTACATAATTAAGAAGCATGTCTTTTGCAATCATCAGGTAAACAAGCAGGATTCCCTTCACTGGACTTGGATGTGACTAAGACATTGGCAACTGGTCTCCACGTCAAATTTAAAAGAACAGAAGCACATGAACTTAATTAAGTTCCTTCTAACCTTTGTGAGCTATGTGTGAGTTCCAGGGTAAAATCAGGGTGGATGAAGAATGGGTTGCGGCAGGATAGGGTTAGGTTTTGTCTGTCTCCATAGTGCCTTACAGATTAGTAGCAATATCGAAATACTAGACCACGTGAGTAAAAAAATCTACATGTAAATAAATGGGAAATAACTACAAACTATCTTAACATTTTAATTCATATGATATATAATCAAAGTCAACACACAACATAATGTAAAAGGGAAAAAAAAGTACTGACTTTTGAAGTGAAAAGTGCTGAGTATGAGTCCTGGCTTAATTACCTATTATTCGGATAGTCACAACATCTCAAGAGTCTCCAATTCCTCATCTGTAAGTGGGCACAATACTAATACAAGTCTACAATTTCTTACCTGCAATTCCAAAAGCCCCCAAACACTGAAAACCTACGTTATTCCTAATTCTGTTATAAACCCATTTACAGAGTAAATTGGGACCTGTATTGATGTAATTTATGGTTCTTATTTATTTCACTCAGCATTAATAAATTGTGGCACAGAAATATTTTTGTATGTTTGACTACGGGGTGTTACCCTATTCTCTGTTAGGGATCCATGTATGTATATGCAGCATATCGTCTTTCCAAATCTGAATATTTCTGAATTCTGAGGCATACTGGCTTGAAGAGTTTCAGATAAGGGTTGGGGCTCTGCACTTCATGTGGGGTTGTAAGAATCAAAAACTATAAACTATAATGGGTTACATGATCTGTTAGGCAGCAAAATACATCAAAGGGAAGAGGTAATTTCTTAAAGGAAAACTGAAGTGCTATTTCCCAAAGAAGGAGGTAAAAGTTCAGACCACAATAAAGAGATGAATGAGTAAAGTAAAATGTAGCATATACATACAACGCAATATTACTCAGCCTTAAAAATGATTGAAATTCTGATACATGCTACAATATGGATGAACCTTGAAAGCATTATGCTAAGTGAAATAAGCCAGATGCAAAAGGCAAATAGTTATGATTCCACCTACATGAGGTACCTAGAATAGTCAAATTCAGAAATACAGAAAGTAGAATAGTGGTCACCAGGGGTTTGGGGATAGGGGTGGGGAGTTACTGTTTAATGGGTACAGTTTCAGTTTGGCATGAGGAAAAGCTCTAGAGGTACACGGTGTTGACGGCTGCACAATGTGAACGTACTTAATGCCACTAAACTGTACACTTAAAAATGGATAAAATGGTAAGTCTGATGTTATGTATATTTTAGTTAAATTTAGTTATGAATAATTAAATTCTTCTATTTTTCCTTCTTAAATATATATAGTTTACTATATAAACTAAAGGAAACGAATATATTTATACAGCATTAAGGAATTTTCCCCAAATAATAAAATTATAATTGCTTAGGAAGGCTTTTCTTCATTAAAAATCTTTTTTGTTTTTGAAGGTTTCTTCCCACAGGAAGTGGACAATGACAAAACATGACCTTTTATTCTGAAACAAATCTCATCCCGGTATTCGTGAATCAATATATGAAGATGGAATTTCATAATGCAGCACTAAAAAACTTTCAATTCATACTTATTTTTAAGAAACTACAGTAGACAGGAAGACAGTGTTACTATTCAAAGCAACTATTGACCTCTTGACCTCTCTACCTCTCCATTGGCAAAAATTATCGCTGCATGAGTAAAAACACGCAGTAACCAATATCTCCAACTTCTCTCCATTGGACATATTGCTTTCTAAGAATGACTGCCATTTGTTCATAGCAATTAAGTTGTAGTTTCTTATCTATCAATATATGAATTTTGAATATTTAAAAATAAAATATTTTCAACTATAACAATTTTTTTGGAGAGAAGTTTTTACTATATTAACATATGAGAAAAATGCAACATAATTATAAATCAAAAATACTTAAACAATATCTCATAAATATAATTTTATATGATAAAATTTACATAGAAATAATTACAAAGGATTACAAGTGAAGCCCATGGTTTTCTCAAATAAAAGCGTAACGTATAAAATGAATTTAAATGAGCTAAATGAATTTATTTCCAACTCCTAAAATATATCACTAACTTAAAGTTTAAAGGGCAATACCATTACTGTCTTACTTTTATTGCAAAGATTCATCAAACGGTGAAATGATTTGTTTATATTTTCAAAGGCAAGCCATTTAATTCCACTGAGAAACACTTTTTACTGTTGTGCAGAATCTGTCCTATATAAGCTGATCAAGAAAAAAAAAATCTAATGGGATAATAATCATTCGTTAAGTGGCAAAAGCAAAGTACAAAACTATAAATAGTATTGACTCAAATATCTGAAAAAAAAAATACGCATAAAACAAGGAATTCGTGGTAGGCACAAGTAGCAGTATCTTTTCTAGACAGTCTAAAATCACCCTCTTCTCATAAATGTGTATGTTCAAATGATGTCGGTCAATGATAACCTGTAAAGCATCTCACAGCATACATGCTATCTGTAGGTACTGTTTCAGTACAATTAAATTTACTCTATGTCAAGCTTCCCCAGAAAATACCCATAAACACCAATGGGTAAAAAACATGTACAAAAAAAAAAAACCCACACTGAAATGTAAAGAGTATATAGTTATGGATTATGCAATTATATAACATTCTTATTACCTTTATTTCATCATGTTTTCAAAAAAGTTCTATAACTATGTATCACTTCTATAATCAGAAAAACTACAAATGAGCATATTAAAACAAAAACAGAAAGACCTAATCTATGAAGATCAGTCGAGCAACCTTTAAAACAGCAAAAAAAGTACTAATTTCTCTACATGAATGTTATTATAAGTTTGTATCCTATTGATTATGAAGTTTCTGCTCAACGCTTCTTTAAAAAAAATTTTCAGGCTCAAAGATCAAAATAAAAAAACAAAATAAAAATAATTTTCAAATTCTAATTTCATGTTTTTCTAGATTAGAGTAGTAAGACGTTACCTGAAAATAACTATAGCATCATCATTTGTAAAGAAAATTATTCCTTTTTTAGGATAAAGTGATTTTGAATTTATAAAAACTGTAACAAATATTTTGGAACTTACAGGAAATCCTTTGGTGATAGGAATTTCAATATTAAAGATGAGGATTCGGGCTCTGAAACGAGTACAAGCTCTAATGGGTTCTTTAGGGCCACAAAATATGCAGCCAACACTGTAAAAAAAAAGGGAGAGAGAAAGAGACAGTATTTGGGGGGAAAAATAAATATATATCCATTAGGAATACCTCTAAAACCATTTACAAAGTAAAATAATCAAGCAAATTGGAGACTTTTTCTAAATTCTCCCTTCTGGGTTAAAGCGTGGCTTTAGACAATTATTAACCTACATAGTTTCACACATCATAGCTTTCATTCAGAACATGTCAAGTATGTGCACTGACATGTATTAATTTCAATTTTAAGTAGGTTTTGCTTATCAATCTTATACTTCCAATAAGTGCCTGTTTTGGGCCAAATGATATTCAGAATTAATAGTCATTCATTCATTTAAACAGGTGAATTGCAAAATTTATGTGTTTTGTGGTCCTATATCCAAAACAATCATTGCTTAAACTCATTTTCTCACTCACTTGATTTTGATGATATCCATCCCAACCAACGTAAGGCTAACATGATCCCCTGCTGCTGCCCAATCAACAGGTTCATCATGCAGAGTGATTCCTGGAAATGAGTAAGAACCAAAGAATACAGTAAAACACCTCAATATCAAACCATAACAACCAAGAGAGTTTGGCCGATTTGTGTCTCACCAGTCACTACTCAACATTTTCAATATGAATGGACTGAGAGTGAGAAGAGTAACTGTGAGCGTTGAGGAAAACACACTTCCTCTAGACTTGACTCTGCTGGAACACCGCCCTAAACATAAAGTGACTTGTATTTGTCCATAAAAGGCTGATTTCTACTTTTTTAATCAAGAATTTTAAAGTCACACAACTGAGTCTTCATTAAACAGGTCTCTTTCAAATACTTCTCTTACATTAATGGATGCAGCATAAGAATACAGTTCAAATTATTTTTAATAACATAAAAGATGGGACTGGGGAAGCTGCCTAGTCTTGAGTTTTACTTTTAATTAGACAACTACCTACGATTGCCTCTGTTCTCCAAGTAACCCACAGGGCATCAGTGCTCAGTCAGCTATGCTCTTGGCAGGCCCCTCACTGATTCCTGCCTCAGAAGAACTGCCTCCCAGAGAGATATGCACCATGATAACTGGTTATATGAAAAGGAAGAGATTAATTTAAATTTCATTCACCTATATCTTTCTGAAAATGCTTATTTTTCTATGTAGCATACTCTTAAATAAGTTTAAGACTTTTTAAAAGTTCAAGGAAAACTTTAAGAGCTCTGAGACGACCTACAGTTTTATTCAAAATTTCATTTATATGCACATCTGAATTACTCTTGAGAAGAGGGACCATAACTTTTATGAAGGTATCAAAGAGGTTCTTGGCTCCAAAATTTTTAACAATTAAGACATTAAGGAACGTCTGTTAAATTTTCAACTAATTTAGTTTTTTAATGTAAATTTTAAATGACCATATCTGTTTTTGCTATGAAATGTGGAATTAAAGACTGAAGAGCTTTCATACTACAATTCAATCAACAATATAAAATTTCAAAAAGATAATATATAATCTGGTTTTCTCTCCCCAAACATGATACACTGTCCTATCTATGATATTTATCTTAAGGACCTTCTTCATTAGACATTATACACAAAAAGATCTTCTCAAAACTCTGTGAACTTGATATGTTAATAAAGTAAAAACGTAATTAAGAATTTCCATTTGTTGGTTGCAGATTTAGTCACTACTCTTTTAGGATGTTGCGGGTTGTAAGCCACAGAAGCACCTAAAATGCTCAGACAGACGTGTGCATTAAACAGCCAAGCAAATCAAGCAGAAACAACAAGGTTAGACACTGAGGACTGAGAGCCTCCAAGCTCGGTTACAAGTACAGTTCTCAAGGAGTAGGGTGCTGCTCCCAAGATGCTTCTGATATGGCTTCTCTTTAAGAACCACTAGATTAAAGATAAATGATTAGAGTTTTCCTGGAAGGAGTCAGGAAAGAATGTGGGACTTTCAGAAGTGACCAAACTGTCATAAAAGAGTCAATTTGAATAGCCCATGGATATTTTTAAAATCACAGTTTTAATTCATGTCTAGGGATTATAAAAAAACTTCCTAGTCTCAAAAAGCTCATTAACGTACAAAGAAATTTGTATTTCAAAAGTGCGTTAGCTCTGGATCCTTTTAAAAAACAAAAAAAGAGATTAGAACTTGCAAACAATAGATCTATGTAAAATGATTATTTTTTTAAAAAGTATATGTTATTTTTTATCTGTACAGAATTTTCATAATCTCTAAGCAAGCAGAAAGAAAAAGATAAAATGGAAATAACTTCGGCTTTCATTCTCTATTCATCTTTAAATTTAGGTTAAGTTCTGTTACCTAAACAGATACTCATTAATAATCTTTAAGAAATCAACTTTTAAAGTAAGCAAATCAATTCAAAGAAAATGTACATTCAAATTTATAAACCAGTCAGATACAACTCTGGATATAAACTATAAGACTAACAGAAAAAAAATTATTGCATTTTAAAAAATTTTAACATTCCCAGTAGATTATATGTTAGCTTAAAATTGTTACAAATATTACTTTATAGTATAAAACAGATCTTCAGTTTTATGTTGAAGTCAGAGGCTCAGTTGGAAGACTTAATCTTAAGGCAAGTATAAAATTATAAACTTTCAAGAAGAATTCAGAAAAGATAATCATGAAAAGATGGAAATATTTATTAGCTAACAGGAAAGGTTAGACAGCGGATTACATGGAGAAGCAGTAACTGTGGCACTTTAAACTAGCTCAATTTCTCTTTTCAACATTAAAATTCCTTGCATTTACATCTTATTTTCTTAAATCTTCCTGTAAAATACCTTTTTAAATATATAAACATGATCAGAGCTCTTAATTTATAGTAATTCTGAAGTACACATTTCAAAACAACAGACTATAGCAGTCTGCTTTGCCATTGACTATTTAGTGCCAGTTTGGGGTAAGATTTAATTTCTGCTACTGAATACTATTTTAAATGTATCCGTCAGGTGTCTATACATCTGGTTAAATCCTAACCAGACTTCTCAAATCATCATCAAAAAATAAAAAAAGTGCTACCACAGTTAGAATGTTATATGTGTATATATACAGTCACAAGAGAAAAAAATCGTTTAATGTTTTCACATTTTTATCTTCAACAGTTAGTATCATTTTGACAGTCAGTTACAATTTCAGTAAGAGGTTATTTACTCTGGAGTTAACAACTAAACTACTTTTTAAAATCTGCTGTCTCAACTTAAGGGGTGTTTGGCATAAGAATCTTGCAGAGGAATACCTTTTGCAGTACAGGTTTCATTAGGAGGCATTGCTAGTAGTCGGTCACCAGTTTGTATATAACCAGCTTCAATTTTACCAGTTACACAAAATCCAGATCCTTGATCTGCAAAACATGCCCAAATCTTACAATGATTCATATAGCAATGTTATCTGTTGACCAATAGTGTTAGCTCTACTTAGTTACCTAGTATGATCATCTCAAATTTTTTAACGTACCTACTAAATATGGTATATTTCTGATTTTTTTACAAAAAAATTCTTATCACAAAACACGAGAATTAATTCCTTTTTGAAATATTTACTGAGTGTTTACTAAGTACCAGGCACTGTATTAAACTCGGGATAAATACATGAAAATATAAGCCCCTATCCATAAGGAGTTTATCCTAGTGAAGAGAGAAACAAAAAAAATTATATTGTCCGAAGACAAATGTTATTTATAATATACACTAGAAATAAAAAAGGTGCGCAAAGAATCCATGGTAAGGGAATACCGTTACCCTCTAGCTGAGCATTTAGAAGGAGCATGAACAGGCGATTACTAGGTAGCTTATGTGTACGGGTAGGAGAAGGAAAACACTGCGGACCCTGGAAACTTCATGTTCGAAGACACGGAGTTATAACAGCACATGGGTCGTGCTAAGACCCATGTATCATTTATATGGAATCATTTATATGAGATAATGAAGGGAATGGGAGCCAGTAAAGAATTATGAACAGAGGAGAGACATGATGATATTTTCATGTCGGAGAGGAAGAAGGCTAATTGAAATGTAAAAAGGGAATAAACTCAAGAATTTGGGGAGAAGGTATAACAGATTTAGGGTGATAAGGTAAGTGAGGGATAACGGCAAAAAGGGAGAAATCTGAAAAGATGATGCATTAACTGTGAGATAGGAAATTAAGTAATAAGACTCATTTCAGCCTTGACTTGTAGAAGTGTCTACAAGTCATATAGGTGGAGAAGATGCATTCCGAGTAACCCCTTCGAAGACACTCCCTGTGGAGAAGTTTACCAACAGTTAGAAGATATATCTAGAGCATACAAACAGGTTTGGGTTAGAGATACAGATTTGGGAATCATCAAGATGCTGGAAGTAGATGACCTCATGAATGTCCATCCAAAAGGAGCATGTAGAGTAAGAAGAGGACTGAAGCAATGGAATGCTAGTTAAGAGAAAGAAAGAGAGGAGGAGTCCACACCAAAATACAGAGAAATCAGAGACATAGACAGGATAGCAGGAGAAAGTGGAGCACAGAAATCAAGGGAGAAAAGTCTCAAAGCAGATGTGGCTACCAGCCTCAAAAGTAACGCCTAATTCAAGTTAGATGGAAGTGAGACAGAACTGAAAAACATTATTGACTTTGGCAACCAAGAGGTCATTTGGTAACCTTCATGGGAACATACTGAGGAGAACACTGTAGGCAGAAACCAGGAAGTAGCCTGAAGAAAGAATAGAACATGAAAAATAAAGTCATCAAACACTGTCAAGCAAAAAGAAAATTAAACACCTTTTTTATTTTAAATTGATAACGGACATTTTGAAAGCATTACTATATTTCCTCTACTACTAGAATGCTGGAAGCTAATGATAATCATGATAAATTTCTATTTCATTAAATAATTTTTGTGAAGCATCTTCCTTCATTCATTAAACATTTATTAAGAATGTATTATGTGCCAGGCACTGAGCTAAGTTCTGCAGATATAGATAAAGAAGAGAGTACTTGCTCTCAAGAAGTTCACAATCTAAGTGAAATAGCACAGAAACAATTATATATTGCATGAAAAAATACAACAGAGGATACAAAGAACACAAAGGAACACTTTAGAGTATATGTTCAGTGAACTTATCAGCTATCAATTTATCGCTCCACAGTTCCAAATCCACTCTTTAGTGCCTGCTCTTTGATAAAAGAGATTCAGGGGACAATTGACATCTTTATCGTACTGATGATTATTCTGGTATATAAATATGTTGTATCATTTTATCTGTTGAAATCTTTTATTCCATTTCCATTTTATAGTTTTCTGTATAGGGTCTTGTACTCATTAAGTGAGATGTATTCTTAAATATTTACTACAATACCTTCTTCAACAAGGTCAAAACCCCTACTCTGTCTTTCCTCCCTTGGACAGTCTTCCTCAGCCCTGGGTACCATATAGTTTATTTATATCTTATAGTCATTCTTTCATCATATTAATAATTCTTTATATTAAACTTCCCATTTTACCTATGTGTGGTATCTATCTTCTGATTGGACCCAGACTCCTACAGATGGGTAGGAAATAGAAATGTAAAGAGAGAGAAGAACAAAACATGAGTATACACAGAGGCAGTAAAAACCTCCTATGTGGTTAAGAAATAGTCAGTGATCCAGTTAGGCTGAAGGATACAGAGACTTAAGGAATCTAATGGGAGAAAAAAAGCTATAAGGCTAAAAAGATAAAGGATAAAGGTTATTTTGTTTTGTTTTGCTTTTTATACTTGGAAGATAAGTATGAGATAGGGAAATGGTGAGTAAATTGAAGCTTCTTCTGGGCAGGGGAGTCAGGTAACAAGAACAGTGCACTTTAAATCTGGCAATGGTCCTCAGAAGGGAAACTGAATATAACACAGTAATTCATCCAAGAGGTCAGAAGAGAGTGGAAAGACAGGCATCATACTGAAGACACACTGTAGAGGTAGCACTTACCTTTGAAAACATCAGATACACATAATCTAAAAGGTTTATCAATAGATCTTTGAGGAGGCTTGAAGGAATCTGGGAAAAATGGCAAAAAAGTGGGGTTTAATTAAAAAGCACTTTTTGACTCATGTCCAATGAGCCCATTTTGCCCCATGTCTCCTAGAAAAGAGGTTTTTTAAAATAAGTATTAATAGCAAATTCACTGTCATTCATAAAATGCTTTGTAGTTTATAAAATGTTTTCATATGTGTTAAATCATTTAATTTCAATAATAGTCTGTAAGGTGGGTGGGATCCAGGTATTAATTAAATAAGGAAATACTGCATGTGATTGATTTCAAAACTGGTAACTCAGATCTCCTGAGTATAAATCCTATGCTTTTTTATACAACATTGTCTCCATAAAAAACTCTAATAATTAATGTCAAGTTTATAATGCATTAAAATTCATAAGGCTGTATTCTTACCAATTTGTTCTAATAAACACAGTCCTTTATACCATTTTGTAAGTTCACTCAATCGAGATCTTGTGATTAGATTTTCACCACTGAGACCACTGGTAGGGATAAAAGCTACATCACTTTCCTGTTAAAAAAGATTATGTAAAACAATATTTAACATTGTTTTTAAAAAGTTAAAAGGTTCACCATTACCAAAACTGCACCAAGTTTACAAAAAAAAAAAAAAATGGACTTTTTAAAAAATAATAGAAATGAGAACTATAATCCTGAAGTTATCTGAGCCAAAGTTTTCAACTTCATTGATTTTGTGGAAAATTTACAAATGTGTTCCAAAACACTAATGCATTTTTACCTAGTAACAAAGGCATATTTCACATTTTAGCTGGAGAAACTCCTCTCTACTAGTTTCCACTTTCCTCTATGACCTCCCAAAACATATATACCTAACTTAATAGGTGGAGAAAATGTCTTTTATTTAAATTAAACCAAAGCCAATTTTCAAAATACATGCAAGTAAAGGTAAAGCAATCCAAAGAACAGAAGGTAATATACGCACGATACCAGAAGAAATAAAAACAAAAATTAAAGATATTTAACAAGACAAGAACACCAAAACATTAGTTTTTTCTCTCATATCAGTGAAATGAGACTTAAGAGACGTAATCAAATTAATTTAAAATTATCTTACCTTAAAGCCTGCTTGTTTAAGAAAGTGCCCAAGTTTTCCAGTAATCTCTTGAAACCTTTCTTGTTGCCAATTAACCTGGTAAAGATCCAATTTATTTTTAAAACTATGCTTTAGATCTTACAATATAAAATTTAAATTTCTGTAATACAAAGTAAATAATCAGGAGTATAAAATATAAATATAAAATCTATTAAATGCAAAATCCTTTAAAATTAACTCAGAATATTAACTCTTACTCTTAATATGACCTAAAGGTAACTTTTCCTACAATAGAAAGCCTAGAAACAAACTCCAATACATACAGAAATTTTTGAATATGCTAAAAGTGATTTCAAATTTGGGAAGAATAAATAATTTATTAAATTGTGCTTGGGCCAACTGCTGAAATAAAGCCAAATAAGCTAAAAATTTATATGTAATATGAACTTTAAATAACATTATGCATGCTGTAGTATTTAGGGGTGAGTGTAACAATGTCTATATTTACCTGGAAATTTATATCAAAATAAGATGGATTAATGGATGGATATAGAGGTAGAGAGACAAAAATGTGATGAGGCAATTAGTAGAAACTCTTAAGTATTGGGTATAATATAGGTGTGTTTACTGTAAAATTCTTTCAACTTTTCAACGATTAATATATAAAGTATATTTACATATTATTAACATTCATAGAAGAGTAAATAGAAGAGTAAAAAAAATCGTGTTTTATGTATCAAACTGGAAAATAATTCTTTAATAACAGCAGTGTTGATAAGAGTTTGGAAAAATGAATATATCACATTTACCAAGAGGAAATAACTACTTTTCTCGAAGGCATTTTGATTACCTACAGCAAGTCTTAAAAATGTATAT
This sequence comes from Rousettus aegyptiacus, assembly GCF_014176215.1. Lineage (NCBI taxonomy): Eukaryota > Metazoa > Chordata > Mammalia > Chiroptera > Pteropodidae > Rousettus > Rousettus aegyptiacus. The sequence continues at coordinate 163,167,643 of NW_023416284.1, forward strand.
ACCCTTAGGTCCAGAGATTTCTATAGAATAAACTATTTCTAAATACACATACACACATACACACAAAACTGAAAATATTCCTAAGCAGGGGATTGTCTGAAAATATTATAATGTATCTTTAACATACACTAGAATAAAGCTATAAAAACTACACAAAAATTATTACATGTAAACATGCACAAGAATATTGTCAATTTTTTGAAAAAGTGGGTAATAAAATAGATTATAACCCTATGTTATAAAGATTCTTATCTATAAAAATAAATTGTAGGGATGTACAAAATAAAAAGTATAAAGTTTTTTAGGGGAAAAGGGAAGTGAGAAACATAGGTTCTTTCAGGTTTTCTTTATACTAAAATGTGTATTACTTTATAACAAACAATTTTAAGATATTTAAATTAATTTGAAAATGAGAAGACATCTTCATGCTTAAATGCTACTCATATCTCATTTATTTAACATCAAGATTTTGAATTCATTTTTTAAAATGTGCCAACTGGACTAATAAAATGTATACTAGTCACATCTGAGGTCATTTATATAGTAGAATACATTCTTAACAAGCATCTAAAATGAATTCTCATAAAAGCCTTTAAATACCTGATCCATTTTATTGACTGCGACTGCAAGCTGTGTTACTCCAAGAGAACGAACCAAAAGGCCATGTTCTCGTGTTTGTCCCCCAGTCTCAAATCCAGCTTCAAACTCTCCCCTGCTGGCATCTACAACTAAAACAGCTACATCTGCCTAAGGAAGAAAAAACAATCACAACTAGAATTAACATTACAGCATTTTAATTCAAAGGGCAGATTATTCAACTAATTGTGTTGGTCTGCTTTTAAAGGCAGACTCTAACCTGAAACGGGACACCAAAGCAAATAAAACAAAAAAATTACACAGACGGATTAAAATTTTTAAATAATAAAATAGTAGTAGCATGCAATAAAAAAAAAATGACATAAAGAATAAAAAGTTCCCATATTTGATTACAATTAAAATACATGGGTAAAGGAAGAAAAACATTAACAAAATTAAAACGTTAGTAAATAGGGACGAATATCTGTAACATATTAAGTAAAAGTTAAAATTGAATAAGTTTTTACCAAAAAATGGGAAAAAGAACATAGCTCTGTAAAAACTAAAGGACACAATTTGCTAAAGAAACATAAATGGCTAATCAACAAGGAAAAATTCAAATTCATTAGAAACCAAAAAAAAGACATTAAAAATACAACAAAATATTTCTCCTTTTCTCACTTTTACAAATTATATTGGCAAAGCTTTTTAAATTATTCAATATAAGTAATGATGCAGTGAGAAGGGCATTCTCATACATTGCCTGTGGGACTCTAAGTGCACAATCTTTCTGGAGGGCATTTTCACAAGTTTCAAGAGCCTTAAAATATGTACATTTTGCTTCCCATTGGCTCCACCTCTAGGAATTTATCCTAGAGAAATAATTATGGATCTACAAAGATATTTGTCACAGTATTACTTATAGTAACAACAACAACAAAAAAGTAAACAAATGAATTATCAAAAAATAGCATATTCACCCTCTAGAGCCACTGAAAAAGAGCGTTTAATAATAAAGCTTCCTAACCTTTGTGGAGCATTTTGAGAAACAGTTCAAAGACATTTCTCCTCTTACACAATTTACACAAAATAGGAAGAAAAAAGTGAACCTTAGCCTTAGCTCATTTTCCTCTTTATCTTTATTGATACTAGTTTTACAAATTCCCACTACTCTTTTGTGTGATGCTTCTTTTTGTGATTCCACTTAGATCATGTGGATGCAGCCTTTTAAAACATGCAGTAAACAAATTGGTGCAACTACAAATGTTTCTCCATTTTCATTCTCATCAATTACTTCTGCCAATGCATTGTCAGGACAGTTTTTAAAGAAACACTTTCATTTTTCCCTTTTACTTTTTGCTTTGTAGCATACCTGTTCTCACAGAAATCTGTTTTCCTGTAATCCAGGATACAGTGATTAAATCTGGCATTCCCCTCCAGCTATCTCATAATGTTAACACGATAACCCTGTCTCAGAGGCCCTCTTACATTCCATTCTCATCAAGTTCTCTGGCCTTCTGGTCAGTAGAGAGTCCACAGTAGCCTTTCTCTCTGTGGCTTCCTCAATGACACTTTGTGCTGTACAATTTTTAAAGAATTTCACACACATTATCACCATAGTGGGAAATAAAATAGTCACTAAGTAAGTAAAGACTGGACCAGAGACTTTGCTCTGAACAGAACTTTATCATCTACATACTTTGATGGGGCAACTGACACTATTATTTCTATTTCTTTTTCCTTTTCTTCTTACCCAAATACTTGTCTGATTTACTTCTACTCAAGTGCAGCATTCATTTCCATTCCTTTATAATTTACAATGGTGAACTGTAATTTCTTCAATGAGATCCAGTTCTTTTGATCAAAGATTTTTAGTTAAGAGTATAAACTGGGGCAATCAATTTGAAAATTAGCTCTTTCACTACTGATGGGTAGTCACTAACAAGTATCACATGTCAAGCAAATTGTGTAATCTCTCCACTTATCAATTTATTCAATTCGCAGATACACTGAAGGAGTTAACAGTTTTTTAAAGCATCCAGCTCTGACCTTCCAAATACTAGGCTCAATAATTGTAAATCTCTCTCATCAGGTTTTGCTGATAACTGTCAAATTATATTTACTTTCCTAGGTTAAAATCTGAAATTCAATGACTTGGTATTGTTCTTAATCCTCTTTCCTATTATCACCTCCAAAAATTTTCTCAGCAACTTCTCTATTCTTTCTTTGCAACAGCCTGTCTTGGGGAGCTCAAATGCCTATGCATTTTCAAAGAAACTTTTCAAAGGAGTACATAGCTATCTCTCCTCATCATGTATACTGTGTACCTTATTCTTGTAGTACATTTGTATTGGCCTTTTCTCTTCCCATGTCTTACCTTCCTACACTGTAATTTCCCTGGAGAGGTACCATGCCCTGAACACTTCCTTGTGTCCCCAAAACCCTACCACAGTATTCTGTACACTAGGTAAGTGACTTAATGTTTTTGAGTCTATTTCTTAATTTGTCACAAAATGGAATTTAATTTGATAACCTCTAAAATCCTTTCCGATCCCTAATTCCATAAGGAGTATGGAATAAATGATCTTTATGATTACTCTGGACTTTTAAGATTCTAGGATTCAAAAACATTTTGCTATAAATGCTTGTTCTGGTATTCGCCTTTCCCATTAAACTACCAGTATGTGCTTTGTAGTCCATCATATCCCCAAACTGCCTACCATAGTGCTGGAATATAGCAGGCATTCCATAAGTATTCATTAAATGAATACACACACACACACACACATGCCTATACATACATACACATACACAGAGACATACATACATTCACATATAAGGAAAGAAAGCAAAAATATATCCGCTGGTAAATGCGATAACAAGTATACTCATTTAAAGTGGGGATGATATGTACTTCCAGCATTGTTATAAGGATTAGATTAAGTTAAATGTATACAGAAGAAAACTAGTATAATGTCTGCCCGTATTAGGTACTTAATCGACAGTGATTATTATTTTTAATCCTCATTATCTATCAGCTTTCTAAAATAGAATCAAATACTTTCTTATTTACCTTCATATATATTCTAATTTATTCACATAATATCCTTTTTAGGTTGACAAATGCTCATATTAACATTGCTTTTTAGTGGGTGAAAGAACTCAGAAAATGGTCACTTGCTAAAGTCACACTTTGCCAAGTGACACAGGCAAATTTCTGAAATCTCTGTATATTCCAATAATCATCTATTACAAAATAAATCAATGTCCGATATGTGCAATGCTATTTTAATTGTTATAATTTGATTTCTTTTCAGTATATCTATTTAGAATCATGTAAGTTTACACATTATAATTGTTTTTTTATCCTATAAAGAAAGTAAATAAATCACAGGGGGAAAACTCTCAAACTTCATTATTTCTGCACAAATTAGCTCTTAATAAATACACAGGACTTGAAGATATAGTAAAAAGGTGATGTTGAAATAGTCACTCCAATTTATTAATATATAAAATATAAGGCTATATATTTCATCAAGTGTTTTATTATTATTTTTACTATAAAGAAATTCATAGCTTTGATACATTTGCTTCTTTATATAGTTAGGGAAATACTGGGTACCTGGGCTGCTCCCGTAATCATATTTGGAATAAAATCTTTATGGCCTGGAGCATCCATCAATGTAATAACTTTGGTTGTAGTCTCAAACTTTGTCATACCAACATCCATTGTTACTCCCCTTAAAGAAAACAGAGAATGGTTAAAATGCACCATATAAAAAAAATTAGTGTTACAGATTAAGTTATTTTATAATAGAGGTGAAATGACAGTCTAAATTTCTTAAGTAATGATGGAAATTTTATTATCTAGTCTATTATTTTGAGAAATTAAGCTAACAGTTTGGGCTGGAATTTCGGCTGTAACAGAATTACACTCATTGGCTCTAAAACAAAGTTGTGGACACAGGAAGAAAATCAAAATAAGTTCTTTTTGCAAGCAATGTAGATTGCAAACAAGGCACAAAGGGATGGACAAATCTCCAAAGGAGGGAAAAATAAATACTGCCCATGAGAAAAAATAAAATGAAGAATGACCACTATCAGGAGGTAGTTTTCCTCATCTCTTACATTTATGCTTCACTAATTATAAAAATAAACTTATAAGGATTTATTTGCAAGATACGTCGGCATGTTACACATTCAGAAAACAGAAAATATCAAAAGAGATGCCCAATTTTTTAAAAACTGAGAAAGATGAACAGTAGTTTGTTTCACATCCCATTTCATCCTCCTTGGAGAATAATGCAGTGAGTCCTTATAGCCACAAAAATGCAGATTCAGGTTATAAGGAAGCCAGCTGACTACAAAGGTACTAAAGTCACCTAAACTTCAGTAATTTAGAAGGGGAAACCAGGTGAGCAATAAACTAGGTAATCACTCATCTGTTTGCTCAGAATAGTCCAGAATAATGAACGAGCATTCCCTTTTACTACCAAGTATCCTAACAATTGTAACGATAAATTATATGTTCACCCTCGTAGTAAAGTAACTGTGGGTCTTCAAGTCATTCTAGTTTAATCTGAAACCATGGGCCATTTGAGTTTAAGAAAATGTTGCTTCATTCTCTTTACTAATCTCCAAATAATTACTTCTTTTAACAGTGATGAACCATGACTTATTCTGAGCTCCTCCCTAGACTTCTTTGACCAGAATATATTCTTTGGAGAGCTCTGGTCTGGATTTGTAAGCCTAAGGATATGAAAACGTCTCTCATTTTACTAATTTCTGTTCAACATACAAGCAGAACAGAGAATTTACAAATATTTAACATGGTGGGATAAACAATATATTATATTTTTGAAATGCTATTAAGGAACATAAGTGGTGAGTTAAAACTCCCATTATGTATCTGAAAGCTTCTGCTATCTACAGAATGAAGGAATACTCTAAAAACTGCATTATGCTGAGCAATAGAGAACCAGCAGCAGCACAACCGACACCCAACCAGGAGATGGTATTACTAAAAAAAAAACAAAAAACAAACAAACAAAAAAACCCCACTAAAAATGTTGATTATTTTAGGAATGAGATTAAGTCAATTCAAACAGGTCATTCTAACTTAAAATATATTCTTCTCAATCAGTACCTATTTAAAAGATGACACAAAGAATGCTAAAAAGCCATATACTTTAATAATCTGTGTGGTAAACTAATAAAAATTATTTAGTCCTCTAATATGACATAAAGAATGCCACCATTTTCCAATATAAATTGTCTAAAAATTTGTAACTGTCCGACTAACTTTTCTTACTAAGTTGAAAAACAAGATTGTGATAGTATATATAGAATAAAAATGACACTCACAAGAAGAAAAACACTATGATATAAATTCTTATTTAGCGGAAGAGCTAAGAATATAGTGACTCTCTTTATTGAGAATTATCTTATATATTATAATGCAGACTACCCAAGACTCCAAGAAAAATACACATTTTTAAATAGTTTGAAAATCCAAATATATCTCCAAATCATTCAGAATAAAGACATCAGGGAACAGAGAGTAATTTCTTTGTTGAATCAGGACTTTCAGAGGACTTCAGAGTCTTTAGAGTAATTATCTTGTTGACACAGCTGATACATCTGCCATTTCACTTAATCATTAAGGTTTTTTCTTTGTTTCCTGACAAAGGTGCCATTGGCTCCCCGATTCTTAATTGTTCTAACATGATATATGTCACCATTCCTAAAAGACTTCAAGGGAAATACTACTCTTTGACCAAAGATATATGAGTAGTGGCATTCTCCTGCTAGAATCTCCTCCAAACTATCATTAAACATAGTTAACAAATATAGATGGAGTAAATGACTGGATTAAATCTATATGGTAAGAGATAGGTTTAATCACTTGTTTGTTGCCTTTTAGTCTCACAAAAATATAGTACAGAAAATATAAAAATGAATTAAGCCCAGTAATTTGCATTTACTGGTCATTTTGATTCCAGAGAGAAGATAAGTTTACTATAAAAAGTTGCCTTTCTTTTATAACCTAATATAAGATTAACAGTCTTATTCATAACTTTAATTCAAAATCAAGACAATTTGATATATACTTAGGAAAATAACAACAGAAATTCTCCCAATGAACTACTAGCTAAGTTACTGCTTTTTTTCCTGTTTTTTAAAAAACTTTTTTGATAAACATTCTTTTAAGCTATTCTAAAATAATTTAGAAGAAAAAACATATGTAGGTTCTTTATGTATATAGTAATGAAAACTAAAATATAAATACTTTCCTAATGGAGAGCTTTTTCTGAAAATAGTATCCAAAATATTTCATGGTACATTTCAGACATATTTACATTTTACATACTTAATGAAAAACTACATATCATTCAAACTTTGAAATATAGTACCTTTCCCTTTCTTCACCGGTCTCATCCAAAACCCATGCATATGCAAACGAAGCTTTGCCAGCCTTTTTAGATTCTTGTTCATACTTATGCATAGTTCTTTTGTTTACATTGCCCAGAAGATAAAGCATATGGCCCATCAGAGTACTTTTCCCAGCATCAACATGACCTAAAGAAAATTGATTCAAGATTAATACTAGGTACATTTTCCATTTGTCATTTACATTGAGGCATTGCATGAATATGTAATTCAATAGTTCATGTCAGTGTTTAGAGTAATAAATACCAGTTTTTATCATATGATATTTAAAACATCTAAACAGAGGGGAGAAAAAAAGCATATCTCTTTGGAGAGAGGCAATTTCTCTGATTTTTGTAAACTGTCGACAAGCCACTATTTTCAAACTGTTCTCAAAATGAAAATGTCACAACCAAGTCTAATGACCTCCTTTATAACTTGACATCATTTCACCCAGTGTGACCTGAAAGCATTATAATGCAACGCCTCCTTGCTTTATGTCCATCACACCCATACTGAAATTCAGAGCGGAATGAGCGTTTCCATGCTGCCACTAGAAAGCTGTCCCGCTGAGGCAGAGTGGACTGACAATCCAGAGGAACGAAGGGCATTACCAATGACCACTAAGTTGAGGAGCTGCTTCCCTCCTTGCCGCTTTTCCAGTTCCGCTTTGACATCTATTTGTTGCCTCAACTTGCTAGACTTTTTCACTGGTGTCTGTGTGGAACTCTGCTCTTCTGATGCTTGAATGGTGTGGGATGAAAGAGCTGATTTAGAAACAAGCTCAAGAACATCACAAGAAGCAAAGCTGGTATCTTCACTAGGATTTCCTTTATGAGGTGTGTGGAAACTATGACCATTTTCTTCAGCAGTTACACTACAGAAAGTAAAGATAAGAAAAAAGTGTTTAAACCAATTCAACTGATGTCTTATAATGTCTGAAGGTCAGTGAAGTTCTCTATTCACATTCCTTACACTTACGAACCAAAAATGATCTCCGCTAAGTGGCTAGAGTCTGTTAAGGTTGAAATGATAAATGAGCTAGACCCAAACCACACAAATAGACTTGGAAGGTCCCAGGAGAAAAACAGTCTACCAAAAACTAAGATAAGAAGAAAATATCTTGTAAAATAACTGAAACTCAATGTCTAAGCCCATAGCCTTAGCCATATAATTCTATCAAAACAGATGACATAAGACGTTTTGTAAAAATCGACACCAAATGTGTTCCTGGAGATAAATCAGTATTTAAAAAATAGTTTTATCACTAACTCATTCCTCTAACAGGACAAAGACAACCTCTTTTGCTCAAATACTATCTTTAAAGGAGCTATCTCTAAATGTTTACATATTCTTAATACTTTTGGTGAAAGAGCTTTAATTCATTAATTCAACAAATACTTAATTTACTAAAAATTACTACATATCCCAGGCACTACTACATGCTAAATACTATTCTATATGAGAAGTAAGATGATCTAGAAATGAGAAAGTTATCTACTCCCAAAACTTGACAATCCAGTGAGGGGCTCAGTGAAAACGAGGTCACCTTGCTTAATTTATTCTCTCCTTGACAATGCAAATGTCTCTAAAAGTAAACACTGATCTCAGTTCTTCATTAGTTCTTTGATTATTTTCCACAGAAACTATAGCAATGCTATCCTATGGAATGTGATTTGATCTACCAGACTGCAATATACTTTATATTTCCTTCGAGGACTACAGATGAATAGAATTAAGACAAAGAACAGGTTAAATTGCAAGTTATTAACAATGAAGCCAATTATATCCAACTTAATGTGGAGCTGGCAAATACAAAAAGTAGTTTATAAAAATCACTGAAGATAGCAGCAGTATAATGAAAATGTGTAAGAGTAGTAAATCTACTTTCTTCTTACTCACTGTACCGAAAAACACATTCATTTTTCCCTCCCAGGATACTTTTACATGCTTGACACTGACCCATCCTATAACTCAGCAGAGTCAAATTAGTTACAATTGCAACTTAATTAAAAACCTCAAACTCATTCCCATTTTATTTTGCTCTGCAAGTCCTCACTAGCCAATTTTGTTGTTCAGTTCTTAACATTACTTAGCTTAGCTTCATCTAGAACTACAGGGGAAAAAGTTTTAGTAATGTGGAAAATGTTCCCCATCTTTTAAAGAATTACGACAGGCTAAATTAAGTGAAATCAAACTTGAGACTATAAAGTGCAAACATTTATTTGAATGATCACAGCTAGTTCTAAAACCTAAACATGACAATTCTACATTTAGAGGAGTTAAAAAAAAACCTACTTGGTTCTAATCACACTTAAGAGAACTCGCCATCTGGCTTCAAATCTTTCTGTTTTTGGTTACAGAAGCTTTCCAAAAGCTGATGCTGACTCCAACATGAAAAAGAAGTAAAAAGCAGAATGGCTACGGTTGACAGAACTCAACTCATCCATCAATCCAGGCAGCTTTCAGGATAAGGAGAGCTTCACAAAACATGAGTCTGACTTAATCATTTCATTTTCAACTTATTTACATGAAAGTTTTTTTTCTGCTCACTTTCACAACATTCCCTTTCAAGTAGATTTTATTGGGTAAATTGAAAATGAATTCACTAAATTGTATAGTGTTAGAGGGAAGTGACCAAAGTAATTAGAACAGCATCCTAGTAAAAACTTCTGCATATTATAAAGTAAAAGTCAATGTTTTAAGATTTTGAAATATCTCTAAGATGAGGTCTAAAAATGAGCATTCTAGGTTTAAGGGCTATAATCTCTAACTGACACGAAAGAATAATAAGTTGGTTGAATGTTTTTTCAGATACTTCCTAATATAATTTTGTAATCTTATCTATTATAAAATGACTAGTCTGTTTCTAAACCATCTTTCCAAAAGTGGGAATAATTCTATATGAACCTAAATGCTTAATCTTTTTTGAATTATTTAAATGACATTGGAAAGGTAATAATTTAGATTTAAGAGGGTAACCAGAAAGTATTTACTTACATACATTTTCTAGTATGTAAGTGAAGAAAAAGTTTGCTGTTTGAGTTTCTTCTAAGCAATGCAATATACTTTTTTTTATAAGCTGTCACTGGGAATCACACTATGTAAAAATATATCATGTGGAAATCTTGAGTCAAAGTGTTTCATTATATTTCTCTGTGCTTTCTTGAGACCAAATCAGAACAATTGCCTATTATCCCTACTATAAATTTCTCCAAAAAATCCTATGAAAATATTTGATGCAAATATAGCTTAGCCGTTGAGCAGTTTTATTCATCTCTATCTGTACCTACTGACCTTTCACATTCTGATGACTTCTCCCATAGGGCCACATGAAAATATTAACTCACAGGCTAGTTTTTCTTCTTACCGTTTTACTATTTCCAAGTTTATGTTTTAAATAAGATATATTAAAAATAAATAAGTAAATAAATAAATAAATAAAATATATTTCCCTAAGGACTCTGATCAATAAATATTTAAACAATTATTCTGTGAAAGGAAGACAATGATGAACACTAATGGCCTCTGTCCTCATGAACCATACAGTCTTATAAGATTTTAAAAGTCCTGCGTTACATTTATAAAGTATAGATTTGAGGTTTCAAAAATTATTTACTGTATTTACCACTTATTACTCATTATTTTTATAATTATTCACAAAGATATACATTTACTTCTGATACATTTTGGGCTCATTTGCATGTTGTTTTCTAAGACTTCTGAAACCTTTTGAATTAAGATTATAAACTTCTTAGAACAAGAAATTGTGTATTACATTTTTTTCTCTCAATGAAAATAATCCCATAATAGGATTAAATGACACTCAAGACTTAAGAGTAAAAAAGCCATCTATGACTCTCACAACCCACTCCTAATTCATAGAGAAAAGTCATACATTAAGGTTTTTGTGACTGAATCAAGAGTTCGAAATTATTTTAACAGGCTAAAGTTACCTGCATTAAAGATTTACTTTTTTATTCATCTAATCATTCAACTAAAATACATTGAAAGCCTACTATGTTCTAGATATGGAGTTCTTTCCCTCAGTAAATCCGAAATCTTGTGAATAAAAGTCTTGTTTTTAAAAATCAAAAAATTAAACGAGTTGATCATTATGATTCTTCCCATCCAAGATAACATGATACATCCACTGACTTAGATGGAAGGATGTTATAAGAAAGAAGAAAAAGCCTACTGAGTTTATATTTGAAGTTATATCTTGAAGTTTTTAAAAAAACCTTCTATTGTTTATATTTGATAACAGTGTTTCTTATTTATCTACCTGGCAGAGAAAATATACATAAGTAATTGATTTACGGGATGATTTAAAAATCGTTTAAAGAGGTTAAGACTTAATATTTTCGAACTATACTTCCCTTGTCTATAAAAACTCCTGGGAGAATTCTAGACTATGATGAGAAAGAACAAATGAGTGCTATTAATATATGACTTATTATCTATCATTTTTAAGTAGATATCTGAAGTTTTAAGTAGATATTTGAAATTTAAGTAGACATCTGAAATTTATACTTTATGTCTTTGTTACACAGATCTGTTTTATTCAATATGAAAATCTAAAAGAGTTTAAAAATAATTAGCAAAAATATTTTAATTAATGATTCCCTGATTTGCCAAATACATATAATTCCCAAATGGTGATTACCTATGCCATCTAGTGGCATATGGAGTCCCGATCTCACAGTGCTAGATTTTACAAAATTCAAGGTTTTTTGTTAAAGTAGCTATAAATAATTTAATTTATATGAGGAAATTGAGAATGAGATAGATTAAGCGACATATATACATAAGTCTGGAGTTAAGCCTAATTTCTTATCCCCTTGTCTTCGTACTATGACCTAATGAAGGCTGTGAAACATCAATGTTAATAATATGTTATGCAAATTGAAACAGATTCTCTTTCTTGTAGTCTAACAATTACAATTACAATAAAAAGGCGGGGGGGGGGGGGGATGAGGGTGGGGAAGGGGATTAAAAACCTTACCCAGGGACTTCAAATCCCATAGTTTGCTTCTTTCCAGATACTGTCATTTTAGCAACTTTTGGCACAATTTCAGATTCACTTCGAGATGACCGAGAATCTATTGATTTTCCTAATTAAAGAGTGAAATATAAAAGGCCAATTAATTAAAGTTGATTTCTAGAAACAGCTATTATATATTATATATAGTATATATTATAATTACACTTCACAAAATTCATATCTTTATATAAACACATTTTCTTTTCTCTAAAAAGTTTTAGTAAAATATTAAAATGCTGAAAAAAATTCTCTGTCATCCTATTTTGGGAAATCCCCTATATCAGGCCTTTTGTATGCTTAACCTCCACTAAATCTCTTCCTAATTTTGAATTGACTCTTAAGTTTCAGTATTAAGAGGTCACAAGTTGGTTTCTGCACTGAGCCTTATTCTGACAATATACCTAGACCCTCTGTCTCCAACTCCTACCACACCCTTTCACAATACTAAAATTATTTGGTCAGTTAGCAGATGGCTAAACTATTTTTAATCCTGTGATACCTACAAACTAAAAAGCAAGTTGAGAGTCTGTTGAATTGTGCTGGATACAGCATTTATTTTACTTGTACACAATATTAGACTTAGCAAGATATTTGCTATCTATAAAGAATAAAAGGGAAGAGGTTAACACAGAAAAAGTGAATTAAGAACATAGAAGATAAATTATGAGCTAAACCAAAGTAAGACATTTATATATGTAATTCATGGAAATCTTTAAAATTTATATTTTCAAGAAGAGTGCTATAATGTTGGATCCACATAAAACTACAGAAACTGCATATATATATATATATATACAGAAATTATATGGTAAATATATATACAGAAATTACTTTTAAAACTTAGAAAAGACAAATTAATGTACAGAAATAATTCAAAATGTTTGCTATTGGCCTACTACTATATGCCAAGCACTATGCTGATGATAGTGAACAAAAGCAGACATAATCCTTGTGCTGAGAGAGCGTACACTTACAGTCTAGTGGAGAAAAGGTATTGAGTGATAACCAAAAAGTAAAAATAAAATTAAAACTGTTATTAGTGTTATAATCTGTATATATGTGCCATAAAATTTGGCGATGGGCATATGAATTAAAGCACTTCCACAGAAAAATGAAAGTTGCATAAAAATGCAAAAAATGAGTAGAAATTAACTATATAGAAAGAAAGACCATTCTGACAAGAGGAAGCAGCTTGTATATCGACCCTGTTGCAGGAGGCAGCATGGTACTACAGAGGGAGTCAAAGCAGAAGGGGACAGGAAACATAGTTAAATGAAGCTGGGGTCACGGTAGGGGGAGCAGCAGCAGTGCCGGTGCCCAGGCAACATAGGACCTTTAGGCCAAAGATCCTAATGTTTGTTCTAACAGAATTGAAAGTCACCAAAATGATGTCAACAAATGGGGGGTGGGGGAAGTAAAGGGTCAGGCTCAGAGGAGAGGTCTGGGCTAGAGCATATATTTATGACTCATCAACACATAACTAGTAGTGGAAGGCACAGACATAGCGAGATCACTTGAGGGAGAGAATACAGAAGAAGAAGAGGAGTGATCCTAGAACAAAGCCTTGGAATAATCCAGCATTTAATTGCAAGACTGAAGACAAGGAGTCTGTAAAAAGGTGATGAAAGAGAGCCGGGGGAGGACAGTGCCAAGGAACCTAAGAGAAGAGGGTGCTTGATAGAGCTGCTATCACCAGTCAAGTAAAATAACGACTGAAAATATGCAAACACCTAGTGACACGGTCCTTTCATATAAAGGTCAATGGCAGTGCACAAGAACCATTTGGGAGAAGTGAGGGAAGTAGAAGCCAGAATGGGTTTAAAAAATATATGAGGAAGGTGAGAAAACAGAGATGGCAATACATGTCCACGGTCTCTCATCCACTATCTTGAAAGCCAAAAGCTCTGAAAAATTAAGAGTTGTTTTAACAACTCATTTGGAAGCAAAATCTTACTTGGACTGACATGAGGCTACCTGTCGTTCTTACTTATCCCACCTAAATTCTAAATTCTGAATCAAATCTGATACCAAAGGTTTTAGATAAGAGATTATACATGTGTATAAATGACTCTTAAAAAGTTAGGCTGGAAAGGGAGGGATGTGGTAGAATGGCAGCAAAAGAGAGATGTGAAATCAGCTGATAGAAAGGATAAAAATGAGGGGAGCTGTTTGAAAATACTAGGAAGAAAAAAGATCATTTTAGATATTTTAGGATTTCTGAGAAGGCAAGAAGGACTGGGATCCAAAGCAGAGGTAGAAAATAAACTAAGATAGGAGACAGGCTGTTTAATAGAAAGCAGATTTGTACGTTGAGGAGCTAGAAGATAAAAAATTCTAATGGTTAGTTTCTATTTTCCCCGTAACACAGCAGCTAGTTACCTGCTGAGACTGAGGTGAATGAAAAAAGCAAAAAGACTGGTGAAGTAAAGTTTTCAATAATCATTGCACAAAGGAGAATGAATTGGGAGAAAGTAGGGGGGTCCAAAGCACCAGAAAAGCTCATGATATGAGAAGCACAACCAGGTGGTTGTGGTAAGAATGAAATGTGTGAATTCAGGATTTTGGAGGAGGGGGCATTATAGTGAATTGCTGACAGGTGAAGGTCACTAGAAAGAAAGTGGTCAAGGAACTGAAAGTCCAGGGTGTTGGACTTGGCATTTTTCCACATCAGTACACAAGTAAACTATGGGCATGAAGAGCTTAGTGTGGAGAAAACTGTAAGCCAGCTAAAGTCTTCAATGCGTGAGAAAAAGTGGCCATGAGGTTGTTCAAGACAGCACTGGTGACTAACAAAAGGCCAGTTCAGGCAAAAAAGACAGAAGCTTCAAGGGAAAAAGAGATTTAAGGAAAATAAAAAGGATGGAGGAATTATGCTGTCGGAAAAAGCAGCAAAGAGAACAAAGTTGACTTTCCAGACCCTGAGGTTTGCTAGGATAGCAATGAAATGAGGCAAGGAAAAAAAAAAAAATAGGAAAACAGATTTAGAATTATAGAGGAATTTGCTTTTCAAGAAAAAAGCAGTTCCCAGGTTTATAGCAAATGAAAAGAGGAGTGAAGGTAAGGATTAGGTAAAGATTAGGAAAGAGGAAACAGAGAGCATTATTTGCATGTGTGTTTGTGTGTGTGTGTGTGTGTGTATAAAACACTTTGACTGATTAAGAAAAGAGGCATGGTTGATTTTGGCCTCTGTTAAAAGAATAGGAGGAAATAACCATGAAGCGTAAAAATGTCACAATCCAGGCTATACAAGGCTAATTTCTACTTCTGGAGATGCAATAAATATGTTATTTTTCATTTTTAGTTATCCTTACCTATAAGACATCAAACCCAAGATGTAGTGCTTCAAGCATTTGGATATGTAAGTGAAAGTCGTTTTAAAAGGGAAAAAAGTCTAGTATAATGACTCAGAATACCATCCACTAAAGAGTGTAAGTTCTTAGACCTTTTTATTTCAGTCACATAACCCTTTGAAAAAGCTAAAGAAAATTCCAAAACACTCAAGAGAAAAATGCGCTATACACACAAAATATTGCATGCTATTTCGAGGAGTTCAATAATTCCAACTCTGGACCCTTCCCCTGGAGACATAACCTTGATTTGGGCTATTCTGGAAATGTTAATTCAATTTGACGTTATCCACGGTCAAAGAAAAAACATATTCAGTAACTTTTCCACTAAGCTGTTAACAGCAATGTGAAGTATCTCCACTTATCCAAGAACAATACCAAGTCCCCTTCATGTTGGTGGCAGGCAAAATCACTGACATAGGTCAGAAACAAACTAATAACTAAAATAATCCGCCATGGATCAATAAGGGATACATAGGAGTATTCAAATTCATCACTATTTACTATGTTTCCCCATCTTCCTCAACCAACTAGTTCATTCACTGTATAGCAAGCTCAAGAAATTGGGCATTAAATTTTCAGGAAGTCCTAAAAAATGTCAGTATGGAATGGAATAAGTACTTGATGGAAAAAAGGAGCCTGGATTCTGGTTCCTGCCCTGCCACTAATTAGCTGTTACCCACTTTACAGCTTAAGCAGTTAATTTGTTTCACTAGCTTCAGTTTTCTCATATAATGAATTAAATGATTTCTAGTTCTGTGATTGTATGTGTCTATGACTCCCGAACCACTAAGAAGTGCTGTAAATCAGTAGTCCCCAACCTTTCAGGCACCAGTGCTCCTTTGAGAATCTAATGCCTGATGATCTGAGGTGGAGCTGAGGCAGTGATGCTAGCTCTGGGGAGCAGCTGCAGATATAGATCATGCTTTGCTCACTTGTCTGCCACTCACTTCCTGTTGTGGGGCCCCGTTCCTAACAGGACACGAACTAGTACTGGTCTGCAGCCTGGGAGTTGGGGACCCCTGCTTTAAATCAAATAGCTCACTATGAAGTAAAAATAAAACGTATCATTCCAAAGGGAAATCCCTTTATCAATGTCCTCCCCCAAGTCATGTAAAACCCACCCATGAAATCATCATCACCAAAAAGATTTGCCTTCTGAAGACTCACATTATTAGTTATTAGTGTTCATTCAGTTTCCCGCAGGATGGAGAATTGATCATTTAGATTTTTTATTTGGGTGGAAATAACAACTACCCAGTTACCAAGTCTGACCTGCTTATTTTATAAAAGATAAAAAGCAAGAAACAAAGAATTGACTTCACCTTAGTGGCAGAGCCTGCACTTAAACATTTTCTCATACTCCAGCTGTATCTAAAGGAAGGCCTTCCTGTGTCCCTGTGGTTACCCCTTGATGGGCTGCTTCCTCCAGGGCTCCACTGCTTCCTTTCTGGAGCTAAGATTTAAATAGCAGAGTCTAGGTTTTCTCTTGAACATGAAATTACCTAGGTCTCTCATCCTGAGATTTTTTTTTTTTCAAAGAATACTCCTTTGTAAAGGATTTAAATCTAATCTCTCTAGCCACACAATTGTCACAGACTCTTGCTGAATCTAAATGAAACCCTTTGCTTGCATCTCCACATGGTTTACCCTCTTCCAATTCATTCTTTTGATCTTTAAACACAGTCAATATTTGACTACTAGCTCTGAGGGTAAAAACCGCCTTATAGATGTGTTCACCTAGTCCGCAGAAGATGACACAGTGGTCTGCCCAGGACAAGCAATCAATAAACTGTTTAATGATTAATCCCTAATAGTTTAAATTTTGAAACCTTGAGTTGATCTCTAGTACTTCTGCAAATTATCTTAGATCTCTTCTTTAGACAATAACCTCCTCAGTTTACCCTCTCCATCTACTTCTTGCATTAATACCAGCCACCTCCAAATGTTTAGAGATCTGGATTCTAAAAAGCCACTTGGCGCTTGCTACAGGCATTCTCGTATGCTCTGCCAGGTGCTTCTCATGCTTTTTACCTTCATAACAATCATACAGGATAGCTTTTTATTACTACTTTAGATCTGCAAATTGCTATACAATTTGTGATGTGACTAGATTAAAAAAGATATAAATCATATGGTGGCTACTGTCAACAAGCTTATACGCTATCCTGAGACAATTTTAACAGTTGTGGAGATCTTATAGGGAAAATAAGCAAAAGAATTCAAAGTATATACCTGAGTAATTTTGGAAGACATAAATGAGATTTAACCTGACCCTGAAAAATAAAGAGAAGACAAAAATAACATGAGAAAAGGCATATTTAAGAGTTGATGGGGCAAAAGTTCTGAAAAAGACTGGGCAATGATCAATAAACTTTTATTGTAAGATTATATAATTGAGGCTTTGAATGAAAGGCCTTTGTAGACAAAAAAGATCTTTTATAGACTTATTTTCAAGAATTCTATTTGTCTCATCTAATTCAAAAGCGTAAAAACAGTAGTAGTAGTAAATACTCTAAGTTAAATTAGGAAAGTTCATTACTGAGACTGCTTACAAATGGGGACAGCCAAAGTAAGATTAGTTAAGAGAAAAAACATGGAAATTTATGTGATAATGATTTCTCCATAAATTACGCTGCTATCTCATCCTTCTATAAGTCCTTTATTTTTCTCAAGCCACTAATCAGGCATTCCTCAACCTTCGGTCCTAGGATGCTATTTAAACTCTACATATATCGTCTACTCTGGAGTAATCAATTTTAATTAGTCTAATATAGCTATAAATCTAAGGCTCTGCCACCAGAAAATTCACAGAACTTGAGTCTTGACCTAGTCAAATATTCCAGAGACTTGAGTTATCCAACCACAAGATGAGGCTATCGGTACCCAAATTATCTGTCTAGCAAAGATGTTATAATACATATTATGTATGTGAAAGCACTTGACTATCAATTTAAAAAATATTTTCAAGCAAAACTAAAAAAACATCTTCATTCTATGGAATTATCTCATCATTGTTTGTATAATAACCTCCTTGCCAGAAAACTTTTAAGTCAAAAATAATTGCTGAAGTTCATGGTCATACATGTTTACTGTAATTATTTTTAGTTGGACTGAATACTGCTGTACCCATTAACTTCTCTTTTCAAAGTGATTTTTAGGTGATTATAGTATCAACGAGTTCTAGATGCACCTAGTCATAGATAGACAGTAACACAGTACCACACTTTGGGTTGAACCCAGTGTTTTTTTATTTGCATAATAGCAATGCAAGTTAAGGAATACATAACCTAAAGAAAAGAGAAAAAGGAGGAGGAGAGGGAGCGGGAGTAGGAGGAGGAGGAGGAGATCTGGTAGTGCAAAAGCCAGTGGGACTATATTTTGGGGGAACACATTCCAAGTTGATATTGAAATTCATCTGGAAAAGTGAATGTAAAAAGATGACCAATAAAAATTTTAAATTAAGAATAATAATAGGAGAAATGAACTACCAGAAATTAAGACCTCCTATAAAGCTGGAGTATATTAACACGTGGATATAGCAAAAGAATAGCTTGATGAATTAGAATAGAACATCTGCAAATAGGCCAATTAACAGAAATATATTTTTATTTGTTACATAGGAATAATACTTGAGTATATGGAAAAATATATAGGGATATATATGTCAAATACACTTATAAATAGAAATTCAGCATATACAAAAAGCATATTTCAAAACAGTGGGAAAGGATGGGTTTATTCAATATTGTATTGGGAATATTTGCTAGTCATTTGAGGAAAAAGCTCTATCATATGTCTATAGTATATCATACATAAATTTATTAAGGATATGAACATAAAGAAAAGTATAATCTTCAGGTAAGAAAGACTGACGAATATTACATAATTTTAAATTTTTTTCTTGATTACACAGACACCACAAGTGAACACAAACTATGTGCGGAAATATGGATATAACTATGCAAATCTTCACTTCTTTAAAACGACTTTTTCTCTTCTCTTTCTCCTTGATTCAAACTGGCCTTAAGCTCACTTGCTTCTTTTCTTTCCTTATCTTTCTGCATACTGCACAACCACTTCCTCAATCATAAGCCCTTAGGTCAGCATCAGTCTTAGGTCTACTGACCACAGAAATAGTGTTTTGGTCATACAAAAGATAACACCTTGCAGTTCCACACCATGAATGCAGAAGGACCCTACCAGCATCTCCTTGAAACCAAACAGGAGGACCCCATGACTGACACCAGGACCCAATGCGATGGCCAACTGCCTCCAACCCTAGCCCTGACCAATCAATGGAGCCCACGACCCCAACTCCCTCAGCTACTGAGTTTTCCCCTATATAACCCATCCCCCAGAGACCATGGAGGAACTAGATCTTTGAGCACTAGCTCATCTGTGTCCCCAAGCTTGGAACCACTTTCTGAAATAAACCTCTACTTTCTTTGTCTGTGTCTTTGTTGGCTTTGACACATGCAGGCAAAACGAGCTCCTTGAGTTCAGCAACATACACAAGGGGTTAATATATATATAAAGAACTCCTACAAGCCATTAAGAAAAAAAAAATTTAAAGAAGTGATAACAAATAGACAAAGTCAAAATACACAACTCAAAGAAAGGTGTGGCAGAAAAAAGGGAAGATAGAAATGGGAGAGGGGGGAGGGAAAAGAGGAGGCAGTGAAAAGGGGGAGTGAGAGGAAGAGTGGAAGAGGAACAAGTGAAAGTACTTCTAGATTTTTTATTAGCATCTAGTGCTTCCAAGGGAAGCGGGGAGAGGAGCGAGATCTGACACTGCTGGTTAGAATACAGCCAGGTACACCTTGGGCAGGGAGAAATTTGATAAAATCGAAAATTTTCTATGTACACTATATTTTTGGAAATGTGTTCTACAGAAATATTAATACTACTACACCACAATATATGATCAAGATTGTTTACCATGGTGCTGTCTGTAATGGCAAAAAAGAATTGTAAATGTACATCAGTAAGGGAAGGGTTCAACAAATTATAATGTATCCAGACAATGAAACAGTTTGCTTCAGACATAAAAGTAGTAAACCTACATGCATGAAAGGAAAAACATGACACACTAAGTGTAAAAAGCAATTGCAATATTACATAGCAAAGGCGCTATATCACTACTATTGGTATTAAAAAGTCTACAAGAATATAAGTGAACTTTTAAAACTGAATACTTCTAGAGTGATATCAGGAAAGAGAGCAAGTGACTTTAACTTCAAAACATATACTTCTATGCTATAATAACTATATATTTTGATAATTAAAAATGTTTACATAACACATACATATTAAAACATTTCAAAACACTAAAAACTTCTATATTATTCTTGAGACTCTTGATTTTTGTTAAAGTAAAAAGCTACTTAGCAATAACACTTAGAAATAGTGTACCACAATAAAACTACATCAATGATCCTGACTACAACAAATTACTGAAAATATCCACTGGAAAGTTCATGTTTTGAAACAAAGATACAAAGTTCATCCAATCATTCATTCAAGGACAACTTTATATTCAGAGTGCTCTAAAAAGTGTGAAAGTAATGCTCTAAACAGTTTTGTCTATATACAATGGAATATTACTCAGGAATAAGAAAAGATTAAATACTGCCATTTGCAATAACATGGATAGATCTTGAGATAATCATGCTAAGCAAAATAAGTCAGACAGAAAAAGTTGAAAACCAAATGATTTCATTCACATATGGGATACAAAACTGAAAGCAACAAACAAACATGACAAACGGAGACTCAGGGATATAGACTGTGGATTAGTGGTTGCCAGAGGGAATGGGAGAGGAGGGAGGTAGACAGAGAAAAAAAGGGTCAAATATTTGGTGACAGCAAAACAAACGACATACTGTTGAACTGTACACTTGAAACTTATTTGATTTTACTAATCAGTGTCATCCCTATAATTTAAAAAAAAAAAAAGGTTTTGTCTTTCATGTTAACTAAACCCCTTCTTTAGGCTGGGAGGCTCTCTGACAGCAGCCATTGCATCTTGAGATTTCTCCATTTCCACATACATTGTACATAATTTATACATGTTTCCTGAATGCTAAAGTGAACAAACAAAATCATTTCCTGATAATGCTTTCAATACTGATAAAAAATTCCTCAGGAAGGGAAGGTGAAAACTAAAAGGGAATTACGTGACTTCTTTGAATATGTATTTTCCTACTAGATTAAAAAACAAGGTAAAATCTATCTTGGTCTCCTTGGACTCTCTAAAACAGGATTTCTCAGCTTTGGTACTACTGACATTTTGGGCAGGATATTTCTATGGTGTGGGTGGCTGTCCTCTGTACTGCAAGATGGTCAGCAGCATCCCAAAATGTCTCTGGACATAGCCAAATGTAGGGCAAAGACACCTCTAGTTGAGAGCTACTGCTCTAAAGAGTTATTATCAAAAGAATACACATTACGTACTCTACATACAATCACCTCAAGTAACACACATCATCTCTCTTAAACTTCTCCTCTGGCTCATAAAACAAGTAATTTTTAAGCCTTTTCCCATCCAGCCAAACTTGAAACCTCAAAGTCATTGGTCTCTGATTCCCTTTTCTCTCAAAACCTCTAGATCCAATTAATACTAATTCTATTAACTTTTCCCTCATAAATATTTCTCAAATTTGTCCTTTCCTTTCCCACCGACTTAGGCCAGGCCCTTGGGATCTCGTTTGTGGTGTTAGAAATGGTGTCTCTCTTTCTGTCTCTTGCTTATTAAAACCATGTCCTACCACTATCACTAGGTTTTTCATCACCTCACTCACCTGCTAAAATATATTTAGTGGCCCTGTACCCCACCCCCCAAAAAAATTAATTTTTTAAATAGTCCTTTAAAACTTGACCCTAATTTACTTTTCAAGACTCATCTCTTCCTTGCTACTGCCATGAGCAGACTGTAATTCTCTGGCATAAACACTCTTGTTTTCTCACATCCATAGCCATGGCTCACACTATTTCTATGTTCATGCAAATGCCATTATGTTCATGAAAATTATTAATACAAGGAAACCAAGGCTTCTCGATAATGCATAAAACACGGAGGCCACTTCAGCACTGTATGGTCAAAGATGCTTGGATTCATACCACAAAGAGTTACCGGGCATCTACAAGATAAAAACACTGAATAAAGCACAAGCAAATTTATCTGCATAGTTGTATGCTCCCACAAGAGAGTCCCAATAACCACCCCATGCCAAAATCCCTCGATTCACCAGTCACTTACAGCAAGACACAGACTCTGCCGCCAGGTACCCTGAGTAAATTCGGGTTCTGCTACTTACTAGTTATGACCTCAAAGTCCTCATTTAACTTCTGTGCCTAGTTTCTTCATCTGTAAAATGGTAACAACAGTATCTATCTAATAGCGATATTAGAATAATTAAATAAGACATGTAAAATGCTTATGACAATGTGTGGTAATATATTAAGTATTCAATGCTTCACACCACTAACAGAAAGCAACATAGTCTGTGGGTCTCTGATAGCATCAAAATATCAACTTCCTTTTCCTCATTTGGCACCAGGAAATTCAGACACAAATTGCTCTCTGGCAATCCAATTAATTCATGATAAGGAGGGAAACGTCAACCGTGTGACACTGTGCTAGCTACTGGGACAAACAGATCAAAAAATAAGATGTGATTCCCATCCTCAAGAAACTAAGTGTACCAGAGATACCATACAAGCTTATTAGTACAATGTAAACTGCAGGCTCGGAGAGTGCACAGTAAAGATACTAAGACACCCACACTGAAAAAATTAGACTAGATTTTCTTCAAAAGACTCCTAATGAATTTTTGAGGAAAAAATAAGGAAAAGGGGATCAGGGTATGACTTATCTACTGACAACGCATACCACTCACTGCCAGTAGATCGCCATGGCTGGGAAATAGGGAAAGAGATTAAGCGGTGAGACGTAAGGACAGAAAATCAGGCAACTCATTTCAAGCCATGTATAACGTACATTTAGGCGCTTCACTTGATTTTGAACAATAAAAGCTACTAAAAGATTTTAAGCATTGGAGTATCATACTGTGCTTTTAAAACTTATTCTGACCATAATATGGAAAATAGAGGCAAGATTGAAAGGAGAGCAGCTAGTAAATTGTTATACTGATGTGTGTAAAAAATGCTATGGACTGACCTAAGGTAAGAATAATGAGGAAAGGGATATCTAAAAGATATTACGAGGTAAAATCAGGAACAATTGAAGCCCTAAGATATGAAGTGAGGTGAGAGAAAGAGCAGTTCCCAGATTTCCTACAAGAAAGTGAATGGTAATATCATCACCAAATGGAGAATATATTCAAGAGAACAAAGAGAAGTCTGCTGGTCAGGATCTTACTCCGCTTGGGTCATCTCATCAAGTGCAAAATTACAGCAGTCCACAGAGGAACTGTTTCCTACTAAATAAATGGGGATTGCCACCAAAGACTATTTTTTAAACAACACCTAGATACTATCTCAGGTCTTTACATTTTCGAGTTAAATTATAATGTGTTCTTGGCACTGGGGACACAAGGATGAGTAATAGTCTCTGTTTTCAGGTAACTTTCATTCTAGATGTGATGGACATGTAGATAGATAAGACTGAAAGAAAAGACAGACGAGGATAGTCAGAGAACTTTGGCAAGACATCACAAGTGCTATGACTGAAGCTGAGCAAGTACCAGAGCATAGGAAATGAGTAAGAGGAAACAGGCAGGAGAGACAATACATTAATAAGTAATAGAGATAAATTACATGTTAGGGAGACAAAAAAAAAACAGCGACTAAATCCCAAGTAATCTCAATTAGATGTGAATGTAGAACACACTGGGTCTGAGAGTCTTTCTAGACAAATAGAAATTGGAAAAAGATAAAAGAAAAAAGAAAAAAATAGAAATTGGATAGAAACCTGGATAATCAAGTTTGGAAAGCAAGAGAAATGACAGGACCACTAAAACACATAAAGCAACATAAGATCTAGGAATGGATGAGACGGCTCACAGAAAATGAAGGGTGAGAAAACACCCAAAGGAAGGAAGGAATTCTGATTAATAAAGAGGAGGGCAGAAAGTAAGTATCCACATCTGCATACAATCATGCAACTTTGTGGGCCATAATTTTAGAGGTCATTTGGTTCAGCCTATCATTTTACAGATGAAAATTTAAGTAAATTTCTAAATATCACACACCTAATTAATGGAAATATTGCTCTTGTTTTCTCCAGGCCACTTCCAGGCATTCTCCCCGTTGCTCCTCCTCAGGAACTAGTGGAAGACGTTTTCCCAAAATGGCTGACCCGGGCTTATTTTGTAGTTAAATGTATATAAAAACTGCTTGATCAAGCACCTCTTGAAAAGGTTAATGCTTTGTCCAGATCATGATTTTGTGACTTCAGTGAGGCTAATAATCATTATTATCTACTCAGATACTTCTGATAACAGTTAATAATAAAATCAATTAATTCTGATTTGGTTTAGTATTTGCATTTCAAAATCTTTTAAGAATGCCTATAGTTACAGCTAGCAGTTAATTGTTTAATAAAGTTAATTGCTAATATATTTTAAATTCCAATGAGAAACTAGGCTAGGCTAGCCTTCCTATAATAACATACACCTGGCTATTATCTTTTAACCTTTTGCTTACATTTATTTTACATGTGAAAAGGGATATTTAAGATCTAAACTATGCATCTAGCATAATTCTATCAATTTTAAGTCACATATAATTCCAAATTCCTGAAAAACTCCAGATCAAAATGATATAACTTTATTGTACATGTGGTATTGTTTCTGTGAGTACTGCAAAATATCAATATTAAAGTATAGCCTTACCTCTCCAACTAACCTAAGAGCAACAGAGGGGAACTTTTGAATATATTTCACAACATCTAGTCCAGTGCCTGGTACAAACTAGGAACTCAAATATTTAATAATATTATGTAATTTTGCATATGGAAAAAGTAATATCTAAGCCAGTAATTCTCAGCTTGGAAGAAGTTGGATCAAAAGAACAAAGATATCCTTGCCACATCCTCCTTTGAAAATCATTGTCACTGGTAGATACTGATGCTGAGAAGAAAATGTTAAATCTCTCAGTTGTTCTGAGACAGAAAAAATAAGAATGACTTACCTGGTATAAAACTAATTTTACAAATAAAAAAATGAGAATTTACGTAAGTTAAATAACTTGCCTGACCCAGTTTAATATTCTTGTAAATTATACCTACCGCTTTCTGACTGGTTTCAGGTTCATAACTAAAACAATGTTTAGACTTGTCTCAAATCAGGAAACTAGTTCAGATGACCTTTTAAGGTTCTTGCCCTCTTTTTAAAAATAACTACTTAGCCTATTCATTGACAATCTCTCCCCCCCAAACATATGTATCATTAATCTCTAAATGACATCAACTATGTAATTTTTAAATATTTAATATGATCACCCACATCAAATAGGGTACTAGTTAATGAAAACTGCAGAGGAAATAATATTCTTAAATCCAACCAAAAACAACCGAGGTTTGTTTGTTTCATATAAAATCCATGAGAAATATTTCAAGGTCATTTTTTTTTAAGTATGCTTTTTTTTTTTAACCTGATGGCATTAAGTAATTTCAAATATGAACAGTACCTATAAAGATGTGAAAATACTAGTACAGAATACCTTGTTTTTGTTTTAAATTAAAAATGGCTTCTATATTTTCTTTGATTAATCAAAGTTTTAAAATCATTCTCTAAATCAAAATGGGATCTAAAAATTTGTTCCACACTTAAAAATGTGAGTGCAGATAGAGACAGACATATATATATAAAATGAAAAGGGAAAATAGAGGATACAAAATTGTATGTATAAAAGCCTTAAACATAAAGAATAAAAATGCATATGAACAAAATAAAGAAAATACGGCAAAACAGACGACTGGGTAGGAAAATTATAAGTAACTTTTTCCCCTTTTTCTACATTAAGACTATACTACTTTGACAATGAGGAAAATATGTTAATAGGTGATTTGAAATATTTCAAAAAGAGGAAAAAATTTTTTATTTACATGGTTAAGATATAAACATTCAAAACAAATTCGCAATAGCCTTTTAATATAGCACAAATTTAAAATTTAAAATCTGAATCTGATCAAAACACTGAGTTGAAAAAGCATTTAAGGTTAGGGAACTTTCCAGAACGCTGGGTGAGAGGCGGAGAAGCAGTGGCTGCCCGAGCTACACACAGAAACACACTCCTTCCCGCTCTCCCACACCGGCTTCAGCCTGCTCACTGGCTGTTAAAAATGGTGAAAGAAACCACTTACCATGATGTTTTGAGGGTCAAACCCAATACTACCCAGGAAAAAACTGAAAAAAGCTTACAGGAAATCGGCCTTGAAATACCACCGTGATCAAGAATCCAAATACAGGAGAGAAGTTTTGATACATTTCTCAATTTCATGAAGTGCCTGCTCTCTGATGTAAAGGAAATTAATTATACGACAGAGAACAGGCAATTAAAGAAGGTGGAGTAGGTGGCGGTATGGACTTCCCCATGGACATCTTTGATATGTTTTTAGGAGAAAGAGGAAGAATGTAGAGAGAAAAGAGAGGTAAAAATGTTGTGCATCAACTCTCAGTAACCTTAGATTTATATAATGGTGCAAGAAGAAAACTAGCTCTGCAAAAGAATGTGATTTGTGACAAATGTGAAGGCCGAGGTGGTAAGGAAGGAGCAGTACAGTGCTGTCCCAATTGCTAAAGTATGGGATGCAAGTAAGAATTCATCAGATAGAATCTGGAATGGTTCAGCAAATTCAGTCTGTGTACATGGAATACCAGGGCCATGGGGAACGAACGGATCAGTCTTAAAGACAGATGAAAAGGCTGCAACAAAAAGAAGATAGTGAGAGAGGATTCTACAAGTTCATGTTGACAAAGGCATGAAAGATGGCCAGAAGACAAATTCCATGGTGAAGGAGACCAAGAACCAAGACTGGAGCAGGAGGAATTATCATTGTTTTAGATCAGGAGGACCATGCTGTTTTTACTCGAGAATACCTTTTCATGTGTATGGACATACAGCTGGCTGAAGCATTATGTGGCTTCCAAAAGCCACTAGCTACTCTTGAAAACTGAAGGACAGTCATCACCTCTCATCTAGGTCAGATTGTTAAGCATGGAGGTATCAAGTGTGTGCTAAATGAAAGCATGACAATTTATCGTAGACCATATGAAAAGGGTTGCCCAATCGTCGAATTTAAGGTAAACTTTCCTGAGAATGGTTTTCTCTCTCCTGATAAACTCTCTTTTCTTGAAAAACTCTTACCTGAAAAGAAGTAGAAGAGACTGATGAAATGGACCAGGTAGAACTGGTAGACTTGATCCATATCAAGAAATATGGAGAAGTACATGATGATGATGAACATCATTCTAGGGGTGCTAGTGTTCAGTGTCAGACCTCTTATTGGGACCAGTAAATAACACTCACTGCTGGCATTATTTATATGCAGTAGTGTATGAGTGAAGGACTGTAATCATCATATGCTCACTATTGGTATCGTTTTTGTTTTATATTCAACTATAGTAGTGTTTTAAAAGTTAAATGAAGAATAAAGTAGAATATAAAAGCTCAAAAAAATTAAGGTTATTTAGAAAAAGAAAAAAACTAGTTTTCCAGATAAGTACACATTTTGCCCTCAATCTTATCATTCCTATAAATGGTTCAATATGCTAAGTACATATAGGCACATGAACAGAAAACTAACATTCTCCAAATTTCAAAGAAATCATTGTTATATTTTCAGTGAAAAATGACTTCAAATATGAAATCATTTCACTGAATCTGACTACATATTTAAATTCTAGTTACCAGATTCAGAATGTACACCAACTAGGCTACAGAGAATAAACCACTTCCTACAATACTACAGCTGCGTTTACTGTGATTTATTTATTTGGTATTATTTTTTTCACTTTAAAACATCCTTTACTGTATAACTTGCCTCATCAAATCCACCATGCAGTATCTACCTCCTATCACACAGAAAAAACTTTTTAACTCAAAAGATGCATTGGGATCAGACTTCAATTTCTGATCGCTGGGCCAGTAATTTTTAAAAATTAAAAAACTTTAGATGAATAGATTTCAATATGTATTATTAGATTAGAGTATATACTTTGAGGAAGCATGAACAATATTTATTATCTAGTATATACAATACACTTAAACTGTGATATTATGAACATTTATAGCAATAAGAATACTTGCTACTTCAAATGTTAATGAATGAAGACAATACTGTATTAATAATTTTCCTTAAAAAAAAGAGGTCATCTATAGTTTATTTGTAAATATTTACTGCTGAGATAAAAAAAAAAAATTAGGAAGCCAGTCTACAAGTAAACAAAGCTTTTTCTATTTTACAGAATGAAACTATATATCAAAACCCTTCAAAAAAATACTAAACAAATACATTATTGTCCCTCACCATTCTTTCCTGGCCTTCTGTTTGACTTACTATAAGCTCTCCCTGAGAGATCTCATCTATAGCCCATTATTGGAATTATCTACCCTTCAGCATGCTAAGAATTAACAAATCATGTTAATTCTTCATGTCTTAAATTTAGGCATGATGTTATTGGATAAGGGTAGGTCATCATAAAACCTGAGGTAGATATTATTGCCATTTTAAAGAAGAAATCAAGTCTCAGAGGAATCAAGCAACTATACCAAGGTCACACAGATAGTAAATGACAGAGACAGGTTGCAAGACAATACTGATCTAAATTGAGAACCACCATCCCCTCCTACTATGCAACACACTATCTGTCACAGCATACAAGCAGATGCATTTTTAAAGTTCAAATGAAAATCCAGAAAAAAATGAAGTCTGATACTTTTCTCTACACTCTACACAAAAAAATAAATTTTAGAGAAATTAAGTCTTACATGTAAAAAAGTACATATAATAATTATCTTAAAAGAAAATTTAGAATATGTATACGCTAGAGGTTGAGGTTTGCTTTTTTTTAATCCAAGCCTGAAACCTGGTTGTTATAAAAGACAGAAAGAGTGACTAAATTTTTCTACAGCAACCGATCTAAATAAAAAAAAAATAAATTAAAAAGACGGGGAAATTATCTGCAATACATACAACTAATGAAAGGTTAATATCTATAATGTACACAGACTACAAGTCAACAAGATAATCCAATTTAAAAAAAATAAGTAAGGATATAATTCACAATTCACAGAACAAGTTCAAATGGCATATGAATATATGAAAAAATACCCAACTTCATTAATGGTTATGGAAATACAAATCAGAGTAGCAATGAGACATTAACTTATCAGACTGTCCAAAGTCAAGAAATGCAGTGACACCTACAGCCGTAAGAGGGATGAACCATACTTTCATAAGGCAATGGCCATATCTATTGAAAGCAAATATAACTTTCAACCCAGCAATCCCACTAAAGGAGAGCTCATAGAATCAAAAGCCCTAGTTTCTAAGGATATGTACACAAATGTCCTATACATAGCACTACTCATAGAAGCAAAAAGGAAATAAATGTTCTTTAATATGGGAAATCTTGAATAAACAATAGTACAGCCAAATCATGACATATTATAAAATCACCAAAATTAGTAAGTTAGAACACTACTCAAGTTGACATAGTATTAAAAATAAAGGGAAATATCTTTTTAAATATATAAATATATAAATAAATAAGTGTGTGTGTGTGTGTATATATATATATATATATATATATATATATATATATAACCCTATATGTATGTGTCTATTTTTATATATATTTTGTGGGGAAAAAATAGAAAAAGGGAAGAAATCTGTAACAGGCTGTTAAAAATGGCTAAGTGCAGACAAAGAAGATAGGTAATTCCCCAAGGGGGATTACTTTTTCTAAAAACATCATGAATCATTTTTTTTAAGCCCAAAAGAGTCAGTCATTTAAGTAATTCAATTCACTAAATTTTAATATAATCACTTGTTAATAGCACTTGTTCCTTGGGTGGTAATAAAGTATTTCTTTGAATTAAGTTCAATTATCACTTGTACATTTTCTGTGTGCCAGATACTGTGCTAACTGTATCACATGGGTTATTTTCCTTTTCATAGAAACTCCTAAGTATTACTTGCTCATGAGTAAATGGTATTTTAGATACTGCCAACCTGTAACAGCATGCATAATTCACCAAGGATAAAAAATATAAGAACAACTACAATTAAATATAAGAGTAATAGTACAATCTTTCTGAAGGGTAACTTCACTATACTAAAGCCTTAAAAATGCCCATACCTTTTTACCCAGCATTATTACTCTAGAAGTATCTTTTATAAAATAATTGAAAAAATGCACAATGTACAAAAATGTCTACTGAAGTTTTTTGTAACAATAAATTGAAAAACTTAAGTTCCTATATTAGGTGTTTGGTTAAATGAAACAAAAGAATACAATACTATGAAACCTAAATCTGTTGGCATACAAAGAAAGGTCTATAGGAGTTGCTAGGAACTAGGGAAGGGGAAAATGGAGAGTTGTTGAATGAGTTTAGAGTTTCAGTTTTGCAACATGAAAAGGTCTGGAGATTACATAACAATGTAAATATACTTTACTAAACTATGCTCAAAAATAGTTAACATGGTATATTTTATGTTATGCATATTTATCGCAATTAAAAATAAAATTTAACAGTTAAAAAATGTTTTAAGTAGGTCTACAGCACATTATTAAGTTAAAATGAGTTTAAAAAGTTAAGTGTGGCCCCATTTTTTAAGAAAGGAACTAATATCTCCTATATGTAGAAACACATATAAAATGTATTCAAGAGGGAGCTTTGGTATAAGGTGCACCTTATCCTAAATGTCCTAACATTTACCAGTTTTGTAGCCTTGGGCAAGATGTTTAGTCAATTTTGAGCTTCAGAGCCTCTAGTTGTAAATCTAAGATAAAAATAATTCTTACTCTAAATGATTATTGTGAATATTAAATGACAGCAGATATAAAAGTTTTAGTACAACATTTGGTGTGCAGTTAAGTATTAATAATGTCTACTATTATTGTTAAAATATATCGAAATGCTAATACTTCTAAATTCTAAGTAATGAAATTAGTGATGTGTTCTTTCTTCCACTCGCTCAACTGAATTCTTTCTGTAGTTTCATTCAATAAACATAAACTCAATAAATATAAAAATATTTAAGTATGGGCTTAAAAAATGGCACCAAGCTAGCAACTATTAAAAAAATTATTTGGGATTTTTAAATCAAATAGAACTGTTGTTTAAATAAGAAATCAAATA
This sequence comes from Rousettus aegyptiacus, assembly GCF_014176215.1. Lineage (NCBI taxonomy): Eukaryota > Metazoa > Chordata > Mammalia > Chiroptera > Pteropodidae > Rousettus > Rousettus aegyptiacus. The sequence goes on from NW_023416284.1 coordinate 163,199,371, forward strand.
ACACAAAGTGATTTAAAATTAAACTAGAAAATGACTTCACATTTTAGGACTGTTAATTCACAAGAATTTAGAACCTGATACCAATTCTCTACATGTAAAAGTCGAAGTCTCTCAGTTAATACTACCAGAAAAAAAATCTGAAAGTAATTTTTAACTACCTCACTAATAATAAAGCTGGTTTCCCTAACAATCCAGCTTTAAGATACTTACCAACAAAAACCAAACCACTAAAATTATTACAACACAAAATTTTGTTGTAATTACTATGTAACAATAAAAATGATGTTGGAGTTCCAAGGAATTAAGTTTAAGTTACAATTTGCCTCTTTAATAAGGCAAATTGTTGATATGAGCCTGTTTCTTCCACCTACTTCACAGATTCTCATGACCAAATAAAACAGAAACAAAGCCTGACACATAGTTTACATTTCAATATATTAATTCAGTTCCCTATTTGCCCTTGAGAGGTAGCAACTCCCAGAACAGAATACTTTACACACAGCCAATAAAAAGGAACAGGTAACACATTCAGAGAGAAAACACCTGGCTATGGTTGGTGCTTCTCTTAAATCCACTTACCCTCTGAAGGACTACTACAAAGCTCTAGGGAAAAGTCTGTGACTTAAATCTATGTCTTCCATGGCTAACACATTTTTTTGATCAAAAGTGAACATGTAATAAATGCTGATTAAACTCAATTTTGCCTTTTCCCTCTATTCTGTCCCTTGCTAAAACACTTAGCAATGCTTAGCACATATACCAAACATTCAAAAAATATTAAAAAGATGTATAACTAACTGCCTTTGAATGAAACAATAATATACATAATCCGATATACATTATGTATGTATATGTAAATATATATAATATGATTGTAATTTCTATGGTTAAAAAAAGGTAATTAAAAGAAAACTGTGTTTAACATTAACACAATTCTCTTATGGTACTGGCTACTCACGAAGAAGGTAAGTTGTTTTGAGAGTCTACAGCAAATTATTTTTAAATTAAGCAATTACTGTTTCAGTTTTTCCAGTGTAGGTGTATATACAAAGAGAATCTTAAGACATATATGAGAACATTCTGAACTACAGTTTTTTCACTCAAATAAACCACTTCCTTTCAAAAGCCCACATAATTTTAAAGCAGAAAACCAACTGATTTAAAACTTTTCTGTACGAGCATAAAATTCTTTTAACTGCTTAAATTTATCTAAGAAAAATAAATTTAAAAAGGGACATCAAAAAAACTGCAGTCTGATGTTTATTTTAAACTCTACAAAAAGGATTCATTTAGTAAAATGCAATATGTAAGTACATTACTGAAAAGTTCATTTAGATTTAGAAATATCCATAACATCTCATATTAATAATTTTTCTTTGTAATACAGACTTTCCAAATTACTCATAGGATTTATCTCCAGGATAAGACAAAATCTCTTAATACATCTGACCTGAGAAAGAGAAAGAAGAGGTTACATCTCTTCCCAAAAAGCTAATGTCACTATCTCTACCGTTTAGTTACTTGGGTAACATCGAAGAAAGAGAAAAACAGCACAATAAAAAAAGTAGGAAAAAATGATCTTGTTGGAAGTATTTACAGCTCTGTTTTATATTTCTTAATTTCTTGCACCTTCTGGAACAACTTGTCATCAAGACTTAAAAATATGATAATCACTATGAGTATAGATATAAACATTTTACAGATATTCAAATAGTCGTATATGGATAAACTATATGAAGTTTGTTTAGCACACTATTAACACTTCAAAACTAGCAAAACAATGCTAGCAAATAATTATATCCTCATTATGTAAAATTGGGCTTTGTTTTATGAATGAAACTTTACTTGAAGGGAAAACCAAGTGAAATTCAAAGGGAAAGGAAAATGATGTACAATAGGTTTCCAAACAGTATGAGCAAACCAGTATTACTTAAAGGTTACCAAACATAGTAGTTCAATTGTACAGCACAGTATTAAAGTCTATTTCTCCAAAACCTCCAACACTTTCAAATAACCAGTTCTCTTAACGGTCTGATTAATATAAACATTTCCTTGTGAGGCAATGGAAATTTTAAGAGCCATCTAAAATGTTAAATAAGAATTACACGACTCCTTTGCCATATTTGTAGTCTATTTTTTCTTAATGCTTACTTTTTTTAGATCTACTATTTCCTAAAAGAATCAAAATAAATCCAATGTTAGAAAAAGCCTCAACAACAATCAGAAGTTAACCTCACTTCTCACAATAACATTTGGTCGAAACTATTCCTCTTTCAAGTTATGTTGACTAATGATAAAATTTTAAACCATAAATAGTAAGATTTTTCTACCAAGAATGTTACTTTTGAACAATACTACTACATATGTATTTCACGCTCTGGATTTTTTTGTGGAACAACAAATAAGACTCAATGTCACTTGGTTTTATAGTTTGGGGAGTGTTTTCCCCTTTGGTAAGTTTAATGTGCAAGGAAAATACCATCAGAAAACTGGAAGATTGTCCCACAGTTTTACCCCCTAAATACACGCTGTTTAACAGTCCATTCATACATACGTGTACTGAAATTATATAACCCATTCTAAGCTTGCTTGTATTTGCTATTGGTGACTTTCAATATTATAAAGGTTAACAAAATGAACCAAATGTTATCTAAATTAAGGAGATATACTAACATTAATATATAATTTCAGAAATTAGAGTTCCAATTGATTGCCATGATAAAAAGCTAATTTTCATATAACTATTAAGTTCTCATTACAAAACCTAAAAATACAAAAATTATTGAGAAATTCTCTGAGTAATAAAAAAAATTTCCTTCTATATTATTCAGTGGAATGTCATGATAAAGTCAGGTTGATATATGATGGAATCATTACACCTAAGCATCTAAACCTTTGGACAAACTTACAAAGAAATTACTCGCAAGCCTCTCAGGTCAATCTAGTTTCACAGGTGAAGAGTTTAACCTTTCAAGTATCCTAGGGAAAAAATATTCAATTAAAGAGAAAAAGTAAAGATGTTTCTATCTTACTTTCTCTCAAAAAACAAAGAAAAAAAAAAACGGGAGAAACACAGGATAAAAGATGATAAAAATAGGAGGCAAAGTTCTAAATTAAGCCAGAAGAGCTCAAGAGAAATACGGAAGGGGGAAAAAACCTATTACAGAAATAAAAGTCACACTACAAGCAGCAGAATAGGCCTAGCTAGAGCATCATACAATAATAGAAAATGGTACAGCAATGTCTGAAAAGCCATTCAGGAAGGAAAGAGGGACCAAAGACCATTACTTCTCAATCTGTCATGCAAATATAGGTCACAGAATCATTTTCATGTATTTAACCACTTCGGAAATATTTCAAACATGTGTATTTTAGGGGGAGGGTAAGGTTGAACCAGATGTCAAACAAGAAACAAAGAGAGGCCTAATCATGAGACTCAATCAATTTTAAAGTAACTATGGTTGGTTTAAAACTAAGGAAATTTTGAGTACAGAATAAAATGAAAATGTTATAATCTTGGCAACAAATAAATAATATGTCTAAAAATACCAGGAGATAAAGGAAGAGGTCAAGTATGAGAAAGGATAACTCTGATAAACTCAACTTTTAAAGCCAGGACTCATTAAATAACTTTATAAAGTTAATTCAGTTAAAGAAGTTTAAATATATTATAAAAGGTATAAAGGACAATACCTTATCTAAGAATGTAAGTAATATTAAAGTATGTTATTACATTGAACTGCACATGTTCCAAGTTATCAAAGAGTATATACGAAGTCAAAACAAAGATTACATATCAAAATGTATAAATATAAAACACCACAATGTTTATTTTAAGTGACAGAAGGTATATCTGTACTATCAATCTCATAAGTGGGGAAAAAAAATCTATTAAAACAGAGTCTCTAACAAACTCAATTATACAGGAAATACAACTAAACCAAAGTGACTCAAACTTTTAAAACAAAAGGATGAACGAATAAAACTTAAGAGAAAGCAGCAATCATGATATTAATGTTAAATAAACTGAATTTAAGGCAAAAAAAAAAGCATAAAACGAGCCAAAGAAACCTCACATTGATGAAAAATTCAAATCTACAGAAAGATCAGGTGTCTTTACATATCAAAATGTACAGGGTAAAATCTTTAAGTAATAAGATAAAATAAAAAATAAGAATATTACATTTTAATTTACCACTGTCTATAACCAAGAAAACAGAATTTACATAATACTGAACTCTGTAATAATTAAAAGATAATTAACTGTCATATTTTGTATTCTTCAGGCTGAATCTGTACTCTTGACAAGTTGCTATGAAACTACATTGAACCACAAAGAAAAAAAAATCAATAAACTTCAAAAAGTAAAGGGCATAGACCACATTCTCTTTAACAGTACAATGAAACCAGCAATCATAACAATAAACAAAAATCACATACATTTTAATACTCTTGAATTCTCAGTTTAAAAAGGAAATCACAATTAAATTGTGGATTATTCAGAAAATAACAGTAACTCTAAAGGAAACCAGGAAATAACTCTAAAAGAACCCATTTGCGACAGTAAATATAGTATTAATAGGAAATATAACTCCAGAAACATAAGAGAGAATGGGAACAAATGCACATCAACTTGAAGGTAGTGGGGAGGAACAAGCAAAAGGTGAAGCTAGGATTGCAATCTAACAATTTACTTCTTACTACAGAGAGAGATCTGACCTGTGTGGCAAAATGTTACCTTCTGTTAAAATTAAATTGGAGGTACATGAGTATTTGTTATATTATTTTCTATGTTTAAAATTTCATTGATTAATTAACTTTTAAGATAAAGAATTAAAAATGCGTTTAAGGTCAATTAAATGTTCCACTCAGAAAACTAGAAAATAAAAAATGAAGAAAAGATTAGGTCATCAACAGATCAACTAACTGATGAATTTAAACCAGCAAAACGAATCAATTTAGGAGCCAATCTCTGGAGGGAAAAAACAAATTACAAGGTAATAAATCAAGAGGGAAAAAAAGCTGGCAAAAGGAGAAAGTAGAGGAAAGAAAACAATATTTAAAATAAGAATGGAGATATAACCATGGTATAGAAAAATCTAAAAGAATAAGACAATGTTTTATCCCAAAATTCTGCCTTTTAGGATATTGATCTTTTAAGCTGGTTATTAAGAAATAAGATTCAGAAGTACCTCTGACCTTTCTCATTTCTTGTCTAAGAGATCAGATGGGAAGGCCTACTCTAGGAAGAAAATCTAAGCATGTTCGTTTTAGCCTAATTTGAATTGAGTATGGTGGATGGGAGGGCTCCAGGCAGGAGCCAGGAGCACTGAAACAAGAATTTGCCTGTCATATGTGTTCCACTCTTCCTTAACAATCTGCCAATTGCCTATTTCCTTTGAAATCTCATACTCTGCTCCCTTGCTCCTTCTTTCCCTTTTGTCCAAAAGGACTTATACACAAAATTTTACCTCACTGTCTCTGGGAATTTTCGTGCTTATGCTGAATTCCCTGGCATACATATTAAAACATGATTTTCTCCTGTTAATCTGCTATATGTTATTTGAATTATTAACCCAGCTAGAACTTAGAAGGTAGGAAGAAAAGTAATTTTCCTTAGCCCCCGCACTACAATGACAAACAAATCCATTTGCCAACTTGGATGAAAGGGATGGTTTTCTAATAAAATTTCAACTTTCAAAATTGACTCTAAAATATTGAGAAGGATAAATTGTATCATGAAACGAATAATTTCAATGTTCTTCAAATTACTCAAGGATAAAGGAAAACTTTCTACATTCTCTATTCATCACAAGAAAAACCAGAATCTCTAAACATCACAGGAGAAACCAAAATCTGACAAACACACACGTAACTGTAATTTAATTTAGAAATAGATAAAATAATCTTAAATATTAACAATGACAAGAAAAAAAATCGGAGATGTTCTAAATTAAAATTACAGTAGCCAGCGAGCAGACACTTCTTCCTTGCGGACTTTGCTGCGCCTATCCCAGAATTAGCCGTTTCACTTTCTCCCATCCCTTTGCCTAATGTGAATCGTTTCAGAACAGCTTACATCTCCCCCCACCCACCCTAATGTATAAGAATGCTTAAAAACTCTGGGATGACAGACATGTCATCTTTCTTACCTAGCCATGCTGCTGGTGGTTTAGACTCCATGCCCCAAATCAAGTCTTATTTATTTACTAGCAATGGCCTCATAAGCCCTTCTTCTTCTTCTTTTTATTTAAAAAAAAAAAAAAAAAAAATGATGTTCAGCTGCGGAAGTTAATTATTCTAAAAGCAAATAAGATCCATCACATTAAAAGAATAATCCACCAGGACCAATTATGATTGTTCCAAGACGAGATCAATACTAGAAAATCTATTAAAATAACTTAATGTTTAACAATATAATGTGCCTAAGGCCTTTTGTATCTATGAAAACAGTATGTTTTTCTCCAAAAATCTTTTGATAAAATTAAACATCCCAATAAAAATTACAACTGGATTTTTTTTCAGTAACTTGACAAGCTCTTTCTAAAGTTCCTGTGGGAAAAAGATCCATGTGAGATGAGATAATTCAGTGAAACTATGAAAAAGAAGAGAAAAAACAAGATAGCCTACAAAATACTAATACTAAACAAGATAGTCTATAAAATAATAAAAAGCTACAGTAATTAACAATTTGGTATTGGCATGGAAGAAAAATTATCAGCCCCAAAATAGACAGACAGATGAACAGAGAGAAATTCAGTACATGTCAAAGCTGGCTTTTCAAATAAGGTTAAAAAAGAAAAATGATGAGTATTTCACCAGAGGGCACTGTGTCAAATACCAGCTATTAGAAAGAGGAAGATATTGGTAAAGAAACTGAATTCCTACCTTACCCGCTACTAGCAGCTGGATCAAAGACTCAAATATATATATATATATATATAAAAAAAAAAAAAAAAAAAAGACCTGGCAAACACATTAGAAAAAACAAGTAATTTAAAAAAATCGTCTTGCAGAAAAGAAATTAACCAGGGTAGAAATGGCAGAAGGACCAAAGCAGGGGAAATTCTGATAGGTGTTCTTGGTAGGTTTGGGTAGGTGGGGCACACAAACAAACCAGTTCATAAAAGGTCTTATAAAATAATTTAAAGGGTTTATACACAGAAACAGAAAATTAAAGCTATATTTTAGTTACTCTTGCTGTAGTGAAGAAAGTGTTTTGGGGTAAATAAACTGAGAAGAAACCAGGTAAATGTTTCAGTCACCCTGCCCAAAGCTAATGGGGCTTTATGAGAACTAGCATTAAGGAGAGAGTAGTGGGTCAAAAAATGTACTGTCAATCCTCATCATTCGCGGATTCCATATTTGCAAATTCACCTACTCACTAAAATTTATTTATAATCCCCAAATCACTACTTATGTCACTTTCCAGTAACTTCAGGACAAGTGCAGAGAGCAAAATATTTGATTTTCCCAGCTGAGGTAGAACAAGGTAACACCTTGCCTTCTGGGTTCAGCTCTCATACTGTAAACAAGTGTCCTTTTCATAACTTACTTAGTGTCACATTTTTCAGTGTGATTTTAGTTGGTAATTTTGCTGCTTAAAAGGACTCCCAGGAGTAGTGATAAGATGCTGATTAGTGTTCACAAGAACAAGGTAGCAGTTATGCGCCTTACGAAAAGATATGTTAGATAAGCTTTGTTCACCCAAGAGTTATAGTGCCATTGGCCATGAGTTCAATGTTAATGAATTGATAATATGTAAACAATATACATATTAAGTAAAGTATCTTTAACAGATATATAAACTAATGCTGCCTTGCGTACTGACAAAAATGCTGTGACCAGAGAATCACAGTGGAACCTAACCCTGTACTTCCTATAGGAGCAATGGATTAGTATTCACTAAGTCAGTACACATATTTCATTCACTCAGTGTTTGTTAATTTATGGCTTTATGAAACATAACTACCATAAATAGCAACAATCAACTGTATATGTACACACGTATGTTTACTTATTTGTAAAAGAAAAATCATAGGACTGGTAAATGAAGAAGAAAAATCAAGGATGATGTTGCCTAGGTTTCTGGCTTAAGCAACTGGAAGATGTTGATACCACTAATAAAGATAGGAAATACATGAGGCGGTGGCAGATTAGATCAGGAAGGCAAAGATGTCAGCTTTGAAGTGTGGAATGTTCTATATGCCACAGTGTAATATCAATGTGTGTTTCTGTACTCCTATCCTCTACCCTTTCAGAGTAAGAATCATATCTTATTCATCTTGGTGTATCTCCTACAACTAAAATGATGGTTTCCTTTAAGTCATATAATAAATACAAACCAGGAATGTCAACAGCAGAAATGTGCACTTCATAATTCTTTTATCTTCCACGCCATCTTTGCAAGTATATTATTCATATTCACAATAATCTATACTTTTTAATAATGTTTTTATGTGAGTCCAAAAATGTAAAAATATATAAAATTTTACCTTTTGGAAAGAATTCTAAATGACAAATTTCTTAAAAGAAATTCTGCATAACCAGGCAGTTTGTTTTTAATTTGTTTATAGAAACAAAGTAATACCTTTAGCACATATTACTAAAATACCATTCTGAAATATCAAGCTTATACAAAATATTCTAATGGGTAAATTGTCATATGTTTTCACACTTAAGAAAATCTCAGTATCATAATTCATTTCAATGTAGCTTTTACAAAACTATGTATACACTCAAAATGCAATGTCTTTTTATACCCTAAAATGAAAAATTATAATATACAACTGCATATATTGAGCTTTCTATAATTATAAAAGAAAATTAGTAAAGAAATTCATATCAATCACTGTCTAGTCAACATTATCTCTACATAACAGAAAACAATTTCTAGGTTACTATGAAACTGATTTTATAACCCAAAATATACTTATGTGAATACAAAACAGAAACTTGACAAACAGTTCTTCCTCAATAGACATCTGTATACTTATTTATTTGCAATAATCCATATAGAGATTCTGGGTCAGTTTAAAAGGTAAATAATCACAGGAGAATCCAATATTTTTCTCCTGTTTTTATCTTGAGAGCTTCCTTTTATATACAAAGAAAAGTACTGTGCTAGTTTTATCCTTGATGTGACAATTAGCTGCATGATTTTCCAATGAATACAAAAAATTAAATATAACACACTGGGAAGTTATTACTTACATAATAAGAAAAAGAGTGAAAAATAAGTTCAAGAAAGGAGGATTCAAAGCGAAAGGGAGAAAAAGGTGTCAGAATGCCAATTTAGTAACTAGGAAATAGGAAAAAGGCAAAACAAAAAAGAAAGAAAAGTTAAGCAATGTGTTCTATACAGAAGTGAAACCCTAGTTCTTGGCACTCACTAGTAAGAAGATTCATAACCAAAAAAGCCAACCAAAGACTTGAGAATGTAAAAAGACAAAACATCCATGAACATCAGATCTTTCGAAAACAAAAAAAGAGTAAAATGGTAATTTTAAATGTCTTTTATATTTTACATCACTTAGAATGTAATTACAATGTTATTTCTAGTCCTGAAATAAAATATTAATGCATTTGATCATAAAGCAAATCAAAATGGCTTTGCATTTCAAAATTGGTACTTGAACTAAAAAATAAACTAAAAACAGCATACGTAAGGCAGTGGTTAGTCAATAAACAGCGGTTGGTGCAGAATACACACTTAATGCGAGCAATCCTTGTCACTAGAGTGTATCCATGAACAAGCAGCCACTGTCTCTACCAAGGGCTAATGGCCAAAGGTAGAAGCAGCAAAGGGGTCTTCTTGGTTCCAGACTCTGAATTTCAACTGTGACACTTCCTAGGTCAACAAAGCGAGTATATACCATATACATGGCTAAGAGACCAGTAGCCATGACAAGTAAAATAGGAAAACATTTAAAAATCATTGGCCTATCACCCTGTAATAATAGAATTTTCCACTAAAAGGAAAAAAAAAAAAACCTCATAAATGGTAGTTATAATCCTAAGCAGTCAACAAAGGGAGATCTAGTTCACTTTATAAGATCTACTATGTGACTTAAAAAGAATTGTTATTTCCACTTGAAAACTGGTTATAAAAGAAGGTACCAGACAATTCAACTTCAATATGGGTTAAGTAAGTACTTGTGGATTCATGTGCAAAGTGGACCACTTGTGTAGCACTTACTCTATCAGGAAGTATTGTTAGTTCCAAACAAACTCTTAGAACACAATTCATTTCTTAGTTGGAGACTGCCTATATATAAATCTAGTTGAGTCATTTACTAATAGTTCCAAATTACTGAAATGTTTGATCAAGTTCAAGACTAGAATAACAAAATCAGTAGTTGGGGTAATTCGAACTTTAAAATCAATCATAAAGTATGTGATTTATATGATCTCCTAAGCATTAGTAGGATGTACATGAAATATGCAATTAAAAATAAAACCTGAAGACATCAAAAGAAAGTGTTTGGTCAAGAACAATGAAGACATAATGCTGGTCTAAGTTTTCCCACCAAAACAGTGACTATAAACATCATACATAGCTAAAAAGATTAGAATGTCATTGTGAAAATAAGCAGAAACAAGAAATAGAAAAAAAAATTATCAAAAGCACAGTAAAGTAGCTGCCAGAGAAAATATTTCTGTACTGGGAAATAGCCAGCTATTTTATTTTTATTAAGAAGTAATATTTTAGATACTTTTTTTTTTTGCAAGAAATACTAATAATATATGCGCATCTTCTTATGCAAAAGACTAATCTCTAATTAGCAATTTTTCTTGGTATTCCTGATTCCTAGAAAATATGAATTATAAATTAAAGTTGGTCAGATGTTATTTTAAGCATTAGTAATTCCTTTCATTCTTCTTATTTAATTCTCAAGGGCAATACTTCTCCAGTAGGAGTAATACATCAGAATCACCTAGGACTATTTAAAAATATATACATTCCCAAAAAAATGCCATCCCTTAGAGACTGACTGACTCTGTCTCAAATGAATCCACAATACTTGTCTTTTGAAAAAATTCCCCCAGTGATTCTGATTGCGAGGTGAAGAAAATGCTTTAAAGTACTTGTTCTACTGACTAAGAGCTCTTATTTGGTCTGCCATTGCTGAAACTTTGATTTTAGCACACACAGCTATCAGCAGCAATGAGAAAAACACCACATTTATCTCATTATAGTAAAAAAAGTTAGAGATCTGATAAAATTATCTATTCAAAGAACATGCAACTATACTTGAAAATACTTTCTATATATTTTAAAGTGTGCATTTAGGACAAATGGTTTTGAAAGTGTATGAAAATAATTTATGTATTAATCTAATTTCAATATTTTCATGGTCCCTTTAAAGAATTTTCATTTTATTTTCAACAAAAATGTATTTTAACAATTCTACAGTGTTCTTAAATCAGGAATGTTAAGATTTTCTAATAGAAAAATTTTAGTATCCGCCTACAGAAAAAAAATGAGAATGATATCACTAACATTTTAAAATATAATTACGTCTCAACTATGCTATGCCACATATAAGAAAAATCTTCATTAGTAAACTATAATAATCCTATGTGGTAGCATTTCATTTAAGAACAAAGCACAAAAATATTTTATAAAAGAAAATGTCTCATTATAATAAAATTCAGACAAAAATACTGTATCTGAGGTTTGATTTCACAATATGTTTCCATATGCACTTTGTAAACATACACCCATTATTATAGTCTATCAACTTAAATCAAGTCAGTTATTGCTAAGAGTAAAAAAAAGAAATTCCAGTGCAAAAATACATACCAACTAAAGTTATCAATTGACTTAAGCCAATTTTAATATAAAAATCACAGTTTAAATCCCATAATATAAAGTAATCCTATAGACCTTGTTACTTTAAAATAAAAAGCTCTACAACAGTAATCAAGTTTTCCTTTTGTTACTATTCTCTAGTAAAAACTTTCTTTTGATTAGCTTTTACAATGTCATCAGGAGATGCTGATTTGAAGTCAAATGGTGTTATTGTTATAAGAGGACTTATTTCTTTGTCCTTTACATCTTGAACTTGTCTACTATAAAGAAAAGTCTTGTAGAGGTCAAGGGTTCGTCGTCGCTTGCAACTTTTCAATGGGTAACGAAGACACAGTGTTGAAGCAAAAGCTGAAGGTCTAGCAGCAAGGGCTTTGGTCCAAGACAAAGAAAAAGGTGGTTCCCTATTCAGAGAGCCTTTACTGTTTTTCTTATTATCCCTGACAGAAATGAAATTCTTCTCTAGCTTCGAATTTAGAACTTTAGTTTCTGGTGTTGGAACAACTGATTGGTCTACCACAGGTTTTGGTACAAGATTTGGAGATTTTATAAGTACACTGAGATCAATATTTGAATCTATTCCAGGTGACCTCATTTCAGGTGAACTGAGCTTAAAGGAATCTTTCTTAATCTGAGAGTTGTCTATGTCAATTGTTTCTGCAATCAAATCAGAAAGTGACAAATTCTCAAGGTCTCTTGTAGGGGAAGCTTTATGAAATGCCAGAGACGACAGAGATCCTGTTAGTTCTGATATTCCAGGTGAAGATTGATACCGATTTGCTAGTTGTGACAAGGGAAAGGATCCTAAACTTAGATCTGTGAAACTGGCAGATGACTGGTTACAAAGATTAGATAAAGTAAAGTACTGGCTTGGATTGTTTTCTTTGTGGTCCTGAAACAGTTCAGCTAGGGATGGACTTTGATATTGGCAAAATTGCAAATTGTCATTTTCTAAAATGTAATTCTTTGCACTTTGTTCAACTGAAGAAACATCTCCAACTTCAGTTATTTTATGAACATTTAAATTATCAAGAGCCACATTTTCCGATGAGCTAGTTCGGAGCAAAGGATTATTTAAACTTCCCAAACTGTCTTGTACTGGAATGTTTTGCAAATCAGGCAGTGAACTATTTTGAATAAATAAAGAGTTATTAGGTGCCGTGCTCCTCATGATTAAGGATTTTAAATCCGGTATTCTTTTGAACGCAGACTCATCTTTGGAAATACATTCGGATGCATGAGATCTTAACAAATCAGCATCTAGACTTTTTGAAAGGTTTTCTAGACTATCTGTAGATGATAATCTGACTGATGGTTGACTTTTATCAGAATCTCTTGGCATATCATCCATTAGGTCAGCTAGTGACAGCTCTTGTCTTAACTTACATGATTCTAGTTTCTTTTCACTTTTAGGTCTGTATAGTTTCCTTTTTTTAAAGAGTAAATAGTGACTTGGTACACCTGAGGAATTATGATATAATCCATATTTTGCTACTGGACCAAAATAATCAAATGGTTTGCTACTGCAATCCAAATGTTTTGGGGACTGAGGACAAGAGCTTTGAATATTATCAGCTGAAACTTCAGAAGAAGGTAATAAGACGCCTTACCTTACAAGAGCCATTAATTTTCAGATGAATGGGTTCACATATGCAGAAGACAGTCACAGCAACCAAAAGGAAACATGAAATGAGGCATTTAATTACTAAATGTTTCTTTTGATTATAGCATGAATAAAGTGATACTTGATCATTATTTAATAAAAAAGGAATACTCTAAAAAATAATAATAAAGAAATTTTACCTTCTTTTAACCATCTAAAGTGACTTCACCCTTTGTTCACTGATACATACAAATATAAGTACCAAGTTAGTCAATGTTCTAATTTCCAAAAATTTTATGTAAGGTTTTAACATTTAAATTATAGTCATGATTATCTCAAATTCAAAATGTCTAAAAGACCAATGGAAAGAATTAGGTTCATCTTCTGTATTTTTAATGTATTAAAAACAAGGAAACAACACCCTATAATTTCTACCATGATCTAGGATAAACTATTAATACAGATGACACATAATATACTCATTCTCATACTTGTCAGTTAAAATTACATCCCTCATAAATTTTTAAATAATTTAAACAGGAAAAAAAAAACACACCCTATTTTATGGTAGCAGACTTCATATAACTTTGTTGTGGCAAAACTCGAGTCATCAGCTTACAGGAAATATCAACCCCGTTAACAAATCATTATGCTCCTACTGACAGATCTCCCACCAATTAATATAAAGGTACCTCGATTCCCACTATACATCAAATAAATTCTAAACTTAACCCCAAATGCCACAAATTTAACATTAAAGAGCTGGCTATAAAATGCAAAAGTAGTATTAATTAAGATATGATTATAAAACTAAATTACATTTATCAATACTATAAGCACAAAGTTTTTTTTTTACATTAATTGTCAAGCTATATTAATTTCTATCTCCTGACCCATTAGAGTTAAAAAAAAAAAAAAACAATTAAAAAGCTCTCTAAGTTACTAACAAGAAGCAAAAAAGTATCTTATTTTTAATCTGATTTTATTTCCCCTATATTCTGTGAGTTATGAAAACAAGCAGGGAAATAATCAAAACACAGATTTTAACAGTGCTCGGCTTAAAAATTCACAAACTAGAAAATCAATTGATAATAATCAAGTTATTGTAACATGCAAAATTCTCTCCCCATTTTTTAACAGCTCTAGCAAATCAAAGTCTTCTTTTAAGTGTTAACTATAAAACAACTAAACAGAACAAGTAAAAGCATACCTTTTACTATCTTTTCTGTAGCTATTGCTCCCTCATTCTTGACCTTCAAATTCTTCATTTTATCTTGTTCCAGAACCACTGACAGAGCCTTCTGTACATCAAACTTGTTCTTCAGAATTACTTCAATCAATACCTCATCTGGCACAGCATCTCCAAGTACCTCTCTCATGTGATCAAGGCATGAATAAAGACGAGCTGGAACACACAATAATAATTCAAAGCTATACTGAATGGTGTAATGAAAGAACTCTCAATATTTGAATGTGAAAAAAAAGAATTTAAAACTACAACAGGATGTTCAACTCTCCTTTTTCCTTAGCAAAACTTTTAATGATTATATATTTATGCACGTTATACCTATCTTCCCTTATTAGAGGAACACTTTCATTAATTAAGCAATCATTATAATAAATGTCTCCTAAATAATACTAATGCTTAAAAAATGTAAATTGTATACAGAAATATTTTCAGTCAATGATAATGATTATGTTTGCACTGACAATGTTTTACATGTGTACAAAGGGAGGGGTATGTATGAAAATATTTCCCACTTGTTAGTGAGCCCAGTTAAATCACTACATATATTTCTTAAATTTCTTAAATTATTACTATTTTAAGTTTTATTTTAGGCTAACTTCGTTTTGCCCCAGCCAAATAAAATCACCCTTTTTAGGGTATGATAACCCAATATAAAAATGCCATAAGAATAAGGAAGTCCAGTAGATTAAAAAGAATGACATTCATTTTAAAAATATAAAATTTAAATCTGGAAATCTAAAATCTTTAAGAATTTTTATTTTCTGATGACTACAGTAATTATTTATAAAAAGTTATTACTAATAATATTCATTAATGATATAAATTCCACAAGAGCAGAGGCTTTATATCCCTGGATCCTAAAATAATAGCTGGTAGAGGCCACTGAATAAAAATGGATGAATACATTAATTTTATTTGTTATAGCACTTGACAGTTTTTGAAATGCTTCATATCTTTTTTAATCCTCATAGTAACTGTATGAGCTAGATATATGAGTAAAATTCCAATTTATACAGATATGACTGAAAATCATGGAACTACATCCAAGGACAACTACAACTTTCTTTAAAAACACAAACAAATACTAATGTGAAGTTTATATAGCAGCAATCAAAATAGAACTCAGGTTTTCAGACTCTCTACTCTATGAAACCATTTCACATAATGCAACTTATATTGCCTTTTATACACTTGCATGTTGAACACAAATCTACTGGCAATACCATCTCTTTGTTAAAAATAAAGTATTTGATATTTTTCCATTGCCTTCTTTTTTAATTAGTCATAAGCCACATAACATTTTAGTCAATGACTGACAGCATATATGATGGCAGTCCCATGAGATTATAATGGAGCTGAAAAATTCCTATTGCCAAGTGACATTGCCATCATAAGGTCCTAGAGCAACCTATTACTCAAGTGTTTGTGGTTATGCTGGTGTAAACAAACCTCCTATGCTGCCAGTTATATAGTACATACAGTTAAGTACTTGGTAATGATAATAAAATACTATTTTATTGATTCATGTATTTATTATACTATACTTTTTATCATTACTTTAGAGTGCAGTCTAATTATGAAAAACAATTTGCTGTGTTATGCTGTGTTATGCTAGCAGCGGCCTCAAACTTATTTACCATGTCTCGATTTAATATTGTGTTTTGTACAGTAACATGTTGTAAAGTTTTGGGGCCTAAGAGCAATAGGTATACAACGTAGACTAGGTATGTAATAGGCTATACCATTTAGGTTCATGTAAGTGTACTCTATGAGTTCACACAATGATGTTCATTCACCTAACTACGCATTTCTCAGAACATAAACCATCATTCAGTGGTGCATGACTATTAAAAAAAAATTCTCAAATATCTGGGTAATTCTGCTTTGCTTAAGGCCAAGATTATTTTTAGGCTAATAAGCTATACTTGGAAAATTATACCATACCTATTTCATAAATACATGAATTATTGAAACTGGAACAGAATACTTAGTATAGTTTAGTAAGGCCTCTTCCAATTAATTAGAGCAACTATTTTCTTTGGAATCAAGCTGTCTTGGTTCATAAACCAATACCACTTACTACAAGCTGGTACAACCTTCTCTATAAAATGAGGATAATAACTGGCCCACCTGATAAAGTTGTTGTGAAGATTAAATATGTTAATATATGAACAACATTTAGAACAGTACCTGGAAAGCATTTAGTAACAGTTAGCTACAATCATTATTATCATCATCATGCAATTACTTACATACATCAGGTGGGAATGATTAACTTTCAATCTCAAACATAACTTTGAGTTTCATACCTTCTTAACGATTCTGAGGCATAACAGAAAAAGTATGAGACTTCTACTTATTCCTACCCTCTCACCCCACAATAACAGCTACAATACTTTCTTCAAACTACAATCAAATACTATTAAAGAGTCTACATAGCAGTTCCTTTACAAACTGTTATCCAGATTATAAAATATATTTACAGTTGATATTTTGATTCTATATCTGTTGTTTCCCTTTATGCTTTCTAATTTTGTCTGTGCTTTCTCTCCATTTCTCTTGGTTTGGTTAACAGTTGATATCTGTTTAACTGATTTATTCAATAATGGGGTCTCAGATTCTTACATTTCCTCTGTTTTCAAATTAATTGTTATAAATTTTCAATTTATAAATGCCTATAGAACAAAGTCACACTGGAGAATGAGCAAATCAACTCAGCCCTGCACGCCGCTAATAACGATGGCATTACTATTATACCTGGCCATTTTAGTTCTGCTACACTGTTCATCAATCTACAGCTTGAGTAATATGTTTGAAACAATGTCTGAAATTTATTTATAAAAGATAAAAGGCAAAATACAAATATCTTTGTTGAAATGTGTCAGAGAAGTGAAAAGAGGCAAACTCAGAACCAGTGGCATTACTATTTATGAGTTCTGTCTTGAAACTTAATTTACATGGATATGACTAATCAGGACACTTGTATAGTGTTACTTTGGACTTAAATTTAAAAAAAAAAAAAAAACAGCCTTATGGAATCTAACGTTTTATAAGGAAAACAGTTTCTATAATCTAATCATAAAACAATAAATATTGCTAAAAACAAATCACTGAAGCTTCTCTCATAAAAAAATGAAGAATTCATTCAAAAATTCCAGTTACTAAATAACTGCCATACAATCAATTTTCAATTATATAATCATACACTCCACATAAAATATATTTTACTTAATGATATAAAATGCATTTGCACCATTACTACCCACAATCACTATTATGAACTATCATAAAACTGATAAACTCTAGTATATTGAGTATTAATCATTTTCAGATAAGAAACATAAGACTTTACTATACCTTGATCGATTTCACTTAGCTGATGATTCAAAAGAGAATTGGAGGATTCTGTCAGATCTTCATAACCATATCCTTCTACAGGCTCAACAACAGGTTTGTCACGTCGTGAGTAAATAAACTGAGCAGCTAGAACATAAAATGTAAAAGAATGCTATAGTACGGCCATTTTTTTTTTTTTTTACAAATGTTAAAGTAAAAATTAGGGATTCTGACCTACTACCTACAGCCATTTACCCACATTCTATAATAATAGATAAAAACAAAGACAAAACATATCATACCCTAAATCCTGCTCGAATGTCCTTACTATTCATTAGCCTCTTATTTCATCTTCCTTCTTTCCTCCTATCTCTAAAATGATTCCCCTGAGTTTATTTTCTCCAGTTTTCAAAAACGATCTTTCCCAATAATGCATGCTTGCCTACTACTGCATCTTCTTTGAAATTTTCTCTTCTTTGGTACAAATAATTCAAACCTTATATCAAACTTGCTTATTTGCATAAAGAAAATACTAAAAACAGAGTATGTTTTCAATTTCCAAAAATTGCTAATTTTTCCTGAACCCAAAAGTTATCGAAATCATAGATCTTAACTTTTGAAAGCTCATACTTTCAATCACACACTGACACTTTGACTTTCAGACATCAGTCTAGGCTAGTCTGCAGTACTGGCAGTGTCACCACTCAATATGTAACTTGGTATTTATATATTTCATTAAAAGGAGAAAAGACAAAATGTCAAAGTACCAATATATGCCTGAGTAGCATATACAAAATATCAGTAAGCAAAGGAGAAAATCATCATGTATGCCCAAAGTGTTGACTCTTCTGCCTCAACTGGATGCCCACTGAACTCAATTTATGGAGACTGTGTTCAATTGTGAAGGAACGAAATTGAAGAACAACTTAAGAAGGATAGAAATAGCAATACAGGATTCTAAAAGGTATTTTTAGGAATTTTATATTATTTAGTTTTCTGGAAGAGTATATAACATGTAAGTCTACTACTTAGCATTCCCACATCTGACTTTTGTGCATGTTTTCAGGAAGGCACAAACTATGAAAGAAAAGCTACATTGAAATTTTAAAGATAATGCATACATAGACAATAGATAATACAATGGTTTAAGTGTAATACCTATACTCAGAAGGCCATGGCATTAAGTGCTATCTATTCGTAGTATAAATTAATGATGGCAGGCAAGGCAAAAAAGAAAAACGTAATGACATATTTTAAAAGCCAGATGAGTAGTACAGATAACAAGTGCTGCAGAAGCACAGAAGATTAAGTAATCACTGAAGACTGGAGCAGTTATAATAAAGAAGGGAAGAACATCAGAAAAACTGAAGAGGTGGAAGACATCTTGGACATCTGTGTTTCTAAGAAAAATACAGAGCAGTTGAGAGAATTCACTCTGTTCTGCTATAATGCATGTCTCCTTAACCAAACTAGTTCATACCAAATGATAAATAGTGGAATAATGAAGGTATATTATTCACTTTGCTTTGGTTTATGAGATTCCCCCTGCCCCCGACACTTCAATGTTTTGTATCACTGCATAATAGCAGCAGGTACAAAATGCAAAAACACCAACTAGAGACTATTACACTGTAAAATATTGTAATAGCACCGCATTCTTCCTCTTGGCTCAGTCTGGCCACCATGTCCTGTCTTTGTGGGTGCTTACTGCTTGGTCTAAGCATTTTGCCTTTGCAACATTACCCCTTAATTCTTTCTTACAACACCTTTTTTTATCAGGCTTTCATCATTTTTTTTTAACGTAATGTCCTGTATTTATTAGGAAGCTAATATACTGTTTCAAATATGCAAGAATTTTAATTAAGATGATTATTGTTTTTATTAGTACTTTACAGGTTGAGTGGTCTGTCGTTATCCTATTTTTTCTCAGAAGTTTTGTTTTTTGGTATACAATTTTGAAGACCACAGGATCTTCCAAGAATGTACATATTATATTTCCTCCGTCTTGTGCAAAGAGAATATAACAGTGCTATTATAAAGTCAGCATAGCTAAACAGCAGAAGAGATTTTCTACTTCATTCTTCACAAAAACTCTAAGATGACCATTTTTTTCACATTAAAATCTCTGAATGAGGGAATGCATTTCAATCACATGGCATCTTAGCATTATGTAATACTCAGACTGATGGACGACTTTTTAAAAACTGGTATGTAAAATAATGGTATGTCTTAATCTGTGGCATTCTAGATTTAATAAAATGTGGTAGTATTAAAAAATGTAAATTGGGCCATTTTATGCCTGGTGACTTATGAATTACTTTCCTAGCTTAAATAAACTTTCAGTTTTGCCTAAAAGTAATATACTATCCCCAACTTCTTCTCATAGCTCTCGACTGTGAGAAAAAGCCTAAGACAAATCAAAAATTAAGTGAGGTGAGAACTTAGATACCTCTCTCAACAATTTTCACTTAGGAAATATTAACAGGGAAAAGGAAGCTGTCAATATCCTGGCTTCTATTCTAACTCCTAGGAGCTGTTTTCTCGGGGCAAGGGGTGGGACCTGGGGGAGGTCCTACATCCTACCTACACACGAACTCCACTCAGAAACCTAAACTATGGACATATTGTTTTGGAAATACGAATCTGCTGGGGAGTGTGGAGAGGAAGAGAGAATTCCCCAGGGAAAATAGCTACTTATTAGACAGGGGAAAAAAAGAGGTCCAAATCTTTGAAGCTGAAATGAGAGCCCAAAAAGGCAATAAATACAATAAAAAGAGTGAGAGAAAAGCAATGGTGAAAAAGAATACAAAATGCTATTCTTTCCTAAAAATATAAATGCTTACAGAAAAATTGGACATCTATAGTGACTTTTAAAATTTAAGGCATTTTGACAAACATAGAAGTTTCAAAGAATTCAAAATCTAACTCCAGAAACTGCCTAAATTTGTTTCCTAAACATCTTAAAATAAAAATCACGTGAGGCACTCATTACAGATGTGGCTTTTTAGACTTCTTCCCCTGAAGGTACTGATTCAGTGGTGCTAGAATGGGACAGGGAATCTGTATTTTTAAAATCACTTTCGGATGACTGGTATTACCAGGAAAGGTTAGGAAGCACTGGCCTACAAGAATCCCCTCCATCTGTCTCACCTGTAGTCATTCCATCATCAGTTACTTTCCTAAAATATTACCCCTTACTCAAAAACCTCCAATAAACTGACTCTACATGCCTAAAATTAAAACCTGATTTCCACAATTAGGCTCCTATTTTCTTTCCTAGCCCTCTTTCCTGCTGCAACTCCACTAATTCTTTAAGTCTCCCCAAACACACTTCACTTAGAGCCCACTGCTGCAGCACTGTTGTCTCCTCTATCTACAATGCCATTCTTACACCCAAATTTACTAGTACCAAAGCCATCTCCTTCCAGGAGTCTTCCCAGACACCTTCAGGCAGGACTATTTCTTTATCGACCATACTGTTGTATAGCATGTTTTTTAACTGTGACTTTTAAATGACTGCCTCATATGAGGCTAATTTATAAACTTATTAGAATAGGCTTACACATTAATTGATGCTCAATAAAGATGAACTGAATACGGATTACCACTGTGAAAGTAATCATACGAGGAGACCTTTAGACTGATGGCTCTAATACCTTGGTGACAAATGAAAAACTGAGCTAGGAGATTCTTGTAAATGCCTCAGGATTAAGAATAACACCCAATCACAAAAGCCAACTAGGCTTTCCCAAATAATAATAAATACTTAAGCTATAGCCAAGCAAATAACTTCCTTGCTTTGCGTCTTCTCTATGAAAACCTTGCCCCTAGTTCCTGCGGTGGAGTGCTCCTAACCACTTGTAGTTTGGAGTTGCCTGATTCAAAATTGACATTTCCCAAATAAACTCTTAAAAAAAAAATCTTAGCATGCCTCAGTTTATCTTTTAACACTCCTAATTATACTAGTTAGAACGAAATTCATAAATGTTCAAATAAATTGTTGTATATAGGCTCTTTTTGCTATCTCTAGCTCTTTGATGTATGTTCAATATTCGGTATCAAAGTCAATCTTTCTTAAGAGGAAAAAAAAAAGCTATAATGTTTAGAAATCACCTTTCCATCAGAAAAGCTGTATTTAGTAGAGTTCAAAAAAATATATTTGCTGATGAATTTTAGAAATTTCTACTAATTGACAGTCACTCCATTATCAGAATTCATTAGACCAAGAATATAATCTTGTCTTCAATAACATTAAATGCTTCTTTAAGAAAATACCCCTCTAAAACTATTCATTTTTCTTTGGAAATCATTTGGAAAACATACTACTAAAAAGGAAAAGTAAGTTTCTGATCAGATACTGCTGTTATTTTATACAGTCATGTGCCACTTAACAACAAGAATACATTCGGAGAATTGCATCATTAGGAAATTTTGTCGCTGTGTAAACCTCAGTGTACTATACATACCTAGATTGTATAGCCCACTACACACCTAAGCTGTATGGTAAACAACCCTCGTATATGTGGTCTGTCATTGACCAAAACATTATGTGGCACAAGACTGTACATGTTTTAAAAAATTAAAAAGTCCAAAACCGCATGCTTTTGTTAGAATTACCAGTTTGTTACAGAAGAAACTAAAACCATTTACCTATCTCTTGCTTTGATAAAGTTGGTTGACTTCTTGGTGTGTATAAAAGTAATTCTCAAAGAGTCATATTGTTCAGGATTTGAACCACATGTAAGACATATAGCAAGAGCTGTGAAAGACAGAGGTAAATTCTGACCTCAAGAAAACTAGGCCATAAATGCAAGCCTTAGAAAAACACCCTCACAATGCCTGACCTTGTGTACTCTTAGCTCGTTACTCAAGACTGAGCATGATTTATCCAGATAAGACTAGATAAATGAATGAGTTAACCTATATTAAGATGTTTCCCTCTCTTCATGAAGGTTTTCACCCTTATTCAAGCCACACTTAACCAACTTCCAAGTCCTGTAGACTTTCACTTCTGTAATTATCTCTTGAGCCTATTCCCAAATCTAATGCTACCACCCTCGTCCTAAACAAACGGTTCTCAAAGCAAACCTCAGAATCCTCTAGAAGGCTTTTAAAACAGTAGCTGCACCCCACCCTCAGAGTTTTTGACTCTGTGATGAGGCCAAGGATTACTTTTCTAACAAATTCTCAAGTGATACTAATGGTATATGAACCACGTTCTGAGAACACTGTCCTAAAATATCTTCATCTCTTCTAGATCGGTTTAATAGTCCCCTAACTAATCTATCTACCTACATCCACTTATGTACTGCCTTCAATTCAGTCACTACTACTTCAAAGAGATCTCTTTTTAAATCTAATTATCACAACTACATCTACTCGGTGTCATGAATATGTCATGTTCTTTAATGTGCTTAAAGTATGAGTGATGAATTTAGTGCTACCAGAAATCATTGTTAACTAGTCAACTGTAACAGTGAACTGTAGGAGCCCAAAGGGGTTGTTCCTAATCCCTACAATATGTGGTCTTTAAATCTCTGAATGAGCTTTAAAGGAATACCGATTAAGCCACTTCTCAGCTTTTGCTCTAGCTTTCTTTACTGTTTTGTGATGCTAGGGTTGAAGTCTCTGCAAAGCACAAATCTTTTTTGACAGCTGGCCCTCTTTTAGGACCAGCTAACAGGCAGGTGCTAAAGGGAGACTAGAAGGCCAGAGAAGACACATGCTCCTTTCTTTTTTTTGCTTCTTATCCAGACACTGTCACCCCAGCAATATTTTACCTTACAGAAGCAGTTTGTTCCAATAACAGCAATCAATACTGGTTTGCAATTTTTCCAAAACTCCCAGAACCAGCTTCAACGTGCCCCCATCAACATCCCCCAGGCACCATGACCAGCCAAATGGCTAAAATTCCCTCTTCAAAAGGCTGAATCCCAGCTTCACAGGATCCCTTTGGAGACACAAGTACCAGCCATGTAGTATCTCCCTCCTCCAGAGGTCTGAGCTCTACAGTTCCTCCTCTGAACTTCGGAGACAAAGCAACAAAATAGGGCCCCCTCTCATCACAGGTCTAAGTCTCAGCTCCAAGAAGCCCCTCCTAAAGTTCTAAAAGGTTGGTTTCAACCTCGTCCACTTGTCCCCTAGGCTGGTAGATGCTTCCTGAGGTTACTACCTCCTTGATATTTTTTTTGGTTGTCCATTTTGCCTTTTTTTTTTGTTTTCTAATACCTAGTTAACAATTTTTCTATTAAATTCTCTCTGGCAAAGTACTTGGTATAAGTTCTATCTTATGAGGAAAAAAGACCTAGATGTGTTTCAGAGTAAGAAGAAAAAACAATGACAGAAAGATCAAAAGTGCTAAGACATTTCTAGAGCAGGGGTCTCCAAACCCTGGGCCAAGGACCAGTACCGGTCCATGGCCTGTTAGGAACTGGGCCGCACAGCATGAGGTGAGCGGCGAGTAAGTGAAGCTACATCTGTATTTGCAGCTGCTCCCCAGTGTTAGCATGGGAACCGCTTTGGTTCCACCTCAGATCAGACATTTGATTCTCAGAGGAGGACCAGTCCCTGGTGCCAAAAAGGCTGGGGACCACAGTTCTAGAGGAGCAATGCCTTCATGAAGAAAAAGAAGTTCTAAAAAGTCAGAAAAGACATATTTGATCTAAAAGTGGTACACGTTTACACGACAGATCAGGAGATGATAGTGTATTAAAGAAAAGGCAGACTTTGATGAATATTTTATATTAAACCTTTAACTTATGGAAAATGAGTTTTATGAATTAGATTTACACTGTACATAACTATTTGATTATACTCCTTTTAAGGCAGAGTAAAATTTAGCAGGACATTTTAACCAACTGTTTATAGAGTAGATAAAATCTGAAGACAATTGTACTATTAGAGAAATTAGTGAGAGAAAAGTCTGTATCAAAGATTGCCTTTGCTGTAAAGAACATATCGATGTTTGCTTTATACAGTGGCAAAGAAGAAATCTTTCAGCAGATCAGACAGAAGATGAAGCTCTGATGTGGAATCCTACATGAATTTGAACTCTAAATCACTGTAGCCCCACAGGAAGTCAGAACTACATATATTTGATTTATTTACCAAATTGTTTAGCAGTAGATAAACTAAAGTACTGTACAAAGGGAATTCTATGCATAACACCTCAATGTTTCTAATATTCAAGAGAATATATAATTAACTGCTGTCTGCCTTCAGAAGTATTAGTTTTAGATAAAATTACCATTTTAGTACACTTTAGATTAATTGCATAGTGCAAATACTGGAAAAGCCACGGTTTTCAGAGTTTTCTCCAAATTGTTTAAAGCTAAATGATAGAATCAAAACTTTAAATTCTAATCTTGGATAAAAGTTAACATTTAATTACCTTTTTAACTGTTACATAACATTACAGTCTTATGGAACATTCTAGTTCTTAAATGACAATACTTAACATTTTTAAACATTCAAATAATGAAAATTACATTATTTTTCTAAATTTACCTGTTGATGGTGAAATACAATAATCATCCTCTACAGACTGGCCATAGAGATCATCATCTTCAAAATCTAAAATAAAAACATAAGAGATAAATTCATTTATAAGATATTTTTATATTCTTAGTTATTAACAAGCAAGCATATGAATTCTTTCCAAAAGAAATTAAATTGTTCATCAAAATTAAAGGAACTTGGAATGTTCATTTTCCAAAAAATTCTAAAATTTTACCCACAAAATAGGTATATTTATTTTTAAAATTAATTGGGTTTTATTAAGTTGTTCCAATTTTTCAACTCATGGATCAAAAATAAGCCCACAAACCACATATTTTGTCTTTCCAGTGTTGACAAAAATCCAAAATGCAATCCATCCATTTTTTCCACCAAATGCCCTCTATAACCAAAACATTTATTTTTCATACAACTGATTAGCACAGGGCATACAATCAGATCATAAAAGCAGTTTTTCTTCGTGTACAGCTAGGTAATCTCTATTTAAAAAAAAAAAAAAAAAAAAAAAAAACCAGCTTATCCTAAATGCCCTTGTGGTCACTCTACTCAGGATAATTGGTCTTTTTTTTCTCACTGACTAGAATATCCTCTTTAACCAAATTTTTCTAAGGCTATTCCCTTCTCTAAGTTAAGGTTCCAACTCAAATGTCACCTATTTGCAGAAGTCTTCCCTGACCACTCTGGATAAAAAGCAGCAAGCCCACTGTCATTTTTACTCTCTAGCACACTCCTCCAACTAGACATCTTCAAAATACCTATTTCACTCCCTGAGACTATAAGCCATTTCTGAGTAAGATTTTGTGTAGTCAACTATCTGGCACATGTTTGACACTAAATTAACACTTGTTTTATTATAAATAAATGAATTAAACAATTTAAAACTAAAAACCCACAAAGAACATAAATACATTTGCATAAAGTATGCATTCATTCAACAAATACTAACACTATGCCAGAGACTATCAAAAATGTTTGGGGGTAGAAAAGTGAGTGACAGGCACATGCCCAAATTTCTACAAATCTAAAATTGAACAAGGAACAGATGAGAAAACGGACAATTAAAAAACACACACACACACACAAGTGTTTAACATGAGAAATACAGAGCAATTTGGGAACACACGTATGAGCAATAAAAACAGAATTGGGAGTGGGGTGGCTAGGGTAAGACCCCAGGAATGTAATATTTAACCAATTTCAGAAGATAGCTAGTTTATAAGGTTATTCATACAGCAGAAACAGCATGTTCAAATGTTTATGGCAAAGAAAAATTAGAGAAATATTACCATTGGATTAAAATATGTAACATTCAATAAATTAGATCATAATCTTAAGTTAATAACTACTTATCAGCAAATAAATGAGGAGCCATGCACAGGCATAAAAATTTTAGATATAAAAAATCTTTTTTGCTAGGTCAGTTTTTCAAATACTGAAATTGACCCTAAAAGTGCCACAATATAAAAACATAGAGAATCCTTTCCTGGTAGTTTTGTAAAGTGGTTTTTTTATTTCTCAACAAAATTTTGGGAGTATTTACTGCACATAAGCATTATGTGCAGTAAATATAAAGTATGGACTTTGCCTTCCTGGCACTTTTAAATTAATAGTTAAGGCAGCTGTGTAAACCGCTATCTAAATTAGAGAAGAAAATAATGAAAGAGGAACCAATAGGTTTTGGAGCACAAACTCTCTTTAATGAAGTCATACTAGTTTTGAAAATTTTTAAATTAACTGGGAAGAAGAGAAATAAACTGAACCCTTAAAATCAGTAGAATGTTTGTAAGCTGGAAGAGGGGATGAACCTATGCTATAGGAATAGCTTGATTATGACATCATCAAATTGTTCCAAAGGAACATGACAACCTAACCTGAGGTTGCCAAGGTGAGATGATATTCAGCACTCACTCCCTCAAGCCAAGAACTTCTCTAGGATAGAAATCCTACTTAAACTCCTCAAACTTATTCTAAATAAGGTGTTCTCACTTACACAGATCCCAGGGCACTTTGCATTTTTTGTAGCATCTTATGCTCTAATCATGTTACTTGTGTATCTCTCCCTTTAGACTCCTTCAAACATCTTACTATCGGTCCCCAACGCTTAGAACAGTACTCCAAGCATTCAATTAATGAAGAATAAGCATTCAATTAATGAAGAATAAGCATTCAATTAATGTTGGCTGAGGAAATGATATTAAAGAAATGAATAAGTAGTAATTAGGCCTATTCATGTCTTTTATATCATACCTGCAAAAATACTTCCCAGGTTCAAGTTATTTCTCAGGTACCCATGGTCCACATGCAATACTTACATCCCTTGTAATACTTAAAAGGGCTTCCATTCTGAAGTGAACATCAGAAATCTAACATGTGCCAGGTTGATTGAGTTACAGTCTCCAAGGGCAGCACATAGTGTTAGCTACCCTTCACCTTGGTTAGCGTATAGTGATGTTCTACAATAATCTGCTGGGAGTGCCAGTAATAACCACCATAATCTGTTGGGAGTATCAATAACCACCAATATATTAGGCACACTTATATGTTCTGCCCTTTACAAAGCAATAAGTCTTTATTCCTCATCTGCACTTGATCATATTTATGATTTTAGTTTGTATGATGCTTGGTGATGGCTACAATTATCCAATGTATGCTGTGTTTATCCTAATTCCAACTTCTTTTAAACTCCTAGGGAACATTCATGTGCATAATTTTTTACAATCGGTTAAGTCTTTTTTGAAGTCTTCTTTCTTCTAGTACTGCTTTTTTTTACCCAAAATAAGATTATATTGCGAATAATCAACCAAGAACTAACTATATACCTATGATCACCTAATTGGTTTACTCTTTGGATTTTTTTAATATGTATCTTTTTACACCATCTGCTAAATTTCTAATTTAACTTGAAACTCATAGAAAATAAATTAATGTTAGCTCAAACCAGATTCTGCACTAAATATGTATGAACAAACACGAAAGACTTATCACGTAAATCTAACACTACAGCAAAACAACTGAATGTAACTATTAAACCAATCCGTGTTTTACCAATAAGCTACGTTTCATGGGCCTTTTTTTTGGGGGGGGGGGGGGGAGGGCGTGAAAACGAGCTAAAGCAGGCAAACGTGTACTCGACCAGGGAGAAAACAAAAGGAGAGAGAGGTGCTAACGCTTACGTGCATAAATGCCACCGGATCCCAACCTCGCGATATGTCCATCCCATATGACGCTGCAGGGCACTTCCCTCGCCCTAAATAAACTCAATCCCAGAGGACAGAAATCACGATATAAAACAGTGCCATTCCCTGGAACTCAAATGTCCTATTATTTTCTCCAACTGAGCCCCCTCTGAATTCCAGCCTGGCACCACTGACGAGGAACTCACATATCGAAGTGGATGCCAAGTAAGCTGGGATCCCGGCTGGAATGGAGAAAATGATATCCCAGCAGAAGCCTGTAACCTACCTTCATCGTAGTTATAGCCTCGAACATTCCGATGCCGAGCCATGGCGGTGAAGAAGACGTTCCCCACAGCTCCTTGCAAAATACCCGTTCAGATACTGATAAGGCGCCAACTGTGGCCTGGAAAACACCTATGCGCCATCTTGGCTTCCGGCAGGGCTCTGCTCCGAGCGCCTGCGCACGCGCAACGTCTTGTCTGCGCACTGCGCGACGGCAACCTCTCCGGGTCACCCACCTCGCTGGGAACGCATGCGCACTCGCGCATATAGGGGTTGAGTTTGGGCGTGGCCCCGCTTTACGCAGGTTGACTGACGGGGATTCCAAAGAGGTGAAAGTTCAGTGCTCACGATTTGTTGTTGCTTTAGACAAATCTTATGAAACGGTAACCTTGACCTACGCCCGCGCTTCAGGTTATTTTCCAAATTTTAACTGTTGAAAAAGTTGACTGTGTGCTGAATAAGAGCTGGTTTGATCTAACTTCTATCTTTAAGGCCTTTTTAGGCCCATAATAGACATTAATGAATTTATGTGTGTTTGTTTTAAGAATTAGCCTAAGCTTTAGAGGGGGAAAAATACTCTTTTTAAATGGATGTATGTGTTTAAATTGAGAATCTAGCTGCGATAAGTGACCGCGCTTTCGCGTAATGGTTTCAGGTATATGAGTCCTTCACTAATAGCTCCAGTAAACAACCGTCTGCCTTTGGCAATGTCCACGATTATCATCAACATCATAAAAAAGGATTCATTAAGTAGTCATTTAACGTATAATTGTGTGTAACATTCTCAAAATATTAAATATAGCTTTTTAGACAGTACCTCTAAGACCACTTACATGGTAATGAAGAATGCTGATGAATAAATCTATAACCTACTATTAAATGTCCTCATTTCTTAGAACACAAGATGAATGATGCTATGTAAAAAACACTTCATTATCATACTGAACAAACTAAACTTCAAAAGCTAAACTACAATTTTAGCTTGTGTTTTTTGAAATGGTGATACTTTACATAAAGGTAAATTTAAAATTCTAGAAATGAATTAAAAGCTTAATCAGCTTTTCATTTTCCATAATAGAAAGAAATAATAAGAATACAAATTCAATTCATATTTGTAAGTGGCTCGAAATGTAGTTTATTTATACACTTGAATGTGTCTACCAAATGTTCTTAACTATCATTGCTACTTAATGTAGCTCCAAGACAAAATTTTACATAAATTTTACACAAAATATAGTTTCTAATTTTATGGCCTAAGTGTTTTTCTTTTATACTTTTAGATAATTTTTATGTTGCAGTCTCTTTGTCAGTAAAATAGATAGTAATACTACCTAACTCATAAAGTTGTGAATAATTATGTGAGAGGATTTCACACAAATCTTAGGTGCTTTAAAATTTTAGATGTTAAACTACAAATGGCAACCTCTGGCCCACTGTAATTGTCAATTATAAGCCTCAGTGTAACTGAGTTATGAAGTAGATGAGTTATAAATTGACCACATAAACAGAACTACAGGAGCAATGAAGAAGAAAACATTACTTATGCCTGAGGGATAGTGTGTAATTTGCCTCTGGATCATCAATAATGTACTCCCTTAAAATTCTAAATACTTAAAGACTTTATTTTACCTCAAGCAATAAAGCCTCAGTAGCAAAACTTTCACTGATTTCCTCAGAAAGTTTTAAGTTTTAGACCATCACTTGGTATGGTCTAAAGATATTGTGCTTATTTGACTTTTCTATATCCTTTTTGGTGAAGTGTCTGAATCTCTTTGTCACTTTTTAGGGAGTTACTTGTTTTCTTATTTTTTTACTTTGGAGAAGTTTATTTAAAATATATTTTTGAGTACAATTTATTTGTTGGATATATGATATGGAGCTACTTCTTCCAGTCTTTTCATTTTGTTATACTGTACATCAAATAGCAGAAGTTTTTAATTTTGATGAAGTCCAATTTATCAATTATTTTATAATAGATTATACTATTGATTTCGTGTCTAAGAAATCTTTGCCTAACCCAAAGTCACAACATTTTTCATAAGTTTTACAGTGTTGAGCTCTAAATTTAAATTTCCGATCTATTTTCAGTTGATTGTTGTATATGGTGTAAGGTTCGAATCAAAGTTCAATTTTACATATGTATATTCAGGTGTCCCACCACCATTGTTGAAAAGAAGGTCTTTTCTCCACTGAATTACATCTGTATCTTAATCAAAAATCAGTTGTCAATATATATGTGTTATATTTCTCAATTTTCCATTCTGTTTCATTGAGTTACTGATTTATTTACGTAGGCTGACACCAAAACTATATTGTCATTACTGTAGCTTTATAAATTTTAGTATGAAGTAGTGTGTTAATCCTCTAATTTTGTTCTTTTTCAAAGTTCTTTTAGCCATTTTAGGTCCTTGGAATTTACGTATAAATCTTAAGATGAGGTTATCAATTACTACAAATACCTCTGCTGGGAATTTGCCTACTATTTTGTTGAATCTGTAGATCATTTGGGGGAAAATTAACATTTTAACATTGCTACAAACATGCAGTCTTTCAACACATGTACATCATATATCTCTATATGTCTTCTTTAATTTTTTGTCAATAATACTTCATAGTTTTCAGTGAGTGGTCTTGTACTGAAGATTTAATTCTAATTGTTTTGTATATTTTTTAATCTGTTGTAAATATTTTTTAAAATTTCAAAGTAAAAGTATATAATTAAACTATTAAAATTAATAAAGTAATTAGTACCATCAATGTATACAAAAAGTTATACTTCTATATAACAGGAAATAAACAATTGGAAAATAAAAATTAACAATGTTAGCTATGTTAGCATATAACATATATACCTATGTTAGCATATACATATATATATGTATATACACACATGTAAATGCCTAAGAAAGTATGGCCTATACTATAAATTATAAAATGACATAGTTGTGTAGAAAGATCTTTTTGGGGTCCTCTGCAGGTCTGTGATTGTGATTATACATTTTTAAAAAATCTATCCTAATTATTATCACCAAATATCTGTAAAATCCATGAACAGATAACTTAATTTTCCTACCGATCTTCCAAATTAGTTCTAAAACTCTCTATCTGACCTAATGATATTCTTATGCTTTCCTATGGAATTTCCCCTGACTTTCCTCACTTACTCATTTTTTTTTTTTTTTAATATTTAACTGAGTGAAAATTGGCAAGATCCAGTGAACAGGTCCTTCATCAAAACAAAGCTCTGCTCCCAAAGGGCTTGAGGCCATCCAGGGATTCCACATTTGACAGAAGCGTTGACAACATAACTAACCAAACGAGAAGGGATTCAGGGAAGCTGAAACAGGATCTTCAAAGAAGATTCAATGGGTAATTTTTAATTTCTGTGTATTGCTATAGAAATTAATGCAGAACATATCAAAAACTTGAAAAGGCAATGGTAGGGTCATGAACTTCATAAGACAGAATGATTCCCCAGAAGAAATAAATAAAAGTTGAAGAGTTTTATATTGAGATAACAACTACTAAATGAGGAATACCAGCAAAACAATAATGCCCAGTCAAAACTTTTTCCTCCACAGGCAGGTCCTTTGAACCACCATTCCAGGCTATCTGATTAGCAAGCTCTTTATCATGAAATAGAATTATAATATAAATATGGCTCAGGAGTTCTATATGGGATTCACTTTTCAAAGATTCACCTTGTTCTAAGTATTCTAGTAATAATTAATCTTCCAGTTTAAAATGTTTTTAATGGAACCACATTACTTATGAAGTAAGTCCAAATACTTAGGAAGACATTGGATTCCATTGTGATTTTACTGCTGTCTGGTTTCCCACCTTACCTGCCACCACTCCACCACCCTACCTGAGGCACTCTACGCCATACCTTCTATTTTTAAGTTATCAAGTCCCTCCATGCTCTTCGTGCCCGAGGACATTTGCATGTTATTGTTTCTGCCTAGCATGCCCCTCTGTCTCCACGCTTTCTTATACTGCTTAGGAAAGCTCCACTAGCATCACACATCCTGTGACACCTTGGCTCTGACAGAATAAGCACCACCACTCTATGTCCTGAAAGTACCCTCTGTGTGTCTCTAATATAACACATTAATAATATTCTAATTGTCTTTGTTTGTTTTTACCCTTCTCCACCTTTCCAACTAGATAGAAATTTCTTAAAAGGAGGACGCTTTAGTTTATCTTGTATCTCCAGCATCCAATATAGTGCTGAGTACAAAACTGGAATAAATACAATGCATTGTGTTGACTGATTGTAAATATATTTGTAAGGTAGAAGAATTTCATAACTTTGGAGACAGCAATATCAGCAATATCAATAGGATTCTGGAGAAAGAAACTGCAAGGAATGAGCAAGAGCATGGATAATATGGAAATAAAGGCTCTGAACAGAAAATTCTAGATTACAAGAGTCTCTTTTACATACTCAGAAGAAATGAAACATATTTGAACAAAAACTTGTACAAAAATGTTTGTAGCAACATTATTCATAATATTCAAAAAGTAGGAACAAGCAAAATGTCCATTAACAGATGAATAAGTTCAATATATATCCATAAGGTAGAATATCATTTAGCAATAAAAAGGAATGAAGTACTGATAATATGCTACAACATGGATAAACTTTGAATACATTACGCTAAGTGAAATAAGCCAATTACAAAAAACACATGTGTCATGATTCCACTTATGTGAAATGTCCAGCATAGGTAAATTATTATAGAGACAGACAGTAGATTCATGGTTGCTTAGGGGTAGGGAAGTCAAAGGCAGATGGGGAGTGACTGTTAGTGGGCAGACAGTTTCTTTTTGGGGTGATGGAATTATTCTGAAATTGTGATGCTATTCCTATACATATACCAAACTCTGTAAAAATACCAAAAACACTTTAAAAATTGTACACTTTAATGGGTGAATTATATGGTATGTTAATCACACACATCAATAAAGCTGTTTGTTTGTTTGTTTGTTTTAAGTCTCTGTTGGAGGAAAAGTCAAAGTAGAGAGAGACAGAGGTCTTAACCGATTAAGGTTAAACATCTTAGTTTGAAATTTTACAAAAATCTATGAATGCGTGAATGAACTAATAAGTCCCAAAGCCTAGGAAGAAGATCATAGAAGTTAGGGGCCCTGAAGCTTAATCTTGTAAGTTTCGTGGTGAATCTGACTGTTTCTCCTACTAATATTTGCACAATTTTTTCAAGAAATATTTTTAAAAGCCTATTATGTGTGTGGGATCATAGAACACAAAGTTGAAGTTACAGTTTAGGTGAGTTCAAATTTCTTGAAAAACTAAAGTTTTATTTGTTGGCATCTTAAACACTCAACATACATCTTTCAAATGCATCTATGCTTCATGGTGAAATTAAAAGCATTATTACTGTCATAAGGCGATGAAATATATGTATTAACTATATAAGTACAAAAAAATTTTTTTATAAAAATACATTAGAATACTAAGAGAATGATCATTGTGGAATGAATTTATATAGGAAAAATTTTTGGAATTGTCTTAAAGGAAGTGGTAAGCTTGGAATGAAGGAAAGAATTGGGATCGATGGGTGGGTAAATAAATATGTTACAATATGATATGATACAATATGATGCTGCAGAGAAAATTTTGTTCAAGCCTCTTACTATACATTTGAGGAAATTGAGTTCTCAAAAATAAAATTATTTTCTCAAGAGTCCATATTTGATAGAGAACAAACAACTTGCAATTACAGCAGAAATCATTCATTTGCCATGCATTTTTAAGTGTCAGCAATGTAGTTTGTTCAAACTGAACACTAGCTAACCCAATGACATTGATTGTACAGAGTACCAATGTATAAAAGGCATCTACAGGAGCTAATAGGATTAATCATGGCAGTTGATAATGTGTTTATCTTACTATGAAGAATTTGGTAATAATTATGAGCAAAAAAATAGTTTTCATGAAAATACTTTAGTATATGAGTTCTGCCATACCTCTTATTTATCGAGGGACTCCTCGTTTGAGATACAGAAATGCTTATAATGTAGTAAAATTTGAGTCATTCCCTTAACATTAAACTTTTATACTAAAGTGTGAAGTATATAAACAATAGAAAACAAAGTAAAAGAGAAGACTAATAAAAGAAGTTTGTAGTGAATAATTTTGATTAAGTCTCAACTGTAGATTTGTTGTCATTTTGTTATAAACTATTTGATGTATTAAGTAGATGCCAAACCACCTTATAAGGTGTTGCAAAGAAAAAAAAAATTAAACCATGCTTTTAGCTCCTGTTGCAGTGCTTAAAATATGGCAGGTACTAAATAAATGTTAGGTATCTTTATTATATTGATGATTAAAACAATAATTCTGTCACATAACAAAAAATGGGAACATCTTCCAGCATGCCTCCATCTCTCTTACTAACTTTGTGTTTTTATGTATTCTTTCAAACTTGACCTATATACATAAATTTTCAATATATCATATAATAATCTTGATGACAACAAGTTTCAGAGAAAAACAGAGTTTAAAATCAGAAATCTATGTTCAAAAGACTGTTCTCTTCAACCTGACATTACCAGTATTGTATATTATGTGAGTAGTGGAGCCGAAAAACTTTTGTAAACCTTCAACAATGAAAAAAACTAAAAAAAATAAATAAATTTTTTTCAATCAACTCATGCTGAAAGAAAGATTGAATTATATTTTTATTCTTTCTACAGAAAAATATTACAAAATCATTGTCATGGCAAGAGGCAATCAAATTGTATGCAGGTAAAAATGTAGGAAAAAGTATTATAGAAGTGTGATAGTTAATTCATAAATATGCTATTTTATGCTTTTCAGAATGTTTGTGATATTTTTCAGCTTCCTAAATAAATTTGTAATTTTTGATATTCCTTTTTTCAACCTAAATGCATACTTTTCAAAATAATTTTGTAATCATTTCATATTTCTCCTCTTAAAGACCCCAAAGTAGAATAAGCTGCAGACCCCACCAAACCTTAATCTACTTTGATAAGTAAAGTCACAGGTGAATAAGCTGAAATAACATACTAGCTTCCTTTATTTTACACCTCTCTTTCAAGCATCAATGAAAAGAAGTTGCATTTCAAAAGTCTACATTTTCTTTGACAAGGGATAATGTAGATGCAGTTGGCAGCAACCAAAATGAAAAAGGTGGGGTGGGAAAGTGGTGTAGCTGGTTGCTGTGTTGTTGAAACAAGCATGACCAAGGGAAATGTATTAGTTTATATTGGAGAGTTGAAGATAGGTGGGAATGCTTCAGTGGAAAAATGAAATACTTATTTATCCATTCCGGTCTAAATCCAGGCTTGCTGAACACACAGGATTGATATACACACAAACTTCCAGGATCTGTAGACTATCCACTTGTATGTATCATGTTGAATGCTGTCTGTGTCTAACTTAGGGACACATATAGCTCCTTATCAACATGAAAGAGGTGTATCCACAGCACAAAATGCTCCAAAGCATCAATGGAAATAACAAATCAAAGAGAAAAGCATTTTTAAATCCCAAGAGAAAATTCAATGCAAAAAAAAATTTGCAAATTAAATTTAAAGGAAAAAAAAAGCATAAACATAAAAGATAGAGCGTGAAAAGGTAAAATGGGCTCTCAGAAATTATTTAGAACAGTGAACTGTTTGAGGAATTTCTCTCTCTTGCCTTGTCATGCTCTGTTTTCATTGAAAAGGCATAGTGTCAGTGTGTTGTTGAACCTAATATGAAAAAACTGTGAGAAGACAAAAGTGAAATAGTTTAAATCAAAACTGTAAGCCATTTGAGATAGTTCTTGTTAGATCTTAAGAGGGGAAAGTTGGAAAATGGAAAAAGTTGAGAGAAGCATTTTTTCCTTCCTCATCTTAATATGTGTATAGAGTTAGAAGTGTTGGTCATCTTGGAAAACTGGGATATAAAATGGTCACACAATAATATTACCTGTATGTTGGACCACAGATTTTACAGAATATCCCATAAAATTCTGAAAAATATCACACTGAGAAGAGGCCACTTGGTACTGATTGCAATTTATGCAATTTGACGAAAGGTTATTTAGGAGATTTTGGCTGTTAATTTTTCCTTCTCTCAGTAAAGGATTTAAGGTGATCTTATCTTTCTTATATACCTATTTGTGATACTGATTTAAGTAAGCAAGTTACTTTTGACTTTGAGTAAGATTAAATACATAATCACATTGAAAGGACTAGAAAGTTTATAGCCATATTTGTATTTAGATAAATAGAATAGACATTAGTCTTTTTCAAGTAGAACACTGAGCAAAATTAATTCTAATGATTTTCTGTCACCATTGTGGTAGATGATATTTTTCTAAGATATCCGCAACAGTATATCTTATCAATGTGCCTTCCTTACCATGTGATGCTGATACTCCTTCACTGAGAGATGAGGGGCATGGGGAGAGTTATCTATATTTTCTCCCCTCAAAACTTCTTGGGCCTGTGACTCCAGAGGAAATAACATTATGTGTCTTCTAACGCTAAGCCAAAAATCATAATAGTGCTTCCGTTGGATCATCTTGGGATGCTCATCCTCAACCCAGCCACCATATTGGAAAGAAGCCAAACAGTCACATGGAAAGGCCACATGTAGGTGATCCAACGTTAGCCTTAGTGGAGATCCCAGATGACAGCCAGCATCCACAACCATGAGACTTCAAATGATCTCAGCCCCTAGCCTTTCAGATGCCCCAGCTGATGCTAAACAGAATGGAAAAATATCTTTCCTCACTAATCCTATTCAAATTGCAAACTTAAGAAAAAAATAAAATAAATGTCTTTGTTTTAAGCCAGTAAGTTTTGGGGAGATTCGTTATGTAGCAATAGATGACCAGAGTAATTATCAACACAAAAAAATAAAACCAGGGAGATAGCAATACTTCTACGTTTTAATACAAAGCTCCTATAGACTTTCATAATTCATCAAAATGCTAATGATAGTTAAAGTTAACGATAAATACTGTTGATTAAAATCATTTATGGCAAAGAATAAATATTTAGAAAGTCTCTTTTAAGTGATTTTTTTTTTTTTTTTTTTTTTTTTTTTTTTTTTGTCACTAGCAACAATTCTGAAAACTACCTTCTAGGTATGCTATGAATAATCACAAAAGATTTTTTTGGGTCTACAGCCATGCTAGACATGGCTGAACAAGCCCTATCCCCTCTGATCTCAGAAGCTAAGTAGAGTTGGGCCTGGTTAGTATTTGATGGGAGACCACCTAGGAAGACCAGATACTGTAGGCAAAAAAAATAAAAAATTGGGAATTGTGAGCTGACAAGGGCCTTGTAATCTGTGAGGTCGACCTAGGGTTGCCTTGCCTAAAAAAAAAAAAAAAAAAAATCTTTTTGTTCCATTCCATTGCTATTTTATACTAAAATGACTCAAGAAGGCTAATGTAACAATAAATTTTTATGACTGGTAAATGTATGTCATAAAACTCTGTAGTATCTACTCTTTAATGTGTTACCCAATACATGAATTGCCTAAAAAGTTTTAAGGAACAAATATTTTATTCAAAGTTTTATGCTTTTTTAAAAAACCACAGCTCAACAAAGAAACTTTCAGTAAAATGTCCTCTTCCCAAGTAATATTAATGTGGATATTTTATAATTTTAAAAAAATATTACTGCTGTGTTATTACATTTTAATTATGCTAATAATTGATTCAGATTTATCCCAAGGACTGTCTGTTCCTTAAGTCATTTTTTGATTAGTGAATGAGAAAGAGGGCAGGAAATTAAGCAGATGCAACTAGCTATGTCACAAAGATAATCCTAATACAATTTAATAAACATATAACATTCTCTATAAGAATGTTTTTATACCTTCAATAAATTGCTTAAGAATTAATTGTCCACTTCCAGGTAACTTAGACCAGGCAAAAAGGTGAGGCAATGTTGTTCCCACAATCAGAACATATTAATCTACATACCTCTGTTTTGGTGTAAATTGAGTCTAAGTAAGTCATAGCTGATAGACATTCAATGAAAAAAGAGAGAAAATAATGAAAAGTTTAAGAGGAAAATGATATTGAAAAGTGTGATTTTTTTTTTTTTTTAAATTACAAGTTGGCCAACAAGGCCAACAAGAATTGCCAAATGTAGACCAGCCTTTATACTGATGCCTCTTCTTCTTCTCAGCCCTGGACCCAGAGATATTGGCTTGATGAATTCTGAACTTTTTGTATAGAGATTTTGCCTTCTTGCTTGCTCTTTCAGAAGAACCTTTAGAAGTGTACAGATGCTTTGGGAGGGAGTCTTACAGAAGAAGAGGTATTTAAAAATAGTTTATATGCCTTAGAATAGGCACTTGATTGAATAGGAAGTAAACAGGGGATTTAGATAGAATCTAGATCATTCTGAGCTATGATAGATAGGACTTAATTTGGATTTCTTTATGTGATGGCAAATTTCTAGTATTTAACAGGTATCTCAGGGAACCAAATTAGGGTATTTCATCTACCAATATAAGTAGACTACAGAAAACTTTGTCAAGAAGAAATGCATGGGAAGATTGCTTTGTTTTGTTTCTTTTTAAGGAGCAACATGGTACAATGAAAAGAATGACTAATGTAAGAGTTCTGGTTCTAGGTTACTACTCAAGAGTAACTGTGTGTCTTAGGGTAACTCACTTTACTTTTGTAGGTTTGTTTCTAAACGGGTTTTACTACATGACCTCTACCTTTCTTTCCAGTTTAACATTTCCATGATTCTGGAATCACAGCAATACCAGCATCTGTCATCTGTGAATATGAAAGAGGAAAGTTCATAGAGTGTTCTTTACTAGGTCTGAAAATAAGAACAATTTTCTAGCTTTAACACTTAAAGGAATATAGTTCTTCCCAAGCCAACAAAAGGCTGGTATGGCCTGATAAATCTATAAGAAAATCCTTACAGATTACAGCAAATAATAAGCTTTATTATAGATATGGATTTTCGTGTTTAGAAAACTGTTTAAAATGTCTCATCTTGACATTTATCTTGATAATAATTTTTGAATGGAATGTAACAACCAACATAGTTCCTGCTCTAAAATTGTTTACAGGCAGTATGTACAAATTTGGACATTGAACGAAATGCAAAAATTATGTTAAATAACCAAATAAATATTAATATAAAATAAATGCTTTCTGGGAAATTGATGAAAGGGAACCATAAGAATCAGATGATTATACACAGAGGGCATGAAAACTGAGAGAGAGTTAGTGACCAGGATAACAGTGAATACTATGCTCTAGAAAAAAATTAGTGAATGGCTTGGAGCTAATTAGCCTAAAGAGGAGACAAAAGGAAGATATGCCTGCTATTATCAAATATATTAAGAACTGCCCTATAGTTATGAAATCAATTTATTTTGTGTTGCCCTAGAAGGGTGGGCTTTAAAGGGAAGAAAGTTTCAGTTGAATATCAGGACACTTTTAACAAAGTTTTGCTGCAATGGAATGGAGTGCCTTAAGGGATAATAAATTTCTCATTACGGAAAGCACCCTACTGAGAAAAATTTAAGACTATTTCCTCATTTTGGAAGAGATTGGACTAGATGTCCTTTTAGGAGTTTATGCAAATCTAGTCAGTGATACTATTTTTAATTAAATAGTAAACTAAGGCAAGAAAACATATTAAGTAAAAAATAGAGACTGAAAGAAAGCTCAGCACTGGGAAAGTAATAAGGAAATAAATGGGGAATTGAGTAGAAAAGAGAGTATGGAATAGGAAAAGACAAGATTAGTAAAGAGATTTAGCCAAGCATAACAAAGCATTTTGACCTCCAGGATGAGAGTTGAGGCTTTGATCCAAAATGCAACCAGAGGTTGACAGATTAAGGAGAAGAGGAAGGAGAAAAATTAGGAAGTCAATATGATGCCATAGAGGTTAATAACTGTTAAGACATGCCCAGTGCAAAAGGTAGGTCAGGCATTCAATCACTTCGAGATTATGACAATTTAGGTGGGAAAAGACTAGAATGTGAGCTAACCCCTTGACCATAGTTTTGTATAATTTATGCGAGTTAGATATGTGGTAGGGGAAGAAGAGGATAAGTTGGGAGAAATGAATGGAAAAAGAGATGTGAAGAGTTAGTGTGAAGGTATGGGAGAGAACTTTCCAAAAGACCTATGGAATTTGCACTTTTTTTAGTGTTACTTCTCCATCAAGCAATAGGGAATTCTTTTATGGAAAATAAGTAAAATCTGAGCCCTTAAAACATTTTATTTATTAAAGAACTACTTCAAGAGGAAGGTGTGCTAATATCCTCATCCTGGTCAAATTTCAAGTTGAATAATTTTTTTTTTCTCTGCCTAAATCCTCTGCTGTTTAATTGAGGGAAGTCATACTTCACTCCACTTCAG
This sequence comes from Rousettus aegyptiacus, assembly GCF_014176215.1. Classification (NCBI taxonomy): domain Eukaryota; kingdom Metazoa; phylum Chordata; class Mammalia; order Chiroptera; family Pteropodidae; genus Rousettus; species Rousettus aegyptiacus. The sequence continues at coordinate 163,240,730 of NW_023416284.1, forward strand.
CAAAGACTAATAAAACATGTCTGTAGTTGTCCACACTATTATACTATGCAATATAACATGATTCTTAGATTTTTAAAAGTCCACAAACTCCTTATATTCCTCAAAAAAAAAAAAAAAGACTTTAAATTTAGATTGTTAGCATTTTTCCCAGCAATCACATTTTGAATCTTTATTGTGTTAGTAATATATGTTTATGGAGCATCATGATTAGGGAATATAATCTATTATGATTTTTTTTTATATAGCAAGGTGGTATCTTTCCTTAAATTACATGATAGAAAGCAAATTCCAATATTTCTTATATTTTATTTGGTTCTCTTTGGAATGCTTTTTAGGCTTATCATAGAAGTCCAAGAAAATATCAGATTCTGCTTGTTTCTTTACTTCACTTCTCAGTTGTCAGTTTTCTAAATTCTCTTTTATATGAAGGCAAGACCTAACTTGGCTTGGTTGTTGGAAAATCCTGGCATCATAGGAGATGGAAACTTGGCCCTGATCCAAATAACCTTCATGATAACACCCTTTTCAGCTTCATTTTGGTGGTTTAATCTGATAACCAGAAAGAAAGGAACTACTTAAAAATATGTCAGCTTACTATCTAGTTTGGTTCACATGTCTGAAGTGTAAAATTCTATCACCCATTGCTAGGATAAATGTCACATCTTGCAAAGACTAATCTTGTTCAACGGATGCACTTTTAAAATGTAAATCTACTTGAAAACCAATCTGATAACAAAGACATGCCTGCAGAAGGATGATTCTGTTGTATCAATGTACTTGTCACTCAGACCTCAACCAAAAAAAAATGTATAATGATGTGATGGGGCTGGGTGGGTGTTAAAAACATGCAAAGTCTTGATAATAGGAAATCATTAGCCACAAGATGAAAAGAAGAAACTTTTTTTTAAGTCTCAGGCAAAAAATTTTCTAATAAGTTTTCTTTAGACTTTATTACATGAGTACAAAGAGACAAACTGACAACTTGCCTAAAAAATTAGTGTATCTTAAGAACAGTTTTATTTACTTTGGCCTTTATCATTATTTTAAAATTGAGATTATACATATTGTCTTGACTCGTTCTCAAATGCTTTGTTTGAAATTAACAGTATATAACTCTTCCTTGCTTCAAACTCTGTAGTCAAATTTGTATACTAGTGAGGAGAAAGGCTTTCTCTTAACTATATTTGTAGAAAATATGTTCTATCTCCCTACCATTTCCCAGTTTCTAATTTTTTTTTGCCTAGTGTCTTCAGTTATTTGTCAATATATTATAATATAATTTTATTTATAGAAACCATTGCCAAGTCTAATAGCCTATAACTGAAAGTGGAGTCTATTTTCTGAACATGCTTTAATGCTTTAATTGGGCACTTTAATCTATGTCCGATAACACATAAGAAACTATTCCTCTGAAAGCTAATTAAACAGTTCTGAGATAAGAACATATTAAGTAGTTCGCAAAATCCAAACCCAAAAGCCACATTTTTTAAATTAATTCAAGCAGCCCCTCCCTACCTCAGAAACCAGATCCACACATACATACTCAAACAAAGTATTATTATTTGGTGCATTGGTTGGGGTACTCTAGTATTCCCCGGGGACTTAATTATTTTTAATTATAGTAAATTAGGCTATCAATTTTTACTTTCAAAATGAATCATTGATTGCTCCTTATCTGACTTTTCTCCTGTCTATTTCACGTTGACTTGATTTTACTATTTTACTATGATACTAGGTGGCAAGAAGAGAAATTATCCTTCCTTTCTTCCTTTCTGCCTTCCTCCTTTTCTTCCTTCTTGTTACTTACTCTAGTTAAGAACTTTGGAATTTGACTAAAGCACTTGTTTGTTTTGCTTCTTAAAATATTTTGTTTGGTTGGTTATTGTATGTTTGTGCTTATTTGTTTAGTCTAGTTAGAAATTTGATTATATACACATGTGAAAGAGCTCAAATGTTATTTTATTATTACATTCACTCAGAAGAACATATACCTCTCACATTTTTTAAGAATTTTATTAGAAAAATTTACAGACTAATAAATAGGTTTCTATTTCTATGTCCATTTTAAAATGCAAGCATAGACAATATTACATGAAGTAGATGCAATGTTTTTTAGTTCCATTTTAGAGTACTGAGCAAATAATATCGATACTTTACATTACATCTGAGCATTTTAGGTAAAGCTAAAGCATGACAACATCTCGTTTCCTATTTCAGGTCCTAAATGTCTTATGCCTTCAAGAATCTTCAAATGTTAGTATAGTGTCATATTAAATTTTTATATTACTGACCGAATATGACTCAATGTATTGTTTCTTTTTTACGGGGTAGGGTCTTTAGATTTTAAACTGAGCTTCCTAAAACCAAAATGCTTAAACCTATAGGTATGAATGCCTACTAGTTGGAAACTTAGTCACTAGAAAAATCATTGAGAATCACTATTTCAGGAAAAGGGAAAACACCTTCACGTATTTATTTAAGGCCTACTATATGACAGGCTTTTCATTAGAAGCTAGAGATAGCTGGCAAAAAAAGAAAAATAATATAAAACTGTAAGGAGATTATAATCTAGAGAAAACAATATCGTCATCGAATACTCACAGTTCTCTACCTGGAATACTCTTTTTCACTCCCCTTTCTCTCAACTCGCCCCCACTTCGCTCACACGGCCCCACTTCCTCCTTTACTCCCCATTTCACTTCCCGTCACTTGCTCAACGCCTGTTCCTCCTTCGTGTTTCAACTTAAACCTCGCTCCTTCACTTACGATTTTTCCTTATAATGAAACCCAACATTTTATTATGTCTGTCTCGGGAAGTTAAAAGCAGAAAACATCCTGAATTTTTTTTTTTTTTTGCTACTGTATCTCTAATACCCCACACATTTACAGGCCCATAAAAAAGTGCTCAATGACCACTTTTTGAATTAATGAATGAATAAATGCAGTTTGATATTTATAAAGAAAAAATTATATTTATGTAATAAATAGGTTGATTAAAATAAAAAAAATTTTAAAGCACACACTCTTGGATGAGATTCAGAAAGCTTTGTAGGTTCCCACTGATAATACACATTCTTGGTATAAAATTATGATTCAGTTAAAATATGTAATAATTAAATTAGACATTACTGATTATGGGAAACAAAAGTCACAAATATTGAAGCTAAGTTAATATCAGGCTTGTACTTAAAATATATCTTATCTGGGGGAGACTATTCTCCTACTTAGTCTCTCACGTAAGGAACCACAAAAGCTAGCAGCTTCTATTCATTAAACATGTGTTTTACTGTAAAAAGTGATATACATGCCCAACTTCAAATTATATTACAAAGTGACAGTGATCAAAACAGCATGGTACTGGCAGCAAAACAGACACATGGACTAGTGAAACAGAATCGAGAGCCCAGAAATAAACCCATATTTTTGAGAAAAAAGCAAAATATATACAGTGGAGAAAGGAAAGCCTCTTCAATAAATGGTGCCGGAAAAACTAGAAAGCCACATGCAAAAGAATAAAACTAGATGGTTGTCTATCACCACATACCAAAATTAACTCAAAATGGATTAAGAACCTGAATATAAGACCTGAAACAATAAAATGCATAGAAGAAAACATAGGAACAAAACTCAAGGACCTTGGACTTAAAGAGGATTTTAGGAATTTCACCTCAAAGGAAAGGGAAGTAAAAGCAAAAATAAATGAATGGGACTACATCAAACTAAAAAGCTTCTACTTAGCAAAAGAAACCATCAACAAGGTAAAGAGACAACCATCCGAATGGGAAAATACATTTGCAAGCAACGCCCCCAATAAGGGCCTAATATCCAAAATATACAAAGAACTTATATAACTCAATAACAACAAAAAACAAACTATCCAATCAAAAAATGAGCAGAGGATCTGAACAGACACTTCTCTCCAGAGGACATACAAATGGCCAACATATGAAAAGATGCACAACATTGCTAACTATTAGAGAAATGCAAATCAAAACCACAATGAAATACCATCTCACACCTGTTAGAATGGCAATCAACAGGACAAATGCCGGAGAGGATGTGGAGAAAAAGGAACCCTCAAACACTTCTGGTGGGACTGCAAATTGGTACAGCCACTATGGAAAACAGTATGGAGGTTCCTCAAAAAACTAAGAATTGTTCTACATTTTGATCCAGCAATCCCTCTACTGGATATTTACCCCAAAAACTTAAAAAATCATCCATAAAGATATTTGCACACCAATGTTCATAGCACATTATTCACAGTGGCCAGGACATGGAAGCAACCAAAGTGTTCTATGATAAATGATTGGCTAAAGAAGCTGTGGTACATATATACAATGGAATATTACTCAGCTATATGAGGGGAAAGGGGAGGGTGAAGTGAGTAAAGAGGATCAAATATATGGTAGCCGAAAGAAACTGGACTTTGGGTGGTAAACACACAATAGAATATACAGATGTTAAATTATAATGCACACTTGAAAATTATATAATTGTATTAACCAATGGTACCCCAATAAACTTAATTTAAAAAAAAAAATAATATACAAAATGTCCAAAAGGAAACACTGAAGCTGTGTTACCGAATTCTAATCATGAGTTTCCCTTAAAACTTTTAAATGTTAAATTAGATGGAGTAAGCCTTTATGAATGGTTTTTTGTATTTAGTGTTTTTGGAATTTTTATTAATTTACACAACATTAAATGTTTATTCATGCTTTAGGAGATACACAAAAGGACACCAAATTCAACACGACATTTAAAAACTTTCTGAAACATTGCCACTCCATATACCAGAGGATGTATTACAGTATTATAGTGAATTGTTGGAAGCATGGTTACACTGTAGGACTTTTTATACTACTAATAAGCAGACAATCTATTCAAGACTCCTTCTAGCTCAATTATTACATTCTAAGCTTAATGTAAGCATGACACATTTATTTCTATGAACAGCAAGTACTTTTCTGTAGAAAAAAAAAAGCATTGCCACATGGTCCTCAGAAGACAGAGAGAAATTCGTTTATTTTTTAAATTAGAAAACATAGGTAATGCATAGACTAGAGAGAAGTACTGTAGAATTTTGTTAGTTAAAAATGTTTTAGATTGTCACCTAAGTCCACTTATACTTCTATAAGATTATGACTTGTAGTAAAGGGTTCATAAAAAAATTAAAAATGTTTTCGGGGTTTTTATATTACTTTTAACTTAAGACACAGAAGGTATATGATATAAAGATAATTTATTTTTTCACATAATAAAAATTCTGCCTGAGAGTTGAAAATATGCTTACAGACACACACACACACACACACACACACACACACACACACACACAGCCCCTCAGCAAAAAAGAGAAATTTACCAGTTGAGGCATTTAAGGAAATCTGTGACCAATCACTAGCTGACCACTAAGCTAATTGAGCAGAGACTTTAGTGGCCACACGCAACAAAATAACAAAATATACAGACTTTATAGAATTAGTTTGAAAAGTCACCAAATAAATGAACAGCAGTAGCAAAAATAACAAGCCCCCAGGTCTTGAAATTTCTACAATTGTCCCATTATATTATTTTAAGTGTCCAAGTTTCAACATAAAAAATTACAAGACATACATAATAATAGGAATTTACGGCTCATATATAGAAAAAAGTAGTCACTAAAAACTACCCCTGAGGAAACAGAGACATTGAATTGCCTAGAAAAAGACATTAAATATTATGAATATGTTTAAAGAATTAAAGGAAATCATGTTAAAGAATTAAAGGTAATGAGAATAATGTCTCACAAAAAAAATTATCAATAAAAAAGTAGAAATTCTCAAAAATAAGCAAAATAGGAATTCTGGACTTAGAAAAGTACAATAATTGAAAATTTCACTAGAAGAGCTCACTATCAAATTTAAGAAAGAATCATCAGTATGCTTGAAAATAAATCAGTTGAGATCATCCAACCTAAAGAACAGAGAGAAAAAAAACAAGGAAGAAGAATAACAAGAGTCTGAGAGATCTGTGGGGCAACATCAGTTGTGTAAAGGTAAATATAATGGAAGTTTCAGAAGAAAAGGAGAGAAGGAGCAGAAGAAATATTTGAAGAAATAATTGTTAAAAATTTTCCCAATTTTATGAAAAACAATCTACACATTCAAGAAACTCAATAAATCTCAAGTAGTATAAACTCAAAGAGATAAGACCTAGATAAATCATTATCAAACTCAAAAAACAAAGAATCTTGAAAACACAAGAGAAAAGTGACTCAACATGTGTAGGGAGCCTCAGTAACAACATTTTGACTTCTAAATAGAATCCATAAAGGCCAGAAGGCAGTGTGATAACATTCAAAGTAATGAAAGAAAAAGATCATCAGCCAAGAATTCTATATCTAGCAAAATTATGCTTCAAAAATGAAGAGGAAACTACGATATTAAAAGATAAAATACTAAAAGACAGCATACATGCATTTTTTTGGTAATTTTTTTCTTCTATTTGATTTAAGACAGTTGGATAAACAACAATCGCATAACTGTGCTGATGAGCTTATAATCTATAAAGATGTAATTATTAAGACAATTATAGTACAATGGTGGTGGAGGGAACAGAGCTATGTTGAAGCAAAACTTTGTATACTATTAAAATTAAGTCATTCTTAATCCAAAAAGATGGTTTTAATTTATGTGTTAATGATAACGCCCAAGGAAAGCACTAAGAAAATAACAAATACACATAAAGTGTTACATGAGAATACACCAATTTAACATAAAAACGAGTAATTTATCTTTTTGTCTTAATGTGATCAAATTAAACCATTAAGTTTCTTTCTACACGGTAAGACGACCATATAATTTATCTTTAAAATCAAATTTGTTTTGAGAATGACAGAAGACATTAATAATAATGTTAAGATAAATGATATAAATTAGAACTGTCTCTGGCTAACCAAAACTTAAGTTCATGCTATTTTTAAGAGACATGTTTAGGTATTTTAAATAATAAATTTAGTTTCTAGTGTGGTAAAAATTGCTTGGTATTTATATTTGGCTACTAACTCTTACGACAAATTAGGCACTATGTTTTAACATTCTGATACAATCTGATTATGAGAAAATACTTTTAATGATTTAAATATGGCCACTACCACCAAGTAAATATTTTGTTTGGAATTGTATTGGCTGTATAGATATATTTGAGAACTGTTTTGTATTTTTCATTATACATGTCTTGCATGCACTTATCCCTAAGTATTTCACGTTTTATGCTATTGTAATCTGGATATTTTCAACTTATTTATTGCTAATGTAAAGCTATAGAATTGATTTTGTATATTGACCTTATACTCTGCAATTTCGATAAGTTTCCCTATTAGTTTTAGTAATTTTTTATAGATTTCATTTTACCCTGTCAGGTAAGGCTAAAATTTAAAAGTTTTAATGTTTACTATTGATAAGGATGCAGAGAAATTATATTTGGAAATGTGAATTTTTACTATCTTTTCATAAAGCATTTGATAACATCTATTAAAATTTAAATTAAAATATACATATATTTTTAGCTCAAGAATCTCATTGCTGGGACTCTATTTCATAGCCAGTATAAGGAATATGTACAAACATATTGATCAGAGCTCTCATTTGTAATGGCAGAAAAAGTGTATGTAACCAGTAGGTGAGTGATGATTTGGTGGTACATCCACCATTTGTTTGAGCTAGCTTGAATGGGTTTCTCAGACTAATAGGAAAAACCTGTTTCAGCAAAGGAACATAAAGTACATTAATAATATTTCATTTCCAAATTTCATAATATATTTGCTAAAAATTTTAAAAGTTTAAAGATCTATTACTGTCCGGTGGAACTTCCTTTACTCTTTCTAAAGTTTGTCTTACTGTGAGAAGAGGTATCAACAATGTGCAAAACAATTGTTGGTTTCTTTCAAATATTTATAATGGACATGCAACTATGATTACTCAATTTTTTATTCAATTGCCAGAAAATTTCCATAACTTATTCAGTAGGATTTACTCAAATATAATAACATATTTATTTAATCTACTACTAACTTAAAAAAAAAAACTCTTGTGTCTGTCTATCCTTCGTTATTATTTTCTTAAAAAGGAAAAAAAAAAAAGAAAACTTTATTCCAACAGGTTATGAGATGACCAGATGTCCACATTTCTCCTTGTAGCCCATTCTTGCAACATACATTTATTGTTGAACACAATCCGAAATTATTCATTACATCACTGGGTATCATATTAAATGACTATCTTTATTGCTCTATAGACTATTGCCATTTAAAAAATACTCAAATACTTTTCTAATAAAAGTAAAGAGATAAAGTAAAGAGGTATTACGGTCAGATCGTCTGTAGGGCCATCAGCAGCATACCATGGTTATCTTCCTAAGGCTTGATTTATAGCAGAGGACTGATTTATAGCAGATTCTAGGAACAACTACTATCTGGAGGACCTAGTAGAGAGAAAAATACAAAGACATAAAGAAATGTAAAAAGAACCCACATTTGCATAGTCATCAGCTGCAGAGAAAATGGTTTACGCTCTTACGAAGAAATCATTTGAAATATCTGATGAAGAGAGAAGGTCAGCAGTAGTGACAAATGCTTCAAATGGAGGCTTAGAGAGGGACACATGGCATGGACTGTGGAAACAGACCGATTACTTCTTTTTTCTATGTTTTAAAATTTTATAATTATAATGAAACTCCTTTTTACTTTTTCTTTATCTGATAACCCCGTTGCCTGAAATGTCATTCTGCTATAGTGTCCAGTTTTCAGAAATATTATATTTCCTCATTATTTGCCGTGAACCAAAGAGCTCACATAAGAATCAATTAAAAATTAATGCCAAGTACATTCTTCAGAGATAAATAATTTCTCCTTCAGCAAACCCTGAATACAAAGTATTATTGTAAGTACTCAAAATTCTTAGAACTACTTATTGAGGTAATACTGAAGGAAATGTTTCAGTCTAATCACCAAAAATATCAGCTTGGTTCCTGCTGTGAAAGAAATATACAATGAGAATTTTACTGAGTGTTTTCATACATTTGATCAGTCAGTATAGCCAGCTAATTTTAGTAAGTGTAATGGCTTAAGATGAATATTCTATTCAATGTTTTATAGGTTTTATTTGTAGCTGTTCAATCCTTCATCTATTCAGACGAAAAGTCTCAAATAAATAGTTAAATAAATTAATATATTTTGTCTATAATGTAATAGCCATTGATTGGCTTTGGGTTGTCAAAGCAGAGATTATCTAGAATGAATAAGAGGTGATGGGTGATGATTACAATGTATTTTTTAAAACAGCAATATTGGTATGTATCTTTGAGTCAAACTTAGAGCTCCCCCTTCCAACAAACAGAAAACCCAGCCTTCAAAATTACTTTCCATTAAGCTCTTTAGCCAGTTTTAGATCTGCTTTACCCTTTCTTGGGACCATCAGGAAGACTCTCAGCCGAGGGAGTCTGGGATGACGCATGCTGATTGACATTCCTGGCACAGCTCTTGCCTGTTTTGTTTATGGCTACAGACAGATAGAAGGTTGTGCTGCCATGACTGACTCTAAAAATGACCTGACCAAGATCATTTAATTGAGGATGATGCTTTAATGTGTTTCTGCATATGCAATCATACCACAGAAAGAAAAATTCAACTGCTTTCACTTTGCTTTCACACAAGGTAGTTCTCTTAATGCATTTTCTCTTTTGTTTATGTGATAATTTCCTCCAAGTTGACTGTGTTCTAAGTGTATTATGAATTTCATAAACCCTCTCAATTTTGTGTTTCTATATTACATACATTGTATCTGTTACTATTATGCGGTTCTACATTCTAGGTTTTAAAGTCTCAAAGATAATCACAGTAAGTCAATACCAGAGGCTCTGTTTAAAATATTGCATCAGCATGAACTTTCTACAGATAATTTTCACTTGAACATCCCAGGCTCTCAAAAACCCTTAAATATCTTTATATTTAAGTGATGTGTTAAAAAAAAAAAATGACACATTTTTACTTCACTCACATTTCAAAGAAGATAAGGAAATTTATTCTGAATCCCATCACTTGAATATTATTGTGGTTACTTCATTGCTAAAACTAGAGAAAATTAGTATGAGATTTGGAAAGAGCAACTAAGTGATTTTACATTTTTATCCACAATGACTAGACTATGCCCCACTCCCCAAAAGACAGACCAAAAAAAAAAAAAAACAGAAACAAAAATACTGTTACAGAACAGTGAAAGAGTGCAGGCTTTTGAGCCACGTATTGATACAAATCCCTGCATAATGAATAATGATCGTATGGTTGTGTGTGTGTGTTTTTTTTTTCCTTGAGAAAATTTTACCTCTGTGAACCATATGGCAAAGTTTGTCAGACAGAACACAAGTCACAGTACACATGGGAACAAATAGCCAAATACCCAGACATAAGTCGGACTGCGTCACAACTCCAGAGGCTGGCAGTTTCTGGGCTTCTAAAGTAGAATAACTTTTTTTAAACTAGACAAACCACAGCTACTTGTGTGGTTTGTGTGTAGCTAAAGGCCACGTCTTTCCTATCACATGATCTCACACAGAGCTGGAGTCCTTCCAGTGAGCAGGTGCTAACAGGCCCTGTAAACCATTTTTTAAAAGAGACCATAGAGGGGTCAAAAAGACACCTCCGGCTCTTGTCCTAGAATATGCTTTTGAAATCTAAAGAAACCCGGGTTTTCCAGAAAATTGTTGCCAAAGTTGAACAGAGATTCCAATACCCAAGCAAGACATAATTTACCCATCATTTATTCTTACTGAGCACTGACCATGTGCCACACACGGTGTACCTCTCCAGTTTCGCTTATCTGATTGAATTCTGCTGTTTCTCTAAATCTCAGGGAATCAATCATCAGTTAGGAAGGCCTTTTATTCCTTCCCTGGCCAGGTCAAATCGTCCTTTTACACATGCTTTTATATATGCTAGTATCTCTCCTTCACAGCTCTTACCATGCTGAATCTTACATTAATTTTTGTTCTCCTCTACATCAGTTTCCGCTACCAGGTTGTAAGCACCATCAGAGCAAGAGACTGTGCTTGACTTTGGTCATCACTGTACCCACTGTGTGTCTCTACTCTCAATATACATATATTTATATTTGTTAACAATTGCCTGAAATCTTATACTCTCTTAAGGTAATAGCTCAGCTGACTTGGCTTGGGATCAGCTGGGATGAAGTGAGTAAACATTAATTGGGAAATAATGCCCATTTCTTGCTCTGGAGATAAAAATTACCCACTCCAGTGGTGAGCTGGTAAACTAGCTCTCCGGAAACAAACAAATAGACCTGATTTGTATTGTTACTGTGGTTTATCATATCCATGGACACAAGAGCAGCATAAAATACCTTTTGTCCTCTGGTAGCATGCAATTAGAGACTTCATGAAATGAAGTAAATAGAGTCACAAATGACTGACAGGAAAAGCCAGTGTCATTGGGAATAGAATGTTAATTTTTAATCTGTGTAATATTGAAATTATAGGATCCTGTTTGGTGAAACAAATTCACATTTGAACTCTGGGGGAAATTATGACCTGAGAACATGGTTTCTTATTGTAGAATATTATTAACCTAGTACAAGGAAAATAATATTTACTCTATAAATTATTGTCTGAGTTTTAATTAGCCGTTAGAAAACCAGCTTAATAAGTAGCCACGAAATAAAGACTTGAAGGACTTCAAATAGAATTTTTCTCCCTTCATCTCTATTTTTAAAATTCTATCATTAGAGGTGCTATTTTTTTTTTCTTTTAAGCTTATTAGGACTTTAAAGCCACTAAATAAGTATTCTCGAAGGAGAGGTGGCACTTTAATCCTTTATCAGACAACAACTTCACTACAAGTGAGGATAAGAACCAGTAGAAATAGACTCAGACCCTTATACATGGGAGTAGAAGTACTGGAAGGTGAGTGGAGATTTGCATGAACAGGTTATTTGCTTCATAGTTATTATTTATTCGTTTCCTCAAAATCTAACCAGCTACTTCTCTTTAGGATTTTTTGCAATGCCTAACATCTTACTTTCCAATTTTGTATTTATGCTAACATTCGTTGAGCAATCATGTTTGTTGAGAAAATCTATAGAAGCTGGGAGTTTAGATCTAAAAGGCAATTAGTTTGAATCACTTGCAACTCTCACATCAATATGACTAAAAATTAACATTGATTTTTGCTAAATAAAAGTACCAGAAGCCATTATCTAAATGACTATTATTTTCTTAAAAAATGGGTGCCGTGGAAGACTCTATATGTATTACAATATTTCTAACATCTGCCAGAGCCTTTGAAGCTTTAAGTAAGCTGCATGTTAGCACATCTTTGACACAGAGAGAGGGTTTATCACTGGTATAGCCAATATCACATGGAGCCAAGTCTAGAAAATAGCTTAAGTGAGTGTTAACTTGGGCACACCACTGGGAACAAATGAGCCCTAGATCCCAGTAATGGGATGTGCATCTCCCGGACACACTCTGAGGATTAAATGTGATATGCTGACAAACACTGAAGCCTCTAGCACAGGTAGGTACCTAAGAAGTCTTCTTTTGATTAACTATATACTTAAATACATGAAACAAGACCTCTGTAAAAGAACTTAAGGTTGAGGGCATATTTTATAATACGTGCAAGACTGAAGCAGTAAATGGGGGCAGATGTGACAATAGAGTCTTTGAAGTCGATTGAAAGTTAAACTGGAAAATAGTCATCCTTCAGAAGCTTAATCCACCCACACTGGAAATTGTCTCTAACGTACTCTTGCCCAGGAATAACACAAACTCTGTCTTGTAAAGCTTGTCTGGTTCTTTTATAATAGAAAGAAGTTGCAGGGCAAAAAGAGTACAATTTATAGTTCTAATAAAACCAGGTTGGAATACATTAGAATTTAAATGGGCCAAAAATGCTGAACGAATTCAGATACTAAAACAGTGAGGTGTGTGGCCCAGATTTCAGATAGTCTAGAAAATCATTATCCTTCTGGTATTCTAAATATCTATCAGAAAAGTCTCTTGGCTTTGAAATACTTTATATCCATTGTGAGGAATTGGGCAATTCTCCTTTCACTTAGATGCACTACTTGGCTTGTGATAAAATCTTTTGCAAGTATCTCAGTAACCGAATGTAATGTAGTTGTATCTGTTTTGCGATAACTTCCTTTTTTGGATCCCCTGAAGTATTGGTTGTTGTTTTGCAAGAAAACGTGGAGCTGTGGTCACTTCTCAAAAGATGAACTTTTGCTTTACCGAATATGGTAAACCGAATAATGACCTCCACAGACTTCTAAGTTCTAGTTCTTCAAACCTATGAGTATGTTTAGTTTGCATGGAAGAAAAAAAAAGGGACTTTACAAGTATGAAGATGTAAAGTTTAAGCTTAAGGACCTTGAGATGGGCAGATTTTCCGAGATTATCTTGGTAAAACCCACCTAATCACGTAAAAGCGGGAATATTTCTTGGCTGAGGTCAGAATCAGAGAAAGATGTGATATAGAAGAAGAGTTAGAGAAATGTGATTTGAGGAGTCAAGTCACTGTTGCTGGCACTGAAGATAGAAGAAGAGGCCCGTGTGCCAAGGAATAAGCAGCCCCTAGAAGCTAGAAACAGACTTTTTTCCTAGAGTTTCCAGAAAGGAATACAGCTCTACCAATATCTTAATTTTAGCCTGGTGAAACCTGTGTCAGACATTCATCTATTGAACCATAAAATAATAAATTTATGTTGTTTTAAGCCACTATGTTTGTTTCAATTTGTTACAAACATTTAAAATTTCTAAAAGCAGTAGAAAACTAATGTGGCTATTACTAGATGTACACTCCATTGCTTTGCTTATATGGTTTTTTTTTATACGCACTTCCCTTTACTTTCAATGCCAAATAATATCAAACTCTTTAAAAAGGCATCTTATATGACAATTAAACTGAATACATATAGTGTCAATAATGAACAAATTAAATTGAATCAATAACGACATGAACAGCTATGACAAATTCACGTATACTCAGGCAATGACAGCTATATTAAAACTGCCACCTCGCTGACAGTGACTATAGAATTGTAAAACGCACACCAATTTCAGAAATGTTAGAATGTAAGCAAATAGACTCTATGAAATATGGAAGATAGGAACTGTGCTCTCCAGTTCTTCACAATCCCCACATCTCCTCTCGTCAACGTCCTATGCTCACTGGCATTACTTGCCCGGCCTCTGGGAATCCCTGGTTTAACCTCTCAATTTCCTATTTTGTAGACAAGAAAAATGATATTCACTCCACAGGTTTATAACAAGGGCGAGGGGTGAAATACCATCATAAATATGGAGACCTGTGACTATTACAGAGCCTCATGCAGATAACCAACAGCTCTCAGGCTTCTAGTTATAAGAATGAAATCCTTAGCACCCTTTTTCTTTCCCCTCTCCTCTTCAATCCACGTCCTCAGATCTTTTCTTTATCCACTGCCCACTCTACATGCTTAATGCTTAATTATTTTAATAGCCTCCTAATGATTCTAACTCTAGCTGCTATTTCTCTTCTCCTTTTGTCAGTTTTATAAAAATAAAGTCTTATCTAAGTCTGTCTTCCACAACAGGCAACTCCAAACCTTTAATGTTTCTAAATTTTCATAGAAAAAGCACGAACCACTTAGCTTTGAATCCTAGGCCTGTAGCAATATTGCCCTCTACCAAAACACACCATAAATCCAGCATGTCTTTACTGAAAGCAGTATTCTCCTGGTCTTTTTCCTTTTCTACACATATCTAAGTTCTAAGATCCAGCTCCTCACTAAACCTTAACCAACCAACCCAAGCCTTGATTGCCTTCTCTGACTTCTTGTATCACGTGTTTAATGCTTCTGAATCTTCGAACATATCTGCCACCATGCCTTAAATGTTGGTTGTTAATGATCATGAAAATCTTCCCAGGTTTTTATTGTCCTTTGATTTTGTCATGTTCACTCCCACATTGGCAATACATTAGTGCATTTCATTCTGCCTAAAACACCTTTCCTTTATATGTAAGCTGTCCATATCCTACTCAGCTTTCAAGGGTCAGCTCAAGTTCTTTACTGCTCCTCAGAACTTAACCATTCTAGCTCATGCCATATCCACTGTTTGAATTATTAATTTGGACATGAATTTGTTCTGTGCTATATTCCTATTTACTAGATGATATGTGTAACTCATGGTTTTTTCTCTCATCAAATTTCAAGCTCTTTAAGACTTTTAATATACTTTGGAGATTAAAATTCTACCCCTGCAACATACTTACTATGTGGCCTTGTGAAAGTCATTTAATCTCTCCAAGAGTCTTAATTTCCTCACTTTTAAAATGGAGAAAATGTATGAGAAGAGACTTATCAAAGTGCCTAGCACATAGTAAGTCTTCATTAAATAATTATTGTTTTTATAATGTGTATTAGTTTATAAGCTTCTATCCCACTCCATTCCCCATCACTCTGTTCACGTATACATTAAGGCTACTTGTTACATTATTTTATCCCTAAACTGGTATAATTCTAATCTTTGGAATGGTTTGTTGCTCGCCACAAAGACCACAACTAATGATATGCTATCCAGAGACAGACACTCCCAGAGGTTGGTGCTTTGTTAGTGAGATATTGAAGAAAAACACTGTCATCTTTTGATCCTGAACCTTAATGACACTTGCCTCTTTAACAAGAGTTTTGTGAGGTTCAAATGAGCTAAATTATGTGAAAGCGTTTTATATGTTTTATAAAGTACTATAAACATATGGTATTATTCCGGTCTTTATTTACAATTTTGTTTCAATAAAATTGCTTTCGCAATTGCAGTAAAAAAGGCTACAAACCATTTTCAAAGATTACTCATTTATCCATTCATTCTCTTTGTCAACAAATATTTACATGCTCTATTACGTGCAGAGTGAATGTGCTAGTCACAAAGGGTGCAGGAGGATACAAAGATGTAATATAGCTACGCTTAAGTGTCCAAATTAATCATTTAAACAGCAAATATGCCATGAGCTAGAGTGATTAAATTCTGGGAAGTAGAGAACTTGAGCGTCACATGATCCTTTTTTTCTTCTCACCTTTCACCTTAAACCATCCTGTTTATCAACTGAATATTTTACATGTCTGCATATGTGACAGGATGGAGTGGAGAAAGAAGCTGAGTAGGTAACGCCGAAGAGGACTCATTTATATAATCAACTCGGTTGTATCATGTGAACCACAAGAACCGTATAGTGTAGTGAATCTTCTAGTGATGAAAAGTCTCAGCCCCAGAAAGCAATGCCAAATTATGAAAAGGCAAAAGAAAACCACCAAAGGGTATTCTTAAAAAAAGAAAAAGAGGTATACCTACTGAAGACTCTGACCACATATCCTTATGACTCATAGTAAAATGGTCCTTGGTGATTCACTGCATGATAATTATCTTTACTGCTTAAATTATACTTTTTTATTTCCAAAAACAATTTTTTTTTAAAACCCTTGAGGCTTTGATGGATTTTTATTCCATTGTTTAATGTAAATAAGGTTCAACACTCTGAGCCTTTCAAGGGCAACATGTGACTCGATTACACTTTTGTAATACAGGATGTATTTCGAGTTTCCATTCTAGGTCATTTTTTGAAAGAATAAAAGGTGTTGTTTTTTTTTTAATAGCAAGTCACCTAGAAGGTAGAATTTTTAAAGATATATTATAAAATACCACTTCAATGTATTTCAGACATTGAACACTTAAAGATTAAAGGAGGAAAAGGAAAAAGGGAGGGAAAAGTCTATGAGATATTTTCACTGCCTTTACTTAAACAAGTATTAACCTATTTCAAAACCAATATCAGTTTCATAGTAAATGAGTTTTGACATGCGTGTGATTATGGTTATATTTTAAATGAAAATGGCCCGGCCTGAGGCTGAAAATCTTCTGAGATACTAACCACTTCAAATATTCTCTCTACTACATATGTTCACTAATGAGTGGATTCATCTGATAGGTAGATTGGATGCAACTGAACTCTCCATTAAGTAATTGTGTTTAGTTTTTTTAAATGCCTGATAATCTGCAAATAAGGAAAAAAACTGAAATACTCTAAAGTATAACCAAAGCATATCCTCCAAAGGCCAGATTATCTCCTGAGCATAGTCCTTATTACCTTTGGTAATTCTACATAGCTACCATAGTACTTGGCACATCAGAGTTTGTTGTTCAACATGTTCTTTTTAAACTGCAATGAAACAATAAAAAATAAACGAAATCTAGAGAGGAAATATGCATTTTTGCATACATATTTTAACAATCTCATCTGACTGAATGGACAGAAAACAGTACTTTGCCAAGAATTTCATTAATTAATTAATTAATTAATACTGTTACTCATTTACAGCCTGCACTTAACCAAGTTACTTCTTCTCTGTGTTTGTTTGTTTAACAACTCTTTTATTATGTATGAAATAAGACTGTCTTTTCTGACTTTATAAATGTATAAATATATTCTTAGTACCTGTCAACCTCAGCAGGGATATATAATCAACTCTTTATGTGGCAAACTCATTAAAAGCTTAGTGTTCAAGCATATTTAAGTACTAAATGAAGAATCATACCTGATACCTACTCACAGAATTCTGTAAAATTTTAGAAAACATCTATACACATTGCCTTGGGTGTCTTGAACATATTTAAATAAAACAGTCTCTCAGAAACTTAGGAACTATCATGTTGTAAGAGTTAATTCTAGATTTCACCCTAATTATAATTTTTAGTCATTTTATTTTTTCTTAAACGTCTGTATTTAAAGAAAGCTACTGAGAAGACAACTGACTGATTCATACTATTAATAAATACACATTTCAACACAACAGTTTTTCAAATATCTTGAACCATTTAACCTAACCAATGAACTGATGAGTTAGGTAATATTACTGATTCTGTTTTTCAGATAGTGTAGTTAAGCAGAGGACTAGGTAGTAAAAAAGCATAGATTAGTTTAATGAATACAAGGCCATTGCCCAAGAAAAGGGTGAGTGTGGCCAGAAGGAATTACACATGCACGAAATTCAAAGAAGTACACTAGTAGTTCTATCAGTGAGTACTATCAATATTACATAATTAGCCACTAGATTATTTGTATATGAGTATCTATTTATATGTTGTTTAATAAATACAAATTAGCACTTTAAAAAGTGTCAAATACTATTCTAAGCACATTACATATAACACTTTTAATCCTCCTAAGAAGTTTTGAGATAGGTTTTATTATTGATCTCGTTTTACAGATAAAGAAGCTGGAAGAAGTTAGTAAATGAAGAACCTGGGATCTGAACTCAGCACTCTGGATATTAAGCCTCTACAGGCAAGGATCGTTTTCAACACTCATGTACTCCTGCCATAATTAATGTTGTACATTATATTCAGAGGCATTTAAGTATTCACTGAATAGAACTATGACAGCAGTGAAAGATTTTGCTCAGTATAATTTAGTGGGCCTTTCTTTGTAAGCTATTGCCACCAAAGTAAACCAAAGCTGCTGCTTTTAACCGATGTTTATTGGGGCAATCAGGACTTTAGTGAACAAAACAAACTGGAAATATCATCACATTTGCTCTGTAACTTAGAAGTTGAGTAATAGTCAGCAATCACTCTGAACCTCAATTTCTTCTTCAGTAAAATAAGAATACTTAATACCCTTAAAAAGAAGTTGTAATGATTAGAGGTAATATAGTAAGTGTTGCAGAAAATATATTGTAATCGGTAGTCTAATAATAATAATAATAATGTCTGTAATTATTATTATTGTTCTCATTAGCTCTAAAGCACACATTAGCTGACGGAACACATGTAACCAGAACCTAAACTTCAGATTTCTAATCCAGACTGTGCAGACGCTCGTTGTTATCTTTCTACTCTATATTACTAGGGGTAAACTAAATAATTTTTATATCTATTTAATAACAGCATCACAATTTCAATACCTTCCATATTTGAGTTCTGTTTTTAAGCCTGATTGTGAAAATAATTTTGTGTCATTTCTGAAGACAAAGCAGTTTGGTCTTTCTGATTAAGGAACTCTACTGACACTGCATCAGGATTAAATTCACTCTAGAAAGCAGATGTTAGTATATCAAAACCACAAAATGTTATCGGGGCGGTTCCCCAAAAAGATACTTACTGGCAGAAATTTTTGACACTATCAAAGAAGTCAACATTTTTCTCTGTATTAGAGTTTATGGTTCAAATTTTAGGAAGTACAAAGGAAAAAAGAAAAAGAATAAAATTTAAAAAACCCAGAAATACCATTACTGAAAAAAAAAAAAAAAACACAAACCTGTCAGGAAAAAAAATGTAACTGTTCTGAAGTATATGCAATATTTGTAATTTGCATTTACAATATATGTTTTTTATGTCGTTAAATGCTCTTGTACAAATCACTTTAAAAGGCTGTGTGGAATTCTATTATGTGGATACACAGTAATTTTGTTAACTGAACATATGGTTGCTTACAACTTTTTCACTTATAAACAATATTGCTCTGAAGATTTTTGTGCACAGATATAGTAAAATTCTTAGGATGAAATTCTGAAAGTGGATTACTTGATCAAAGTTTTTAAATATTTTTAATGCTCACCAAAGTGCTTCCGGCTTTAAATTAGCCTTGCCAACAATAAACATTATCACTAAAAACTATCTTTATCCCTTTATTGTTTTTTTAAATGATACTTTGTTAGGCTTTTAAAATTCTGTGTGTACTTTTGTTGGTTTGTTTTGTATTTTTGGTTATTAATGATATCCAAGTTTTAAAATATATTTTCCTTATTTTATATTCTTTTTTTTTAGTAAAATGTCCATTCACTTTCTTTATCACTTTTATATTGAGCATTTTTTTTTAGTTATTACTATAAATTCTTTATGTAGTACTCCTTTGTTATATATGTAGCAATATTTTCGTCAGAATTTTCTTTTGCTTTTTAATTTTTGATGTTTTTACCAAAAAACTCTCAAGGTTCTTATGTTTATGTAATTTAATCTGCTACCCTTGACACTAAGGTTAGAAATTCTAATTCTATCCAAAGATTGTAAAAATATTAACAACTATTTTCTGACTCTTAAAGATTTTATTTTTAAAACTTAAAAACATAATATATCTGAGATCTGTTCTTGGATGTTAGTTGGGGTAGAAATACACACATACATAGAGACTCCTATATAAAAGAATGTATATAATGTGTGTGTGTGTGTGTGTGTGTGTGTATAATGTTTTCTCTCTCCGTGATCAGTTATTGGCTATAAGACTTTTCATTGAATAACTATCATTTTCCCACTGATTCGAAATACCACTTTATTCACATACTACACTCTTGTTTCCAGTTTTGTTTATACACATTTTATACTATTTTTCTGTTTGCCTATTCCTCTACCAGTTCCACACTATCACAATTATGGTGCTTTTAAATTATTTTTTAGGTTCATAGGACAAATCTCTCCCATTGCTTTTCATCTGCTAAAATTGCACAGTCTCACTCAGATATTCTTCCAAATAAATTTAAAAGTCATTTGAACATACTTTTAAAACTAAAGATTACAAATACATGGCAACAGAAAAAGACTGAACTTTAAATGAAGAGTACACAATGCAATATACAGATTATGTATTATAGGAATATGTACTTGAAACATATAATGATATTAACCAATGTTATTAACCTAAATAAATAAATAAATAGATAGATAGATAGATAGATAGATAGATAAAATAAAGCTAAAAATCCATAATTTATCCATTAATGATCTAGTAAAACATTGTTATTCCACAGGGTGCTTTAAATTCCAATACTTTTGATTGGTAGAAGAAAAGAAGGTTGTAGATTATCTAGCATAATACTAGACAAAGCTGTGAATTATTTTCTCTACACCTTAAATCTAGGTTAGTCATTTAGATGAAGGTGTATGTGAAAACAAGGTGTTGGGCTCCTCTCTCAGCCATAAAATTGTGTTGATTTTCCCCACAATTCTTCTGAAAGTGTGGCCTATGTGATATAAGCGTAGAATCATGCTTTGTTTAAATTAGTGCAATGTGTGAGCCAAGATTAATTTTTTTAACTTAAAGATCATGAAAAGGACATACAAGTTCTATGGTTCATTCAAAATCCAGATCACAGTCCCTTTCTTACAAGAAGTCTTCATCCTCTTCTCCAGATTTCGGTGTTCTCTCTTTCACTGAGAACTGAAATAGGATTATCTCTTGGTATATACCACCTTTTATTGTTGAAGGGATGTGTGTATCTGTGTGTGTGTGTGTGTGTGTGTGTGTGTGTGTGCGTGTGCGTGCGTGTGCACACACACATCCAGTCTCTCTTGAGTGGATTGCAAACACTATACCAGCCCAGTGCCCCAGAGACAGTATATAGTCAAAATGTATCCTTTAAGGGTCATTTCCAATCCTGTAATTTCATATTTTGTTTTGATTTTTCTAAGATTATGCTGTCTGTTTAATTATTGTCATAATTTTAACGTTGTCTGGCACTGACATTTAAGTATTATGACACTTATTTGATTTAAAATATCATAGTTTTTACAATTAACACTGATTAGCATCGTATTGGTGCAGATCTCATAGTAATCTTTACTGTGGAGGTATTTTTTTAAAAGATTTCTGGAGAAAAATTGTGGGGAAAAAAACAGAATCACAGAATCTCCCTTCTAAACATACTAAGGAAAGTGAATAAACTTGAACTATAAAATTACAAAAGGTATGAATAAGAGAAAAGAAATTTTAATGGGTACAACATGACATTATATAACTTCTAATTCTTTCCCAGACATGATCGGTGAGGAGTCAAAAAGATGAGCTAAAAATTTTGTAGAGTAGGCTTAGGGTGCCCATTGGTAGTTGTGGGAAAAGTCAAGAAAAATTCCTCAGGAGTAGAAATTAACTTAGAAGTTTGGCATACCACCTTACAGGATACTGTACTGTCTTGGGGGTGATAAACCAAAGCCCATAGATGGGATATACTCCTAGGTAATTGGAGTGGGCCATAGAACAGGACATTTAACAGCCTAAGAAGACTGCAGACCAAGATTTCCCAGCAAGAACTGCATCAGCCCAGATTAAGCTTTCTCTCTTTCTCTTCCTTCATCTCTTTGTTGCTATGCTACAGATAAAATGAACTGAAAAAATGAAACTAATTTCAGATATTAGCCAGAGGGAAAAGAATAAATAGATCCCAGAGATAAGTGAGAAGAGAAGTAGGGAGGATATACCCACATGATATTATAGAAGGCACAGTGTTTGAACTAAACTATCTAAATAAAACATAAATGAGAGAAAATGAAATATGGAAACTCAAAAAACACAATAGAGAAAAAGAAAAGAAATGAAGGAAGGAAGGAAAGACGGAAGGAAGGAAAGAAGGAAGGAAGGAAGGAAAGAAGGAAGGAAGGAAGAGGGTGAGAGAAAGGAAAATATTTTAGCAGCAAAATTAGTTAAAGAACATTTTTGATAGAAAGAATAAAGAAACAGAAATAGATCTCAGTATAAAATAATAAGTGTATAGAGTTAATAAAAAGAGCAAAATGTCAAGCTCCTAAATGACGGAATAAGATGATAAAGTGATTCCAGAACAGGGGTTCACAAAACACAGCTATTTTCGTATGGCCCCTGACTGCAACCTAAGATTGGATTTCACGTTCTAAAGGGTTGTAAAAAACATGAAACAAATATCTGACAGAGATCATATGTGGCTATCCAAGACTAAACTATTTATTCTCTGACTGTTTACAGAAGGCATGCTGACTCCTGCTCTCAAGAAATAAAATTGAAAATTAAAATTATACCACTATAGATCACAATACATTTATGAATGTATTTATGTATATATGCACATATTTTTCATATATAAATGTTAATTATCTGATATTTAAATTTTCAAACGTTTGAAATTCATGGTAAATCCAAAAGATAAATTAAAATAACTAGAAAAATAGGGAACAAAGATAATTAGGTAATTAGAAGACAGAGATAATTTATCCAACATATAGATAACTTGGTTCTTGAAATAGCATCTCAAAAAAATTTAATAAAAAAGTTATTAAAAATGTAATTAAGCAATATTTTTCTAAAATGAAGGAATAGCTAATTCTACAGCTCAATGGACACACTGTATACTACTAAAAATTGATACAGGTTGCCAACACTGGGAAATACACTGGTTAAGTTATTGAGCTTCAAGGCTAAAGAATTCTTCTGGAATCCAAGCAGAAAAGGTAAGTTTTCTACAGGTGAAGGGATTGGAGTATATCTGTCAGGCCTTGGGTATCTTCACAGCAATATTCAATACCACAAGACAGGAGAGCAATGTTTACAATGCTCGAAGGAGAGAAAGAATAACTCAAGAAAATTGTGTCCTGCCAATTCAAAATAAAATATACAGGTACAGCCATTCTTCAATGTGAGAGTATAGAGGGACTAATTCATTTAAACATAAAATTAAAGTTAAGACTAAACAATTAGGGAGAATATTTTCAGAATAGGGCGTAAGTGCTACAAACTGCAATAAAGTAAAAATAATATAAGCAACAAAAACTGAGATACTGGAGTAGAAGAGATATGCCAACAGTGTCGTTAATCACCTTTATTTCATGATACGGAGTCAGTTCACGCTGAAGCATGAAACTTTTAAAAATATATAATTCCAATCTATTTTTTTAACCAATGTCTTCTTGTGGTAATAAGAAACATTTCTCTGAATTTCAGTAATTCCTTCAGTTTTATTTTCATTTTTTTTCTTGTGCTCTATTTAGGTTAAATAAAATATAACATTTCTATAATTTTAAAAGTAATATGTATAATGTGATCTCATTCTTATTAAATTGTTTGTGTTCTATCTTTCCATCCACACAACTGCCGATCCATTTATCTATTTATTTGACCATCTTAAAGAAATGCAAAAAGAGATGTCCGAAATTATTCTCACCACGAGGTGAGGCAATTGGAAGCCTTGTTGTTTTCTACTTGGTGTTTTTCTCTACTGCATAAAATTCATATGAATGTTATCATTTAAAAAAAAAACTAACGAAATCATTATCTTTTCTGATCAAAGGATTTTTTTTATATAATTGGGGTATAATATACATAAAATTTACCATTTAATCATGCTTAAGTGTACAGTTTTGTGGCATTTAAGTATATTTACATTGTTGCACAACCATCAGCATTATCCATCTCCAGAACTTTTTCATGATTCCAGGTGGAAGCTGTATCTATTAAACAATCCTTCCCCATCCCCTACTCCTCCAGCCCTAAGTAACTACTATTCTACTTTCTTTTTCTAGGTCCTCATATAAGTGGAATCATATATGTCTTTTTGTGTCCGTCTTATTTGACTTAGCATAAGGTTTTCAAGGTTTATCCATGTTGTAGCATGTGTTAACTTCCTTCCTTTTTAAGACCAAATAATATTTTATAATATATATACACATATACATATGCATATATATATGTATAGATATATATTGCATTTTGTTTATTTATCATGAACATTTGGGTTCTTTTCACCTTTGGGCAATTGTGAATAATACAACTATGAACACTGATGCACAAATATCTGTTAGAGTTCCTACTTTCAATTCTTTTGAGCATATACCTAGAAGTGGAATTTCTGGATCACATGACAATTCTGTGTTTAATGTTTTGAGGAACCACCATAATGTTTCCACAGGGACTATATCATTTTACATTCCCATAGCAATCAATGCACAATGGTTCAAATTTTTTCACTTCCTTGGAAAAACTTGCTAATTTTTTTTTTTTTTACAATAGTCATCCTAATGGGTGTGAAGTAGTATTTCACTGTGGTTTGATTTGTATTTCCCTAATGATTAGTAATGTTGAGTATCTTTTCATTGGCTTTTTGTATATCTTCTTTGGAGAAATGTCTGTTCAAATCCTTTGCCCATTCTTTGAGTTGTTTGGTTTTTGTTGTTGATGTTTAGTTGGAGTAGTTCTTTATATATTCTGGATATTAATCCCTAGTCAGATACATAATTTGCAAATATGTTCTCCATGCTGTGGGTTGCCTTTCCACTCAGTTGATTGTGTTCTTTGGTGCATAAAACTTTTTAACTTTGATAAAGTCCAGTTTGTCTATTTTTTTTTTTTTTTGGTAGCTTGTGGTTTTGCCTGTCAAGCAGTCATTGTTAAGATCAATGTCATAAAGATTTTCCCCTGTTTTATTCTAAGAGTTTTATAATTTTAGCTCTTATGTTTAGGTCATTCATCCATTATAAGTTAATTTTTGTACATAAGATGAGGCAATGTAAAAGAACTTCATTCTTTCTCATCTAAAGTCATTAATTTTTAATAGATGCTATCATCTAGCCTTTGACACTGAAGGCTTATCAATGAGAAAGTGCAAGAGAATTTAAATGCCCAATGTACCTTTGTGACACAGTGACCCAGAACTGCCGCTGAGCCAGTCTTCCCATTGCTCCCACTCATCACTTCCTGAAAGCTACCATAGACTGGTACAAGAGCTGTGGTTTTTTTTTAAAACATCTAGAGGCACCTGTTCTTTGAAGTGGGTGTCAGCTGCAGATGTAACACCCATCATCACATGACATCTGTTTTTAGTTAGTGGAAAATGCTACAATACTTTACTGTTTTGACACCCTGGTTGAAAGTCCACAAACCAAAATTTCCCACAAGGTATAACATTTTTTCTCAAATAATTCTTCCTTTTTTATTATATCAAAGGCACCTTTTTAGATTTAAATGTACTATTTTAAATTACCACTATTTTAAATGGAAATAAACAGAATGGCATATTTTTTAAATAGCATCTTACATGCCTATTGTCAAACTGGAAATATCAAAAATTCTTGTCAGCCTTCCCTCTGGAAAGCCAAATGAATGATCAGTTTAAAAGCTAGCAGCAGCAAATAGGGCACATACCACAAAAACAAGATTATAAGTCAATGAAGACGACAAATTTGACTTTTTGTTCAGAATTCTTCATAATTTTTCTAGTATGTATCACTTGCATTTTTTTTTCTCTGAGCAAACCAAACTACAAGCTAAGAATATACATTATATCCATCCAAAAATGTAAGTGGTATCATGAAATATTTCTAAATCAATTATTTCTGGTACCAAAACTGCTATAATTATTAAAACAAGAAATTAGCTCTCCTAATTAAAGTAGGCTATGGGAAGATCCTGAGAATTTCTTAGTGACCTAGCACCTAGCTCTATAAGATCTATTCTTGTCATTCTAAATCCTCGATGTTCTATTTCTCTTCCTCAAATGTAATGAGAAACTATGGTGTGCACAGAGAATTAGCTACCTAATTTGTGGGGACCAGTATAAAATGAAAATGCAGGACTCCTTCTTCAAAAAGTATGAACTTCAAGATAGCAAGAGCAGAGCATTAAACCGAGTATAGGGTTATTCTCAGCATGAAGCCCCGAGCAACTGCACAGGATTCACATCCATGAAGTCAGCAGTATGTGTACTTGTTTCTGTATTTAGCCTTATAGATTTCTGAGAACTCAATTGCAGATACAGATTCTCAGGTGTTGCCAAGAATGCACTTTCATTTTTTCCATAATATAACTATCTTAGCTCCTCCCTATTGTTGGTAGCCCCATCTCCTGTTTGCTTAGCTAACTTTTCACCTTTCATGAATCCATGCTGCAACTGTCTTCTGTTAGCTTCTTTTCTAAATATATATACAGAATCTACTGCAATTCATTCAACAATAACAAATATTTATTGTCTTGATTTGGATTGCTCCAAGCAGATCCTGAGGACAAATAGTTGGCTTGAGAGGTGGAAGCTGGCAAGGGAGTAGAGAAATGATGGAGGAAAGGGAAGGCGGCCAATAAAGAGTGTACTATTAAGACAGTTACCTCAGTCTCAGAAGTACTCCCCCCCATCTCCTTACTCCCATTCCCATTGCTGAAGGGCAGTAGAGTTGTATTAGTTATGCAGCAAATGCTGAAAATCATCAATTGAGAATTACTCTTTTCCAGGAAGGGGCTATAAATCCTCAAGCCTCATGCATAGGTGAGAAAAATGGTCTTCTACAGTTCCTGGAAAGCATCTTCGAGCTTGTACAGAATCAATATGTACAGATTGGCCATTGGAGTTGTACCAGAGCACTCATAAATAGCACAGTTTTGCACATCTACTTTGTCCTAAGTGCTGTTCCAAGTGCTGGGAACATAGGCCATAGGCAAAATCCAAGCTCATGAAGTTTACGTTCTGGTTGAGGAAGAGAGATAACAAACAAACATACAACAAAAGATGGTAAGTTCTATAAAAACACTGGTCGTAGGAATAGAAAGTTATAGGAGTAAGAAGGAGGAACTTGTTTAGAAAGGGTAGTTAGAGAAAGTCTCTCTGTAAGGTGATGTTTGAGTTGCGATGTGAATAAGTGAGGGAGAAAGCATAGTGGATATCTGGGTGCAGGACCATCCAGGCAGAAGGACTAGAAGGGGCAAAGGCCCTGTGATAAGAGCATCCCAGCATGTTCAGGAAAGAGCGAGGAGGCTAATGTCACTGGCTAGACTACAGGGAGAAAGGAAAACAATGTTGGATGGTAAAGTCAGAGTAGCAGGCAGGAGTGAAATTATACAGGGCCTTCTAGACCACAAAAGTAACTTATTTCATTTTGTTTTGTAGTATTGTGTTGTAAGATGGAAAGAAGGTGGAACTTTTCAGGAAAGAAATGATTTGATCTGTGGTGTCACTAATCAAAATCGGTGCTTGCCACGCTCTCTCTGTTTTTCATTATATAAGAGGAGTGAATAACAGATGTCTGTACACCAAAGGCTCCCTATCTCTCTTATGCTGACTATAATCTAACCTCAAAAACAAAACACTAAAAATAGTAGAGTAAACACATGATCACCCATCCATTCATCCATACATTGAGAAAGCCTTTCAGAGTCGAGTAATTCCTGCTGCCTGGTCCCCACTGCCATCTGGAACAAGCTGCTGTGGGGTGTGGCAACTGGGAGAGAGTAGAAGTGAAGGAGCATAAGGCAGAACGAGAAAGAAGAACAAAGATATTTGTCGACCTAATCATGGTTGCTTTCCATTTTTCTTTTCTTCCCTTTGAATGCGTACCATAAAGAGTTCCAATATAACACACAGCATAGTTCTTGACACGTGGGAAGTATTCAATAAAGGTTGATGGATTATTAAATTCTGTGCTAATAAAAAGCAGCGATTACATAAAATGCACATTCGCACAAGCAGCAGGATAAGCACAAGTTGGCCCAAAAAATCCCATAAGGGATTTGTGCTTTGGAAGGCTGAGAGGCCATAGGCCAGAGGTCATCTAGGTGAGTAAGTTGATTTCCCTTTTGATAAAAGGTTAGACTATTGTGATTGTTGAAAATAGGGGGTGGGGAAACAAGAGAGAGAATTGGAGTTTCTCTTGTTCAATTAAAAGGTATCTATAGACTGTTACTCCCTCCCATGGAACAAGCAGTGGATTAGGAAGGACAAGAAGCATTTTTTGCCAAAGACACTCATCCTGGCAACCTCATATTTTCATGGGGCAGAATGAAAGAAATGGAAAAATTGACTCTAGGCTTCTGTTCTATCTGTGAGAAGATACCAGATAAATTTAAAATGTATTCCCTTGAGCGAGATTTTTTTTGTGTATGTGTTCTTTATCATTTTACTAAAAGCAGAAAAGCCTAAGAGTCATCTCTACATCACTGAAAGAGAGTGTCTATTGTGGCAGTGATGAAGGGCACTTTTGTCCACAGCAAAAACAGGCATCCAGGACAGCATTTTTGACAAAGGAGAAAGCAGAAGCCCCAGAGCACTTCTTAATAATGCCATGTCTGTGATGCTGAGTAGCTGCCATGGCTGGGGTCTGGAAACAGAATTGGAAGAGCTCAGCTGACCTTTCCAACACATTTCCAATGTGGGCAGGTGAGAAGCCAGGACAACGGCAGTGAGAGAGAAAGAGGCCTTGTCCGTCCATTGTTTAAGATTTCCGGAGGGAGATGTTAGCACTCTTCCAGGTAGCCTGCAAAATGCGGGTTTAAGAGAAATTTATCTTCTGCCCAGAATAACTGTGGAGTCATATTTGAATTGAATACCAGGCCTTGAAAGCCAGAAAAGAGAACAATGCTTCTGAATGTAGGAACCAGGTGGTCACCAGATTAACAGAAGGAGTAGTAAAGCTTCCTTTGAACCTCCTTAGAGTCGTCTTTTACCACTCAAAGGTGTACATCTCGTAATGAAAAAGTATTTAATCGATAGAATCTCCTTGTTTTTTTTTTTTTAATTTTTTTAAATCTCATTCAGAAACTGCACACTTGGTATATTTTTCTTCTTTTGTAATCTATTTGGTTTTGTTAACTTTAGGAAACTTTGTTCTATACAGACAGTAGTTCAGCATGTCCAGACCCCAAATTAATATTCCAACTGAAGATCTAACTGAATATCATTCTTTGAGCGAGACTGTAAGCATAATTTCTTATTTAGAAATTGCAGTTATAACATGCATAGATTATGAATATTTTTCACCTACACAAGTACCTCTGTTCTTACAGATAATAAGATGGAGGTATAAGTGGAGAGAGAAATTATGACAATACATAAAATAAAACACAGCCTGACAGCTTTTGTGGAGAGAAGAATTTCTACTAGTGACTATAAAATCCTGGCTCGTAATACATTTTAAATAGCACAGATAATTATTTAATATAGGAAGATCATTGGTATAATGTAAGTAACAACTCACCTATATCAGATACTCAGAGTTTTTCCTTTTATATTATCCTTAAAGGAAAAACTTAAATTATTTTAATGCTGTAACAAAGGCTTCTGTTTCTTTCCCCCAACAAATTCTAGGAGAAAAAAGGAACTCAGTGGAGAAATATAGAGGAAAAAATCTTCAAATGTACTTTTCCTTCTCAAACATCATAATATAACTTCCTCAGAAAACCCAACTTCCCTCAGTTTACATCATCATTATTTGCAAAGGCGCTCAGATAGCAATAAAACATTTTCACATCAAATAGCAGCAACAATAAACAAGCATCTTTATCTAATGTAAACAAGAAAATGTAAGCAGCATTTGTTTAATGGACTGCTGAAATTTCCACTTCAAATTTGTAATTGTTAATTTCATTGTCTCCACAGTCTTGAAACTATTAGTTTTGAGAAGGGAATAAGCAAAAGGCATTAGGAAAAAATCTTTGATTCCCTCTCTGAACAGTGTTCATGTCATGAGAGACATGAGAAAAATAGAAAATGTGACATGCATTGACTGAACTGTTTGCTGTTTAGCATAGTAGCCCTTTTTTACTCAATCTGTCTATTCCACAGTATATAGCTAATGGTTTAAGAACAGCAGGTCCTCATTATTGGAGAATAATTTGTCCTTACAAAGCTCACTTAAAGTGAATCTACTTAAAAATAGAAAACAAAATGTCATATAGAGAGTAAACAAAAGTTTTAATAATCTCACTTAAAAATGTAACCAAAACTTAAAAAACCAAGTATTTTATCTTCTATTTTATAGACTGTAGGTTAAAACTGTAGCTATGTAGGACTAATTAGAAGAATGAGTCAAATGTTGATTCTTTGTAAGACAATTAATTTTTCTGACAAAAAGGCAAGTTGGCAGGATATACCATTCAAAATTATCATAGTAAGAGTCATTAAAAAATTATTCAAGAGCTTTAATTTCCCAAGGTACTCTCTTAATACATTGCTATGCAAATAAGTCTCTTCAAAATGCCTTTTATGTTACAATTCTTGTCAATTATTTCTTAGTTGTTGATTTAATTCTACCAGGTTATTTTGTCAATAGCTTTGTCTATAAATTGGAATAGTTTTCTGTCATATAGTTTCCTGTCATCACTGTCATTTATTTTTTATTGGCTTTATGGTAAGAGTTCCAATTTCACTCCAACATCAGTAGGCATTGTATATGATTCATATTAGTGTATGTTTACAACATCCAGATAGCGATTAAGAAACTTAGCAACAAAAATGTTGATGTGATGGAGCTCCATGCTGATTTAAGGGAAGCAGGCATGCATAGAGAACATACTGGGTTTTGGTTACTCCAGCATCCTTATGCAACACTTTTATGTTTTTATGTAAATGCCGGTTACATTGACAAACAACAATAAGCAAATATGGAATAAATATTCAAGCACACATTGACACAGAACATGTACTAGTTTATGAAAATTGGTATATATAGATGAGTTGTGAAAATTTTCATGACTTAGCTGTTGATAGCTGTTTTACATTGAAAATTTAGCATCAACAAATGTACTCATGAAATACAATGCAAATCTGAAAAACTTCCATGAGCCTACAGAGAAATAGTCACTTTCTTACAATTTTTCTATAGATTGTATTTCTTAGTCTTAGAACCAGTAGTATTTAGTCAAATGAATGCTTCACTTTTGTTATGGTTATTTTCACCCAATGATTAGTCTATTTTCTCTTTACTCTTAAAGATTATTCTGAATGTTTTAATTTCCTAGTAGGAGAGCACTCTGGGACTGCCTACAGGTTAAACCACAACAAATATTTTACTCATCTCTGTAACTCAGAAAACAATCAGGCAGCTTAGAAATGGATCAAACCATTTGTGTGCTAGCCATGAGCACTCTGGCTACATGAGGCAAGTGCAAAAAATCGAATTAAATCCTAAAAACCCAATCCTAACGGAGTATTCTTGATCCATGATGTTCTGCGACTTTAAGTGATAGCTATTCTTTGCAAGATAAACAGTATATTTAAGAACCTACTGTCAGAAGATGCTCTTGGTTAGACCTAAAACTAGAGCACAGCAAAAAATGAATTGAATGACAAAAAAGGGTGTCATCTTTTCTAAACATATTTCTATAGATAATATGACCCTAAGCTGGGCATTGCAGGAAGGTAGAGTCCATATTGATTGAGGG
The DNA here is from genome assembly GCF_014176215.1 of Rousettus aegyptiacus. Taxonomy (NCBI): domain Eukaryota; kingdom Metazoa; phylum Chordata; class Mammalia; order Chiroptera; family Pteropodidae; genus Rousettus; species Rousettus aegyptiacus. The sequence goes on from NW_023416284.1 coordinate 163,272,702, forward strand.
CCTATTACATGTCAAGTTCTTAACATATCCTGTTTTAATTAATTAACTAGACAAGTCAAAATCATCTGACTTCTACTTTCTAATTTGTTTTTCTTTATCTACAGCCCCTATGCCACCTACATTTTGGGTATATTTCTGTGTGTATTGGTTAATCTAGCTTTAATTTTTCTAAATCATTTACTAAGTTTTTCAATAATATTTATCAATCTCCCCCCTCAGATTTCAATTACTGTATTTGTAACATCAACAAGGATTGACTTCTGGGCTATCCACTGATCTTTATGTCCACTTTAATATCAGTGTCATACTATTTTGATTAATAAAGATTTAAGTTTTTACATGCAATAATGCAAGTTCCAGTGACCTATTTCCCCCTAATCTTTCATTAAATATTTTTGTGTATTTTCCTCTTTGAATTTTAGAATTATCTTCCAGAGAAATTTTAGAATTAAACTTTATTTAAAATTCTAGTAATATTTTAGTTAGTATTGCATTAAATTTATACATGAATTTGAGTAAAATTATTTTTTTTCAAATATTGACTCTTTCCATCTAGGAACATGGTTTAGCTCTCCATTTTTTTTTTTAATTCTTATTTGAGAATTGAAAAAGTTTGGTCATATTCTTCAAGAAAAGTTTGATTGTATTCTTCATATGGGTCTCACACATTTAATATTAAAATAAGTATTAAGTACCATATTTTTTATTGTTGCTATTGTGGATAAGGCTTCTTTTTCCTTTTATATTTCTTATCAGTTACTGCTGGTATCTGAAATGATATTTTTGCTTCTTAATCTTACATCTGGCCACCTTAATGGACTCTTGTATTAGATATTATAGTTCATCTATCTTGTATTAGATATTATAGTTGATTCTTTTTAATGTCCTGTACTGGTAGTTATATCTCCTTTAAATGGCAATTTTACCCCTTCCCTTTCAATGTTTATATTTTCAATTTCTTTTTATCAGTATATTTTTTTAGGGCATTCAGTACATATTGAATGGTAGTAGTTTACCAGAAATTCTTGTCTTTGTAGGAATTCTAACATTTCACCAGAAGAATGTTGACTGCAGGTTATTGGTAAAGTCTTAGTTTATTATAATTTCTATTTTTATGAGTTTTTGTTTACCAGTAAATATGATTTTTATATCTGTTGAAATAATTACATGTATTTTCTCTATATAGGTTGGGTCTTACATCTAAAAGGCTGTTAATTTTACACCCAAAGAAGTTTACAGCTGAGGCTTTTCTTTTTCCACAGCTCTAAGTTCAGGAAAATAATTGTAAGAAAATGTGTATCTTAAAGAGGCTGATGGGGATAAATATACTGAATAAACCACACTGTCCTGTACCATGCCAAGTAGTCTAATGTATATTGATTTCTACCAAGACTGATGATACACCTAATTCTGATGACATGATCCCTTGCAAATACCCACCCTACCCTATGGAATTGCCACAGCCTCAAAAATACAAGGCCGAGTTTGGAAGGTGTCAGCTGAACTTTTAGTTCTCATGTGGCTCTCATTCTTTTGGACTTACTATCTGCAATTGTACATCTGCCAGTGTCCTCTGTCTGTTATTAGAGAATGTTGCTGGCCTCTTTGCTGTATATCCTGATTGCAATGACTTCCTTCTGTAGCTTCTAGATAAGTAAATTTTCTTGATTTATCAGGAGGTGTCTTTGTCTGGTCTCTCGGTCAATTCAGTCCTACTATTGACATATATCAACATAGTGGGTATGAGATCTTTTAATTTAATAAGTTACATAAATACATTTCTTAATATTAAATGATTCTTGTATTGCTGGAATATATTCCTATGAGTTTATGACATTTTAATTTTTAATATACTACTGAAACCAAATATATTCAAGAATTTATTACATGATAAAGGTTAATTTTCAACTCAGTGTGGAAAAGATAGGCTTTTTCAATACACGGTTTGTGAAAAGTAGGCAATATAATAGAAAAACATTAAATTGGATTCATCTTTAATACTATATACCAAGATACTCTACAAATGTGCCAATGATTAAATGTAAAGTGTCAAACCAAAAGGTTAAGGTACGAGAAGAAAATATCTGTGCATTTTCTTATAACTTTGAAGTAGAAAAGCCTTTCTAAACCAACTTTCAAAATGCAGAAACCAAGGATGAGAAAAAAGCTGATAAAGTTGACTACTTAAAAATGTAAAAGTTCTACATGGCAAAAGACACCATGAGTAAATATTTAATTAACTGACAAATTGAGCTACAGCATTTAAAATTCACGATACTTTAGAGGCCCCTAGATACTTTCTACAATCCTTTAAAAGCCTCTAGAAATTGAGGAGAAAAAAGAACAACACCCTGAAAGAAAACAGACAGTTCAGAGAGAAAAAAAAACACACAAAGAGCCCTATATGAAGAGATGTTCAGCCTGACTCACAACAGCATAAATGCACATGAAAACTACTCTAAGATGATATTGTTCACCAACCAGACCTCCCAACAGCAAGGCAGGGGAGAAAATTTGTTCATGTGTTTTGGCTAGGCATGCAAACTGGGACAAACATCATGAAAGGCACTTAGGCCAGACCTGGTAAAATTGTAATTTGCATTCCCCTTCCATAATTTTTTTCCTAGAAACATACCTGTTTATATATAAAATTCTGTATTTACATTGTTATTGTTTATTATAGAAAAAAATTTAATGGAGCAAAGGGAACCCAAACGTCTATTAAAAGAGAACTGCTAAAATGAATTATGGTAAATCTAGACAATGGATTATTAAACTATTATAAAAGCAAGGGAAGATAATGTCTTCGTACTTATGTGGAAAGATCTGTAGGATACATTGTTAAATGAAAAACAAGCAAGGTGAAGAGGAAGTGTATGGTATGATATCTATAAAGCTATTAATAATCTATGGAGATAATCAATGTCACTGCAATGATCCTCAAAGTGTGGTCTCCTCAAAATCCTTCCGGGGGTCCATAAGGTCAAACTATTTTCATGATAATACTAAAATGTTATTTGCTCAGTTTTAGCCATTTTCTAAAATTTATGAATTTTCACACATTAGTGAAAACTCCAGGAATAAAGACAGCCTTGGATGTACTGATTCAAATTAATCTGATTGACATTTCCTTTGCTCTGTCACTTACACCTGTGCCATTATCAACTGCATTTAGGTCAAGCTGTGACGAGATGAATAGACATTGCTGGGAAAGTCTAAGGAAACAGAACGCAGAAGCAGAGCACTTGCTTTAGAAGTCTTGTCCTTTCCACAAAGAAATTCACACACATGAAAAAAGAGGATCACAAAATAAATAGTCCCAGAACTTGAGTTCAAAAATGTCTGTCAAAGTTGAACTCATCTTTCCCCTTCAGACTTGCAATGGTAAAAGCAAAGCAGAAAATCAAGGTAAGTTCTAGGTCATAAAAGGTAAAAATTTAAATGGGCAATTTATTTCTGTTTAACAATTATGTAGACCTACCAAATACAGGGTTTCTGGTCTTTGCTCTATGTAGCTGGGAACCAGATGCTTAGTCAGACATTAAATAAGGGTAGAAAGCCATGTCTACTATTAAGACAATTCAAAAGCATATGGCATTTGCTGTTTATAAAATGTTTCTCCCTTGTGTAAAATGTTTCTGAGCCATGGTCTCCAGGGCACACACTTTGAGCTGTTTTTTCCTGGAGTGGTGTTTCATTCACACAAACTAACCCACATTTTCTTCTGTGATTCTCCATATGACTAATGAAGCATAGTTTGAGGTTCTAATTTAGGGGAATATCTGTGGCCATGGAGAGCATAGCACCTCCTGGACCCATATCTGATAATAAACATGTTCTACGCAATTGGCTGACCAGCCTCCATTCTCCTTTTTTCTTTTTTCATTTTGATTTTTAAAAATGGTTTATTTAACTGTAATTGTGTGGTTAAGAAAAACTATGTTTTCTACATTGCCTCTTGAACTTAATGTCTCCAGTAAAAATGTATAGGACACTTGTTCTCAGGTTTTATGTTAACTTTTCACAAGAGATAGACCCAGGCTTCATTACTTCATGCTAGGCCAGTCTATCAACTCCTTGTTCATCCTAGCAGTCCAAGGCTACAAAGTTGAAGAGATATGCCCTGCTAATGTGTTTCCCTTCCTGCTCACATTCACCTGACTTATTCATCCTTATATAATAGCTCATTAGGTAGATATATCTATACATCTATTTACTCACATATACCAGTAAAATGAGTGCATGTGTGTGTGAGTAATTTAGGTTTTGAGTATGTTTATTTGTAAAATAATGGAACGATTTGAAGAGTAAATAAATTTCAAATTCAGAAATTATTATATAACACTCTTTTAAGGGTCTATTAAAATCTTATTTGTGTTTCTTCATATAAAAATAAATAAGTATAATAAACACAAAATCTAATGTTTTCCCAAAATTGGAGCCTTAGTTCCATAGAGAGAATGATTTAGGTATCATGAGGACCTCAGAGTCAAGTTCTCTGGAGGCCACATATCACATTTAAAATAATGCTTCAGTTTCCAGCACCTTTCCACTTTTAGTTCTCTGTGGAATCTACAATTTAGTATTCTCTGTAGATTTTTTTAATAGACATACTTTTAGAAAAGATATTTGAACTGCCAACACATCTTGAATATTGGTCTTAATGGCTTAGTCAAGATTTGGTTTATAATCAGTGACCTAAAGGTAGAAGTGTCTGAATGACACTGACATTTGCTGGAGGCAATTTAATTCTCATGATGAATATGAACACCTCATTTACAAAATGTGTCATTTGATTACAAGGAGTCTAAAAGACGCAAGAATAAGATAAAATAAGTCAAAAATAGAATCATTAATTGTGCTAAAGTTTATTTAATCTCGTGCAGTAATCACCGTTTTACCAGAATGATATTATCCTGAAATTCTTATGTCTATAGCTTACTCTTAGTATCTTTAGATGTCGCCTTCTCCAGAAAGCCTTCTATAAATTCTCCTGGTTCAGGGAAAGATAGTGTGACCCAACAGTTTCTTTTCCTCTCAACCTGTCCTCACTCATCAGTAAACTAAACGTAGAGAGTATTGGTAGAATGTGGGCATATCAAGTAGTGAAATAAAAACACTTGAGTTAATTCTGTGAAATACTTCCACTGTTCTGGTAAGAATGAAAAGCAAATGTATAAACTACAAAATACTAATCGTGCAATTTCAGTCACCCACATACAAAGCCAGGATTCTTACATTTGCACATAAGGCTGGCTGTGCACAAATTAAAGATAAGTAGTAAGCTTTCATGCTAATAATTTCAAATTTTAATTTTTCTTTACTTAAAATAACATTAAATAGGAAATAAAAAACATCATAAGAGAGACCCCAGAAGGGAAAAAAACATTATATGGAGTACCTTTAACAGCACTTTTTCCTGCTTTTTGAGCAAGGGTTTCTACCTTTCATTTTGTGCTGAGCCCCACACATCAGGTGGTATTGGTCATAATGATGTACCAAACATGATCCTTTGAAGTCTGAAGTTCAATATCTTCCAGAATTCCTACTCTACAGAACGATGATGAAGAGGTAAAGAAATAAATATTATTTATTCATTTTGTTAAAGCAACCACTGTGTATTTCTGAAGTATGAATGCTCGCTACATCACTTTCTTAGAATCTGCTTACCAATATTTATTGCCTTTAAGTCATTTCTAGTTTTAGGACTAGGAGGTTTGAATTCCTGTGCTGGGCTTTTTCAGGGGCCCTAGAGCATTTCATCACCAGTGCGCAGAGTGCTTGATGACCTTTAGGGGAAGATCAGGTGGTTCCTCTGCTCTTCACACTTGGGAAGGAAAGACCTGCTTGTGACAAATGTTTCCTGAACTGAAGCCAATTTATTTTTGATCTTTATTTGATCTTTATTTTGACTACTCCTTTTCTTTGTGTGATTTCCTTTTGTTAATATGCCAAAATTCTGCCAACTTGTTTCCTGTCTGGAAAAAAAAAAAAGAACTCATTTCTGTTAAGTTTAATTTCATATTTGACTTTTGTCAAAAATAAATTAAATCTTCTCTGCCCTAGCTCCAACCCCTAACCAGGTCAGAAGCATATTTTGATAAATGTCTTGGCGATTGGTTCATCTATGTTTATTGTGGCTTTACTTTAAAAGGACTATTATATATTGGTCTTTACGCATATGTTTAATGGGGAGAAAACAGAGTTCTTTTCCAGTTATTCATTCTGAAAAGTAAGAGAATATTTTCACGTCACTGTGGGCAAATCTATAGAGTACCAACTATCTAGGTAATGCAGGCAATGCATTCAGCTTTTAACTCAAATTGCCAGGGATGCCTATAATCCCAATTCAGGTATGCGATATACAGACTTGATTAACCCATTCCATGGCCTACTTCAGGGACTGTGCTTGGCCATCTGGAATTATAGCAGTTTGTGCGTTTTCCTTGTTATAGACTACCTGTCAGCAAAACCAAAATCTTTCTTGCAAAGCTCTACTAAACTCTATAGATGCTAAGAGAAACCTTTTTCCAGATGAAACTCTATTCATAAGTTTAGGCAAAGCAAACTGAAGCACCAATTAACACTGTTAGCTCAGCATTTTCAATGTGCAAGTTTGCTTCCAAAAACCTCCTTTGAGCCCAACTTTGCAAGATGTTCAGATCTCCCGAGTTTCACTTTGAATGTCAAGTTCAAGCAGAACCCAAAAGAAACTCAAAACAAAACCCACTGTAGACCCTTTGAGTTTCACCTGGCTTCTACCTGAAAGAACTACCAAGTGTTCTCTTGAAACTATGCCCAAGTTTGCATGCAATTCAACTGAAATCCAATTCGGCATCTCTGAAAGGTTTGCAAATCTCCATAAAATGGGCTGTGAACTTAATATGACCTTTGGGTGTCTTAGGGAGTTTACCAAAGTTTCCAACAAACTTAATTTAAACAGGACCATCAGGATTTGGTAAAAAAAAAATCTGCATGTTATATTTTAAACTATAATTTACCTCCAGGAAATCTATGAATCATATATAATTGGCCCTGAGAAACGAGTTATTTCTGCTTTGTAAAATTATTTTTCATCTCCATATACTCTTTTAAATAGGAAAGATTGTGGTTAATTGATGAGAAGGCAGGTGGCTATCATTACATGCTGTTTTCACCTCATCCTTGCATACAGCAAACTTCACAAGCTCGGACATGTTATTAAGCATTGGCTAATAAAATGGCCTGGGGAATCTACACATTTCTAATGGCAAACAGTTGAGATAATCCAATATCTTAACACAACACAATGGGTTGGAACAACCTGTCACAGAAGACAAACTTCCACTTTTTATAATGAAGATAAAACTGCCCTTATTCTTTTCTTTGTTCTTTAGGCAAAGTTAGTTCCCTGTCTCATCTCTGCCTTGCCCTCCACCCTCTCCTCTCACCACAAAGCCCTACTTGTTTCTTCCTGATAATCTCATTCACTCTCCCTTCTCTAACTAGTTGCCACTTTCCCCTTCTTTATTCTACATTACTTGCCTTCATCCTTTCTTCATCTGCCTCTTAACCTTCCTGACGGGACCTTTCTACTAGCCTTCAACTACACCTACTTTATGACAGTGTTGTAAATGAATCTCTGCTATCCCCTACACCATCCTTGTGCCTGTGCAAGGTTTCATACTTCCAATTCTGCACTTCCCATGCTCAGAGCTGGCATTTTAGGAACTCCTCAAGAAGGGAGGTTGTAAGGCTGCCCCCAGTGAGTAACACTCAGCGAATTGCCCTGCTAGTGAATAACACATAGCAGCAACTAAGAATGACAGAGTGACTTTGTATCATAGACCTAAACACAAACAGGAGGGGAAAAAATAATATGTAGTGGAAAAAAGCATGGATTTGAGAGTCAAACAGACCTAGGTTTGAATATCGACTCTGCCATGATGACCTTGGACAACTGACCTAACCTTTTGGAGCTCCGGTTCCCTCACTAGAGTAATGGGGAATATCTACCTCAAAACATTAAGGGAATAAATGAAATAATGTACATCATAGAGACTCAGTTCGTGTTAATCTTTACCCTTAAGAGTTCAATAAGAGAAGATACTGCATCTTACATTTTAGAATTAAATCAAGGGAGTTTATTGGCAAATTAAGAAAGTGTTTATTTTTAGCCTTCTGGTCTATAACAGCTCTGTTCAATGTCCTAAGTAATGCGATGTTTTTACATTGAGACACAAACAATACCAGGCTCCAAGAATTCTCCTGTTTACTCTTTTTGGATGCATATTCCAAAAATGCTTATTTTGCTAGAGCCAGGGTGATTTAATGATATCTACTTGGTTTAGAGAATTTGTCTAGCTAAGGAGAATATTACTAAAAATTGTATATTTGTAACTCACATCTGTATATTACTTTGCAAATAAAATCATTCATTGCAAATAGTATCTAAAAAGAAAACCAAATGAAAACTTAACAATGCTTATAATTGTAAACATAATTTAGTGCTATTGTTATTATTAATCTGTAAATATTAAAATTAGAATAATTTATTTCTGTTCTTTAGAGTTGAAGTCACAAAGACACATACGGAATGTTAAACATTGTTTTTGAATGTGAGCCAGAATAAAAGCTATTCTTTCTGACTAAACAAGTATCTTAATCTCTCATCCATTTACTTCACCATGCACAGCTTTTCAACTTTATTTTTCTGTAAATGTGTGCACTTTTAGATAAAGTAGATTCCTCCTGACTTCTCAATATCTTTCATGTAGTTTTTTTCCCCATTTTGGTAAACACATAGTAATAATTGGTGGAAATATACTTAATACTACATTCTTATTGCATCTATATAAGGCTTAGGCTCTAAGCAAGATCAAAATGTCTTAATCAAAAATGAAGAACTTTGTCAATCATCCAGTTTTCTTCTGTTTAATTTTATAAGGACATCATATTTAGGGCTAATGAAGCAAGATGAGTGTTTGCTATCGTGGGGATTATTTTTTAATTTTAAATATCTGTTAGGTTTCATTTTGTGTAAAAATTAATTATCTGTCATTATATGAATGGGGCTAGATAAAATGTATAACAATATATGATTTCTTAGATTCAGTAGAATTTATTGTAGAAAACTCAAGGGAAAAAAAAACAATGTGTAAAAGAAAAAAGGTCTGTTGTCTTTAACTTTATTGTCATGGATGGGGCTCAATAAATATTTGTCGAATGAATAAATATCATAATAAATTAATAGCTGAACCATTCAGCCTAGAAGATGAGGCTGAGCTAGCAAATGTCAGAGAAGGAGTGGGCTGGAAAGATGGCTGTACCCACCTTGAAGCAGGTTGAACAGATCCTGTTGGGACTCATCAGAGGATAGCTAGATAGAAGCACAACACAGAAGGTGGTACAAAGCAGAACCCGGCAGTCTAAAAGTAAGAAAGAAAGAGATTACATAGAAATGCAGAATATAAATGGGTAGAGCTAGGAGCAGGGTCATGAAAGTGAGAGTAAATCAAGAGCTAAAAGCTATGCTAGGACTAAAGCCTTACGGAAATATGGAAAGCAAACAAGGACAAAAAAATTACCTGAATAAATATTTTAGCCTTACTCCCTTAGTCTTAGAAATAATGGTTTGCCTTTTGGATTTACAAGCTACCACAGAATTTCCTAGAAGGAAATAAATAATGAAGGGAAGAAGTCAGGGTGTAAGGGTGAAGAAAAGAGAGGAATGGAGAGATGGTAGGGGGAGAGAAAAAGAAAAAGTAGTCATCTCCCATTACGCAAGGGGCATATAACCCAAGACTCCTAGGGGATACCCGAAACCATGAATAGTACCAAACCCTATATGTACTGTTTTTTTCATATAGATATATGGTAAAGTTAAACTCCTCTTGCACTTTGAGACCATTATTAAGTACAATAAGGGTTACTTGAACACAAACACTGTGATACCACAACAAACTATCTGAAAGACAAGGTGGCTTCTAAGTGACTACCTGGTAGGGTAGCATATACAGCACGGATACGCTGAACAAAGGGATGGACAGAGCAAACCAGCTCGATACTTCATCACGCTACTCAGAACAGCACACAATTTAAAACTTATGAGTTGTTTATTTCTGGAGGGTTCCATTTAATGTTTTTGGACCATGGTTGATTGTAGTTAACTGAAACTGTGAGAAAGAAACTGCAGATAAGGGGAGACTACTGTAAAGAAAGATGACACTATGAAGGGAACAATAAATACACCAGAAAAAGTAAAAATGGAGAAGAAAGACAAGGGCAGGAAGGCAGGAAGGAAAGAAATTCCCAAGGATTGGGAGGAATTTGAACATACACAGTCCATTGGCTCATTTATTCACATTGGTTTCCCAGTGTTTCTAGCCAGGCATCTCTAAATTTTGCAGCTTTGGAGCAGAATTGGCTCCAGTCTCAGAAGATAACTCTGAAATAAATATGAGGGATGTTTCATTAAGACCACAAATCCGTAAGAATGAAATTAAAGAAAAGGAAAATGAAAACATTATGTTTTGTTTGAAAAAGTTTGTCCTGAGGTCATTACCCTGTAATGATTCATTTTACTCAGCAAGGAAAGTTAGGGGTACCCCTTTCATGAGTCGAAATTTTTTCTTGTGGATTTCTTTGTCTTGGATATTTTATTTCTTGGTTTGTTAAACAATATACATAACAAATGGAAAAGTAATAGAAGCTATAACCACACATAAGGTTGACCATAGGAATATCAATCCTGTAGGGTACACTTAATAAAGATGACTAAAATTTTCATCTTATTTAATTAATAAATTATAAACTGGTAACCAATAGCATTAACATGCTTTCTGTACTACAAATAAATCCTTATTTGCTCTAGATTTGAACTTCAAGTACTGAGTTCCCAGACATCATCCAGAACATATACTTGGAAAAAAATTTTTGCTTTTATGTGACAGAGAATAAAATCGGGGATATTATCAGCCCTAACAGTGGCTTGGGCTTAGGATGTAAGAGAAAATAATGAATGAAAGATCTCAAATGAGCTCTCAGAGATAGTTGGGTACACAGGTAATCTTCTTTCATAAAACAGTTCTTGGTGCCACTATCTAAAATTCAATATTCCCCTGAGAATATCATCATTATAGGCCATCAGTGTTTATGTTAATAATAATAATGCTAGTAATAATAGTTCACATTTACCGAATGTTGTTATGGGCCAAGAGCTTTGCTAAATATTTTACAAATTAATGTAGTCAACCCTGTCCAACACTAAGTGATAGATATTTATTATTGTTCTCCTCTATTTTGGTGAATGGATGAGCCTGGACTGTTTCCTAGTGAATCAATTATTCAAATTTGGATCACCAAATCACAGCAAGGATATCAATAATAACTATTGGTAATTCAGCAAGGTGGCAAAAAAGTATGGTTATAAAACTTTCCTCTAATTGTTAAATAAAGAAAGTTAGCTCCTGAAAATCAGATCATAAACAGTTAATTATTTCAGAGTTTCTAAACACAATATAGAATTATTTTTAATAGGACATTTTAGTAAGAATTCTTACTTATTTTCAGTGGTTTAAATTTGCATATCTGACCCAGGAAATCTCAACTTGAAAGTCAATATTTCCTACATGCAAGATAACATTAGATTCTGTAGTTTGTTCCTCGAAGATATGTGCTATTGTTGAAGGAGTTTGGGTCAGACGCATAATCACTAGTGACATGGAAACGCTGGACTAGAAACAGGAACCCTGATCAGCATCTCTACTCTTCCAGCACTGGCTGTGTCATCTTCCTCTTAAAAATGGAGAATAATAATGTTACCCACCTACTGCATGACTTCGAAGAATCAAATGAGTTATAAATGCAAAAGAATTGTTATTTTTCATGATACTAAGCATGAGTATATCATATGATGGGAGAAATGGAAGGATATATATTTGCCCAAGGGCGTTACAGATTTTGATCACCTTTTTTTAAATATTTAATTAATCATGTATTCATCTTTGGTAAATGGAATAACTACTTAACTTGTAACTATAATAACAATGCATCCTGAGTTATCTCTGAGGCACTGTATATAATATGGTAGTTAAGTATACATTTAAGCCAGATTTGCCTGGGTTCAAATTCAAACTTTACACTTACTAGCTGTGCAATTTTAAATAATGTCCTTCACCTCGTGTCCTCATGTGTAAAACGAGATAATAATAGTATCTATCTTATAGGGTTATTGTGAGGATTAAATGAGTTAATAAAAGTAAAGTATTTAGAATTAATATTCATCACATAAAATATGCTATATAAGCATTTGTTATTATAGTTGACCTTCGAACAATTAGGGGTTAGGGACACTGATCCCCGACACAGTTTAAAATATGCATATAACTCTGACAGTCCCCAAACTTAACTAATAGCATACTGTTGACCAGAAACCTTACCAATAACATACACAGTCAATTAACACACATTTTGTATGTTATATGCACTATATACTGTATTATTACAATTAAGTAAGCTAGATAAAAGAGAATGTTATTAAGAAAATTATAAGGAAGAGAAAATACAGTTATAGTGTTTGTGGAGAAAAAAAACCTTTGTCAAAGTGGACCTGAACACTTAAAACCCATGCTGTTCAAGGGTCAACTGCATTATGAATTTTAATATGGATTCAGATAAAGGTAAGTTACATTATTATTTTTTAAATCACTCCATACTCATATTCATGAATTTCAAAGGTATCATTATATAATTGTTTTCAAATTCTTTAAATAAATTAGTATTACACACATACTACTGATCCAGCACTGTGCTAGGAACTGTACTGTAACAGCAACAGCAACAACAAAAACCCAATCTTTAAGAGATTTAAACTCCATTTCTAATAAGGAGAGGAACAGATACAAAATTATTGAATAAGTTATTTGGGTGCCCAAAAAAATTAATATGTATTTTGAGGTACAGTAAAAGATAATTATGGATTCTTGATCAGGGGAGAAACATGATAAGAATGGCATTTGAGGAAGATTAATCTGATAGTAAAAAGCTTAAAAACCTGAAGATTTTTATCCTGTATTTCTAGACTAAGTTGGTCACAATGTATTTATTGTTCACCTAGCCAGAAAATTGGGAGTCTAGTAAATCTCCAAATCCTGTGACTGTTTGAAACTAAAGATCTTTACAAAGCACGTTCCATTCTGAATGAAGTGCTCTCTCTCTCCTGTAAACTAGGAGCATGACTCTCCATCTCCCACCACCACCAAGCTACATCACTTCTTATCTGAGCTATTGCAATTGCTTTCTAGCTTCCCTGATGCTTTTGAACTCTTCGAATCAAACTAATAGTTAGTTATCTATCATCTACCTAAAATGCACATCTGACCACTCATTCACTCATTCTCACATGTTTATTTAGTGCTTACTCTGTACCAGGTCAAGTACAAACAATTGTTCAGCAAAAGCAGATATGGTTTCTGAACATCATGGTGACAGACAATAACCAAACCATCCTCATAACCTAATTTGAATTCAGGGAATGTCGAACACAACTTTCTAATCCTCAATTTCCCCATACTTAAACAGGAGTGATGCAACCTACCTCACAAGGTTGTCGCGAGGATAAAATAAGATTACTGTTGTAAAAGCATTACAGAGTAGATTCTTGTAAACATTTATGCTGTTTTTGAAATCAAATGGCAGGAATCAGCCTAGCAGAGCTAGAGATATAGATTGGGAAGTCGGCGGTAGAGGATAACTGGAATAAAGCCTTAAGAGTTGAGGAAATTCTTCAAAAGAGAGAAAGAGCTTGGCAAAGACAGCTCAGGCTCAAGTACCAGCTCTAGCAAGAGGAAAGGTAGGAAGGGAGCCATACGTAGGAGACTGAGAATTTATAAGAGAGGGAGCAGAAGAACCAGGGCCTACTGTTATTAAATGACCTCGTGGGAAATATTTACAAACTGCCTTGTATTTGTTTTATTTCTAAAAATACTTGCTCACACAGATAGTAGTAATCACCAGGTTACAATATGAAGAACAAAAATGTAAACATCTTAAATTTTGTGAAGAAAATGATTAGCCCTTAGTCAGTTTACCAAGTGTTATGTGCAGTCAACATTTAATCAACTCAAACAAGCCGGAGAAGAGACCAGTCTAAATGAAAAAAAACTATGAATTATATTACATTCTTTAAATAAATGTGATTTTATGTTTTGTATCTATACAATGATATTCTATTAGGCCAAAAAGAATACTACCAAGTAGATGTTTTTATAGACTTGCTTTTATAAATAACAAGAATTACTTTATTAACATACAACTTGAAAGTACATAAACAAATTTCAGACTACATACTTGAAAAATGTGTCCTCTCAGTCCTTGCAATCTTTTATATTATTTTTTGTTTACTGAATCCAATTAGCATAGAGAGGGCGAAGACCGTCTTTATTTTAACCCCCTGCCAGCTACCAAAAATTCCAAATCAGCAATCCAAAACAATGAGGTTTTACCATACCTCGTGCTCAAATTAACGTATGAATATTTTTCTCTGAAAATTCAATTAGATTCAAGGTATTTCTCTCTAGACCAAATTTTCAACGGCTAACTGAAATTCTTGAACTAAATAAATGTATTTAATTTCATTTATGGTTTCTCTTATAAGAAATACTCTATCTGTGCAAAGAAGGAGTTGGTCTTTTCATTCTGCCCCACCTTCCGCCCCTGTCAGGGCATAGCTGGAGCATCATATTCCATTCTGGGCATCATGTGTTAGGACAAACTCTAATAAAATGAAACAGTTCGAAGAGAATGACACTTGGCACCATTTCATATCAGGACAATTAAAAAAACTGGGACACTTGGTCCAGAGAACAGACAATATGGAGAAACTAAGACAGTAATACCTGTCTCCAACTATCCGAAGGGCTATGTGTGTAGGAGACACTGACCTTGTCTTTGGCTTCAGAGCAGTGATCTTCAAACATAAGCAAGCAGGGGGACCTTATCAAAGCTATGAAAACAGGAATCTGGGCTCCATAGCCACCAACTATCATTTAATTGGCCCTGTGTGGAGGAGAGTCAAAGAACCTGCATTTTAACAAGAACCTCAGGTTACTCCGATGCAGGTAGTCTACAGAGCATATTTTGTGAACCACTGCTTCATAGAGTGAAGAAGAATCAGTGGGCCAATGACACAAGGAGATAGATTGCTACTCAATATACACAAAAAAAGCTTCCTAGTGATTAGCACGTCTCTGAAACAGAAAGACATCTCATATGGTTGCCTATTCCATCACTGGTGGGTTCTAACCGGACCCTCAGTGACCATCAAGATGTCACAGAAATTTATGCTCAACAAGCAGATGGTTGTACTGCATGGAAGCTGATAATGTTTATGAGAATGTTTATTTCTGGATTTGTTAAATAAAGATGTCAGTTCTGATTATTATCCTTTGTATAGAAGGTACTTGGCAGTGGAAAAATTAAAAAGTAGAGGCTGTAAAGGCTCCTGTTAATTTTGAAGCAGGGACTATAACTGGTTAATTAACATTTTTTGTTTTATTTCTGAAATTACTCTAAATTAAATTAAACTATGATTATAGAGGAAATATTTTATTTTAATTTTTTATCATGCCTTAGCTTTGCCACACGATGAATTTTTGAGCCTTGTGAGTTATTTAGCATGTGTTGAAATTTCATCTGAAACCATGAACGACACAAGTATCTGGAATAAAAAACTGAGGATCTTTTTGCAAGAAGTCCATCAGACACATATTTCATGAGGATGGAGAAATGGAGAGATGAAGGGGGAAGGACACAAAGTAAAAAAGTATCTTTTATATGTGTTTCACTGATTTTGCTTTCGAAATTTCAGTTGTCAGCCTTAAATTTACTATAAGCCAACTGTTCAAAGTGAAAATTAATGGTTCTAAAGAGAACGAAAAAGAAACAGGAAGAGAAATGACATCTTTTCACATCCTGAACAAGCCAATTTTGATATTGATAGGGAAAGGGGGCTGATTCACAGTAGGTCAGATGTAATGAGACATTAGTTCCACTTGTGGTTTGGCCCTATGAACTGTCAGGGTGCAGGATGCGAGGACAAGCTGAGGGCCCAGATTCATTTGTGGGGCAAAAGTACATGCTTTTTAAAAACAAGGATACAAGTTTAAGAAAAAAAAAGGATGTCAATGTATCTCTTTACCTGAAAATGAGGAAAGCTGTGATAGTCATTGGAAGGCCTTTCTGGGAAAGTAACATTTGAGTTAAACTAAAAATGACTCCCAAAATATTGATATTTAAAGATTATCAGAACTGCTTAAGGAGCAGAGGAACTAGTCAGGGAAAAAAAAAATAAGTGCTTGCCTCAAACATACCAAAAAAAATTACTTTGCTGATGAAGCAGCAGCTAGTTTTTAGGATTGGGGATATTAGGAAGAATCTAGAGTACTATCACATGGTTCAGATTATCCCTGTGGCTGTGGCCACTAGAGATGAAGGAGCCATCATGAGAGGCTCTGCTTGACAGGGAGAGACAACGGGACCTGCACACTGGCTGGAGAGGACCCACAGAGAGTCCAGCTGTTCTGCCTCGAGGGCTGGCTAAAACAGTTCCAACCCCACGGGTTGACTTTGAGCAATGAAAGATAGGAGATTGGAAGGGTCCAGCAGATAAACTGCTTATTCATCCTTCCCTCTGAGGACCTGTTTCTACATGCTTTCATCCAGTCTTTTAGAGAAGTCCCGTGAGATCATGCAACCAGTAAATTGTGGCCAGTCCAGTAGCACCCCCTCTTGTATTTACTCTCCCTTTTTTCCTACATGACAAAATTTCATTTTCCTCTCACTATTTTCCTGTGGTTGCACTCCCTGATGGAGTTAACATATAAGCTTTTCCCCCAGGCAGTTTTCTAGAGAACCTGCTCTAAGATGCATATATTGATTCATTTAATCCTCACAGAAATCTCATGAGGTAGGTACTATTAATATCCCCAGGACACAGGCGAAGAAACTGAGCACAGAAGTTATGTAACTTGCTCAGGGTCATGGATCTGGTGAGTGTGTGAGCTGACCTGTGAACCCAGGTGATCTGGTTCCACAACCCTTCTGCTCTACGTAGAAGCTGGTCACATTCACAAGGCAGGAGCTGCATTCAGGATGGACCTGCAACTGCTTCTATGTAGTGAATAAGCCTACTCTCCTTGGGGACAGCTGCTCCTCTCTCCCTACCTCTTAGGAGAGGTCATGAAGCACATCGTTAGGGTCCATATCACTGTTCAGACCAGGCCCGAACAATTAGCTAGTCTTTATCAGCATATCATTAACCACTTATTAAACATTCTATGCTGAGCACTCTTCCAGGTACTAGACATTCTGACTAATCAGAGATGGCCACAGTACTCACGCTTTGAGAGTTGGGGAAGCAAAGCAAAAATAGAAGAGTAGGGCTGGGACTAGAATGAGGTGACTGGGCACTTGCCTAGGGAGGTCCCAAAAAACTCAGTAAGCTAGAGAAATCATATTTTAATACAATGATTTTAAAATCTAAATTAGTGCCAAAACATGTCATGATGAACAAAATATCAAAATTTTAAATGAAGACAGGATCAGTACCAGTGCCCTACCAAGCTACATAGGAGCCTGAGGCAAAAGGCATAATCAGAAATACTGATCCTTTTCTCGAGCCTCGCTTTGCAGAGAAGTATAAATAATTCAAGGTGCATTTACCCATTTCCTTGGCCCTCTAGGCCGTCATCGACCTCAGAGTAGAATCAAGACTCTCTTTCAATAACCTCAGCATATTGATGTAACTAATACACACGTTTGAATGCTTTATGCAAGGACTAACATAAGCAATTACAATCTGTGTATTGTAATTGATTCATTTAATCCTCACAGAAATCTCATGAGCACTGTACTCTCCTACAGCGAGCCTAGAGGCATAAAATGATATCATTCAGAACTAAAATTATCTTTAATTATCCCTACTTTGAAAATTAAAAACAACCACTATTTTCTTCTTATTTTTTTTAGCCTTAGAGTTAAATAAGAAATATGATTGCAGGTGATGGAAAATGTCAATATTCAGGAAATATTCAGCAATGTTCAATAAAAGAGGAAATTAAAAAGTACTAGTTTATTATCTTTATATTTTCATTCTGTTCTGTTATAACGAATGATAATAAAAGTTAATATACAATGATTTAAACTTTGGAATTAAAAACTAATTTAAATTTACAAAACTATAAATTTCTAATTTAAATTACAAAACTATATGTATTCATATATGCTAATTTGGAGATAATCAGGTGAGAATATGTTTTGTGCCTATGAAGAATTGTCTTCTGGGTTGAGACAAAAAGATTCTTTGAAGAATTAAATTCTGCCTGAATTTTTGTACTGTATTCACATACATCAAACTCTTTCTGTTTAGGCATGGATTCCATGCAAGGGGACAGATCTAGGAAAAGGCTTATATGCAAGCTGCTCACTGATGAGCTGGGAGTAGGGCCAGCATAGAGAAAAATAGGGAAATTCCCGGCTCTCAAGGAGAACACGAGGGAATACCCACAAAACTCGGTGATAAATTGGTATAGATTTAACTTCCTCTTCCTAAACTTGCTGAAACACTTTTTAAAATCAAAACAAAATATAGCAACAACAACAAAAAACCCTTCTTTCTTTTATAACTAAACAACAGTAATAATTGTGAGACTGCTGAACCACACTTTCCAGCAAGTCAGGCTGTGACTTGATTTAATTGCTTTTACACAGGGACAGAGAGCAAGTGACTACCCTCTCCATCCTATCTAGCCTGTATTTGCCAATTTTTATAAATATGCTGCATTGTTGGTACTTTCTTATTACTCTTGTAGCCTACAGTCATTCTGGAAATTCCTTGGCTTTTCTTAACCCCTTTATTTATATGTCATGTAGCTGATAGGAGTCTTGAATATACCAAAAAGGTAAACTCTCCTCTCAGTAAATAATAGTTGAGAGGGAAAGTACCTCTCAATGATCATACAAAATGACTTAAGCAGTAAAAATTTTGATTATTGGGTTCCTATGTGCATATTGTGAAGATGTGCTAGTCAAAAGTCCAAAGCACAAAAAAATAAAATAAATGAGAATTGGTGCCTTTAGCTATTAGCCTTTAATTAGAAATTTGGCCAGTGTAACAATTTCCCTAGATAATAGTTTCAGTGCACGCGCGCGCGCGCGCACACACACACACACACACACACACACAGATATTTTTTCCAGGAATCCGGAAAACCTCCAAACTTCAATTCATAGTAACATTCTGATATGAAGTCTAACATTCTTTGTCCAAGATGAATGAACTAGAACTTTCATAAGCATTGATTTAATTGTAAACTTTCAGATTTTTCCCCCGATCCAGTCATATAAATATGGTCCTAGAAAAAGTGTGTGAGAAAATTTTAATGCCTTTGTTCTAGTACGTGTAATGTCTTAAAACAAAATGTCGCAAAACAAAACAAAACAAACAAAAAAACTCACCATAATAAATCTTTGTCTAATGAGAATATGTTGAAAAGCCTAGTCTAGATGTATGCTAAAGTCTCCATTTCTTCACGCCTCTGGTTTGGATACAGAGAGTCTGTTGGAATTTATGTTTGAGCCAAGCTTCTTATAGTTCACGTGTTCATGAACCTTTGAAAGTTCTGCTCTGTGTCAAGTCTCAAATATAATTTAACAAAATCAAAAAAAGACTATAACACCTATATAGTAAGTAGTTTTCTAGATATTTCAAGCCAAAAAAAGAATGTATGATCATTTTTTAGATTCCATATACCTGGTAAAAATTAAACAATCCAGTTTTGAATACTATCTGTGGTTTTTTTGCTCCAGGGAAAAAAGTTTTTCACACTCTACAAATTGTCAATTAATCTTTTTTTCAGAATCTGTAAATTTTATATCTCCAGATGTGAGATTGGATATAGAACAGATGGAGTAGATGAGGAAGAAATGGAAAAAAATACATAGGATAATTTCTACTCCCCCAAGAAAGATGATTGTATAAATCATTGGAACACAGACTTCCCAGCTATAAATAGGGACATTGTTTGGTCTAACAAATGCTATATTCTCCAAAACTTTGGAATGTGTGGTTAATGAATATTTATTTTTTATTTCCATTCTCGTTTGTTTGAAAGAAAAGGAATAGCTACTACAAACTAGAACATCACTCATTTATTAAATAAAATCAATTGAGTCCAGGAATTCATCTGATTTATAAAAAATATTGAGTAAAAAGCTAACCTTTAATATATTTATATTTATGTATTTATATTTATATTTTTATTTATATTTATTAACTTTGGATTAATTATTTTAATTATATCTCTATGAGAAAAGAGAGAATATTGTCTAATGATGCCTGTATTCAACCCACGATTCAGGCATGTCTGTTATTCAAGATTGGTTGAATAACATATCATTTACATAAATGTCTGATGTGCCTAATGAGGAAGCCTTAAGTCACGTTTCCTGCCACTGCTCAAAAAAAATTATTCAGACAAGCGTGGTAATTATAATCCAGTCTTTAAAAAAATTAAAAAATAAAATTATATAAAATAAAATAACCTTGGTGGTCAGAGGATAGAGGGTTCTAAGTACAGCACCAATGTCCCTCAATATTCTCCCCTGATCTAGTTCCAAGTGCCGTATAAGTCTTGAAGCTGTTATCCTAAAAACTCTGTGACATCAGGACACAGGAAGAAGAGCCATGGGGAAGATGTAATCCAGCCAAAGTGGACAGAGCCCCTACTTCTACTTGAGGCACAGCTTTGCTGCGGTAATTTTAAAACTCCAGAGAACACAATGCCCCTCTGGCTTTGTGAGGAAGCCAGCACCCTGGCTGCAATGGTGGCCATGCTCAGTGCACATCGACTGTGCCCGGTGAGGGTGACTTCTCACGGGCACCACAGGGAGCTACAGGGGACGCAAATACCAAGTACACAAATTTATGCACCCATTTTCCACATTAAAATCTTATAAAATCTACAGGAAACGTAAGAATGAACTGTTTTCAGTGCATATTTTGAAATGAATCTGAATAATAAAGTAGATTTATTTATCAGAATTTATGTTTGTATTTGCGGATTTCAACCTCATGATTCCAAACTTTACCCTCTGGGACATTAATGTGATTAGACATAGTTCATAATGTGCCACAACTTGAAAATGTATTATTTCATCTAATCCAGCTCTGTTCTAATCTAATCTAGTCCTGTTTTCAAGTAGAGGGACTAATTTGAGGAGGACTAGTGACTTGTCCAATATCACGTAGTGCAGAAGGACGCAAACTCAGACCTCAGACCCCCTGGCTCAGAATCCTGTACTTCTTTCATAGCCCTGGATGACCTGCCAGTTCCCCCCTGGCCGCTTGGTGAATCCAGTCAGCAGGTGAAAGCTCTGGGCTGACAACTGGGAAACCCCAAATGGAATCCTGTTGGCTCTTGTTCAGCTTCTCTTTGACCTTGGGAAAGACACTTAACTTTCTATTTTATTTCCCCAACTGCAAAATGGGTTGAGTAATAATAACACCTGCCCCACCCAAACTTGCACGAATGTTATCAGGAAGAATTAGATAATGTCTGCACTGAGGTTTGCTTTCCTTAGAAGAAAGTCTCTATGAAATACAAGGTTGAAATTCATGAGGAGGGCTGATGAGATCGAAGCCTGGGGCCATGAGCTGGGGAAGGTTTCCCCTGCACAGAGAGTATTTACTGCTCTACACTCTAATAACATTCCTCTCTTAAGAGTCTAACATGATTTGCAGGTAGTTATTAATTAAATCTTGCTGCCCTTAAGCAAGGTACAATTTACACTAAATAGCCTAAAGCTTTATGAAAAAGAAATCTTAGGAGGAGAAAGACAGTACTTAAAAAAAAAATCTAGGACTTGAATTCTTTGCTCTATTTTCTAAACACCTACTCTCTGTATCCACAAAATATAATTTTTATTTAACTTTTTAGTTTTTCATTGGTGGCAACTTAGTAGTGCCATTACAAGCAATGGGAGACCTATGCAAAAATAAATATCAGTATCTTTTTAAAGCTTTGGGCAACTCTAAAACTTTATATGAATCCTTAGCTTTAATAGTTACCCGAACCAAGAATACTGTCTTCTTTCCTATTTCTCGTGCAGGCCCTTTCCTTCAGAAAGTGTATAAGACTGTCAAACCACAAAAGAAACCCACTGTTGGGCTTTAGGGAATCCATCTTTCCAAAGTGTCAGGATCTATTAACCAGGTCTTGAGATGTTTGCATAATATTGCCTAACCTCGTTTCTAATGTCTCAACTTGACTGCATTTCATTTTAATTTATTAAACTATACTGGCAAAGTCTCAGAGTAAAATGTTGTGCTATCTTATTTTTGAATCTATATGTTAATCATGTCTAATTGGCCTTCATTTCCATCTGCACAGGTCTTTAGTCCTCATTTCTAGAATTAGTAGATCAGATTGCCAAATCCAACCCAGCCATGACCTCCTGATGTTCATTTGACTTTGCCTCTATGTTCTATCAAAGCCTTAAAATGTAAGTTACCAGTGTAAGCAAGGACAGGGCAATAAAAAGATGAGTTTCAGCTTTTATAATATGTCTTGTTTGAATTAGATCTGTTGAAAAGTAAGGGTTAAAAGCACCAAGGACCCTTTATTCTCAGGGCAAGACTGACATAGGCTTTATTGTTTTCTTTCTAGATGTGCTCCACAGTTTATTGAGCTAAGCACTGGAGCCAGTGTTGATGAGCAATACACATTAATAAGAGATTGAACAGAAGTCACTAACTACTTTCTCTCAACCTCTCCAGGAGTTTTGTCTTAAAAAAGACAAAAGAGGCCCACTCAATCTAGTTCTAAAAAGAGAGGACCGACTATATATCAATACTGAATTAATTATAATGGAGACTTCTCCATCCAAAAAATATAAGCCTTTTATTTCTGTTCACATGTGGTCTCAAGGAGTAACCCTTAAACTAGGAGAAATAATTTAGAATGTGTGACGAGGTAATCTTTTGAAAAGTAATTTTCTCCATCCAATAACAATGTGTTTCTTTTGGCTAAACGATTTCTTCTGATGAATGCAAATAGCCCTAAAAGCCATATTTTATTGCCTTATCAGTCATTTATACCCTAGTGCGAATGAACTGAACAGATTCCCTGGGCATGGAGAAAGGCCTGGGATAAAAAAGCCTAAAGGAAGTCTGAGAAGCTCAAAACAAACTCCACTAAATTTTACCTGACCAGGTATTTTCTCAATAATAATGCGGCCTTCATTCTATCTTCCTACAGCAGCTTCTTCTGTGGCTGAAATGACACATAGAATCTTTTCTTTAAGTCTACACAGGAGTTCTGTGGTTGGAGAGTAAGAAGGTGAAGAGGTGGAGGAGAGTGACCCAGAGGTTAATTCTTCCCTCCATGCCCAGGAGGGCATGTTGCTAATAGCATGCAAGCCGGCTGAGGTGGCGTGAAAACCTGCAGCAACACGCCAGCGTCCAGGGTTCCAGACCCAGGGAGGAGGAGGAGTGCGGAATGCTTTATTCCAATTATGCGAAGGAGTCTGAACTGAAAAAAATAAAATAAAATCTCAATAACACTGGAAGAATGTATATTACAATCTAAAACGAACTGGGGCTACTACAATTTAGAAAAGAGGTAGTGTTTCCAGTACTTCAGCTGTAAAAACTTGGTGATCGTGAAGGAAAATTACTGTTTCTGTGAAAAGAAGAATAAAATCCTAAGACTCAAGACTGCTGGTTGTCAGAGAAGTGAACTGTCCTTAAAAATATAATCTTGCCTCAGCTAAAGAAGAATGATCATTTTTGAGCACTGTTAGCTCTTCCTACTGTTGAGGGTCACTTTGGTTGACTGCTCTTTGGTTTAGCAAACAATATGATGAGCATTCTGGATAAGCAAAGATACACATTGAGCTTAATCTGGAATAAAGGTTTCAAATTAAAAATTTCCAAATAGGCTTACAAAACCGTTCAGCGGGGTGGGTGATGATGGGGAAGAGGGCGAGGAGTGGAGGAGATACACTTGGGCTTTGGGAGCCCTAGGAGATCATGTGAGGCAGGAACTTGAGGGCGAGAAGGTCTGATTCTGAAGTTCAAGGTGATTTCTTTTCTGTCCCTGGTATTGGTGCTGCTTTGGGGAATGAAAGAAGATGGGCGATGGCCTTGTGATGCGTGACAACTGCGTGAAGGTAAGGCAGTGTGTACAGATTTTAGCAGGCAGAGGCAGCGGGATGAAGAGAGCACACAGAGAACTCAGTAGGGCTTCCAGGTGAGGTGGCCATGAGGACAAAGGCTCCCACCCTGGAATTGTTACTAATCTCAAGAGGAGTACTAGGCTTCCCTCATAATCTCTTTCTCCTACGACATGTCTCTTCTCTGCTTCAGTTCTCAGACTGGGAACCAACTGGAATGGTCAAATTATGAATCTGGGCAGAGCTCCACATAATTCCACTGGTGTGCTGGTAAACTGACTCCTGGGGGGCGGGAAGGAAGAGTGGATAATTTTTATGGTGAAAATATACCCACTTGGTCAATTTCATGCTGCAAACTTTACGTCACTGAATGTGGAGTTGGGATGAGATATATAGAACCATGTCTCGGAAGCTGGTGTAAGCCTGCTCCAGCATACCACTAGTTCAATCCTTTAACAACAATTCATTCCACTCTGTCACAGGCCCAGCCACCTGGCCTTCTTTCAATTCCCTTTACTTGCCCTGCTTCCTCTTGCCTCAGGACTTTCGTACTTTCTGTTCTGTTCTGCCTAGGAAGCACTTTCCTTCCTTTTTACCTAATCCATGTCTACTCATCCTTTTGTTTTCGGCAGGTCGATGACTTCCTCAGGCCAGCTTTATCTGACCTCTCTGGCGAGGTCAAGTTCCTTAAGTCTCGATTCTCATCGTGTCATGCCGTTTTCCTATGTTACAGGTACAATTCTACACTAGTTCAATTGATCATTTGATTAATATCTGTTTCCCCTCCTTGGTGGTAAACTTCAGGAGGTAAGATCTCATCTGCTTTTGTTCACATTGCATAGCCTGGCAAGTAACAAGTAGGCAATGATAATTTGTTGAATATAAATGAGCATCACAGATCATTCCCAATCCTAGTAAGTCATCAGCTGGTCACTTTTGATTTGCAGGTAGAAAGTGTAGAGCACGAAGAGTAAGATTATCTCTTTTTTCATCAATAGCATACCTGGAAATGCTTCAGATCAAGAAACACTCACTAAATTAGACTCTCTTAGTGAAAGTCTACAGCAACTTCTTCATATCTGAAGAACCACATACTAAACCGGCAGAGGTTTAGAAATCATTTTGTGTAATCTTAAGATACATAACAATGTCTTCTGTGGTTGCCTGATAGTACCTTCATCAAATGACCATATTTTTTTCATTCTTTTCTATCTACACATATCTACTTGATACACCAGGATATATCCAATTAAAATTACTTTAATATGGGAAATAATAAGAGAAATTGAAACTTTTAAGGGTCATATGTGATTTCCAGTCCTCAAAACATCAACATTCCATAGTGAAAAATTACATCAATGCTTAAATAATGGAAACATTTAAATTATGCAGCAAGTTGAAGGGGTTTACCAAAACAAAACAAAACAAAACAAAACACTATTGAATAGTAACTAAAATGTTTAGAGTACTTATGTACTAACTCTTCATCACAACTTTATGAGGCACGAAGTTAAAGTACTCAAGGTCATGGAACCAGAATGGTTGAGACTTGAAAAATAAGGACTGTGATACTGGAGCCCACAACTCTAATTACCGAGCTTTGTGGCCCAAGGGGAAAAAAAACAAATGAAAAATAGATACAAGGATCCTTCAGTCAGGCAAGACATACTATGGATAAAGATATTCAAATAGAATTGGAAGAAAGCAAGAAGAAATTTAAATAACCATGCTAGAGTAACAGGATGGGATAAGATTTTTAAAGGATAAAAACCCAGCTTACATCTTTGGACCTATACAACATATACACACTGTCATTAGTCTCTTGCTAAGAATTCTAAGACCAAAAGTAGATTTCAGCTTATTCTTCTGTAGTTATGTGAACTGTGCCCTCTCCTAGTCATAGTAGTAGTAGCAAATTTTGGCAGTAAAATCATAGTTAAATTTAGTTAAACTGCTTAGCTATGCATCATAAAAGTCCAAGGTCACCCAAATGTAGTTTTCTATAATTTTCTGTAAAGAATCCATTAGGCTCTAAAGCCAGGATTAAGAAAATAATTAAAAGACCAAGACACATCAGACTTATCACTCTCTGAGTATTATTCTCTTTACCAATAACTCTTTCACTGAGAATTTCCTATGGCTCAATGCTAGGACAGGCCACGAATTATTTTATTTAACTCTTACAAACCCCTGTGATCTACCTACTATTACTCCCTCATTTTAGAGTTAAAAAGTGAAGTAACTAACTCAGATTGACACATTCAGGGAAAGAAGGAGCAGAATTTTGAACAAAAATTCTTTTTATTTCATTCACTCAACATATTTCATCAAAAAATTAAAATGAAATTTTTCGTTTGAAAGCTCTGACAGACCATTCATGAGATTTGATCATATATGAGATGTCAGTTAATGCCTATTTCTTTCTGGAAACCTTTTAGATACATATATCATGAGGAAGCTTCTGCTTTGTAAGAAGCCTATCAAAGCAGCCACTGTGCTTACTGAAAAAAACCCAGCTCCAAAAAATAAGAAGCAGCAGAATCATAGCAGTAGTAGTTTTCAACATAGTAGTTTTCAATTCTGACCTATTCAAATCATCTGGACAGTTTTCAAAAAATACTGATATTTGAGCTCCATCCCAGAGCAATTAAATCAGAATGTCTTAGGGGTGAGGCTTGAGCTTTGATAATTTTGAAATGATTCCTAAGCACCTTATCCGCTTTCTCTACTTCCTCCAATCATGCAGGTAAAAAAAAAAAAAAAAAAGTTCATTGTATAACAGACACAAAAATTTTCAATGTTTTCAAATCCTTTTTGCTAATAAGCCTAATTTGTAAACTGATACGCCTGCTTGTAATTGTTTATTTTATAAATCTATCTAAATTCTGTAACCAATTTTCTAGTTTCAAAAGTTATACCAAATGACAACAGTAGATGGCCCACCTCTCTCAAAAAGATCAAAGAATTACATACTAAATGGACGGACAAAACTTTCCTTGAAAATTGGCTATAAGAGGTGGGTAAGAAGATAAAAACATGATGAGGAAAATAAGAATATAGAGTCTTTCCAAGAATAATTGAAGAATAAGTTAAAAGAATCGCATACACACACACACACAAAAGCTAAGAATGGAAATGAGCAAAAGTGATTCCAATATATGTACAATCTTGATTGATACTGATAATGAAAGTAGTGAAAGTTTGAATGGGGAAGTTGGTAAACTATAAAAGTTGAGTTCCAAAGTTCCCCTAAACATGGATATCTTTTTTCCTCTTTTTCGGTGAAAGCGAGAATGGAAGATTTGGTTTTATATGGACAACATCTGTGAGGAAACTTGATTATGTCTTTCCCCTGACTGTCAATATGTACCATAGAGAAGGGCCAAAAAGGCCAGAAATTTTCCATTGCATCATTTATTCTTAAAATTGTTTTTCATTTTCACTTTTACCATTTATATTATACTTCAGAGACACAAAGTAAATATACCCAACTCACTAGAAATTAATGAAAATTAAAGTCTAGTTAAAGGCTAACTCCTCTATCGTTTAGTCTAAAATGAAGTATTTGTCATAAATAAAATAGTGTGTAAAGGGATTGTCTTTTCTTCTTTATTCAAGTGTAATTTGTAACTAATAAAATAATGATATACTCTTTCAATAACTTTTTTCCTGCAGATATTCATACATACCCAACGGATATTCATGTTCATCAAGTAGGAAAGAACAGATTATTATTTCCATTTTACAACTAGGCCAACCGAGAGCCAGAGAAAAAGTGATCTGACAAAGCTCTTCAAATGAAGCTAATCTTATCTCTCCCAACCCAAAGTTCTATTGTAAAATAACTTTTCTCACTTTGTTATATCTGGGCTGATAGAGGTTTGAGGTTACATGTTCACTGTGAAGGATAGTTAATTGTGTCCTAATTCTAGGACCTATCATGACTAAAAGCTCAGAGTCCAACATGAGTCATTAGTTTCAACTTTTGACCCCAAACTCACGTTGGACCTGTGTAAAGCCAGAGACCCTACTAAAAAGCTGTTGTGAGGAGCCAAGAGCACACATCTTTCCCACAGCACTTATAACCTACCCTAGTACTGAATGTCAGGAACATTAAACCACACTAACCATTAGATTCCTCCATATACACGATGGTACATTACCAGAGTCCCATTTCAGTATGCCTAAAAAATGTGTTGAGCCTTAATTTAGGCTACAATCTGGCAATATGTGCAGTTATGGCAAGGCATTGATCTTACCTTGAAGCTCTGATAGAGTAGACAAATTTTTCTTTCAAGTCCATTCACTACATCTTTTTGGCATAAATTCATCCCAACTTTGGTTCAGCTCTGAATACAAATAGGTAAAGGTCTAAGGATCCACTTATTCTACATGTGAATGTCAAGTTATTTTTAGTAAGTCTGATTCCTATTTAATGTCCTATGGCTCATTTCATTCCTGGGCACTTGATTAATCCCATTTGTAACTATAAACAAGTACTGGGTCTACTCATAGGTACACTACATCTGTGAACAGATCATGTAAATCTATATTTAGAATTTATTTTAAATTAAAAAAATTAATTTTTCTGAACATTTTTAGGAAGTTATATAAATCTAATTATCATGATATATTTTGACATAAAATTGTTTTATTATTCTATATTACCTCTAGAATGAAGTCCAAACTGCCAGATAAGGAATAGAAGGTCTTTCATAGATGTCTCTAACCCCTGTCTCCATCTTTATCTATTACCACTCTCTACCATCTCTCCCATCCCCGCAGAACAGGTTCCCTGCTCTTGCTACCCAGAACTAACCATTTTTGGAGTGTGTTATTAGCCAAGATTGCCAGCTGTAGGTCTGTGGACCCATCCATCCTACAGATGTGTTTTGTTTGGGCTTTAACAGTGCTTAAAAAGATTTTTGTTTGAGCATTTCACAGGGCTTCTATCTTCTGAAAATGAAAAGATTCACCAACACTAAGCCCACATTCCTACATGGCAGCAACTAGTGGAAGCTAAATAATGGCTTTTCGCTTTAAATGTGGCATGCAGTCTCCAATTCTCCATAATACTGTTCCCTTTTCCTAGCCTAGTCATTCACTTAACACTTCCATATTATTCCCTCATACTAGTGCCTCTTTGGGACATGTTCTTCTGTGTTTCTCTCTGGTAAACTTTTACCAGTCCCGATTCAGTGTCTCCTCCACTGTGAAGTCTTTCATTTGTCCCCATCATCTGTGATCCCTTATACCATGCTTATCATAAGACTGATTGATCACAATGTTTTAGTATTCATTATAAACATCAACTCTCTGACTATCTGTCCCCTCAAGTTCAAGAATCTAGATCTATTTACTTCATTGCTGGTATTTAGCACAAGTGCCAATGAATGAATAAGTATCCAAGAGAGTCATGATATAGAAAAGAATGAACTAATTTCCATAACATTGAAGGAGAGACTTTTTTTTCTGAGGAAGGCATCATTTGTACTAACAGTGGTTGAAAGTGGGGCAAAAAAGTAGAGTAGCAAGAATGTTAAGGATTCAAGCAGAATCCTGGCTTAAGAATAAATTCAGAAAGCAAGATACACAATTGTACATATTTTGCATACAGATAGGTAAATAATAATAATAATGTACACTCGAGGAAATCTGTAAAGGAAACAGACACAAAAGTATTTGTATTTATAGTCTCTAGCTGAAAACATTTTCAAACGTAATCATATTATAATTGTACAATTAAGGAAGGACAATATCTGGAGTTCTTTATAAACTTATTTTCTACATTACAGAGGTAAAAGGTCCAAACTTCTAAATATGTATTGTGAAAAACAAACAAAAACCATGAGAAAGTAACTCTCATTTTTCTAAAATTTTCACTAGAGAATGAAAGGGGAGGAAAAGAGAATACTAAATTCATTAACATCTTAAAAAGTTTGACTGGTAGGTAGACCAGAGGTCAGCTGTATTTTTCCAAAGCAACAATTATCATTATGTGGTCTACAGATCTCTTATGCTTTCATCTTAAATTAATTCTAGTAAGCAATAAAAATATGGGGTAACAGTTGAACAGTTGACTGAATGAGGCATATGAAAAGCAAAAATTATTTGAACACATTATAACAACCAAACTAATGCCCTGTGTTAAACAACAATACTCTGGTTTGTGTAATGGAATCTTCTTTATTACTCTGAGATACACGTGCTCTCTTGTATAATTCTAGAGCACTTCCTTCAGCTTGTAACTGAAGTACTCTGACAAATGTGTGCTTACATGCATTTAAATTTTTCCTTTATATTACCTACTATTAATCTACTCCTACTTCTTTTCCATCAGCTACTTAAAAAAGGAAGAAGAAAGAAGCATGCAGTAATTGACCTAGAAAGACAAGTTGCCAATTTTTTAAGTGAAAGAAAGGAAGTGTAGTGTCTGTAAGGTGACAAGTTTATGTGGGAGTGTTATTTCAACTGACTTCAAGGAACCTCATATTTTTCTGGTGTAAAATCAAGTTAGCAGCATGCTCTTAGTTTTTTTTTTTTTTAAAGTATTCTCTCTCTTACAAAATTCTGTTGAAGAAATAAAACATACACATCTAAGTATAAGATACTAATTTCCTCAAGTATCTTCTATGAAGTTACAAAACTCATGATGAAATAACAGCCTCTTTAAACACTGTGTTCAATATCTCTGACTTCAGTTTATGCCGTTACAAAGTGCCTGGCATCAGAACATTCATTCTCAGTCCCATGTTCCCCAAGCCTTTGCACTATAAGCAAATAAGAGGTAGAAATACTAAGAGGAAGAACTGAAATGTCTTATTCTGGGAAGAAGAAAATATATCTTCACGTTATCGTTCTAAAACATCTATTATCATGGTCAAATCCTTTCCTGTCACCAGTTTTTTAAATTGAATGTTCTATTTTACTTGAATGAACAGCAAAATGTATAAGCTTTATAGTCTATAAATACATAAAGAGCTGGTTTTTTGAATCCATTTTCTTGATCCTAAGGAATTAAATTGCTACCTTTAGAAAACTGGATAAATTTCACCAGGGTATTTAATACAGAATGACATTAGTTATAGTCTTATTTCTGTTCTTTAGCATAGAGGAACTTACCTTTGACTTTGAAGAATATAAAGTTTATTATTTTTTTCAGCAAATTAGTCGGTAGGAGATCTCGTTTATCATTTTCCACTGAAATAAACAACCTTTGTTTCGTTTTTGTAGCTTTATTCTATACTTGGGCTCATTATAGTGCCTGTTAACATGTGGTCCAAACCATTTTCAAATGGCCCCATTTTTACATGTATACATAAAATATACAAATATAGATCTAGAAAAATTAGGGATGGTGGCAATCTGAGACTTTTCAATTTTGCCACTTACTAGCTGTGTAACCTTGGGCAAATTTCTTAACCTCTTTATCTCTTAGCTTCCTCTTCTCAAAAAAAGAGGATAATACCTAAATTATAATGTTGATATAAAGATTAAATGAGATAATGTATATCAAGCTTGACCTAGCCCCTGAAACATAAAAACATGGCTAATAAATGATAATGACAACAAAGCTGATGACCTGATGATGGTGATGACAGGAAAAAAGAGAGAAGAACAGTTTTTGTTATTTCATATTCAGTCTATTCATTCTGGACAAAATATATAGATTCTTCACTTAATCCAAGAAATGTTAGGAAGAAAATGAACTTTTTGGAACTGTTTAAATAATATAGAGGAATGAGGGAGAGTTTATGGACAGGCTATGCAGAAGTAACTATGCCGTTTTAATTCTCTCTTTCATTCATTAAATATTTGCTGTGTGCCCAATATGCTAGGCACTTCTCTGTGAAAAAACAAAGCCTCTTTCTCTCTTGAGCTTATATGCTAATGGAGGAGGAGACGATTACAAAGATACGTCCCAATATATTACACATGAGAAAGTGGTTAAGTGTTAATGAGAAAAATTGAGCAAGGAAGGGGCATTGGGAATGTGAGGATGGGGAGCTGAAATAGTAGACAGAGTACACAGGAAGGCCTCACTTGAAAAGGAAAATTTTAATGGAGACCCAAAGAAAGGGAGGGAGCAAGTCACGTGGATAAAGGGAAGACCATCCAAGCAAAAGAAAAAGCAGGCCCCAAAGTGGGAGCATGCCTAACATTTTCTAGGATCAGCTAAGAGGTTACGGAGATTGGAGTGGCCTGAGCAAGCACAATAGGAAGATGTGAGGTACAAAACTGGTGAGGGTGGGCAGCGGCAGGGGCTAGGAGATGGCGAATCACATATATGTCAGTATAGGGACTTAGGGTTTTACCCTAAATTAGGAAACCATCCGGTTTTGAGCAGAAAAGTGACATGGACTGGTTTATTTTTTCAAAGGATCTGGCCGTTGTCTTGAGACTGAACTGAAGTCAGCCAGTTATAGGTGAAGATGATGATGGCTAATGACAGAATGGTAACAATGGAGGTGGTGAGATGTGGCTACATTCTGGATATTTTTTAAAGGTAAAGCCAACAAGATTTCTTGATGGATTATGGAGACATCCATGGGGCATACATTCCAAGACCTTGAGTGGATGCCTGAAATCACGAATAGTACCAAACCTTATATATACTATGTTTTTTTCCTATATATACAATAAAGTTTAATTGATAAATTAAGCAAGTAAGAGATTAACAACAATGATTATTAATAAAATAGAATAAGTATAACAATATGCTGTAATAAAAGTTATGTGAATGTGGTCTCTCTCTCAAAATACTTGGAATTTTTCATTTAATATTGTAGTTGAATACAGGTAAATAAAACTGCAGAAAGTAAAACCATGGATAAGGGGAGACTACTGTAGTCTTCAAGTTTTATAAAATGAAGTTGCCATTTACTTAAAAAAAATAAAAATGACTTGGATGGGTCCAGAGATGAGGACCAGGCTTTTAGTTCCCTGAGTCTGGAGTTCAAGAAACAGATCCAGACTGGAGATAAAATTTCAGAATCATGAATCTACAGAAAGTATTTAAAACCACTTGCAAGAAATTCTAAAGCCAAGGGGATAAACACCTAAAACAGACTTTGAACAAGCAGAGCAGAGGAAATGAACATAGAAATGTAAGAGGATGGGTTATAATGTTTGCTGCAAGGGGCTTCAAGGTCAAGGATGCCAAGCACAGCTCACTGTAACAGGAAACTAGCCATGGGGCAGGGCTGTGAACAACAATGAGCAATTCTGACTTCTTCTTGCCCACCAATGGGACCTGATGATCTCACCTTACTCTCAGTTCTTACACCTCAGCCTGCTCTCCATATTAATTGAAACTAATTTAAATAAATAATTTTTTTAAAGGAAAAAAATATCTGCTTCATTATTTAATTCTAACTTAAATTTTCTACTGGACAATAACAACTTACTAAAGGAAATGTTTATCCATTTATTTCATATGCAAAGAAAATGTCATGCTTTTGTGACATTTGGTTAAGCTTATTAGAAACTATTCTTATCAATTTATAAAAGCAGGATCTTGAAATGGGCTATCCTCAGTTGTCACATATGGCCAATGACCCTTCAAGCCCCTGGGCTTTTCTTCTCACACTCTACTTTTAATTAGCGTTTCCTCCCCAACACCAGGAACTCTGTTTTTGGCCTCTTCCCCTGCTCGCCCTGCACACTCTCTCTCCAGGAGCTCAAACACCCCACACAACCACCACCCACCACTGATGATGTTCTCGTTCCTCATTTTTCACTTCTCAGGACTAAGCTAATGAAAACAACACTTCACTGGGCATCTCCCAAGTCTCCCCGGCATCTCCAAAGCCACACATCCCGAACTGTTATTTTCTCTCCAAACCCTCTCCTCCTTATCCAGAATTACCTCTCCCACAAGATGCATCATCATTTATGAAGTCTCCAGAACCAGAAACCTAGGAGTTACTCTACGCTCTCCTTCATCAACCCCTTTCTCAACACAACATCCAGTTAGTCTTGTTAATTCTACAACTTAAATGTTACTTCCTTTCTTATACCCCTTTTGTAATTCCTGCATACCTTTACCATTACATAAATCAAAAGAGTTAGCAATTATGTGTTTCTATGTCTGTGTTCCCTATTAGCCTGTGAATTCCTTAAGGGAAAATACTGGACCTTATTGTGGAGATGACTAATTCCAGATTTCAGCAGAGGGAGGCTAATCGGTAAGGGTGAAGCTAAGGCCGTTTGTGACTGCAGCAAGTGGCACTGAGAAGAAAGGGGCTGATGTCTTGCAACAGTAAAAAGCATTGCAAAGTTGATGTTGGATGGCGCCCCCTAGAGTTGTGCATGCACAGCCTGCACAGTCACATACAGAGTCCTCATTATATACACTTGAATCTATGAATGAGACTTTATTGAATGTGTGCTATGTAACCAACACAATGATAGGCACTAGTGAGGGATAAAGAAGTCTCAAACACGGTCCTCATTCTTTCAGGAGAAAAGAGGTGGATGCGCAATACATGACAGTACAAAGTTAACTGATTTACATGGTGTAGACTGTGTCCTAGAACAGAAAAATCATTGAGAGTAGTAATGAAAACCTTCACGCAGGAGGTGAACTAGAGAAGTGCCTTAAAAATGATTAAAATCCAGTAGATTAGGAGACTGTAAAAAGGAAATAAACACATAGATTCTAAGATGTGTTCACAGGATAGCCAAGAGACTGATCTGGCTGAGGGAGAGGCTGAAGGATAGTGGGGAATAAATAAGACAGGGCAGGAGAAAGACTGAAAAGCTAGGCAGATGGATGACTATGCAAAGCCTGCAGGAGTCATTCATTTAATCCTATGTTCTACTTAAGATTCATATTTCTTTTGGCTCAGTTGAATTTCCTTAGGTCTTCTAACACAAAAAGCACATGACATGGATCCAGCAGTCTGCAAAAGTAAAGGAAGGGAGAGGGCGTGCCTGATGTCAATCAACCAAGAGAAACACACCAGCTGATGAAGGAGGGGCATTATTTCCCTTTAAAAGGAACCTCTTGCTCCCTCCTATGAACTAAAAGACTGATCACTTCAACAGGAAAGGCAACATCGAAAGGAATTGAGAGGTGGGCGGATGAGAGTTACAACTGCACAGCAGAGCATCGATTACAGATTCTACAAATATGTATTTTAACTACAAAAAAAGCACTTAGTGTCTGGTCCAAAGAAAGATTTTCGTGTGTGAGTGTGATGAAAACAGAAGCTACCAGTTAAAGAAAGGACAAGAAAGGAAATGAAAGAGAGGTGTGAGGTTTGTCAACCTTTTCCCTAAGCACCATCTCCAATTCACAGTGAGTGCGATATAACTCCCCAATGTGACAGAAAACTCATCATGAAACTCAAGCCAGTGGCAAAGCAGAATGAGCAATTTCATAGAACAACAACGGACATGAGGTCTGCAACAGAACTACAAAAGGAAGAAAAGTTAACTGTTAAACCCCTAACAGTTATGTTCTGCCTGTTTTAGGAACAACAAAATTTAGAAGCCGTATAGTCTTAATTTTAATCCCCAGATGTAAATGTTTTTCTTTTATAAGCTTGCTTAGAAACTGAACATACTAGACTCTAGTAGATTTTTTTTATGTAATTTGTTGTGCATTATCAGCTATTTACATAATTACTTTAATTAAGCTACTTACAGCAGTTCCTGTAAATATGTGGAAGATCACTAAAACATGTAATTATGCCCTTATATCATTAATTAAACTATATAAGCTGGGAAAATTACTGTAAATATGTCTGGAGGTGTCATTAGTCTGTGTAATGGAGACATAGAATTCTTTATTGAACTACAATAAAGTTCTCTGCACTAATAATCCATTTAAAATACCACTTATGATTTTTTAAAAAAATTCCAGATCTCAGCCATAAAAGAAAAATGTATCTTTCATACTCATATGATTTGAAAACTGATGCAGGCCTTAGGTTTTTTTATTTCCAACTTGGGTGGAACACAAATTAACAAGTGGGCCCAATTCCCTAGTGGTTGTTACTAGAATTTCAGGGGCAGCAGCTGGAGCCTGAGCCCTGAGCTCTTCCTCTGGGAGGGGCACAGACAAGGCCCATCCAGGAGGACACGTCTGCCTTCAGTGCCCGAATCGGTCCCACCTCCGGATTCTCATGTACCTACCAACCAACCTCTTTACTCAGCATTTACACGTCCTTAGCTGTCCCGATGCCCTTAGCCAACATGTTAGATTAATAACAGTAGATTCTCAAGACTGCATTTTAAAGGACATAAACATTAGAGTGAGAAATCTCAAAGCACTACATTTCTAGAGCTAAGACTTCAGACATTGTGAGCATAATTAGTGAGGCCAGGAATCTAGTCCTTTGTCACTTCAAATCAGATGACTTCTGACTCCCTCTCAGGGAGCCCTTGCAGTTAGCATTTGAGGTACTTCGAGCCTTATGTTAGGAAAAAAGGACACTGATTGAGTCTAGAAAAATAGCAGATAGCTCTGCCAGGGGGTGGCAAATGATGTCCACAGTAGCCCTTATTGGGTCAAAGGATGATTGCCATAGAGGAAAAGGTAGCTAGGACTAAAAAGATGAGGGGATCCCCAGAGCTTCAGAAAGATACACAGGAAACCCCCTCCCTCAGAAAATAACAAACAGAGAAAGCTTTCAGTTCTTCAAGTGCAAAAAATAAAAACTTATGACTAGAATTCTGATTCTCTTTAGTTTAATGTTTATTTCTGGGGAGAGGAAAGGTTAACTTTGTTCTTATACCAAAATCTTACACAAGTTTTCATCTTTTTTGGAAATCAACGTCTGCATTTTAAAAATTTCAATTCTTTGAAGTAGAAATTTCTAAGTTTAGAAGAAGGTACATGATTTTATTTTCAAGAATTATAAAACATAACACTTCCATTTATTTCTAATCTTTGTATGTAGTGGATAACAGACCTGACTATATTTCATCAAATTCACATTTTTGAACAGTTATTTAAAAACTAGATTTAGATTAGAATTTCAGCTTTGTATCAACTTCCTTCCCTGAGGCAGAATTAAACTCATTCTATAAACGAATACATAATAATATACCTCACTTTTGGGGTGCATCAATGACTTCATGAATCTAATGACTACAATGGAAATTCTCCCCTTAAAAAATGTAATGAATATATCCATCATAATTTACACAGAATTTAAAGTGTGTCATAAAGTGTGTCCCAGACCCAGGTTGAGAGTCCCTAAAATACACTGGATTTTTATTTTTATTTATTGAATTGCGAGTGTTCTCTATTAGAAGCTCTGGAGAAAGAAAAACATTTTTAAAAAATTTTTTTTAAAACTTTAATGAAAAAATCATATCCGATTACAATACATAGTACAGAATATTGGTGATATAATGTAAACACTGGTCAGGAAATTACACTAAGCTTTAATACGCAAATGCTACAAGTATTGTTAGTTCTACGCCCCCATCTTTTCTCCCTTTGATGAATTTTCATTTAGGCTCAGAATAGTTTATATATATAAACAATTTTCCAACATATTCCTGAGGTAACCCTGTCTTCTGATCCTGCGGTGTCGTCATATCCGGCCCTGAAAAGTGAGGCAGCCTCAGCAGACCTCTCCTCAGACTCCAGATTGTCAGCTTCTGTCTTTCCCTCAGGATTCGCCTACCTACAGAGCACTCTGGTCTCCTCAAGGTGAAGCATGGCTCTGAAGGCAGGTTCCTTTCTTAATAAAACCTAGTAAAGGCTGGGAGATAAGGGGACTGTGAAGAGAAAACAGAAAATTGGAAAGATCTTACTAGTTTTCATTATCTGTCTGCAGCAGAGATACTGCACGGTGTCAGAGAAGAGATCTGAGTCTCCTGGAAATATCTGCTGCTTTTCTTTCACTTGGTGACAGCCAAGCCGTGATCTCTTTTCAAAGCCCTCAGTTAAGCTGTGCAATGCTACCTTCAAATTCAAGGTTCTCTCAGATCTACATTGAGAAGGAAAAGTCATGTCAAAACTGCAATTTTCATGTTGACCTGAACTTTTATTCCTTCAGGCAAGTAATTGCAGGAGCTAATCTCTTGGCCAGCCAAAGTAAATAAGATTTTAGGATCACACACCTGGCCACAAAGTTCATCCCAGGATATTGCACTACAAATAGAGTCCCTGATACTATCAATGAATTAGCTTACCTCACCTAGGAAAGTGGTTGCTGTCACACTGTAGTTCAAGTGGCATCAGCATGATTGTTTACATTAGGGAAAACAAGACTCTACTATGTAATTTTATAGACTTCAGTGATATCCCAAAAAATACGTCGTTGAAGAAAATGTTTTAAAAAACATTTCACAGAATACTGAATATAATGTACAATCTGTGGGTACTGTATTAATTATAGATAGAGTAAGATTTGGGTAAAATTTAAAAAGTGAGGTTAATTCTAGGCTTTCTCCCAAGTGCACCAATGGGATATACTTACTAGGATTTATCTCCTGAATGAGATTTTTCACTCCAGTGTCTAATTTGGGCCAATTCTCAACCAAATCCCCGACTCAAAAATGAATGAACACTAAGATAGATGCAGTAGTGTTCGATATGGTCATTTAATTGGATCAATATGGTCATTTAATTCAAAGCAAGAGTCTGACCAGGAGTCTGACATCACCCTAGGGTTACTGTCAGATGGATAAAGTATCCTTGGATGGCCAATCCACTGAAAACACGTTCGACTAGGTTATCCAGGGAAAGTCCTCACCAACATCTTCTCTGGCTGTTTTATAATTATGGGTTGCCTAAGCTTTCTCCCACAGAACTTCATGCACTTTGTCTGGTAATTGCTACACACTGGTCTTCCCCACACTGAGCTCCTTCAGAGCAGGGACTTGTCACATTCTCCCTTGTCACCAATGCTAAAAGACTTGCTGGCAGCCATGCTGTCCTTCGTCTGCATCCCTCAGCTGCTGAACCTACTGATCCTGAGGAAGGTGCTCAAGGCCTTCCAGCTGTGCTGCAGATGTGGCTACCTGGAGACCATGCCGAGAGGACCCTGTCTTGCCCAGCACTCAGGAGATGGAGTCAGTGGTGAAGGCAACAGAGAGACTCTTCTGAGGAGGGGACTAATGGGGTGCCCCAGTCTATCTATCATGGTCATCACAGAGTAAATCATGATTGCATGTTTGTTGGCATCCAAAGAAGTAATAAGATGCTCTGTTTATGTGAATTTGTCCAGCACAACACCATAATGACTTTGAATCTTGAAAATTATTTTCTAAATCCCAGAAGAAAAAATTTTAAAAAATACAATTTTTTCCTACTGTATAAAAGCAACATAAATTTTGTAAGCCACATTGCTAGAGCTGCCTTAAAAATGAAGAATAAAGAGGGTATCTAAAAATGTAAATATAATTAAAGCCTTGCCTTTGTGGACTTTAACATTGGTCATCTCTGATGAGCTGAGTATCTGCTGTTGATTCCCTTTCTTCTCTAAACATCAAGCAAGTCATGTAGTCTATAAAAGAAAAGCTTTTAGATTTACATGAAACCTGACCACAATACTACTAAATTCCAGTTGTTTTCTTTAATGAGTGTATGCCTAATTATGGCCAACTAATCCTTTGGTTCCAGGCATGACTCAAAGACAGAAATTCCAATAATTGCTGACTTCAGAAGGTCACATACTCAGAAGGTCATAATCCTTCTTTGGGAAATTAACTAGAGTAAAACTTTCATTCGAATTCCCTGTAAAGTTATTTTTCATTCTATTTGTTACAATGGGTAAAACTTCAGAGAGGCCTGGAATTCCATCATCCCTCTCAAAATAAGTTATGTTCTCAGCTCACTCATTGAATTATCTTATTTTATTGTTAAAAAGAATTTTAGAAACCTTACCTTTATTTTTGAGATGGGAAGAGGTGGTAAAGTTTCTAGGAAAATCCAGTCTTTGGAATCAAAAAGACTTAGGTTCAAATTCTGACTCTGAACTTGAAAGGTCATGTAACTTTGCATATGTACTTAAACTTTCAACTGTCTGTTTCTTTCTCAGTCAAACGCAGATCGTATCACCTCCTTGACAAGGATGAGAATTAAAGTTAGCCTGCGATGTGCCTGTCACAGAGGAAATGCTTAATAAATGGTAGCTATTAATCTAGTGCTTCAGTTTATTAGTCGTAAACCATATTTGTGTTCTTGTAGTAAGTTATTCACAGTTTTATGAAACACTTTGACGTATATTACCCATTTGATCCTCACTTTGTTTCTACAGGATCATGTGTAGAATAGATACCATCTCTATTACACAAAAAGAGATACAGGCTTAACGAGTACGCATTTTACTTAAAGTTATGTAGTTTGTTTGGGAGTGCTAGGACAACACAGGGACTCTGACTCCGATCACATACATATTTCTGCCCTGGTGCTACCCTGCCTCCTAGCACTGATCCAGTCAGCCTTTTCATTCATTTAAGGCAAAATGTTAACTATTCTAATGTTAGATAATCTAAATGGAACCTATTGGGAAAGTTTTCCTTATCTTTAGCATTTAGGAATTCTGCAACTCTGATTCTTAAGAAAATGATAAGGATGAGTATCAATAGCTTGAAGATAGCTGATTAGTAAGTATCTGATCTGAAACAATTCCACATTCTATAGCTACATTTTGCCTAATATGGTAGCCATTAGTTACACATGGCCATGGAGCAATTGAACTTAAACTTGTATGACTGAGGAATTGAATTTTAAATTTTACTTATTTTTAATTAATTTGTTAATACCTTTAAAACCTGACACTTGCTTCAGTTACTGAAAAACTTTTAAGTACATTTTGAAACAACTTGGTATGTAAATTTACATTTTCAATTTTACAATTTATCAATTCTAATAACAGATCAAGTATTTCTGATGAAAATTTAGCATTCGAGTTGAGATGTTCTGTAAGTACACTAAACATACCAAATTTCAAAGACTTAGTACCAGAAAAAAAATACCTTCTTAATAATTTTTAATATTGATTTGCATTAAAATGATGTTTTGACTATATCAGGTGCAATAAAATATGTTATTAAAATTAGGATTATCAGTTTGTTTTGACTTATTTGAAACATGGCCACAAAAATAATTTAAAGAAAATGTGTAACTGACATTTTGTTTGGCAGCACTGCTCATCAGGAAACCCAATTATCTGTGTAACCAGAGAACATCACGGATAATATCACTTTTGTTTTATTGACAAATTTTACCTTTTGACGGTCCTGAGTCTCAGATTCTTCACTGCTAAGATGTTTCAGAGGTGGTCCTTCCTTCAAGGCAGCCAGCTAGAAGGCAAGAGCATTTGGGCTTTTTCGTGGAGGTGAAAGTGGAAGAATAGGCAAAAGGCCTCGAGAATCCTGAAAGTGCCATAACATCGATTTAAAGGCACATCCAATTTAACCTAGTGCCTCAAACATCAATGGACTCTCTACGAAGTAAAAGTAACTTGTTACAATTAGGTTAAGAGAACCCAAATGCTGACCTCCGAGGCACTTAATCATAAACCATCGCATCAGTATCACCTGATTCTGGCTGATAAAAATGCAGATTCTCATATCCCAGTCAGGCCTGTTAGACTCTCAGGGTGTGGTTACTTAGAAATCTGCATGCTGAATGGCCATTCTTATGCCTCTAAAATATGAGGCCTACTGTTCCAGAGGGCGAGAGAGACACGAAACAAAGGTTGGATATAATATAAACACTCTCTGGAGGCACTGAGGCATTCGCCGAATGCCATGGAAGATTTTGTCGAGCAGACGGCCTCTAAACTGAGGCTGGAATGACAAGAAGGAAATAGTCACCAAAGCAGGATGGGAAGAGAGCAGCAAGCAGAGGATCAGAATGAGCAAGGTTTCTGGGCACAGATCCTCATGGCATATGTGGGGACAAAAAAGCAGTGGACTCTTACTAGGTCACAAGGATAACATTAGGCTATGAAGAATTTTAGATACAATGCTAAGGATTTTGATCTTTAATCTGTAGGTCGGTTGTTTTTTAGGGTGAAGGAGACATGGATCAAAGTGGTAAGGGAGGCACATGTAGTCAAGAGCCACTGCTAGAAGCGGGAAGCAAGAATTTGTGCTTAATTGAATCTTTGGGAAAGAGAGAGTTTAGGGTGGTCACCAGGATTCTGGCCTGACCACCTGAAAGAATGGTGATGCCACTCACTGAGAGGGGAACACCAACGACTCAGCCTATTCTAATTTAAAAACTTTGCTTGGCATGTTCTTTAGAATGAGTCATTCTGCATAAAACATGTTGACAGTCTTCAAAAGGAACCAATAAAGCTATAACATGGCACAAGATTGTATATCGCACCACAGGAACTGCATCAGGTTTTATATTCTTAAAATCCGTTCCTATAGTACATTTCAAAGAAACCTAGTTATTATAAAATGTTTTGGGGATTTGAATCAACATTATTATCATGAAAAATCTGATATTCATATTCTGAAAAGTACCTTTAAGTACATCGTGGTCAGATTTTTTTCATGGTTTAAAACATTAATAACACCTACTTTATCTATATATCTGTGTTTCTATCTATCCATCTACCTATCTATTTATCTATCACCTATCTATCTGTCTGTCTATCTATCTATCTATCTACCTATCTATCTATAGAATTGCAAAATGTAATAGCATGATGATAAAAGGTATCTTATTTCTAAAAGTATTTTTACATTTGTAAAAATACTGCTTTTAGATGTTTTATAAGAATATCATTAACTCCATTACTAAAATCTTTAAAAGAAAGAAAAAAAGCACCAAAAGGGCTTTCAGAAAAGAAACTATAAGTAATCTAGGCTAAAACATGAATTAGAACTTTTATAGAAGAATTTTGGTGTACCTGACACATTACAAACAAGGTAATAACCTTTCAGTTGCAAAAGTGCTTTTTGCCAGGCTCAGACTCAAATGGAATCAGAGTTGCTTCCCGTAGCTCCCAGCAGAGCCAGTACTTTGGGACTTTTCTAAATTTTAATAAAAAGGATTATAAATTCTTTGAAATAGTTTCTTAGTGGCTGTTTTCTTTGAAAAAAGGAAAATGTTTTGCTTAATGCAAATATTTAGACCAAATTAAGATAATTCTGGGAACTGATTTTGCATAAGCCAATTGACTATTTTTATTTATTTCCTTAGAATCATTGCTAATGCTGAAAAGAAAATCAGAAAAAGTAATTGATGATATCACAATTCTGTAGCATTGGTTTTACACTTCCACAAACTTTTTCTATTTCTAGTAATAAATTTAAATGGAAAGAGTGCAGTTATTGTATACTTCATCCTAACAGGGTTGACATTTTAAATTATATAGTCCACTTGATGTGAAGGGCCAAAGAACAGTAATAGCTCCTGTAAAGCTATTGCCTTCTTCTTGTTTCATTGGTTAAGAACTTTATTTTCTTAGACTCTGGGTTTAAATAAAAAATGAGAGATGGAGAGAGAGAGAGAGAGAGAGAGAGAGAATCAGAGAGACAGAGACAGACAGACAGGGGGAGGGAGGAAGAAGAGAGAGGAAAGTAAGTTCAAAATGAAGGAAAGAAAGAAAAAGAGAAAGGAAAAAGAGAAAGAGAAAAAGATGGAGGGAGGGAGAAAGGAAGACAGGAAAGAAGGAGGAAAGGAAGCAAGGAGGGAGGGAGGGAGGGAGGGAGGGAGGGAGAGAGGGAGGAAGAAAGGATAGAGGAAGGGAAGGAAGTGAAGATTAACGGAAAGTCAGGAACTCCCTTCCCTTCCCTTAAAGGACTCCTCTTCCCGTTCACTCCCATTCCATTCAAGTCCCTTCCATTCCCTGCCCTTCCCTGCCCTCCGTTC
Source organism: Rousettus aegyptiacus (assembly GCF_014176215.1). NCBI lineage: Eukaryota > Metazoa > Chordata > Mammalia > Chiroptera > Pteropodidae > Rousettus > Rousettus aegyptiacus. The sequence continues at coordinate 163,316,713 of NW_023416284.1, forward strand.
CCCGTCAAAGGAAAGGAAAGGAAAGGAGAAAAGGCATACTAGTGATTAGAAAAGATGCCAGTTCTTACCAAACGGATTTCACAAAGACTAAGAAAGCTCTTTCTATTTGCTAGAATTAAGCACTCATTTATCTTATAACTAATTTAAAAATGGATGACTCTTTGAGGTAAAGGAATAGAATTCAATATTCTAAAAAGATATATTAAAGTAAATAAATGATAATAATAGAGTCAGTGGGGAAGAAATAAAATTCAGACAAACAATATGTGAAGAAACATGTTTTGAAAGAAAACTGCTCCAGAGTCAAGCTGCCCAAAGGATAATGATCTATAACAAATATTAGAAAGAAAGCACTACTAGTAAGATTAAGCACGGTTTGGATATAATTTGTAACGTTATCAACCTTAACTCAAGGACTGAATTGAATCCATACAAGGTTTTCCTAATTCGAGAATAATTACAAGAAAATAAAGGTACAGGAATTAAAAGTTGGAGACTATCATAGAGTAATGGAAAGGACTCAGGATTTGGAATTTAAAAAAAACAACTGAGCTTAAACAATCCCAGCTCTTCAACTTATTATGTGTGTGACCTTGGGCAAATCACTTTACCTCTCTTAACTTTAGTTGTCTGCACCCAGAAATGGAAAAAAATAATATAGGGTCAGAGGAAACATAGGTAGAAAGATAAGAAATGCTATGAGGATGAAACGAGGTAATATGTGACAGTGTCTGTTGTTAACTCTAAAACCCACATATAAGGCATTATTAAGTATATTTAAACACGCATGTGTGTGCGCGCGCGCACACACACACACACACACACACACACACACACACACACACACTGGCTCCAACTAATCCCTCATCAATTGTCGCCAGTATGACAAATATTTACAAGCATACTTGTGCTTAAGACCCTGCTCCAAGAACTTAGTATGCAAAAAGGTAGGAGATAATTTCCCTCCCCTTCAGTTTATAATCAATACTTAAGATGAGATAAGGCACATTATAAAAAAAATAGATGATAGATAGATAGATAGATAGATAGATAGATAGATAGATAGATGATAGATAGATAGTTGATAAGCAAATAAACAGCAAAGGAAGGTAACACAGGCCAATATGTTCAATAAAAGGCAGAGAAGGCAGGCATTAGCGCAACTCACAGGTTGGAGTGACAATTGTGGAACAGGGAAGTCTAGGAGAACTTTAGAAGGAGGGCCGGGCTTCAGTGGTGCCTGAAGGATGGGGGAGCACTTATGTAAGCAGAGAGGAGGAAGGAAGGCATTGCAGTCAGGAGGCATGGTGTAAGCAAAGGCCCTGAGATTGCCAGTGGTTGTGTGTGTGTGTGGGGTGGGGGCGGGGAACAGAGTGAAGAGAGGGTGGTCAGAGATAAAGTTGGAAGGTAGGTTGTGTTGTGAAACGGAATGACATTTAGCTAATGTGACCTGGTTGAGCTATACGAATTGTCCATAGCCAGGCCCATTCTCATTGCTTAGTACTTGAGCCACTGATTATTAAATACCATTACCTCGGGGGTAAAATTGTGTGGGCACAGAGGCCAAAGCAAGCTCAAGGCAGGGAATGCCAAGTTAAGGAGTTCAGATCTAATCTTTTCAACTTTAAGAGACCAATTATGGGTTTTTAAACATATGACTAAACTGCCAAAAGTGGTTATAGTGAGAATGATCCAGCAGTGAGGTGAGAATGGGGGATGTGAGTGGGGAGGAAGAGATCATAGAGTAGAAAAGTAGTTAGGGGCTGTGATGGTAGTTCATGGTGTAGTAATGATAACCTAGAAGAAAGTGGTAACAATAAGAATGGAGCGTGCCCAAATCATCTAGCCAAAGGCCCAGTTCTTTCTTCAAGCATGTGCCTAGCACAGTGCCTGACACTGAATGAATACTTCCTGTGTATTTATCAATGAACGGGGACTATGAAAACATTGCCAGGTGTAGAGAGGGAAATAGATATCTTAAGGAAAACAGAATGCTGAAGACTGGAAGCACGTTTAAAGTTTTTTACTACAGCCTCCACATTTTGAAGGTTTGTAATATGAGGCTCAGAGGGACTGCATTCTGCCTGCCTGTATGTTTGATGAACCTGACTTGGATGCCTTGTCTTCTGGTATTCCTACAAGCCCCTAAGTGTTATTGTTTCTGTTATTGTTGTTTCTGTTAGAATTTCTGTTAATAAAAACTTGCTCTTTTGTTGACTGACTTTGAAAGCTGTTATTTTACATTTATAACATGCGGGGAAAGTGTAGATATGGAAGAGAAATTGGCTGAAAACAGTCTCCACCATGTAGGAGAAAAATGAATTCTGTAAACTGGTTTTGAAGACTTTCCCCTAAGCTTCGAAAGGAGAAGACTGTCACTTGAGCTATTCTAAAAAGCATATTTTCTAAAATAGAAAAGGTTAAGGCCTTTACCCTCTCAACAGTGTTTTTCAAACTATAATTCGCTACCAATATTTTGGAAACAAAACATTGTAGGGTTCCTGACCAGGATGTCTGGAATGGAATTCAATGGAATGGAATGGAATGGAATGGAATGGAATGGAATGGAATGGAATGGAGACTAGACTAGAATAGATCAGATTACATGGTTGGTTGGTAGTATAAGGTGAGTACTGTTCCGAGGAACATTTTTCTATCTTTGCGTGAATATCTACATTCGCGCGCGCGCGCGCGTGTGCGTGTGTGTGTGTGTGTGTGTGTGTGTGTGTGTGTGTGTTGAGATGGGATTTAAAATGGGTTTCTTGTTGTAGATCACAGTGAAAAGTGTTTGAAAATCACTGCCCAAAAATACTTTTTCCCAAAGTAAATGAAAACCTTTCAAAATCAGTTGACAAAATATAGAATTCTATCAAAAGAAGAAAAGACAAAAACATTTAATTATATATATCTAGAAAATTTTATTTACTCCTCAACAGGTCTCTCCACCTAGCCCTTACAATCACTCGCAATTTCATCTTTGAACATCTTTGAACATCTCTAAAGAGAATACTTAATACAAATACATCGTAGCACATCCATGGTACAGTACAATTATCACTTTTTGCAGGTAATCTTAAATATAGCATTTATTCAGTGTTGTCCTAAACTGGTTAGTATTTAGCAACTGGTTTTTAGGGTAGAGGGAAGAACCATTATCTATAGTATTTGCTACTTTTTGTGGTGTAAATATTCCAACCATAGCACATTGCAAGCTACCCACATGAGTCCACTGAAGACAGAATTGGAAAAATATACACATTAGCATACATTATATAGTATTTCCACCATGTAGATATAATAGAGATAAATAACCTCAAGAGCACATGTAATAGTAAAGTATGACAAAATAATTAGGAAATTAAGAATTTTAAATATTTATTATCCTTTAAAATATATTTTTAATTGTAGGTTTACATAATTTCATTCTTAATAATGTCTGTGTCTAACAACCGGCTCACAAAATGTCTCTCCAGCACACTGGTGTCCTAGCTTGACCTCTCCAGCAGGCTCTGATCCCACAGTTCCTACCATCCCCTGAACAACTCCACCCAGATCTCTTCCGTAAGAAACCACAAGCTTAACATACCGACATCTAAACTCACTTTCTTCTTTGAATCTCCTTGGCACACACTTCTCTCCTCCTCTTGACTTCACTATTTCTATCAATGGTGCCTCCAAAAGCCATCCAAATAGTTGCTAAGTCTTGAAGTTTCTGCCTACGCAATGTTCTTCTAATCTGTTCCTTCCTTTTCATTTTTTTTAGGGTTACTGTCCTAGTCCTGTCCAATTAACTGACCTCTACCCCTTCACCTTCTTCTCACTCCAACCTACCAGATGATATTGTTAGATTACTTTTCCAAATACATAGCTCTGATAACGTAGCTCTTCCATTCAACACTCTCTCTCTCTCTCTCTCTCTCTCTCTCTCTCTCTCTCTCACTCTCTCTCTCTCTCAAATCTGGCCTTCAAAGAAGCTAGCTCTCATTGATCCAGGTAACCTGGACAGCTCCTCATTCCCTGTAGTTGGAATGTGCCTTGTGGTTCCTAATTGTGTGCTTTTGCTCATACTTTTCCCTTCCTTTGGAATGTCCTTCCTTCATTATGAAAAAACTCATACCTTATATCCAAGACTCCATTCAAATAGTGATACAATTATGCAAGTTGGTTGTCAGAAGAATATATAAGTTTATGAGAATCTGGAGAGTGAAAACACACAGAAAATGCCTAACCCAGGAATCATTTATTTGGTCATAAGGAGGTTCTAGGAAACATTGCACTAATGTAGCACTCCCCCCATTGTTATTATTAAAAAGTTTGCTGTGAGCCAACATGAGGTTTATCTCAAACCTATTTCAATTATAAATGCTCCAGCTGTCATTCATTAACTGAAATGATTGAGAATTGTCTGTAGTTTCGCCATTTGGTGTTTACTGTAATTGTTTCCCTCTAATGCTCTGAGTTGAATGGGGTTGAGGGGGTGGGCAAAGATGGGTAGTTAAAGACATTGAGCCCCTAAGGCCTGATCTGTCACCACCACTGATAATTCTCATTCATCTTTGCAACACTCACTGATCACAGGTATTGAAGATCTGCGACATGGCCAGGAGTTCTCAAGAATCAGAAGCAAAAAGGCCAAAATATATATCTTTTATGCATCTTTCTTCAATCGGCCTTTCACCAATGTTTAGAGTAAAATAAAATGCTTTCAGTGCCTGCTTTTCTGAGGAGAATCATAATGTTAATGAGGAGGTAAGCAAGTAATTCCTTTTTCTTTCCGAGTGTCAGGTATAAGGCTGCAGTTTGGTAGTAAAGGGAGAAGGGATAGGCTGCCACAGCCCTGTGGTTACTGGCACCAACTTTCCCATGGCCTTGAGCTATTTGGGTTTATTGAGAGCCTGAATCCTTAACCCAGGAGAGGTGAAAGAGCATGAAAGAGGGGAAGGTAGCAAGAGACAACTGGCAAAAGGTAAAAATGTATCGAACCAGTCTGCCCTCACTCTAATATCAAGACTGTCAATTAGTGGTCTGGAGACTAGTTCCACAAAAATGATTTGGTTACTTGTTTAAAATGCAGATTCCTGGGCCCTGCCTTGGACCTACTGAATTATATAGTCTTTAGGGGGATTGCCTTGGACAGTGCATCTTTCACAGCATACCCAGTGATTTTGTTACACTCTAAAAATTGAGGATCACTGTTTTAGTGTTGGCCAACTATGGCCTGCAGCCTGGATACAACCTTTGAGCTAAAAATAGTTATTCCATTTTAAAAGTGTTGGTAGGGGAAAAAAAAAAAAAAGGAAAGTAGAAGAATACAAAACACAGCCCACAAAATCTAAAATATTTACTCTCTGGCCCTTTACAGAAGTTTGCTGACCCCTGTCTAGTGCATTGCAAATAAAAGCCTGTGTCTGAATATAGCCCTATCCCAGCCCTGCCACAGCTAAAATAACTGATGCAGCAAATTTTTTCAAAGGGGGCAGGGGAGAGAGAGATGGAAAATATAAAGTTGTCATCTAAAAATGCACTCGCAATAATTATAAGTGGAGAAAGGAAATGTATGTAGTTCCAGTGAACATTCTGCAATATCTTTGAAAATATATTTTTATCCATGCAAGAATTTATAACACCATTTGATTCTAGCCTTCCTTATATTTATCAGGTGGCAATATATCACAAAGTAGCCTAGTAAGAATCACTGCATGTATACTCTTTGTCAAACTATGCTAGTCCCCAGATATATTTTTTGTCACACATGTGAAGAGAAATGTAAACATATATCCTAAAATATCTGGGGAATAAAAATACTATAAATCCTTAAAACATATAGGAAAATGATGCACAAAAGGAACAAAGGAAATAAAATCGAATTTGGTATTTTTCTACTTAAAAGGAGTTTAAGAATCATAGAGCAGTTCTAACCCCTAAGTATCTTGGGTAAAAAACTATGAACTCAATTCAGGAAGGGCTCAGATACTCTCATTGTGCCAAAGAGACTCAGAATTTGGGAATCATGCCATTAGATTCATAAAGTAATCCCAAATGCAATTCCTTTAGGGGTGGTTTCTAAATGTTTGTTCTAGATATTTTTTTAAAAATGTGTTTGTTTCTGATGTGGAAAAAGAAACTTTATTAAAAAATCTAGAAATAAACATTGGCTTTAAAAATATATTAACTTGCAAGTGACTTGTCTTTCAGAATTGTGAACTAAAATATATCACAATAATTTTGTTTCAGAGTTATTTTTTTTTTCCTCAGGAAGGAAGGAATTCTAAAACCTTACTAGCAACTAACATTTTTGATAAGGTTTTAGACTATATTTCAATTTTTAAGAAACAAAGTTTAAAACACCAGATAAAGTCTTGAAACCTACATGCTTCACCATTTAATAAAATTATGACTCATTTCAGTAAGAAAATGCTTTTTTAGTAAGAAAAATGCTTTCTGAGCTAAGTTTGAACTGCAGGGGCACATGGGACACCCACAGACCCAGTCAGCAGAAGTCTCACACTCCTATAAGATTAAAGGAAAAATAAATTAGTGTGTACAGAGAGTGAAAAAAAATCCCCAATGGTAAAATTCTATAAACGGAAGTAAAACTAAAACTCCCCTAAAATCCCCCTATCATCAATCCTTATAAATTCAGCACTTATCTTCTCCCTTTTCTTCTTTCTTAGCCCCCAGTTAAATGAACACGAAAGCCTTGGATGATTTTATCTCTTAAGAGTCCTCAAACTACACTAAGCATGGATACCGAACCTCCGTATCACAAACCGTTTAACTTTTTAAACCACGCATGCAAAGGTGGGGTTTTCTGAGTTCTGCTAGAGGCGGGCTGTTTGGAACCCCGTGGATTCTGCAGGTGTGTAATCCAGGGTGCGCGCTGCACGAGTTGTGCAAAGGCAGAGGTGTGTGGTGGGCGCCGCCTGGGCCGGACAGGGTGGGTGGGGCCGGGCGTGTGCCGGGCTGAGAATGAAGGGCGTGTGGGCTCCAGGATCTGGAAGGGGAGTAAAAGTTCCGCCAGGTTGTCCCATACGTGAGCGGTGATCGCTCCAACCCCAGTCATATTTGTGTCCTTTGTCACTAACAAGTTAAATTGGAGGTATTCTTTATTTTTTTTTTCAAAGGACCTAGCCAAACAGTCTATGAAAACCCCTAGTACCACCTCTCTATTCCCAAAGCTCCGGGGAGCTGAGTTTTAAACCCTGCCTAAAATCCAGTCCCGCGTGCGGGAGTCTTCCCCCTGCCCCGCCCTTGGTCGCCCCCGCAACAGTGAGTCAGAACTCAGCGAGCTCCGGTTCTGGTGTCCTGGAGCACGCCGAGTGCGGCGACAGTGGTGTGGCCGTGGAGCAGGCGGGAGGCGGCATCAGCGAGACGTGGCGCGGGCCTAGCGGCCGGGGCTGGGGAGCGGGGTTCGCGCAGGAAAAGGCGCCGCTGCGGCCCCCGGCCGCCCCTCCCTGGCCCCGGGCTCCCTGCCCGCGAACCGCCCCGGCCTCGCGGCGCGCCAGGCGCATCGCGGCGGCGCGAGAGCCGAAGGGGAGCGGCGGCCGGGCGGGCCAGGCAGCCCGGCCCGCGGCAGCCAAGGCGACCGCGGAGGCGGCGGGCAGGGCGCGTGCGCACTGCAGGGGCGCCAGATTTGGCGGGAGGGGGAGTGTCCAAAGCTCTTTGTTTGATGGCATCTCTGTTTACAGAGTTTACACTTTAATATCAACCTGTTTCCTCCTCCTCCTTCTCCTCCTCCTCCGCGACCTCCTCCTCCTCCTCCTCCTCCTCTTTATCCTGAGAAACTTCGCCCCGGCAGTGCGGAGCGCCGCTGCGCAGCCGGGGAGGGACGCAGGCAGGCGGCGGGCAGCGGGAGGCGGCAGCCCCTTGCGGTCCCCCCGGCTCCCGGCGGAGCCCCGCGCCCGCCGCGCCATGGCCCGGAGACCCCGGCACAGGTAACGGGGAGCCCGGGCGGGCGGCCGCAGGTGGGGGCGCGCGGGGCACCAGGCTCCTGAAGAGCAGGTGGGAATTCGTTCCCGGATCTTGTGCGGGGCTGTCAGATCTTGCGAGGACCTAGAGTCTCTGCGTCCGCAGCAGGAGCTGCTCGAGAGACTGATGAATGGAAGATTCTATGCAGGAAATATATTAGGACGTCGGGAAGCACGCCCTGCGGTTCATTTTCCAAGTTGCACGGGAATACATTTCTCTCTAGGATGGAAAAAAAGCAGGACGTTCCACCAGCCCCTGGGATCCCACTAGGTCCCTGGCTTGATGCCGCGGGGTGTCGGTGAGGGAGTCGCAGCGTAATTGCTGGATGCGTTACGATATGTTTGGGCTTGGAAGTGCAGAGCATATGGCAGATATAAGGGAAATGCTGGATTGTTTAGTAGCTGCAGGTAGTTCATTTAAATTTCATTCATTCTTAATGGAGGCGAGGAAGAGTGTCAGCTGACAGGCGGCTGGAAACATTTTAAGGGAGAAAACGGGTCTCTGTATTTGCAGATCGTTTTAAGTCCTAGTTTCAAAAGTTGTAATCATTATTCTCTGGGAGGCTTTTATTTCTAATACAAATATTGCACACGCGTCCGCGCTGCACATGTCACCGCACTGGGAGGTGGTAGGGTAAAATCCCCTTACATTTTGGCCGGACGGAGGGGAAGAGGCTGCAGAGGAGGGAAATACTCGTCAGAACTGTCAGTTCTTGGCGCTCCGGCTTCCACCGGTCTCTGAACTTCCCCGACTGGATGCGTCCGAGCTCGCCGCGAGCAGCCGGGTGCGGGAGCCAGCTAGGGGGCCGTCACTGTTGCCACTCAACAGAAAGGGACGGAGGCGGGCAGCACCCAAGGCCGCTGCTGCGCAACCGGGACGCAATCCCCGCGAGCTCTTCCCCTAGGCAAGAGGCCCGGGTGCGGCGCGCACACGTGGACGCAGCTGAGGTCGCCGCTCCTCCCGGCACCCTGCTCACTCCACCTTAGGTCGCTCGGGCGGACTGACCCTGGCGAAGAGGCTCTGGGGAAAAGTTCCTGGAGGCAAAGCATATCCAACCTCTCTGCCTACGGGTTGTTTGATTTCCTTGTACTTTTTTTTTTTTTTTTTTAAATCGGCGGTCACTGGTCCCCGCGCAGCTTTGGGAAGTTGCAAAGAGCGAGGGTGTGGGCCCTGTGGCAGCACCCTCAGGCCCCTGCCTGGGCGGGCGGGGAGCGGCACCAAAGCATGGCTGGCCGCCGGAGAAAAAGGGAGGCGACTTAGGCGGGGGCAGGCTCCCTACGCCTAGCCCTGGGCACAGCCGCGCTGGGCGGGGGTGCTGCTCCTTCACTGGTTTCACCTTCGCTTTGAGGACTTAACAGTAGAGCCACGGTCACCTGTTTTTTTCTGGGAGCAGAAACTGGTAGAAGGTGGAGAAGGCAGGGGTGCTGGGAAGAGGCGCGGTGGAGTATCCGCGCGGAGCTCCCCGCTGTCCGCGCGGGGCGGGGCCGCGCAGGTTCCGTGTGGCTCCCAGGTAGCGGAGAGGGGAGGCGGCCTGGAGGGGCGGGAGCCTTGAACCTGCCTCAGGGGGAAGAGAAACCCGGCTGCGGGCTCAAAGCCGTTTCTTGCAGGCGAAGAGTCAACTCGGCAGGGATTATTAACCAGGTCAGCGAAATGAGTCTGAACCTCTTTTCTAGAATCACTGTAGCAGCCACAAGGCACTTCCTCCCGCTCCCCTCCCTCTTCCCAACCCCCAACACCTCTTTTCTTTTTTCGTTTCTTTGCACGGTTTGTTTCCTTGACAGAATGTAATATTCATAGTTGTACTTTTGTAACCACACCAGGTCTAGCAGGTGGGGGAGTCGAGTGCATCAAGCCTGAAATCAGCCTTTGAAAGTTCTCTGACTGTTGGGTCTGAGATCTTGTCAAAGCTCATAAAGGAAAAGTTATTTCAGGTCCTCAGTAGAAATTAATCATGCTACTTAGGCGACCGGCACAACTTGGAACAAGGAAATAGCATGCAAATCTCAAAGGCGAGCCCCCTTGCGTAGCCTGTTGATGGACACAGGAGCTGTGTGAGCAACCCTTGACTTGCCCTGCTCCCCTCATGGCCCTTCAAGACCTGCAAAAGTCACACGCCACGTGTCCTCTAAGACATTGCTTTTGCACGTCTCTGCTTCCGTGCTTAATTTTTAAGAGTCACAGAAGACATGGAATCATTTATTAGCACTGGAAAGTACCTTAGAAATAGAATCCAAGCTCTTAAGTCTATGCAAGGAACTAAGGTCCTGAAGGAGAGGAAGTGATTTGTCCAAGTCACGCAGCTAGGCGGAGGCAGAACTAGGACTGGCACCTTTGCCTCCAGAACCCTGGTCCTATATGATGCCTGTTCTCTCTCACCTGATGTTGACTGCCCCCTATGGGTGGCTGAATATGTCGCGTCTTCCTTAGTTGTTGAGCGGTTTCCAAGAGGAGCCCAGTTACTAGTTTGAAAAATGTACTTCTCAGTTCTGAAAATGTAATCTCCAGATATAGGCAAACCTAAAAAGTTAAGTTGAGTTGAATCTATGACTCCTCTTTCAGATTACTCTGGTTTTCTCGGTATTCCTGATATTTCACAAGGGTGCCACTTCATCTGGGGCTTTCCAAGGATTTCTCTGTGAACCTTTAAAAAGATGCTGACTTACAGCTCTGGGCTCGTAATAACATATTTTTCACCTTATGATGCTTGTGTTTTTTATTAAAGGGAAACAACCCTAATTGTTGTTTAGAGCCCTTTGTTGACACTTCAGAACAGGATTAGGCTCTTGTTTGAAAAGACAGACACTAAATTAAAGAAATGGTTATAGATTACAAATACAGTTTAGTGCCTTTTTTATGTTGGCAATTTGGATCACAACCTACTTGTCACCATACATCCTAGACCTTTAGATTATTGCCTAATAGTTTTAAATTATAAGAACCTCAAATTCAGGATTTTTGGTAAGCATTTTTATAAGTCAGGCAAACTTGTAAAGAGTAGGTAATATATACTTGTAATTTAGTTTGGGAAGACAACCCTGATACGAATATAAAATTTTTCAAAATAATAAGTTGCATTATAGTATTGTTTTATATCATTACATTTATTGGTGCCAGTTTCATGGATTTCTCAATATTACAATGATAAATTTTAGCAAAATTTCTAAGATAGTATAATTTTCCCTTATCTTAATATTATAAATAAGATTATAACTAAAAGTAAACTGTGGCTGTAAAATTACTCTCATCTATTCAGTATATGATTAATCAACATTAAGTATAGAGTTACTTCAGAAGCCATCACAATTCATAGTTTTGGTCAACTTGTGAAAACAGTAATGAGTTCTTTCTAAACCCTTCTGGGGGAATCTCTCAGTTTTGAAATAGGTCCATTTTAAGATATTTCAAGTACCATTCAGTCAGAGGTAGAAAAAAACAAGATTTTGACTGTCAAATGGCTTAATTATTCACTTGGTTACTCTAGAAACTGAGTATTATAAACATGGCCACAAATTGTATCAACCTGACCTGGAGTGTTGAACTGTTTGATATTAATGTTATTTATAAAGCAGTTTGATCACTTGATGGTCTCATCCTTAAGTTTTTAAGACCTTTCCTTTTAGATTATATTAATCTTCTAATCTTTAAAGAATGAATTATATGTGTATCGTTGAGTAAATCACTTCTTCAATTTTTTTCTTTTAATAAGACTCCAGTTCCATTGGAATAATATAACTGAATTATCTATTTTATTTGGGAAATATTATGTGAATGATGTGACATATGCCAAAGATTTTGAGTGTGTACTTATACAAAGGACATGGGCTCTCCTTCCTCTTATTGTCCTTAACATTAAGTCTTAAACTTTAACCTTCATTGGTTGGAAAGTTGCCAAATGTGTAACTTGTCACTGGTCTAACAGAAACAACAGGTTTAAACATGCAGAGCAATAAGAAAATGCCAAGTCCTTTGCCGTATCTGTGGATACCAATAACAGCAGAACCAATGTACAATAGTAGCACAACAGAATGCTGAAAACAATCTTGTGCAAGTTTTCAAAGATTCTTGAGGAGTTTTTGTTTAAGTTTTGTAGTTCAGTAGTTTAAATCTTCCTGTTTCAGTCCACATCTGCCCATTTTTTATTTCTGCAGCATATACAGTAGTGATGAGGATGATGAAGACATTGAAATGTGTGACCATGACTATGATGGGCTGCTTCCCAAGTCTGGAAAGCGTCACTTGGGAAAAACTAGGTGGACCAGGGAAGAGGTAACTAATCATGTTACTAAAATGTGGAAGAAACCTGGAATGTATCAGTTTATGAAAAACAAAAAATCAACTAAACTAGAGGTGCTCAAATTCATTGGCAGGCTCTTTGAAATGTTACCCTGGCATGCCTGGGCAGCTTGCTTACCTCTCACACTCCCCCACATATACATTGTATCATCCATTTCCCAACCTCTTTGTAGTTCTTTAAATGTCCTCTCCTTACTTTATGCTTCATCTGTGTTTCCTTCTGCCTATTCTGTTCTTGCCTCTTACCCTACAATGTCTTACTAATTCTTCATTACTTGTGGAGATATCACCTCTTCTGTGAAGCCATTCTGGCTTCCCCAGACAAGTTAGATGCATCCCCCAATCATTGAATCCATGTTCTTACTTACTGTTGCTATAACATCATATGCCTCCCCTACTAGACTGTAAGTCTCCTTAGGGCAGGCCAACATACCTGTTTGTTTTGTATTCCCTGAACTCAGAATTGCTTGACACAAAGTGAGATATTAACAGATGTTCCCAGAACAAATGAATGAATTGCTATTTCCAAAAACAAAACAAATAAAAGAATAAAATAAAACACTCAAAGAACTTGTCTTGTTATAATTGGATTCATTTAATATTCTTAATCTATAATATTTCACAGAGCCATGTACATGAATGTCTGTCCTAAAAGCAGTCAACAATAGATGGAAATAACCTGCTTCTCATCTTTCTTTTTCTGCAAGTTTATCAAAAGCTTGATCTTTGTAACAATGAAAAAATTTAAAGAGAAAAATTATTAATGTATGGAGAACATTTCTTTTTCTTTCAAGTTTCAAAAAGTTTGCAGCGAATTTTTGATTTTATGTTAGAATTAATGGTAATGACTTTTCCTCACTTTTATTCCACTCTACTTCACTTAAACCAGAGCTCCCGTTAATAGGCAGGGAGGATTTCCAGTGAGGGCCGTAGGAAATGCATATTTTATCCATGGAGATTGTGACTTGAATGGTCAGTCCTTAAAGATACAGAAGTTCCGTTGTTAACACTGGTTTCTTAATTCCTATGTCTGTGTTGTACCAGGGACTCACTTGTGTTTGAAAGTTATCTTTGCAAAAAATAGGAGGGTACTCTTTCACTTCTAGAAACATGTTTAGAAAGACACTTGTGAACCGAAAGATTTTTCCTGATGTTCAGTGTCTTCTGTGTTCTAAGTTTGGCCTTATTTAAATTATATTAGTACACAAACTAAATGATTTTCTTACATCATAAATGCCTTCAAGTTTAATTGAGAAAAATCATCTTCAATATTTTATATGAAAGAGGTTGGACAAACTAAAGTTAGAATAGAGATTGAACTATTTCTTACTTGAGATTCTATCTATTGCCAGAGATAAATGTCTGTTGAATCTAATATTGGAGTTCATTTCTTTTTTTGCACAGAGTAAAACTTTTAACAGTTACTATATATCAATCATTCAGTGAGCCAGGCATTACACTAAATGTTTTACATAGTTACTTCATGTAACCCCAATAATCCTGTTGACATCAGCTTTCCCATTGTATAGATAACAATTCTAAGGTACAGAAAAGCAAAATGGTGTACCTGAGCTTAAACAACTAATCAGTGGCTGAGTCAAGATTCAGACTCTGGTCTGTCTGAATAAATAAATCTATGCTCTAAACCTGTATATTGCATTAACATGTGTTATATTTGGATATTTTCGAGAGATTTTTTTTCTGGATTGGATTCTTGGATTGGTTCTCTTTTACGCTAACTTAAATAGTTATATAATAAGCGACTGATATCTTAGGATTACCTTTAAATGTCTTAGGATGAAAAACTAAAGAAACTGGTGGAACAGAATGGAACAGATGACTGGAAAGTTATTGCCAATTATCTCCCGGTAAGTTAGTCATTTTTCCTTTCCGTAAAAGTAAATTTTCTCCCAAAGATTTAAATAAGATATTCTAGGATATTAAGATATTACATATTTGCTCATATATAAGAAATAGGAAGAGAACTAACATATAATGTATATTGTAATGCATATAATTGGGGTTTCTAAATAGATTGTTAAAACATTTTTATAGCATGTAAAAATATCTGCTTCTTATTTTATCTCTCCATTTATTAGGATAATATAAATTAGCATTTTGATGATTCGTTACATGGTAGATGACTAAACTTATAATTTTTTCCCCAAGTCAGCTTCTTTGAAATTTCCTATTTTTTTAATAGAAAATTGTTCGGGACCTCAGTTTAAAATTTTGGAGTCCTCCTAGACTTATTTCACTCCCCATCCCTTACATTCAAGCAGTGACTAAGGATTCTGGAATTCCTTTGTCATCGGTCCCTTCTTTTCATTCTCTGTTCACAGGTCCAGCCCCCTTCACTCTGTGGATGATTATCGTGGCTTCCTAACTATCTTCCCTACTTATAGCTTTCTACTTTTTCATCCATTGGCAGATGGAGCTTCCTAAAATGCAGCCGTACCGTGTCTTTTCAAAATTAGCAACAGTGACTTAGTCTCACAAATTAAGTGCGCTGCCTTGACCTGGCACACAAGGGCCCTCCCATATGGCCCCAACGTACAGCTCCAGTTCTGTTTCCTACTTCCTCTCTGTAAGCAGGTTTAGTTGAATTCATTTCTGCTTTCCCTCCTCTGGGCTTTTGTCCTGGTGATGTTACTTCATGTCCTTCAGAGTCCTTATCAAGAGCTTTTCTAGCCTCTTCCTAAGGAAACAATTTCTCATCCTGAGGAGGAATTCTATTTCCCATCTCAATATCATTTCACTTTGGTTTCTTCTTGCATATGAATCAAATTCTGCCTTCTGTTAATTAATATATGTTTATCTTTTCTTTCTTATAAGATTACAAACTCTTATAAGGTAGGGCCTATCTTTACCCATCTTTATTCTGCAATATTAACACTTGGGGTCCTAAATTGAAGCACGTGTCTTAGCTTCAAGGGGATTCATTTAGAGTGGGTTTCCATAAAAGCCTGACCTTAATATGGAATTTCTAACAAGGCTTAGCCTTAGTCCTTGTAGGTACTTCCACATGCAACAGACTGAGGTTAAGTTTAAGTTAAACTGACAGCCATATGTGCACTATGATGGTCCTTTTGTTCACATGGCAGAATATTTGCCCTCAGAAGACAAAGCTCCTAATTCTAGATGCAACTTCATATGTTTTTTAGCTGTAAATAATGGGGGATAGCTGGGTTCTCCAAATATGCCTTAGAATGTGCTTGAATATGTTCACTGTATGTTATCTATGTATGACTTATGTTATTTATATTATACCAAAGTCTTCATTTGCACTTATCACAACATATCTATATGACAATGCATACTTTATCTTATCTGTCTAGAATCGAACAGATGTACAGTGCCAGCACCGATGGCAGAAAGTATTAAATCCTGAGCTCATCAAGGGTCCTTGGACCAAAGAAGAAGATCAGAGAGTAAGTTTGGTCTTCATTGATATGCAAATCACAATTAAGAATATTCCCTAAACATCTTTGTTGACTGTTTCCTTACTTGAGGAAACAGGTAAAGTATGCAAACAGGAAGTAGAGAACTCTATTCCCATATTTCCAATGAATGAAAGCAAATTTTTAGAAATTTTCTAAAGATATTGTTACATTGAAGAATGATTACACTAACTCATTACATAACATTAAAACATAGATTATTTTTGTGTGTTTATCTGAAGGTGATAGAGCTTGTACAGAAATACGGTCCGAAACGTTGGTCTGTTATTGCCAAGCACTTAAAGGGGAGAATTGGAAAACAATGTAGGGAGAGGTGGCATAACCACTTGAATCCAGAAGTTAAGAAAACCTCCTGGACAGAAGAGGAAGACAGAATTATTTACCAGGCACACAAGAGACTGGGGAACAGATGGGCAGAAATCGCAAAGCTACTGCCTGGACGGTAATAATATGTCAAAAAGTATATTGATTGGGAAGAATAAGGGAGTGGGTATTGAACAATCTGTTTTAAGTGTATGGTGAGTGAATTACATTCCATTGATCATAAGTGTTTCATTAGATAAAGCAGACCCATAGCTTTTAGAACCAGAAGATAGCTTAGACTTTATCTGGTTGAGTACTTCAGAATCCACCCAACAATGAGCCCTAGGCCACATCATTGAATTTTCCTCAGCCTCAATTTCTTTTTTTAATTTTTAAAATGAGTAATAAACTACTTCACAGAGCCAGTATTAGTATCAAATAAAATGAATGTCGAAGCACTTTATAAACTATAAAACTCAAAATACATAGAAGGAAACTGAGACAGTTTGTCTCTGGTCTGAGTTCATGTAGCTGGTTAAGTGACCAGAAGGAATTCAGCTACCATTTGTCTGGTACCAGCAAAACTAAGCACTGGCTTAGTTTTCTTCTCTCGGAGGAAGAAATAGTGTATTTATAGACTTATCATACTGCTTTTACATTCTTAAATAATGTTAGTGTTATGCTTTCTTTTTAATGAAGGCACACAAATGACCTCATTATAAGGGATATGTATAGAAGCTCGTTTTGTCCACTTCCCTACTTAAACAGTTAAAACAGATTTTGTTTAATTTGGAAGATACTTTTTTATAAAGCTTACGTAAAAAAAAAAAATAATGTAAGATAGAAAATATTTAAAATATTTTTGTTCTTGAGCTTTATAATCCAAAAGTGGGAAAAGATCACTTTAGTGATGACCATGGCTCTGATGGTTTATGTCACATTCTCTCATGAGGTGCTAAAGCATTTCCTCCCTCGTGACTCTGCATAAGCTTAGAGAATTCAAGAGGTTTATAAAAGGAGACCTTTTCTCCCATATGGTCTTAGAGGATATGCTGTTGATTCTTTTAAAAATTTGAGGGACGTTGAACTTCCTCTTTCTTTAGCATACATTCCCCATCCCCATCGAAATAGTAAAAAAGAGGCTTAAAATGGTGTTTTTTTTTTCGAATTGAGAAACTATTTTCCTGAGAATCAAAAGACTTAAGTGAAAATGTTTCGCAGTTTGAAAACATGTAAATATATTGGGAGTTAGCATCTTTCCTTTCTGGATCTCATTTTTCATTCTCACCTCTGTCTAGTTAGGGAACAATTTGAGATGGTTTTCAAAAGATGGGAGTTTTTTTTTCCACTCAAAATTTCTGGCTAGTACTATTCAAGAAAAAGAGAGGACAATGAGCTGACAGCAACCTCATTATCATTCACCAAACTTCACCTAGTGCCTATTGTGGTATAGGCCTGTCTAAGCCACACTCATAAGAGTGACTTTGTAAGATGGCTTAAGTTATATTAAAGTCTTATACCATGAGTAGTCAGAATAAACATGAAAGATTATTGTACTGAAAATACTCTTTTATCAAGGAAACAAAATGATTAAAGGATTTCGAAATGTATAGAAAGCTACAATTTTATATTATGCAATTATGAGAAATCTATGGATTTTTAATTAGGTAATAGGGGGAACATGCTTTTAGAAGGTTAGAGAAGACTGAAACAATTAAAGACACTATTAGTGGACCAAAAGAAAAGGTCTCTGTTAGAAACAGTTTTCTGTCAATTAACTCTAATCTGAATTGAAATTTTTTGTTTGTAAAATTCGTATGTGATATATTTCTGTGCAGAACTGATAATGCTATCAAGAACCACTGGAATTCTACAATGCGTCGGAAGGTCGAACAGGAAGGTTATCTGCAGGAGTCTTCCAAAGCCAGCCAGCCAACAGTGGCCACAAGTTTCCAGAAGAACAGTCACTTGATGGGTTTTGCTCACACTCTGCCTTCAGCTCAGCTCCCTCCGACTGGCCAGCCCTCAGTGAACAGTGACTACTCCTATTACCACATTTCTGAAGCACAAAATGTAAGCCACTTCTGAGAATTTCATTTAAGGAGAGAGATGGTTATTTTAGTTCTAGTTAATGATAATCCCTTGCAGCTGCATACTTTTCAGAGAGCTTTTATGAACAGGATCACAATCAATCAGATAAGGGTAGGTATTGGCGTTCCTGACTTGTTTCCGGAAACAAGGGCGTTAAATGATTTGTCCAAGGTAACGCAACTCATAGAGACAGTGCAGACTAGAATCCAAGTTGTTTAATTCTAACACTGCTTCAAATGTAATTTAAAGTTGTTTTTTTAATGTAAACTCACTTAACAAGACCTTGCTGAAGAGGAATGGAAGAATGGGGATGCAGCTGCAGTTTAATATTTTTCTCTCCCAAAATGAAAGTGAATGTAATATTACATTTAAAAAGGAGATATTTTGACATTAAAATTCAGCAGAAAATTGTAAGCTCCATCGTGGCAGTAATCAAGCAAAAATTTCTTAATTTATTTATTTTCTAAGTGTTTACCTTCTTACTCTGAGTCAGGAGCAGTTTTATGACATAATTCACTGGTATCTCTTTTTATCCTCCTTGGGTCCGTGTAATTCCTTCTTCATTTCTCGATATTTCTACCTAGGGAAAGAAATATTCCTAGTGAGTGGAAAGAGAAGAATAATGAGAAAAAAAATCAAGAAACTGTAATCTTAAAATTAACAATAATCAATGGTGAAACTTATTTATGCAAGAATACAGAGCTCATATGCAAATTATATTCAAAACATTATAAACAGTTTTTACTCTTTTCTCCCTGTTCCACATATTATTTGACTATAGACTTTCCAGAAAGATCTCAGGTGAATGAACTGTCATAAGAGGTTCTGTGCTATTTACTAAAACCCATATTATTCCCAGAGAAATATGTTTTTTTTATAAACAGCTAGTACCATTAGTTTTTCCTATCAAAACTCTTTTCATACATTCATGAGTGTAGTTTAGATTTATTTTTCATTGTGTTTTTCTTTCATTAAAGAACACCTCCTGTCAGGATCGGTGAACACTTTAAATTTATTTCACTATGTTGCTTTAGCTATTTAGCCATTAAGGCCAAAATAAACTTTAAAATTAGAGTGTGTTTTTATTGTTTAGTGAATTTGATCAGTCAAATTTGCCTTTTATTTTTTTCCTTTTTTTAAGTCCTAGAGCAAATCCTCAGAAAGCCAAGTCCCCTGAAGGATATGTCACCATGAATGACTCAGCCTTTGTTTTGCCTTTTTGTCTAGGTCTCCAGCCATGTCCCGTATCCTGTAGCGTTACATGTCAATATAGTCAACGTCCCTCAGCCGGCTGCTGCAGCCATTCAGGTAAGGTCACCTTACGGTCATTTCATAAAAAATTTATCTGCAGGGTAAGGCACCCTTTTTAAGAAATGCTCTGTTTCTTTCATCTAAACACTTATTTTCACCTGACCAACTGAAGTAAAAAGAGAAGGGAAGAGTGGAGAGATGGGTGGAGCTCCAGGCAGCCATCTGCCAATCTTTCTTCCAGTGTGAGTTTCATTAGGAATTCTGATTCTCTGATATTACAAGTTGGAACTACTCACCAGTCAGCATCCACTCTAGCCTCAGATTTCACATCGCTCCCTTACATCTAGAATAACATTCACAAAGATTCCTACGGTGGCCAGATTCAGTTGGCATTGGTTTCATGCCAAGGCTCTTTGGGCTACATAGTCCCTCGTGTGACTACAGGCCACAACCATTGCATTTACAGCTTCCAATGAGGACTTTGTCTTTTTGTCTCCCTTAACTTTTAATTTCAGAGACACTATAATGATGAAGACCCTGAGAAAGAAAAGCGAATAAAAGAATTAGAGTTGCTCCTCATGTCAACTGAGAATGAGCTCAAAGGACAGCAGGCTCTACCAGTAAGAATGTCACTGTGTGCTTGAATGGGGTTGGGGGTGGTGGTGGCAGTTTTACCTGGTGCTCTTCTGTATCTTTTCTCTTCTTTTCTAAATATTATGGGATCAACTCTATATATCTGTTCATAATGTTTAAACACAAGAAGTTGTTGGATCATTAGTATCAGAATGTTGACTAAATTGGAAGTAGTCCTTTTGTGTTGCAGTAGAAACTCAACATCTACTTGTGATGGTCATCACTGATTTTTTTTCGGAAGGACTGTAATCAATTCAAAGACTAGCAGAGATAAATCGAATGAAAATATGCTTTTTAAAATAAAGTTTTATATTCCTTTGGTGCCTATTTAATTTTTTTCTGTTATTTTTCTTAACCTAGATTTTCATACTTTATAATTTCAAACGTGATTTGATGCATGTTCAATGTATACATGTGAAAAAGATATATATGATCTCTCCATAATAACATTAGCTGCTCTTTTGTTTGCATGTATGAAAGCTGTGCAGACCATTACTGAATTCTGACATCTTTTTTAGTGATTGGGCAGCAAACTGGGAAAGCAGCTTGCACTTTGTAACCTATGTAGTTAACCAGCCAAGAGAATAAAAGAGATGTGATACATAGTAGGTATTCTTAGGAGTAAATTTTTCTTTGGTTAAATAATGAAATGATTATGTGCTTATGTTAGTTGGACCACTTTTTAACTTTGTTTTGCAATTTCTCCTGTTGCATGGTCATGCTGAAAGGAGACTTCTGTTAATTTGCTCTTCTGCTTTCCTGACCATGCTGATTTGGCAGCCCTTGGCTGCATCAGAGCAGTCCTTAGCATTAGAAAGGCATAGAAGCAACAAGAAGATATGCAGATAAAAGCAACTAACTCTTGAATTCCCCCGCTGTTTTGTAAGTTAGAAAGAGAATAGAAGAATGCTTAATTCACAGCAAACATTTATGATCCTCTTGAAAATAATATCAAAGTAGATTTTTAAGACACTCACTGCAAGTGAGAGTTGTGCTTTTTAACATAGTCCCTCTATTTGCATTTTTAACAAAATGATGACAACTAAGTTAATCATGTAGGTGACAGACTGTACCGTTTTATGAAATGACCTTAAAATGTAGGGTCTTGCATTGATAAAAGGAAACATCTTGACAACTGTTTTATAGGCGCAAGTTTTGGATGATGCAACTGCTTTTATCTTTCCTCTAACAGCATCTGATACCTTGTGCAACTTCATTGCTAAGTTCCTTCTCCCTTTCTTCTCCCCGCTCTTTCTTTCTTCCCCCACCCCCCTCCTTAGACACAGAACCACACATGCAGCTACCCCGGGTGGCACAGCACCACCATTGCCGACCACAGCAGACCTCATGGAGACAGCGCACCTGTTTCCTGTTTGGAAGAACACCACTCCACTCCATCTCTGCCTGTGGATCCTGGCTCCTTACCTGAAGAAAGCGCCTCTCCAGCAAGGTGCATGATTGTTCACCAAGGAGCCATTCTGGACAATGTTAAGAACCTCTTAGAATTTGCAGAAACACTTCAGTTTATAGATTCTGTAAGTAGAATTGTAAAGGCAAGTTAATGTTTTAGAAGGGGAATTAGGAAACCTATTTCTCAAATCATTGCCATTTTCTGTTATTGGCATGTATTAATGTAAAGTTAAAAGTATGATTTTAGTCTCTGTGTGTTTGCTTTTTCAAAGATCTGACTTCACAGACTACCCAGATAAAAGGTAGCATTCCGCATATTTCCTTCAAAATGCATGGTTTTTAAAGATAGTGAAGTTGATGACCTGTAAGTAGAGCTTGGGTTTTAGGGATGATGTTTGAGTTATTTTTAATCTTTTACTTTGCTTCTTTGTGTTTCACTAGAATTGTGCTTTCCTTTTGGATAGCACATTGAGAATTATGTTTACTCAGAGCTTAAATAAGCAATCTTTCAGTGTATTCGAAGTGTTAACAAGTTTATTAATGCTGTGTGGCTTTCTCCACAAAACATTGATTATGGATTACCATTCCCAATTGGTTCACTGAGATAAACCATCTTTCGTGAAACAAACTTGAGTTCAGCACCTCAAAAGCAGACACTCAATTCATTTTCTTTGTTTCCCAGTTGATTAAAAAGCTTTTATTGTGTACCCATCAGACGGGGGGTGAACATTGCCAATTGTGCCATGTAGAAAAGGGTTTTTCTTTTCTTTTCTTTTCTTTTCTTTTTTTTTTTTTTTTTGCTTTGGATGGCATGCAAACGCTAGAGTACCAGGAGGTCCCTACAGCACTCATGGAGGACCAGCCTTAAGGCAGCATGGCAAATATACTATGCAGTGCACCCGATCAATTGTTAATCCTGAAGCTGTTGCTCAGGAAGTCAAACAAGGGGGGCAGGTGTTTACCTTGCATTCAGCGTCTCTTTCTCAGTGCTGTGTTTCAGGTGATGGCACACATCATGCACACACTGTCTCAGAGTTCTGCGCCTCCCACATTGTTTCAGGATTCTTCATCATGGTGTGACCTCAGCAGTTTTGAACTCTTTGAAGAAGCAGAATTTTCACCTAGCCAGCATCACGCAGGCAAAGCCCTACACCTCCAGCAAAGAGAGGGCAATGTGCATAGACCTGCAGGAGAACCTAGCACGAGGGGGACCAAACGCAAGTTGAGTGAGGGTTCACTTGACTTGCTCAAGCCCTTCCCTCCTGCGAGGCACAGCACAATTCCACTGGTCATCCTTCGAAAAAAGCGGGACCAGGCCGGCCCCTTAACCGCTGGAGACTCTAGCTCCTTCATACTTGCTGACGTCAGCAGTTCAACTCCCAATTGTTCCCCTGTCAAAAACCTGCCCTTCTCCCCTTCGCAGGTAGAGCACAATTTCTGCACAGCTGTTACTAATTTTCAACAGACAACTGAGCCTTAATAATCTAGAAACTAATACTTTGGAACAAATGACTAATTACTGTTGCCCTCACTGATTTCGTTCCATCGCTGAATCTAGCTGTTGCTAAGTCATACTGCCTCCCAAAGTTTAGGCTTTCTGTAGGCTGACTGATGATTTTGTCATAATCCTCTTTTTGGTGATTTGAAAGATGGTTAGTTGCATGAGATATGCTTCTATTTCCTTCAACACTAGAGTTTAACATTTCTATCTCTTCCTCTTCTCTTACCTCTTCCCTCCCTTTAAAAACTTTAACAGATTTTCTGCCTCTTTTTTCATTTATTGTGTGATTCACTGACCCCGGGGAGGAGGGAATTAAACTATGTATGGGTTGCAAGTAGAAATTTTTAAGTTTTTAATTCACCTTTAAGTGGAAAAGTTTTAGAAGAGGGTAAGAAACAAATCCTTAAGGAAAACAACTTATGTTTTAATTTCGGTTTCTTAAAATTGGCTCTTTTGAGTTACGCCATAATATTTTATTAGCATAGTTTTTGCCAATGAATATTCTTATTTTATCCAGTATTTTTAAAGGCATGGAAATTGTAATTCTTATCAGAGACTTCCGTTCCTTAATTATCAAAATAATTTGAAGTTAATAGATAATTTGGCACTTTAAACATTTTCCAATTATGTTTGTTGAGTTTGTTTTAAGAACAACTTGAAGTATGAACAAATGATGCACTCACCAAAAAAAATTATCTTGTTTTTTTGCTTATATTTTTCAAATTGTGTGCTAGAGAATATTAGTTCTGTAAGTCTTTAATAGATGTTCCAGAAAATCATCTAAATATATAAGCATTTAAGTTTGGGAAACATTGAATCAAATAGTTAAAAATTGGTTTCTTTACTGCAGAACCTCTCAGAGTTTTTAATACACCAATGGACATTTTGAATTTCCAGGGGGAGGTTATGATACGTTTGTTCCCCAAACTTATTTTACCTTGTAACCATTTGAGGAATGCCTGTATTTTCCCACAATATTAGTGTTCTGAGAGACAAAGCTTATTATTCAAGAATTTTCCACACAATATAAACTCCAAATCTTGAGTGCTCAATTAAAATAAAACAATACCTGTGTGGCTCTACATGTTGTTATCTTTATTATTTCATAATGGGTCAGTAAAACATACTTGCTTGTTATCAGGGTGTGATTTTTAAATTGGGCTGAATAAAGAATCACTGTTTAACCTAAGTAATTTTTTTTCTTCCCATATATAGTTCTTAAACACTTCCGGTAATCATGAAAACTTAGACTTGGAAATGCCTTCTTTAACTTCTACCCCTCTCAGTGGTCACAAATTGACTGTTACAACACCATTTCATAGAGACCAGACTGTGAAAACTCAAAAGGAGAATACTATGTAAGTTCTTGGTTCAAGAATAAAATTATTTATCTTATTTGCTTACATTTAATTAATGGAATATAGTCCCCAAATGTCTCATCCATTTGTATGTATATAATCTACTTGTATGTACATAATCATGTGTATTCCACAATGAATATGTCTGTCCTGGACATTTGCAACTACCTAGAGGTGGAAGGTGGTAGTGTAAAACTAAATTACCTTTTGTAGTTCACTTCAAAATTTCCTGTATCTGTAGAGGTAGTTATCATATAACTTCTTCATTCAAATTTTCTGTTTGTTCAATAAGGCCTTTTCTCCTTCACTGAAAATAAGATTTTTAACTTCCTTTACTCTCTGATTATAAACTTGAGAATAAGTATGATTCTTTACTTAATTCATATTTTTAATCTTATTTTTTCTTTTTGAAATTTATCTATCAGTATGACCTCTTCTAACCGCCAGGAATGTTGTATGATTAGAAGCCAAGGACTGATTAACCAGTCATTTATAGTCAATAAAAGCTTAACCAATTCAAAGAAATGGCAGAGAACATCAATATGTTATAAGAGACCTTTAAAAGAAATGCAGTCATATTTCCAAGTACAATTAAGTACATTTTAAAAAATGAACATTTATTTTCTACTGTGGGCCCTGTTTTAATGAATAGATAAAATTGATTTGTAAGTGACATCAGATCTTCACAACGTTTATGGTCATTATTAAGACCTAGGGCAGTGCATATGTCTTCAGAAAGATTAAAGAAAGATGAAAAATATTTTAATGCTCTTAGTCTTAGGATTACAATATTTTGAAATATTTGAAAATAGATGATGTACATACTTAACAATACATGTATGATTACTCAGCATACTCAATTTCACATCTATAACAGAGTTTATTGTATTCAGTAGAAAAATGTTAAATTTAATAGAGCGATGGAAGGGGCATATGTTCTTTTATATTGAACCGATTCTTGTTTTCTTTTTAAAGTTTTAGAACTCCAGCTATCAAAAGGTCAATCCTAGAAAGCTCTCCAAGAACTCCTACACCATTCAAACATGCCCTTGCAGCTCAAGAAATTAAATATGGTCCCCTAAAGATGCTAGTAAGTTTTAACTAAGTTCTTCTGTTTAGTTGGTTTATTAGTTCAGACAGAAATTTTCCTCTGATGCAAACATACCTATTCTTTTCTTTAGCCTCAGACACCATCTCATCTAGTTGAAGACCTACAGGATGTGATCAAACAGGAATCTGATGAATCTGGAATTGGTACTGAGTTTCAAGAAAATGGACCACCTTTACTGAAGAAGATCAAACAAGAGGTAAATGTGGGATCCTTCGGAAGGAACAAGCTGTGAATCCTGTTCCCTTTGTTCCTCAGGGCCAGTTTGATGTGTCTGGCATCACTGCTGTGTAAAAGTTCCACTTTTCATAAGTTTTCAGCAAAAATGCAGTTAAGAGGTACTGTCAGACTGCAGGCATGTAGCCTTTCATTTGAGAAGCTAAGTCACTCCTATCTATCTACTTCATGTTTGAACAGAAAACAGGCTAGAGAGGATAAAGGAAAGAAAAGAATGCAGCTTTTTACTATACTCTTTTTTTTATTACTGTTACATAAAATGATAGATGATTGATACATAGATATTTAATTTTCAGATGTCATGGAAAATTGCAATTTAAATTAAAATAGTAGTATATTTAATTCACAGTGTAAAAGAAAGGGAATCCAACTTTCAAGGATCAAAATTTTAGCTTGGTATCAAGAAACATTTCTAACAGGCTAGCTAGTGTGCCTCTTGAATTTATTTTCATATAGAAATAAATATTTAAGAGACTGGCCAGAAATTTACTCTTTTTTTTAGCCTAATTGAAATATAATTGACAAAATTGTAAAATATTTAAAACAATGTGATGATTCGATATTTGTATACATTGTGAAAGGTGTCTTCGACATTGAGTTAATTATCACATCTATAACCTCAGATATTTACTTCTGATTCTTGGTGAAAACATTTGAATTCTATTCACTTAGCAGATCTCAATTATGCAATAGAGTGTTAGCAACTGTAGTTACTATGTTATACATTAGATCCTCAGGCTTTATTCATCTTATAGAAATTTACTCTGGAGTATAAATGTTTCATGGGAAGTTCTAGTTCTAGAAACAACAAAGCACTTCCTGTTTGCTTTTAGGTGGAATCTCCAACTGATAAAGCAGGAAACTTCTTCTGCTCAAACCACTGGGAAGGGGAGAGTCTGAACACTCAGCTGTTCACACAAGCATCGCCTGTGGCAGATGTGCCAGTAAGTACACGCCCATGTTATGAGATGTTGCTGCCTCACAGAATTCTGTGTGTGACATGTGGGGCTGCTGTGGTTTCTGCTCTTCTTGGTGCATAATCGACATATTCTTTCACATCATTATTTTTTATAATTTTTAATGTTAAACAAAGTCGAGATTTTATTTATGTATTGGAAATAGATTCTGTTCCATTGAATATTTTTTCATTATTTACTTTCTTAGGATTTGAGAGTCCTTGCCACTTAGAAAATCTGCCGTATGAATATATATAGTTCTCTGAAAACAGAATGTTAATTTTTACATTTAAAAAAAATTATTTATTTGTCTTCTAAATATATTTTATCCTTGATAAGTTGTCTCTTGTTTGGTTCTGTATAGCATGTAGCATAATGCTGACTATGTGTCTATAGTAGATGCCCTTTATTGTACCCAATATTGGATTGCTTCGGTTACCACCATTTTTTAATAGACTTTATTTTTTATAGCAGTTTTCAGTTTACAGCAAAGTTGAACAGACAGTACAGAGATTTCCCATATACACGCTGCCCCACACATGCACAGCCCTCCTCCTTATCAGCATCCCTCATTAGAGTGGTACATTTGTAACAATTGATGAACCAACAGTTATGCATCATTATCACCCAAAGTCCATAGTTCATATTAAGTCACACTCTTAGTGTTGTACATTTTGTGGGTTTGGACAAATTTATGACGTATCCATCATTATTATATCATACAGGGTAGTTTCACGGCCCTAAAAATTCTCTACGCTCCACCTGTTCATTCCTCCTCCCCCCTACCCGTCCAGCCCCTGGCAGCCACTGATCTTTTTACTATCTTCATGGTTTTGCCTTTTCTAGAATGCCATACAGTTGGCATCATATAATATGCAGCCTTTTCAGAATGACTTCTTTTACTTAATAATATGTACTTTTGTTTCCTTCTTGTCTTTTCATGGCTTAATAGCTCATTTCTTTTTAGCACTTAGTTACCACCATTTTTAAAGTTCGTAATTTGTGAATGATTGTCCTTTATGGAGCATCAAAGCTAATAACAATTGCGAATATTTATTCAATATGTACTAAGTGGTAAATGCCATTCTAAGAGCTTTAGATGCAGTAACTCAATCCTCTCAACCACCTTTCAAGGTTGGTAGCATTATCTTTCCATTATACTAACTGGGAACCTGAGGCATAGGGAGTCTTAGTCTCTTGCTCAAGATTACTTAGCTAAGAAGTGGTGGTTTGGGGTTAGAACTCAGAAAGTCTAGTTTTAAATTCCATACTTTTAACCATTATACTATATTGCCACTAATTTGTGTATTCTGCACCAATATACGAAGTAAACAATTCTCTTACCAGAGATTAGTAACTTTCATTTTTAAAAGTATGTATTTAGGAATTCGTTTAGCAGATGTTTTTTGAGCTATCTCAAAAATCTATGCAGGACAGCTATTTCAAAATTTTACCTAGCTTTTTGTTTTAGTGATGTTTGCCACATGGAATTAGCGTTAGTACATAGTTGAGCTCTCCTTTTAGCTCATTGGAAAGAGAATTTCTGGCAGATATCTGCATTTTTCCTGCTAATGTGTATCACCTCATAGTAATCTACCCATTATATTGTCAGAATTGTGTCAGTTCTCATATTATCCAACCTTATTTGAATTTCAAATTATTCTCTTTCCCTTTAGAATATTCTTACAAGTTCCGTTTTAATGACACCGGTATCAGAAGATGAAGACAATGTTCTCAAAGCATTTACAGTACCTAAAAACAGGACCCTGGCGAGTCCCTTGCAGGTAATTCCTATTCCTATTCCAACATTGGTATCTTAAAAGTCATTCACTAAAAACAAATGTCATTTTCTCCCTTCCTTTCTTTTTTTTTTTTTTTTTTTTTAACACTTTAGACATTGAGGAGTGGTGCTTTTAAACAACTCTTGATGTCTAAAACACTCCTGAAATCCTTAGTTGCCACTCGTATGAGACTTGCTGGAAATTTTTATTAGTGCAGGGTCCCAAAGCATGACGAAGTGAAGCATTTCTTACTGTGTCTGAGACTAAGATCATATATTACACATGTGTCAATATCACCTTTTGCTTTTAAATATTTTGTGAACAGTTTATTTTTATAGTCTACTTTTTGTTCTAAAAATTATTTTTTAATGCTTCATTACTAAGCCATCAAATTTCAAATGCTGTTTAGATTTTAAATGAAGTTTGAAATGAACTAGCTAGAAATAATTATAATATATTTCACTATCAGAATAAGAATGTTATCTGTTAATGTTGTGTGGCTCGCCTGTAGTTGACCATCTGCCGCTGGGTTTTAATATCTAAAGAGATTTCCCTTATAATGCTGAAGTTGTTATATGTTGATGAAGTACAACAAATTCCAAATTAATCCTGAGCCAGATGTAAAT
This sequence comes from Rousettus aegyptiacus, assembly GCF_014176215.1. Classification (NCBI taxonomy): domain Eukaryota; kingdom Metazoa; phylum Chordata; class Mammalia; order Chiroptera; family Pteropodidae; genus Rousettus; species Rousettus aegyptiacus. Next base: position 163,345,690 of record NW_023416284.1, read on the forward strand.
AAGGATGTAAATTTACTCCCCTAAATTATTTAAAGCAGTTCCCCACATTAAATAGCTCAATACCCAGCCACCTGCAAAGCCTTCCCCTCTCCCCAACCCCCTAAGCTACACTGAGAGGAACATCATGACCCTGGAGCATGCAGAGAACCCTGTTCAGAACTGGGAAGTCATGTTCATACTGTGAGTTAAAGACATCGTAATTGGATGGTGTGGATGGTGTGTGTGCTTTTAGAGCTTGCCTTTGCTTTAAAGGGCTCTCCTATCTTTGCGGTAAACCTTCTCCCTCCAAATCGTAAGACTCTTAAAAATTCCCCTTTTTAAATATTTGTGATATTTAGCATTACTTGGTAAGTAAGACAAATATAGCTGGAAAGGCTTTAGGCACATTTTGTTTCCTAATTCAATCAGATTGCTTTCCTTGTGGCCTCTATCTGCTCCAACTTCTTTGGTGAAAGATGACTGTTGACCACAGTGTAGATAGCGAGAGTCAGGACTTGCAGGGCATCTGGAGTTGCTCCTGAGGCAGTCAGGCCTGATTACCCCGATGTAGAGAAGACGCAGAATATTGCAAAAGATCAGGAGACAAGGAAAAGAATGAAGCACCAACACATAAAGGGGACACAGAAAGCAGGTTAGAAGGATGTCAAGGCAGAGGTAGTTTCTAAAACATTTTACCTAGCTCTGATCCTGGCTCCAGAAAGGAAAGGTTTTCTTTGTTTTCCTTTTCCTCTTCCTTCCTAAAGTAATCAGCCCTTGGTTTCCAGAGCATTAAATTTGACTAGTGTTATTAGTACATTCAGCTAGATTAAGTTTTACATATATTTTGTAACCTAACCTACATTTACAGCAATATAAAAAAAGAGCATTCTAAATTTCAAAGAGCAAACATATAAATATATGTGGGGACAGTTATTACATAAGTAGTTATCATTATGTACGTTGAAATCTCTAATTATTGTCCTAAAATCAAATCCTGAAAGCTTTTGGCCTAACTAGTGTTTAGCCAAAACCAGTGAGCTGAACATGGTATATATTTAAAATATAAAATTGACAAATTGTCAGTACAGTTGACCCTTGAACAACACAGGTTTGAACTACACAGGTCCACTTACACATGAATTTTTTTTTTTAAATAAATTTGTAGTCGGCTTCCTGTATGCCTGGGTTTTGCATCCATAGATTCAGCCACACTCAGATCAAAACAGTATTTTCAATCTGCAGCTGGTGTAATCTGCGGATGATGAGGTCAGACTGTATGCATCAATCTACACCATTTTATGTAAGAGACTTGAGCATCTGTGGATCTTGGTATCCGCAGGTTCCTGGAACCAGTCCTTCTGCAGATACTGAGGGATGACTGAGTTTTTGGGGAGTCAAAAGTTATACATATGTTTTCGGCTGCACAGGAGTCGGTGCTGCTAACCCCCATGTTGTTCAAGGGTCTATTTATAAAAAATAGGTTGCCCCAATTTTTAATTCTATTGCATTTTTAAAAATCAGTATGGAACTTAATTATCAACATATTTATATTTTATTTAAGGAAATTGTTCATTATCTTTGACTCAAAATTAAGTAGTAGCTCTATCTTATTAATCTGTGTTTTCTAGCATATCAACGAGTCATATTTAGCACTCTACAGATTCTTATGTCTGTATGCTAAGATTAAGCCATCTATGTACATCACACGGCGAAGGTGGTATTCGTCAGTCCTACTAAACTAACAGACCCAAAAGTTAATCTTAGAGTCAGTGCTTCTTCTGCACTAGATGGTTTACACTGTTCAAATATATTTTAATAACCTGCTATAATCAATACCTAATTCATTTTAAGAAATACTCATTAACCGAAAGAATGATACACACCAAATACTCCTTTGTTTTGTGTCATGGTGACCTAGCTTCCTAAATCATAGAAATACATGGTTTTAAAATGTTTCAAACTTTTGTGATAAATATTAGAAATACATCAAATAAATATTTAAACATATATTGCCTATACTTCGTATAACCCTAGTTCAACAATATTTACATAGGTTTTATGTAATTTGGTTATTTTGTTTATTTAAAACAGAATGCTTTATCATATGTTGTTGATAATTTGACCTAATTAGGCAGATTAATCATGGATGGTATTATTGAACTATTGTGCCTTTGTTAAATGACGTAGCTATTTGACCTAAGAGTACTTTAATCTATAATGTTTATAATTTGTACTTATAATAAATTAAATATTAAGTGAGATTTTAGCCAATCTATATATTTTTATCACAGTGCTTTTAATTAAAACAGCTAAATGTGATTCCTAAAATATTTTAATTCTGATACTTCTAAAATATAAAATATTTGCCACTTGTAATAGCTCAGTAGTTGATTGTCTATCCATCTAATTATCTAAATAACTTTTTACTTAGCTACAAAAACAGTTTATTGAAGACTATGGTAATAGCAGTTCTGTGTTCTGTCATTTCTGTTTTAATCATCCCTGGCTTAATTATGAAAATGACACTATAGACAGAGTAATTACTGTTTTTGAGGCCCAGATACTAAGCCTGTATGTTTGGCTTGTAATGCGCATGCATATACATAATTATGTGTAAATTACATTGATATTTTAAAATTAGAAGTGCGAGAAGCTATGAGTTTAACCTTTTATTATAAATCTCAAACATACATAGAAGTATAGAAAATATTGTATGATTTAGATTTAACAATTACTAACATTGTGCAATGTTTACTTCATTCCTTTTTAATGAAGCATTCTAAAATTCCAGATAATATAACATTTCATTCTTATGCACTTTCAGGTGTATCTCTAAACATTAGAACATTTTCATATATGACCTAGTACTGCCGTCACACATTATTATTAAAAATAATTTCTTAATATTCTAATTCTCTGGCTATATTTAAATTTTCCCCATTAATCCTGAAAAGAGTCTTTTTAGTATATGTTTGATCAAAATTGAAATAGTTTCACACATTGCATTTGGTTTCTAACTCTCTTAAATCTCTCCCAATCTGTAGACCACTGTTATCCAATAGACTCTATGCAGTGATGAAAATGTCCAATATGCTGCTCTCCAGTATGATAGCCACTAGTCAGTTGTAGCTCTGAGCACTTGTGGCTAGTGCTGTTGAAGAACAGACTTTTCAATTGTATTTAATTTAAATAGCTTTAATTTAATAGCCACATTTCCTTCCTCTCTTCCTAGAATCAACCATTTCCCCAAGGTGCTTTGATGATTTTAGTGAAAATGGTATGTAGAGAAGAAAATCAGGGTGCTAAGTATGCCCATTTGTTGTGTGGGTTGTCTTTGAGAAGCAAAAACATTTTAATAACTCGAAACTCTCCATATATCCCCTAATACATTATGCGCAAATAATGTTATATTTATTTTTAAAATTATTTATGGTTAATCTTTTTCCAAAAGTAAGTTATAGCCACTGCATAATCTCATAATTATCAGATTTCTTATTTTTTAAGGTGCTTTAATTTTAAATTGTAAAAACAAACAGGGACTCATAATAAAAATGTTCTGAGACGTTTTTTGATATTTGAGTCTTTTATGTAACTCAGAATGTATGAGATTTTCACATTGGATCATTGTTTCATTTTTTTCCACATTGCGTGGCGGGGTAGAGGATTGGATTCTAGAAGCTTAAAAATGATCACAGGTGAGGAAATAAGCATTCAGCCTAGAAAGCTTACAGTTTGAGGCAGGAAAGGCAGATTCACTGTGGAATGCTGTTCAAAAGTTACCTTGAGAGAACTACGCGTGCACACACACACATACACACACAGACACACACACACAGACACACACTCTCTCAGAGCTCCCTCCTCAGGATAGAGAAAAAAGCTGCCTATTTTTCTCAATGTGCTTTTAATTCACATTACATTTTGAAATAAATACATTTTACCACTAAATATTTCTTAAGGTAGACACTTTTCATCAGGAGATCTGAAATTCTGCTTAAGTTATAAGCCTTCTGAACTTTTGTATTTTTCTCTTAAATTATAATTTCCTTTTATTCCTATTTAAAACTCAAATGCAAAAGATGTGTTCATATGCTTTTTACTAACTCCCTTTCCTCTTTTTGCTAACCACAGAATGACAGCCTTAAATTTTAATTTCCTGACTTAGCTTGGCATGGCCTTACTTTTTAAAACAGTGAGTTTAGTTTAAGTAAATTCTCAAGCCATTATTATTTAAACACATTTGCACAGAATCAGAAAATCTTAAAATATTATTGCAAGCAATCGAAACTCCCTTTTACAGTTTCATGTGTTTTTGGATTGATCCAATTTTCATATGAATTACTTACGAATTTTTCAAAAAATAGAGCAAAACGTTATTGCATGATCAGCATTGCTGAAGAGTGTAATAAACTAGCATGCAGACAACAGGAACCTGAGTTCTAGTCTAGACTTCACCATTTTCTATTTGCATATCTTTAATTCATTAACCTCCTCAGAACAAAATCCTCTTGTCTTTAAATTGGGGACTGTCGTGTACCCTTCATTCATCATACAAAGTTGCTATGAAGTTCAAATAAATATAATATTTCAAAATGCCAGTGTTCATTGGTGATATCTATTTTTAGGCAAAGGCTATGCATAGACCTCGTCCTTAGAAACAGAAAGGAGGCCTCACCGATGGCCAGGTCCTTTCACACTGTGGTATATGGTTTCCTCAAGCATACTCTTTCTCATTCCCTATCCCATTCTTGCAGAACTGTGTCAGTGGGTCACCCAGAGAGATAGCCGATTCAACTGATTCCTGAAATAAAGGTAGTCAGATCTCTTTGGTATTATTGAGATGGAAAAACTGATTTGCTGTTTTTTGTTTTGTTTTGTTTTTCCTGATACTTGTGTTGTCCTGTCAACAGACATGGAAAAACAGTCTGTCTACATATGACATAGAGCTTTCCAGGCATTTCTTAGTATAGTGTGCTGTTGTTGACCTGTTCCCCTGGACATGTATGTATTTATTCATTTGGTCCTCCCTTTGGGGCACTTTTTTCTATTCATCCTGGCAAGAATTTACATAGTTGTCCAGTATTTCAGCACCCTGCTTTTAGTATATGTTATAAATTAAGTAAGTTTGCCATGTACAGTTTCGGAGTTGAACTGAGAAAGGCTAAATGAATAGGGAAGATTTGTCAAGCTCCAATTCAGAGTGCCCTAACCCAAATATTATAAGATGTGGGTTTTTTGTTCAGTTTGGTTTGGCAAACACCATGATATTGAATCTTCCTCAGGCCAGCAAAGATAGAATTGCTTTAGAGCAAGTTGGCACTTGTCTTAATTTAATAGTCTTGAACTAATATGTGACTAAGGAAGGAGCTATTCTTCCAATAATTTGTGATACCCTAGGCTACTTGATATAAACTGTTGGAAAGTCTATAAACATTTAAGATGAGGAGACCCCCTAGAGATATCTGGGACAAACTCCAACTTTAGGTAAAGTCCATCCACATGAACAATTGTTAACTAAGGCTTGAGGGGGGAGTGTTAGCACCGGTGCATTGGGCAACTTCCTATCACTGTCTGAACCTTCTAACCTCTAACTTTTAGGACTTTTTTTTTTTTTTTTTTATGGAAAGTTAGCAACTGTGAAGTTGGGGTCATTTAATTGTTTTGTGCAGACATAGGTGGCATTTGTGTATGAAAAAAGTGTGTAACCATTAATCTTACCTTAGCAAGATTTCATTTCATGTTCATTCCTGATTTTCAAGATACAGTTAAAGATTTCTGTGTTCTCTCTTATAACTGATACATTTTTAAAAAGATGCCCCTTTGGGAAGGACTTCTAACTTTTAGAATTTTAGTACAGAGTATTTTCTTCAAATGGGTTAAATAGAATAATCAGATCATTCTTACTCTTACTCTTTTGGACAGTATTCATATCCTCTTATTATTTAAAAATCAAACAAAAGAAAAACGTAATACCATCTCGCAAGTTGCTTTGGTCTTACAAAATCATTTTTTTATGATTTATGCAAATTTCTTATTAAGCCTGCGAATGGTAAAGCACATACTTTGCTAAGGCTTTTGACGTCGGCAGCTATTGTATGAAGTTGCTATATGAATATAATAATAGTAGTTTTTCAGCGTGATGAAAAAATTTCATATTCTAAATGAAAAAAGTAAAGATAATCTAATTCTAACAGAAAACCACCTGTGGACACGGTCTTGTCCCTTTATTTCTTCTGTTTTCTACAAAGGATCTGAGTATTTATTTAAAGTGCTTCAGCAGGATATCCCAGTTTAAGCTTTGACAGTCTATTTACAGTTCACTTCTACCCACGGGCAGTTAAAGGCAGATTACAGGATAAGCAAGATGACTCTCAGGCAAGACCAGGAGGATATGCAGTAGGATTATTAATGGTGAAATGAATCTGGGCAGAGCGACATGTCTGCAATAGCACCACGGGTTAGTAATTTAACAAGAATTCATATGCAGAAACCCATAATTCTTATCAATTCTTTAGTGTAAGTGAAACTAAAATTTAAGGAAAGAGAATTAAAAGGATACACAAAGGTCTACATGACAGTATTAGAAAATATTCTTCCAACACAAAGACATTTAATCCTTGTTTGTCAAAACTATTCTGTCTGCTTAAAAAATTGGCCAAGGGCCCCAGAGCTTCAAGGTAAGGAGGGAGAGAAGGAAACAGCAGGAGAAGAGGCAGCTCTGTTTAGAATGCTGGACCTGGGCATTTCCTTTTCACCCAAGTAATGGGCCTTCTGCTCCTCCTTTCATACCGTCAGTGCGGGTATGTGCCCCCTGTGACCAGTTTTTTTCATTCGTTATAAGAAGTGTTTGCTTTTTTCTCTCATGGTCCGGAAAAGGAGGGACCTACATACACATGCCCACTGGCTTTTTGTTCCACACGGTGGTTCTCGTACACAGTGGCTACTGTGTTCTGCTGCTATTGGCACTGGGACATTCAGGTGTTCCAAGTTCTCTTGCTCTTTTTAGGCTCTAAGCTTTAGGGCTTCTCTGCCCCCGAAATGGTCTGCTTTCTGGAATTCAGATATCTCAGTCACTGTAATTTTTTTCTTGGTACATTCCATTTTGACTTAGGAGAAGCTGGCTGAAAAGTTTTCTCAAAATTCTAATAAAAATATATGATACCTTCTTTATATTGATCTTGTTTTAAATATCCGGTCCCGAAGGAAGAGCCAAGCATAATAAAGTGATGAGCCATGTGGAGGATTCAACAAGGGTACAGTCAAGTTCCAAGTTGAAAATATATTAAACTGATAATACTATTATTAGAGACTCCTGAACAGATTTTTGGAATTCTGAATTAATTTAAGTACCATATTGCCTAGGATCAGAATCTAACTTTTTCTAAGAGGCATAGTAAAGCAAGCATAAGACTGTTTTAACGTAGTATTTTAAAATACTTAATTTACACATTTAGAAAATTAATTCTATATTAATCGAAGCACAGCTGAGTAAAAATATTCTTAGCTATAGAAAAACAGATACATTTTTCCCTACTCCTCACTTTTATCTCCATTCTCACTTTTATTCCTCTTTTCTCTCCATTCATTTGCATGGATTCTTTGAAAATGTGTGTTTTGGGGTTTTGTGTGTATTTTTAAGTAATTTTAGATTTATATTAGTATCTTAAGATATTTCATTCTGCTATTCTGCTGCTTCTTTAGTCACTTGTTTTTTTAAGATTCATGCACTTTGTTCTATGTACACCATCAGTTCTAAGCACTGCCTAGTACTTCATGGTAAACATCCACCACATTTAACTGTTTACTCTCAAATGGTAGTGATTCCATAGCACACTGCTATAATGACTACAGATGCAAGCTTAATAATTGAAATGATAACATTAAATTCTATTTTTTTAATTGGGTTTCTTGTATCAATTTGGTGTTTTAATGCTGCACCAAAAAACTTTAGCAACAACAAGTAAGCAATTAACTAAACTAAAATATGGAATTCGTATGAACAGATACACACCAGAGATATATGTATATTTAATCCAGTTGCTTAAACCTAGAGAAAATCACTTGAGAACTATTTTATAGAACAGTATAATTCCCCTAGTGAGTTTTGTTTAGGAAGATGTTAAATGTGACTCAGTAGCAAAAGTCATCCCTGAACACCTGTCATCTTTATCCTGTCATCTTTGTGACATGCAATTCCAGGAAAACATTATGATAATCCATCTTGCTATGTAGTATTTCAAGTTACATGTTGAGCCTCTGAGCCTTCAGAGGAAACGTGTGTGAACTTGGATGGCACCCTTGACATTGGTGGTGAGATGGCATGGCAGATTGGGCAGAAGCCAGGAACCCAGACTGTGTTCTATGAAAGTTTACAAATTAGACACATAGCACTATAAACCTTATGTCACTGAAGTTTGGTTCCAGCCACTAGGAAAGGAAACCCCATCACTATACAAATACCATGTTCATTCAGAATGATCATGCCTCTTTTCTAAAGAGTCTGACGACTTCGGCACCCTATCTGAGTGCATCTTCCCACATTCCAGGGCCCTGCTGACCTAACCCCACAATTTTCCACTGATAGGGACTCTAATAGAAGCAGTATCTTACACTCACTATGGCCTGGATTTACATTCTTGCTTCATCACTTCTTAGCTGGGTGACCCTGAGAATGTTGCTTAAATTCTCTTCCTTTTAAATTGATCAGTCTGTAAAACAGGTGCAATGTTTCTTGTGTTTTGTGTGAGAATTAAATGAGATGATACATGTAAAACATTTGGAAGCTTGGGTGGCATGTCGTAAGCTCTTGTTAAATGTTGCCATTTAATCTACTACATTTCTTCTTCTTTCCCACTCCTTCCCGCAGTGTACAAGTTGTAGCTTCCTGACTCAGGCTGTTTCTCCACCTGGGTTACATCTCTTCTTTCTCATCAGTCTGTCTAAATCCTGTCTAGCATTTCCCTAGCAATTCCTTAGTGTCCCATTCCCTCTCTACCTGGGCATGGCACCATGCACCTTTATGCTGCCTCTTATTACTTCATCTGTTTCACATGTGTTCATTTTGTCTCCTAAAGGACACTTGAGGCTCTAAAGAACAGAGACCCTTCTTTTCTTACTCTTCTTTTATCCCATAGAGGGAAAAAAATCCCTCTTAGATGTCACTAGCAGAAATAGTTGATTTTTTTTTAACCATTGGTTTAGTTTTGAGCTTACAGACACCAGGTCTTATATCAGCTTGTGTTTCTTTTTCCGAACTCTTTGCGTCAACTTCTAGAGAGCTCAGAGTCAAGCTTAAGGTTTACATTTAACTGGTGCATTGTACTTCATGGCAAATGCTTTGTGTACAGTCTCGCCCTATCTTCATATCATTCATTTTCATATATTTATCTGTGGCCCTGCCTTGTCCACTTTTTAAACACTGATTTTTAAATTTATTTTGTAAGCATCTTAAATCCTTTTGTGAACTAAGCAGGGCACAAATAGTACATATTTTAGCTTGAAGCAACATGGAGGGAAAGCGGGGGCTGAGGCTGTGCAGAAGACAAACCTAGATTCAAAGTCACTCTGCTACTTCCCCCCAGAGTGGTCTTGGGCAAATTATCTTTATTCCTTGAGTTTCCATTTCCTGCCTGACTAAAGAAAGGATGACCCTCCCTTAGCTGCGCTGTGCAAATGAAATCGTGTGTATGAAGTGCCAAACACTGGACCCGGATCTGGATGCAGGTCCATCTTATATCTTCCAGTGTGTCCTTAAAAAGCAAGCTATCCCAGTAAAAAGATATTCCTAAGTTAATTGTTATTTAAATGATATTAAAAATAAATAATATGTTTAGCACGCATTGACCAGTTCTAAGAAGTCTCTAAGAAGACTCAAGCACTCACCAGTTTGCTCAATGAGTAAATGCCCAGAGCTCACCTTAGGAGTCTGGGGAATTAGGCCCTTTCCTGTTTCCAGCTTTGTAAAATCTCCTTACAATGGACAAGAGGCACTCAAGGTTGAAGATGTGGCTGTCTCTTAAGATACTGTTTAGAGTGGATTTTTTCTCTTAGCGATAAATAATTTCTAATAATTAATGTCACTTAAGAACACTGGGTTCCTGGGTGTCAGGAAGTTAAAGATTTTATCTGACAAAGGCTCCCTGGTGTTTACCACTTGTTACTGGGTCAGAATTCCCTCTGGTGGCTTGGCTGGGATTGGGGATCCAACTTGTGAGCTTAAGTATGTGCTTCCTTTCTGACCTGGCTATTGTCTTCTTTTTCCCCATTAGCCTTGTAGCGGGGCCTGGGAAACTGCATCCTGTGGAAAGATGGAAGATCAGATGACAGCTTCTGGTCAGGCTCGTAAATATGTGAATGCCTTCTCAACCCGGACTCTGGTCATGTGAGACGTTTCCAGACAAGCATTATGGTTTTCAGAACACTTCAGATTGACTTAGGATGTATCATTCCTCTACATGAAACTTTTCATGAATGGAAGAACCTATTTTTGTTGTGGTACAACAGTTGAGAGCCGCACCAAGTGCATTTAGATGGATGAAATCTTATCGGATTTCACCCAACTAAAAGGATTTTTTAAAAAATAAATAAATAACAGTCTTACCTAAATTATTAGGTGATGAATTATAGTCGGTTGTTAATATCTTAGTGCAGATTTTTTTAAACATAAAGTGATTTATCTGTATTTTAGAGGATTCAACAGACCAGTATTTTTTTGTAATGGGATTTTTGAAATTTTACACACAAAAAAGGTACTTCAATATTTTACTTTTCTCAGCCACTAAACACAATGCATTATTATAAATGTTGGTTAATAACATAGAATAATTAATCGAGATTGTAAATGCTCATTTATGGTTAATAACATTGGAGGTACATTTATTGTACTAAACCATTTGATGAGTTTTTTGTTAGCTTGCTTTAAAAATTATTACTGTATGAAATAGTTTTATAAAAAAATTATATTTTTATTCAGTAATTTAATTTTGTAAATGCCAAATGAAAAATGTGTTTTGCTGCTATGGTCTTAGCCTGTAGAGATGCTGCTAGAATGAGAGGGTCAGTAGAGCTTTGGACAAAAAGAAAATTGATGTTAGGAATTAACTATGCACTAGTATTTCAAACTCTTTTATTTTTTATATGTATACTTTTTTTTCCTTTTGTAATACATTGGAAAACTTATTTGGGAGATTTTGCATTTGTTGTTATTGTTTTTTTTTTTTTTTTCATTATTGTTGGATTATAAAAGCATGCATTGCACTTCTTTTTTTTTGGGAGATCTATGTTGTTAATGTCCTATGTTTTGTTTTGAGTTCAGCCTGATGGTTCTTTAATTCAGGAGTTATGTGTTTGATCAGTATCACCCATGGTTACTAAGTGTATGGTCTCGGAACTGCCACGCAGAACCTGTGTCTGCAGCTGGAGTCAGGAGCTGGGGTTCCGTAGCCAGTTGCTGCCTTAAGAACATTTGGTGCGAGATGGCTAGCACTGAACTTTTGATATGACAGTGTACTTTACTGCCTTGTAGTGAAATAAAGCTGTGCCCTTATTTTACTTACTTTTGACTTCTCTCTTGTGATTGTGGATGATAGTTATACTTTTAAACAAAGCTAACTCAGAGCTTTTCTTTTGTTAATAATTTGTATACCATCTGAACTTCACTTGATGACGCCAAGAATAATCACATTGGAGAAAGGACAAGAAAACCAAGTTCGGTGGTTCACAAAATAATTGTGTGCAAAGTGACAGCTAGAAGGAATCTTCTAGAATGTACCAGTCAGTGTTCCAGCAGCATTCAAATTGGGATAATTCAAGGAGAGTTCATTTACCAGGGTACTGATATTACAGATGTGGTCAGCGGGTAGGAGGACCACGGGGGTGGTGCATGCACACGGGTGCATGTCTGAACACTGTTCTGTGCAGGGGGAGAGCCTGGAAAGTGTGAGTCCTTGAGAAGACCCGTGACCTTTGGAGATCTTACAGGGAGACAGGCAGGCATAACCCCTAGCTTTGTTTCCCCTATCCTCCCTATCTCTGCCAAGGGTCCTCTGGCAGAACCAAACAAGCTACAGGGCAAAGACGTACTTGGATGTAAGGGAGCCAGCTCCTCCTCCTAGGGCAGAGCCAGTGGATATTTAACTGGTAGGACAGGATAGGGAATCCAGTCCAACTCCCTATTTTAGAGATGAACTTCCATTGGCTTCCATCTCTCAGCTCAGTGTTCTTTTCACTCTACTACAATATCCCTTTCGCATAGGTTCCTTATAATTTCCTTTAGTCACTCTTTTCCAACTCAGACTTTGAATTCTCGTATATAAGATGCACTTGGTATTCCTAGAGCCAGGGTTTTGTTACCCCTCATTGCTAGTCTTTCGGACTGTTTAGTATTCTTTGATCATATTTCTGATAGATGGTAGCACATTATCTCACACTTTTAGACTATTTCCCATGTGCTGACTATGCCACTTACCAGCAGTTTGAACTTGGACAGGTCACTAACCTCTCTGAGCCTTTTTTCTTCATCTGTAAAATGAGTTCATTCCTACTGTGAATTTTTGCTAAATAATGCACTATAGAAATGTTTGTTAATACATATATTTTCCGTTATCAAGTGATGCGTGTCATATAGGGTGTCAGATATCTATCTGGCTAATAACATGGGTTGCTGATCGCAGAGTTTAACTTAGGCGTCATGTTATAGCTATTAAAATAAACTAACGATAAGAGTGAACTCAGCATTATACAGAACTGAAGTAAATATTTACTTTTCCAACAAGGACATAACCCAGCAACTAGAAACTAAAAATCTAAACTAAGTGTAAATTTATATTTTCTGTACAAATACCCACATTATTATAAGACCTATTTCACAAGCATCTCTAAAAACATCTATTTGCCCCGGTAATGTTTTAATCCTCCTGCTCTTTACAGCAAAGATTCAGGTATTAAAATAAATGGAAATAATATTATTTACCACTCAGGAAAAGGTATTTCTTTTGAGTTGCTATGCATAAAGCTTGCGCACATCCAGAGAATAGGAGAGACACTGAGGAGATTCTGAATTGTCTCCCAAACACTAATGGGACTGATAATCCAAGAGAAGAGATGTGCTGAGAAGAACTTCTTTGTTTCTTTAGCAAATATACAAAATTAGACCTGGAAAGGGCCTTAGACATCGGAAGGGACTTGCAGTAAGGGGCTCACCATATTGCCTTATTGAAAGAAAATCCATTTTGGTAGCCATCCAATCTTGGTTTAAAATCAGACTGCCCTTTACCAGCTCTGTAACTTTATATGAGTTTTACTTAATCTCTTTAAGCTTCACTTATATTTTACTTATATTGGAGATAAAAATACATTCAAGGTTATTGGATATTGTGAAAATTTTGTCAGATACTACATGTATTCTTGCATCTTTGTAGAATGTGCAGTACCTATTGATTAGATAAGTCACCATAATGATTTATAATCAAAGAAAAAACATCTTTTACCTAACAATGGAGGACCATGTCCTTCATTGTGTGTTAAATTTATTCTTTGTATTAAAGCTAACTTTAAATCTAAATTATGTATCTTCTCAAAATATTCTCAATCATTCTAACATGTATTTGAATATATGTTTCTCCTTGTACAAACGTATGTGGGAAATATGGGGTATAGTTTTCCTTAAAATACAAGTTTGGTGCTTATTTTTCTCCTTTAACCATTAGTGTTATAAAATAAAGCCTCCTTATTTACCATTTTTGAGAGTAGAGTTGAGGAAAGGAAGTCACTTAAAATGCAAACCTTTTTTTAAAAATGAAGTTGGTTTGTATACAATTATACATGGTAACTTTGGGAACTTCAGGAAGCAGAAGCTGAACTATAAATCTCAGCTTGTTAGTATTTTTGTAATAAGAATTATTTTAAATTAACATTCAATGCAAACATTCTTGATTCTAATATGGTAATTAGAGACATCAACATCTGCTTTATGGACCATATGTCTTTTATTCAGCTGGTATATGTTCAGCACGTATTGTGTGCTAAGTGCTATGTTTGAATTTGGTGTAGAATTTAGAGCAACATAGATAAAAAAAAAAAATCCTTGCCTGCTGTGAGCTTATGTTCTAATGACAGGTACTGATGAGTAAGTGGATAATTATATTATGATAGTAACAGGAGTAACAAGTACCAAGGAGAGCATCAGATCTAGACTTGGAGGAGCAACACAGGTTTCCCACAGAAATGGCATCTTGCAGGACCGATGGATAAAGCCAGGCTAAAGTAGGGGTAAGAGTTGGAGGGGGCAGCAGAGTGAGGATAGCATCTGAAATTTGCTGGAGGAAAGCACCCAAATATACTGACTTGTCTTATTTTAAATTTGTGATGACAAATTGCAAATGGACGCTCAAGCAATTCTACTGCCTAAGGATATTTTGTAGTATATTCTTTTTTCCTTGCTGCAGACAATTTCATACCTCTTCCTCTCAAACCTCTCTGTCATCACATCTCCACCCAATTCCCAGCTGATACCCCTGAGTCACCCATCAAGGAGAAAATAGAAGTAGTCATCGTCCCACACCAAAGCTATCTGCAGACCTGCAGTTCTTGTCTTTCCTCTCGTTAGCATGAGTGAGCACCCCCAGCTGCAATCATGGGCCAGCTCTGCCATTTGGCCTCTACGAAGCTATCTCTTGTGTTCTCCAGGGCTTTATCCTGCAGACGCTATCTTTTTCTCCCATATCCCAATTTCTTCCATCTCCCAAAGCGTTCTTGTCACATTAACACGGTCTACATCTCCCAGCGGTAAAATACGATCTGCCCCGCCTTATGCCATCTCGCCATCATACTGCTTCGTTGATCTGCTCTTCTCAGCAAAACGGCTTGCAGGACCTTCCGTGGCCTTACCACTTCTTCATGTCGCCTTCTCCTGCAACCCACTCCACGTGACCTTTCGTTGCCCCTACTCCACCATGTTTGCCCTTGTCGCTGTCACCAGTGGCCTCCATGTTGCCAGATTTCGTGGTCCCTTCCCGAAGGTTTCATTTTACTTCATCTATTGGCAGCCTTCAAAATAACTGACACTCCCACTTTCTTGAACCATTTTCTCTCTTGGCCTCAGGTCACCACTTTCCAGGTTTTCCTCCTTTCTCACTGGTTTCCTCTGTTTTCGCCTCCTCCCCTTGGTCTCTAAGTGGCCCTTTCTGCCTTCTCTCTACATCATTCTTCCTACGAAATTTCATTATTGCTATTGCTTTAAATACCATCACTGTCTTCAGCTCTGACCCCCCTCTGGAATTCCAGATTCCTATATCCTATTCCATTTAACATCCTCCCCACGCAAGCATCTAAAATTTAGCATATGAACAAAACAAAATTCATAAGCACTCAGAGCTTATATATATTTTTTCTCATCCATAGTAATTAGCCCTAATTTCTTAATTAGTTTCTTCATTTCACAAACCAAAAATGTGTCATCGTTGAGTTCTCCCTTTGCCTTATTACCTCTTACTCTCAAGTACTCAGAAACATCTGAATACTCTGCCTTGAAAATATATTTAAACATGTTCACTTTTTTTTTTGTTTGTCATTAATGATATTATCAGTAATGACACAATATGTGTGAAGTGCTCACTTCATATTGGGGAAGAAGGGAGAGGGAGGGAAGGTTTCTGACAATGAGAAAAATAATGGTGATGTTTCAGAGGTCAGATGAGGAGAAACAGAAAGGAAAACCTGGGGAGTAGTAAAGATAGGCAGGAGAGGGAAGCCCCGTAACGCTCTTCAAGAGTTTGAACTTTGTCCTTAGAGATACAGGGAGTAATTGAATGGTGTTAGGCAGGAAAATAAATGATTAATTTATACCTGATTTATATGAATAATTCTGTTCACATTCCTTTTTCATAGATAGCAGGGCCAAATGATTGCAGAGTCGGAATTTTATATCCAGTTAATTAGATTTTACATTAGTACAATAACTACTGCTTCTTAGTATCAAAGGAATGTGCTTTAACCCAAGAAAATCTTACTGAAAAACATCCATTGATCTGAAGTTTACGAAGGCTGTTTTCCTATTTCATAGTATATAAATTAGTACAGAAGAATCGTTTGCATAAAATATTTTTCTCCTTTAAGAGCAGAATATTTCAACCAATAACTAATAATTTACCTAAAAACCTTCCTTGTTATCAAGCAGCAAATCTTCCATTGACTTCTTAAGATATAACATAATTCTTGATTTACCTGATGTTTTGTCCATTAAGGAATCCTGTCAATATTTGTTCTTGAAGATGTCTTCAGCTTACTTTTATATTTATTTTATTATACTTTCTAATCTAGAACACATTCTTATAGTCCAGTGGTTTTCAGACATTTTGGGGCATCAGAAACACACTGGGGACCTGTTTAAAATGGCAATTCTTTACCTCACCCTAGGGCAGCAGTCCCTCAACTTTGGGGTACCAGAGACTGGTGCTCCTATGAGAATCCAGTGCTTGATGATCTGAGTTGGAGCTGAGGCAGTGATGCTGGCACTGGGGAGCAGTTGCAAAGGCAGATGGAGCTTTGCTCGCTGACCTGCCACTTACCTCCTGCTGTGCAGCCCGATTCCTGACAGGCCATGAATTGGTCCCGGTCTGTGGCCCAGGAGTTGGGGACCCTTGTCCTAAGGGATTCTCAGATGGAGATCTGAGAATGTTTTAACAAGCTTCCAGGTGATTCTAATGCAGGTGGTCTGAGGGATAACACTAAAAGCCCTCCTTAGGAAAAACCTGTTACCGCCCCAACCCTGTGCTTTCCTTCTAACTCTCGCCATAATTCAATTCCTGTGGAGCCCATAATTCTTCATTAAAATGCTCATTGATCTATAGAATATTAGAAAAATATTAAGCCCATAACTATAAGTAGCATTTCTTAACTCCAGAGATTACTATGTGTCAAATATTAACTAAGGCTAACCTTGGTCTTCAGATTCATCTTTTTCTTGATTTTTATAATATGTAAAGTAGTATAATTTTATGTATAAAATATCTGAGTCTCTGATAATATGGTGCTATTGAACATGATCTATCAAAAGGGAATTTATATCTTAAGAAATTTAGCATGTAAATAAAACAAAACGAAAACAATGTTTTCATCCAGAAGTCCGTGGTTCTAAATCAGTCTCTAACCCACTTGCAAAAAAAAAAAAAAAAAAAAAAAAAAAAAAAAACCCTTGTTCAAGTCACTTTACACCTCTGTGCTTTGGGATTTCTGTTTAAATGGAGGAAGTATTTAATCCTGTATATAGTTACTAAGCGCATGGAAGTCCTTAGATCAAAGACAAAATTCAAAGTAGCCTAAAGACATTGGAATACTTGATAGAATTGTGAGGTTTTTCTGCTAGAAAATATCCTCTGAAATAAATTTGTTAAGTTAATAAATCATGATTAGCTTATTTGAGGGCAGATATTAAGGAGAAGGCTAGATTTGTTTTCATTTAGTCACTTTTCTAAAGAATGTAAATTCATCAACCTATTCTTTAATGATTCCAAATATCTAACAATGGAAAACCTCCAACCTTTCCTTCCTTGGTCAGTTTTTGAGTCAGTGCAAGCAGTGACCAAGTGGACAGCCTGAAGGACATCGGGAAAATGGTCATTAGATAGGACAGTAGATACTTGGCTTTCCTCAAGGCATCCCAAATCCATTCCTCTCTTATTTCAAATCTACCAAAATGAAAAGGCATTAGACACATGTATTTTGGTTAAATGTAGTGTAGTGAAGATATGAATTAATTCCACTCCATAAGGAAATTCCAACAATTAACAATGCAAGGAGAAAAAGGAGCATAAATATACAAGTCAAAGAGAATAAAAAAGAACGGGTAAGAGATTATTTGCCAAGAACAACTATTTATTGAGCACTTCCTATGCAAGGCAGAATTCAAAACTACTCATAATTTGATATGTGTGTGTGTGTGTGTATGTATGTGTATATACATATATATATATATAATTTTTGAATTATTGCAAAGCAATATGGTCTTTGATACCACCAGAGTACTAAGAAACTGGCCTGTTTCAGATCTGCTGTTTTAATAACTATATTTCTCTAAATCTAACTTGTCTTTTTTCATGTTTTAACATTTCTGACATCAGGCTGTATCTTTAACATAGTCTGATTTTTCTTTCTTTAAAAATTGTTATTAAATCCATACAGCCTTATAATGGATGATACCATAAAGTAAAGGAAGGGCTTGGAACTTAAAAGTAGAAACTGCCCTACCAGCTTTTTATTAGTAGTGAAACCAACAAGTGTTCAGCCCCCCATAAACATTGTCCACTTTCTCCAAGCGTATTTCAGAGCCGTATGCGTAACTATGGGGACTCGTGGGTTGATGCACGTTTAAACCATTTCAAGGTATGAACCCCCTTTTTTATCTCCAGTGTCTAACCCAATATCTAACATGTGGTACGTGTTCAAAAAATATTTAGAAAAGTGAGCATTTGAGATCTCGATCCCCAGCATACATCATTGATTTGGCTCAAATAAGTTCTCATAAAAAATCAAAAAAATATATATATATATATTTGAAAAATATATGAAAAATTCAAATATATGTAGACATATTTGAAAAATATGTGAAAGAATGTGAGTTAGCATCCCTGCATGGTCTCACCCCTGTTCCTATCTGTATGACTGTGGTCAACCACTTCATCTCTCTGGGTCTGTGTTTGCTCGGCTATCAAAAGAGTTTGAATTAGCTCAGCTATAGGCTCCCAGCTCTAACCACCTCTGAGTGAGTGAAGTCATTGTGATGCTGAAAATGGGAAAGTACGATGATTTTTCGAGGATTTATTTGACGTGTCTTGCTAATGAAGGAAAGGCATTTGATATGGGCCAAATTATGTCCCCCCCCCCCAAATTCATATGTTGAAGGCCTAGCCTCCAGGACCTCAGAATGTGACTATATTTGGAAAAAGGGCCTTTAAAGAGGGTAATTAAGGTAAAATGAGGTTATATGCATAAGCCCTAATCCAACATGACTGGTGTCTTTATAAGGAGAGATTAGAGAGATTAGTACACACACACACACACACACACACACACACACACACACACACAAAGACTATGTGAAGACTCAGGGAGCATACAACCACCAGTAAGTCAAAGAGGGATTTTTTAAACTAACCCTTCCAACACCTGGATCTCAGACATTCAGCCTCTAGAACTGTGAGAAAATAAATTTCTCTTGTTTAAACCACCAGTCTGTGGTACTTAATTATGTAGCCCTAGCAAACTAATACAATAACACTTGCTAAATACTAATTGTATAAGAAGGGAAAACAAGTTTTCCACACTTTGGAGCTCCTTCCATCTCCATCCCCAAGCCTCACAATTGCTGCTTAAATGGGAGTCCTTCTGTTCCAAGGAACTCAACAATACTCTGTTGTATCTCCTGAAGACTACTCAGCATATGGAAATTCTCTGTCTTGTAGCTACATCAATAACTTTACATAAGTCAACCAGCAAGCCATTTCATCATACAAAAGTCTTAGACAACTTACATCTACTCTCTAGCACTCCTAAGGAAAATCCATACTATAAAGTAGGGGTTGGCAAATTATAGCTCCTGGCCAAATCTGTCCCACTGCCTGTTTTAGTAAATACAGCTTTATTGGAACAGCAACACCTTTTCATTGACACATTGTCTACTGCTGGCTTCCCACTATGATGGCAGAGACGAAGAGTTGCAAGAGAGACCATGAGGCCTTCAAAGTCTAAAATATTTATTACCAGGCCCTTTTCAGAAAAAGTTTGTGACCCCAGCCCTGAGGAAGAGTAATCGAAACTCACAGTAACAGTTCTATTATTAGTGGTGAAGATAATGTATTCCGCCTCAGTTAAACAGACTAATTTAGCTTATGATTTCTCCATTTCCTGGACCTTTTGTTGGCTACATACAATGACTGTTGGGTTTTTTTTTTTTTTTTTGGAGGGGGGAGGGGGAGTTGAAAATATCTAGGAGCTTAACCCATATGTAAGTGCCAACATCTGACAAATTTTGACCTATAACTATGGCAACTTCATGTGACTCAACCTAATACTTGGCCTCCTTCAGTATGCTCAATTTCGATACCCCTTTCCCTCTGTAGTCTTCCTCCTACCTTAGTGGTTCTCAATCTTGGCTACATGTTAAGTGGCAACATACAAGGTTATGTCGATGGTGCCGTTTCAGGATTCGCATTTTGAGAAATACTGTACTATTATTATCTTCCATGGGTGCAGTGCCTAGCTCATAGTAAGTCTTTCACAAATGTTTATTTAGCATATAAATGGAATAATTGTGGCAGAAAGTAAAGCTAGTGATTTCTTTATGCTAAATATTAGGGACGTAGCAGTGAACAAGACAAACAGCCTTTGTCCTCATAGAGCTTATGAGGACAAAATTTCAAGGACGAACATGAAAACTACATAAGAGCAACATGGAATATATAGCAGCACATAGAAATCCCCTAGCCTAATGGTTCCTGCTCATCCGAAAACCCCCTTTTAAATTCCATGCTGTCAAGTTCTTTCATTGCTAGTTCGGCTGGAATTTAAGAGAGAGAGAGAGAGAGAGAGAGAGAGAGAGAGAGAGAGAGAGAAGAGAGAGAGAAGAGAGAGAGAGAGAATGAGAATGAGAATGAAAGAGAGCTGATTAATAGATAAAAAAGAGGGCAAAAAGTATTTGAACAGAGATCAGATCTTAGTTCCTGCTTTGGTCTTATTACCACTGTATTAGTCAGCTTAAGCTGCCATAACAAAATACCACAGACTGGGTGGCTTAACAGAAATTTATTTTCTCACACTCCAGAGGCTAAAAGCATGTGATCAAGGTGCCAGCATGTTCAGGTGCTGGTGCAGTTTCTCTTCCTACTTTAAAGATGGCCACCTTCTCACTGTAGTATGACATGGTCTTTCTGTATTGTATTCATGTGGAAAGAGCAACAGATCTGTCTTTTAAGACTACCAATCCTATTGGTTTAGGACATCACCCTTATGACCTCATCTAACCCTTATTAGTTCCTTAAAAATTTTATCTCCAAAATACAGTCAAATTGGTGGTTTGAACTTCAACATATGAATTTTGATGGAAAACAATTCTGTCTTTAGCAATCAATGATTGTAAACATAGGCTATTAGTAAACTATAAAATTATATGGCCTCTAATACATCTAAGATCCTAATACTTCTTAGGAAGAAAGACATGGAGGTGTGAGTGAAGATTACATAGCTTATCTCATACAGCTTCTGGAATGCCAGAGCATCTTAGAACAAGAGAAGGTCTCCATTTTCAGTTCTGCTTAAGACTGCAAAGACCAAAGACACATTCAGACTTAGATCTAATAGAAAGCTAGAGGGTTGTCTGGACTATCATGGCAGTTGTGATGACCCATTTGCCCCAAGCAATCCACCATTCCCCATGACTCTGTTGCCGTTCCCTCCTGGCCACTGTCATGCACAGCCTTTTCCAACACAAGTACCCCCTCCAAGCCCACAGCCATCTCTCTCACAGTGGTCATAACCTCATGTTATCTCCATAACTTATGAAGATGACATGATTGTTTTCATCCTGGGCTTAATTTTTTAATTCTTTTCTACAAACCGATATTATCAGAGACTCTTATTTTTTGAGCCAAGGTCCAAGTAACATTGTCTATAGGGAAATCCATGAATAATGTACTATACTAATAATAGACTTAGGTGAAGTAGAATTTTTCCTTACTCTTCATACTGCAAGGCAGTTGCTTAAGTTCCTCCAATATTTCCTCTTTCCATTTCTGTGATTGCTCCCCTCTGAGTGCTCTCTTGGTTGGCAGTAACATTTTACAAACATCAGCTAATCCACAAACGGGGTGGTTGTGGTTTTAGCAGGGGGAAGAGGAGTCACTGGGCTTCACTCGCCAGAGAAACAGAAGCCAGAGCCGCGAGCAGCCACAGGACTTCCCCGACCCAATTCACAAAAACTATCAGCTCATGGAGGGATCGTAAGGCTCCCAGCCCCACCCACACATTTCAAATCCTTAGTTTCAATTCTTATATTAAGTAAGTGGAATAAAGCATGAAGTAGCATGTTCCAGGACACAAAATCAGAGATCAGACTATGTGATGGGCATTATGGTTGTAAACCAGTAGTGGAGTTTTTCCAGAACCCCTCCGTAGCACATACTGACCACTCTTCCTCATAACATCTGGCTGCATCACTCTTCTGGAGTTGCTTTGCCTCTTCTTTCCATCACTGTACATGTTTTTACTTCTCTGTGCTAAGTGACTTCACCCTGACTCTCAGACACCTGGCTGCATTGGCAGAGTCACAAGATGTTCTGCCCTTTCACATCCCATGATTCTGTGATTCCCTTCCATGCCTTTTTTTTTTTTTTCATGGATATCACTATTGAGAGGTAAGTCTCAGGAGTAGAAAAAAAAAATAGAAAAGAGAAAAAAAAAAGGGCCCAAAGTATGACTCAGAATTAGAGCTGCAATAAAGGAGGATTCTCTGGGCAGCAGCAAGAGTTGCATTCTTGCCAACTCTCTGTCAGTAGGCAGACAGCCGCCATTCAGAACACGTAAGTCATTTTGAAACCAATTGCAGTTGGTGCTTTTATTGGCATCCTTCCTTCGAAGTCGACTTTCAGATCATCAGTGGTTTTGTCTACAGACCCTGGTGCCAAGGTGAAGTGACAAAACTTTACTCACAAAGCAATATTCTTAACAGGGTTTTGTCCTGGGTTACCGAACTGTTTGACTAAAGGCAAATACAGAAGAATTGGTGGATGGATAGGAATGGGTAGAAGATATGAGAGAGCAAGTACGATAAAATATTAATATAGAATCTAGGCAGTGAGTACATTGGCGATTGCTTGAAAATTACTTCAACTTTCCTGGATGTTGATAGTCACAAAATGTTGTGGGAAAAGATGAACACGATGTCAGCAGTGAGGTTAGTAGTAGATTCTAAACTTGAAAGCTGAGCGTGCAGAAAAGACTATAGAGGTTTTTTTTTTTTTTTTTTTTTTTAAAAGCAAATGACATTGTTACAGTTCATTATTTCCCTACTCAATGTTTCCCAAGTTAAAGACATAAATATTAGGCAAAAAGAGGGGTGATTAACATTTTGAAGACCTTAAATGAAACATATTATCTGTTTATTTATTAACACATGGGGAAAGCCTGGGTTTTGCTGTCGGTGAGAGGAACATGCTGTGCTGCTCTGAGGCGAAGTTACTTCATCTCTCTGAGCCTTGGTTTTCTCATGTGTAAAATGTGGGACGGAGGTAGAGAGAAATACCCATATTTTAAAGTTAAAAGGTTTAAATGCTCTGTAAAGGATAAAATACCTTGTAAATATTACTCATAAAAAGAATAAGGAAGACTTTCTTTATTATCCAGATGTTTCAGACAAGCTCCTGCCCCAGCCTCCACTCACCCTTAGATTGGGCCAATGCTGTATGAATAGCACCACTGGAACATTTTGAAAGGTTGGAGATCCAGGAAACCCTCAGTTAAATTCCCCCTTTCTATTCTGAAGCCCCTGAAACTCATTATACATATAACAGGGGTTTTTCACTCTTAGATGGAAATAAAATATTGTGACCTTTAACTGCGTTTCCTAAGTAAATTATACAAAATGTGTGTGTACCTATCACAGAAAGATAATTCTCACATTATTGAAACAAAGAAAATATGTCATGCTTGCAAAGTTCTGGTGAAAAATCTTTGTCCCAGGTCACTATTTAATGTTGCTATTGGAGAACAGAGTGGGACATGTCCTTTTAACCTGCCTCAGAAGAGAAATGGAACTATGATAGTATAACAAAGCAACTCAAAACTTAGTGTCTTAAAACAACAGCCATTATCTATTTCCTTGAACCCACACGTCTGCTTTCAGCTGAGTTTCCTGAAATCCAGTTCAGCCTCTGGATTTAGTTGCATGGGGGCTGGGCTTGTTTACCCCGTGGCTCAGCAGAGTTCCAAGAAAGCAGGCAGGTGGTCACAGCCTCTGGAGACCAGGGCTTAGTCGCCTCTTTTGCACAACACCGGTTAAAGCAAGACACAAGATCAGCCAAGGGGAGAGAAAATAGACTTCCCTTCTTGATAGGAGGGACTACAAAGTCACATTGTAAAGGACACTGAATCCCTATAGTCATATTTGTAAACAACCTATCAAAGCAAGTACCACATTGCTCACTTTTACCCCAAAAGATGTTACTAAAGGTTAGCACATCTTCTGTAAAGCAGATGTGCAGTTGTGGACCAAATCCTTTGTCTCAGGTGAGAGGCTTTGAACAAAGATATCTTGTGAGCTATGGAAAACCAATGTAATACTATTTGGATATTTTATCTGGATGTCGTATAATAATACTTTGAATGGAGAATAAAATAGCAAAAGATAATCTGTTGGCTATTCTCTGAGTCTCTTAATGTCATGAAATTGATGTCTTGATGTCACGGTTTATCTTTAAATAATCAAATTAAATATAACTCAGAAAACAGTTACTCTTCCAGTAGGTGAAATACCTTTTACAATTTGCCAGCACATTAACATGCGCGTTATAGAGGGAGTTCCAGCAGAAGCTTGATAAATGGCTTTTCTCTAGCCTCACCTTGAGCTGCACTCCCATGCAGTCTTCCGGATTCCTTAGCCAGAAATAATTTTTCTCCCCTCTGACTCTACAAAATATTTTATTCTTATCCCTCTTTTGACACATAAATTTCTCCATTATCTTTTACGTATGTAGCTTGTCTTCCCTACAGGATTTTTATGTCAGATCTTTTTGCTTTCTTCTTTGTATATCTCATTGCAATTTATGAAGCACCTCCAAGATACTGGAGTATAGCAGGGCTGCTATTTAGCTACATTGGACACTTATGGCTAGTGTCTATTCTGAGCGCTCAGTAGCCAGGCTATACCACTGGTAAACACGTGTGTGTGTGTGTGTGTGCACGCGCGCGCACACACACACACACACACAAATTCAATTAATTCATAAAGAATCAGTGAATATTGAATCCATCATTACGGGAGACTATATACTCCAAAATGCCTTCTTAAGTAATTTTTTAGCCTAACAAGAAAGTAGAAGGAATCTCTAAGCTCTCCTCCCCACAAAAAAAAACTCAAAGAAGACAGAAGAAGAAGATGAGAAAGCATAGCAGACAAAATCTAAATGGTAAGTAGCAAGCAACTCCAAAGGCTGAAGTTGCCCTAAGAGAAAATACTCATGCCAGCTCTGGAATGTGGAGGCTTCCACATTAATCCAACACCCTTGAAGGGGACCAAAGTGCTTCTAAGTTGGTCCCCATGGTTAACAGAATTCTAAAGATGCCCCTTCCCCCATTTGATTGATTGCACAATCAAATGCTAATCTTGGTGCTGCTATGAAAGGATTTTGCAGATATAATTAAAGTCCCAGTCAGTGACTATGTAGTTTGAAAGCATGAAGTTTAAAGAAGAGAGGATATATGAGCAGATTATTTTTGAGAAGTGGTTATAAGGAAAACTGTCATCAGACAAAACCCAGTTTCAGTTAAGACACAGGGGTGGAAGCAGCCTTAAAGTTTAATGTGGGGGTGGCTCCATAGTGTAGTGTGGTTAGCATGTCTGCTTTACACACAGAAGGTCCTGAGTTCACGCCCCAGGTGGAGCTGTGGACCATACCTGAGGTGTGCCGGGCCCGGGTACTCCAGGCCCTGGGTGCGCCAGGCTCCGGGTGCACACCATGAGTATGTAGGAGGAGACCTCCCTCCTTCAGAAATCCAGTTCTTAAAGGGAAACAGTAACATCCATAAGTCAGGAGTGGAAATGGGGCGAGGGGTGGGAAGAATTAAAGAAGGGAACAAATAAATAAATAAAAATAAAATAAAAAATAAAGTTTAATGTGTACCTGTCAAAACAAGATGATGTGATTAACAGAAAGATGTCAAAAATACCATTATCAAATGTAGGGTCTTTTTCCACTCTTTCTCTTTTTATTTTATAAAGTCAAGGGATGCCTAAATATAAATTTACGCTTTATTAAAGCAGCTTTCCAGAAAGCAGAAGATAACACCATCAGAGGAAGATAAAGCTTCCCAGGTCCAAAAAAGTTCCCCAAAGGGACGTATAGTTACCACCACAGAAGATGCTTTCATCCTCGAGTGCCAGTGCTGCCATGCGTGAGGACTTTCTTTGTCCCCGCCTGGCTCCCTCTCCTGCCTGACACTGTGGGCCCTGTCTTCCTGCCTGCTTACCAGGGGCAAGGAACTAGTGCAAAACAACCCCAGAACATTCGTGAGGGTTTGCTGTGAGATGGAGGGATATCACAAGAGCACAGCTCAGCAGGCCCTGTTGCAGGCTGGCCTGGGGTCAGGCCCACAGGGTTTCTTGATAATTACTGGGAGCAGCAGAGGGCTCAAGGGAGAGAGTATGACGTGCGTCTGAGCACCGGTCTAGGACGGAGAGAAGAAATGCAGGTCCTGGATATGGTATTGACAATACGGGCCTGGTAGTGTTCTGCCACTTAATCTTCTTGACATAATTTACTGTGAGTGGTATGGAGACAAGGCTGCCGAGGAGTTCAGAGCAGGGAGAAGACAGCAACTCTCCCAACTCTTCTGAGAAAAACGGTATTTTTCATTTGGATTATATGAGAGAACTGACAAAGATATATCAAATCGGGTAGGTAAATTGAGGAGTATAAGTCACGGATCTTGCACCAATGTCAACATTTTTTCCTAGTCAAAGAAATATTACAATCACTTAGGTATTGCTCGGTGTAATTCAATGATACCATCTCTCCCTGTTCTGCCCATTTGTTCTCATGAACTTTCGGTTCATGAGGACATTTGTACAGCTTTGAGTATGAACTCTGCTTGGCACATACATTTTGTTGTTTTTTTTTTTTTTTTTTTACTTTTTTATTTACACAATGAGTTGTGACTTTTATATTGGCAACTGTGTTTATTTGGGGAAATATCCAAAACAAAAGTCCTAGTTACTGTTTTCTCAAAAGTTTCTAAGTGATCACCCAGCAAGGCAAGCACTATTATCAGGAAGAGAAATAGCCAACCTGTGAGGCTTCAATCCTCATAAAATCGGAAGTGCACATACGATGCTAATACAGGTGGAGCTAAACCATACCGAATCCATGAATGTGACTGTGAACCCCAGAATTTATATGCAAAACTTTGAGTAACTGTGCTGTTTTCTGCAAAGACAGTCTTCAGCATTTGAGAGTTCTTTAGTATTAATGATATTAGTTGGAATTTTCTTGGATGTGAATGACAGGAATGGAATTTTAACTATCTGAATCACACCTTCCATTTCAACCACACCTTGGAGGTGCCTCAAGGACAGCCGGAGAAAGGACTGCAACACCTCGGAGTTAGTTGTCTCTGCTGTTTTCTGTGGGTCAGCTTTTCATTCTCTCCAACCACGATTAGCTGCAGACACATCCTGGTAAGCTTTCTACCTCCCACCTCCAGGTATGGAAATCTCAGGCAGAGACACTGACCCAGCAGGAATCGATGCTGGCTTGGGGTAGGTTCCCTCGGAATAGACTCTATGAAGAGACTGTTCAAGTCGTTCATAAGTGCTCTCAAGAGAAAGGGGATGGGTGAGTAGAATAGGGAAGAGGAAAGAATTGAAACAAGAGTGCTCTTTCAGGCAAAGTTTCCAGCTGCAGCCTGATCTTCCAGAGAGATCTGGAGTACAAATGGCTCTTAGCGTTTGTCCAGACACAAGGCAAGTTGTGGCACTTTTAAATTCCCATGCCAGCTAGTCCTTGGCTAACGGCCACCCCTAGAAGCATAAATTCCAGATGCCTCTGATGCTCTGCACTTGTTTACAGGTGCTGTGTGAAAGCAAAGCCTCTCCAATAGCCCAAGCCAGGCCTCAGAAGAGAGTCACAGATGTGAGCTCTTAGATGCAAAGCACATCAAAGCTAGGGCACAGGCACACTGAACAGGTGACTGAGGGGACCAGTGCAAAGAACTAAGAGTGGCTGTTACACGTGGCTTTTCTAGGATCAAGTACTATGGTCAGTGCCTTGGGATTCTGTGTATCTTCAATTGATTCAGAGACTTTTCTCTTGAGTAGTCACTGTACACGAGGTTCCATAAAGATGGCTGCTACCATTTAGATCTCATGGTTAGAGCTAAGAGAAGGAGAAGCTCCTCCAGAACAATGTAGTAGACAGATAAAATATAATTGTCTACTACAGCTACTCCCCAAAGATTAAGAACCTCAAAGCATTTTCAACTAGAATTCTGCAGATGACTTTGAAGCTTCAAAGAATCTTGGTGTTGTGATCTAATAGTAGAATATAATATTATAAAGAATGAGACATTCTGTTTTTTTACAATG
Source organism: Rousettus aegyptiacus (assembly GCF_014176215.1). Taxonomy (NCBI): domain Eukaryota; kingdom Metazoa; phylum Chordata; class Mammalia; order Chiroptera; family Pteropodidae; genus Rousettus; species Rousettus aegyptiacus. Next base: position 163,374,014 of record NW_023416284.1, read on the forward strand.
TTTGTTCCTTTAAAAAATATTTATTCATGGAGATGCCATTTATTAAAAAGAGTTTCTAATGGAGAGAGAAAGCTCTGGAGAATTTCATAAAATATTCGTAGATAAAATATATTTGAACTCAGCAATGTTTGTGTAAAGATAGATTTATGGTGAACAATCTGACATATTGGTCTCTATTATCTTGATCTAGCTTTCAAGAAATAGAATATACCTGAAATTTGTTGTTTAAGTATTTTATTTCCTAGAAAATAATGTTTACATTTAAGAGTGTATTATATGTATTTCCGATCTTTTTTTAAAGCAACTTTGAAGTTGGAAAATCATTAAAAATAAATATTATGGCTTACGGTTTATTCTAAAATAGTAGATATTTCATAACAAAAATTACAGAATATCACAGAGTGAAAGTTTCTTCAGTTTATTCAAAAATCTGTAATGAGGCAACTGTGATGAAAGATTCATTGACAATTTGTGTAAGGTTCCTGCAGAGCACATCGAACATGTAGAAGTCTGACAGATGCTTGGACTTCACAGGGTTATAAAAGCTCCATTCTTTTCATAAAATGAATTGCCAGGCCCAGGACAACACTGCTAACACAAGGAAAATTCAGTAGAGTTGGACAACAGTACCAAGAGGAAGACTCGAGAGTTTGGATACGCACCAATAGCCATGTAAAGTCTGTTTTCTGACTTATTCTCGATCTCCAGGGTTCTAGTTCTCTTAATACCCTTTCTACCTTTCAAGGCTAACTCACTTTCCTTGGATCTGATTCCTGACATTTTTTTCAAATATGGATCTGGAACTTCTCTTTGGTTAATATTTATGCTGTCCTCTTAGTTCATGAAATCCACTTGGGCTCAGAACACCTATTGCTAAAATAGCCTAGTCACCATATGTTACTTTTTCTCAAGTAGTACAAGAAAGAATTTCTCACGTTTAAAGAAATATCAGCAAATCTCAATATGATCTTTTTAAATCCGATAATATGATTTTAAATCTCATTTCAAAGAAGGACTAGGTTAAAATATCAAAGAATAGTCTAGAAAAGAAAAAGACTAAGAAGGGGAGCCAGCTCCTCTCTATATTAGCGACAATAAATACATGCGCACAGCTGGGCTGGAATAGCTTCAACAGCAGTAAGAATTTAATATATCATAATGGAAGCCTCATAAAATAACCAATAAGGAAAAGGATAATGGAGCAGAAAATTCATTTATACCTGTATCATACACTATATAATACAGTAAAAAACTAAGAATTTTATTTTAGAGTTGAATAGTTATCAATATCTAAATGCTGGATTACTTTATTAACCTTAGAAGTTAAAGACTGAATCACAAAACTACCAGTCAATAGATTTTGCTAAAGAGACTCTGAAAACCTTTGCATCTTCCCCACAAAAAAATCTTTTTTAATCAAAGTAAAAAGGAATACAAAAGACGTATACAGTAAATATGATAAATACAGCAAATTCTTTATCATTTAAGAAATTAGTAAGAAAGGCCAAAAAAAAAAAAAAAATCCCCGTATATAAATGATTTGAACAAGAGGAAGCAAAAAAGACTTAAAATCATGAACTTGCTTAAAAATAAAAATAAAAAATACATAAAAATAACAATAAGGACTTTGTCAATTCAAACATACTTCATACTGTTAGAAGAGGCATCTGGAATTTGATATACTTATCCACAACAGCTGACAGTATTAATTGCTACAAATAGTTTGGAAAACAATTTAGCACTATATATACAGAATGATAAAAATTTTGACACAGTAATCCCACTTTTGGAAATTTGGTGTAACAAAGCCAAAATAAATCAGAAGCAGCAGTATTTATGACAGGAAGAAAGAAAGGAAGAAAGGAGGGTAGGAAGTTAAGAAATTAGAAGGAAGTAAAAAAGGAAGAAAATAATAAGGCATTAATTAAATTATGGTACAAGCAGCCAAGTGAATACTACGTGAACTACAAAAAGCAAGTGTAATACGCTTAATATGTAATATTCGGTTTTTTAAAAAAGCAGGGTATATCCTTTGCATATATTAAATTAGCTACCATGAAAAAACTGAGCATGAATATCAGTATTAGGAGGGAATTTTCGAGAGAGAAAATAGTTGAAATTTACTCTAACTTCCAAACATTTTTTTCTGTTACTTTATATTCCTCAAAATAGTAATAAAACAGAAGCAATGCTGAGTAGAACACTGATACAGTCACCAACTCTTCTAGGCCAACAGGTACTCCCATTCTTCATTATACATAGAGAGGAGAGAGCAGCTATTAATTGACTATGGAAGTTTCTGAAATAGGGGTAACAAAGAAAAAGAAAAAGAAAAAGAAAAAGAAAAAGACCACTTTACTTATTTTTCTTTAAGCCAGGAGCTGTCTAAGATCATCCACTTTCCGTAACACAGGAGAGAAGATTATGTAGGTAAATGATTATTTCTATTTCCATGCGAACTTCAAAAAAGCACTTGATATAATCTTCCAGATAGGGACTGAGTTTTGAGTCACTTATTGGCACTTTGTTGTATTAATCATCACCATCAAATAATAAACTATTAGTCATTCTGTTGGACATGCTGCTACACTGGCCTTTATCTGGTAAAAATGTACTCCACCCTAATAACAGAAGGTATTTTTTTTTAAAGAAACTGGGTAAATCTGGCATTTGGACAGGCTGTCTCCCCACTTCTAGTTCATCTTACACTTTCCGATGGCTTCGGTTCCCAATCTTGATCAGAGAGGAAGTAGCAATGGCATTGCCTGCCCTGCTGTAGGTTTTTCCTACTTGTATCAGGGAATAGGTTTTCCTTTTTAATGATTAATAACAATCGGGTGAAATTTTTCTATTGTTAGGTTGTCATTTCTAACTTTCCATTGCTGTCAGCCTGGCGGCTAAAAATGAAACAAAACAAAAACGCCTCTAACAGTCCCAGAAACCACTGCTCTGAGTTGGCATCAATGGGCAGCAGTGTTTCTGAACTGACAACTTTAGATGGAGGTGTCAGATTTATAGCTGTACCTGCTTTATTGCCTCCTCAACTGTGTAAAGCTGCTACAAGTGCTTATTTCCTTTTAATACCTAAGCCCAAAACTATAACATAAGAAAAAGATTTCTATTTCCTGCCTCCTAGTCTTATAGTTTCAAAACTGTCTTTTGACAGGTTATTAAAATCTTTAAAGTTGACATGCAGGTTGTGGGTTTTGGTTTTGTTTTGTTTTGTTTTGTTTTTGAATGCTCACATTGATGGTTTTAGAATATCTTGAAAAGCAAGGTAGAATTTAGCTTTCTGAAGACAGCCTTCAGGTTGCATAGCTCTGGCCCTTGTCTCTCAGAATGCCACTGGGCCCTGAAGGAGAGATTCTGGAAAGTAGCTCTGGAGAACATGGTGGCTGTTAGTTAGCAAAGTGTTACTGCAATAACTAACTCTGGGCCTTAAAAATGCTTTTAGTACAGTTCTGGCTCAAGACTGACAGATCCTTTGCTGTTCTACATCGTATAGCTGATATGCTTTAGTTCTTGGTAAAGAATTCACTCCCTTATAGAAACTGATACAGACAATTAACTGGAGCAGGGCACGAATATGGACTATCTTGATACCGTGCTGTGGCCAGGACTGATTAAAATCCATGCACATGTTTAGTCAAAAAGACAAAAATTGTGTTTTATACATAGAATATTGGATGTAATTCCTTACCTGCCTCATTGAGGCAATCTATTTTATAAAAGTGCTTTTTCCATTAAATGTAGTTATTTTCCTTATCATATCTGTAAATATTTCATAACTTACCAGATACTTCTAGCAAACAAGAACAATTTCCACATGGAATCATGCTACTAAAAAGAATTTTAAGTGTTTTTTAAAAATCTTAGGTCCACATAATGTTACTGTAATTTTAGACAAAAGAAGTTCAGTTTCCAGGGAGTGATTGCAGGATGTGCCCATGACATGACGCCTTGGCAGCCTTTACTGGTGGCTTTTCAACAAGGGCTGATGAGTTTCTGTCTTCACTTGGGACCTTGATAGTTGTACTCTGGCTTTCCAGGCTCCAAACTCCTGTGCCTGGAGACATTCAGGCCAAGCTCTAGGTGACAGAGTATTAGAGAAGAGGCCTTGAGAGGCAGGAGTCCCCGGGATCTGTTTTACTTTAGGGCCTGTTTCGTAAGGTGCTGATTTCTTGTCTATGTTTTTTCCTCAATGTAGCTGGGCCTTGGTTTCTTCTTCTGTAAAATACAAATGATAACTCTTACCTCATGAGAATATTTTGAGGAATAAAGATGTTCGAAAGAATACTCGGACAAAAGAGGAAGACGTGTAAGCAAGTGAATAGAGTTCTGTGTATTTTTAAGAGTTTATTGCCAATGGAAAGGACTAAATAGATGACAGCTAAAAATAATGAAAAAAATTTAAATAACATAATCTAGATGTGATTAAGCAGTTTAGTTAGTAAATGGTTTATATATCCCATGTGATAGATACATCCCCTTTCATAAATCTTGAATATAAGGACAATAGGTTCCAATACATACATTTATTCTTATTTCACATACTTAAACCTACGATCGTTTGGATAAATATGGAGGATTATGCAAAACTATATTTTATTGCCAAAGCCCAGGTCTCTTTTTCTTTTTTAAAAATGGACTGTAGGATCCAGGAAGAGCTTAAAAATAACACAGAACTCTATTCACTTACTCCCACGTCTTCCTATTTTGTCCGATTCCATCTCACAACAGTTATATATATTTCGTGTGAATAAAAGACCTAGTAAGTGTCCTTTATAATCTTCATCATGCCTGGTCTCAGCTCTGAATTTTGAGTTATTTTCAGTCAAGTGTGACTTCTTTCCTCTCTTTTCCTACTACTAACTAAAGCTTAGTTTCCTACCCTCAGTGATAATTTACAAATTTTACAGAGCCTCTGAGATTTTAAGTATCTCGTTCTTTGAGGGTCATTTTGATATCAAGGCTGAATTAGATTTTAAGTAAATGAATTTTGTAAACAGTGGTTCTGTGTTTTAAAACTCCTTTGGATATTTTTTCTCCAGAAAAGTATTATTCGGTTTACTGTCATGACATTTTACTTTACATTCAAATTCTCTTATCAATCGTTAATACTTAGCAGAGTACAATATACAGAATGTTGAGAAATAAAATATTATTCATTAATAACATATAATAATTAAACTAATATTCTTCCTTCATTGACGTGGTTCTAGAAAGTAAACAGAGGAGAGTTTAAGTCTGTGTTCCCTCAACATTTATGCGGTACCCACTTTTAGGCAGAGTTCTATTTTGGTAGCTGTGGGAAATCACCCAAAATGTGGGAAAAATGACCCCTACACAATGAATGACTCATGTAAATTTGAAAGGGTGGGGACTTTCAAGAGATCTTGTTGTCCTTGTTCCCTATTTCTGGGTATGTTTATAGTTGTGTTGATAAATAAGCACTTTAGCTCAGCTTTCTCATGTCTGTGGAATGGGGAACATTAGTGTTCAAAAACCGCATTGTATTGTTCTGAAGTGAATGAAGAAGAGTAGCTGTGTGTGCATCCATGTGTGTGCGTGTGTGCACATGTGTGTTTGTGTGTGTGTGTGTGTAAAACACTCGACTAACTTCCAGCATCTTTAGCAAAGAAACTTCATCCCACCTCTAGGGCTTCTGGCATTGGAATTACCTGTGTGCTGACCTCCTTGAATCAGGGGGTAAACACCACCTTATGGAATTATAGGGCAGTTTTCAATGTTTGGTGTCTAGTGAAGAAATGCATCAGCTGGTGAGAAGGGTTTGGTCCTCTGGTGATCTCCTTGGGGAGCTCAGCAGGCCTGCGAGGGCGGGGCCAGCCACGGTGTGGTGTCTCTCTGGCCGTCAGGCCTGAAGGTGTGGAGGGAGGGAGTTCCTGCAAACAATGAAATGTGACAGTGTTCCCACTGGTGGGAGGCCACTGGGGACAGGGCCAAGAGAGTACTGGTGGTTAGGGAAGGATTTGCATAATTACATTCACCTGAGGGGCTCCATTTACCCAACAATGGGTCTCATTGTGGTAAAGCCAGCAGCTGGCCATACTGTTAGAACAATATGAGCTCTGGCCTTATTCTTCCAAAACAAATGCTCGGACTCTGAAAAATGACAATTAACATTTTGAATGCTATATAGTCATTAATAGTACGAATGTTAGCATGATGTGTAATATTCCATATTATGAGGCAAGTATTTATGTTATACATGTATTACTTCATACTCTAGCTGAAGGATTATATACTATTAATAATGCCACATTTATATATATATATACTACCTATAATGTATACAGCCTCCTATTACATATGAACATGTACATGTACGTGTTAAAGTATTAACATATCTGTGAACAGAGTGAGATGACTGTGGAAGTATAAGTTTTCTCCTGATGTTTGGAAAAGAAGGATGTATTAAAGGCCTTTCCTGCATGGGGCACTTTCTGTTTTAAGTTCCAGTACAGTGTCTTTTGTTCTTTGACTCCAAAGCTTACCATAGATTTAGGAGATGCTAATCAGACTTCCAGAAGAGGCACTTGATGGAAGAGGCTGTAATGCTCTCACAGGCCATGCTCCATGGCTGGGGGCATGTTGACCTAAGACTCTAAATAGACAGAACGGAGATATGAAGACAGCAAATACTGTGCCCAGCTCATTTCCTGGTATTGCCCACATTTACATTACAAAGGAAGGTGCAGGAGGTGGAGGCTATGCAGGTTTAGAGGCGATTCCTTTCAGTCTGCCCCGTAATTGTGACATTTTGTCCCTCAAATTTAGAGCACAAGAGGCATTTCCAAGGGGAGAAAAACCACTAATGGGTGTGCCTATTTTTGGCTTTAATTAAGTACACATTTAAAATATAATTTTGTAAACATAGCAACATCCACATTTCTTTTCAGTGTTTTACTGGCAAGGAGGGAATTATTGGGCATTTCAACTGGAAAAGAGCCAGCCTTCTCTTTTGAAACTCCATCTGTGCCTGCCTAATGTAATGAAGGGGTATTTGCTTTAGCAGCTTCTTGACTTTCTTATAAGATATAAAAGCGAGAATCGAGCAGGAGCCCAAATGGGATAGATCTGCTTGTCTTTGGTTTGTCCCTGTCTTCCAGAGATGACATCCTGATAAGGACGAACACATGGTTTTTATCCTCTTTCAACAACAGGCAATGAGAAGTACCTTGTTGCCATGGAGAATGCTCATTCCGAGGGAGGCAGAGGTAACATGAAGTGCCAGGATGGATAACAGGTGCCGTGCAAGGTGTGCACACACAGGAAGCCTCAGGAGGACCCGTGGCTGAGGCTACCGCCAGTTCTCATGAAGAAGCCTCCCATTCCAATCTCTGCCCCACCACCAAGATGAGCTTTCTAATGCAAAAGCAACAACAACAAAACAAAAACAAAACAAGCAAACAAAAAAACACTTCCTCAAAATTCTCCTGGTCCTTGGAGTCCATGGCAGTGGTCCCCAAACCAGGTGGCACATCAGAGCCATCTGGACACGACTCCACCTCCAAACCATCGGAAACAGGAATTCTCAGGGGCGGTCAGACACAGAAAGGAAATTTTAATTTATATTTTACTTTTCAAGTCCTCCAGCTTTTGGAATCAGAGGAATCCATTCATTGTAATGGTTGAGATGCTTTGGGAACTTAATTCTTATTTTTATCAATTAGTCTATGGCAAAACCAGTTGCATTATAGTCATTTCACTTAAAGTTGCAGAACCTATGGACAACGTTAAATGAGGACTTATTGTAACTCGAACCACATGAAAGAACTCAAGCTTCCATTACATATATTTTCAAAGGAATTTCCTTTCCCTGCTAAAGGCCTCTGAGGATTCCCGGGAGTACTCAGATTTTCCTTGTTTTTTTCCTTTTCCCATTACCCCAACTCCGAACTCCTGCCTTTGACTTTTTCCCTTTTCAGTCTGGCAGTCTCCCTGTCCTGTCTTTGTCTCACTTGACCCAATTCTTCTTTCCCAGGTCATCACTACCACCAGACTGACAGTAACTAGTGGATAATAAACCTTAACTAATGACATGGGGAAGACCAAAAACAGTGTGAAATAGGAAACAAGGTAATATTCACTATCGGACGCCCTTCCCGCCATTAGAGAAGTAACTGGGTGGTTCTTGCTGTCTTTGTGCCTCGATCCTGTCCACTCCCTGCCTCCGAGACCCATCTTCTCCTTCCTCCCCTCCCACAGCTTCAAGCTCCTTTCTGCTGTCAACTGAAAGTTTGTGTTCCCCCCAGTTCACATGGCGAAGGCCTTACCGCTGGTATGACGAATACATATCTGAAGATGGAGCCCCTGGGAGATGATGAGGGTTAGAAGAGGTTCTGAGGATAAAGTCTCCATGATGGGACCAGTGCCCTTGTAAGAAGAGGAGAGACCGGAGTTCTCTCTTTCTTCCCTGTGAGCACTCAGCAAGAAGGCAGTCATCTACGAACTAAGAAGAACTAAGAAGAAGGTCTCGCCAAAAACTGAATCCATGAACACCTTGATTGATAAAAGACTTCCTAGCCTCTAGAACTATGAGAAATAAGTGTTACTTAATAAATGTCTGTAGTTTTCCCTACATGGTCAGATTTTTGAAATTGTAAATATCTCTCTTGCTGGGACCCTAAAACGCTTTCCAGATGGTTCGGATGGAGCCAGTCTCCTGACCATGCCTGGGAACCATGGCCTTCCCCTCTGTGGAAGATCCTTCTGGGTACCTCGTACACCTTGGGGAGCCCTGATTACCCTAGAAGAGTCTCTCTGATTTTTGCTCCTCAAAGTGTTCTGTAACTCCAAAGTAACTTTTCCTTTCCTTTGCACCTATCAGTATGACAGCATTCATCATGCGGTATTTGGGGGTTGTCACTGCAGACTTCTCTACTGGTTCAAGAACACCTTAAGGGCAAGTCTTGCTCATTATGGTATCTCTGGCATCCAGCATGCTTGGAATGGAGTGGAATGTGTTTTTTTTTTGTTTGTTTGTTTGTTTTTTTCTGAATGAAGTAAGATGTGGAATGATAAGTATGGGATGGATTAGGAAATTAGGAAGTCACTCCAGAAGAAATAATTTACTGGGGACAAGCTGCCTTTGGGGTTTCTGCCTATGGCTTTGCAGACTGGGACCTGCACATAAGTGTTTGACTGATGGGGCTGGCCATGGAGAACGGAACCTTACTCCCCGTCCACTCTCCTAGCCTTACCTCCAGTATGTATGAGCCAGCGCAGTGGAAGGATATCATTTATTAACTAACCTACCCAGAGGGTCTCATTTTTGGAAGAGACCTGTGGTGAGTTCTCTTGGACTCACCGTGTATGCTAGCAGAGTCCCTGTTTTCGTGAAGCTCCTGCTTCCTGAGCGTGAAGCTCCGTGGTTGGAACCCTAATGAGTCATTTCATTCCTTTTTCTCTGTGAAGGGGGAAAACCTACCACAAAGTTAAATGAAATACTTTAAGAGGTATGTCATTGCCATGTATTTGGAAAATGTTCAAAGAGCTCAAGATGTTTCCATAGGCACCTCAAACTCAACACGAGAAAATGGAAGTCATCGCCTCTCCTGGGGAGACCAGTCCTCCCTTGTGTTTCCTTCAACACGCACATCTGCTTGCGCAAGCTAAAAGTCTTCCTGCCCTCCACTCACAGGTCCCACTACTGAGTTCACCTCAAAAAGCTAATTCCAGTCCTCCCCTCTCCGGGCTTCTGCCACTGTCCTGCTTCAGTCCGTCACCCCCTCTTGAGCCGACTCTGTCAATTCCTCCTTGTCATCTCCTGTTGCTTCTGCTCTCTCCTCACAAGTTCACCTTCCAGATGCGCTTCAGGTGCCTTTAAAAACAGGATCTTGTTCTCCTGCTTAAAACCCATGCATGTCTCCCCTATGCTTTCAGCCCACTGGACAAGTCCAGGCTCTAGCTTGGTATACGAGTCCATTCACTTCTGAGCCAACCTACCATTCTGCCCTTTTCCGGCTGTTCCACACCGTGCATTAGCCAGTTTCCCGAGGGAACCACATTCCATTAAGCTTCCTTGGATTTGTACATGCTGTTCTCTTGATATGTGCCTTTTCCTACTCTGTTGGTTTCATCTCCAGATGAATCTGAATCCCCCTTCTCTGTATAACCATACACTCCTACATGCTAGCTTTTCACGTTCACATGAACTCATTTGTTTAATCTCCCCCACAGAAACTTGACTTCATTAAAGCTGATGTGTCATTCGTTTTTCTCTCCCCAGCATTAATCGAAGTGCCCCACATTTATTTTGTGCAAAGTAAATGTTTGTTCAATTGGAAGTCTATCAACAGAGACATCAAGGGCTCTACAATGAAATAACGTGAAATACTGAGAAGAATGAGCTAGATCCACCCATCCTGATTATAATCTCAGAGCAATATGTATGGTACATCCCTATTTTTTTTGTTAAAGTTAGAATAATAACTCTTTAGATTTGTTTTTGCCTAGCCGAATGTAGCAAAGTAGATGGAAGAAATCCTAAGTTAACCAGGGAAGAAATCCCTGGTTAACTCATAAGGGAGATCGAAAGAAGGAGGGGAAAGGTGATTTCCTTTATAACTGTATTTTTTGACTTGTCACAAAGAACTTATACTGCTTTGTAAAGTCAATTTAAAAAATATACAATAAATGGTTAATAAATGAGTCGACTTCAGGAAAGAAGTTTTCAGAAAAGAAAGAATATCATCACTGTTGTGCAAACCCTAAGAAAATCTGAAGAAGAAAAGTGAAGCCTCCAGAATATATAATTAGGGTATGTTTATTCATTTTTAAAGATTTTTTTATCCTCTGAAAGATCTTCACAGGCTTTTTTTAAAAAATGGCAACTCCATTAAAGCATTTACGCATTTGTTAACAGATCATTAACTTTGGTGCTCCACAGACAGACGGGTGGGGCTGAGAAAGAGAAAGTTTTAGGAGTCGGTGCCAATTGAAGATCAATCAGAAATGAAGATAAGCTGTGTTGATCTTCGAATGTAATTATCAGGGAAATTTTTACACTGAAAAAATTCAAAGTTCACACAGCTTTTTTTTTTTTTTTTTTTTTTTTTTTTTTTCTGGAGAAAGGGCACCCGGCGGTTCAAGGGGAAGAGGAAGTTGCCTGGCTTCCCGGGGCGGGTGGGGGGAAGATGGGCAAAGCCATAGGCGTGAAAGCACTGAACCCATGTGGCAGGACCGGTCTCCACGTCCTGCTTCTCACTAAGGGAGTGAGTGAATCCTCTTCAGGTATCTGCAATTAGTTAGTGAGATGAGGTGAGAGGTAGTGTGAAGAGAAGAAGAAAAAAAAACTTTTTTAAATAAAAGCACAAAAATGGGTACATTAGACTTGGCGGTCACCTCGAAAATAAAAGAAACACTAAGAAACGCTGAACATGAGAATGATGTGAGCCAATCTTATACTTTTGTCATTAAAGCAGAGGACGATGAGACTTATTTTAGTATCTGACTCATTTTTAGTGTTTGATAAAAGAAAAACATCAATTGGGCTTGCACTATTGACTTACCACATGTTTGTCACTAAAGGATAATTACAAAAGTTTCTTTTTTTCCTACAGAAAGGGCATCAATCCCTAGATCTCTTGGGTTCCCACCCACAATTTTCATATGATAAAGTCAAGTGGAAAAGAACAAGCCCGGCTCTGAGGGTGAGAGGAAGAGGGCATCATGTGGCAATACATCCGAACAATATAAAACAGGGGCGGCAGGCTTCTTCTGTAAAGAACCAGATAAGTAAATATTGTAGGCTTTCTGGGCTGAGAGATAACTTCTAAAATACTATATAGGTATTTTTATAACAAGTCAAAAATAGTTTTCCCACTGTTTTTTTTTTTTAAATTATTGACCAAATTTAAAACTTTATGGTCTGAGAAATTTGTATTTCATATCATTTTCACATATAATGAAATAGTATTCTTTAAAAAAAAAGTTTTTAACCCTTTGAAAATGTAAAAAGCTTCTTAGATCATGGGTCATACAGAAACAAATAGGCTGAATTTGCCCCTTGGCTATAGTTTGCTGATCCTGGGTATTGAACATTTCTGGGTCAGGATAGGGTTCCTTAATCAGTCAAGGCCCTTCAAGGTCAAGTTAATTAAAGCTTGGACATGACTTCAGAATCCTTTGCAGTGGTTCCCTACCTTTTTGTCACCAGGGCCCAGTGCTCCTCTGAGAATCTAATGTCTGATGATCTGAGGTGGAGCTGAGGCGGTGATGCTGGTGCTGGGGAGCAGCTGCAAATTCAGGCAAAGCTTCGCTCTCTGGCCTGCTGCTCACCTCCCGCTGTGCTGCCTAGTTCCTAACAAGCCACAGAGAGTTACAGGTCCGTGGCCCGGGATTTAGGGAGCCCTGCTTCTCAAAACAGCAGTGCCGCCAGTGACAACTACAAGAAGTGGGGAAGGGCAGCCTCCCTGCTGTGCTGTAGCCATCTCCAAAGTGACTAATGATCTGGGAGCAACTGTTTCAGGCCTTCATCTCCATCCTCAGTGAAGTCAAAAATCTGGGTCATTCCTCAAAGAGCTTGCATGCTTGTGTCCATGAGCAATTGCTTTTGCTGCATTAGGTTCGTTTATAAATTTGCTTGATCTTGTTTTCATTACTACTTCAACCAGAATGGGTAATTTAGTTATTAATAGTTTAAATATATTTTTAACAAAGAAACTTTTCATTGAAGATTGGGGAGACAATGATGATTTATATGGCAACAGTAACAGTATCCATCTGTTCAGCATCGTTGTTTACATCAGTATCACAGCCAACATTTCCAGACAACTGGCTGGTTTTGTTAGACGCTCTTTATATGTTATTGTACTTGATCCTTCAATAATCATTGGAAATAGACTTTTTAAAAACAATTATCCCATTTTACAAAAAGAAATTGAAGCTAAAAGAGATTAAGGAATTTGCCAGTTACAGAGCTAGTTAGTGGTAGAGCCACGTAGTCGGGGACCTAGCACCTGTTCTCCAGCGCTTTAATTGAACATCACTCATGTTTTTTTTTGTTCTCAAAAGTTCTTTCGCCATTGCAGTATCCTGACTTCCAGCCATTCTCCTGAGTCCTTCTCCTCACCTGTTTCTGTCTCACCCTTTCTTGCAGATTGTCCCATGAACTTCCAGTGCCTTAATACCATTATTTAGAGTAATTGGCTCTTGTCAGCTCATGTTCCCAAACTGAGCTCTAGAAGAAGTCTTCTTTGAGAAGTAATGTCATTTTATAAGAAGAAAACCTTGAGTGGCCAATTAGATGTGAAAAGATAAGACAAGGTCTCTAACAGGAGGGTGGATGAAATGAAGTACATTAGGAAATTAGAAAGTTGAAGAATTTTTCTTTTCTTTCTGAGAGAGAGAGGGGCAGTGAGTGGAAAAGAAAGGATGAAATCAGGAATTACTGAGCTGCATAGCAGAGAAGATACAGGTAGGTGTGTTTTTTTTTTTTTAAAAAGAATTTGCTTTGTTTGCAACTGTTCAGTAAGTCTTCTACACGTAAAAAGGCCTTGTGAGAATTTACAGAAAATCAAGCAAAGAAGAATTAATGGAGACAGAAGGTAGAAAATAAATGTAAGTTCCTTGAGAATTTAAAGAAATTCCATAGACTTTCCATATTGGATTTTTGACACTAAACTTGCCACAGAATGAACTAATGTTATCTAACATTAGTTAGATAAAAGTGTGAGTCCACAGGAAGAGGACAATTTTATCCAGGTGAGGAATAAAAAAATATAGAAAAAATAAATGCATAAAGAGAGTGGATTGATGGTCATCTGGAAACCATATTCGAGAGGGTAAGGGAAGAGCCTAACGAGGGGACCTGAATAAGGGCTAGGAAGGATGGGATGAATATGAAAGCAATGATGGCAGCGGTTAGGGTTCAGGTACAGGAAACAGAGACCTTTCTGGGTATTTCAACCAGAAAGGGACATAATGGAGGGAATTATGGAGGGAGGTTCTTTCAAACTTTTTGAGAGGGTAAGAGAAGCAGGCTCTAAGCCAGCCTCTAGGAATAAACAACACTGCAGAGTGGCCCACCTGGGAATGTTTCTCTGCCTCGGTAAGAAAAGGGTGGAATCTGGAGGCCACCTTTAGCCCTGTAGATTAAGGAAGAGCCCACCCTATCCATGCCACGGGCCGCCGTCCCTGCAGGTAGTGGCTGCTTCATCTGCAACAGCAAAATGTGTATGCCGCAGCCCTTCCATGCTTTGCGACCTCGTCGTAGCAAGTGACTGGATGTTGACGTACAACTGTGCTTGCCGGCAGAAACCAGCATAGAAAGATACCTTCTACCTGTTTTCCGCCTTCCAGATTTCATATGAATGCATCTTGTTTGTAGAAATGTATCACATTAAGAACCTAGCGCCATGCCAGGGCATACTGGAGACAAAGGCAAAAGGAAACCCCAGTAATATTGTATTACATTTTAATTTTTAAAAATACTCCTTTAACATTATTTATCTTGATTATTGAGTTTTTCTATCCCCCCTTAAATTTTGTGTCTGAGGTGCCTTGCTTGTCTCACCCTGGTCCCAGCCCCACTGAGAATCTTAGCTTCAAGGGAAACTAAGAAATACAGTTTTGCAGCATTTCATCCTTTGTAGTCCTGATAGCGCACCAGAGGAGGCGCGATGGAGGGAGAGAGGCACCTGCGACAATTAATTTTATGTGCCAACTTGGCTAGGCGATCGTGTTTAGTTTGGGGTCAGACACCAGTCTAGATGTTGCTGTGGAGGAATTTTTTAGATGTGATTAACTTTTGAATCTTTGACTGACAGAGATTCCTCCTCATGATGTGGTGGCTTCATTTTCTTGGTTGAAGGTTTTAAAAGAAAAGACCGAGGGCCCCTGAGGAGAAAGGAATTCTGCCTTCACAACTGTGTGAGCCAATTTCTCAAAAGAAATCTCTCCCTTATATCATATGTGTGTGAGTGTGTGTGTCACACACACACACACACACACACAACAGCAACTCTCTAGGTATTTCAACAAAAAAGGGACATAATGTAGGGAATCTGCTCCTTTCAAACATTTCTGGAAAGGCAAGAGAAACAGTCTCTTACACATATACCCACACATCCTGTAGATCTTATTAGTTCTGTTTCTCTAGAGAACTTTGGCTGATACACTTGGAGGAGGTGGGGATGGAGGTAGAGAGCTGGTTCACTAGATCCGCCACACTTGAGGGAGAAGAAGCAATACTCAGTTATAGTTTTGATGTAGAAAGAGGGAGAAAGAGAAGCAGAAGACTAAGTTGATTCCTAGGTTCCCAGTGTGGCTGACCAGCTACTGCTCCTGACCGCAATACGGCAGGCAGGCACAGTACCAGATTACCAGAGCATGTGCTTGTCACCTGGGAAGACACACTTAACATCTTCCAAAAGCAGCCACGCTCCAGTGCATGAGAACCACCCCATACATGTCACAGGTTGCCTGGGACGGGTGATTTGGTTGTTCACTCATTCATTCAGTTTCTCATCCATTAAATAAATATTTGTTAAGTTTCTACCAGGGTCAGGTACTGTTCTAAGCTTTGGAAGTACAATGGTGAATTACGGATGAGTTCACTTCTTTTGTAAGGTTTTCATTCTAATTTAGGAAGATATGATAAACAAACACACACATAAACAAAGGAAACAACTCCAGATAGTGACATGTATAGCGAGGACTGTAAAACAGGGCAATGTGCTGGAGAGTGACAGGAAGTGGGAGATCCCCTGGACATGGTTATTCAACTTGAAGACACCTGGAACCTGGATGGACCTTAGGGTGAGGGGAAAGCAGAGCTGCTCTGTGTGTGACCAAGCTGGAATGAAAATAAAGAACTCCAGGCCAATGTGATACGCTGTTAAAGGGAATCCAAGCACAGTACGAGTGTCTGTTACGAACTCCTTGGCTCCCTATACTGCAGAGGAGTAGATCATGACTGAATAAGCCTGTGTACGGCAATGGAGGTGGAGAAATGGACAGCAAGGTCTAGGTCCAGGGCCGAGTCTAAAAGCAGCAGTGGGATCCCGACCAGATGCTCCTTGGGGTGAGGGTAATGCCTGGAGTTGTTAAATTCTCAGACTGATGCAGGGCTTGGCACCTAGTGGGTCCTCTACAAATATTGGTCAATGAATTAAGGAATCCTCAGTTACAGCACGACCAGGGAGCTTTTGTATTCTGCGTGGTTCCTTCACACCTGAGAGAAGCCTTTGCCTCCCTCCATAAAACAAGCCCCAGAGATGGCTCTAACTTTGTGTCCTTGGTTTCAGCACTTGCTGTCCCCTGGGAGACTGCGATTTGCTTTTCATGCTCCTGCCATAGTATGGCCCCAAATCCTTTCCTTAGGTTTTTCCCCTTAGCAGCTGAGATAGCCTGGGAATTCTAGAGGACTTCATTAAATGCTGAGAGTAGAAAAGATAAGTGAGCCAAGAAAACTCAGGTTTATTTGAGCAGTGTAGTTTTCTGATCTTTCTAGACCTTCTGGCTCTGGTACCACAGACTATGTAGAAAGATTGCTCAGGTCCAACCTCAAAAGATGGGTGCAGTTTCATAGAGGATGTGACTTACCTCTCGGCTCATCTCCACAAACAGGGAACAAGTCTTATACTTTTTTTCTACACTGAAGCTGGTATCTGCCATTAAGATAGCATTGACAGATCTAGTGAATAATAATAATACAGGACACACAGTTAAACCTGAATTTCAGATAAATAAAAAATTCTTTAGTATAATCACGTCCCAAATGTTTCACGTTCCATGAGACATACTTACATTAAAAATATAATTAAAAATTTGGTTGGGAGACTCTTATTTGACCTGGCTATTCTATTTAAGACCAAGAAAGAGATTTTAACTCGCCCCCTGCACAAGGCCTTTCCACTCCGTCCTCATTCTGGGTTCTCGGCTGACGTCGCCACACCTCCCTCAGGGCTGTGGCGGAGCTTTCACACAGTCCCAGTAAATGACCTCTCTCTTCATTCGTGACCCGGTCCACTTCCATCTCTGTGCACACAGCGGACCCTGCCTGTCTGGACAGAATCACAATATCTGAACATACAATGGGTGTATCATCCACACAATAGGAATTTCATGTTCTGTCATACCCTTTAGTCAGGCAGCACATGAGAACTCGGTACTTTTCTGGCAATTTTGAGCTCAGTTCCCTAGGGATCATGTCCCAAAACCCTAAGGACAGTAAAGCATCATGGACAGTTGGAAGATATTCAGACTAGAACACTTTTCCATTTTCTCCTACAGATCAGAGGATTAAATAGCCAGCCAACCCTATGACATGCCTAGCAGCTATTTTCAGCTTCGTTTTAACCTGTTGAACTCCGGATAGTGACTTCTGTATTTTTATCTTATGTTATGCTTCCTTTGAGGCAATAACTATAGGACAATGAGGTTAAAAAGAAATAACAACAACTTGCAAGAAAACAATCTAAAATAAGCATTTGTGTAGTGATTATAAAAATATACAGATTTCCTTTGCCTCTACTGGTAACCATGCTGAAGCCCACACGTTTGTGATGTCTGCGCGTGATGCACACTTACCCACACACTTCTTTTCCATTTAACCTTTCAGGTCAGATCTGTTAGACTTCCTCCCTCCCCCGCCAGATGATCAGTGTAGGATTTCTTGCTTTTCTCATAGTGAAGAAGTAGGGTGGTACTGTTTAACCCTTAAGTCAAATATAAAAGTTAATGGTCACAAATGCCATAATAAAATACATCTAAAGGTTGGCTGGAATTCCTTGTCCTGGTTCTTTTGCAAACTTTGGCTGCCCAGGCAATGTTTAAAAGCACCACTAGTCATCTCTTTTGCTTAAATGAACATGAGATTGTGAGTTCTTCAGTAGATTGTAAACTCGGTGAGGTCAAGAACCTTGTTTTGTTCACTGCCAAAATTTTTACTAGTGCTGCTATGACACCACAGACTGGGTGGTTAAAGCAAAAGAAATATATATATTTTTTTCCCATAGTTCTGGAGGCCGGAAGTCCAGGGTGAAGATGCCAGGTTTGGTTTCTTCTGAGGCTTCTCTCCTTGGCTCGCAGATAGCTGCCTTCTGGCTGCGTCCTCCCTCGGTCCCTCGCTATGCACAAGCCCCTGATGACTCTTTTTGTGTTCAAATTTCTTCTTCTGAAGACATAGTCAGATTGAATTGGCACCCACCTTAATGACTTCATTTTAACTTCATTACCTCTTTTAAAGCCCCATCTCCAAATAGAGTCACATTCTGATGTGCTAGGTGTTAGGACTTCAACATATAGTTTTTAGGGAGATGACAGTCAGCCCAAAACAACCACTGCATATTGCATAACTAATTTAGTGCCTGGCACATGGTAGACAATAAATGTTTGTGGAATTAATACAATAACTTTGATAATGTCATCGGTAAGGCATGCCGGTTAATCCAGAATGTCTGATTTTTAAGCTGCTTTTCTACCTAGACACACTTTGCTGGCCATTGATTGTAATGGAAGGTAATCCGACCGGATATTAAATCTGTGACACCATGCTTCCCTGGAGGCGAGGTTGTATTGTCAGGGCATCCTTTCTATTCCCAGGCACAGAGCCTGTCACTTCCATGTCGTCTCCATCTGCTCCCCGTCAGGCTCGCGATGGCGGCTGACTGTAAATGCAGTGGCAGTAATGAGGCTCCCCAGCTGTCATTCTCCAGCCCTCCTTTCAACAGATGCTTGACCTCACCCTGTGGAGGCATGCATCTCCCTGCCTCCGTTATTTCCTTCAAATTGAGAGGAAAAAACATAACCCACCAAAGATCTCCTGCTACTTTTCTGGAGGAGAATGGGCATCTCAACAACATACACATTGTCCGATCTGAGCTTTGCTCTACTAGTCTTTCAGGGGAAAAAAAAAAAAAAGCCCCAAAACTTTGATCCCTGGGGAGGTGAAGCGGAAGTTGATCTTCACCATTAAATTTTTTTATAGATAGCAAAGTCCATGCTTCCACCTGCATCCAAAGCACAGAGGCAGCTGGCAGAACAAAGCACCAGAGAAAAATAGCTGACCAGAATCTCTTAAATTGCCCATGTACAGGTGCAGATTGTTTTTCATCTTGGTGGCAGTCACTAGTGATTGACAATGTTTTACCCAGAGGACTTAACCCTTTTTTCTCCTAGATAAACCAGAGTCAAGACTCATGGTTTCGAAAACAAGTCCTGTGCCTCTTTCTGTTCTACAGAAATTCAACCCAAATGGATGGGAACAGTACTTGGAACCGATGTTACCTTACCTTCAGTGAAAAAAGGAACTAAACAATTTCAGACAAAAGGTTCAAAAAAGTTTTGCTAGGCATCTCCAGCTCTGTTGCCAAGGTCGAGACGGCCCGTGACGGACTCTCGTCTAGCACAGGACTGTCATGCAATGGATTTGCTTGTTCAGTAAGTCTTCAGGTATCTGACCTAGAAAACCAATTCCTGTTTGCCTTCAGCTTTTTTCCATCACCATCAAGCATGTTATTTTAGAGGGTAAGCGGTAGAGAGGAGATACCTGTCATACAGCCTAGTTTTAAAACTTGCAAAGAAAGTGAACTGGGCAGACTTGTCTTACTGGTTCTGTGATGGTTGGTTTGTAACCACCCCCCCCCCCCCCCCGCTCACCTCCCCGCCCCTAACAAAAACAACTCCCACTGTAGCTCATGCGGGATTGCTTTTCATAGTCGTGCACAAGGAATTAGTTATTTGGGGAGTCCTCTTGGAGGGGTTGAGTTGGTGTAGAGTCCAGACATACAGGCCATCTGCGTGGTGCTCTCTCTGGCAGTCTTTTTGGAACTTGCCTGGAGGGATGAATTGAGGGATCAGATTGAGGTGAGGGTAATCTTTAACAAACGAGTGAGCAAACATCGTGAGAGTTGTACGAAGAGCTTTCAGAATCTCCTAAGAGTTGAACAGTTGGAAAGAGGCCAGGGTACAGGAGTAATTACCTCCTAAATGGTGAGCCCTCCTACTGAGAAGGGAAGTTTGTTATTGCCGATTATGAGTTAGCACTTCAGGGGAAAGCTCCAGAGCCTTGGGGTGCACCCCTCATTTCCCTGCATCCTCAGTAGGGTCCTAAGCCAAGGGGAAAAGATTTTAATGAAGTGACAGTATTGTGGGTTGGACAGCTTCACATTCTGTTAGGTGCATTATAAATCACCTCCTCTTAGCACAAGAAACCTCGCAGATGAACACTCTTGATAATGTAAATGCCTGGAACATACCATAACATGAGCGCAGAGCATGACTTCAATAACTCTCACAGCCAGGGAGCAATGGTTCGACTTCTGAATGGAAAAAATGACATACAGACAACTCTGACACTTCCTTTAAGAGTCTTAGTAAATTTCCAATTATCACACATGCCCAAGAAACATCCCCCTCTGTGTCTTTGTCTTTGACACGGCCTTTGAAATGAGTCTATGCTAGGTTGAGAGAATTTGTCCAGAAGTTCAGGTCTCCACACTCAAACTAGTTAATCTGGAAGCAAAATAACTGAAGGAACTCTGTGGCCTGGAAACCATTCCATCTCATTCATAAATCAAACCTTTTGTCTGAGCCTTGATATATCTGTGTGGCCAAAAGCTACCGAATTTAAAATTTTTAAGTTTTCATTAATTGTTTTGACCTCAGACATGGATAACAGCTGCTAGTGGTCGTGCATGAAATAAAATACCAAGATCATCCAGAAAGCACAGCCTCAGCACCATGGTGATAATATAATGAGGCCAAAGCTTGGATGCATGTCAACTTAATCAGAACAATAGTGCTGCCGACCAGACGGCGATACTGTAGGAAGTAGTGCACCAGAAAGAGCAGTCCAGACTTCAGTGGCAAAGCTCCTCTCCATGTGAGTTTGCAGCAGGCGTATGGAGTATATTTCTTCTTCAGTCTAATTAACAAAAATTTCTGTGTGAGCGTTAAGAAGAAATTCTAAATTGCACTTCAATATTTATTCCCTTTCATTCAGATTTATGTCACCACCGCAATCTGGCAGAGAACTCACAGGCCTGGAGTGACCCATGGGCAGCTGAGGACAAGTGATTTTTTTTTGACCTTGGTCATTCCATGCGGGATACTCTTTCTAACCACCACACATTCTAACAGATTTATGTGCAAGGGGTTATAGAGAATGCTCTAGACTTTGGATACTCTTGGCCTTGGGAAAAAAAAATTTTTTTTCTAAAGTTTGTAAAGGTAATTACCATTATTTACAGTGCTGAGGGCAAAGCCCCACCCTGGGCTTCAGGCCAGGGGATCTCAGACTAGAGTATAGTGAGGTGAGCCAATTCCAAGACAAAAGCATAATTATGTTCACACAAAAACCAACACTGGTGGTAGTGGGATGAAGGAAACACCCACACAGGGGGCGGTGTGTGTGGGGAGGGGCTTTCTTTGAAGTTTGGCATAAATCTGGTAATTTTTTCCCCCTATAGTGCTGGCAATGAAGATTCTGGGTTTTTATCCCCGGTCTCTTATTAAGCTGTGCCATAAGGAAATGGACTTCCTTCTTACTTGATTTGCCAATTTTAAAAACTGAACTTTAAATAAAAGAATTTTGGAAGAATTAAGAAAACGGGAAATGTTATGTAAGGTGTTATGAAGCTTTCTTCATTTCTTGGCAGAAAGGAACTCAAGTAAAACACCAAAAGAAGACATCTTTACTCTTAAGCCCACTTTACTTTTTAGGTGCTTCACATTTGTTCTCCTTTCTGATTCATGTCCGTTGTTCACTTTGGAATGTTTTAAAGTCGTGGGGTTAGAAAAAGTGTTACCACAGCATATCTGGTTTTCCTAGTCAGATAATAATCAGCTAATACCAATTACTTGCACACATTACCTTCCTATTAACTCTGCTATATTCTTTTCGTCCTGCTAGGATTAAGGCCAGATGATTATTTGTGCTAGTGTTATGTATCAGTGATGAGAAGCATGTAATGGAAGTGCTGACATGCCTTGAGATACAAAGGCAGTTCAAGGTAAACCAGGGCAGTAACAGGGAGAATCGGAACCCACCGAGCACCCCCATCCCCAACCTGGCCCCAGAATGGCTGAGTGCACTGGTTCTGAAAGGGCAGGCTCTATGGATCATCTATACAGTTTGGTCGTTCAGGAGAAAAAGCATAGGAAGTTGGATTTTCCCTTGGAGTCCAGGAGGAAATGTGGACATATGAAGTCCCCTGGCGTGACTCCAGTGAAGCCAAGGCTGAAGACATTTTGGAACATCAGCCTGCCCCCTCACTCTGCCCATGCCAGAGGCAGATACCTGAGAGGACTGGAGCAATCAGCTCTACACACTCAGCTCTCAGATGCTGGCAGCAAAGAGGAAAGGGGAAGTACAGGCAGGCTGGACTTGAAACACTGCTTTGGCCCCACCTGAATTTCAGGTGCCCCAGGGAGTCCTTTTAACCACCTGGAATTGAGGCTGTTTCAAAGTACAGATGCACTGTGTGTGTGTGTCTTGCTTTTGTTTGCACCTGAATACAAGTACCAGGTGGAAGCCAGAAGGTGTGGGGTATTGCAAACAATTTTGACTGTAAATAAAGAGAATGTAAGAGTTAGAAAGCCATTGCTGTGGGCTTGAGTCCTGGAGAGAGAGGGAAAGAAAGGGAAAAAGGGAAGGAGAGAGAGAAAGGGGAGGGAAAGGGGAGGAAGTGAGAGGGGAGGGAAGAAAAAGGGGAAAGAAAGCAGATTTACTAGAGAAAATAGAAAAATATACACAAATTTGTAATGGTGTGATACTGCTACATATTTTCCATGATATGTTAATACCCCTGCACACAATTCATCCTGAATTTATGGACATATAGCAAATAAACCTTTGGACTTGTGATCTGCCTTGTTCAGTATTGAATGTGCCTACTATGTGCCAGGCACTAAGATAAACAGTGGGAATAAGTGTTGAAAAGATATGGTCATACTACAGTCAGATAGCAAGTTAACACTTATAATGAGATGGCTCTTATGATGTACCATGGGCCACGACGACATAAAGGGCCATCTATGTCTCCAAAGGATAGTGAAGGGAGACTAAAGAGGGAAACATCAAGAAGGATGATTTACGCAAATCTCTTCTTTCACACTGAAAACAACCCCAATAGATACAATTCCCACAAAAGTATGAAATGCATTGATGATGGTCTTTTGGATTAGGGTAACATCTCTGCAGCATACAAAAATTGGAAGCACAACATTTTACTTTTAACGCTGAAGGTTGATGCGAACATTTCCAGGGTAACATGCAACTTTGAGATTTATTTTTGGTCAATCTATTTTGTTGAAGATTGCTCTGCAAAAGGCATTAGAAATTTGGAAAATATGTTTAACTTTCTTATTCATCTTTACAATAATAAATTTACTTTTTGTCAACTGGGAATGAAAAAGGCATTTAAAAAATAATTCATTAAATTCATACTGTATTTAAAATGAAATACAGTATGTAGTTTGGCAAACTTAAGGGAAGTAATCTAATGATTAAGAGGGAATTTTGGAATCAGACAAACCAGAGGTCCAATCCTGCCACTCCGATTTACAAGGTGTGTGATCTCAGATACATGGCTTTCCCTTTGTGAGCTTCAAGATTTTTGTTTTGTTTTTAAATTGGAAAATAATATTATCTATCCTGTAAGCTTCTTTTGAAAATTAAATGATAATGCATATAAAATCCCTGACAAGGAGCCTTGTACCTGTGCTCAGCAAATGGTAGCTATTATTAAATTAGTCTATAATCATGAACAATTATAATAATACATGCTTTTCCTCTCCCTATTAAATTATGACTGTGCATAGGCATAGGACAGAGTGAATTGGAATAATGGCAATTTTTTTATGTGTGTGAATTTAATGGCTACAACCTACTAAAGTAATTAAATAAATTTTCGAGTGGAATGATCCAGTGTTACTTGAAGAGTAATTTATTTAATAAGATAACTGTCAAATTCACAGTCCCCTGGCTGTGTAGACAGTGTCACAATGAGGTTACCCGCAATGGCCTCCATTCTCAAGAAGCTGACCAGACTAACAGTTATGCTCAGGAGTAGTTACACTAATCCTAAAGGGAATTATAAGATCAAAAGTTGAAAGCACGTCAAGACAAAAAGTTAAAGCTTTTCAATAGCATCTCTAACATCAGTCCCATAGAAATCTTGAGTGTAAAGTGTCACGACCATCAGCAGACCCGACGTAGCTGAACCTGTGCCAAAAGATGTCAAACCCCATAGCTCTACTCCAATCATCCTGGTCTGTGTGGATTCATGCACCTCTGCCTTGGGGTCTCCAGGGAGCTCCTGACACTTTTACGTAAACAATGCTGGGGCAACTTGCTTGTTGAATGAAGAGTTGTCTAAAGTTCTCAGATTTTTTTTCTTTTTTTTAAGAAGATAAAAATATGGGCGATGAAAATGACTGGATTCACTCACTGGATGAAATGCGTAGCGTGAAGCTGTAAATCCTTAAAATTAGATGTTCAGACTCAGCAAGAGTGATACTGTAAACATTTGTTTGTGCATCTAGAAATCTTTTCTCTCAGAAAACTATTGAAATTTTAAGAGAGTCAAGATATCAGGTTCACAGGCAACAAGGTTCAGATATACACATTTTAGAAGGCTTTTGAAGGATTTTTACCTTCAAATGAATGGGAATGCAAAATATTATTCAAATCAAATTTAATCTTCTGGGTAATTTGCCTCAATAAAAACCTAAAGATATAAAAGGGAGATTACATCTACATTTTAAGATTGTGTTTTTATGTAAATAAAGTATTGCTCAGAATGCACTGGGGCTTGAGCAGAGGTATCCAAGGTCACACTTCCTGGATGGGTCCTCCAAATCTTGGATTTTCTAGCTTCAGGAGCAGTCTGAGATAGTGATCAGCAATGGTTCCAATGGTTTAATGCTAAATTCAGTGAATGGCACTGGCTGATGTCAGGCAGGGAAGAAGAAAATGAGCCAGAAAAAAAAAAAGTGTGAGAAAAGGAAAAGAGAATGAACAAAGACAAAAGACAGCTGTGACCATGGAAAAGTGTAGAACGACTCGTGACATTTTCTTAGATTCCTTCCATAAATTCCCTTTTCTTGAGGGACATTTAACATTTTTAAAAAGATTATATTCCACTTGAGAATACCCTGGAATATTGAACACAAGCAGATTTATAATAGTCATCTCAGGCACACAAGAAATGTTAAACAATACACTGATCGACAGATTATATATTAAATACATTGACAGACCGTCAGTTTCAATGTCACGTGCTAAGAGTCTTTATAAACATTAGGTATAGGACATTGAAAACACAATTATCCATCATAATTAGGAAAGGAATCTTAGTGTATATGACATTTGAGATGAACTCAATGGCAATATTCTGCAAAAGTTTTGGGAAGAAGATGTTTTCAAGTCAAGGGCTTGGAGTCGCAATGGACCTTGGCAGGAAGTAGTATGGTCCTGCTGCAATGTGACTGGAGGGCTACCACATACAGTCATGAAACAGGACGCACAACGGGGGAGAGATCACGTGCTCGGTTGTTTGGACTTTACAATGTCGACCTTCTTTTGCGGTCATTTCCAAGATGTTTGAATTTCATTTGGAAGTTTCCTGTGACAGCAGAGAGCACAGGACTAGATTTATAGGAATTATTTTTAAGCAAATAGTTAAAGCTGAATGGATTTAGTGAAAGCAGATGGGGCACAAGTAAAGTTTTAAGCAGGGCATGGCGTCGTCAAGTTTCTGTGGTACTTCCAAGGCGGTCAGTTGATCTAATTACGTTAGGTCAAATGGGAATTAATTGCTCTTTAACAGAAAATGTAATTAATTTGGTAACTTGAACAATAGCCATTTGGCTTGAATATACAATGCACTGCGTGATTTTGTTTTACTTGGTTTACAAAAAGATTTTGGAAAAGGGACTATGGTATTTCCTGTACACCTTCTTCCTCCTCTATCTACAAAACACAATTAAAAAAAAAAAATTTACATGCTCTTATTGGGACTCTGTTACAACTTCACGTTTTAAGTTCTTGTATTTTAAAAATATATTTAAATCTAGGATAGCAGAAAAAAATATACTTTATAGCTGGCTGTAAGAGGTGGTCATAAATTGATTAAAAAAAGACACATATCTAAGTAAATACTATTGACTTATAGTTGCCTCTTGTATGGGGAACATACTGGCTTTCCATATAATTTATTTCTACATTTTCTACATGTCAGTAAAGAATCTCCCTGGTTGGAAAAAACACAGCACTGGGAGGAGGATATCTGAACTCTGATCAGTAGTTGGGCAAGGCATTTATTTAACCTCTTTGTGATTGGTTTGCAAAATGGGGGAATAATGCTTTTTTTGTGTCTAACGAAAGTTGTAAGGCTCAAATTTGGTAATGTATGTGGAGGTCCCCTGAAAACCATTGTAAGGTGACAGTAGCAATTTCAAGGTGAAACAGAGCAGAAGAGTTGAGGTTTCTGGTTCAACTGTCCACCCAATTCCTACCCAATGCTTGACAGACAGGGATTTGACAGTCAGCTGTTAAATAAAGTGAATGTTCAAATACACACGCACACACACTTTCAAAAAAATATTAAAAGTGTTAAAACCATTGATGCTCCTGAATTATAAAAATATATTTTGGCAAGTAGTCAATAACTCCAGCTATTGATATAATAAATAGAATTAGTTCCTATATGTATTTAGCTGTCAATACGGTAAAAAAAAAAAAAAACGAAAATCAAAGAAACCAATGTCACTTCTCCAGACTCTCTGATGTCACCTTATTTACATTTTTTCCTTTCGACCCTTACTTATTCAAATTCATCACTTGTAATAACCTAGTTTTAAAGTGGAATTTATCTGAATATAGCTCATGCTCTATATATGCTATTTCCTTTTAGTTGTGGATGGGGTTGTGAAATTTAGGACTTGTTCTCAGAATTAGGATTTAATAGTGCAGCTCTGAGTTCAGTGAGAATATTGTTTAGTAAGTAGCACTAGGAGTAGAACAATCAGCAGTAAGAAGCAGGGTCCTGACCCTGGTTTCTGTGATTCTGGACTAGTTGCTTAATTGGGATGTGTGAAAGAAGGCCCTTTTTGCTTTTGTTTTCTGAGGGAGGACACACACACACACACACACACACACACACACACGCACACACCCATTTTCAAATTTTACTTAGAAAAGCTCCAAAGGGAGTGTTTCAGGTGGAGAAGGGCAGTGGAAGGAAACGAAAGCTTTCCTACATTGGCTCTTTCTTGTTCCCTTTTCCTTTGGGTTACTCAACTTGGAGTTCTGCTGCTGGTGGTGGTTATTTTTTATTATTTTTTTTTAAATTATGCCCAAGCAACACACTCCTTAGGTCCTCTGAGGTAGGATCCATGTTCAGCAGTAAGGATAGAGAAAGACAAGCACTAGAGAAAATGCAAAGAACATAAAGTGCTCACAGTTAGCCTTTGGTAACTGGGCTGGAACCACTGCACTTGCTTGGCTTCTCATGTCTGTTTCCATTGAGCAGGACCCATCTTATTCTCTACCACCTGTGACTTTTCCCCTCTCACTGAAACTTGCAGATTCAAGGTTCCCAGATCCCCTTGGGTCCTCTTGTCTATAGTCTGAGGAATTCTGACCTTCCAAAGGAAATAGGCAAGGCTGCGGACATTGATACAATGTAGATGTCACTTTTTAGGAGAGACATCTCCACTCCCCCAGCAAGAAGCAGCCTTGTTTACCACAATCCATCCTTAAGATCAAGCACTACAACACCTGTTATCAAATTACACACAAGAAAAGATCATTCTTTTACACTGATATGAAGTTTTTGTTATACAGGAAGATCTATTTTGCGCCCCCCCCCCAAAAAAAAAAAAAAAGAAAAAAAGAGCAATATTTTTTTCTTTCCCTGGATTGGAGGAGGTTGGAGCAGGAATAATTTCTGTATTTATCTGTGCTCTAAGTTTACAAAATGGCCTGACTGTAGCTTCCAGAAGACAATGACACACACAGAGAGAGAAGGTGGACATGTTTGAGAGACTACCAAGAGAGAACTGATCTCCAAATCTCCCAGGAGAGACTCTCATCATATCTAGCAACAGACGTGCATGAAAAGGGTTTACCAGACTGTATCAAGCCCCTATCCAGGGCCGCCCTTCAGGAAAAGACCACACAATGCAAAGAACACGCTAAACTCATGATCTCAGCCCAGGATCTTTTCTATAATCTAGATATTATTTTGAAATTCAAAAGTGACAAGTCTGTCCTTGGCCGTAGGGCACTCTAAATATAATAGTGCTATATTCAGGTTTGAAAGAAAAATCTGCCCTCACTTCATGCGACTGCAGGATCTTCAACAAGTATAGTATAAAAGTCTGTCGCAAGTGCATTGGATGTTTCAGTTTGCCAGACCTGTCATGATAAATTAATTACAGGATGTTGCAGAAATGGCAAAGCTCCAGCAGCATCTTGCATAGTTTAATATAGCCCCATTTCCCCATTTCAATGTATTTGTGGTTAGATAAATCCTCAGAAATTTACAGCTGCTATAGACTAGTTTATTATGTACTCTGCCTGCACACACGATAAGTATAATAAGAATTTGATGTTCTTAAGTGCATAGATTTTACTGACATTTCTTTACCACGATGGAAATATTTAGTTGCTAAAAGTAGCATCTGCAGATACTTCTGAGCATTCACTTCTATAAAACAGTCAGGGATGGTTAAAAACATTACCTTGCTTAGCTATCTTCCATTTACTTTAAATTGAAGAACTATAGCTCAGAAAAAAAAAATTACATGGAGTGTTTGTATAAAAATGGGCCAGTGAACAAACAGAAAAACATTTACTACTGATTCTCAGTTGAAAACACTGAAAAAACGAACTGAAGCTACCATGCTTTTCTCCAGGGAACCTTCTCCCTTCGGTCTCATGACTGCTTTTTGCAAGCTTCGGTTGTTCATATTTTGCTCTGGCAAGAAGTTTGTATAAACAAACCATTCCTACATTTCTCTCTACCATATTCTTTCACAATTCTTGACAAGGACCAAATGATGATTTAAGAAGAAATGAACTAGAATAAGTAAAAATCGGACTGTTCGGTACTTTTAGAAATGACACAAATATATAGTCAGACCTAACGTAGTAATAGAGGTGGAACATGTATTACATATGGCTATAGAGTATTTAGATTGAGAGGAGAAATTAAAATTGTAGACTTTTAGCAGCCTCATTCTCCCTAACTTTTTGAGACAATAAAAATAACCCATCCATAGTCAGAATGAATTTGAGAAGAGCAACTTTAAAAAACAGTCTGCTCACAACATATGCTTGATGTAGACTTGAAGATCATTAGAAAAAAAGCATTCTTTGTGTTTACAAAACAAATGTTTTTATGTTATCCAGTTCCCGCCTTAACTTAAAGTATTTCCTATTCACTTTAATAACTAGAGCAGAAGGATATGATGAATGAGGTGCCTCATTACTAAGTTTGCTTTCCGGGTCTCCGCAGAGAGTAGTCGTCTGCTTTTGCCTAGTTGGTCCATTGTTAACCCTAAATGATGCTGACATTCAATTCTCTTACAGATAATTGGGTCCATCCATAGATTGAGTTTGTCTGTCAACAGACCTTTTTGATTGACGTGACTCTTGATGTTTTTATTATCTATGACTGGAATGGGGCCTTTGCTGTTTCTTAAATATGTTATTGTATATGTATTCATTTGATTCCACAGAATCTATTTCTTAAGAAAATGTAAGAATTATAGTAGGAGTAAAGATTTACCAAAGTAATTATGGATAAAGAAATTATATCAGTTAAAATTTTTTTTTTACTCTGATATATTTCATTTTATTTAGTTCGCTATTGCATTAAAAATATATTAGATGTTTCTAGTCCCTGAATGTAGTTGTAGGTATAACCAAATTGCTTCTTTAGTTATTCTTGCATGTGCTGGAGTCTATAACTGTAACCATCCACTGGCTTACTCTACACAGCACCTGAGATCCAGCACTTCAGAGACCTCCTGGTCATCTGACCAACTTCCATTTACAGCTGGAGCTGACATTTACTGGCCATGTGCACTGGGACAAGTTACTTAGCCTTCAGAGTCTTGGTTTCCTTATTTGCAGGGCAGAGAAGAATTTATTTACTTCATGGGTTTGATGTAAAGAGAAATGAGATCATGTACATAAGTATTTGAAGATTTGGAGAGTATTTTCTGTAGTTAAGTTCGATGAAGAAGAAATTAATAAATATATAGCTTTAAAAAAGTTGAGTTGTTAAAAAATGTTTCGATAAGTTACTTAATAGATATGGCCCTTTGAAGGAGATTATTTAAATACATATAAAAGTGTAAGATCACAAATTTGTCTTAGTTTCTAGAATTTTTTAACTCTCTTAAAAATATCTTTGAGTTAAATATATGACTAAAGTGACATGTCATATAAAATTATAAAATGATAAGTTATTTTCAGGATATAGTATTGCTGAATTTCTTAAGGAGAAAATGTCTTTCTATAACTTAAAAATAAAATTAAGGTCAAGTGTTTGCTTTTATGCAAAGAAACTTGTACAAGATTTCAAAAGTACCAAGTGTTAGCCATTTAAAAACATGATTTCATTTAAAATGTACATTTAAAACATGAATTTGCATTTATGGTATCAAATACTTCATATTTTACATCTTTAAAAGACTTGATAGTTTAGCTTTGCAAATACTATTCATTGACAGTTTTAAGATTGCAAGCTCTTTCATCATCAAGATAGAGTAAAATCAATAATTGGGAAATGCATTTCTAAGGATGGTTTAAAATATTATTTAGATATAGAAAAAGATAGGCCAAACTGTTATTCGGAGGAAAAAAGACTTCAAAATTAGGATAAAATTCAAAATTTCGGAATGAAGATAAAACAAAGAACACTAATTTTTTACTAAGAAAAATGTATTGTTATTAAAAATCTTCAAATACATTCCTGTGTCTGATTGGACCTCTACTTGATTATAATTTGGAATTACTACTTGGAGGTCAATTTTCTGATCTCTCTTACCCATCTCATTTCAGAGCATGTGGTAAGAATGTTTTATTAATCTATTTGTGAACATACCCAGTTTTGCTTTGTTGACAGGACAAAAAAGATGTGGGCTTTGAGAGGAACCAACTTTTCCTGGTGTTTGCCTCAACTGTTATTTTTGTCTTCTTTAGCTGCAATGTAAAAATAAGACTTTACTTATTTTTCACATGAACGTTGAGATCTCAGCATATGTTTAGCTCCCCTGACATATTATTTCACTTGTCATGATTTAAAATCTTTCTGTAACTTGATGAAATTCCTTGTTTTTAAAAACAAAATCAGAGAATCAACACACATCGCAAAACTATGAGCTGAAACCATAAGAGAGACACAGATTTTTATTTTTAATTATCAAGGGCATTAACAAGACAAAAAAAAACAAGCTTGTACAAGGGTGACTCAAGCTGGCTGGGCCCAGCTGTGACCAAAGCACAGGCATACACATCTAGAACAGTGGGAACTCAGGGCTCTCAGAACAGACTTTCGTGCCGATTGCTGAGGGCTTCACTGGGCATCAGTACAATGCTCCACTTTCGAAAATGCTGCCCCCACCCCCAAAGTTCTACACAGCAGGGGCATGTTTACCAATTTTCATGCCTCTACAACATGTGCAGGGATAAGAGCCAAATATATTTTTACTAGAAGATACTTCACATCGGGGATACATCTGGGCAAAATTTACACCTCAGTGCCCAACACTGTTTTTCTCACTTCTTATTTTAATGGAATCAATTGTCTAATTTGGTAAGTATGTTTTCTAATTTTGTATTAGTTTAGTCCTTTTGGGGGTTAAATATTTTGACAGACTTATAATCACATACTAAAGAAAGGAGAAGAGTTAAGAAAAAAAAGAAATGAAGTTTTTCTATTATAACATCATACTTCAAAATGTATAATCAAATATAATGACTACACATTTTGGACTTATTCTGGAACTAATGAAATAAAAAACTCAATTTAATAATTTAAAATAAAATATTAAGACAAATAAATATTAAACGTTAGCGGAGAAATCACACATGCTTAAATATGAAAGGCTTTTTAAAAAAAATTAAAGAAATTTGGAACACTGTTGCCAGTCCAGCCAAAAACGATTTTAGTTTATCTGTATAAAGTTATATATATATGATTCATTCTAAACAAATTTGTTCCCTTTTAATGCCTTTCTAAAACCATACTGAATACACAGTATTCTGAAACAGGTATTTTAAATAAAGTTAATTTCAAAAGTACATATTTTATATTTTAGTATAACGTCATATATAAACAAATTACAGATACTAATAACCACACTACAGATATAATAATATTAAATAAACAACTACTTAATGAACACCCTAACAATGTAAAACGCTTTTTCTTTACATTTGTTGAGTAGCATCTATGATTTTTCCTTTATTGTTTTTCCAACAGTGGTAATGTAATTTTGATGTAATTACTAATAAAGACAAATGTCAATGCTTTGATCAACAATAATCACAATGGTTTATAACAATTAAGCTCAAAAGGCCACGTTTATTTTTCTAAGGATACCTGATGTTTCTAGATTCTTTCATAAGGACAAGTATAGTGGATTCTTCTTTCCTTCCTTAGTTTCTGGAAATTAGAAACTTTGAAGAGAAATTCCATTAGAGGTGTGTCATTTCATTTCTGTGTGCCTGGATTTTTGTCCCTTCATGCTTCTTCTACTCTTCACTAGAAGAAAAGAGCACAAAATGTACTAAATGAACTTAATGACTTTGGGCCACAATCACATTTTGGCATGCCCAGGCAACACAGCACAGATAACAAAACATACCGTGCAACGTACACACGTACACAACCAAATAAGACCAAAATGTTAATTCCCCAGCTTCTAGTCTGGTTCTTGAACATGATGTTAACATCTTTTAGTATCATCATCAGTTGGTTAAAGCCTGCTCCAGCATTTAATACAAGCAAAAAGGAAGTACATTTCTCAAATACAGACACCAAGGACTCCAAACCCTGGGTAACCTCCAGAAATTAAGAGCAGGCAATCACTTTATAAAATTCTTCATTGGAAAAAAAAATCATCATGAATCATATTTCAAAGTTAGTGACTGGAAAAGATATAGATCATTTTATTAAATAGTATTTTTTTAAATTTAGTCTATGGCTGTGTCTATTTTTACAAGTAGGTAAACACATATTTTTTCAAATAAATCTAGAAAATGTTGTGTGTCATTTTTGACTGACAAAGACAGTGATGGCTAACTATGTATCTAGACGCAGCTTTGAAATAAAACCAATTATACTGTTACTAAAAACCAAGAACCAAGAGACAGATGAAACAAAAAACTGCTTCCTTAGAGACACCATGTAGTATGTGAGTATACCAAAAACGAGGGGGACAAACTTGTGGGGCTGAAACTGAAATTTTGAATGCAATTATTCATATACACGTGATGAGTACCTGGACTTGACACAAAAATGGTGTCGCCTTTTCTCTAAACAGAAAGGACTTAACATCTGGTTGCTCTTAGAAAACAAAGTGCAGTCTAAGAATGATGGCATTCTGATTAGCTGGTAGTCGGTTCCACTGATCACTCCTGAGAAGAGTAAAGGCTAGATATGGCCAGAAAGGGCGGGTTAACTAATTGTGCCCCGAGGACCTTCCTGGCAGCACAGGAGGGTTACAGGGCCAACCTGAAGTAAACAATTATATAATTTTTTTCATATAAAAAACATTTACGCATGAAGGGAAATAATCCTTTGTCAGTCGGTGTTTCCTGATTTTAAATTTGTTAAAGAGCGTCACCACAGATAAGTTGGCATTATATACAGAAGCCCAAAAATGTTTCCAGTGAAGCTCACGAAAGCAACTGAAGTAGAGTATAAAATGGTACTGATTTGGTGTGCCACGGTACAATGTTACTGAGGGGGGGAAGGGCATCGTTTCTGTCCCTGTGTGTATACAGGTGAAGTATATAAAAGTTGCCATAAATTAGGGTCCGATAAAAATGGGAAAGTAAGTAGTAAAGGCTCAAATGGATGTTGAACACAAGTCACCCAGTGACCCTATAAACATCTGTAGGGGACAGTGAGGAAGGTAAAAGGATCTCAGAGGAATAACAAGGTAAAACAGAGTAAGAGGAGGAGTTGATGACAGCGGCAGGACAAAAACAAAGAAGGAAAACAAAGAAGGGAAGGAGAAGAAAGGGGGAGGATAACAGCTGGAAATGAGTGAGATGGATCCTGCACGTGCAGAAGATGTAGGACAAGTTAAATTAATCAGGTGGAGACTGTACTGTGAGAAGTAAACAGAGAAGCCAGGAGGAGCCTCAGGAGAGGGAACCCGAAGAGAAATTTAACTAGAAAAAGCTGAAGTGGGCTGCAAAGATAACATCTTTACGGGAAATGAATCAGACTAAGAAGAGGAAGGAACACTGGATAGAGAATGACAAAGACATGAAAAGGAGAAAAGAGACAGAATTAAAGGAAAAGAGAAGAGACTGTCAAATGTACACCTCTGGCAACAGAGAGCCCCCCTCGTGACAACTGGGCAAAAGCAAGAGTGGCACATTATCTTGATGAAAGGTGAAACGGTGACAGCATGGGGACTGAAAAGCTAAGAGACACAGGTGGTCTGGCGGAAGAAGGAAGGGATGCCACCTATTTAAGGGACATGACGATGAATCCAAATCCCGTCCGTCCTCTGAGCTCTCTCCTCCTAACATATCCTTGGAAGCTCACAAAGGAAGACAGTGACGAAGTGAGCGCCTGTTATAAAGGCAAATCATATGAAAAGAGAAATCTGTGTAGTAAGATTTTGAAAATGAATATGAAACTAGATTAGTGTTTGTGCAATCTGGTGTTATGTGCAAAGAAGATTCATAAAAATACTGGGTTCTATCTAACCCACAGACGCTCTAACCGATAAATATTCCTTGAAGGTTTACTATATGGCCACACACCAGGCTAAGTACTGGGAAGCAAAAATGGGAGCATGTTTTAGCCTCTGTCTACAAGCACTACCATCTGATTAAAGTTAACAGACAAAGCCTTGTACAGTAAGAGAAATAACCCTGAACTCAGAGTCAGAAGATAAAGTCCTAGTACGGGCACTTTTTAGTTGTGACTCCAAGACCTTGATTTCTTTGTGGAAAGAATGGGCTGTGAACAAGTTCTGAAATTACCTTCATTTTAAAATAAATGGTCAAGTAGTATATTAAATGTGTTGACCAGAAAAATGAGACAATACACTAAGTGAATGAAAAAAATCACCACAGTTCCACCATTCTGGTAACTACTGATATTTTCTTGATGTATATTATTTAATATTTTATGTTTATATATCATAAACTATTTTATAATCATCATTATTTTACTTAAAAATTTACCAAGCATCTTTCCAGATCTTTGAAAATATTTCTATAATATAATGAATAATTGTCACATGGTATTCTATTACATAAATGCTTCATAAATTAATCAACCTTTTATTCACAGAAATTAATTTTGCTCCTTCTAGTTTTTTTTTTTTTTGGCCATAAAATATTTGTGGAGTATCTGTTTTTGTGGTAGGGAATTCAGATATATGAGAAGGCTAATGGAAAGAGCTTTATAAGTTATAGGTATCATAATAAATACTAGGAGCCAAGAGGTCTTGATGTTTAGCCGTTAATTAGCCTTGATCATGCTCCTTCTATTTTTAAAACACTGCTTGAAAGAGTAGCCTTTTAATGGAATCTCTGCATGTATACTTGAATATTTTCCTACAATAGATTCCTTGGAAGAATCTATTAAATTGTCAGGTCAAAGGATATGAACAATTTGAAAACTTAAAAAAAAAAGTATTACCAAACTACCCTCCACAAAGAATGGATCAGTCTTAGACTGTAATCAGCAGTGCACAAGGGACTCTACTTCCTCGTACTCTTATCAACACTGGGTATTGCAAGTTTGAAACTTGTTGCCATTTTGTAAAGGAAAAATCACATTGTTTTAATTTCTGTTAATTTGATCACTGGAAGGTGGACATTTTTCATACATTCATTGCTACTCATATACTTTCCTTTAAGAATGACTTTAAGATTGCCCTGTGCACACCTTTTGCCAATTTTTCTATTGGTGTCCTTTTCTTTGTTATTTTTTAGAGCTTTTTATATGTTAAGGGTATTTCGTTTATCCTTCATATGTCATACAGTCTATGAAATTCTGCCTCACCCTAGGTTACTGCTTTAGCTTTTGCTCACGATGGGTTTTTCTTTGACACGCAGGCAGAGCTGGCTTTACTGCACTTCACTGTACTGTCCTTTGCAGACGCCACCTTCTCTACACATTGAAGGTGTGTGGCTGTCCTGCACTGAGCAAGCCTATTGGCACTGTTCTCCCAACAGGCTCAGACAATGGTCAGCATTTTTAGCAATAAAGTATATTTTTTTAATTAAGGTATACAATGCATTGTGTTTTTAGATGTAACTCTATTACACACTTTAATGGACTCGGTATAGTGTAAACATACTATGCATTTATATGCATTGGAAAACCAAAAAATTAGTGTACGTTGTTTTATGGCAATATTTACTTTATTGTGGTGGTCTGGAATGGAACCCACAATATCTCTAAGGTATGCCTGCATGTACATCATTTTAAAATTTATATTATTTAAATCTAAAAAACTGTTTGAAAATGTTTTCTGATTCAGTTATGAAGGTTAAAAAGTCATACCTTAACCCAAGGCTATATAACTATTCATCTGTACAGTTAGTTTATTTTTTACAATTAAAATCTAAAAATACGTATAAAAATTTTGAATCTAGTTCCCAGAAAGTGACAATGTCATAAAAGTGGCTGTGATAGAGCTGTTCCAAGTGAAGCAGACAAACTTCACTTCTACCTAACAGGGAAAACAGAGGCCTTCTGAAAGGCCTTTCTTATACTCCACCCTCTCACCAGAAAACACTGCCATTCAAACACACCTTGGCCCAACTGCCCATCTCAGTGGAAGAAGTGCCTCACCTTCTTGTTCAAATTCGCATCCTGTGTATGGTCCCTGGGATTTCCCCCTTATCCTATACCTTCACTGGGTTCTCTCAAGGAACTCTTTTCTCTCAGTTTATAAATGTGCTTGTCATTCCCCTGTCTATAAAGACCTTCTCTACATCCTGTGTTTTCCACTAGTTACTGCCCAGCTTTTTCTTTCCTTTGAAGTTGGCTTCTTGGAGAAGCAGTCTGTTCTGGCCATCTTTTCCTTTTGGAGTGGAGACAATCTGATGCACGCTTCCAGGACTCTCCATCAAAACCATCCTCTTGAAGGGTCACAAGCAGCTTCTTGGTTGCACATCCCAAAAGGCACTTTTCAGTCTTTATTTTACGCCTCTCTCTGACATTTTCCATTGTTGACCATGACTTTCTTAAATCTTTTCCTGTTGACTCTATGACCCAACTTGCTCCTAGTTGTCCTCTTACCTCTATGAGACTGACTTTTCGGCCGGTTTCTCTTTCTTCTTCACCTGCATCTCCTTTACGTGTCCTTGATCTCCACGGCTCTGTTCTTTGCCCACTTCAGCACTGTAGGAGGGGAAGATCAGAAACAAGGAGCCAGTAAGAATGCTGCTGCTACAGCTCAGATGAAGCTCTGATCTAAGAAAGTCACAGTGGGAATGGAAAGGGGAGGATCTGAGAAAAACATTTGACGGACTACGTGAGTGACTGTATATGTAGGGGTGAGAGGCAGGGAGTTGTTCAAAATAATGCAGAGACATAAAAAACTTTCACTGGGTGGGTTCCTCCTTAACCGTGATGAAGGGTTAAGAATAAAACAAATTTTACTACTCTCAGAGAGATGCTTGGGGAAAACCAGAAAGTTTTTATCAAATTAGATGAAAAAACA
The DNA here is from genome assembly GCF_014176215.1 of Rousettus aegyptiacus. Lineage (NCBI taxonomy): Eukaryota > Metazoa > Chordata > Mammalia > Chiroptera > Pteropodidae > Rousettus > Rousettus aegyptiacus. The sequence goes on from NW_023416284.1 coordinate 163,411,925, forward strand.
TGTGTGCGTGTGTGCACACATGTGTACGTAAAAGTACAGGAGATTCCCTAATGACAAAGGAAGGGGTGAAGGAAGTTTATGTATAAGAAAACTGTGGTATTTTGACCTGTGGAATGGGGAATGCAGATTTTCAAAAGGCTCAACTGTAACAGTAAAATATAAAATAAATATTTTGTGGATGAATTGTAATAGTGCAAATTATGTTAGGAGAAAGAAAATACAAAAACAATGTAAAAAGGGAAAATCAAAGAACGAAAGGCACTATCTCCTTTCTAGGATGTCCAAGAATGGAGACATCAAAACAGAGCTTGAAAATGAAGCAAACATTTCAAAATCAAGTAATAAGTAGAATTGAATAGAGAGTATTATGGACTTGAGTTGTGCTCTCTTAAAATATACAAGTCGAAGCCCTAACCCCTGAAGTGAATATATCTGGAGATAGGCCTTTAAGGAGGTAATTATGGTTAAATGAGGTCATAAGGGTGGGGCCCTAATCTACAGGACTGGTGTCTTTATAAGAAGAGGAAAAGACACCAGAGAACTCTTTCTCTTCACACATATACCAAAGAAAGACCATGTCACACAGCGACAAGGTGGACACCTGCAACCCTGCTTGCACTTTGATCATGAACTTCCAGTTTCCAGAACTACGAAAAAATAAATTTCTGTTGTTTAAGCTAGGAGTCCCCACACCCTGGGCTGCGGACCAGTACTGGTCCATGGCCTGGTAGGGAATGGGCTGTACAGTGGGAGATAAGCAGTGGGCCAACAAGTGAAGCTTCATCTGTATTCGCAACTGGTCCCCAGTGCTAGCACTGCCTCAGCTCCACCTCAGATGATCAGGCATTAGATTTTCATAGGATCTTTGGTCTCTGGTGCCATCAAGTTTGGTGACCGCTGCTTTAAGCCATCTAAGCTGTGGTACCGCTACCACATTAGTCTCAGAAGGCTAATATGGAGATGTGTAAGTAAAATGAAGTCAGATGATTGAAAAGGAAAAGGTCAGAAATATAAAGATAAAAGAAAAAGTGAAGTATATTTAAGAAAGGAGTAGAATGATGAAAGAGAAAAAGAAGGTTGAGCTCTGAAAAAAGGACAGATAATTTACAACCTGAATCAGTCCAACCTTTTAGCCTATATCCAGGGAATCTATGCTGTAGCAGCGAAATAAAAACTCAAATGTCTACAGAGTTCACAATGATAAGATGAACAAAGGAAGCAAGTCAGGGGTAATACAACCGGGCTGTGGCAAGCTGGAGAGTGGATGACCCATTTAGGGAGACAATCTCCTGTATAAGCTCCAGCTGATGGGTGCCATGGGAGAACGTGAAGCTGTGGTCCAGGCTTCAGATTATTTTCTAGTCAGAAATCTGCATTTAAGTGATATCCTTCTATATTTGGACAACTAATAAAATCACACACATACATAGTGGACCCAACCAAAGATATTAGGACTAAATCTGGCTGGCAAGCCCTAGTTTTCAACCTCTGTTTCAGTCACAGAGTACTCAGCTGGCCTCTGAGTATCTCAGGTACTTTCACACCTTTGTCCCTTAGCTACTGCAACACTTCTCATTTCCAGGTCTTTCTCTTTTTGTTCACTCTGTCTCTACACGGTCTTTAAAGACTTAAATGCCATCTTACGTCTATGGCTTTCCCTGACCACTGTAGGAAAATCAGACTGTATGATCCTCTCTATCTTTTCTCTACCACCATCTACATGCAGTAAACTACCTTAAAAGTACATATAACATCTAGATTCTTGCATGTGGCCAAGATGAAGTAACAGGGATCAAATTTACAACAAAAGAACTGGAGAAAGTGTATGAACCAAAGTTATCAAGATATTGAATCACAGGCAACAAAGAATAGCGATTCCTAAGATATGGAAAATAAATGAGATGAACCCTACGATGGCCCAGCTTACTGCCTTGAGAGTTTCCAGGCCATGGCACAGGGAGAAAAAACCTGTGTGGAGCCTGGTGACTCCCTAAGTGAGAACTGAGAGTCTGGGTAGAATAAGGTGGGTATAGTTCACAGAGTGCCAGAGAGGAGACAGCATCACAGTGAGAATTTAAAGATCTGCAAAGGGCTCCGTGTAAGCATTCAGCAAAGTACTGATGGGTGTGTGCATCTGAGGAAATGACTCGAGGGCAGGAAGTGTTTATTCCCATCGGTCAGGTTGGAAAACCTCAAAGCTCGGAAGGCACTGAGTAGAGTGCCTAAAAGGGATCTGTGTCAGTAGTGAAGAATCAGTAGCTCTAGATTAAAGATAGTTCCAGTCTCACATAACAATCTTAAAAGCAAGACCTGAAAGAATCACACTGTTTTCAAGTAGCTTAACTACATTCTAGAACAGAATTTAAGAATATTTATAGGAATAAAAAATATCTAGCAGCCACAAGATAAATTCTTGAACGTATGGCCTCCAATAAAAACTTACAGGGAGGGAAAGAAATAGGAAAATATGACTCATAATAAGGACAAAAAATAAAACCAATTCCTGACACGCGTTAGAATTGTCAAAGATATTACATCAGTTATTATAACTGTATTCCACCTACTCAAGTTTAAGTAGACACATGAAAGATACATATAAAGACTCAAATTCAATTTCTAGAGATGAAAATTAAAATGCCTGAGATGAAAAATACACTGGATTGGATTAAAGGCAGATTAGACATTGTAGAGAAAAGATTAGATAACTTGGAAGACAAAGCAATACAAATTATCCAAGATGAGATACACAGAGAAAAAAAGAATTAAAAAAATAAAGCATCAAGGAGCTGTGGGACATCTAAACATGACCTAATATACATATAATTGCAATCTTTAAAGAAGAAACAATGGGGTACAGAAAAAAAGCAGAAGAAAAAGTGGCCCCAAACGTTCCAAATTTGATGAAAACTATACACCTACATATCCAGGCTCAACCGACCCCCAGCACAAGAAACATGAAAAAATTTTTAACAAGGTACATCATAATCGAATTGTTCAAAACTGGTAATAAAGAGAGATCTTAAAAGTAGCAAAAGTGGGGAAAAACACGTTATGCACAGAGGAACATGGATAAGCATAACAGCCTATTTCTTGAACAGCCTATTTCTTGTTGGAAACAAATGCACGTGAGAAGACTGGAGCAACATCTTTAAAGTACCAGAAAAAATGCAAATCTTGCAACACAGAATTGCGTACCAAGTGAAATTGTTTTCAAAGATGAAGCCGAAAGAGACCTTTTCAGACAAGCAAAAAGTGAAGGTATTCATTTTCGGCTAGCTAACATTACAAAAAATTGTTCAAGGAGGTTTCTCATGCAGAAGGAAAACCATAGACGGAAATACGGATCTAGACAAAGGAATGAAAAACAGTAGAAATGGCAATGAAATGGTCAAATATGTAAAATTTTCATATTTTCCATGGGTTCATAAGATGATAGTTTAAGCAAAAATAATGACAATGTAGTGAGGGGCTTATAGCATATATAAAAATAAAATATATGATTATAGAAGCATGATGGTTAGGAGAGAATAAATTGAAGTATTTTAAAGCTCTTGAGGATATACTGTGTGATAAGAATTTATATTATAAACTCTAAAGAAATCAATAAAATGGTGAAAGAATTATACATAATAAGCTAACAAACAAGATAAAATGAAAAGATAAAATGGATAAAAATACTAAACCTAAAAAAAGCAGAAAAAGACAAAGAAGAAAATAAGAAATTGAGATAAATAGAAAACAAAAAGCAATATGATAGACTAAAATGCAACCATATAATCATATTAAATGAAAATGTCTATCTTATATAAAAGGCAGATCATATTGGATTTTTTTTAAAAAGCATGAATTCAACTGTATATTGCTTACAAGAAACACACTTTAAGTTTTACCTATTTTTGTCCTCATATTTAAAGTATGAAAAAACATATACCATTCTAACCCTATTATAAGGAAGCCTTAGTGGTTTTATTAATATTAAAGTAGACTGCATAAGAATATTATCAGAAATAAACAAAGCCATTTAATGATAAGGGTGTCAGAGTTTCTTTCAAGAGGACATAACATTCCTAAATACTTTAGTGTATAATACACAGCTGCAAAATATAATCCAGAAAACTAAAGGGATAGGAATTCTCCCCAAATCATTCCATGAGGCTAGTTTTCCCAGATACCAAAGTCAGACTAAACCATTACCAGAAAAGAAAACTATAGATCCTTTTTCTTCATGAACAAAATACAAAAAATTCTCAATAAGATTTTAGCAAATCAAACCCACCAGTTTATAAAAAGGATAAGTGGGATTTATCTTAAGAGCAAAAGGTTGGTTTAACATTTGAAAAGTCAATGTAACTTACCATATCAACAAATTAAAAAAAAAACCAAACCATAGTCTATCTTAATAGATGCAGAAAAAGCATATGACAAAAATTCTACACCCATTACTGATAGAAACTCTCAGCAAACTAGAAAACAAAGGAAACTACCTAAAAGGGGGCATTTATATATTTAAAAAAAAAAAAACCTATGATGATTTCATAATTACAGTGGAAAAAAAAAAGACAATGATTTCCCACTCATTTTCCATAGGATCGGAAAGAAGATAATGTCTACTTTCATCATTTCTATTTGACACTGCACTGGAAGTTCTTGCCAGTGCAATAAAGGCAAAGAAAGAAAAAGCAAAAAAGGTATACAGATTGGGAAGGAAGAAATTAAACTGCTTTTTATTTGCATGACTACCTATGTAGAAAATTTGGTGAAATCTACTAAAAAGGTATTAAAAACTAATAAGAAAGTTTAGAAAAGTAGCATGATACAACATTAACACACAACAATTTGTAGTATTTCTATAAATTAGCAATAAACAATTATAAATTGAAATTGAAAAACAATGCCATTTATGTATGAAATAGGTAGGAGTAAATCAGCCAAGTATGTACAAGAGCTATACACTAAAAACTAAAAACAGTGTTGAGAGAAATTAAAGAAGACTTAAATCAATGGAGAAATATACCATGTTAAATACATCATAAATATTTTCAGTCAAGTGACTGAATATTGTTAACATGTCAATTCTCTCCAAAACTCATCTGTGGATTCCAGGAAATGCCAATTGGAATTCCAGCAGGCTTTATTGTAGAAGCTGACAAGCTCACTTTAAAATTCATGCAGACATAAAAAAGACCTTGAATGATTAAACCAACTTTAAAAAAGGACAAAGTTGGAGTAACAATAATACCTGATTCCAAGACATATTATGAAACTACAGTAATCAGGACAGTATGTTACTGACATGAAGAAAGAGAAGTAGATCAACAGGTCAGAACAGAGAGTACAGAAAGCGACTCACACGCATACCGACAAGTCCTTTTCAACAAAGGTGCAAAAGGCCATTCAGCTGAAGCAGGATTGCTTGTCAACAAATGGTGCTGTGACAACTGCATATCAAAATGCAAACAAAATAAAACAGAACGAACTCCTCTGATCCAAACCTCACACCATATACAAAATGAACACGAAACAGATCATAGACTTAAATATAAAATTTGGAATTATAAAACTTTCACAGGAAAACATAGAAAAAACATTGTGACCTTGAAGAAAGATTTCTTAGATACTAAAGCATGATTCATAAAAGAAAAAAATTGATAAACTGGATTTCGTCAGAATTTTTAAAAGCTTGCTCTTTGAAAGCCACTATTAAGAGAATACGAAGGAAAAATAGAGACTGGGAGAAAATACTTGCAAATCATGTATCTGATAAAGAACATATTTAGAATATATAAAGAACACTGATGTCACACACCTGACAATGAATGGTTTTGATTTCAGAAATGGGGATGGGGGGAGAAAAAGGCTAAAAAGTGGACAAAGAATTTTTTAAAAAGTTTCAAGTAACAGGGTATTTTAGGGGGAAAAGGCAAACTACCTCCTTCTTATGAAGACAAGAAAAAATTGAAGGAATCTGGAACAAGAGTATTGTAAAGATGAAAAAATATATAGTGAAGGAGCTATAGATACTTGGGATTAACTTTAATGGCAACACTATATTAATAAGAGATTTCATTAATTCATTCATTCATTCAGTTCACATTTGAGTGTTTATAAAAGACTTTAGTATGACCACATAAATTAACTTCTGACTAAAGTTCTTAATAAAATAAAGAATTCCTTGTTTAAAAACCCCCAACAAATTCATGATAAAAATATATTAGTAACTAGGGAACACTAATACTACTTATAAGGATTATAATATATTTATAGAAGCTTCATCACAAACTCTGACTTGGGTAGCAGATAATAACATCATAGGAGCTATGAGGTACGAAAGATGAAAGTTTAAGACATTCAAGAAAATGCTTTTGTTAAATAAACCTATAGAAGTTTCTTGTTGATATATTAAAAAGAGAGTGTAGTTTTACTAAAATGTGTATAAACTGTTTGCAGAGAAGTAAAAGACATTCCTATAAAAAAGTGATCAACATTCCAAATACATATGTACATACGTACATACATACATACATATGACAAAAAAATTCAAGTGGAAAGTGTTAAGAGGCATTCCTGTGGGGTTCATTTATATATTTTGGTCAACTAGCTAATAAGCAGATGGCACGAACTGAATGGAAAGACTGAAAAAGAAGCAAAAAAAATTACTTGAGTGCAATGGACTTAAGTAAATTAAAAGAAATAGAGAGATGACTTCTTTGTACATACCGGGCCATATAGTAACTCCACGTTCCACTCACTTACAATTTTCAATTCATGAGAAATGTATCTTGATTCATCTTTACTTCTAAGAAATTACAAGTATAGGGAAAGCCCAAAGGCTCTAGATGAACTTGAGCATTTAGGCATATCCGAACTTCTGATGAAAATTTAAAGGAAGTCCAGCTGCCCTGACAGCCTCGAGAAGCTGGCTGGGATGTTTGTGAGGCTTTTTAAACTTGAGTCTGGAGAGTATGGCACGGATCTCTGAATCACCTGAAAACAGGTGTCCAATGTAGTCAGAATTACTACAGAGCCTTTCATTCCCATATCAGGTAAATTTTTTTGTAAAACACGTTCAAGGACACTGAGAGGACCGTTCCCACAATGCATTAAATGTGTTCAGGTTTTTGGTCTGAAATGCAGTTTGTCCTCACTGCTCCTCTCCTCCCCTCCCCTACTTTACCCTCCCCTCCCCTCCTTCTCTCCCTCCCTCCCTTCCCCTCCTTCCCCTTCCCTCCCTCCTTTCTTATCTATTTCTTTCTATCTATCATCTATCTATCTATCTATCTATCTATCTATCTATCTATCTATCTATCATCTATCTATCTATCTATCTATCTATCTATCTATCTATCAATCAATCAATTATCATGAGTGATCTGTGTTTGAGAATAAACTCCTCAGGGTCATTGACTGTGTTATCAACTATTATGCAAAATTTCAATTATTTGGAGACTGGAACTGAAAATGTACCTGGCAGATACAACAAAAACAAAAAATGAAAAGACCTAGGGTGTGTGTTTGTACCTTTTGACAAACAAGAGGGAAAGCACTGGTCCTGGGACTGCCACTTACTACCTGCAGTGACTTGAGACAAGTTACAGCCTCTCAGATGGTGCTTCTCCATAAAAGAGGGGTCAGAATACTGGTCTACATCTCTCCCAGGGAAATGGAGAGAATCAAACGTGATAAAGTGACTATGCTCTAAAGGCAATATAGAGCTGTGTACAGTTATATAATCATTAATAGATTTTCTCTCTCAGAAAGTTTTTAAACTTAGAGCAAAATGGCATCTTACCAAGGAACCCGACAACACTAAATATAGTTTAAAAGACACACGCACACACACACACACACATGCACGCACAACCAGTAGTCTGGGAATCAGGAAACCTAGTGTCTTGGTCCAAGAGTTGACATAAATGTGCCCCGTGCAATTTGCACAAGACCTTTCGACTTAGTTTTCTTGACTATAAAACAAAGGAGATACGGGAAGAATTTCTAAGGTATCTTCTAGGTCGCGATTCTGTGACTCTTAAATATCATATAAAAATCACCTCTGTCTTTTACTTGTAGAATGAAATATTATCTTGTGAAATAATGCATGGTTTCTCATTGGATAATTCTTGTAAATCAGACTGTCATCTGAATCAGTATTTTTGAACTAGAAGATATATTCTTCTTCAAAATATCAAAGCGTACGGCAAGGTTAATTTGAACAAATATTTTCTTGAAGGAAATTCAGCAGGGACTCTCTTGTGCACACGTGTGTAAGCGTGACTCACGTGTATGTGGGGTGATGGTGGTGGAATGTGAGGGCGCAAGGGATACCTAAGCTGTTCAAGGCCATTGCTAGTGCTGTGTAAATATGAAGTTTGAGCTTCAAATTAGGCACAAAATGATCTGCAATGATAAAAATGGAAAAATATTGTGGAAATGTTGTTGATGTAATTTTTTGAGGTAAAAGTGGAATTTTCTATTTATGCATTATGTGATACAGCAAGTACTAAATAAAAATACAAAAACTTTCTAGAGATCTTTTAAATATCTCAAAATAAATTGCTCAAATAGTAGGCATTTGTCAAAAATATACAATGACAATGTTCTGGATGTCCGCTTTTTTTCCTTTAATGCCTGAAAATAGTTATTTCGTGATTTTTTTTTAACCACATAAACTAGTTTTCAGTTAATGTCATTTCAAAATGTTATCCAAAGAAAAATAAATAAAATGGGTCTACAAAAACAAATATTTAGTGTTCTATTTTTATTTTCTTTAATATTATTTCTTAAAACTTTTCCATACACACCTTTAAAATCTAACCATTAAAATATTCTCTTCAAACTGGCTAAACTCTTTTATAAATCAATTATCTGACATTTAACTTACAGCACGATGTTATAAAAAAGAAATGAAGAAACTGTCCTTACTAAACCATCAAAAATATTTATTACTGAAAATTATTTAGGAAGGAAAGTTGCTTACTGTGTCACAGATTCTGAGCCCCATCTGAAGTCCTGGGATTTGTCCTTATTCACTGACTGTTGAAAGAAGAAAAAAAAAAACAGTAAGTCAACAATTAGAGAAGACAACAGAGGTAACATTCGCATGCTAAAAACCCACCAACTTGCTGAATGAGGAGAGAGAATGCATGCCCATTCTTAACAAAAGCAAACCAGTAGTTCTCCAGATTAGGTACGCTATAAATAAAGTCAGCTTTCACGTGTGCGGCAAGAGTCAGCTTTGAATCAGCCTAAATTAACCTAGCAATACAATATGGTGTATTACTCAAGTTTTAATTTTATCTTTCAACATTGCATCTTTCTTTTGTAATCTTTTCAGTAAACTCTACATTTTCATAATGATACTCATTGAACTATGTATACGATTTTTAATCTGAAAGCTCTTTAACTCTACAAAATTTGTTCAGAGGATCTGTTTGGCTAATGGCACCTCCATGAGAAAAACAAATGAATAAGCATGTTTAGTGGTGCCAGATTATACTGAGTGTTAGATGGTTCTTGTAGAATATGAACATTAATCCCAAAGGGAAGTATATTGTGGAAAAATGGTGTTTGATATAAATCAACCCAATGTTGCCATAAAATAGATTGCAAATGCTTTTTACAGATAATTACAAGTTGTGGAAAGGACTCCTTTAAAATTCACATAAAAATATAAATTGTTCCTATGTTAAAGTTTTGAAATAGACAGATGAAAGAGACATACTATATCTAATTATTTAAATAAAAAAACTCAAAAAAAAAACCCCAAAATGAAAAAAAAGTACAACCTTCTCTTTCCATCTTAACTTGTTGGATTCACTGTAGCTTTCCTAGTCTTATCTGAATTGAAGCTTGCCTGGCCTTTCTGGATTTCCTCCTTCACAACCAGATTTCTGCAAGATCATTCTTCAGCAAGATTTGATCCTGAATATTTTTACAAGTGTTACTTTTCCAATAAAAAAGATTTTAAAAGGATATTGTGCTTTTCTGGGCCATAATTATGTGATATTACTCTTAGCTGTGTGGCATTAAATCAAGTATATAATAAAAACAAGAATTAAAGACAAGAAGACTTGGTGGTAAAAGTTGGATATTATAATAAACTGACCTGATTTCATAGAACGAAAGAACCAATGGCACCTTGATGTATAGATTCCAGTAAAGATGATCGGCCTCAGTTAAAATGTATTTGGGGAAAAAGTACAAAATTATGGAGAACTGAAGTTCAAGGACTAATTCAGATTGCAGAGTAATTTACCTGCCTTCAACTCAACAGAGGAGAAGCAAAAGAAAACCATCGAAACCTAACTCAAATAGTGTAAGTTGTAACTGAATTTCTTCAGGTTTTCTTTCCAGACTTATGAAATAAATGCCAAGCATAGCTATGAAATTAAAGGTAAGATACTTTATTCTTTACATGGTCTAAGCACTACTTACATCTCTTTGCCCATGGCAAGACAAGCATCTTACCATAAATATATTTACATTCGTGAAACTTCTGTAAAACTACTGGATTAAAAAAATTAACATAGTGGCTCTAATCAGAATTTGAACTACTCTAGGGGTTGAGGAGAGAGAAGTCAGACTGAATTACATGTCACTAAGTCAATGTTACATTAATTACTGTGACCTTAACAAATGAGTAATAATAACATATTGCCAGGTGTAGGTCTCACCTAAAGCACTTTTAATAGTCTGTTCATGTGAAATGGATGCTGCAATGTCCTCAGAATGTTCATCTTAAGTAGTTAAACACCATCCCTGCCATCTGTATCATTGCATCATCTGTATCATTGCATCACTGTAGCTGGCATATCCAAAGGTACATGCTGCAAAGGTGAATCCTATGAATCCCAAACTAGTAGATAACCGCATTACAAAATTTTAACACTTATTTGTAAAAGGACACTTAATTAGGACCAATACTTCACTTCTAAAGACCTTTATGCACTCATTCCTTGGTCTCAGCAGTAGCAGTCATATGGGTAGTTACCCACAGAGGCAGAAGGAGGGGGAAGAAGGAGGTTTCTATATGAGCTGTTTTGTTTTATTTTACCTTTAAACAAAAAAGCCCCCAAGGCTATAATGCCATCAGCCCATAAGCACCACCCACCATCAGTGAGGCCGAGCCGCATGACTGCCCTTCTTCCCCTCCGGTCCACACACGCCTCTCAGACGGCCCTTTCCTCGCTTCACTTTCTCTTCACAGATACTCTTGATTTGGAGAGGAGGGGATGAAGAGAGGAAGAAGAGCAAAGCAAAGGTGAATGAAAGGAGCAGAATCTAGAGACTCCTGCTTCCCCAAACCTCCTAACTTCTTGGCGAGGCTTTCAAGTTTAGATGCAGTGAGACTTACACATGAAAGGAATGATTAGTGGAATGACAGTGCTTCTACTGATTTAATGGATATTTTCCAAGAAGGAATAAAAAACCTCCTAAGTAGCTTTGTAAAAGAAAAATGGTACGTGCAAATCACTCACCCAAATGTTTCTATAAACTTGAAAAATGAAAGTAAAATTAGGTAACTGTTCAATTAATGACTGTTGTAGCTAACACACTAGCTTTAAATTTACGATAGAGTATAGGTGTATTTTTACATGCTGTTTATATAACTCTAGATATCTACCTTTCATATAATATCCATAATTTATTTATATCCACTTTGTAGGAATTTTTAAAAAGACAAAGAAAATAAAACAACAGTCAGGGTTGGTGGTTAAATTCTAGTCTTAGTTCTGTCATTAATTCTCGATGCCACTTCTCTTGGGGGTCTGTTTTTCACTTGAAAATGGAGAGCTGGGGCTCCGAATGAAAGCAGGAATTATGATAGCAGCATTCTCATTTTACAAATGAGGAAATGGAGGCCCAGAGTCATCAAGATTATAAGTAGCCTAAGGGTTACAATCCTGTTTTCAAAAACGATTTAACAGCAAAACAGTTTTTCAGTACAATTTCTTTCGAAAGCCTTACATAAACGTGTAACAGTAGACTTACTCTAGGTGAAGCAAAGTTTGGTGGCCTGGTGAACCCTGTGTCCCTAGTCCACCCCGAGGAATAGGGCTCTACAGAGGAAAGTTCACAAACCACTGGACTAGACAAGCTCTTTCAGGTTTCCTCTACTGCTACAATTCTGTTTGTATTATTTTACCATTTTAAATATTCATATGTTTGATGTTGATTCTGATTTTAGAATTTATTATTATGTCAGTTGCAAATGATGCTAAATTCTCCAATTATAATGCTTTTCCTTATAATTGCAGTTTCAAGAAATATATTGAAAAGTGAAGACCTTCATTGTGGTTCATGATTTGTGGTGTTGGATACTAATTGTGCCAGTTAAACAACAATAAGTAGTGGTGTTATGGAACACCACTCTACAAGTGAGACACTTGCTAGATGCTCTGGGGATACAAAGCTGAGTAGGCTCAAAGAGCTTATCATCTAATGGCAAAAGGCACGCATATAACTGTCAAGGCACAGGGAGACACGTGCCATGATAAAGATAAAAAGGAAATGTGTGGAAACAAAACAAAACAAAACAAAACAGAAGCCTTGAATTATAACTGGAGGCTTCTGAGAAGGCTTTACAGAACGGGGACCACTTAGTCAGATCTTAAGGGATAAATTGAGATTCTGATAACTGGAGAAGCACCAAACACTATACTGTTAGAGAAAATAGGGTGAGTAACAGTTTGAGGACTGTGTCTGTAGGGCAGCATACTCAGAAGGGTGTTTTGATGAGGAAAAGCAGCTGAAAACTTTTATTCAGTCATTGCCAGTTGGCACTTAGAAAAACTTAGAAGACCTGAACTTCATGGACAAATGTAGAGCCAACTGAGATTTCTGAGCTGGTAAGTCATATGACTTGATTTCTATTTTAGGAAGGAATCTCCAGTATGCAGGTAAAAGGTACATTAAAGACTGGAGAATAGAACAGAGACTGCTTTCTGTAGGTGGGGCCAAGGGGCTGTTTCTTAGCAACACACTGCCCAAGCGCTTCCCTCCCAGGTTATTCTAAAAAGCCTGGCATCCCTTACTGCTTTCTCCTCTTTGTCCTTTTCATTCTTTATACCTCTCTATTCCCATGGATCCAACCAGCACATTAATGCCAATGACTTCCAAATCTAAACTTCCAAAACTAAACTCAGATGTCAAGTTTTCTCCAAAATAATCTGGCAAATCATTAGTTTTTACCAAAACTTATAAACATAGCAGTTTTTCTGAAAACACACTTGGATCCAAAAATTTTTGGTAAGTCTGAGTTTTCAAATCTCTCCAGAGTCCCATAGATGCCTTCAAGATATGACATTGGCTGCTGTATAAATGCTGAAAACTTCACATCGCAAAACTGAAGTTCTTATATTCTTATATACAGATGTTCAAATTAAAAACCTATTTTTCACCTTTTCCTTCTTGTGAATTTAGTCATCAAATCCTAGTTTCTCTTTATGTTTGGCTTGGATTATTGCAACAACCCTTCCCACTCGTAATTCCCCTAGTACTGCTTTTGTCCAGTCTTCTTGGAACTTCTAGAATGAGCTTTTGAAACAACCAACCAATCTGATGTCATCCTCCATGCTTTAAATTCTTCACTGGCCCTCTACTACCTTTAGGACAAAATCCAGCTCTTTAACATGCCATGCAAAGACCTTCTTAATCCTGTCCACTTGTTCAGATTTAGCTGGTTTTTTTTTTGGTTTTTGTTTTTTTTTTTTTTTTTTTTTGCCTTTCATTAATAATAAATTTTTATTTTACAATTACAGTTAGCATACTATATTAGTTTCAGGTACATAACATAGTGATCAGACATTTATATAACTTATGTAAAGCTGTTTTTAACTTTGCATCCATGATGAAATATTTGTGGTGGCCCCAGCGTACTATGCCTTATAGTATATATCTGCCCAATGTGCCTGGAATGCCCTTTCTCCCATAAAACTCAATTTAAGAAATCAGTGCCTCCGGAAAGCTTTTCCTGACTTCATTAAGCTTAGGTTAGGGGCCGTGTATCTATTTTCTCTCCTTACATTTAATGCAAAACTCTATCAAAACACTTTTACTGCTATGCTGCAAACCTCCCTGATGTCTGACCATCTGTCTGCTTTTTCAAGAGAGAATTCCTTGAAGGTGAAGGTAGATGATGGTTCCATTAACATGAGGTATAGAAGAAAAATCAGGTTTTAACACTGAAATTTGGGCAGATTGAACCAGAGATTCCAGAATGATATCTACATGAAAATTTCTGGTCAGCAGTTAGAAATACACTTGGGGAATTCAGATTGGGAGCCAGGGTTACAGATGTAGAATACATCAAAGCAATGTTTGAAATGATAAGGGTAGAAAGGACAATCCAGAAAAAAATGTTGGAGAAAAATAAACAACAACAACAAAGACATAGCATATATTTTGTTGAAGGCTTGTATTATAGTGCCAGGTAAAGCCAGAGAATGAGAGAGAAACAGGAGAGGAAGTGCAGTGTTAAAAAGTTAAGAAAAGAGAAAGAGCAGAGACAATGGTGGGAAAGGCCCGGAATACTGGGGTATGGAGTATTTCTTTACATAGTCTGTAAGCTGTTGGATTTGGTCCTTCCCTCTGTCCCGTGCTTCATTCCTTGTCCCTTCTCTGTGACCAGATGGTTTTTCAGTTTCTCGATGATGAGTATTTCTGGGTACTTTAGGGCTTTTGCACATATGGTTTCTAATGCCTGAAATGTATCCTCCCTCCCACCTGGCCCCCGTGTAAAAATTAACCCATCCACTTCTCACCACATGGCCTCGTAGTTTCCTTCATCATACTTTTATTACTTTTATGTTCAGTTTTTGTGACACATTAATTAGTTACTTTCACTCATTAGACTGTAAGTTCTATAATTGGAAGGACTATTTCTGTTTAATTCACCATTATACCATTCATACAATATTCCACACCACAGTGCCTGGGGAAACAGCAGACATTCAATATACACGTGTTAAATGAATAAATAATGAAGATGTCAAAGGGCTGGAGGAGTGAGGATGGGGAATCACCGATGGGGATCAGTGAGGGCTAGAAGAATGTAGGCGGAGAAAATGACCAAAATACAAGTGGAGAGGTCGGCTTTAGAAAGGAAGGGCACTTCTTCCTTGACATATGAAAGCAGCTGGAGAAGGAAGGTGAAATTACAGAAATACAGACAAAGTGGCAATGTGAAAGACATTAATGTTGGATGCCTTCTCTTCAAGAAAGCATGGAGACAAAGCCAACTTGGATTAAGAGGTGAGGAGCTTGAAGAAGGTGGATTCATTCTTTTGACCAGGCACTGGAAGGACTGTGGTTGGGAGTCAGTTAGGAAAAAGAACAACAGATGATCAAGACCATGGGCCTCACTGAGGCTGGGATCACAAATATGACACACAGACAACCAATACAATTATGTGATTTTTCTTTAGCAATGATAAAATTCCAGAGCAGAAGTGAGAAAAAGGGACAACTGATTTACCCCCGGGCCTGGGGACTGGTAACACAAGTACGCCCAGTCATGCACTCCAAGTGCTTTGTACGTATCTGGCATCAGATAAAAAACTGCGTCCATGCATTCATTTCCTAGTGGTCTAAGTGACTTGATTTGGGGAGAGTGAAAATTGACTGCAGATAATCAAGAAGGAAGGAAACATCAGAATGTCACCCCTGCAAACTAAAGAATCATTTGGCTCATCCACTTCCTCTTTTGTGATGGGAGATGATGGAAGGAAACTGAAGAGACTGAAGGAGACCTGACAGTTTCATGAAGGCCACTGTCACCCTTTGTGCACTGCTGAACATCTGCCTGTGTGCAACTGTATCACCGCTGGCGTCTCCAACAGGGATTGGGTCTGACTGGGGAGAGTCAGAAGCACCTCCGTACAACTGCTCCTA
This sequence comes from Rousettus aegyptiacus, assembly GCF_014176215.1. Classification (NCBI taxonomy): domain Eukaryota; kingdom Metazoa; phylum Chordata; class Mammalia; order Chiroptera; family Pteropodidae; genus Rousettus; species Rousettus aegyptiacus. The sequence continues at coordinate 163,427,813 of NW_023416284.1, forward strand.
TCTGTTTATTCAGATGTTTTTAACTTTTTGATGCCTGCTTTGCACTACATGCTGGTAATTCAATTTAGTACAAGCTATTTCCTTTCTTCAATTAACTTTTAGCCCTTTTATGTCTATTGAAAGAGGAAGAAACAGGAAAGTCATGCACATGGTAGGAGTGGTAGTAGGTTACACTTTTCCTTTTGACTCAATTTCCTTTGCCTAGACTTTTCCTTCTTCATTCTTTATTATAAAGACTTAGAGGTTTTAAAAAACAATGATGTGTACTTTTAAATAAAGTTTCAAAATAACAGCTGATCTTCATTATTTGTGGGTTCCCTATTTGCAAATGTGCATACTTACTAAAACTTATTAGTAAACCCCAAATTGATACTTGCGATGCTTCTACAGTCATTTAAATACATACACAGGCAGAGTGGTAAAAAAAACTGAGCTGTCCAATGTACACATTCCCAGTTGAGGTAGGAATACTAGAAACTTCTCATGCTTTGGCATGTTTCTAATGCTGCCTTGTTTCAGCTCTCATATTGTGAACAAGCGTCCTTTCTGTGGTCTATTTAGTGCCATATTTTTTGTATTTTTGTGCTTTTTGTTGGCTATTTTGCTATTTAAGACTACCCCTAAGTATAGAGTTGAAGCGCTATCTAGTGTGATTAAGTGCAAGAAGGCCGATGTGCCTTACAGATAAAATATGTGTGCTAGTTAAGCTCTGCTCAGGCACAAGTAATAGTGCTGTTAGAGTATGGGTTTGACTTCAGAACATGTATAAAACAAAGTTATGAGTGATGAAAATGTTGTGACCACAGGTTCACAGGAACTCAATCCCTGTATTTCCCCTAAAAGCAATGATTCAGTGTTAACGGTGAATTTTATAGAATATAACTACATTACAATGAGAATCGACTGTATGTTTTTTAGTATGGCTTCTGTGCATCCACCAAATTACTATGTTACTGTTCTTAGTTGCTACCTTTAGTCTTATTCCTGACATAGCTATGAAGTTTAGGGGAGCTCTGTTTCAATCAAGTTATGATCATTATTGAGAATACTGTATATGTAAAGTACTAAGGTAGAGCTCTGGTGGGAATACAACTATTGTAAAGTTGATTCCCATTACTATGTGTAATAACTTATAGACTGCTATACAGTCAGATACATTGTAAGTTTATATTTAGAGATCAAGGGGCTTGAAGTAGATACATTCTTATTCTAATGAGGTTGGAAGAGCATTCTCTAACAAAATTCCATAACTCTTTGTTCTACAAAGGAGGTTTTCAGAAATACAATGAAAGATCTGCCAAAGATTAGCATGTTTAGGGTAGGGTCTAGGCATTTTCTTTTTTTAAGTTAATATTTTTAATTTATAACATTACGTAAGTCACCATACAACTGACCCCTTTACCCATTTTGCCCTCCTTCAACTGCCTTTCTCCCTCTCTGGTAACCACTTACCTGTGGTCTGCCTCTAAAATTTTTTTTGGATTATTTTTTAAAAAATATATTCCATATATAAGTGAAATCATGCAGTATTTGTCTTTTTACTTCTTATTCCACTTAGCATACTACCCTCAAGATCTGTCCATGCTGTCATATATGGCAAGATTTCACCTCTTATGGCTGAATAGTATTCCATTATGTACACACACACACACACACACACACACGGCACATCTTTACCCATTCATTTGTCAATGGACACTTAGGTTTGTTTCCATTTCATGGTTATTATAAATAATGCTGCAGTAAAACAGGTGTGTGGGCACTGAAATTTTTATATAATGGCTCAGTGTGATTCTGAGGCATAGAAGTTTGAGAACCATTAATCTGAAATGTATCAAACTGGCAATCTGTGGGGATAAGAGAGCTCAGAATCAGTTCTTGACCTGCATGTCTGAAGCTGACTTAGGGAATATAGCTTAGTAGCCAGTAAGCACGGATTGCTGTGATTCCTACTATTTTTTCCTCTTTCTTTCTCCTGTTTTGAATCTTGATTTTACCAAACCTTCTCATCAAAGATTTTGATATCTCTCCCGACAAACAATATTAAATGGCCACAGTGAGGCTGAGGTTCAAAATTTAGCAAGGACAAATGTATGTATAAATAATTTGGCACTGAGGTAGGTAGTGATAAATGCTGTGAAAGACAATATGCTACAAAATATGGGAGAAAAAGACATTCCTCTGAGCAAGTGGAGATTCTGGAACGTCTGTAGCCCAATCTAAATGCCTGATTCCTTATTCTTCATCATCTCAGTATGTGTACATAGTCATATTAATTTAAATAAAATTGTTTGGTCATGTTGCTTTTAAACTTGCTCTTTAGATGTCTTCTTTAATAGGTTTACATCTACTATGTATATCTGACCACAAACTACACTTTTGTTTTTTGCTATTTATAACATACAAATTTATCAGCTATAACAACAAACTAAATAATTATACATGGTATTTGTGGTAATTACCAAAGTTGTGACAAAAAATGTGACTCAAAAGAGCGTTCACGTGAAAAAAATCAATTTGAAATGTAATTCGGACTTATTCCTGCCAGTGAGGTGAAGAACAGGGCAATATGTAGCCTTCATGATCTTGGTCCATGAATGTTTTTCTACAGTTATTTTGGAAACAGTAGTGCTTTCTAGTCAGTGACTCTACAAGCTGGCATAACATAAGCAGAGAGCATTTTCTCACAAGGAGATGTCAATCTCCGGAGACATTCTATCTTCTTTGTGTCAGACACACAGTGTGTAAGAGGTTGCTGCTTAAACACAGCCACAGTAATGAGAAAGCAGAAATAGGGGCAAAAACAAAGAAAAGACTCATTAAGAATAAGAAGGTTCAGTAAAAAAGTGATAAAAGCATATTTGTTCCGATATGTTGAAAGAGATCTTTTATTGTATAGTTTGTGTGAATAAAAGAGACATTTAAATTTTAAAAAAGTTCTTCATTTTTTATGTCAACTAAAGGAGAACCACATTAAAGTTAGAGGCCATTACGACCGTATTATTGTGACAGTTAAGTAATAACAAGAATATTAGCATACACTTAATTTTCCATGGTTTATATAAAGAGTAGCATATAGTTAATTTATCAAGCAAAGGAAATAAATAGCAGTCAAGAGATATCTAAATTTAATTAAGATACATTTTACATAAACTCATCATGTTGAGCCTCAGATAGCTGGCTGGATACATCTTTATGTAAAATTGTTTTTAAGTAGGGTAATCTATACATCATTACTACTACTCATATATTTGCCAGTAATGGAATAATGAAAACAAGATTTTGTTAGCAGGATCTTAGAATAAGAAAAATTGTAATTTAAGGAAAAACACACATATCCACACACAATATTATATATTATATATTTTTTGATTAAAATAGAATAGTTTTCAATTGGGGGTGGGGTGGTACTTTTGACTCATAGGGGAATTTTGGCAATGTCTGGAAGATACTTTTGATTATTATAACTGGAGCGGGGGGTGGTTAGTGCTTCTGGCATTGGGTAGAGAGGGGATAGGAATGTTGCTAAATGTCCTATTATGTCAATGTATTCCCCCTAAACAAAAAATTACCTAGCCCTAGAAAAAAGAGAAACCTTGAGAAACCTTGGCATGCTTGACAGAACAGAGGACAGCAGAGTTTGGGTATCAGAGAACTTCCAAAAAAATGTCATGCTGGTTGTCAAGACAGAAGACAGGGTGATTGATGATAATCAATTCTGCCACTATCTAGAGGACACATTACTACTGGGAATGATGAGAGGGAACCTCTCCCAATAACATCTTTCACAATTTAGATTTGTAATAGATTATTAGAGGAATGTTACCCATATTTAGGATAATCTTTGAAAATATAATCATGAACCACAAACACCATATTATTCTATCAAACAATTCTTAAAGTCACTGTCAGAGAAAGTAATACTGGGCCAAGGAGGACACTGGTTTGACCCAGTACAACACTTATTTTATACTTTTATGTATACTCTTTATTCAAAGATTAAAATCTATACTTGCCTTCTCAGAGTTATGAAGGAATGTCCTACGAATACTTACCAATGGTTTATTGGAACAACTATGAACTCTTTTGGAGTTTATATTATTCTCTAAACTGAATTTTCATGGAAGATTTGTATAAGAAAATGAAATGTGATAGAGCCTGGGCTCAGAGACTCAAATCAGCTGAACGATTAGTGGGTTGCTAAAATGGAAACCAATCTCACTCATGTTATTTTGTGTAAATTTTAAGTAGTGTGAGTTAGGAAGACATTGAGGAAATGATGCATTCCCCAAACCTAGTTTTACAGTAGAGGCTACATACAGAGGGATTCTCTCACAGCCTATTTATTTCAGGGCTACTGGCAGTTATCTAGGTCTTGGCCTCAGGTTAGATAAACTGAGAAGACAGGCAGCCTGTGGAGTCTCACCTTTTGAGGGTTTGAGGGTCCTGGAAACATGGAGGAGAATTGCCCAAAGTAGCAAGGAACTTAGCTGCTGAGGGGAAGAGGCAAAGCAGAGGCCGAGACACATATGTCACGTACGATGGCTGAGGCAAAGGTGTAAAAGGGGAACAAGTAGCAGAACTGGTCACCAGACCCTTAAAGTCCAGACCTCATGAGTTCCTTTCAGGGTGAGAGATTCTGTAGGCTTTCAAAGTTCCTCTGTGTACAACAATCGGTCTTTACTGTCGGGGGTGAAATCTGGGTGTGAGGTGACTTACATTGGCTTTGCTGTCACATCACTTTTTTTGTGAGACACAGATATTTTTTAAGTGTAAGTGACATTTTTTGAAATTAATATGTTTTCCTCAAAATACTTATAAGTTATTGAAACAAATTATGGGGGAAAAACATATATATCAGTATTGCTTACACTGATACTATTCATGGGACACAAATAAGTACTTTAGTTTTGCTTATAAGATTTTGAATTTGTTCTCTTCAGCTAAAGGAAGAAAACTTCCTTTAGCTTAAAGCAAATCCAAGGACAAATTAATTTTATCTATTTAATAACAAATTAGAGATAAATCAACTACATTTTCTTTGATAAACAGAATTACTAAGTAAAAAATATAATTTGATACTATTCTTTAGCAATAGGAAGGAGGCAATAATAATTATGATTGTATTTTCAATGATTTAGTGCACATTAGCTAATTTCTAGGTATTTGAAAAATCCGCTTTGCCATACCCAAAATAACCACTATCCCTTATAAATGTGTTGTTGGGCTTAACACTGTAATAAAATCGTATTATTTCTGTAGGTAAGTCTGATGAACTCCTGGTACAAGGACCAGTAAATGGAAAAGCATTTTCCTCTACATGAAGTACATGGGTACACTAAGGGGGACTTATTTATTGCCTAGTGTTTTTCTGGGAAGCTGACAGCATTACCAATGTAAAATTTGGTGCGCATTTGTGTTTGGCTGGAAGAGGAACTACCATGGAGTTATTTGATGCTTTTGGGTTCTCTGTTCTTGTTTTGGACTAGACAAGAAAGCAGCTGTTCCTGAATATAACTTGAGTCTGCACTCCGGTTTGGGAGCCAGCCCTCTTTTGAATGAACCCAGCCTGCTCTCACTGGCTCTACATGCTAAGTAAAAAACTGAAAATAATTAACTCTTGTCATGTGAAGAAATGAGCTATGCAGATATTTTTATAATTGCCTTAGAATAATAAACTAATAACTATTCTTCATTTGATGAGTTTTTAGCAAAAGACATAAGCAAAAACATCACAGTAATTTCTCCAAATTCATAGATATAATCTAACATTCCTGTGTATAATTATTATATCTGGCATTTAAAAAATAAACATACTCATTTCTTCATGTGACAAGAGTTAATTATTTTCAATGTTAAAACATTTATAGAAGGTAGAGGGTAATTTCCACTTTGGTTCATTTTTTTTTTAATAAAAAAAAGGAAACCAAGCATTCTCAGAATAACTGGTCATTTTAGTAACTTTTAAACTGTTAAAAAAAAAACCAGAATTGTCTTTGCTAATAAGATGTCCAAGATGTATTTTGAAATAAAAACATCAGAATGTTAAGTATGATCCTAGTTTCATCAAAACAAAGACTAGACAAAAATAAAGACATGTATATTTACATATGCATAGAATATTTTTAATAGAAAATGCAAGTTAGAGTGAACATGAAATTAGTAGGATGGCATTTTATTTTTCATTTACATGATTCTTTATTGGTTGAATCTGTTTAAACTATGAGTGTATACTACTTTAATAGAACAACCTAAAATAATTTTAAAATTTTTAAAAAGTAGTTTTAACAACTTTCCACCCAAATAAATGATATAGCTTAATGCATAGGGTAGCAAAAACAAAGTTTTTTAAAAAAATGTTCAAAATACAAACACAAATAAACTAAGGTTGTCAGCACTACTTTTTTAAAAAAGCTTCTGAGTTTCTTTCCTCCCTATTAGTACAGATAGTCTTTTCCCTAATAGATATAAATTTATAGCACACCATTTAATGAACAATGTTTTGCAATGATCTCGAGGAAAACAGTCTCCTACTCTCACTCCCCTGTGGCATAGCTAATTACTGATTTGTTTGCAGACCCTCTGACCCACTGTGGAGAATCACCAAGAAAAGCCTGTCTCCTCCTCCTGCAGTGGAAGAGCAAAGGCTGCCATCACCCACTAACATTTCAATGAACCAGATGAAATGTTGGAAGGGACCTGGCACATTTTGCAACAGAAACAGGTGTGTTCCACTTGGAAGAACTTAAGAAGATTTAGCAGCTGCCAAGCTATTAAAAGGTATAATTTTACTTCTTATTCTATAGTTTGAATAGAAATTATTTAGAAAGAAAGAAAACCATTGAGGGGGTTTCTTTCCTTTTTTTCCTTAAAAAGTACAGAGAATATAATTCTAAAGACTGCCACATGAATAGGGAGGGGTGCAACAAAAGGGACGTGAAAAACCGGTGTGACACAAAATGTGGCCAGCTGTGCAGGTAACAGCTGTCTGTCAGTCACTAGGTGGTGGCGCTTCTAATTAGGAGTGTCATTCTGAATGAAACTCTTAACTTTCTGGGTCTTGATTTCCTCATCTATAAAACGAAGGAATTAACTGGAATCTCTAAGGTTCCTTCTGTCACCAAATGTATAATTCCATGAACTTAAAATCCTCCTCTTCTAGTCATTTATCAGAGACAACTTTTCACGTTTTTTAAAAACATATCTCCCATATGACAATACGAATACGACTTGTATACAAAATTAAACATCTGATAGAAATTTTGGTAGGTTTATGAGCAAGATTTTGATACAATCAAACCATATGTTTTCTGATAAAGGAATTAACCTGAAGAAATTCAACTCTGCCAGGTGCTAATGAAGCGCAGTTGCACATTTCTCAAGGGCTGGCTGTTTGTGTCATGATTCAGAGTGTACCTGAGGCATTCTGATTACCGGGGGCAACAGTATCGTTTCTCAGAAACTTCTTTTTTATAAGTGTAGAACAGTCTTCATACCTTCTCCCACAGGAAAGTAAAACATGGTCTAACTATACATGCAGTACATTCCTAAGAGGAAAAATACATGTAGGAGTCTATTCTAACACATGGATTTGGATACGGTAGATAAAATCATATTCTTCAAAAGAAATCTATGCATCTTAAACTTTAAAGCCCAATTTGCGTTCCATCTCCTCCATGAGAACCTTTCTATTCTCTTGCCCAAATGGATTCTTATCCTCGGCAACTCCCTTACTTTACCTATTTTATATTTTTTAAATGTTTTACTTGCATGTTTGCGAGTTCCTTGAGATCTATTAAAATTAGGGTCTGGGTAGCAGTGAGATTTCAGCTTGAAAGATCCAGTTATATATTTAAAGATTTGGTCTACTGTGATATGAATATAAAGATGTATTTTAAGCATGAAGATCAGTCTGTGAGAGGAAAAGGCACAATAAATCAAATGAGTATCTAGAGTTAAATTAAGGCCATTATACGGTGAGGTCTTTTAAGTAGAGGAGTGGTACAGGCAGTGAGAACTAGAGAGCCCTGGAAGTAGGCCTCTATCCACAGCAACACAGGTGCATCGGGAGGGGTAAGGGGCAATGCCAACTTCACAGACGCCCACAGAGTTCCTTATACCTCCTCTGGCACAAGCAGAATTAGTTCAAGGCTATTGGACAGAAACACACAGACGCGGGAGTTAAGTAACCCCAATTTCAAAGATCAGTATGACACAACATCAGGGACACCGGTAGGCCCCTACGAGTAAAGACCGTGTCTTTCACAGCATCTCACACAGTTCTTGGCATCGACTACAAATACTGTTAGCTGTTGCAACGACTCCCTACGCCAATGTTATAAATACATTCATTGCACTAAATATCTTTAGGTTGTAAATTTACATTAGAATCTTCCTAAATTCTTAAATCTGGTGAATTCCAAACAATGGATAATATTGCACATGTGGCATTTGCCCACGATCAAATTCCTTGCCAATCCTTTCAACTGTATCCATTGTAGTTGCCATGCTGTCACAGGCAGCCATCATTCAATATCTTTGCTGTATGCGAAACTGGGTTTTACCAAGAAACCTTTTTTCCTTCAGTTCTTTGCAATAAAGACTGTCCATTCTCACATAATCCAACCATGACCATGGAGCCTGGAGTTAACACTGGCCCCTTAGCTCTCTTTTGCTGGTATTAGGCTACTGTACTTTCAAAGTTGTCCCCCTTGGGTGCCTTCACGCCCGGCTATGAGACCCTCTATCTTTGCAGCTGTTACCTTCAGACATTGTGGTCATTCCAATGGAATAGTTCTAAATGTTGGCTGCAGAGTAAATTAACCCAGAAAGTTTCTGAAACTTACTGACACTGAGGTTCCACTCCAGACCAGTTAAATAGATTTGTGGGTGTGGGGATAAGCATCGGTATTTATTTTTTAAATTTCTTAGGTGATTTCGGTGTGAAGACAAGGTTGAAATATCTGCTCTAACACAAGAATTAAGGACTTCATCACTTGGTTCAGTGTTTCCTTTACCCCAGCTCTTGCAATCATCCTGGAATTTTAATGCCCAAGAGAACAACTTGTCCAACACACAGTCCTCATTCCTTGGCCGGCTCAATTCTAATAACACATCCTTCGATTTCATTTTGACTCTTATATACAACTTTGTGAATTTATCATAACCTCAAATACTTAACTTCTAAATAGTAATTAGGCATGTTTCTAGACTTACAGGGCATAGTTACAGTTTAACTGCTTTACTGCAATGACAGTATGCCTCCATTTGGATTACTGCAATCTTGCAGAGAACCCTGCTTTCTAAGTCGGCCAGTCTTCTGATTCCACATCCTTTCCAATATGGCTGATCTTCCACAGTGTGTCACTCCAGTAACTCTCGCCAATGTTATCCAGTCTCTTATCCTCTTGGCCTTGATTACACTCACAAATCCAATTCTGTATCAAACCAAATCTGCCTTCTCCATTGCAATGTCCTAGATGCTGAGCACTACTGAACAAAAACTCCAACTGCATAGAATTATGTCCCTTACATTTTAATGGCATCCAAACGGTAGCTCCCGGAGCTCCTCAGGAATCCCTTTATATGTCTCAAATGAACTCTGCTCCTACTGTCCTTACAGGTAGGGACAACCTTACTGTTCTAATGGTCACTATTCTTCTTCCTATCTCACATCTTTTGCCCTCATATTTGACGAGAACCTTCCTTTTTGTTTTTGAGAACAAAAGGTATCCTTAACTTATGGACTTATATTTTATTAACTTATCTGCATCCTCATTCATATTTATCTGTCTCAGAGGGGTACTGCTCTAAGATCAGCACTGCTGACATTTTTGGCCACATAATCCCTTGTTGAGGTGGGCTGTCCTGTGTATTCTAGGATGTTTAGCAACATCTGTGACCTCTACTCACTAGATGCCAGTAGTATCCCTCTCCTTGCAGATATTTGCAAAATAATCCAACATCACTAATCGCTAATCACAACCAATCAATCAATCATACCCCTCCCATTCATCCCCATTAGTTTGGAATCTTATATTTTATTTTGATGGATTCCTAACTAATTTCTCTGTCCTAGGTCTAGGCTACTTATAATCCAACGGCAATGTTGCCTTAGAATGGTACTATTAAGATGAAAATATGGCCATGTCACTCCCTTGATTACCTTCTCCAGGGAATCCCCTTTGTCTGAAGGATACAACCTAAGCATCTTAGCAGAGTATACTAGGCTCTCCGTGGCCTGACTCCTGCATTTCTCTTATCCTTCTCTTCATTAGACTCTATGCTCTCTAAACATAACCACACTGTACCATAACTTATTCAAGTTATTCCCTCTGCTAGAATGTTTTTTCTCAGATCATCTACCTAGCACATACTTTTTTATCCTATAAGCCTCAGCACAAGCACGATCTCCTCTGGCAAGTCTTCCTGGACTTCCCAGGGCAGATTTAGAGGGCTTCTTCCTGTGTATTTCGAATACACTGTGCGCTTCTTCATTATAGTTCTTACCATAGTCAGTTAGAGTTGCCTACTTGCTGGTGTCTCACCCAGCAGCCTATTAGCTCAAGGGCAAGTGCTTTGCCTACTCATACTTGTTTCAGTGAAGACTAGTGGAGCACTGAGCATGGAAGTAAGCACTCAATACATATAGGCTGAATGATACATGACAGGTTCAACCGTGAAATAATCTAAATGCCAGTTCATGGAATTAAGAAGTAAAGTTATTCAGCTTAAGGGAAGAGCTAATGTCGCAGAATAAAATAAGTTTAATAAGTAATATATATGATGATACATTACTTATTAAACTTCTCTACCAAAGTACTACTAACATCAGAATATTACTGACCGGGATCTGGGGACACAGGCTTAAAAATATGACAAGTTTCTGGCCAATAATACATCCATATTCATTTTAATGTGAAAACATTTGTAATTACTAGGAAGTAAAAGGAATGCTCCAGGAAGATATGACATCCTTATTCTCTGGGCTCCAGTGACTGCCAGCATACACGTGTGCCCCTCAGGTGGTGCTCATAACAGTGTCAGCATCGGTTATAGAAACAAGCGTAGGACGGAAATAGCATCACGCTTAAAGCCGCCAGTTCTACTTTGGGTCCTTGTCCTATTACTTGGGCTGTGGCCTGGAGTCTACTTTAATCTCTCTGAGCCTTCACAGTTTCCTTATCTGGAAACTGGCTATAATAATACTTGCCTTATATATTTCATGATGTTGGTGCCAATATTACAAGACGTAATAATATAAACAAATGAAGGATATAAGCATAAAAAATAAAGTAATATTTTCCCAAGAGAGTGAAAATTAAAGTGCATATGCTATATATATATATATATATTCTTGAAAACATTTACCTTTTTAGAAGATGAAGGTTTTTCGATTTTGGTTTTTTCCTTCGGGGATAAAGGAGGGGATCGCTCCTTTACCTCTGGAGGCAGTTCTTGATACAGTGCTGGAATTGAAAAAGACATTCAAGTCATCACACTGAGAAGTACTGTTCCATGAGTGAAGAAAGCAATGATGGGGGGAGCAGATATGAAACTAAAGAAATTGATTTTCACTTCCTTGGTGTAGCAATAAGCTTCCTAGCACTTATTGTTAAGGCGACTTGTAGTCTTAGATATTAGTTATCAAAAGAGCATAACTTATGATGGAAAATTTTAATCAGCAGGATTTCAGAAACATAGAAGGTATCATCTTTACTTATTGTATCATCTTTACTTATTATGTGGTCATGCAATTATTTCATTACACATTTACCAGAAACCTGCTATGTGCATAGTTATGTGCTAGGTACTATTGGAGGAGATATAAAGTGATCAAAACAGCCTTTGCTCTCAAGGAGCTTACATGGTCAGAGACAGATATGTTCACAAGTAACTGTGATGTGAAACAGAATGTGACATTAATCCAAAGAGGGAAAATAACAAAGACAAACTATGATGTGGGGATGACAGATGCTTAATGGAAGAAGTGGTAGGTGTGCCAGATTCTGAAGAATCTGTAAGATTTTGACAGGCAGAGGTGTGGAGAAAGGATAATTTGAGAAAATGGTATGAAATAAATAAGCATGGGGCTAGGGCTATACATGCCACTGAATCTATTCACATTGCTGCATCTAAGATTCTTACAACCTAAGATTATAATCTATATACTCAAATCTCTAAACGGTGCTGGATCTAAAAAGTCAGGTGGGAATTTTAAAGGGCTGAAAAAAAAAAAAACCTATTTCAGTTAAATGACTTGGGCAACTCTAAACTGAGAGAAATTGCTAAGACACACCTGATCAAAATTCTAAGGTTATGAGATGTATTAACTGGCTTTGTGCATATATTGATTTTATTCTTGGTAAGGATGTTAAGTGTGATTAAGGGAAGCTGATCATGTTTTTCTTTCCTGTGGTTTAAGATACAAAGGGAATAAGTCCCTTACAATAATGAGGTACCAATGTCTTCTGTTGTATTGTTCTCTTGGAGGGCATGGCTCTCACCTGAATAACTGGTACAGATTCTTTTCAGATACATACTCCCTCAGATCATTTGCTTTGCATACTTGATTTCAGATAAAGATAAAGAACAATTTCTGCTACTATTTTTAGAGTAAAATATGCTGCTGACAGTTTTTCTCTAATATTAAAACTGGGCAAATGGGATTTATTAAATTCAAGAAAAAAGTAAGGTAAAAAGGAAAGAAAAATAATCCCTGATGAAGTGAGAGTTCAATCATTATATGCTCATGTCGTCTGAGGATTTTTTTCTGTTTGTTCTGGCCTTTACAAAGCTTTACATTATGCCAAAGAAAAAATCAATTATTCTGGGATGTAGTAAGGAATTACTGCAGTTGAAGGATGGTCAATACCTGAGACGATAATTTCTGCATATAATCACTAACCATCATTATAATATGCTTCAGAGACTCAGTTCGGTTATCGTGGGAGAAAAATTTTATTGAATTTTTAACCTACTATAGATCAAGTATCTATAGCCTTTCAAGATTTGCAAGCCTAAGAGGTTATTTATATAAACTATCCAGATTCTAAAGTTAAAGCACCTAATACTACCCTGCCTGGAAATACACAATCTTTTAATATTGTTAAGTTAAAAAATTTTTAAATGTTTTCATTTATATTAGGAAGAAACAATGAATTGTAATATCTAGTTAAAATGACAGATACTCTCTAGGGTGACTATGATTGTGCAGACACCTCCTGGTTTAAAAACAGAAGCCACTCCTGCTCAGCTCCAGTGGTTGATCCTCGGGGAAAGCCATCATTGGGAATGGGAGGGGAGGAGCTTAAAAATTTTTGACAATCTGGAAGTTAGAAGGACCGAACTTTTGGGAAATGACTGTGTATTAACCTGTTCTAAAATTTCTTCCTTCCATATTGCCTCAAGTTTTCCCCATTATGAATCTTCTTTGAAACATAAAATATATATCTCAGAGTTTAAGAGCTCTCAGTTATTTTCTCCTCAGAGAAACAGAATTAAAATGATGGTACAGAATTTTGTTGTATGAGGGAGAAGTGGGTCATTTTTGAGACGCTTAGCACTTTTGATGGGAGGAGTCTGCTGAAAACAGCAGGTAAACTGAGGAAGGGAGCTGCAATAAGACAGAACTCCTGAGAGACTGGAGAGGGGAGCACTGAGAAGTATCGGGGTGCAGACGAGGTGGTGTGAGGGTGCCAAAGAGAAGTCATTTCATCTGGGTTTGAGCCAGCACTCAGTATTCATGCAAGGGATTCTTCTTCCACTTCCTCTCCTTTGCTCTTAAAATTCAGAACTTAGGTTAGGAATTAATGTGCTTTTGCTTAGCTATATTTTGGGTTAAATGAGGTTTCACAGGCTAGCCTGAAAAGCAACTATTATTTATAATAATTATTTTTTTATGTAGCAACAAAAACTTAATACATATTCAAAACAGAGTGTTCTCAGGGCTTCCTATACTACATTTTAAATTGGAACTATATGATTTAGTAGTTCTGGAAGAAAACTTATAAATGACAGAGCTCAACTTCTTCACTTTATAGGAGGAAACTGAGGCATATCAGCAATAGCTGTTGAGCTAGGGTTAAAAATCAGTTTTCCTGACCCCTGGGTGTTTAGTTTTTCCTACCACACTATGAAGTTAGTTAACTGCTGAAAGGAAGCATTCTTCTGAGGAAGCATTACTATATTTCTCCCCTTTCTCTGTAGTCTTTTTTTTTCAGGTAATCTGTGTCACATTTTCACCTTTCAAGGTGAAATCTACACCTATTAGAGGCTGGTATTTAGAATTGCTTCTCCAGTTTATTTCTTTTTCCTTTTCATAAATGAGGGCTTGCTTTGAGAACGAAACAATCTATTGCAGGTAGGTAACAAGTAACAGCTAGGACTGAAGTATACAAAGTAAAAGAATGCAAGTTGGGGAAGGAGAGGTTCTCAGTGTGCCTGTCAAATGAGGAGTCACTGTGGCAAAGCAAGAGCTGACATAATCATGCATGAAGCAGGTGGCAGGGGAAACGGGCCTGCAGAAGAACACTGGTAGCTAAATGGGCCAGTCCCCCAGGATGAGAAGTCGTGAAGCAAATATCCCAGACTGTAATAGCTATCTCGTGTTCTAGAGCCTCCCCTTTTTATTTATTTATTTATTTTGCATCATGAGAATGAAAAGTGATACCCATTGGTAAACATATGCAAAAGTTACAAAGACAGTAAATTAAAGGGTAGAAAATGATAAAATCTTATACTATCAGTTATACCATATTAGTAAACCAGGAAGGGAGCATAAAACTTACTTTCACTAGCCACATGATTAGCTGGAAAATACCCTTCCTGTCCCTTTCCTAAGCTGCCATACCACCAGTCTTCATTATCTTTGAAAAACACTCCGATAATGTCTCCGCGATGGATGGTTAGTTCATCTGATCGATTCGCTGTGTAGTCATAAAGAGCCACTACCTAAGAGAGAGATAAGACCACCACAGCTTTATCACAACTGTACCACAGAGAAAACCCCCAACATTCACTTCCTCTTGCAGAAGAGCAGCTGAAACCAAAGCAGTACTTTGGTAAGTCGGAGGCGGTCTCAAGGTTTGCTAATGGGATCAGGGGTGGTGGGAACACAGCAGGAGAAGCAAGATAAAAGACTGTGGGATTGAGAAATGGTTAAGAGCATTCAATATACTAAGATTAGATTCAAAATAGCAGATGTTAATTTTTTTAAAGTAAATTACTTGTGAAGCAATTAAAAAAAGGTCACACACACACCATTCACTTTCTTAGAACTGTTTTATGCTACCTTTAGATTCCATTCTCAGTGCTAAGCAGATGCATCTGAAAAAAAAAAAATTCTTCAGAACACCAACAATTTTACAAAAAGGAAAAGCTCAATGGTACAACTCAATTACATAACTTCATGGTGATCACTTGGCGAATTGTTAAGGTCTCTTTTTTGAGATATACATCTCTACAAACACATTTCAGATATTTTATGTCAACCATCTAAATCTCCTGACTACCTTTTAAAGTACTCTGATAAGCTTACTTTTGCGAGGTAGACATTTAAGAAGAACCGCCATTTCAGTAGAGTTTTCTATGTTGTTACGGTAGTCACTATTTTTAATTTATTTTTTTCTTTTGAAAACCCCAATCAAGATGAACGGCCACACAGGCATTTACAAATCACTCACTGCACTTATTAAGGAGGCAGCCATCGGCCTGTTTTAGACGTGATGCACTGAAATATAAAGTGGGACGTGCTATGAATACTGAAGAGCAAACTACTACTTTTCTCCTACTTAAATGTGATTTGAAAAAAGACTCGTGGACATGGACAGTGGACTAGTAGTCGAGGTGGAAAGCGGTAAAAGCGTTAAATGTGTGTTGATGGAAAGAGATTTAACTATCAGTGGTGAACACACAAGGCAATATATATATATATATATATATATATGACATACTGTTGAATTGTATACTTGAAACTTACTGGCTTTTGTTGATCAATGTCACCCCAACAATTAAAAGAAATAAATGGGATTTGAAAAATTACAGGTTATATAACTACATATGTAATGGAAAATTATCATTATAGTCTTTTGCCTTCCGATGAAATACTGATTCATTCACTTAACAAGTATTACTGAATTCCTAATGTGCCTGGCACTATGCTGGGGACTAAATACATAATAATAGGATAATTCCAAGAGGAGAATTACCATTTAGGCTTTGCAGGAGAATAGAGGATAATCAGGAATTAGCCAGTTGAAGACATGAAAAGTATGTCTCAGGCAGATAGTGCTGCATGTGTGAGAGCTCAGAAAAGAGAAACCCAAAATAGTGCAAGACAGTGAGAGTTTAGGATTAAAGGCAAGGACCCAGAGAGAAGGGTGGAGGAAGCAGAGGCTACAGAAGAAAAGAAGTGGCCAGATAATGAATGTTGAAAGAGTTCAGCCTCACAATGTGGGCAACAGGAAGACAGAAGAGTTTTAAGCAGAGGATTCCATAATGGTTTATAAGACTCTTTGTGGTACCTTTCAATTAACTTATGATACAGTATTTATTTAATTGTTATGACACAGTATTTATTAACACACTACCAAGGAGATTTTAATGGATGAACCTACAATTAACTGTTGTCACTATATAGTAGGGCACAGTCGTACTGCTTAGCACAGTCTCTAAGCTACAACATGCTATGCAGGATGTTGTTTAAAGTTTACAAATCTTTTATAATTTTTAGTATGTTAATGCCAAATTACTTGTGTAAAAGTGGAATTTTAACTTTTCCTTTTGTTCTTCCTTCCCCAAACTTCTTAATTCTCTTACCTGGCACTATCACAGAAGATGACAGCTAATTAAAATGTTTTGAGTGTCTGCCATGTTCTAGGTACCACACTAGTTGTTTATCTAAGTTATTTTACTCACTCTTTATGACAATCCTGTGAGGGCATAAATTCCTATTTTAATTTTATATATGAGAAATTTGATGTGCAGAGAAATTTAATGACTTGGCTAAACTCAAGTAAACTATTAAGTGATAGAATCAAGGACCTAAACTCAGTTTTTTTTTCTTTTTTTCTTTTTTTTCCCCAAACTAAATACATTATAGGCCATGTTTATCAAGAATCAAACACGGGGAAACAGCAGCAAAGAGGAAAGGAGGAGGGAAAGGAAATCCTAATCACTTGTGAAAGATAAGACATATTTTTGGGTCGTAGTACTAAAGCAGTTGGCCGTGTTGAGAAGACCAACTATCCTTGGTTGCCTGCAGGCCCACTGTGCTCCATTCATGATGAAATCCAGGACCAAAACACTGTTTGGGGGGGTTGTTCTTGTTGTTCATCATTCTGGCTCTGGTATACTGAGACGGCATGACTTTGATGATGCTAAACAGGTATGAGGTCAATGTATGCTTATTTTTATGAAGACAGAGGTGGCTGCTAGAAGGAGAGCAAAAGATATTCAGCTTACGCAATAGAATCATCTAGGAATTCCCACATCAGGCTTATGTCCTTGTGTGGAGTACTGACAATCTGAAAGTCATCAAACTGGAGTCAGAATTTTCCATCAGGGTCTGTTGATTAAAGTGTTCCTTCAGAGGTACAGGAGTCCCAAAGACTTATATGATTCTACATTTCAATTTTTTGACTAAAGTACCCATTGACTATCCTCATTACACCATCGAATACAGCACACCAATTTCACATGGAGCTTTAGTCCTTGTAAACATAATCCGTACTGTGTCTTTGTTATGAACTGGATTTTGTGTGTCCTCCCCAAAATTCATAATTTGCAGCCCTACCCACCAATGTGACTATATTTGAAGATAAGACCTTTAAGGAGGTAATAAGGTTAAATAAGGTCATGTAGGTGGGCCCCTAATCCAACAGGGACTCGTGTCCTTATAAAAAGAGGAAGAGATACAAGGAGCACATGTGCAGAGAAAAAGGCCATGTGAGGATACAATGGGAAGGCAGCTGTCTGCATTCTGAGGAGAGGCCTCAGGAGAAACTAACGTGGCCGGCAACTTGATCTTGGCCTTTCAGCCTCTAGAACTGTGAGCAAATACAGTTCTGTTGTTTAAGCCACCTGTTCCATGGTATTTTGTTATAGCAGATCTGGCAGACAAATACAGTTAGTCCCATAACCTAATGGTGTCAGATGAATCATTATTACCAGCCCATCTTGGTACTGCAAATGGGCAATTCCTCCCTCACTCATATCTATTTTAGGTCTTTACCAGCTTACAGTACTGTGTTCTACACTATTATAAAGTTACTTCCTGATGTAGAAACAACATTCTTGTCACCAGACTCCAAAGCAATATCATTAGGAAGGTGATGGTTAGAAAGGTTACATGCCCCAAAGCTACAGAATAGTCTTTGGAACAGGTCATCGTCATGCCATTACTAAACATTTAAGTGCAAAATTGTTATACAGTGAGCAATTAGTGTGTTTCATATGCTTGGCAGTGGAATTTTGACCATCTCTTCCCATACTGAAGACACATGATAAAAGCCACATGGCTCATGAGAACCTACTCGTATTCCAGTGTATTTTTATCTGATATGTTAACTTCTCATTTAAAGTCTCCTTACTCTCTTCTGAGCATCACTGTATACACATAAACTTCTTTGCTTGTTTTAACTTGGAAGTGGATTCTGCATAAATCATGTCTTCTTCAGCTCCAATTAGATTTTATTATCTCACTGGTCTAGGATAAAGTAAAGCTCCATAAAAAAGCTGAGAGACATAATTCCATCAAGAGGTTTGTTTTGAATTAATATTATTTCTATTTTCTTTTTATTCTGCTAGGTCTTGTCACAGAAATTCTGTCCTGACCATTTTCTTGGTGAGTGTATTCTATAATGTACGATTCCTTGCACACAGTGGTCTACCGAGTAGCTTTCAGTTCTTTGCAGAACAGAATAGCTTCAGCAATACAAGCCAAAATTGAGCTGACAGAACAGTTATGAAATGTTTCTGCAATAGAAGTTTAAAAACATGAGTTGACGTTTGCCCATGTTAGTTATGACAGATCTGGGCAATGAGATGTCCCATAAAATCCACGTGGTCAAATCTTGATCACTACTCATATACTGGAAACGGAGTTCCTTCTCTTTCTCAAAACTTGCTGAGTTGCCTGGCACGAGCGTGGTGGAAGTGTCTTTTATTTTTCTGACATACATTTTCAGTCTTCATAGCAGTGCTTGCCAGATACTGTTTCTTGGTTTGAGCAGTCTGCCAGACTATTATAAGACACTTAGGTGAATTCCTCTTTGTATTATCTTCTGAGAGACTTTTTTCCCCATTATTATATTGCCTCTCAATATTTCTTAAAAAGAGTGTACTGAAGAAATACTAATGTATTGTTCGGCAGATGTCCCTTGCAACTTTATCTATTATGCAATCCAAAAATCAATATCTCTAATAGCCCTAAGTCATTAAACAAGCTGTGTTATGTTGAATAAACTCATATGTTTGAGCACTTTGTCTAGCACTGCGCTTCGACTGGGTCCACAATGGTTGGGGAACTTCTCTACTTCGACCTGCAGCCAAGGTGGCCTCGGATCACATGACCTTCCCTCTGCTTTCTCCTTGCTTAATTTCAGACTTCTGGCCTCCAGAACAAATTTCTGTAGTTTTAAGCCACACCAAGTTTGTAGTGACTTCTTATAACAGCCCTAGAAAATGAATACATGTGAATTCACTTTGGTGAGTACTGGATTTTCTTGTATTCCTTTAAGGAGTGTTGGACCTTTTCTGGCATATAGGTACCCGAGATCATTTTGACTTGTTCCAGGATTGCTTTTTAAGTTTTCATAGAACAGATTTATGAAGAGTTTATTCTAGAGCTCAAAAACCCCACTTCTAGGGTGTGATCCTCTGGATAATTCTACCTGATGCTCCACATATTAGACTTTTCCATTCTGGCTATCCGGAATGGGAATTTTCCCCATTCTGTTGTGTAGCCTACTACTCTCTAAAGGTCCTTTCCTTCCTGAGTTTTACCCCATGCATGTGCATATCAATACTCCGCTGAAAATGTGATAAAGACACTACTTACAGTTATTGGCAAGATTATTACCAATTAATATAAGGTGAATAAAAAGTAACATCTTGGTAATGATTATATGCTAGAAGCTTTATTACAGTTTAATTCACCAAAAAAAAATGTGTATTTTTTTGTGTTCATGATAAATACAGTTATGATCTTATTAAACTTTTCATATTCTTTAAAAAAGCACATTAAAGTTTACTATACAAATATTTAAGTTATACTTAATTGGTGCTTAAGTAATAATTAAACATTTGTTCTTTTTTGATCTCAAACATTTTCTCCTCAGTTATGGGCCATCTCCTCTACACGTGGAGCAACCTTTGGCTACGTGGCTGGACTATTATCTCACAATTTTAGAGAAACTGAAATAGAAAGCAACTTACACATAAAAACAATTAACTGGAGAAAAGGGAGAAGATATTTCTCTGCAGATTCCATAATGACTGTGTAGAAATGTATATGGTCTAAGCCAGGCAGTTTCATTTACAATATGGTTTGTTATCTAGTTACAATATGATGTGATTAGTTTTTTAAACTATGATACTCCTGAGAGATTGTACCTTCTAGTTGAAAGAAAATATTTTTAATAGATTGTGGTTTCAGATGCTGTTTGCTGCTTTTTGGACCTTTAAGAAAAATTCTTAATGAATTTTACAGGGTGCAGAGGACAGAATTTTCATTTTCTTTTTTCAAGTTTTTAATCTGTTTCTTTATTTATAAGAAGTCTGGGGATAGCTGCAGCATTTTGTATGCTTTCTGAAAAAAAGCACACCATTTCCTTGGCCACAGAAGGTGTTTCTCGTGTAATCAAACAACAGTTTATCCATCTTGCGCCCATTCTTATTTTTTTCCCCTTTGTGTTTCTTGGGAGTAAAATGGCTATAATAGCCTCATCAAATACAGTCTTCAGTCCCTTTTGGGTTAAAGATAAACACTGCACAAATAGCATGCTCCTTTCTCATTTGCTAGTTTTTGTTCTTATTCCACATAGATAGAATTTTCCTCATATCATTAAGTCCTGCTAAATAAAATTTGGGGGTCTCCTCAGAAATCAATCTGAGTTCCTATTAATAAAAAGGTCCATTTGGTGCATATTCCTTAAGTTTTGGTACCCACTCCTTTCACATTGGGAAATGAGGCTAGATTGACCACAGAGAAGCATATACAGAAGACAATGGTCATTGGATAAGATAAAAGTCTCAGAAGATCATAATCTTCCTATCTTGCTATGTTGTAGAGTCCAAGGAGGTACTGCTTGCCCCCTACAGCGATGCTGACTGTGTAGTGGTAGAAGATGGTGGGCATTTACTCCTCTAGGAAGGGGTTACTGGCATAGCTTATGAGTAGGCACATCTTGGTGGTTGTCAAACACCATGAACTGGCTCATCAGTGCTCTTGGCCTTGAGCTATTCTGCTACTGGATAGCCTCTGGGCATGCTCCCAGACACTTCTATGCCTGCCTGTTGTCCTCCAGTCAGTAATTACTTAACAAGTGAAATAAAGTAAGGTTTAAGAAAGTCTCATTTCTCAATGATGTCAATAAAAGAATATTTGGTCTTTATTAGTAAAAAAGAGATTTTTAAAAGTAGAAAATCAAATTTAACTATAAATCCTGAATTGTACAGAAGTATACTATTAAATACTCAAATGACTCCTTTATTAATAGTGACATTGGGGCTATATTTTATTTCGCAAGAGGAATAAAGAAACATACAGTTATATATATTTCTAGCATCATCTGGCAGCAATACATATAGTCTCTTATGACTATATCCATGAAGAGTTTGTAAGACAACCCTAAAGATATTTATAAGAAACCAAGGTCCTTTTATTTTTAACTGATCATATCTTCATTATAATAGATTAAGAAAACAGAGATAAAAAAGATAAATAGTTGCATAAAGTTTACTGTCTCTACTATCTGTTCGTATCCTGCTATATAATGCTAGTATATGTGAACCTCAAATATTTTATTAAACAAATATTTGAATATATTTAATTCTATATATCTTTTGGTAAAGTAACTACCAAGGGTAATTGAAAGAATACTAAACTAGGAATCAAGGCAGTGAATTTCCAGTCCTGTCTGGGCCTCCAACACTAAAGTATATCATAGAACACTCAGACTGAACATCTGTAAATGTTCAGTGTAAAAAGGGGGTGGAACCAGATGATAATTGGGTATACCTTCCAACTTTAAAATCCTATCATACCTGGTACTCAAATAACTATTCCAAAAGAACAGCATTCATAAATTTAAAAGTAAATTCAAAATATTAATCTATTGGATAATAATATAGCTGAATTGTGATCATACATGAACCGGAAAAGTTAGTTTGGCTGCTGCAACATGACACAGAAAAAGCCTTGTGGTAGTAATTAAAACGATAATGATAAAGCTTTTCTTCTGAATTTACCCTGTGGAAACACTTCTTCTTCTACAAATAGAAACGACTTGATCTTTGGACTTCCCAAATAAGCTACTCATTTTATATGGTGATTGGTATCAATTAAACCTTTCTTACAGAAACCACAATTCACATATATTATTACAGTGAATTATTAGTGCTTCATTGAAAAAGACTCTAAAATGTATCTTTTTATTGGTTGTTTCCTAAAAAAAATCAAGAGAATGATGCAGACCTTTATAGACTGGGCTACAGGTTTTTTGTTGTTGTTAGCAAAGAAAAATGATAGTGTATGTTCCTTCCTTGGGAGAGAAAGCAAAGGGAGAATTATGAATCACTGGTTTACATCAGAATTCTCAAAGTGTGGTCTACAGACCTGCAGTGGCAACATTACCTGGAAATTTGTTAGAAATGTAAATTCTTGGGCCCCATTCCAGACCAACTGAAACCATATATTCTGGGGATGGGCCCAGCAGTCTGAGTTTTAACAATCCTTCCAGGTAATTCTGATGCACCTAAAGTTTAGTTAATACTCTATAAAACCTGTATATTTATTTTCTGTACATATCAAGTGATGCAACTGAATGGGTAAGTAACATAATTTAAAATATAAAGCCAATCTTACAACAAATTATTACTGACAATACTTAAACAACAGTAACTCGTTCCTCCTTTCCTATTAGTTTTACTTATTTTTCTTAGTTTCCCTCGTCTCACTGAAATGCTGACTAGCTCCAGATTTGAGTAATTTAACATCTACTTCGTCATTTTTTCAAAAAGCTCATGCTCAAACTGCAACTAGGAGTCATAGTTAACATTTCTTAGGTTTCTCTACAACCTCTTTAAGAATTAGCAAAATTTTTAAAATAGAAAAACATGCACAGGTCTGTGCAAATCAACAGACCTGTATATATTGATGCAAAACACTTTAGAAATGCCTTTCTAAACATGAACAGACACCTGCAGGAACTCTGAAATGTCTAAATGAGTTATAATATCTATTATTCTCTTTTATAGTGAGGTATGGATCTTTCTCTGTGATAAAATATAAATAATATCTTTCTCTGACTTATTTCACTCAGCATAAAAATCTCTAGGTCCATCCATGTCATTGCAAATGGTGGGATTTCATTTTATTTTAATGGCTGAGCAATATTCCACTGTATATATGAACCACAACTTCTTTATCCAATCGTCTGTTGATGGGCATTTAGGTTGCTTCCATATCTTGGCTATTATTGTAAATTGTGCTGCCATGAATACTGGAGTGCATAGATCATTACGAATTATTGTTTTGGTTTTCTTTGGATAAATCTCTAAAGTGCAAAATACCATGTGATTTCACTTACACGCAGAATCTAAGGAACAAAAAGAATAAACTAATCAAAAACTGACTCACAAATATAGAGGACAGAGGGGGTGGGGGATGGGACACCGGGAGAATAGAATTTGTAATGAAGTACAAATTAGTAGCTGATGGATGGTCACAGGGGTAGGAGCACATAGGGAATGCAGTTAGCATTAATATATTGGCTAGGTGGAAAACCAGAGGAGAGAAGGAGCAATTACGGGGATCATTTTATAAACTATATAAATGGCTAACAATGTACTGTATATTTGAAACAAATAATAAATAAATAGATAAATAAATAAGATATATGCATAATAGAGATAACAACTATTACTTGAAAATAACATTAGGTCTGGAGACAACTCTTTGAAAATGAAATTAAATCTTTTTAACGCTTGACGGCATCTTCAAGATTTCCTGAGCACCTGTTATAAGTGTAAAGAGTTATAGTCCTTGATATTTCAAGACAATCTGTACAGAAACTCTTGAGAACTACTTAAGAGCAATCCTAAGAACATCTGTTTAATTTATTAATGGAATTCATTAACATTATAAAACTTTCTAAGATGAATTATTATCTCATTCATATAATAAATATCTCATGTGTGTGCTACATATATACATGGTACTGTACAGCATATGTAAACTATGAGGAAATGAGGCATATAGTTTTTTACCTGAAGATGCTTATAATATAACTATGAAAAATATAGTTTCAAATATTACATACTTAAAAATACTTATTCTAAATGTTTAACATAAAATAATATCTTTATAATAATCAGTTCTGTTTTATAAAATTTTTGTTGAAAAACATTTCATTTAAATGTTTTAGTTTTATTCAAACGAGGTTGTAAAATTTACTAGTTATAAAACAGTATACAATCTCAGTTTGGTTATTTCTCAGCATGAATGTATATATGGGAAATTGAAATTTGGCTAAGATGACAGCATATATATATATATATATATATTAACATGTGTATCCATTTTATCACTGCAGTTTATATTTAAGGTTGGAGAGAATTACTGAAATGACTATAGGCAGAGTTAATTTGGAAGGACCCTGTGCAGGAATCATAAGTAATAAATTTACATGGAAAGAGGAAAGCTTTTTAGGTTACTGAAAGCCAGACATCAATATTTAACTGCTTATCTACTTAAACAATGAGGCCTATTTCTAATTTGAGTATCAATCCAAATATTCCAGGAAAAGCTCATGTACACACATGTGAGTATTTGGCTTAGCTGGGAAGAAGATAATATAATAGTAGAAGGAAAAGCTTAATGGAAATGTTCCTACTTTAGTATTTAATTCTAATTGTGATATATATGGAGAAGTAGACAGTTAAGTAGGAGGCTCTAAACTTAAACAGTACTCCAAATAGCAAAACAGAAATAAGCAAATAGAATTTTAAAGAAGCAAATGGAAAATTCTGAGCTTACAGACAGATGAGATAGAGGGGAAGTACTTCCGGAATGGGGGAGTAATGAAAATTGGTTCCTTCATAAAAGCAGGAACACTGGCAAAAACTGTCAAAATCAACTTTTTACGAACTCTGACAGTTAGCCAAAGATGACAAGAATCCAAGGAGCAATTTGAGAATAACAGTTGAATTTTGTTAAACACAGCAAGCTCTGTGGAGTTTTAACCTGTCCTATTCCCATTATCCTTCTGCCAGTTCAGTGGCAGCCTTAGAAACCAACAGACTCACAACCATGGTAACTGAAAACCGGCCAGC
The DNA here is from genome assembly GCF_014176215.1 of Rousettus aegyptiacus. Classification (NCBI taxonomy): domain Eukaryota; kingdom Metazoa; phylum Chordata; class Mammalia; order Chiroptera; family Pteropodidae; genus Rousettus; species Rousettus aegyptiacus. The sequence goes on from NW_023416284.1 coordinate 163,453,367, forward strand.
TAGCAGTTACAGGGCAAAATAGGTTCAGAGTGCCTCCAAAGCTCCACCTCCCGAGAAGTACCACTAATTGTGACACATATGGCAGCCCCTGAAAAGCTCTGTTCTCGGGGCTTGTCTTTATTTGATGTGACTCAGAGCCAGCTGTGTGAATAGCCATATCCCTAGGGCATTTGTCAAAAACAATTAGCTGCAATTTAGGTGGTGATACAAGTTAGGACAAATAAGGGGATGGCCAAAAAAAATTGTAAGAAAACAATGAGAAATTACATGTTTATAGGGTACTCTGAAAAACTCCAGCACGTTCCTGGAAATCGAGAAGGCCACGTGCATGTATATGATGGTGCGTGTGCACAGGTAAGACCAGAAAAAGCTCTCATCTTTCACCTCTGGCTGACTTTTACAGTCTGTACAAGCACAAAGTAAAGTTTATGTAAGGCATAGTTATAAACTGCCTATTGAAGCACTGAAAACATGTCCCAACACACAAAAAATCCCTTGGAAAAGGCTGCAGGACTTGGTTCCAGGCATTTAAGGAAATCCCTGACCAGTCATTGGCTGACCACTAAGCTAACCAAGCAGACACTTCAGTGGTTGTACAACACAAAAACTATACACTTTATAGAATTTCTCCAGGAAAAGTCAGTAACTAAATAAATAGTAACAGTAACAATAACAAAAAATGACAAACCATGGAAGGGTGGGGGTAGAGAGTCTGATTTCCAGGTTTGTCACATTACATTTTCTCAAATGTCAAGTTATCAAAAAAAAATTACAAGGTACATAAAGTATAACCCTACACAGGAAGCAAAGAAGTCAATAAACATTGTCCTTGAACAAGCCTAGATATTGGATTTACTAGACAAAGATTTTTAAATCACTAAGTATTATGTATGTTCAAAGACCTAGAGGAAACCATATCTAAAGTCTTAAGAGAAAGTATGAGAATGATACCTCAGCAAACAGAAAATTTCAATAAAAAGACAGAAATTATTTAAAAACAAACAAATTCTGGAGTTGAAAAGTACAATATCCCCTGGAGGGCCTCAAAAGTAGATTTGAATTGGCAGAGGACAGAATAATGGAAGTTTTAAGATAAGTAAGTTGAGATGATCTAGTCTGAGTAACAGAAAGAAAAAAGAATGAAGAAAAATGACAGAGCCAACATCCTTTCCTGATAAAAACACTTAACAAAGAATACAAGGGAACTTCCTCAACCTGATAAAGGCTATACAAAGGACAGTGGATTTTGTTAAATGCTTTTCCTGTATCTACTGAGATTATTGTATAGATTTTGGCCTTACTGTTATTAATATGGTCTATTACATTGACTGATTTTCATATGTCAAATAAACCAGTCTGTCATTCCTGGGACAAATCCTACTTGGCCATAGTATATAATACTTTTTATACATTGTAGATTCCGTTAACTAGTATTTTGTTAATGCTTTTACATCAATATGGGTGTTACCTATTTCCCCTTCTTGGCTCAGTCTAGCTAAAGCTTTGTTAATTTTCTTGATCTTTCGAAGAACCAATTTTTAGTGTCATTAATTTTCTCTATTCTTTTTCTATTTGCTATTTCATTTATTTCCATCCTAATAGATCTACTAAATTCAACTCTATTTCTAAAAAAAAAAAAAAAAAATTATCTCTACATTTGGTATAATAAACTCTGAATCTATCTATCTATCTATCTATCTATCTACATATATATAATTTAAAAAATATACCTAGCATATAATTATATAGTAAAATAAAAGAACTTTCCCAGTTAGGAAACAGGCAAAGAATTTGAATAGATTCTTCAAAGAATATATGCAAATAGCACTTCAAAAGATGCTCATATTATTAGTAATTAAAGAAATTCAAATCAAAATCAGAAGATACCACTTGCCACCCACTAGGATGGCTATAAAACAAAGACGGTAATGGGTGTCGATGAGGATGTAGAGAAATTAAAACCCTCGCACATGGTTGGTGGCATAGTAAAATGATTCAGAACCATGTTGCAGAACATTTTGGCAGTTCCTCAAAATGCTAAGCATAAAAGTAACATATGACGCAGCAATTCCACTACTAAATATAAGCCCAAGAGAAATGCAAATATGTCCACGCAAAAACCTGTGAGTGTTCATATAACATTATTCATTACCAGCTAAAAATGGAAACAACTCAGATACTCATCAATGAATTAAATAATAAATAAAATGTAGCATATCCATATACTAGAAGATTATTCATTCATAAAAAGGAATAAAATTTTGATGCACGGTACAACATGGAGAAACTGAAAACGTTATGCTAAGTGAAAGAAGCCAGATACAAAAGGTCACATGCAATGTGACTGTATTTATATATTATATGCAGAAAAGGCAAACCCGTAAAGATAGAAAGCAGCTTAGTACTTGCCAGGTGATGGGGAGAGATGGGAAGGAAAGGGGGTAACTACCAATAAGTATGGGATTTTTGTGGTAATATTGAATATGTTTTAAAATTAGAGTGGTGATAGTTACAAAACTGTTAATATGTTAAAACTCAATAAATTGTACACTTTAAAAGAGTAAATTTTATGGTATGTGAATTATATTCAAATAAAACTATCAAAAAAAGAACATCATAGAAATTACGTTATGGAAGGTGAAGGTGGTTATAATGAATAAAGCAACAGATACAAGCAAAAATAAAGGAGACCATAGCTCTCTATGTCAGAGAGGAGAGCCTTGATTCTGCCTATGGAAACAGAAATATAATTAAGGGAGAAAGCAATACATAAGAACAACTGATAGGCTTAATGTATCACTAAGGTTTTGTTGTTAAGAACTAAGCAGCTGCTAATATCAGTGATAGAAAATTAAAGTGTCAAGGTCTAATAAAGGTCCAGGGGAAGACAGGAATTTTATTGAGCCGTACTCATTTTTAGAGTCTTTGGGTTGCCAAATGGTTAACAGCCTAAGTACTTATAAAGATTTTTTCTAGTAGAACAGAGAAAAGAAAGAATAATTAAGATTAGAAACATCTACTGCAGTGTCATTCATACTTGGGTGTCGGCTGAAACTTAAGGGTAGACAATGAGCTTCACAAGTAGGTCTCAAGGAAGACAGGAGGAAGCCCAATCATCTCACTCTTGGGTGATACTCAAAATTACCTTCTCATTCCTTCACTCCTGTTCTTCAAACAGCTGTCTGTGGCATGTGGGTAACATAGTTTGAAGTGTAGCAGGTGTTTGTTTTTAATTTCCTTTCTCAAGGTCACAGGTGACTCTGCCAGCGCACTAGAAAAACCACAGCTTCTGGGCCCCTTTCTTCCCACCAAACCCCAAGATCCCCTTCTCACATCCAGATTACGCTCTGCTACTATGTGTCTTTACCTCACCCTGCAGCTATTAGACTTGAAGTGCCATTACTCCCAGGAAATCTACTGAGACTCTATCCACTAACCTCAAATCACATCTGATTATGATTTCTGGGTGGGTGGGATATTTTCCAAAAAAAAAAAAAAAATTGAAATTGGCTTTCTTATATAACTTCCATGGTAGATTTATTAAAAGGGCTATGTTCCCTCCTCCACTCAAGGTCTTCGTGACCCTTTTTATCTGTCATTCTGGTCAGCATTTCCAGTAGTGCTCAGTTGTCTACACCATTACCACCCCCTGCCTAATCCTATTAGGAGTTACAGCGATGATACAAAGATCAGATGAGATAATATATAATATGTAGCAGCTTTTAAAACTATAAATTGTTTTTAAGTGTTAATTGCTGTTACTATTACATGAACTACTCCCAATTTTCACAGAATCTGCCTTGTGCCCCTGACATTACAGTTTCATGACATAAAGTGATTTTGCTTTTAGAGAGTTAATATTGTTGGCTCATCTACCATAATTCATTAACACGTTCAATTTAAATGTTTCTAGGAGACCCTTAAAGACTTTTTGTGTTTCAGTCTCCCTACTGGGAAATGATGATAATAATAATACTCTGATCTTATAGAATTATTATGACATTTAAGTGAGAAAACCTACATAAAACACTGCACAGTGCATGGTACAGGATAAGTGCTCATAAATGTTAAGTATAATAACTATTATTCAATTCTTAAAGTTCTTTGAGTTATCACAGAGAAATGGTGTTCTTTAGTAAAATATTTCTTTAGAACACTTGCAACTATAAATGTGTCCATATTTTCCAAACCAAATGTAGTTTTATCTACTCTAATTCCATTTCTGAAAACAAAATTTCTAAGATTGGCAAAGTAAGCTCTGAATCCAAAAAGTGCCCTCAGAGAAGCTTTCTCATGTTGCCATATTACCAGACAAGAAAATTTTATGAAGTTTCATTAAAAACATAGGACAAGAAGTTTCTTTTTTTTTTTTTCAGGAATTTATCTCGATCTTTATGCATCAAACTAATCTATGATCCAATTATGTGGTTATACCAAGAGGTATCTGCATTACTGACTGCTGTGCTGCTATCTCTGTCAAAGACTGATCTCTGAAGACACTGAGATGATGGCAAGATAAAGAGCATCACAGAAAGAAGAAATAGACAAACTATATATGTTTATCAGGCAAAAAAAAAAAAAAAAAAAAAAGAATTGATGGCACCTTAGCAGTGGCAGATGGTACATGAGCATCTAAGGAAAAAGCACTGGTTTAAGAATTTTTAATTAAATTTCTCCCAAAATGGAGAATAATATTTCATGTGATGATGAGAGTTATATTTTTTATTTTCTAAATAATTGTTTTCTTCATTTTATGGCACGATCAACTCAAGTTTTGGTTTCTTCTATGGACTATATTACTGCTTCCTGAAAGGGATCAAATTTTATACTGACTGGCAGGAAAATTGCAAGTAATCACCAAATCTTATTTTAAAAAGTATGCAAGTAAATGCTTTGATAAGCACAACTCCATGTAACACTGAAAATGCTTGTAAATAATAATATTCCCTAAATAAAATGACTTACAAATAAAAAATTAAATTGCCTACAGGTAAGGAAATTGTCACTATTTTTATTTTGTTCCCTGTTTAATATTTTTCTAATGTCTTGAATAAAGACAATAAGAAACATTATAAATTTGTCAATGTTACAGAGTTTGGAAAAAAGCTATTACCACAGGCTGAAAAACATCAGGAGACAAAAGAATTATTACAGGCTGGATAGTGACTCAAAAATAAACTGACAAAAATCGACAAAGATAAATGGACAACTTTGTACTTAGGGTTAAGTAGTAATAGTTGAGAGGTTAATGTGTGCTAAACACTGTATTCAGTACTTGAAACAAGAGAACACCACTAACGAAGTAGGTATTATTATCTTCATTCTAGAGATGAGGATACTGAGGAACAAATATGTAAATAATGAGAAGATAACATCTTCACAGCACATCGTTAATACATCAAGGGATTATGATGGATCATAATTCAGTATTAAACACAGTATCCAGATTACAGAAACCAATACTATCATATTTTCATATTACAATTAGAATATTAAGTCCAGTTCCAGATGTTATTTTTTCCAAAGAATGTGCACAAACTGGAATGGAATCACACCCTACCATCCATGAGACCTCCTTTGAAATGCAGGTCCATGAAAGAATTTAATTTCAATAGAGACTAGTTTATCAAAATTAAAAATACCACACAGGTTTTAGAATTCTTCATCAAACAAAACTACTTTTCAAAATTAGGAAAAATGTCTTTGCTACTTCTTCATTTCTACCAGCAGTTACTGAAGGTACTTAATTAGCTACTAACAACAGGCATTTTGGTTTTTTCTAAAATTGTTGTCTTTCCATTTGATGGTTGAGAAAGTCTGCCTCTGACTGCTTTAACACTTATGACATGCAGAAATGATTGTGCATTCATACTGACATTATTCGCCCATTTATATGCTGCACATAAGCTAATCTGAATTACGATGCTACACTATTCCTGTCTGTTCTTACAATGACAGTAAGTACTACAAAGAAACACGTCAGGGGGCTAAGCCCGTGTTTTGGGCAGGGCATATCACCACCTCCCCTTCACGGCATTCGGTAGCACTCCTGACTTCTGGTTCCTGTTTCCACAGCTGAAGTTCCAGAAGTTGTTGTGTCCCTTCCGCCGCTTGCCCTTTTTGCTGCTCTCAGGAAAAATGACCACAACAATTCCTCTGGAGTAAAGTCTTATGGAAACCATGCATTCAAACTTCTAGATATCTCACTGGCTGAACTAATGATATGTCACAGCTAGAGTCTAAAATGAAATACTTTTAATTTCTTTGGTTTTGTAATACTCTAGATGTATTGTTTTAAAAATTTATGCTCTTTTGAATTGTTCTTGATTCCGGTCTGCACAACTGAACATGCCTCTTCTTGTGTCAGGAAACAGTGAACGAGTCTGAAATGGACAAAACAGCTTAGTGGGGGTTGTTTCAGTGGAACACTGGGCATCCTGACCAGTGCCTTCTCTCTTTCCCACTGCACTCTAACGTGCTCTCTAACCGATCTGTCGGCTACACCGCACAGTATCTGGACACCATACCAATTTCTTGGCATCATTTCACCAGGCATTAGGCTTATGAAGGTGGAGAATGCTGGTCCTGTTGTGAAAAGACGTAGTTTTTGATCTACTAAAGACAACTAACCCATGTCCACTGATTAAGCAGCATGAAATTTCCAATAGCAATGGTAGTGACGAGCATTTGTTACTTGATTTGGTGGACATAACTGCCATGTGTATAACATATGGAAGTGAATTCTAATTGAATCCTGGGAACAGAAAGAATGAGAGAAATGATGAGTGAGCATTCAAGGGATGACTATCAGGGATTTGCTTAGATTTCTGCTTTAATATGTTCTCTTGGAACAGTAAGGGCAGTTTGAAAAGATTCATAGACTTTAGACCTAAAAATGAATTTAAAAGATAAACTTCTTCAACCTTCCTCATTTACCAACTAGAGAAGTTTTAAGTCCCTTGGCAAGACCCTGCCACAACTGCCCCGCTCTACTCCGCTGTCAAATGCTAAAACCAGTCTGCATCTTCTGTCCCATTTACATTGCTGGATCTTTCCTTCCATCTGAGAAATGTTTAAATGTTTATTTTGAATGTAATGTTGTTATATAAATGCCAAATTTAATTTTTCACTTTTGAAGAACAAGGAAAAAGAAACAGTTACTTCATATTCTATGTAGATTTATATTATGGCTGCCCTTTTGGAAAATGCTACCTTCTTTTGTAAAATTAGTCAGCAATATACACACAATGCTAAGCTAACTGCTGTTCTATTTCTCATCCTCCTCTCATTACAGGTTTCTTGAACTGCTTCCAGTTCATCACGCCTCTTAGTGTAACCACTTAGCTTCCCTTATGGGGCCCTGTTCTCATTCTCCCAAATGTTTCTGGCCACCTATGATAGCACAAAACTCCCTGCTTCCACACTCCCCTTGCTTCCAAGATGCCACACTATTCCTGATGTTCCCCATCTCTCTTCTCTCCTCATATGTCTCTGTGAGCGCTCTTCTTCCGAACTCCTGAATATGGACATTCTTGAAGTCCAGCCTGGCTCTTTGCTCTTACTTATTTTTATAGTTTTAGCATATGTTTATTTGTTTAAGTAGTATCTATTGACAGTCTGTAAGCAGTGGTGAATAAGACAGATATGGTCCCTACTTACATCCTATTGGGGAAAACAGGTGATAAACAAAAAAAAACAACTAAAGAAAAATTACAAATTGAGATAAGAACTAAGGTGAAAAAAACAAGTAGTAAATAATAAAGACTACATAAGGTGTATCTACTTCAGATAGAGTGGTGAAACAAGATCCTTTGAAAGTTGCCGTTTACGGGGATCTAAAGAAAAAGAATTAGGAAGATGACCAAGAGCAAAAATGCGTCATTAGGGTCCAATGCTAAGATCATCCATGCGCTCCTACAATCACAATGTATGAATGCAAACATTGAATAGTGAAGAAAGCTGACAGGAAAAAAATTGGTTCATATGTAATATGGTGTTAGAGAAAAGCTTTACATATGCCCTGGACAATCGGAATGATGAGTAAGGGGTCCTAGATCAAATTAAGCTTGAAACATCGCCAGAAGAAAAATGACAAAACATAAACTGTCCTACTTCAGGTAGACCAGTAAGAAGGCAGTGTTCTTCGGAGAACACAATAATGCTGGGACAAATAGAAGGCAGCAAGAAAAGAGGAAGACCAAATATGAGATGGGCTGACTCCATAAAAGAAGCCATAGGCAGGAGTCTACAGGAGCTGAGGAGGGCTGCTGAAGACAGTGCACTGTGGACATCACTCATTCATAGAATCACCAGGAGTTGGAGCCAGCTCGACAGCATGTAACATACACAAAGAAAAAGCCTGTTATGCAAAAGGGTGTAAATACTCCTGGGAGAGAAACCAAATAGTCAAAAGCCTATGAGTGAGTAAATGAAAACTTGGTTGTGTTAACAACAAATCAGCAGAGAGTGTTGTAAGGTGATGCTGAAGAGGCAGGCAGAGACCATATCATGAATGCCCAAAAGACCCCAGGAAAGGGTTTGGGATTTATTCTAAACATAAGAAGTTATTAAAGAGTGTTGAGCCGGAGGATAACTCATTCTGAAAGATCACTCTGCTGTTACTGACTGATGAGTAAGGTGATCGCACGTTTAGAATTGCCCAAGACAGTCCTGGTTTATGCCTGCTATCCTGGTAGCTGGACTTGACTCCAGGTGAGAGTCAGAATATGCAATAAATAAATACTTAATAAAATACTTAAAATAAACTAAAAAATAAAAAGGTAAAAGAAAGAAGATTGGTCAGGATGCAGGCAGGCTTTCATCTGATTCCCTGGTTCCTAATGTCCCCTAGCTGGGACTGTGGGGTCCGCCTTTTGATTCTGGACCTAAGAATCTTCTCAGGCTTGGTATATGTTCTGGTCCTTATTATCTGGCCATTTCTTGTGAATAAATAACATTCAACATCTAGTATATAGAAATATACTGAGTGGGGTACAATGTGTCTTACTTAACTCCTTTATCCTTCATAACAATCCCTGAGGTAGGTATTATTACCCCCGCTTCTAGTTGAGGAAACTGAAACACAAAGAGGTATAAAGAAACTTGCCTAAGTCATATGGAGCAACATCAGGATTTGAAGCCTGGTAATTTGGTTCTGGACTCAGTATTCTTAACCTCTCTTCTAATATTACCTGTCGGTTTGAGAGACTCAGACAAGTTTAGGGAACTGCAAGTAGCTCACAGTGGCCAGAATGAGTACTGGGGAAAAGGTGGAAATAAGTTTAGAAAAGTAGTGGAAGGGCTTCAGATGATTTGCTAAATAGTTTACTTTTTAACTGGTAGGAGATAGGGTGCACTACAGAATCTTTAATGCATGATTGTATTCATGCTTTGGATAAAAAGCTCTGTGGAGAACGGATCTGGGAAGCAAACAGGTAGAGAATGGATTTAAGGGGTGAATAGGTGGAGACTGGACCCTGACTCAGCTTTTTCTAAAGACTGGATATCTGCCTCCTTCCTGAATGGGGCCTGTGAATACTTCTATCATGAAGAATGCACCCAAGATGATATGCAGCTGAAGCCTGAGCCTTCTGATTACTGGGTCTCCCTTCTAGACTTCAGAGCTAGAGAATGTGGCTCTACCAAGCACAAGAAATTTAGTCTTTCAAACTCATCCTTTTTTCCTGAGATCCGAGCCTATGTTCTCAGTTCTCTGCTGAACACTTCTACCTGTTCACGGGCTCAACAAATCTAAAGTGGAATCTATTATTCTCTAAAAATCATCCATTGTTTTTTAAAAACAATGGAATCATCTGTTGATGGAGTCATCATTCCCTAAATAACCAATATCTGTAGTCTTGGAATCATCTTTTAGCACTTTTCTTTTGAGTCCCTATCAGTTCTGATCTCCAAATTTTTCTCACAAGCATTTCTCTATTTCCATTTCCTTTGCCCTTTCCTTATTCAGACCCTTATCACCTTAAGTGTGAATTACAGCAGCTCCACAACTCACTCACCTTCTTCCTCTTGGCAATCAACTATAATTTCATGAGCTGTTTTTATTTTAACTTTTTAAAAACATTTTCCCTTTGGTCATATTCTTATGCTCAAATGTCTTATTATTGCTTATATTGAGAAAGTCTTAATGCTTTTCGTAACACCCAGTGATCTCATAAGTCATGTCCAAATCAACTTTTCTAATCTTCTATCTCATGTCAAATACTCTGCTTCAAACTGGCTATTCATCTGTCAACTGTGTGTATTTTCTTTCTCTTGCGGATCTTTCCCGTCCTTCCTTTATGATCCAGTAGCACCTTCCTACTCCAAACAGCCTCCCAAACCACTGCAGTCCTGGGAACTCCTACAGCACTCAAGGTCTAAAGCATTTTCCTATACTTCAGCACAAGCTTGCCTTAGCGACATAACATCTGTTATACATAGCTCTGAACTTTTAACCATTTCATATATTGGGATTTAACTATTTACAGCTCACCAAGACACAAAGCATGTTTTCTATTTTTTGTATTTCTACTTTTTCCATACTTACCTAGTTCTTGGTATTGTACCATCCTATGCACATTTTAACTAATCGGTGTTTACTGATTATTTAGAAAATAAATTCAGATTATGCCACTGTTATGTTATAGTCCTCCAGTAAAATAAAATTTTCAGAGTTCTAAAAGTTTCTCAGGTAGAAAAATTTAGCAAAATTAAAAAAAGAATTAGGAGAAAAACGTCGAAGAAAAACAAACAGCGTAGTATGCTGATGGGAAAAATCGACATAAGCTTCATAATTTACAATGTCTGGGTAAAAAAGTAATGTGCAGATACTTAAGAAAAATGTTACATTATGGACAACTCCAAAGTCATTTTAAAGGACAACGTATTTTACATTTATTTTTGAATTTCAATAGAATTGCTTTGAATTGCTATTTTATTGATAAGTGAAAACAGATTCTTTTATGACTTAAGTTATAAAAACTTATAGTTTATCAGTTCCTTCTCCACCCTGCAATTACCTACAGGTGGAGATTGGCCATAGGTTCAATTTTATGAGTTTTATAGGAATATATTCACCCCAATCTACATACTATAAATTCCTGGAAAATTCTACAGATTGGAGAAAATGAAGTGCTTCCTTTGGATCAAAGACATTTCATTTGAACTCATGCATTTATCCATAAATGAGTTGCCCCCAATATTTTGTAAAAATGTGAAAAACACATTTTACTTAAATATATGCATGAAGCATATTATACTAATGTGTAATAATGCAATATGTAGCAATCTTGTGAACCTACAGAGTGGGATAAACAATGATGACAATCTAACAACAAAAACAACTCAAAACGTAGAATAAGTACAGATATCATAAAATACCAAAGCCTCAGAATAAAATTAAATTTGTATGGTTCAGATTAGTATATTTGTGAATAAATTTAGTGTTGAGGGCAAGTAACATCATAAACAACTCAGATACATTTTCAGAATAATAACATACTCTAAAACATATTTAAGTTTAGTACTGATGAAAAATTATATGACAAAAACTTATCAATCAAATCTTTAGAGAACCTAGAAGTTTAGCTGCAGAATAAATAAATAGCTTGGTCTTATAATAAGAATAACGAATCAACATTTAAATTTCTAACCCAGCTAGAATATTTAATTCTTAATAATTCATGCAATACTTAGAAGAATGGCAAAAGGGTTCCATAACTAGTATAACCCTGATGAGACCGCCTGGTTTGTGTTTCAACCTGTTGTGGCAGGTGTGTAGTCTTTTGGAATAAAGAAGCTTTACAAAAATCAGTAATTGATTACAATAGAACATATTAATTCTACTTGAATTTTATTGTATTAGTTTTCACTAGAAGAGATTCAAGAACAATTCTCCTCAAATCACAGAAAGTTCTTTATGTGTATTCAACATGGGTTACTATGTTTTAATTCCACCACACAATATGAAAGCTATGGGAACTGCTGTCCATATAGTTGTACATTAAAAGGCAGATATGTTTTAACTATATTCCCTATGTAACAACCTCAAATAAGAAAAAACCAAACTTGTAGGGGGAAGACTTCCTTATGCTAGTTGCTTTTTCTCTTTGATTTGCAAATAAGCCCTTCATTTAAAGGAAATATGGGACTCAAGCCTGTGCTGATTTAACTATTAACTAACTTTTACACCTGCCTTTCAGGGTTCAGACAATGACCTCTGATTAATCTGAGTCTGATATTATCCTTAACTTGCTATAGGCTATAAGCAGGTGCAGCAACTAAGTCTTAAGGTGGCATGATCTAATTATTTTCATATAATCTAGTATTATGATTGTCTAATGTCTTATTTACTTTTCCTATAATGCTAAAATGTCTGAGTGAATAGCACTCAGGACAAAAATCAGTGAAAAGCCACACATTTAACCATCAAATCTGAACTAGGATATTAGGTTTAAAAAAAATAAAAGAAAATTTATAATACACGAGTAGGCAAAACAGGCTACCTATACGGAAACAAACAAACAAACAAACTATTAGGCTAATGCCCAGTGTGTCTCCTGAAATACTAAATGCCAGAAGTCAAAAAGATGATCAATTTCCACAATGCTTTGAGGGAGAAAGTTATGATCAAATAATAAAAACCCTGGCCAGTTGTCTTATGCAAAGATAACAGAGAGATATTTTAAAATAGGTAGGATCAAATAATAAATCTCTCAATTTATAGTTCTTGAAAAAAATAACTTGAAAATGTACTCTTAGATATAAACTGCATTAAGAGCACAGAATGTAAAAAACAAAAAGAAGTAGTGACTACATCCAGATAGGAAGGTTTGATCCTTTTTTGATTAAATGGTTAATGCCATGTGGGGATGTTTGTTTTACTTTCTATGAAAAAAATCTCAAAAAAAAAAAAAAAGATATGGTATTGTTTATATCAGAAAAAAAAATTCCAAACAACAACAAAATGAAGTTCATTTAATAAATGAAAAAAAGGGAAATAGTAAATTAAAAAGAGTGAGAATACACAGAGAACAAAGGTACAGAGGTGGTTTTGTTCTCAGGCTAACTTATATTTACTTAATGAATACTCACTATATCACATTATAGTGTTATAGGATAAAGCTATGCTCTGTAATTATGTATTTACTTAAAAGTTCATTCCAACTTGGAATATCAAGGTGCACATCTTTCCCTAATTTAGAGACTTGAGAAAGTCTCATTTCCCTCACCTGATGAATAGTTGTAGCTAGCATTTCCTGGACCCAAGTCATTCACGGTGGTACTCAGAGCAAGAGGGAAGTGGGAATGATAATGTACAGCGAAGCTGGAAATTGGTGGTTAGGTCCGAGGTAAAGAAGTCATTCAGGTCCCTAGGCTCAGCCATTCTGAAATCCTAGCCCAGTCCCTATTTTTTTTTTCTTTTCTTCTCAGACTCCAGAAACCTAGGTCCTTTTGGACCAAGATAGTACAAAGTTTGACCTTACAAATATCCTACCTTGTTAAACTTTTGGCTATTTTCCTATTCCTTTTATCTTTAAATATTTACTGCTCTTAATCTCTTTAATGAAAATAAGTGCATACAGGTGCAAAGAATGGAAATTAAGTATAATTATATTTTCTGTGAAAATCAGACTTTACCTTCCTAGGACCAGAGGATATGGGTAATGAACACACTTGTGATTCTATGTAGAGGTTATGGAGAAAGGGTTAACGTGAACTGACAGTATGCAGGGGGGCTATGGAGGAGGGTAGTAGAATATGGCCAGTTTGTAGTAAAGAGACAGAGAAGACGAGCTTAAAAAACACATCAAAAAGAAAGCTTGGCTCAAGTCAAAACCTGGAGAACAAATGAATGGGGAGGGCCTGTATAAACCAAGCATATTAAAACCTATTGATTGCATGGAGTAGAATGTTATTAATATATTAAGAACTACCATTTAATAACCCAAGTGGAAAAACATAATCAAAAGACCAACAGGACCTAAACTATTATTATTAGATATTGGTCCTAATTCACTGGAATTATTATGAGATCATTAGGGCATCACTATAACATTTATAGCATTACTCCTCATGGTTTCATGAAGCTTTGGTTCTATTATTTCACATGGGGATCTAGAATCTGTCTATAGGGTAAGACAAAAAACTCTGCCAGACTGTACTTTTCTGAGATCTAGAATGCACACACACACACACACACACAACGTAAACATTAGTATCACAGAAATACCTACAGGCATAACAGATTTCAAAAGTATGCAAAATAATCCAATGAGTATAATATTCGAATACATTCATTTTCCATAATTGCTAATCTTCAATTTTTAAATATTAAAGAGTGAAATGTGTACAATGTTATGGCTGCTAAAGCATAACTGAAACACAAACTATAGTCAAGTATTTTTATGATTACTCTAATAATTAATTCCTCTAACACTAGTCTTTTCTGGAGCCCCACATATTAAGTCATCAAACATATTGAGTTAATCATATGGATTTATTACAAATAGAAAATGGAGTCAATTTGCCCTTGAGGAAAATATAAATTATCAATAAAATTCAAATACAGTTGAATATTTTCTTTAAAAAGATATTACCAAATCTTTCTCAAATCTCTCACACAACAGGAAATGATGAGTTGTATAGAGCACTTGAAAGACTTATTGTATAGCAAGGACAAGAAACAAGATTATGCTTAGTGAAGACTAAGATATACTCTAGTCTATTATCTTTTTATGAATCTTTTAAGTGGGAACTAGCAACTGATGTATATTTCATACAAATATTTTGGTCAGAAACTAAAAGGGAAATTTTATCATCTTCCTTCTATATCATCTTCTATAGTTATTTTTAATGTAGTAAATAGATACTATAACTGTTAAATCCCTTTTGTTACCTGGTAGTAATATAAAAGAGATAAAAGTAAAGGTTTCACTTCTATAATAATAAAGCATAGTATTCCATAAGAAAAATGAAGCATAATGTCCTTTCACTATTACAAAACATTTACTCTAAATGATGCTAGTGTACAAAATAACACTCATTTTAAAAAGGGTTTAAATAAATTTATATATAGATTTACAGACTTTATCAAAAGTATAAAGCATTTTTAAAATAAAAAAAATTCTATTTATAACACTACTATAAACAAGTACCTACAAAAATTATGATACAGTATCTAATTTTCCTATATCTTGGCAAAAATGAGTAAGTTTTCTTAATTAGAAAATGTGAGGTTAACTTTCTTGAAGAGATATAACTTCCAACAATAGAGAGGTTATAAGAGCTTTCTACAGTGGCATTTTGAGTCACTCTAACCAGTATCATTTTGTAGCTTCTTATCAGTTTTAACAATGCAGAAAATAGACTACCTTACCTTTGGTGATCCATCTACATGATGGTTATAAGGCATAGTTCCTATGTTGAAAATTCCTGTTAAAAGAAAAGATTGTGAATATTTGATTATACCTATCCATTTTATTTTGAAAACATTTATGTCAGTAAGACACAACTTGTACAGCTCAAAAGAAAAAAGCCTCACTAAGATGGCAGAATCCTTTAAAGTTTTATAGTGAGTTCTATGGTCAGAAACAGTTGGGAGAGTATAGCTAAGAGACTTCAGTCAAGGTAAGCTAAGCCAATTTTCCCATTCCAGTGGCCTTTAGCAATAATACAAGTGTTCGTATCCTGTTCTTAGCTCAAAAATTATACCATTATCTCTGCTCTTCTGTATTTCTTCCTTGAAAGTTTTATTTCTGACTTGAGGTCATCAAGTTTTCATAAATATCACAAAGGCTATGAAATAAATCTCTTCCTTATTCTCTAAAAAGAACAAATAAATGTATTTTAATTTCTTTGATCTAATTTCCTACTATGACATATTGTGCTATTTATTCAGTCACCATGGAGTGTCTTAAAAGAAAAAGTTCCCCAATCTTCTCCTTTAAAATGACAAGATAACATCAACTGTTAAACTTGAGAAAAACCCTTTTATCATGTGTGGATTTATCCTTTTGTTCCCAATGTCTTCTATTGCATTTCTTTGTAATAAACAGCTTTTAAGGATATATATAGATATATAGCACATTGCATCTCATCTGTAAAGATACAGGTTCAAAGTCAAGCTCAAGTTAAAAATGAACACAGGTGTGGGTCTTATTTACTTTGCAATCTTCCTCCATCAGCAAACCAACATGTGAGTTAGGATATTAGAGTGTCTGTTGAAATAATACTAAAGGTTTGATTAGAAGTGAGAACTGCAATTGGCTATTACTAGCAATTAACAAAATCCCAACTTAAGACAAAACATTAGTTTCTCTCTTTAAAGTCATATAACGTATTTTTCTTAACGCATAATAAGGCATTGAGTGAGACTGGAACAAAATAATCATTTTTTATCATTCTGCAAGAGTATATTCAAAATGAACAGAATACCATAAAACGTGATTTTAAAAAATCCCATAATTTTTGCTTCATTTAAAAAATTCTCTCAACATCTGTTAGCCAGAAGTGTAAAGGACTATACTTTCTTTATTCAATCAACTATTTACTGAATGGCTACTGGATGCTCAGTGAAAAAAGATAAATTATAAAGGAAAAATTATGATTCCTGACCTCAACAGTCTAGAAAAACAGAGAGATCCTTTTTTGAAGAAACACTACAGAGCAAATTAACAGTTTTGTCTTAAGTGTAATAAAGTCTTTAAGGTAATTTAAATAAAAAGACATGTTTTTATTCACACAGTAACACTGGCCTTAAATTTAAAAAAACTAAAAAATCCAAGTAAAACATAAAATATTCAAATAATGCCAATTTTTATGGCAAGATTTTAGTAATACTGAACCATATAGGACAAATGGTGAAGCCCCTATTTCCCCAGTTCTCACATTCCCACAACTCTCTCTAGCTGCAACCACTAAGAACAGTCTGGCATGACATACCGGATTTAAACGGAAGTGGTCATACTATGGTGTTCGGGAATTAGCAACATTTTGCACATGTGTTCTTAGTATTGTAATCCGACTGCTACACAACTGACTCAGGCTAATTAAAGATTTTTAAATTCTTGTCCAATTAGACAATAACTTCAAAATGATAGAAACGAACAAAAAACCCAAATCTGTACTTTCAGCTTATAAAATTACAAAGAAAAAAATACATATTTTACAGTTTAAATTACAGGATTAAAAAAGTGTTAAAAATATAATTTTTTTAAAAGTGGATTACCCAAAGGTATAATCTTAGTTTTAAATTTAGATAGCGTATTGAAATATTTGGAAATAGAATCACAAGTGTTTGTTCAAACTTTCAGTAAAGGATATATAGAAAAGTGTTAAGTTTAAGACAAAATATCCTGAAAAAGCTTCCTATTTTATGTAAATTTTACCTAAAAATCCATATTTGTATCTTATTTCACTTTTATTAAAGTGAAAGTTCATAATAAGTAGCTTACTATGGTGGCTATTTCTGTGTGTCAGCTTGGTTAGGCCACAGTACTCAGATATCTGGTCAAACATCTCAGAAGTCCCTGTGAAAGTATTTTTTGGTATTAACATTTAAATCAGTAGACTCTGAGCTAAGCAGGTTACTCTCCATAATGCTGGCGAGTCTCATCCAATCAGCTGAAGGCTTTAAGAAAGACTGAACTCCTTTCAGAGGGAATTTCGCCATTAGACTGCTTCTGAACTTTTCTGAGACTCTTCCCTAGGTTTCCAGCCTGCCAGACTACCTTGCACAATTTGGACTTAACAGTCTCCACAAACATGTGAAACAATTCTTTAAAATAAATCTATCGATATTCACATTCTATTGGTTCTCTTTCTCTGGAGTACACTGACTAATGTACTTACTTTTTGGGAAACATTAAATAAAATAAAAATATAATTATTTGTATCTATATTGAAATTTTGTTCAATAAATATATTAATTATGCAGAAAAAGTTTATTTTCTATTTTTTATTTTTATTTTTTAGGCAAGGCAACCCTTGGTTGATCTCACAGACTGCAAGGACCTTGTCAGCTTACAATCTCTTATTTATTTACATATTTATTTATTTATTTTTACGCCTATAGCATCTGGTCTTCCTAGGTAGTCTCCCATTTAAGTACTCACCAGGACCAACCCTGTTTAGCTTCTGAGATTCGACAGAATTGGGCTTGTTCAGGGTAGCACAGCCGTAGGCAGAAATATAGTTTAAAAGTACAATTTACCATGGAATATTTTAAAACTAGAATACTTCAAATGAATTTAAGAATATACAATATCTGTAGAGTAAATCAATTTATCAATAAATAAAAATTTTTTTAAACCAATGTGTCAAATATTTACTGGTAGATTGTCCATTCTGACAATCTCTGCCCTTTAATGCTTGGACTATTTATTTACATTTAATGCAGTTACTGATATGGCTGTGTTTAAGTCTCCCATCTTGTTATTTTATTGCATCTACTCTTGTTCCTTTCTTCCTCCTTTTCTATACTCCTTTGGCATAATAAAATATCTTTATTTTATGTCACCTGGTGGCTAAATTTTTATTTATTTTTTTAAATAAATAAATGTATTTATTTAAATTAGTTTCAAGTATACAGTACATTGGTTAGACATCTATGTTGTTCATAAAACGATTCCTCCAATCGCTCCCTCCCTCCCCTGGCCCTCCACTCAGCCGTCATATTAATGCTAACTGTATTCCCTATGCCATGCTCCCCATCCTCATGTCCAACTAGCAAGTACTAATTTGTACTTCTTTAATCTTTCACCCCATTCACCCAGCCCCCCGACCCCCCACCCCTCTGTCTGTCACCAAATCATCCACTATATTTGTGAGTCTGTTTTTGATTAGTTTGTTCTTTCTGTTACTTATCTTCCACATGTAAGTGAAATCATATGGTATTTATCTTTCTCTGTCTGACTTATTTCACTCAGCGTAATAACCTCTAGATCCATCCATGTCATTGCAAATGATAGGATTTCATTTTTAATGGCTGAGTAATATTCCATACATCTCAACAACAAAAATACAATCCAATTAAAAAATGGGCAAAAGACCTGAACAGATACTTACTTCTCCAAAGAGGAAATACAGATGGCTAACAGACATATGAAAAGATGCTCAAGGTTGCTAATCATCAGCGAAATGCAAATTAAAAACAGTGAGATATCACCTCACACCTGTCAGAATGGCTATCATCAATAAATCAAAAAACGGCAAGTGTTGGTGAGGATATGGAGACAAGGGAATCCTCCTACATTGTTGGTGAGATTGCAAATTGGTACAGCCACCATGGAAAACAGTATGGAGGTTTCTCAAAAAATTAAAAATGGATATACCTTTTGATCCAGCAATTGCACTTCTGGGTATTCATCCAAAGAAAACCAAAACAATAATTCGTAAAGATCTATGCACTCCAATATTCATGGCAGCACAATTTACAGTAGCCAAGATAAAGAAACAACCTAAATGCCCATCAATAGACTATAAAGAAATTATGGTTCATATATACATTTTTATATTTTTAATGGTTAATCTACAGATCACAATTGACATCTTTGTTACAGTATACCCTGAATTAGGATTTTCCATTTCACAAACAATATAAGGATCCTAAAACAGTATTCCATTTATCCTACCATCCTTTATGCTACTATTACATTTTACTTTTACATGTTGTAAATCCCATAATATATAGCCAGTATAATTGTTTTAAAGAGTCAGTAATCTTTGAGAATTAAAAAAATAATTCATCTTTTATATTTATATATTTATCCTTTCCAGTGGATTCATTTCTCCCCACACATCCAGACTTTCATCTGAGATCATGTCCCTTCAGACTGATGAACCCCCGACAGAATCTCTTATAGTGTAAATCTCCTGATGACTGATTATGCTGTGGCTGGATATTTTTTTCCTGAAAGGCATCATCTATGAAGGGATATGTTTGATGGGTATTGAAACCTAGGTTGATAGCCATTTTCTTTTAGCATTTTATTCCACTGTTTCTTATGAGAAGATAGTCATCATTCTTACTGTTATTCCCCTGAATAAAATTTGCTTTTTTCCTTTGGTTTTTACAATTTTCTTTTTACATTAAATTCCCATATTTTCTTAGAGAGAATTGACATTTATATGATGTCACACTGTCTTGTCTCATAATAAGGGATGTCTTTCCATTTGTTCCAAGATTATTTTTATGTCTTTCACAAGCATAATAAAGTATAATAAAATAACTTTCTCATTTATTTTATTAGTTTTGTTGTTGGTTTTATTAATTTTAGCATTGACTCTTTTGGACTTTCTAGGTATAAAAGTAATGATCTGAAAAGCAATTTTATTTCTTTTCCAATTCTTAAAAAAACTTGCAATCTCAGTACACACAACTTTATACTAAACATAGCAGGAAAGATCTCTGCCTTCTAAAACTCTACATTCTACTGAAATATAATAAAAATTACTTCACTTTTTTTCCTAGTCATAGATAATCAAAGTATAATTCTATCTCTGATTCATGGCAATTTCTAAAATTCAAAGAAGTACGCACAGTTACAGTGTTGCCTGAAGCAAATAACTCTCAAAAAGGTATCCTAAAAGAGAAAGAAGAGGTTCTCCTTCTGCTTAGTCAGTAGCTCATAAGCACTTGGTGATGATACATAAGACAGCTGGATATATGTTTTGTCTTTAGAATCTGGCACATATTCCTGCCTGTCTTTGCTTTTGCAATAAATCTGATCATCTTTGTTCTCGCTTTCCTTTGATCATTGTCCTAAGCTGAACGTTGGTAGTTTAGAGAAACTAAAAAATACATAATTCTGCTGTTTAAATCAGTCTGCTACAAATGGGGTAAAATGTTAAGTTCTGATTTTCTACAAAATAAAATGCCTAAAGGATTTCCCAAGAAACAAAATTTCTTCCACTGTGCTCTCTAGGGTATGTTAATAACAAGACTATTAGGAAAATTTTTAAGTAATGCATTTCAGTTTTACAGTAAATTTTAAAACACTACTAGAGGAAGTAGTAAATTGACATTGTGAAACCAGTCCCACAACATTTAACTCAAATCTTCTAATGATTAATGTACACAGTTAACACTGCATTATAACGTATTAACCCAGAGGGTACCGTATAGATTGCATTCAGTCGGTCATTATTTGAGTCAACTCTTGGGGACCTTCAGTGTTTCAAGCACTTGGACTAAGTCCTACAGATATAAAGATGAATAAAAAGCAGATCCTCACCACAGGGGCTAAACAAACACAAATGGGTCTGGAGGGTTTGTGTCTTAGATGCTGGATTTCAGTCATAGTACTGCTGCTCATTGGTTGTGTGACCTTAGGAATGTTACCTAACTTCTGATTGACATTCTAAAAGTCATGTTTAAAATGGAGTTGTTTTTGTTGTTTACTTATCTTAAAATTCGTAATTGTTGTTAAGTTTTATTTAATTTAAGAGATCCTCTAATTTTTCTGTTGTCATTAATGGCACTACCAATTCTAGAAGGTGATTTGGTCTTCTCCAGGTTACTGAAACTTGTTTTTTTTTTTTTTTTTTTTGCATGCTTATGGTTTGTGGTCCCAACCAGACTAAGAGGACAGAGCTGTAGCAAAAACAAAACAAAACAAAACAAAAACAAAACCCTGTCCAATTGTTATCCCTCTGTGAAGTACAGGAGTGAACATCTTCTCTCAAGTTAATCAGCTGCACATCCCAGTCATCTCCCAATAGCTGGATCTGGATGCACCTTTCTTTAGGCATACAAGCTCCTTTTAGGTCCGCTGTGGGCCACAGGCTCTGCTAGGCCCTTGATGTACTACAGGCATTAAAATGACAGGTATAGCCAGTTCCCCAGAGGAGTTACAGCTTCTTCTGCTAGCAGAGAACCCTCAATTAACTCTGCAAAACCTGTTTTCTGCTCCTTTACAAAAATCCCACGTTTTTTTGCACAAGTCCTTGCTCAGAAACAAGAAGAACGAATACCTCTTGCACCCATCACTGTGCCCAAACACAGTGGCACTAAGATTCCAGAAAAAAACTTTACCTTTTGACAGACTCTCTAGGGTCTTCCATACCTCATGCTGAGTCTTTGTAGGCCACTAGAAAAAAAATAACTACTTAATTTTTAAAATCATTAGCAAAAAAGAAGGTGCTCACTTAGAAGATTAAGTGGAATTATTATTACAAAGATAAAAATTATGAAGGTAAAAATAAGATAAGTTCCAATATTAAACAAATAATAAAATAAAATTTCCCTGAGCAGAAGAATGATAAGATCGCAGATAAAAGAGCTTATCAAGCACCAGAAAAGATTAATTACAACAAAGACAGTCTTAGACATACCCTGGTGAAATTCCTGACTTCCTCGATAAAGAGAAAATCTCATAAGCTTCTAAGAGCAACAGATTCTTTACATTGGAAAGAGAGATGAGTGAGCATTGGACTTCTCATCTAAAATTCTAGAAGCGGGCTGGTAGTAGAATAACATATCCACACAACCAAGACAAAGAATTTTGTATCCAAAAATTTATTATTCAGACAAAGTATTATATATGTCAACAAAAGAAGGCATATTTGGATATATAAGAATCTAGAGTACTCTAACCAAATGACAACTGAACGAGAACAGAAATCTCAACATTAGATTTTTTTCACTAGCTATACAGGAAACATTAAACATTTTTCTTGTAGTATTTCTTTATGTTTTATAAACGTATACTTAAGCAGTTCTACAAATTCCTATGCATTTTCATCCATTAAAATTAACTATATAAATTTATATAAAAGAACAGAGAAGTAAAAGTCTTCTAAAAGTTTAATTTGGTATAGAGCAAAAAGGTATTGGTAAGTATAGTATTTGGTTGGAGATTCATATATTCATTTGGATAAATAATTAATAATGTATTTATTACTATTAGAATTGGGAAAATAACAAATAGAATTGAAACACTGGTAGAAATTAGAAACAAATTCAGGAAAAAAGGGGGTATGTACTAAAACTGACCAAAAACAAGAAAAGGGAAAAAGTAAAAAGCAACAATATAACTAAATGGAAGTAGAGATTGGTAATTATCATTACTCCTACTGCAATATTGAGAAGACCTCACATAAACTACAAAGTCATCAGAGGGATGTGGAAATAAAGAAATCCAAATGAAATAAATTCCATAGAGGAATGAGCCTACTCTACAAGGTAGTGTAGACCAGCAGTCACTTTAATATCTGGGAGCATATAGATAGAGACCCAGGGGAGCAGAGAAGCAAGACTTTTACAGGCAAAGCAATTTTGCTGAGACAAATCAGCTAAATTTCTAAGGATCATGCGGGCTGACATCATAGATTGGAATCTGAAAGACCCCAAATGTGACTCATTCCTCTTCGTCCATCAATTCTCTCCAACAGGACTTTTGTGGCGGTGATATAGGAAACTGGGGAAGAGGCAGAGAGAGAGTTCCCTCAATCTCTAGATGTTTAAGTCCCAAAGTCCTCCTAGAGAGAGGAACTGATCTTATTTTTTGTATATTTAATAAGTATTCTGAAATTAACCACAGCAACAGCCTAGCCTCCAAACCAGGCCAACATCTGAGATTCACCCTTCATCATAGCTTTCTAAAAGAGGAAAGTGTGAACCCTTCCTGGAAGAAGACTTTTTAAAAATTCATTCTCTACTAAATATCTAGGAAGTCTAACCTACAATCAGAAATTATGAAGCTTGTAAATAACCAGGAATAGGTGACCCATAAAAAAAAGAACTGTGAAGAAAACCACAGATGATCAAAATGTTGGAATTACCAGACATGAACTTTCACTTTTATATATATATTAAATAATTTTCGAGGAAACATGGGCAAAATGAGTGAGAAGACAGAGAATTCTGGCAGAGAAATGGAAACTCTGAAGAAGAAATAATGGCAATTCTATATCTGAAGAGTGTAATAGATGAAATGAAAAGGTAATTAAATGGGCCTAATATCGGCAGGTATACATTTCAAGAAAGGATCTGTGAACTCGAGGACAGAGCAAAAATATTATCTAAATTGAAGCATGGGGTCAGAGAAGGAAGTAGCAGAACATCAAATCTGTACGACTACATTAAAAGGACTAAACAGGAATTCCAGAAGGAAAATGGAATAAAAGGAGTGAAGAAATAATGGGCTAGGAGTTTTCTAAATTGTAATGAAAAGCATTAACCTAATAGATACAAAAAGCTTAGCAAACCCCAAGGAGAATAGATTTAAATGAAACCACACCTAGATATATCTTAATTAAACTGAAGAAAATGAAACTATCTCCTAATCTCCTTAGTAATTAAGAAAATGCATCCTAAATAGACTATATTTTTGACTAGCAAATAAGTAAAGATAAAAGGATCACATACAGTGTTAGTAACAGAGTAGGAAAAAAGGAGAATACTAAGGGGCTCTTCTTCACCCAATTAGGGGATGACTTGAGTAATATAAAGAAAATTACAGTAAAGTAGTATAACAAATTAAATGAAAAAAATCGATAATCCTCAAAGAGATAGGCAAGAAAAAAAAAAACAAAACGCTCTTCTTGACTACCAGCCAATAAATGTAGAAGCAATAACATTAGAAACCCACCAATTTGCATCTCTAACCAGTGAAATAGTTAATTCAAGCACAAAGATCATCAGTGGATATTGAAACCATTCGGTGAAGTTGATGGAGAACAGGACATTAACATGGTCTCAAAGTATGCTCCCCTATACTACTCGACAATTATAAATAGAAATTTTTTTTTTTTTTTTTTTTGCAACAGAGAGATCTGTTTTCTATTACCTTAATCAAAGACTGAATTTAGTAACACCAATAGTGGGAAAATCTGACATTATACATCATCTAATGTGATGCAATGAAGTACACATCGCTCACAGTATTCTAACCAGAAAAGTCTAGCCTGAGTCTAATTATGATAATAGTTAGACAAAAATAAATAGACAAAATCAAAACACTGGACATTCTAAGGAATGACTGGCTCAGCCAGATACTTTAAAAAAATGTTGTTAAGAAAAAATGAACCAAAAAAGATTCTAGATTAACAGATTAAATGAGACTAACATGACATAACCAATGTATGTATGAATCTAGACTCGATGTTACATGAAATAATCAAGTAAACAAGAAATTGCTTGAGAAATTTTAGGTGCAGTTAGGAAAATCTGAATATGAATTGTTTATTAGATGATATTACAGAATCATTGTTAATTTTCCTAGATGTGACAATGGTACTATGATTATATAGGAGAATATTCTGATTCTTAGCAAACATATTAAGTTTTTGAAGGAAAGAAGCAAATGTGAATTTCATTTTAATTTACCTTTTTTCCAACATTTATGTGGTTTAAAAAAATTTCAAAATAAAGCTAGGGAAATAATTACAGGCCCTTACCATAGTAGACTTTTAATAACCTTATGGTAGGTGAGCAGATTTTCAATGGTTTTGAACACTGCAAAATCTTCTACGTAAGTAAATCCACATCTTCCATTTGACTCCCTACTTAGTTCGGACACTCCTCATTTGGATTATTGGAACGCTTCCTAAACAAACTCCCTGACCTGTTCCATGGACCTTCCAAAGACATCTCATACTGCTGGATTTACTCTTCTTCACCCAATTAAGGGATGACTTGAGTAATATAAAGAAAATTACAGTAAAGTAATATAACAAATTGAATGAAAAAAATTGACAACCCTCAAAGAGATAGGCAAGAAAAGAGAAAACTGTTGTTTTCTCATTCTAGAACTTAATCTTCTGGATAAAAATCATGTTCCGCAAGTGTTTTAACTCAAACTTCTTAACTCAAAATGGCGTGGAAAGCCATTTAGCATGTTGCTACTGCCTAGCTCACTAACCTTCCGCCATCTCACTCACCTTTACCATACCCCCCGCCCCCCGTCACTCTTTATTCCAATCAGTGTGTATTTAAGCTCTTCCCTTGTCTAACATCCCTTCTCAGCTTATTTTCTAGACGTCCTTGAAAGCTCAGGTTAAATATCGTGTTCTTTAGGAAATAGTTTGTGATTTTCTCCTCCCCACCCGACTTCTGATTTAGAAAACCTTCCCCATTCTTCCTCTCCTTTAGCATTCCTGTGCAATTCTCTATAACAGTATTTTCCTCACTATAGTTACTAAAATTTATTTTAGTTGTTTGTGTAATAAAGTTCATATTCAACAAATACTTGTTGATTGACTGACTACATGAACACAGAAAATGAGTAATAAAAACATTTTGTAGTAAAATTGGTTAAAGTTCTCCATTAATACGGTCATCCCATATTCTAAATATTCATCTAAAATAAATTTTTAATAAGTGTGAATCTTAAATTGGCTTATCTTCATTTAGCCTAGTGATAGTTAATACTTATTTTATATTGGACTTTTTTCAGCATGCTACGGGAAGCCCTTGATTTACGGGGTATGTATTTCAGAGATTTCAGAAAGAGCATATTCTTTGAACACTATATTTTTCACATTATATGAAAAAATTCTCCCAAACTCAGAAATGTCAAAGATGAGGGCCCTGAGCCTATAAGGTATGGATGTCTATACAGACCACAGAGGTAGAGCACAGTGAATATTAAAAACCACAAATTAGTAGGCTTTCCTGTGTTAGTCATGGAAATAGGTAGTGACCCACTTACTGGGGAGGTATAAAAACATGAATGAGTAGGTAAGATACTGGGAAAGGAGAAGGGAAGAGGTCCAGAAAATTTGAGGATGGTAAATTACTGCTTGTGAAAAAGTGCAAAGCAATCAGAGAGAAGTAGGTAGCTCTGTGATGTGGACTGAAGTAATCAGACGGCATGGCTCCTGGTTTCAGCCTGCCACCAAGAGTGAGTATAATTTAAGTTTCTGAACTTCGGTTAAGCTTCACACTTCTGGGACGATCTCCTGGGCTAGGCCGGTCTCTAATGATCTGTGCTATTTATTCCCAAATAGTAATCCAAAATTAAATTAACTGATCCAATGAATATATAAAGTTAGTATATCTTTAATTAACTTTGAAACTGATGCTCAAAATAATTTAATTGTGCTAACCAATAATTGGTTAAAATCCTATAGTACTTACTTCTATTTAAAAACTATCGAGAACTGCATACAATTTTTAGTATTAGTTAAATATCCTCAGTAAACTCTTAACAGGAGATTGAAGTCTGTTCAAATCACATCCTGTGACACATACTCTAGATATTCAATCTGACAGCCTGGTACTTTTCAAATAAAATTGTGCCACATATTTATTATATAGACAAGATAAAATTACATTAATTCTGTATGTTCAATCCTCAAAATATAATTTAGTACCTGTAAGTTGTTAACACTAATTATTAATTATTTTAATAGTAATGTTATAGTACCTTGAAAATCAAAAGTACAGGTCAAAAAAGATAAAGGGTATAAAATTACAATTTAAGCATTTCTTTTTTATACAGATTTGTTATTGCAGTGAAGAATTTTTTTTAAAAAAGGCATGTATCACCAAAACAGCTTGTTATATTTGCTTATGTGCTCAATTGTTTTCTTTATTATCTTTTTGGATAGCAAACATCCAAGCTATCAAACTCATAGTCATCCTAAATAGTTCTTAGTCTTGTGGCCTCTTTTCATTCAATAGCCTCTTCCAGCTTATCTCATTAACTTCTGTGGATTCAAATATGCCATTGACTCAATCTATACTTATGCTCCAATCCTATGTTTCAAAGTATGTAGTCAAGTTCCTAGCACAGGGCTTGACTCATAGTAGGATAGTTAACAAATGAGGCACAAATGAATGAACATGCTATTAGATATTTCACTCTGGATGTCTTCCAGGCATCTCAAACTCCATATATTCAAAATACAATTCATTAACTTTTCTCCAATATTCCTATATTTCCCTATTTTTAACAGATTGCCATCCACTCATTCATCAAAATTAGAAGCCTTAGTAACCCTCAAATTCCATTTCTCTACCCCTTACTCTTCACATTCCAAATCTTCAATACTTAATGATTTAACATCTCTACTTTCTTACTTCAGTCCCGTTCTCCCATCTCAATTATTAAAATCATCTTTTAACTGGCCTTCTGAGCCCTAACATCTTTTACAATTATTAGTCCTCACATCTGATAACAATTAGTTTAAATATTGCTTTTTCTACGAGGAATTATTTATCACTGCATTATATATACTCTCCAGTACACTTTGTTCATTTTTCTTATTATAGCAAATAGCAGACTACATAATCCTATCCACTCCCTTTAAAATATGTCTCCGTCTGTGCTGGGGATGGAGCAGTGCTCTGCACTTCATTCATACACGGTTCTGTACAATCTGTCCCCTCATGATCCCTCTGGCCTCTCACTGCCTTCTACTTCCCCCCTCATTCCCTCTACCTTAGCCAAATACATTCCTGACTCAGAATCCTGGCTGGGGTGGCTATCCTTCCAAGCAATATGGTTTTCTTTCTTCAAAATTCTACATATGTCAGCTTCTTTGTGAAGTTTTCTTTGACCACCCCATTTACAACAGCAACCTAACTCCATTCCCCAGTTCATGCTATCCTTCTTCCCTACTCTCATTGCTATTTATTTTACATTTATTTGTTCACTGTCTGCCTCCACTGGAAGGTAAGGTGAACAAGAACACAGATATTTACCTGTTTTGTTCACAGATATATTCATATAATGTCTGTCACAGTGCTTGGGACAAAGTGAGTACTCACTGGGCACTTTACTAAATATCTGAATGAATTTTGTACTAAATGTATGAGTGAATCTTGTACTAAATGTATGAATAAATCTTGTATTCCCAGTTATCTGCATGTGCAAGAGGTAAACATCTTTTAGAATTAAAAACGAAAAAAGGACAGAGTTAAAATGAAAAAGGATTTAATAATAGAAAGGTATTTTCATTTATTACACTGGTGTGGTATTGAGAATATGGGAAGATGAGAACTCATTTTCTCAGATCCATCTGTAAAAGATATAATTTAAATTCTAGGGAGAGGTAATAAATTTAAATTCTGAAATAAGCATAATGATTTAGAAGACATTTTCCATAACTCAAAGCAAAAATAAGCCATTTAAAAATATGATTATATCAATTTTTTTGGGTACAAGTTCAATTAATATTAAAAAGCACATTAATTTGCCTAACTGCTATACTGTACATTTGTCCTTGCCTTTCACATTATCTTTTCAAGTGTTTTGATATACACAGATTAAAAAGAGAGATGACATTATGAGGCTTCATAATGCGTCTACAAAAAGAAAAAAAAATAAGACCCCCTCCCAAAAAAACCCAAGCTTTGTTGATATTGAATTGACCAAAATTAAAAAACCTGCTTTGCTCAGACAAAATATAACAGCTGTGAGATGTGAAAGACTTGACTCCTTTCAAAAGCAGGATAAGTATATATGACACATATACAACACATATACACACACAGTGCTTTATAATTATTAACCCACTTTTCCCAAAAATACCAGAACACCCTTGGGAGGCAGATGTGACGGGTACAGCATAATGACTAAGATTATTATATGACTCGTTACACATTAGTCTGCAACAAATCCAGATTCCTAGCTCTAAGCTATCGTCTGGATGAGTCCTAAGTGGACAATACTGTTCTATATTGTACAGACAGCACAGAATTCTAAGCAGTGCCCTAAAATGAAGTGTATTTTATAAGAATAATATATTTAATTACTGATTTCTTTTTCTGTATTCCCTAAGTGTTTTATGCTTATCTCCTGTTGAACCCTACTATATTGTTACTATTTCTCTGCCAGCTAGATTCAACTAGACTGGGAAGACTTTGAGGGCAGTCTCTCCTTAGCCTAGTCCCTATCACGTAGTAGACTGGAAAGACTTTGAGGGCAGTCTCTCCTTAGCCTAGTCCCTATCACATAGTAGGCTCTCTTCTTAAATGAATTAATTTGGTTAGTGAATTAATTTTTGATAAAGTATAAAATGGTTTTTAGTTTTTTAACTTGGTAATAGCTTTTATTGGGGTGCTTCTACTAAAATACAGTATTTTTGGTTCTGCTCAAAAAGAAAAAGATGGATGTTTGTCAAAAATCATTCTCAATTTTCACTCTTTGTGAAATTATAGTTGAATGCCTTTTAGTTGACAAAGTTGAGAAAAAATAAATTGCCTGAAGTTAGAACATTAGAACAATGTTCTACTTTTTACTTCTGAACATTTATAATGCAAAAACCTCTTATTTTTAAAAAAATGACCAGTCACTCCAGTTACTCATTTCTTAGTTTCCATATTTGTCATCAACTTTGCTCTCAAACTCATAGGGAAGTTGCTAAGAACAACACTGAGAG
Source organism: Rousettus aegyptiacus (assembly GCF_014176215.1). NCBI lineage: Eukaryota > Metazoa > Chordata > Mammalia > Chiroptera > Pteropodidae > Rousettus > Rousettus aegyptiacus. Next base: position 163,483,694 of record NW_023416284.1, read on the forward strand.
GGATTCTTTACATTTTCATTCACTTTTCATTCAAGGAAAAAGCTTCCTTAAAACATACATTTAAAATTCTGGAAAATACAAATTGATATTACCTAGACGTTTCTATCATTATCAGAAGGTCTGGTTCCTAAACCAAGTTTCCACTGTTAGTTAACATTTTCAATAAGTGATGGATATTCATTTCCAGAAAACATTACCAGTAAATTCTATGATATCTCAGACTGCTCACTATCCAGACTAAACTGACTAAACCACAAAATGCAAAAGTATGCACTTAGCTAGTTGAAGAGAAACCTTAGAGCTATGCTGAGTAGTTTTAGAAAAGTATAACCTATCTAGAGAAAATGAGGACTTAATTTAGAGAAGTCCCCTTGCCCTGAATTTCCAGAGCCTACAATGGACACAAAGCAAAATGTTTAAAAACTAAAGCATTTCTTGTCACAGATTTCCCTTTTTAAAAAGTGACTTTGAGATACAGAAATTTATAGCAGAAAATAAATTATTGTTTTTATGATTTAAATGGTACTTCATTCTTTCCCCCTGACCAGGGAAGAAAACATTATTAAGAGCTGCTTCTTCGATTCTAACTGGTGCCCGCTCCAAGCAAAAATCAATAAATAAAAAACGTTCACTAGTTTTTAAAACAAATCACTTTTCACGGAATCATAGAACATAAAGTATGAAATGGACAGTTACTGGAAATATGTAAAATGTTAATGTGCAGGTGTGAGTATATATGAGTATAATGTGAAGGAATGAGTATATATGATTAATATGTAGTAAATTTAACCTTTTATATTAAACATGAATACTTTTCATTATCAGAGATGTGATTAACATTCTGATATACAGATGTCTTCTTTATAATACTGAAAAACTAAAAGTAACCATAATATTTAGCAATTCAAGAAAGGCTTCCAAATTATGGAATACTCATTTTATTCAAAACTATATAATACTATGTTTATTATGAGAAAAAACTTATGGAAAAATTGACGTAAAAAATTACATATTTTGTCTACAGCCATGCCACCCTAAACAAGCCCAATCCCTTCTGATCTCGGAAACTAAGCAGGGTCAGGCCTGGTTAGTACCAGGATGGGAGACCACCCAGGAAGACCAGCTGCCGTAGGCGTGAAAAATAAAAAATAAAGGATTGTAAACTGACAAGGTGCTTGCAATCTGTGAGATCAAGCAACAGTTGTTTAGCCTAAAAAAAAAATTGCACGTTTTGAAATATACTCATGTCATTTTGTATGCCTAATTGTCTTAAAAAGTGAAAAACTTGTCAATTTTAGTTCAAGATTTTAAAAACAGTAAACTGTATAACATGGCTGATATTAAACTACTAAATGTAGTCTTATTCTCAAACTTTAAAAAAAAATACAATCAAGGTATGTCTGGTTAAAAATAATTTATCTACTTTATAACCTGCTCTCTCACCTTGCCTGTTACGGCCATATAAAGTTGTTGCAATTCTTCCTTTAATCCTCACCTTTGAGTGAATTGAATACTGACAGTTTCATTTTACCCTGGAGGCAAAGCAGTGTTATAAAACATTTTCAAATGATAAGTCACTAAGATAAAATAACTTGCTCCAGGTCATAGTATAAGAACCTGGGTCTAAAGTTAGGTGTCTCTGATCTCTTGGCTAAGTGCTACCACAATATCATGTATTGATTTAAATGCAAAAAATAAAAAACTTCTACAGTCCCTATTCAAGTTAATAAATATTGCCTATTAATAACATCTCCACAATCATTATAATGAAATATCATGAAATCTTTGATATTGTATTCAGATATAAAGTTTTGAGTTTTAATTTTAAAAACATTATTTGTATTTAATTTAAAAAACTGGTAATCTATTCTTTATGGTGTAATGTCTATATTGTCCGGTGCCAGATAATAAAGATTTACATAGATTTTAGAGCTTTGAACTATCCAATATGATAGCTACATGTGGCTATCTAAACTAAAGTGTAATAAAATTAAAAATTTAGTTCTTAAGTCACGCTAGCCACATTTGTTCAATTACTATGTAGGGCTAGAGGCAACCATATAGCACTATGCAGTTCTAGAGTTCAGAAAAGAAGTCTAAACTGAAGATAAACATTTGAGAATCACTAGCAAATGGGTTTTATTTATAGTCATTAGATCACCAAGGAAGTGAACATATATAGGGAATAAAAAAGGATCTGACTGTGGTGGGATAATCTAATAAGACATGGAAGAGGAAGAAGAATCTGCAAAGAAGAATAAAGAGTAGTGGCTAATGAGATGAGAGGAAAACTGAGAATGTAGTGTCCTAGGAATCAGTATATTAAGAAGTGATCAAATGTGTCAAATGCTGCTAATAGGTAAGATAAGGACAAAGAATTGACCATTTGAATTAGCAATGTAAAAGTAACTGGCAGCTTTAAAAAAAAACAGATTAGAGATTAAAACAAGTTTATAGAAGATGAAGTTATTAGAAACAGTCTGAAAACATTATAGTAGACTGAAGTAGATATAGAATTTATCTAACAATGAAACTCAGAGAACCTATGAACACAATCGATTCAGCACATTAAGTAGGAGGTGAAATAAAACAAAATCCAGGAAAGGTTCATATGTAAAAACACTTAAGCCAAACAGGCTGCAGATCTCACATAAAATGGATGCTCCAGGCATTTATCTCGGTCAAAAACAAAAAACAAAAACAGTAGAATTGTCTCTAAAAAACAATATTGAACAAAGCTTTTGGTAAGAGTGAAGACTTACAGAGTAGATACTATTTTTCCACTTAGTCTCATTCTGACAATTAGTCTGACAGCCTGACTCATTTATCTTGCCTGTTTACCCTAAATATAAGCTGCCAGTTAGTATGTCTTAGCTATATATACAAAGTTCTCAGTAGACTTCCTGGTAAGGTGAATGAAATAGTGACATTATAGAGCTATTTATGCAACAGGAGAAACGCTATAGTTGTACCCATTCCATTTTTAAAAATAGACAGATGCCAAGGATCTTAGAAATCAAGGGGAAAAAAAATAAAAACATTGACATGAAAGAAAAAAACAGGACCCATAGAACAGATGAAAAAACTGAACACGGAGGAAGCCAACTCAGAGAAAGGAACTTAGAAAGATATAATGACATCCACAAAAGTTTGGTACTGGAAAAAAGGAACAAATAGGACAAGAAAGATTAAAAGAATGATTGGTGAATTAAATGAGATTTAGAATAAAGAAATGAGATTTAGAATAAAAAATTAGAACACTCTGAAACCAATTATTTAGAAAAAAGAAATGAGAAGAGTCAACAAAGATGATGAGTTCAGTTTCTACCTGAAAGAATGGTAATGCTTTCCACAGAAATGAGACAGAAGAGTAAAATACGGAGGCTTCCTTCAGGAAACTCAAGTTCACTCATGGCGCTGATTACACTTCTGTTACATATATGCCCCAAGTGGGTTACCCAATGTATTTTGCTACACAAGCTTGAGGTTGAATATCTTTTCTGAGATTAGATTTCATACTTCAGAGCCATATATACTATAATAGCTCTGTTAAGTTTTGCTTGACCTCTCAAAATTTTTCATTTGATCTTTTTTTAAAAAAAAGATGCTATATGCAAATAAATTCTCTAAATCTTCAAAATATTAAAAAAGCTAAATTAAGAAGTTCTTAACACATCAATTGGAAAGCTATAGAAAAGGCAAGCATAAGAATATCTATAAAATACAAATGCAATAATCTGGCATGTATTTTGGCTTTGTTAGGATTAAATTATGTAGCTTTTATATTCATTAAATTAATAAGATTTTTTAAGTTTCTTATAGTTTATGGCATTCAGTTGTTTTCTTTTAATTTTTCACTGAATATGAATATAATTGATTATCTTTTAAAATTAACCCACTGGGAAAATGCTACAGTGTACTTCAATAACTACATTTAGTAAATTCTTAAACTAAATACACACATACACACACCCATAGGGTAAAGGGCTAGAAAGTAGGAGGGAGGAGGAGGGTGAGAGAGGGAGGGAGAGGAGGAGAGGGGATGAAAAGAGGGAGAGGGAGAAAAGTAACTGAAAAAGTAGCTTCAAATAACTTTTCTATTTTTAAGAAATTGGGGGGAAAAGGTTGAAAATTCTAAGGTTGGAACTATATACTAACCATGTAAATACCATAGAAAATAGCTTCTTATAAAATAAATGGCTAGGAGATGGGTCAGCAAATTTAAGTTCATTCCAATCAGCATATTCAAATAGGAGAAAAGTCTGCATTCATATTCTCCCCTCAGAGAGTATCAGGACAAATTTAGTCTCTCAATGGGGAAATTAATACTAAATGCATATCCTTTGCATGAAGAACCATGCATTAAGTATACTGATATTTAAACGAGTTGATAAAAATGATTTTTTAAATTAGGGAATGATAAATATGTAGAATATACTTTATTAAAAGAGTTAGAAACACTTTACTAATTCATATGACATTATTCAGAATCTAGAGGGGCTTTTATTACAACTGAGGATAAATTTTAATCTTTAATAAGTGGATTAACTCAGATCACTGGAGAAATCATAGTATAATTCTGATACTGCTACTTAAATGGCATCTTAAACCTTTAATGTACAAAATATCTATTTTAGAGAATCTAATTATGCATGACACCAAAAAATAAATAAATAAAAGTCTAACGAAATCTCTGTCTTTGTGTAAGGGGAATATAAAATAGTCATGTGTTAAAGGGGAAAAATCCACATAATCAAGGTTGTTTGCTTAGTGTCCAGAAAAACCCAAATATGAAAATAATCTCACCTTCAGATTTTGTGTTGACTGGTATTTATGTGGAAAGCCCGGGTTCCAAAAGTTAAACGGGTTCTACTGGATTATTTAAAGTTTGAGATGCCTTTTTGAAAACTTCCTCTTCATATTACTTCATCTTAATGTCTTTTTTGACATACTTTAAAAATTTTATACTCATTATTTGCCTCTCTGACATGTCCTTTTTTTCTATAATAATCACTTAACACATTTTATTAAATTATGTTTTAAAACAAGATTTTCTCCATTCCTTTGGCCACACTGCAAACTGCATGATTTCAAACTCAGAAACAAAATCTAAAGAATCTCCCATAAAATCTTGTGTTCTTAAGTCTCACAAGATCTTATGGATTTCAAAGTAATAAAAATATTTTTCTGATCTTCATAATTTTATGATGTAGAAAATTCACATAAAGTAGAACACATTTTAGGTGGGAAGTGGCAGACTAGGGCTCAGGCCCAAGTCTTCAGGCCTTCAGTGCGTTTGGCACCATGAAGCACATGTCTTGACCTTAGATTGAACAAATTCCTTTTAAAAATCGTGTCATGAAAACATTATTCTTTTTAGTACCATAAAGTACATTTATCTACAGAAAATCAGTTAGTTCTGTAGATTGTCTTTTCTGTGACAGTGAATTAACTCCTTTAACGCATCCCACCACCTAAACTTACATCCTGGAATTCCGAAGGTTTGAAATCAGAATTCAATAAAACGTTCTTTTTCCATTAATAGTTTAAAGTTCATTACGTAATAGTAACAGAAAACTCTGCCAATTATGATGGGATGAGAAAGTTCTTTGAAGCTCATTTTACCTTATTTAAAATGGAAACCCCCTTTAACTATCACCTGTGTTTATTGAGTTATTCTAATTCTTAATTTTTGCCAAAATGTTTTTTTTCCTTCTTTTGAAATACAAGAACCATCTTGTTTCCAGTTTACATGTAATCTACCTTCTACAATGGGTTACACAAAGATATCACAGAATCTCTGGTGAAATTACAACCCAAGATTCCTTTTACATTTCAGTTAAACTATTTGAAAATTACATTTCTCTATAAAAAAATTAAACCTTAAGAAATACTGAAATCTGAAAACAATAAAATTTAACTGGAAAAATAGCTCTTAATTTTAAGAATTAAACTTTAATTTTTTACTCCTGGCCTAGGGAATAAGTGCACACTTGCAAAAGTCATAGAAAATAAACAGAAAAACACAGTTCTTCAAATATTATTCAACATGTAGAAGCACAAAACTTAAGTTGACAGATCTCTTAACCAATACTTAAGTCACTTGAATGATGTTATGATTTGTTTAAACCAAATACCTTGCCCTCTAGGATATGGTAAAAAGTTAGATTTAATAGTTGGCTATCAAGTTTAATACATATTTATATGGTCTAACGGAGAATGCAAAGAAAACATGGAGAAGACAAACTATTGGTTGTCTTAAAAACCATGTTATACTCTGCCTCTCTCATCAAACTCCAAGTCTACAACTAAAAAAGATAATATAAAGATTGTATTAATAAAGTCATATATTAGAATGATTCATTTCATTTTGCATTACTCATCTATTGAATATGAACTGAATTTAATTTTGCACAATGCCATGAAAACATATATCAAGCATATAAAAATGAAACATGCTGTCATTCAAATATAAATACACAAAAATAATACTGCCAATGGAATAAGCACTTCCAGTTACCCCCTGGCCCTCCAACAGTGATTGATTTTATTTTTTTACTGAATAACCTACATTTTTAAAATTTACTTCTATAATAAGGACTCTTGAGATGGTTGAGTAGGATCTGGGATTCTGATGGGCTGTCACAGAACAAAATTTCTCTGCAGAAAATCTCTCAAATTGATGGGAGACTACCACAGTTTCACTGGAATCAAGTCTTTAAAATATAGGCTTGGCAAATATTTAAAGGTCGAAGGTCAAAGAAAAATATAAATTGATTAATCCTCAGAAAATATCTCCTTGATATCTCAGTTTTGACAACTACGCCTATTCTGAATAGTACTGTTCAGGTTATTACTTTGCAGTATATCACAGACCTCTAGAGCTCATAACAAAAGACAACACCCACAACCCGAGGGACTTCTTGGCAGAGTGGGAGGACAATGGGCCAAGAACAAAAGAGTGGCTCCAGGAACGGTCTTCTTGAGCAGACAGTCCACTTCACATTCTGAACTTGTGTTCTTCTCCAGGAAGAGGCATTTTGGTGTGGTAAGGATAAGCACTAAGCCAGAAGTGAGATCTTGCTTTAGACACAACTGCCACTAGCTACCTGAGTTCTGACAAGTCGCCCTATTTGCCTCTGTTTCACTCTAAAGGGATTGAATACCAAAAGTTTCAAGGTCCTAGAAGCTCTAAGAAGATTTCACTCTCTACAATTTTAACGTTTACCTTACTTATCACAGTGTTTTGTTGAGAATAAGCGGACATATATGAAAGCATTTTGTAATTTTTTTAACAAATACACGTCGCCTGTTATTGTTTTAGAGATTTCCTTCTTTATACTATGGAAGTATAGAAACAATTTTGAGAGGCAGTATACATGGTGGGGCATTATGAGCTATAAACTTACAATTTAATCTAAAATGTTAAAATTACAATTTTCTTTCTTTTTTCTCCCAGCTTTACTGAAGTATAATAGACAAAGTTATACAATTTTCTTTCTTATATATCACTCAGGAAAGATTTATAGTTTTAACTTTAATACGATTAACTAATTTATCATTTTCTAATTAAGAACCTAGAATAACAGACCAATGAATAGTGTCTAAAATAAATATTTCATAAAAGTTATATTCAGATTTTTTTTCTCTTCTAACCCATCCCTTATTCAGACGCCAGCTGTATTTTTTTTTTTTAAAAAAACACCTTTTATCATCTTTCACACTCATACCTTTGGACAGCTCTATTTTACCTAGAAAAGAAAATGTGAATTACTCAGTAGGGCATAATTTGAGCCCAATCTACCTTTGCAGACTCAGTTTTTCCTAAACACATCCACCTCACATTTCCTCCAGCTAAACTAAGGCTCAAACCACTCCCTAGTGATACAAAGCTATCTTCTAAGTGTATATGTGTGGTTACCTGCTTCTTGGCTCAGTGGGCTTTCCTGAAGCCCCAACCTGCTAATGAGGCCTATGATGAAGACAAAGGCAAGGTCACTGAAGGTTTTATAAGACAGAGTAAGGCCCCCGGAACTCATTCTAATTGTGATAGAAAGACATTTAAGTTTTGAGCAGGGTAGTCAGATGATCTAATTTATTTTTCATGGAATCATGCTGACTGCTATGGGGAGAATAAGCTAAGAGACAAGAGTGGAAGTGGGCAAGCGGAGGGAAGAGGAAGAATCAGGAATGGCTCCTAGTTTTAGCTCAACAACTGGGTAAATGTGGTAGAGAGTGCTGGGACTGGGAAGACCTGGTGTGTGGCAGGGGAAGTGGAAGTGGGGGGAAGGGCTTTGTGGCAGGGAGTCAAGCATTATGTTTGGTCATGTAAAGTCTGAAAAACCTTTATTCCAGTGACGCTTTATTTGTACTGTGATTTTAGAATTTATCCCACTTTGAAATGATTTGCTATATGCTCACTGTCTCTCCAACCAGACTGTAAGCTCCTTGAGGACCGAGACTGTAATATTCAGTCCATATTCTTAGATGAGAGCCTTAAACAAAGTAGCTACTTAAAATGATTTCAGAATGAATAAGGTAGTACTCTAGAAACTGAAGAATACAAACCAAAGAAGGAAGAAATACTTTACTAGCAGTCTCCATTACCTAGAACTCACCCTAAATAAGGTCAATAGAAGTTAGAGCAGACCACAGACAATAAACCCACCTTGGAGACTAGCCTTGCAGCATTTAAACTCATATATACACACACACATCCTCAAATCAATCCTGTTCTTAAGCCTCTACCAAGATGGCTAGTGGGCCCGTACTGACTAGCTTTGTGTAAACAGCTTTTCTTTATACTGTAAAAGCCAAACATCTATAGATGTCATTTGACTATTTAGATAGATATTTAAAAATAAAAATCTTACTAAAAATCTATCTACATTATTATTTTTGCAGTTCTGTATCTCTGATTCTAACAGGTTATTTGTATAACCTGTTATATATACTTAACTATCCCCTTTTAAAACTGGTTTGAATACTGAATAGAATCCCAGAATTTTTAGGACAGAAACGCATCAAATCCAGAGCCCTTATGTACTTGTGGAGATCAGAAAACTGAGGCCTGAAGAAACTGTTCAAGACTCTATCGTCATTTAGCAATGGAGTCAGGTATAGAAACTATTTCACCTGTTTCCTAGAGCAGGATGTTTTCCACAAACCTGGCTTTTTAATGAAAAGAAGGGAGTAATTTGGTCATTTTGCAACAGACTACATATTCTGCTTTTTTAAGTTTTCTATACTGTAACATCTCAATAAAGTTTTAAAGAAACAAATTTTAAGGATTATGCCTTAAAATGAGGTCAGGCACATTAATAACTAAAACAAAATCAAGTAGAGCAGTGTTATCATGTGTATCATGTAGCTTAATGGTAATGCTTCTGAGAGAGTGGACTGGAGGCACACACATGCTATAACTACCCTGACTCAAGGCCTATTATGGCCAAGGAAAGCTAAAGGTAAATGGAGCCAATTCCGTGCACACTGGTGAAGTTTCTAAGGCTTGTCTTTATCATATCCAGCTTTCTCTTTATTCTTTCTCATTATTCGTTATCTTTCTCAGTGGTAATCCCTCTTCCATTTCAAAGACCTCCCTATCTATCCTCTCTGAGCTTTCCGTTTACAGAAAAGGAAAGAATTTTATATCTATCATTTATACCTTGTTGGCTGACAAACTTAAGATATTACTTGAATGAATTTTAATCAATATATTAACTCAACCAAACATTTCTGTTCTATGCCTTTAATCCTAAAGTATGAAATGAAAGATTTGTTCCCAGAAGAATTTTAGATCTCAGGAGAAAGATGATAGGGATCTACTGGTGGAGACAGATTCCCTCTCTTCTCACCAATAAAATGACAGGATCTGAAGGCAAACCAAGTATCTAGTTAGGGTGCAGAAAATAAGAGTCTAAAAAGACAGGACATGGTGTGCCCTCATTATACATATGAATGACCAATAAACACCATGTCTCCAACTGCTGGTAGATTAAATTTAGATTTCTAAAGTTTGGTATAACTTAATCGTTATAATGACTTGACGTATTCAGTATTTTCAAAGCTAGCATACACATACTCATCACGTCTACAATTTAAGTATGTTATATTTGTATAGTACCTTATGCTTACAAAGTATTTCATATGTGCTAGGTGATTTGAACTTCAACAACTTATAAACATCATTTCTAGTTTCACAGGTAATAAAGAGAACAAAAGGCAGTCAGGAATGAATATAAGAGTTCCAGATCCAAGTATTTTCTCACCATAATATGTAATATATAAAGCAGTATTAAAATACCTTGCTTATGTAAACTCCAAATACTTTCAAATTAGAAAATACTGTCCCCAAATATCTAAGTAAACTGTCAGTCTTCTCAAGCTCAAGTTTTTTCTTCTTATAATCTCTTTTTCAAAGATAATTGTGTTGTTATTCTCAGTTCTTATCTTTTGAAAAGAATTCAATGACAGAAAAAAATACTGTCCAAAACATATGAATAGAATAGTTAATAGCTAATGAATAGAAATAGTTACCTTTCAATCCCCAAAGTAACATTCTCATCTAAATGCTCATTCTTTGATGTTCTTTCAAAACCTTATTCAAATTAATATAAAACATCCACCTAAAAATTTGCAATTATATAGTTTGTCTCAACTCAGTGATTCACTTAGATTTCTTTAACTAGTTACTTTGCCTATTTTATTAATTTGCTAACTTTGAAGAAACATGATGTCACTGGCAGGTTTCATCCTATTTCTGCCAAAATGCATTTTCCTTGGATTCTTTGAAATGAATTATAACATAAAATTAATTATGATTCCTATACCTAAGGGAAACTGAATCAGATTTGATAGTAAACATGTTTAAAGCCCACATGTTTTGCTACTTTTAAATTATTATCTGTTCAATAAAATAGAGGTTGAGATTATCTACTATTAAATTACCAAATTCACATTTGCTTTTGAAATCTTTAGTAAATTTTTAAAGAAAAAAAGGACACTGGAATATAATTCAAGTGTGAAAACTGACCAAACTGACCATTATGATGCTATGAGCTGTATTTCTGAAGTTAAATAAATGAAATTCATGAAAAAATAGCATTTGAACATTTGAAAGAATAGTCAAAGGAAGGAAGGGGCTCACCGGTCTGAGTGGAATCAAACCGACGCAGAAGCTGACGAGTGTCCAGCACGTTCGACTGTTTTAACTTAGAGTGTTGTGAAGAGGATGGGGTTGAAGTAAATGAGAGATTTTTGTTGACCTGTAATAGAAAACGCAAATCAGAAACTAGAGCGAATTTCCTGGGTCACTGATGCAAAAACTGAATGAGAAATATTTGCTTACAAAGCACACTATGTCACGTGGTAGGTCAAAAGGAGCAGTAATGATTTACATGCTTAGTTTTTACGCTTACAAAACATAATAGGTTTTATCAAGAAAGGAATACAGTGGTAATAAAAGCATATTTAAAGTAAATCTGTCTTGCTAATAACACAAGTTAGCTTATGATGAAGTTGACATTATTAACAACAAAACAGAATGGTCCTAAAAGTTATGCAAAGAAATGCAAAAGATAAAAGTGACTCCTTTCAATTAAGAAAGAGTTAAATGTTTCATACCCACATTTCTCTAGCATTTTGTAAAAGAGCAGGTACTTCCTTTAAAGAGCCTGCACAGAAAACACCTGTAATATTCATGTTTATACACATCATGGTGACATAGATAACACAGCTGTAACCTAACTCGCCAAGTGAAAGTTTCCACTGCATCAAAAAGTCTTTTTCTTAAGACACTTTTTAAAAACAGATTAAAATAATGTTCAAGAAAAATTTCTATAAGTAAGTATGATGTTTCTATAATACAAAAAAACTACTATGATTGTCTGAGTGCAATGGTCTCACAGAAATGCATAAGTACAATAAGATAACTACAATTATCGAAAAATAAAGAATAGTCCACAAGAGTATTCAATGTTCATTAGTAAATTCATCTTATAACTTAGAATTAATTTCGGCATGATCCAGTCTCGTTAATAAATCATCTATTATATATTTATTATTTTTCATCACTTTCGAAAATTATGATAAAATGTGATCTAATTTTGAAAAATCCAAAACAGTATGAATTTCTAATTTATTCCCAAAACATAATCTGTGAATTAGTAAAATGTTAAATGATAGTTTATAAATATTTGTGCATGAAAATAGCTGCCCTCTTTATTTTAAATAATCAAAATCACACAGAGAACTTCCTCTGGATTAGTATTTAAAAATTCTCTTTTGATGCTTTGTATTAGATAGTAGGTTGTGGTTACATGCCCTTTATCAGACTTTTTATTTACATAATGTTTGTAAATGCTTCTCTTCTTCCTTGTAAACAGTGATAGTAAATGGTATATCTTCGATTAAATTTTCCTCTTGAAGGGGAAAAAGCTTTTACATATTTAGTGAAAGACTCAATTAATTAAGACCATATAATAATATAGTCTTAAAGTTCCTAAACTGTTATGATGCTCTATAAAAAAACAAAATTGTTTTTCAAAGTAGTTAGATGGGATCAAATACCTACTCAGTGCTAAACAAATCACCTAGCTTTAGCAACTCTATCAGGGGCTATTATTAAACACTGACCAAAATTAACATTGACTATTTATAGTAATATCATAAAGTAACAATGAAGCCATCTAACATTTTTGAGCTTCACTTTCCATTTTTAAATGAAAATAATAAAAATGGTATGTATGCTCAATGGGAATGTGCTGTCGGAGCAATAAAGATGAACTGGTATTAGAGAGTGCTATCCACATATACTAACCATAAAGCACTAAATAACAAACAAGAAATAGATTAAATAGGGTATATTAGCAAAGGGAAAACACAAAGTGCTATATAAATATTAGTTATTATTATTAACATCACTAGAAGTAAGAGTAATTAGAAATATGTAATGTACAATGATGCAGTAAATTTTTCAGAGGATTATGCTTTTAAATGGAAGTACTATCTACAAAATGATATATTTATCACTTAACTACTTAGTCCACTTCTCTTTTTAGAGTCATTTTTTCAGTTTTACTTCTGTGTTCTTGAAAATTTTTATCCTACATCTCAAACAATGCATTTTGAAATCTGGTGCAAAAGAACAGGTGTATGCTGGGGACGATCTCTCTCTCTCTCTCTCTCTCCCCTTCTCCCTCCCTCTCTCCCTGCCTCTCTCCCTCCCCCTCCCTCTTCCCTTCCCTCTCTCCCTTTCCTTCTCCAGCCTCTCTCTCCAGCCTTCAGTCTTCTTCTTCATAAATTTACTTGGGCTAAAACCAAAGAGAACACCAGGAAAGCAAGAATAGGATCTTTAAATGTCTCCACTTAAACTGAAAGACTTGTCACTTTTTCAATAAAATGCTATTAAAAACTAACAACTATAATGTACAATTAATATTCTTCCTAAAGCATTTTTATGATTGTTCTTTTTTGACACATTTCTTTAGAGACTATCAAATGTTCAGGTAGTGATGAGAGGCAATATAAAGCAGACCACTCAATTTATAAGGTTTGAGATAACTTAATTATTATAGTGATTTGAAATGAGAACTCAAAGTATTATCATAGCTAGCCTACATATATTCACTACTTCATTTAGAGGAAGAAAAATAATAATAACCATTAAATAAAATGAAGCAATATCTATTTTTGAAATATATGCTGTGGAAAAGAATTGCTTAATAATTTTACAACAACAGAAAGTTGACTAAGATAGTCTACCCTACAACAATCTACCCTCTTTTCACAACATACTTTTCTGCTTGCTTCATGCAAAAACCACAGTCTGCCAGAGTCAGTTTATTACCTCCATATTGGGGAACACTAAAAGCATAAAAATTTAATGAAATTCATATTAGAGAAACAGAAAAAAAAATCCACTTGAACTTCTACCAAGTTAATTTTACAAAACTTTTGCCTGCTCTTTGAAGGTATAAGCAGCTTTGTGAAAAACATGCAAATACTAATTCTCTATGAGAGGGTAAATTTTCATGTTACAAAGTTGAAACGAGCTAACAATTAGTTTTTCTCTTAGTGAGTAAATTTTAAAACCTTTGGGAGAGATACAACACTAATTTTTATATTATGTGGGGGCTAAATAAAATAATTTTCTTTCCACCTTCTAAGCTCTTCTAGCTGGGCTAATAAGCAAATTAACAAGAGAAAGTGTCCAAAGTTTATTATACAAATGCACATTTGGGGGTTCCATAAGAATGAGACCCAAAGAGGCATTGGGGCAGCTGAAGTATTATATGCCATAGAGACAAAGGAGAAAAGAAGCAGGAAAAGGGAGAAAAAAGGCAATTTACAGGTAGCTGAAAAAGGTCATAATATACATGGCTTACAAATTCCTGCTAGGCAATCGAGAAACTATGGGACCCGAGGAGGCTGGGGAGATTCTAGCTAATGGGCCCTTCCCTTTGAGCCATCCTAACTAATGCTAGGCTGAATGCACCAAGATTCCCTTCCGGAGCCCCCCTTTCCATCTGAATGAATCTCTTAGGCAGGAAGGGCGAGGGAGGGTCAAAGGTTCTTTCTAAGTTTCTCTGTTTCTGAATAACCAGCTTAAAATCAATATCTCAAAAGGCACATTTTGGATGGCAAAACTTTGTTCCCCTTCGTCTACAAGTCTAATTATTTTAGCTGACTAAATTAGGTTATATGCTAGCTATATTTACCTAAAGTAGAATTTTTAAAGTTTCAAGCTGCAGAGAAACTTCAAACTCATTTTACCTTACAACCAAAAAGATGTTAAAACTGTCTGTAAACTTATGTTCACAAATTTGTTCCCCTCCCTCCAAACAGCTATTTTTTCCACTAAATCCAAACAATGCAGATAATATGTTAAATTGAAGACAGTTCTGGTGGCAAAAAAAAAAAAAAAAAAAAAAAAAACCCTCCAAATACCTAGAAAATGTTTTGTTGACATCATATATCTGTTACAAAAATTAAAATCCCAATATCAAAGTACAGGTTAAACAGAAAACTTGAGCCAAAATGAGATTCAAGGTATATGAAGTCGGGTATCTTAATATTCTCCTATTATAAATTCTAAAAGCAGCTTACGTTCCTATAACTTCTACATTAGGAAAACCTAAGAAATGAGTAGCCTATGGTTGTCATAAAGAGAAATTCAAAACATGATGTCCAGGTCCTCCTTTACAAGCCGGGACAGTAAAGTGCGGGAATTAGGTTTAGAAACCCTGATGATGGTAAAGAGAAATTTTTACAGTGGGATAAGGTGCCAGAAAATCTCCTCAAAATCATAACTACACGAACTAAAACAAAAACTCAAATTTGAATCACCTGTAACAAAGTTTTATTTGTAATATTTAATCAAGATTTTTTGAGCTTTGATGTATATATACCTAGGATTAGTGGTTCAAAGATTACTGATGTGATTCCCCTGCATGATGCTCAAAATTAAGATTCAGGGCTGGTTCAAACCATTTATCCAACATTATGCCCCACTGAAAGCCAATTTACCTCAGTGCATCTTGGCTTTCTCCAAACCTTTACCTCCTTTCTCAATATATTTCCTTACTTCACAGGGAAAATTTGGTCCTCAACCCTCTGAAATCCTCCTTTTCAAACCTATAAAAGAATATACCTCTTGCAGCCACCTTCACCTTTTTTCTTCTAGTGTCAGAAGAAGAGTTGCCCTTTTATTCAAGATTATTCCCTCCATATGTTCCTCTGGGGATGTCCTTAAAGGTCTTCCAAATTTTACTTTCAAATTTTCTACAGTCTGTTTCCCTACAAACTATAAGCAGAGATTTTTCTACTCTAATACAAAAACAAATAGCAACAAAAATTCTTACAATGATTCCATAATTTCCTTAAGCGTCACTGAAAATGAAACTCCTGAAAAAACAGCCCAGGACTACTATCCGTATACCTCAACCATTCCATTTCAACCAGTTAAAATGAAGTTTTTCTCCATCAGAACGCTAAATCTGAAGTTAGTCACTCTGGACTTCAAATGATCAAATTTAGCAGATTCCTCAAGGCCTCTGAGATACCTAACACTGTTGATCACTGTTCCCCACCACTGGAAACCATTTTCTGTTGGTTATCCTGCCATTGCTAATCAGTGTTGTCTGCTACATCAGTTGCAACAAATACTGCCCGGGCAGTATTTGTTTTCACCGGTTCGTCTGCCTTCTATGCTGACACTTCTTAAATCTAAAACTTTTCTGATCAATAAGTTTAGAATTAAACTAACATTTTTTCCACTATTTACTTCCTCGAGGAAAGCTATCGCTATCAACCCTGTTGTTCCTGCAAGAAAGATGGGAATCATTCAAGACTGCTTCCTCACATTCCATAGAGTGTCAGTCACTAAGCCTCTTAGATGCTCTGGCATCTGATCCTACTCTTTCACCATAGTTAGCACTTTGGTTCAGGCCTTCCTACCACTTACGAAAAGCTGCAATAGTCTCCTGATTTGTTTACCTATCTCTTGTCAATTTCTCAGTTTTTTTTTTTTTTAATAATGCCACCAGGATTTTTCTAAAATGCTAATTTTAATAACGCTTCTGCTTAAAACCTATTATCAATCAACTGGTCCCCTAGATAAAGTCCATACTTTTTAGTATGGCATACAGAGCTTTCTCTATTTTAAACAACTACCTAGCTTGATAACCTTATCACCCCACTTCCTATTCTCTGGCTACAGCAAACTGCATAGATATAGCTCCCCAGACATGCCAGGTTGCTCCATGTCTCTCTGACTTAGCTCATGCTGTTCCTGTTCTCATTTCCTGGAATGGGCTCCCCCTACCTCAGGCTCCAACTTCCTGGGTATGTGACCTCTTTTTTCTCACTTCGGTTCAAGTATTACATTATACATAAAAAACCTTAAAGACTTTCCCAACATAATTTACCTCTCCCTCTCATTTCTCCAATATGTCCCATGTCTTTTACTACCACCTACAGGGTACATTATTAACTTCTCTATCACCACTGAATTATTCCCATCAGCAAATAACTATGCTTCAATATTGTCCATCTAATATTCCCTCCAGCTCCTGTTCCTTTGCTCCTCAGTCAAAATTTCTTTAAAAAACTGGACTATACAGTCTTTGCCTTATTGGATCCCACTCTATCTTCAACCCACTTCAACTGTGCTTTTGTCTCTGCCACTTACTGAAACAGAATTTATCAAGGTAACCAAAGGACATCATCTTGCCAAATATAATGATCAATTTTCTGTCCTCATTTTACTCATTCTTTCACTAGTATGTGATAGTTTATCACTTTTCTTTCTTAAATACTTGTCTCTAGAAGCCCCTGATATATCCTCTCCTGAACCAGAGCCTCAAATATTTAGCTATACTCTCTTCCCAAGTGATCCTACTTAAGCATAGTGGTCTTCCTTCTGCTCCTTGAGCATGCCGGCTTTATTTCTAGACGAGGATTTTGTAGGACAGGACTAGTTCCTAATCAAGTGTTTCTCTTAAAGGGGCCTCTGTGAACATCCTTTGAGTAGACTCCCCTCCCAGTCTTTCTGTCACAGGGCATATTTTATTTTCATCACATCACCTTTTGTATGAAATCATCTGATTCATTTCCTTTTTTATTGTTCGTTTCCCTATAATAAAATTTTCATATTCAGTGTTACATCCTAAGCATATGTGCACATGCACACAAACACGTGCACAAACACACACACACACGCACACACACACACACACAGAGGAAATGACTGCTAAGATATACAGGGTTTCTTTTTGAAGGGAATAATAAAGTTCTAAAATCGAATAGTAGTGACAGTTGCACAACTCTGTGAATATGGTAAAAATCAGTGACCTGTACATCTTAAAAAGGTGAATATTATGGTATGTGATTTATTTCTCAGTAAGACTTATTTTTTTTTTAAAAAACTAAAGACACTACTAAGGTTGATCTTTACAGATCTTGATTAATTTCCAAATACATCATCATATTTTCAATAACCATTTATTCTACTTTCATCAAGTAATAGGGATACAAAGATAAATAACATGATCCTCAACACTCAGGGAGTTTCCAGATTAGCAGAGAACATTCCCCACAAAGCCTTGCAAATATATGCAGAACATTCTGGACATTCAGACAGTATTACAAAGAAGGACATATAGTATAGTTGTTAAAATAAACAGTTCTGAATTGCTAGTGAAAGAATAAACTATTTTTTGACTCCAGTTTTATATTCTATGCATACTTAGGAAGATTAATAATCTTGGAGCTACGATCATTACACCCATCATTGCTATCAGGAACAAGTTTCCTGAACATCTGCAGCCCAAGTCAGAATACAGTGTGTTCTCTTTTTCCCCCCATCTTCCTTCCCCTTGTCTACATTCCATATCCTGTTGAGTTGTGATAATTAGGTAAAAAAGTGATAGGTCCTGACTGATACTGAACAGCTCAGTGGTGGGGAAAACCCAGTGTTTTCTGACATGGTTCCTCCATAAGATGCCCAGCATAGAAAGGGACAGTAGCCTACTTACTTCTGTATTCCAAGTGCCTGCTGCATAGTAGCGGCAGGTGTTTATTGAATAAAAAGATATTCCCACTGCACTGCCATTATATAAAGTAGTCTTTGAACACAC
The DNA here is from genome assembly GCF_014176215.1 of Rousettus aegyptiacus. Taxonomy (NCBI): domain Eukaryota; kingdom Metazoa; phylum Chordata; class Mammalia; order Chiroptera; family Pteropodidae; genus Rousettus; species Rousettus aegyptiacus. The sequence continues at coordinate 163,502,329 of NW_023416284.1, forward strand.
CAACACCATTCTAATTATTTCCCTTCTGGATGTCTCACTCTTTTACTTTGTGACACATATAATTATATTTGATCAATGAATAGATGTCTAATAATTCAACTGCATTTCGGGACTGAACAGAAAAAAAGAAGAGGGAAGGATGAACATGTGGTACTATTCTAACTCTTTTAAATTAAAATTTATTTTCTTGACAATGGAGTTAAAGAATCTACATAAAATAAACTTGCTTGTAAAAGGAAAAAAGGCTGCTGTGTTGAAAGTATCTCGTGTACAATTTAGTTAAAATTGTTTAACAATCAAGAGCTTTCTGTATACTAGTGTGCTTGGACTAACTGGAGGGTCTTGGGCAAATCACTTAACCTCAATAAGCCTCGGCTTTCTTCTTTCTAAAACTGGAATAACAACATGTAATCTGTCTCTCAGGACTGTTATATAGCTAAATGGGAAAAGAAGTGTGAAACATTGGTATAAATGATCAAAAGCATTATCAGCACAATATGTCATTATTTATGTGCAGCTAGTATGCACTTGAGGATTATATAACTTACTCAGGATACACCCACTGAAAATGTATTAAGTGTCTCTTACCTACTAAGTATCATGTAATATTTTTCTCAGAGAATGAAATGACCTTGTTGGTCCTTTACTAAAAGTATATCCCAATCACTGAGTATTTTTAAATCTACAAAAATATGAACCCACTTGCTAAATTCTCAGGTCGCAATATTATAATTCCTTGATAAATTCAAGCTCAAGGAAAATAAATATCTAATTAACTTTTGTAAAAGTTCTATTAAAAACTACGAATGGTGCATTTTAATTCTTTGGTGCATCACAATGAAAACTCTAGTTTTAAAGTTATCTTCTTGGTAATAAAAACTACTTACTTTTGCAGCACAGGCTCGCATCACCTCCTAAAAAACGCGATAAGAAAAGAAATATTAATATTATTTTAATAAAAGAGCAACTCTTTTCAACACAAATATTAACATTTTTATAACCAAAAGCAGAATTTGGGATTTCTTAATCTATTATTCTGTAGTTGTCATTCTATATTTCCAATAAGCTGAAAAAAGTGTAAATTAAAGAAAGACACTCGATGCCATGTTCTTGGTAAATCTAACTTGTCAAATGGCACAAACAAGATTCTGTTTTGTTTAGGGCCCCACATGTACCTGTCTCAAGAAAAACTTGTTTCTTCGATAAACTACCATAAATACTAAAATTCTGTACCAGAACACTAACATGTCTAAAAGACACACTCTGAATTAACTGACGTATATAATTATCTCCGTAAATAACAATACCCGTAAATATAATTCCCATATTAATAATCTATTTCATTGAAAATCTAATAATAACACTAATGAATGGTAAAATATATGACCAATAATGAAGGAGCTGCAGAAAGAAATTGCCTACAATTCATGGGACAAGGCCAAAAAAAGATTACTTTTGGAAAAGAAACTTATAAAAGTCAATATATAATGAATGACTTAAAAATCTGCTGCTAAGGATACACAAAAAAAATACTCAGGTTCAATTAAAGTGAACTAGAATATATTATCAGCCCAGTATAGAACCGGAGAAAAATGACAACAATTAATGTAGAGTTTAGGAAAAAAGAGAACTGAAAAAGAGGAACATCAATTTTTTTATCCAGAAATTTCTAAGGGCCAGATACTATATCTAAAGAATATTAGTAATTCAACCACTAAAGGGAGCTAGTAAAACTGACTGTCGACATGGGATTCTCAGTGCCTGGACAGAACCTTAGCTCCAATGAGCACCATCTGCGTGATGCTGGCGATACAGCTTTATCTTTGTAAGCTTCAACGTTGTCGTCTGTAAAATGGAAGGTTTTTACATTATAGGATGGCTTGAGGATTACATATAATAAACATGTAGAGCACTTAGCACAGCACCCAGAATTCATTGTGTCAGTTTTACTCATCACTAAATAGATATTAGTTGTCACCAATAATTATAAGGTGAAATTTCCTGTGGGGTAAAGAAAATTAACCTTTTTCAAAACTGGCACACAACATTTTTATACACATCTAATCCCCATTCCTATGACTCTGCCTAACAATCAATGCTATAATCAATAACCTGGGTTTCAGGTTAATTTTAGAAAAGGAGAGTGATTGTGAGTGTTCAGGTAGTTGAAAAGGTTTTCCTTTCATTATAAGATTTTTTTTTATGTTTATAAGTCAACTTTTTGTAGGATTGATTACTCCTAATAGGTATCTCAAATTCTGAGAAATTCTGGATGCACTGATAAACTCGAATTTCTGGATCTGAAAACTTAGAATGAGTTGCACAATGTCTCAAGATACTGTCTAACTGTGGGATCTTTCCTAGGCTGTAGTATGCTTTTCAGGTACTGCTGTAATATCAATGTACAGTCAAGTCTTTTAAATATAAAACAGTCTGTTAAATGGCTTATATTATGATTAAATGGTAAGGGAATTAATGTATTCTTTGTATACTTTACTCATTGAGTAAACACCTATTAAATACCTGCTGAATTTTTTATGCAATACACACACACACACACACACACACACACACACTCACACACACACCCTCTAAACTGCACTATATTTTATTTAAAAAAAAAAATTCCTATTGTGGTTACAAAAATAAAGTAGCTCCTGTAATATAATAAAATACAAAAGTAACTGTCTTCTTTATTAGACTTCTATATAGAAGACCAGTTCTTAATAGACTAAGTAACCAGCTAACAAAAAAATAGGAATTTGGGGCTATTATAGGAAACAACAGAAAAGGAGTTATGACAAAAAGTGGGAATCTAGTCAACTTAAACCTTTATAAAATATAAAAAGAATAGAATTGCCATGGGAATAAAGATGACGTTTTGTTTTTATTCCTATATATACTATGTACATTCTGAAAGTAAAGTTCAGTGAATTCTCTTAACACAGGAAAAAATACGGTTTTTCAAAAACCACAGCAGATATACAAAGCTTTCATTTCCAAAGGCAGCCTTGATATACCTCAATCCCAAAGGAAACATATTCTCTAAATAATTTTTTTTTAAAAAGATCAGGTTAATGCTAATTTCATGATTATAAGAAAAGTAAGATTTCCTCTTTCTATAAATTATCAATTTACTTCCTCCTTGTCTTTGATTTCATATCTTAAAATTTTTTTCTGCTTTTATTTTCCTTTATATCTACTTTGTTTTGTTCTTAGATCCTTTCATTTGCCTGAGATGACAGCTATATAAGATGACATAAAAAAAAAAAAGCTACAAGACAAAGGTGATTCCAGGATGCTAAGTTATACAAGTGAAAAGACTGACAGATTGTAGGAAACTTGTTTTTATATATCTATGAATTGCTCTTAAGTCTGTAGATAAAGTAATTTTGCCATGCAAGATTTTAGACAAGGGGCATATTTTTGTGTGTGTAAAGAAACATTTTTCTTATTTTTAAAACTCCATTTATTCATATTTCCTTTAAAAATGAAATGGCATGCATTATTCAATTATTTTCAAATGTTAAAATACAAAGATTTCTAATGCTGAAATAAGTTTATTAATTTATAGTTAAATATTCTAAAATTTATAGTGAGAAATAGAAAAAAACTTGCTCCATATTCTAACCAAACCTAAACCACAGCCTGAGTGTGAACTGTGCTGTGGTACACCTTAAATTCTCTAACTTTCAAAGAAACAAAAAAAGAGAGCAAGAAAGAAGAGTCAGAACTAAAGGTGTCTCAACGTAGTACATTTGGTTTAAAAATGGTCACACACACACAAAAACTGGTCAAGATTCCTATCAAAGGAGGAGGGAAAGAGATAATATTTATTAAGTGCCAGCCACTGTGCGGAAAGGTGAGAACTAAACAAGAAACAAGCCTGCACAGCCCCTGTCTTCAAGGTGCTCCAGGCTAACTCTAACTAAAATGCTATAATGGTCAAAGAACATAACTATTTTTAAGGATGTTTAAGCTTCTCAACATATTTTACCACTTACCTTTGAGAAACATGTTATCGTCCTTTATCACTAACAGAATATCACACTACTTTTAGAACAAGTACTAGAAAGGAACTGCAGAAGTACAAGAAAGCCTAATTTTAAGTGAACTAACTTTTCATTCAATTAATATTGGCATGACAATGTAAAATAGGATAGAAATGGTTTTAAAAATTCCAACTTATCAATTGCATAAAATAATTAAACATACTGTGACAGAATCGAGTCTTTGTTTCACTTGCTGCATCTTCATTGAAGAATCTTTAGTGTGGACATAGTCATCAATCTGAAAAGAGCCTTGTTGAGGCAGTTTAGGGCAGGTGGACAAAGCATCTTCACTTTGGTGTATTCCAGGGAATGGAAATGTTCCATTGTAATGTTTGAACATTTCAGCCTCCTGCTGGGCAACTAGGAAAATGAATCTATAATTAGTTCAAATCATCACAGCAAAAGCATAATGAAATAATTAAGCCATGAAATTGCAGCTTTAAACAAAGAAAATGCACTGTACATTTCAAATACTGGGTAATAATAAGACAACATGACTAGCAAAATGTGAAAATATTAAATACTATAAAACCATAAAGGAAATACAATAATTTCACAGATAATTTCATGTCAAGCAGGATTATAAGTGAGCCTAAAAGGCTATGAAATATCTTGGTCTGGTAAACATAACAACTTAAATGGGAGCCGAACTTTAATTATATGTGTATAGAAAAATAAAAAAAGGAATAATGAATTAAAGAAAACATAAAAACAATAAAAATAATTATTCACATACCCATCTCCCTTAAAAAATCATTTCCCCCCCCCCCTTTAATTCCAGCTCCTGACCCCTGACCTATGGTTGTTACTATTTCCTCTTAAGAACTGGATCTCTGAAGGCGGGGCATGCACCGCTCATGGTGTGTGCACCAGGGGTCTGGTGCACCTGATGTATGGTCCATGGCTCCACCTGGGGAGCAAACCCAGGACCTTCTGCGTGTAAAGCAGACGTGCTAACCACTACACTATGGAGCCACCCCCTAAAACAACTGTTTTCGATACTTCTATACCCCTCCTAATCTTTATACATACGTACATTTTATGCAAGATATCATGGTGTAAATGTAATTTAACATTTTTTCAATTTAATTACAAACATTTTTCATATTTCTACAAGTACGTAGTTATCATTTTAAAAGCTTTACAATATCCCGTCTAATGAAGCACCATAATTTACAATGTTTTCTGTTTTCTCATCATATATCATGTGTGAATAAGTACTTTCATAATTTGATTTGTTTCTTTAAATAATTCTTTCTTTGGATTTAATTCTCCAGAGTGGAACAGACAACTCAAAGGGTGAATGTTTTTGATGATGACGACGATGACGACGACAATGACAATACCATCTATACTGCACCTCATGGTTTTTAAAATGCTTCAACATATACTATCTCATCTGATCATTTAAAACAAATAAACTTGAAAATTTTTAAATGCCTGTTTGTATATACAAAGGAGAAAAATATAAAATAGCCATTTTTAAAAAGTATTTCCTTAATTATATAATTTTAAATGGAAGGCTTTTCTAAAACATGACATGAAAAGAAACTGATTTAAAAGATTCATAACATGGAATCAAAACAGTTTTCAGAGATTCTGTGAAGTTACATATAGAAATATAAGTGTGAGTATGTAAATGTTTTTAAAAATCAGATCTATAACTCATCAGATTAGCTATCAAAAGATTTTAAAAACTGAAGAACCTAAATAAAGAGAAATACTATGTTCATGGTTGTAGTAGTCAATATTAAGATGTCAATTCTCCCCAAAGCATCTGTATTCAATGTAATGCCACTTGAAATTCCAGCAAGTTATCTTTGGAGTGACTGTCAAATTCTAAAATTCCACATGAAAATGCGAAGGACCCAGAAGAGTAAAAACAATTTTGAAAAGAACAAAGGAGACTTATACAACCTGACTGCAAGTCTTATTATAAAGCTACAGTAATCAAGATATCTTGTTATTGGCATAAACAAATTGATGGAGAAAATGGAATAGAGAGCCCAGCATGTACAGACCAGGTGTAAAGGCAATCTAGGGGAGAAAGAAGTCTTTTCAACAAACAGTGCTGAAACAACTGGGCATCCATATATGAGAAAATCAACCAATCCCTTTTTTAAGTGATGTTCAAAAAGTAACTCTAAATGAATGAGATCTAAATGTAAAAACTAAAACCATAAAACTTCTCAAAGAAAACAAAGGAGAACATTATTGTGAGCTAGGATTAGGCAAAGATTTCTTAGATAAAAATTGGTAATTTTGGACTCCGTTAAAATTTCAAACATCTCTTCAAAACTGTTAAGACAATTAGAAGACAAGCCCAAAACTGGTGGAAATATTTGCAAATCAGTGTCACTTGTATAGTGAAAACCTAACTCTCGAAAATCAATAATCACAAAACAAGCAAGCCAATTTTAAAAATGGGTAAAGATCTGAACAGACAATTCACTGAAGAAGATATATAGATGGCAAATAAGCATATGTAAAGGTTCTCAATATCATTAGTCATTAAAGATAAGTTAATTAAATCCACAATGAAATAGGACTGCATACTTGTTAGAATGGCTGAAATTAAAAAGATTGTCCATTACAAATTTACCAAGAATATGGATATACTGAAATATTTGTACACTGCTGAGGGGAATGTTAAATAGCATGACCACTCTAGAAAACAGTCTAGCAGCTTCTTAAGAAATTCAATATACATCACCAATACGACCAAGAATTTCTACCCTTAGCAGTTTATTCAAGAGAAATAAAAGTGTATGTCTAACAAAGACCTGCATGTGAATATTTATCGAAGCTTTATTTGTAATAGTTAAAAACTGGACACAACCCAAATGCCCATCAACAGGTAAAAGGATAAACAAACCATGATATATCCATACAATGAAATGATAGTCATAAATAAAAAGGATGAACTATTGATAAATTTTAAAACATATATGAATCTTAAATTATGAGTGGAAGAAGACAGACAAAAAATAGTAAATGATATATACTGTTTTACTTATATACGATTCTAGAAAATGTAAACCAATTCACAGTGATAGCCTGGTGGAAGGAGTAGACAGGAAGAGACCAGAAAGTAACTTTTGAGGATGACGTATATGTTGTTCATTATCTTGATCGAGGTGATGATGGTGTCACAAGTATATAAATATGTCTAGGCTTAGCAGAGCATAAGTTTTAAATATATACAAAAGTCTGTAGTTCATTATATGTCAATTGTACCTCTAAAAAGCTGCACACAAAAAAAGTAAATGAGAAACTGATAAATGGGTTTAACGTACTTAATATGCAGAGTCCTATAAAATCAATTAAAAAATTAATAATCCAACAGAAAAATGGGCAAAGGACAATTACAAAAAGATTCATAAAAAATCTATGGGCTAATAAAAAATATACTCAACTTCATTAATAATTCGAGAAGGAATTAGTAAGAAAAAATGCAAATTAGGTGATGCTTTAAACCTGTTTAAAGCATTGTACCTTAAGATATTTTTTCCTAAGGAATAAATTGAATAAGGGCAGGTATGAACTGAAGTATTTTTTTAAATATTGAAAAACATATAACAGAATTGTTTAATTAGTTATTTATATCAATTATGATATATTCATTTAATGAAAGGATACACAGCCACTAAAATTATATACAGGTGTATAATTAGTATAAGAAAAATTGCTCATAATATATTAGGATAAAAATGTGTATAAAATAATATAATGAATATCTCGACCATGAATTTGAGATAGCACATATAAAAAACTTTAGGTCTTTGTATAGGTCTTTGTATCTTTACATTCATGTACTACTTCATTCACATACTCCAAATGAAAACTAGCTCAATAATAACCAGTGCTTGTAGACCTTGATGGTGGTTAAGTACCAGAGGATATTATTGAGGCAGAAAACCTGCTTATAATTACCTTTTCAGGGATGTACATTCCTTAATACCAACTACTGTTCTTAGATGGAAGTGTAGCTGTTTCTAAACTTAGATTTCTGTGGATTGACTACTAATTTTCAATCTACATTTTGGACTTCTTTTCCTAACACTCAGAAGATTTATTTTATTCTCAAATATTCAACGATAGTTTAAAGAACAAGAGAAATTTTAAAGGTATAAAATTGACATAATGATTTTGGAAGGTTTAACATCAGTCAATGGATCAGGGATGAATGAATCCACGCATGTTCCATGATCTTTGCTTTATTTGCTTTTCAAAAATTTCCTTTTAACATTTCACTGATTTTTGCTGCTATGAATAGAAAGTAAACCTGAGTTTTAAATTATTCAATGGTATTTTCTAGCTCTGTTTTTGCATTTGCCCCATATATGTTAGCTAACCACGACTTCGCTTCAGGCTCTGCGTGAAATGAGCATGGCATGGAAACACGTGATGCGTGCTATGCTGACATAGGCAACAGTTACACAGAACAGTAGGATTTTAGTATTCATCCTATTCTTTTTGCCAAATTGTATTTTCTAAGTACCATGTCATGCTAAGCGTAACTTATCTTTCTTTTTTTACAAATTTTTAACTAGTAAAAAATAACAAAAGGCTCTGCCTAAATATTTGTTTATTTTTCCAGTCATTAAGCTGAAATTATAAATACTTGTTTCTGTTGACTAAAGGGAATTTTCTATACAAAAGCCACGTGACTGGATTTCAAGGAGTCATATTAACACCCTACGTCATTTTTAGCGCCTCTTGTTCTGTGAAGATGGCCATAGAAAAAAAATCTGTAGAAATATCCACAGAGACTTAGTTTCTCAGAAACAAAAGCTGCTTGCTTCTGTTCATTCTTTCCCCTCCCCTTCCCTCCACAAATATAGTCATCCATTCATATAAAACCATTCAGATTATGTCACTGTAAAACAGGCTATAATAAATGATTTCTGAAATTCCTTCGAGCTCTGTGTGTCTAAAATTTCAAAGGTTTCTAAAACGTGTTTACATAGGCCATGGTCAGAGTACGATGTTGCAATTATATAACTGTATTGCTTCACTTTACCATTTTCTCTTCTTTGTGTTAATTTAACTTTACATCTAAAATCCAGTTCTAATCTAACTAGATATGTTTAAAACTCACAATTTTAACTCATCCCCACTTTTGAGGAGGGCGCTCAAGTGAGCTCTGAGATTATAAAGATGCTGACAGCCTCCAGGGGCTTCAATATTTTGGAGATAAATTCCTGCTATGTCCAAAGTGGCAAAGCAGATAAGCGGACATGGTGTTGAAACCACAGAAGTTGCAACTACAGTTGCTTGAAGGAATGTTACTATCCAACAAAATACTTCTAAAATTACCTCCAATCAGTATAATTTGGGATTCTGTATTTTACACAATTACAAAATTTATTTTAATGTTTTCATAACTGATAATCCTTCGATTTATGTAAGTTCATTGCTTCTGTGTATCTTCTGGCCATAAACAATTATAAAAAATAATGTGGTTTCGCAAGATATTTTTACCTTTATAGGAGGAAGAATGAAAGAAATAAGATATTTTAATCCAGTACCCTTTGCATTTGGATTGAATACAAGGTGTGTTGTTATTATTATCTATGTGTACTTATGTTATTGACTATAATAAAGTACAACTAAAAATACAACAATATTCTTCCTCTGACACTATATTAATAGTAAGATTTCCTTTTAGTTTAAAATTTAATTCCTTTGTTCAAGACCTATTATATATATACCTGCTACTGTGTATAGTTATTTTATTGGATATCGAAATTCTTTACTTATAAACTGCTCTATTTCTAATTATAATACAGTTATTTAAGCTGGTAGGTCTATTTCTCTAATTTTCAAGCATTCGGCAATTATGCAGCATCCTTATTCTCTTCCTCTAACTTTGCTATGTGTAGAGAATTTCTGTAGTCTGGATGTTTGTGTTCCCATAAAATTCATGTGTTAAAACCCTAACCCCCACAGTGATAGTATTAGGAAGTGGGTCCTCTGGAAGGTGATTCGATCATGAGAGCAGAGCCCTCAGGACTTGGATAGGTGCTCTTATAAAAGAGGCCCCGGAGGGCCCCCCTTACCCTTTCCACCATGTAAAGGTACAGCTAGAAGATGCCATCTATGAACCAGAAAGCGGACTCTCACTGGATACTAAGTCTGGTGGTGTCTTGATCTTGGACTTCTCGGCCTCCAGAACTATGAGTTTTTTTTTATTTTTTTATTTTTTTATTAAGTTAATTGGGGGTAACATTGGTTAATACGATTATGTAATTTTCAGGTGTACATTATAATTTGACATCTGTATATTCTATTGTGTGATAACCACCCAAAGTCCAGTTTCCTTCAGCTACCATATATTTGATTCCCTTTACCCACTTCACCTTCCCTATATTTGATCCCCCTGTATTTAATCCCCTTTAATTGTTTACCTTCCACTCTCCTCCCTCACCTCACCCTCTACCCTCTGGTAACCACTAGTCTATAGTCCATGTCCATGAGTCTCTGTTTTAAAACTGTTTTTTATAACCCATTTGTTCTCTGGTATTTTGCCACAGCAGCCCAAATGGTTTAAAACAAGAATGTTCAAGAATGTTTTTTATTGTATTTTACCAGACATGACTTATTCCTTCTTCGACTAATCTTTTAATTTATTTACTCTTCCCCCTCCTCCCCCCCCCCGCCCCGCCCAGCTAATCTTAATATACTTTGTGATATCCAAGAAGTTCTATTTGAGTAAGACTTCAATTCTAGTAACCTGGGCATATTTCAGGGCCTGTTAGTAATCTCACATTTCCTTGACATATTTTGTATGCCAAGTAGAAATAATAAGTGTCACTAATAAAACTGTTCAAAAAGTTATAGGAGAAAGTATAAAAGATTCATGTCTCATAGTCAACCAAATGGGAGAGCATCTGCCATCATTTAGCACACACATCAGTTGAACACCAAAATACAGTAAATTATTTCATAATATCCTGAAGTGCATATCATTATCATCCTTTCGATGATCTCCTATTCCATTAACAACCAATTATTTCACATCATCCTATTCAACTGAAAGTGTGTGATGCGTACACCACTACAGAAGATAGCTAGGATGTCTCTGCTGCAGCCTGACTCGTGAACTCTTAACACATCTCAGATTCATCGCTTGCTTCATATTTTATCCTTTGACAAAACATTGAGATTAAAAAAAAAAAACAGGTATTATTTAAATTTTACAGGTGTAAAAACAGATGCAGAAACACAAAGTTATTTGATCAGGCTCAAACGGAAAGTGACGGCATTTTGTCTAGAACCGCAATGCCCTAACTCCTACTCCAGCCTTTCCTGCCACACTGTTGTCTATTTTGCACTACGCCATTCTTCTTTCTCGGTGCACTTTAAAAAGCAGCAGTGTAGGCACAAAAAGTGTCTCCATGAAGAACTCAGCACTCTGCTTTATGCTCAACGCCACTAAGGTGACCAAGTTTTCCATATGTTTTGAATCCTCGAATGACATAAACTTTCACCATTTGCAAACTATCCACTACTGAAGAATATTAAAATAGATGCTTCAGGATATAACCAAGAAATAGGTAGCTTCAGCATGTTGTATAAAGTGTCATTTTTTTTCTTTTTTCTCCTAGTAGGCTAATAACATATTTAACATTATGACCTACAATGTTATATTTGTTACTGCATAATCTTACACATGTATGACATTAAATGACATTAAAATCTGAGTTTGCTTCCCAATCATCATTAGTTCTTCAAGAACACCATTAAATTATACATAAAATTATGGATATCAAATTTATTTCGACTAGACATTATCTTAGTGCAAAAATATTATAAAAGTAGTTACATTAAAATTTAATACTACATAATACAGTAAAATTTATATTTTGGACTAAATAAAGAATATAATGGCTAAATGCATTATAATTATACTGCAAATCTGTAAAGCAGTAATGATAATATGAGACAAGCAAAGTTCTTTTTAATCTTAAGTTCTCCTAAACATTAAAACAACACATTTCACCACAGGAATATTTGGCTAAATTCTAATTTACTTCATGATACAGGAAATGCAAAAACTATACAAGTAGCTGTGACAGACAGCTTAACGGGCTCTGGAGTCAGGCAGCCTGGAATCAAATGGTCGCTCCACCACTCACCAACTGTGTGGACTTAGGCAAATTACTTCATTCTCCTTATGCCTCAGTTTCACCATTTGCAAAAGAGGGTAATAATAGTAATCTACCTCATGGGGTTTGGGAAGGATTGCTCATAAGGGTAGGGAACATATAATAAATTCTTGATAGATGTCAGCTACTACTATCACTATTATTAGTAGCCCTGAATCTACTAATTGATCATGGCTTTCACCCTGTATTTTTATAAAATTTAAGAAGAAAATGCTATTTTAACTCTTATTTTAAATAATTATTACACATCGGTAATATACTAGGTATTGTGTTAGACACAGTCCTTATAAACACCATGAACTTTGGCCAAAGAGTAAGTTATATAACAAAATTTTTATAGGAACCTATACATTGCCCTGAATTCTGGTAAAGTATGTCACCATGTGAAAAATAAAGCTATTGACAATGACAGGTGGTCATTAGTGAATATGAATTTTATAGATAAAATGATTTAATGTCAATGGTAGAGAATGCTTTTCTGTTTAACTAAAGTTCCCTCAGAGGTTTAATCAACTACTTAGAAAGCATCTTGTTTTCCAATCCTTTGTATTGAAAAAGAGCAAGATAATCGAGTGTTGATTCCTGGGTTTCATATTCGACCTGGCACATTATAGGTGCTCAATAAAGATTTGTCTTGCCGAAGACAGTGACTAAAAAGCACACCAGAGTTAATACTGATTCAGAGGAGATATTGCCACCTAGTGAAAAATAATGCTCATTACCTGAAATTATGAAATAATGCTGAGACCTTCCCAAATTAAGACTTGATCCTATTTAAAACACTACAGGAATGTCCATCAAGTGTCAATATTCAAGTTAGGTACTATACTGGTAATAAAAAGATGAATATGTTCCATCTCTGCTTCCTATAAACTAAAGATAATATAAAGAAATCATATATTCCTCAGAGAGGCATACAGTAAATGGTATGTTAGGGGAAAAAAAGTTTGTTTATTAGACAATCAAAAGCTAATATTTCAGGAAATCTGCTAAAAAGGCAGTTTAGTGTTGCAAATAAGATCACGGACTCTGAGTCCACACAGTATGAATCCAAGTCCTGGCTCCTGTAAAATAGAATAATTATAGAACCTATCTCACAAGATTATTGCTACAAATTAACTATGTGTAAAGCGTATGAAAGGGTACCAGGGGTATAGAAAGTGCTTTGTAAGTATTAGTTATGATTATGACTAAATGTGGAGCCGGATCCTAGAGACTGAGGCAGATAAATATTGATTAATAACAGAACGTTTTGCTAAAGTCTAGCTTCATAAATTTAACTCAGTAGAAGCCGTTTCTCTGACTAGTATTCTGTTATTATGGGAATCCTTAAAGTACATTATTTGTGGTACCTTGTGACTAAATTTTGTATTACTAGATGATTAACCTTTTCAACATCAGGCAAATAAAACCGCCTTCTGAAAGTAAAAATCATGTTTCTTACCAAAAAAAGCAAGAAGTCAGTAGAATGAAAGACCCAAAAGACCACAACCTGAACATATGCTTAACAGGGAAAGATGCCTGCTGACTCTTCACAGGTTTTGCTAGAACTGAAAGATGGATGATACATTTAGTTACCATTGTAGTCTCATTCTCAGCTTAAGTTACAAAAAAAAAAAAAGTGAGCTTGCTCCATTTTCCTTGAAAATTACCTAAATGTCTCAGCAGATCTGAAAGATATTATTTAAAAATCATGTAAGTGTCCTATATCTTCCAAATTTTACACTATTAAAACATTTATGTAAAGCTACATGCAAATTTTATTTTCAGACAAGAAAGTCTAAGGAAAATATTCCCATATTAAAAAAATATATAAAAGGAAAAACTATAGTAGGTCAATAGTACATATAATTTCAATACAAAATTTAAAGACTATTTGACTTGATTCTGTCCTGTATTTAATGAGTAAAATACTTTAGAGTCTAAAACAACTTTTCCTTTTCTGATGAATATATACCATTCACAAGAACTGTGCTAAATCTTGGATTGCTTGAGATTATGTAACTTCTTCCTAAACTTCCTCTTTTTAAAAATAAACAGTAGAGTTGGGAAAACGTGTTGAAACAGTTTAAGTTTTGTTTGTAAAGGTGTGTCAGTATATAAAAAAATGATTACAAATATATGAAATAATTTTAATTTCATGTGTATTATGTGGACATTCCTAAAACATTTAGAAATCCTTTCTCTTCCATGTTAAGAAAGTGTGGATATAGTAATGCTCCTAACTTTATGCATTTATTCTCTAATACAACTGACCTCAAGAAGTACAGACTCAAATAAATAAAAGGAAAAAGTTGCTAAAAGAAAAAAAGAGAACATTTTCCAATTCTCTTCCACATACAGATGCTTATCAGCATTCTAAAACATAAGTTCCCATAAAGTCAAGTCTGTACTGGTTGTATAATCATGAGAACAACCAATTTTACCCTTGTTTGTTTTATTCTAGTGCTTATCAATTTACAAAATACTTTCATAGTCTCTGTCTCATAGAATCTTCACAAGTGACTCTTACGTAGCACAGATATAGTAGTAGTAGTAGAATCATTTACTAAATAAGAAAATAAAGCTTTGGGAAGGCAAGATGTTTATGCAAGGTCACTAAAGAAACAAAATTGAGGCTAAAACCCATGTTTTTGGACTCCTGAAACACAGCTCAGTCTACTTACACTTCTAGAATAAACTTCTTAATCTACACCCTATTGTTTAAAAACCATATGGACAAGCCTGACTGGTCTAATATAATGATGAAATCCCTCTATCTATGACAAAAAAATAACTGGGGAAAAAAAAAAGATAAGAGTGAAACTTTAACTTGCATTTGTAGTGAAAATTTCAAAAGCCTATAAAGCAAATTAGAAATTGAATGAAGACTGTTGTGAAACCTCTTGAGTCTGAGGAAATAACTGTGCTGCCTATTTCCTGTATAACAGTTCCCATTATAAAGTCCTTAGGTATACTTCTTCTCTTTTATGTGAAGATTTAGAGTGGATAGACCCGTTTCAGAACACATGCTTTAACTAGACACCAGCTTTGGACATTAGATGATTGGAGAAACATATCTGTCTTTTCCTATAATCAGGCGGTGTTTATTTTTGTTAACATCTGCTTATAACAGTATATGGTACTGTGTTGTCTAGCAATTCTACCATTAGAAATAGTGCTGTATATATCTTAATATGTTAGAGAAAATCATTAATTTTTTTCTATTCTTTAAAATAAGGTAAGTTTCAATTTACACATTATTTTCTAATATAATTCACCTGAAAAGATATACAAAAGTCCATACTAAGATCAAGAACTTCAGGTTTAGAATTGTCTAGTAACTTAGCATTAATTACAACCATTAACTAATTCAATCTGTATTAATGCAATAAATTTAACTACTCACATTTCATTAATTTAAAACACTTTGTCCAAATAGTTCCACATTAATGTAACCTATATACATGAATGTCAATTTCAAGAGTGACAGAATAATCAATACGATGCGGAACAACGAAATCCTAATTTCAGGACAGAAATTAAAGAAATACATAAAAAACAGCATAAATCCAAATAATTCTACAAATGCCATACTATTCCTGAAAATTGTGTCCAGTCTTTATTTCTTTATTTCTCATAATGATAGAATAAAGTAATTTTAGAGTAAAAAAATATATCAGATTTCTAATTCTGGACCTTGTTTTTACTGATATTTAGTTTTCTGCCTTTTTATGTTAAGAAACTCTTAAAACCATAACTTATAAAAACTACATGCTTTAGTAAAAAACAAAAACACAATAAGAAATTAACTCAATATTCAACTGAAAATATTAAAGATCCATATTTCCTAAATGTTATTTACATTTTAAATTTAGCTAACATTCAAAAATGATTTTTAGGTATATTTACTTAAATTGATTTACAAAAAAAGTGATGACTACCTTTCCATGATTCCGACAGAAGGACACAACTATTATGTGTACTGTTGCTAATATTTAAACTCCAGAATAATAGTGCTTATGAAAAAACAAAATGTTGTAATATAATAATAACATAATCTACTTAATCTGTTTGGCTCTTACAGTATATTCAAGAGAGTTTTGTTAATACAAAGGATGATAGTTTTCATAGAGCTCGTGATTCCGGGTTCAGTCTAAATGTAAAGGTTACTCTAAATATCAAGCAGTGGACTTACCCTGGAAATCATAAATATACAGAAGAATTGGCTCATTCTGCCCAAATGCACAAAATGCAACCATATTTTCAAGTGGATGATAAGAAATGTCCCGAATGGGTGACTTGAATGGCAGGTCAGAATACATTGCTACTTGTTCTCCTAAATAAGAAAAAATTTTCAATAATTTGTACTCAGTTATTTCTCATTAGATTATGCTGCAACTTATTAGAAATGTTTATAGTAAATAATGATGAGGCTCATGTTATTTACATGAAAATCTCAAATACTTATAAATATTTGAGTACTACTGTACTAAAAAAATTATCTTTATTTTTCATTCTGTCAGCCGCCTTCTTTCTACTTCTCAGTCTAACCTGTTCAATGAGGTTTTAATGGTACAAAACAAAGACAGCTAAGAAGTAGAGAAGTACCTGATTGAGATCTGACAGGACCAAGAAACGCCAACTAACAACTCCAGAAAGAACTCACAGGAGGAACTGCAGAACTCTAAAACTGAGAAACTAGTTGGGGAAGCTTCGGTGGGGAATTAATTTTTCTATTTTCTTCTAGAGGCTGTTTCAGGTACTATCTGCTTTAAAGATACATCCATTACTAACAGCTAAAAGAGGTTCTACAACAGAAGTCTAAGGAAGCTATGAAAAGCAGAACGCAAAAAGCATAGAATGTAGATCTATTTATTGAAGAGGAAAAGAGATCTAACACTTCTGAATTGGTACTAAAGTATCAAAACACAGTAAAAAACAAACCAAAATAAACCCTAAGTGAACTGATAAACAAGGTGTAAGTAAATACTATTCATTAAAGAAATTTTAAAGTGAATTTCTCTAAATTCTCTAAATTTATTGCTAAAAAATATATGCAATTTCAACTTTTCTTTTGAAAAGTAAAGGTAAAGTGCAAAGGAACCTCCCAATGTAATAGTTTATTTTACTGGAAAAAAAAAAAACTGAATTAGAGTAATTCAGGTAAACTTAATTGCTATTAAGTTTTAGACATCATAAACTTTGACGAGAATATTTCTAATAAAAATATACTAGAGATGTTTTACCATTTGTATAACTAGTTATATTCCAAATTCGGCTCATAATATTTTGTATTTTGCATGATAATTCTCATTAAAATAGTTCTCTAAGACTCATAATATCTCATTATAGGCAAGGAAAGAATAAACCTTAAATTATAATGTGAAATTTTAAATTCATGATGTTATCGTAAAAATAGGAACAGAATATAAATTTAGACTGTAGCTGACTTCCACTATCATTTTCCCAATTATGAAAAACATAATTCTGGAATCAGAATTTTCTTGAAAATTATTCCATAAATGGTATTTTTTTATACTTCTTCAAAACAAAACAAAAAAATTTCTTTTTGAAGATCGACAAAATATTTACCTGTTTCTGGTTTCCATACATATACTATGCCATCTTCACTTCCAGCAAAGAGATAAGTCCCACATGGTGTCAAAGTACTATGAATCTTCTCCCGATAATTTGCGGCTCCTACAAACTTCCTTGCTGCTAATCTATAAACAAGAAAAGATTTTACAAATGTAATCTGTCTTACAGTCTTTAAAGACTGGTGGTAGAAAAACTTTTAAATACTTCATTTGCATTTAACGAACAACTTTTTGAAAATCTGTTATGTGGGAAACAGTCTATGCAGAATAAAGAAGAGACAGTGCCAGAGCTCAGGGAGCTTATCATTTAGCGGGAGAGAGAAGGAATGCATCAATGTAAAACAGGAAGTGAATGTAGAAAGTGCCACAAGAGAAGAAAAGAAAAGAGTATTTTGCAGATTTGGACTAAAGAGATTATTTCTGGCCACGGAGAGAGACTATTTTATGGAAGTAGCATCTGAATTGGTTACTCAAGGAACAGAATTTTTATTATATTTTCCTGTGTGATGATTTTTTTTTTTAATCACACAATGAATACTTGATCCCTGCAGAAATATTAGAACATATTATTAAATCATCGATTAAATATAATAGACAACCTTTGAGGCTTTTTCGCTTATGAAAAATAGCTAACACTGTTTTAGTGCTTACTCCGTGCCAGTTAGGTACTCCTGTCAGCCCTGGTTTGCAGAGAGGATATATACACTGCTCTGCAATCTGCTTTTTTCAGTCAACAATATATCACAAACAAAGGCCCTACATGTCAGAATATATAGATTATGCATTGTCAATTTAGGTATACGTTATATCATTGTCTAAATGTATCTTAAGAAATTTTCTATTGTTGGACAACACACATAGGACATTTCCAGTTTCCTCCTATCATGAACATGATTTCTATGAACAATCATACATATATATTTGCATGGATATATATTTTATATATTTTATTTACTGAAATTTATTGGGGTGACATTGGTTAATAACACTATATAAGTGACACTGGTTAATTAAATTATAAGGTTTCAAGTGTATAATTCTATAACACATCATCTGTATACTGCATTGTGTGCTCACCACCCCAAGTCTAGTTGTCCCTGTCATTATACATTTGACTACCTGTACCCGCTTCATCTTCCTCCCAACTGCCTTCCCTTCTGGTAACCGCCATACTATTGTCTGATTTTTAAATTTGTTTTATAGTTATTTTCATAACATAAATTCCCAGACCTAAAGTTACAGGGTCAAACATTTCTGCAGTCCTCGTTATATGCTGTAATGTTTTAATGCTTAACATGTATAAACCAGTTTATTACTCAAAAAAATCTTATGAGTATGATATATTATTTCTCCCATTTGAGTGATAAGAAAAAAAAGAGAGGTACAGAGAGGTTAATCAGCTAGTAAGGGGTGTAAAAGGTATCTGATTCTAAGCAGTCTGCCTCTAGAGACCAAGCATGAGCTTAAGCTGAATACTATACTGCTTAAAAAGAGATCATCGAACTCCTTAGGCCTTCTAAAATGTGGCTCTAATCTCTACTTCTAAAAGTGTCTCTTGTCAAGAAACCTATGCTTATACAGACTACCTCACTCTGCCTAGAACACAACTTACATTATTCCAGGCTTTTCTATTCTACTGAAAACACTCCATCTTATCTAAATTCTACCCATTTTTCAAGATTGAGCTCAAAGAACCACCTCTCTATTGAGCCTTTAAGAGAAGACTATATTATAGCTTTCACCTTTGTTGCCATGAAATATATAATCTTTTTATTATAAATTTATATTCATTAAAAATATATACTAAATACTAGCTATCTGCAAGGCACAGTATGGGTGCAATGTATAGAAAAAAGGAATAAGCAGATTCCAGTCCAAAGAGATCTTACAATTTAGCCTAATTAAAAGACTGTGTGTTGTTCTGGAGGTAGTACCACTGGATTATAAACTCCTGATGAGCTACTTCTGCTTATTCTCCCGCAGCATCCATGCTAGTGTCTTGACCAGTTCTATGTACATATTTAAGGGCTTAATGGTTAGTCCTAAAAAGAGAACTGCAGAATAAACTAATACAAATCACCACATTTGCCTTTCTAAATACTATAATGAAATCTAATAACACAGCTTCCTCTCATTTGTTTTGACAGAACTCAACACCAAAACAAAAGCATGCCAGAAATCCATGCTGATTTTCCCAGAACTCTGCTTCTGCCTTTTATGTTAAGAATATTTTCTTTCATTTGCTTTATTCAGAAATAAAACAACAACTAAAAAAAACAAGAATGTGTTATTCAAAAGCCCTCTCAGTTATGATATTAAATCATAATATGCTATACCAGTATCATAGAGATAAAAGATATTCCACGATAGGTTTTTTTAATTGTGAAAATATAGAGCAACTGTGTACATTTCAGCCTCATAATTATTCCCATTTTGGGGCAGATAATTCCTCATTGTAGGAGGCAGTCTTATGAACTATATGATTTTTAGCAGAATATCTCTAGTCTCTACCCACTAGATAGTAAAAGCAACATTCAAAGATGTCTCCAGACACTACCAGATGTCTCCTGAAGGACAAAATCATTCGGATAAGAACTACAGCTTCATTTTGTAAATATGAATTAATTCATTACTTATTCTATGAGTGCTTAAACTGCCAACAGTGAAATATACTTACATTCGGAGATCCATAATTCTCAAAGTACTGTCTTTGGTATGAATTAACAAACGTTTTCCATTGGGATGAACCTCCAAATAACTTATTGGAATTCCCTTAAACTCACTCTCTTTAATTTCCTAAAATGATAAAAAAAAAAAAAAATTAAAAATATTACCACTGTAAGGTTTGTTTAGTATTAAGTCCTTTTTAGAGTACAAAAGAACAAAATTAATTTTAAGGTATCATTTTCAATTACACTAATCAGGATGCTTTAAAATTGTTTCAAAGGATCCCCAGTAATTTCAGTTTAAGGTTGAAAATAAAGCTAATGAAATGAACCTTTGGTGGTTATGTAACACTATAGTAGTATGTGTTTCTGTAGTATATTTCCAAACGAAAAGCACTTCCTGCAAATGCATCTTCTAACTCGGCATTTTTTTGTTTATCACCGTACAAGAAAGCTTCGGTTTTTTATAAATTCAAAAGTAAGTATAGAATTAACTTTCAAGTTCTATTTCAGTCTCAGATTATTTCTTTATACACTTACTTCCATTGTCCTGAAAAAGGTATATTATCAGCAGATAATTCTGGAATAATTTAATTTAGATGCTATTTTAGGTGTTTTTTTTTTTTTAATATAGTTATTTAAGGCAGCTATAGAAGACATCTGATTAATGATGTCAAAAAAGACATAAACACTGAAGGAGAAATCTGCCTAAACAAGCCTTGCATTAATTAGAATAATTACCAAAGGTCCTTCTTGATAGTATTACTAAGAGAAAGAAAATATATTACAAATGCAAAACTACTTAAAGTTCAGACTCAAAGAGAAGTACACTTTAACCTGCAGGCAGAATCATGAATTACCCTTTCCCCTCAAGGACCCCTTATTATTTGCTGCTCCCTTCTGGAGAGTCTTCTCTTCGGATGTGGGTTGGCACCAGCAAATGTAGGGCACACACAGCTACAGTCCCAACATCAGCAGCTAAGTCCCTGCTACAGCTGCTGGACACTAAGACCTGCTGTCAGCTACTTCTTAAAAGTTACAGAAAAAGTTCAAACACTGACATCGCAGGCAGGGTTTTACAGAGCTGAACAACAACCATTTGAGGGTGGGATGCACTGTTGGGGGTTTGAGCAACTGCAGTAACACACAGATGTAAATACGAAAAAAAAAAAAAAAACATAGCAAGTTAAATGTTAGGTACTAATTTGAGAAAAGTGCCAGCAGACTTAGTGTCTGCAACATCTATTAATGATTTCCTCCATATTTTTCTTTATCATATTCATGCTCAAACTAGAAAAGCCCTAATTTTGAAGCCTCTGTCCTGTATCAAGGAATGTGTGCAACATCACAGGGACACTTTGCCTCGAGGACAGACGAGTAAAACAGCATTTCTCGCACTGCTGGTTGAAGACAACCAGCAAGAAATCACAATCTCCAGTTTGTCTTAGGGCTTCACCTACTAAAAAGACATTCCAGCTCATTTCTTAAATTTTTATTGTTGACTGTCTCAAGTAACCACCGGGCTACAGACTTTCAAGGTATATTTGCCTTTCTTTACTGGGGTAAAGAAACACATGATTTTAACACAAATGACTGAAATGCCTTTAGAGACCTGCCAATCCCTCTAATATATAAGTAATCAGAAAATTATTTTCAAAGTGTGTGAAATTAGGCTAGAACATGAATCTCAAGCCATCATTCATTAACCTGATAGATAAGGATGACTAAAAATTTTTAAACTTGATGGTCTCAGGTCTGATAGACTCAATAGATTTAACTAAAGTTTGTGGAAATTATTTTTCATTTACAGTGTTTTTTTCCAAACAAGGACAATTGTTATACTCTATTACAAATAAAAAATGAAAGAACAAAGGTACAGCATGTAAGACAAAAACTATATCAATTTACATAAAACAAGCTCGTTTAATGATTGATTCTGTATATAATATTTTAATATACAAACCACCTTAAAAACACTCTATTCCAAAAATGAAAGAGATTATCCACTTTTTTCTGCTTATATAGCAAATTTCAAATGAAATAAATAGCAGAAATGGGTGAAGGTGGTCAAAAGGTAAAAAGGAAAAAAATGAAACAATTATTGTGATGAAATAAGAGAATCCCTCATCATTACATAATCTCATTACATAATTTTGAAAGATGGTATGGTTAACAAAACAGTGAACACACTGTTTTTGGAGTGATATTATTGGACTGAGAAAAAAATACAAATACAGAAAACATTATTTACAGATGGTAATATAAATCACATTTTAGCATAAATTTCATTAATGGATCACTGAATTCCATAATGCAAAGTAAGGACCTAAAATATTAAAGGAGAGCTTGGCCAAAATAAAAAAAAAATTTCACTAAGTCATTTTATCGTCAATCAGTCATCAGAAAGACATGATAATTGATGAATGATAACTGATTTTTCAGAGAGTAAGGAAAACAATATTTTTGACGAAAAAGAATAAAACGTCCTGATGTCTTATTTAAAGGTCATGTGGTTCAATGTTTTTGCCAATTTAATTAAATCCCAAAATATGAAATACAATTTTATACCTTATCGACACTCCAATGGCTGATTGAATGTTGCACGTCATTAACTTTGACGTAGGTATTCCATACAACAATCACCCCAGTGCAGTCTCCTGAATACATGTGATGACCTGTTTAAGTAAATAAAATTACTCACCTTTGCTACACAGAGGTAAAAACAAATAATATAAAAGTGGGAAAACACATCCCAGTGAAATGGTCAAAGAATTCTAGGGCTATTAAAGGGTATTTCAGTTTAAAAGAGCCAAAAAAACAAACCTAACTCCCAATCAAATCCCAATTATCTTTAAATAAATTCTTTACTCTTTTGAATTATTTTTCATGACTGATTCCCCTCTGCGACTTGCCTGATTTTAATACGAAAATAAAAAATAAAAATAAAAATAAAAATGAGCAACTCGGTGCATGCGTGTATGGCTCAAATCCCAAAGCCAAATAAATTATCTGAATTATCCAATATGTATCCACATGCTCACCTTTATTAACCTATATAATGTTTTATATTCCTGGAAAAACTCTTCTATTTTGATATATACTGTTAGCATAATGCCTGAGATCCAGCAAGAACTCAATGTCAGAATAAAAGTAAATAACAGGTGTTTTGGTTAACATCAATTCTTAATGTCAAACCATCTTACAATTGAATGAGACCTGAGACCATCAAGTTTAACTCAGAAATATCTTACACTCCAGTATGAACAGATATTCATTCAGCAACTGGGAATTTAATATTTTAAAAAACAGTTTATTCAACTGATAAATTGCTCTACGTATTAGGATGTTTTCTCTAATTCTGAGCAATCTGAATTCTGCAGCTTTGGTCCTACTTCTACCCACTGGAGAAACAAGACTGATTTCTTCTTTTTTGATATATGGATATCTTAGCCAAATATCTGAAGAAATTCTTCATCTCTCTTTCATACTGTGAGCTATTTCTATTATGACAGAGTTGTCAGATACCTTTCTATCATTGGCTGACCTTTCCTGTATGTGTTCCAATACGTTAACATCTTTATAGTTGAAGTGAGTACACTAGTAGTAATTATCATTTTGATCTAGATCATATGATAATTAATTATAGCTACAGCCTATATATCTAGTGTTCAAAATAATGTAAAATGTAACTAATAGATATAATAAATTTCTTTAGTCTTTCAGCTGTTAAAATCTATATTTTATATCTTTAAAACATCATCTATATTATTTATATAGATAAACCTTTAACTGCAAATTTCCTTTCTATATGTTTCTATACTTTCAAAAAACAATCCTGCTGTTACATTTAAAATATATTTTTTCAATATTCTTTTGAGATGTTCCCTTCATCTTCCTTAATTTTACCCTTTAACCTAAAAGACTCTTTAAAAAAAAAAAAAAAAAAAAAAAAAAAAAAACCTACTCAGGAGATAATCAGTGAAATATGTTTCTGAAATTTGGAACAGGATTGCTTGTTACAGCAAAGATTAGTTGAATCTAAATGTTTGGGAATTTAATGACTTTAAAATTACAAACAACTTCATCAGTGCCAAAACTATGCTCAGGTTTCCCATATAATCTGCAAAATATGCACAAACCTAACTATGCACAACCATCAATACATAAAATCCCTCTCAAGCTTAAAATATTTATTATTCTAGTGAAATAAAAAATTTTTAAATATCCTTCATGCAATTCGGCTTCATTTGGAATATGTTCTCTGACATACCTTCAATATCGAAACAGAGGGAGTTGATGAAACTCTTGTGAGTGTCAAACTGTCGGACCAATATGGCAGGATCCTCTCTCATATCAACTTTCCATACGCGTATCACAGAATCATAGCACCCTGTAACCACCAGTTCTTTTACAGCTGGATGGAATTTAGCCGTGTAAACAAAAGCAGGATGAGGTAAAACTCTGAACGTCTTTGTATTATCTATTTCATTTTTCCATATCCTGGAAAAAGATAAAAAGTTACACATTGCTTCTGAAAGGCACAAGTTTCTTTAAAAGTTTCTCGAAGAACCAATACAGCCAACAGGATTTACGTAAGCAAATGACAACAACCAATGGTAAACTAAATGTAAACTTTATGATAACAAAAAAAATATGATCATGTATTTGATGGCATGGATTCTTTACATTTTGACAAAGTTATTTCTTACTGTTATTATCAAGTGTAATGGTTAATTTGTCTACTAATTATAATCTATACTATAAAATGAAAAACTGTATTTGTATTTGGATATGTCTTTTTTAAACCTATTTTGATATTGTTTAAACACACATCAAATAGCTGGTAAAATATTGCATTTAGTCCACTATACATAAAAAATAAAATATAGGGAGAAACTTTACTGATTTCTTATTTAGGCTGTACACATTGCTTTTTCATAGTGCTTACCAGTGGGGGGTTTAGAGAACAGGATACTTTATATTAGTAATTTCAAAGCCTAGATAATAAACATGAAGATCTTAAGGACTTAAAAGTCATAATGAAATTACTATATGAATACTTGATTAAAATAAGATTAAAGATAAGAATTTAAGATTAAAATAATATAGTATGTTTTCTATCAAACTATATTAAGCACTCACTTTGTGTTTAACATTCTCATTGCCTCTTCCTCTAAATAATGGATGATTTATAAAAATTAGTATAATCGTCATTGCTATAATCCTGACAAAAGAGTAAACCCTAAGGGTTGAACTGTTATGTTAGATACTGTGCATGTGTAATCAATGTGTAAAAATAGGCAACATCTAGCAATAGACAGGTGCTAAATGAGTGTGGAACACTGGATTTTCAAAAGCTTAAGTTCTCAGAACTAGAAGAGTTTATTAATCTTTTAATATGGGGATTTATAATTCATCCTTTTAATTATTGACTAAGAACTAAAGGAAATTAAGTCTTTTATCAATTGTCAATAAAAGAAAAAATACAGTTGCTAGTCAAGAATAACATTCTACGAGTTTTCTCAGCAGCTGCTTAAAATACAGGATATGATCTTCAATTACTGAGAATCCAAACTAATAATGCAGGAAGTGAAAGAACATGTTTTCAAGTCAAAATAAAGCATGTGTGTCACTGCATAAACATTTTATCATAGTAATAGCTTTCAATGAACATATGTCACATGAAATATAGTATTTATTGAAAAAAGAAAATCACTAATTTGAAATATTACAAGGACTGTTAAAAGATAAAAACTTTAGTTGCTCACTAATAAATTTTAGTGGCATTATTTGAAATACCATGTAACAGACATGAATGAAGCAATCATATTTTAAAAAGAGCTCGATATAATTGAGAGACACATTTTTTTAAATAAAAATGAATTTTTTAGTTAAAAAACCAAAACTGGTATCTATGATGGCATTAGTCACCCAATCAATGGTAGAATCCAAGATCAAAACAAATTTATAAATGGATTAAGAAAAAAATCAAGCTCATCATAGACAGAAAAGAAGGATATACAAATTTGTAAGACTGGGTGACTGTACAAAAAAACAATTATTAGAATTGGAAAAGAAAAAATATACCGAAGTTAAAATAGCATGTGTGAAGAGAAGGTGGAGTGGGGACAAAGGGGCCTATCTGGGGGCCATTACACACGGAAAAATCTTTCCGATTATATGAGAAGTTGTTGATTTGAGAAAAATAAAGATTATACTAAATATAACTAAAAAAGGGAGGTTTAGGTTAAACCTATATGGCAGAAAACTAACCAGTGGAAAACAGTTACTTAGGGGACACCAATGATAGCATGTGACAGTGATCCTGAGGAAGACAGAGAGGACATGGGCAGAAACCCACACTTCTGCCATTTCTGAGCATTAGTAACTAATTCTCTTCCTTTTCATTTTAGCCTATTCAATGTAGGTATTCTTCACCTCTTTCAAAAACCTCAGTCTTTTTGGATCTAGCCACAATGTTTCTTTCTTCACTCAGTTAATCCTTCACAATAATATTTTTACGACATAGCATCCTGAATTAATATTAATTTCAAAACTACATAAAGAAAAAAGCATACTTTACTAAAATATATTATATGTTGTATGGGCAAATCCAAGATGGCTTTAAGAAATGGTGAAATCTGAGCTGGGTTTTAAATGATGACTATGAGACCACTCAGACTTACAAAAGGCATTTAAATGATTGTTGAATGAATGACTTGGGCAGAAATTGTACAAGAAAGGCATGTAAGCATAGGAAGACTAGGTAAGGTAATATGTCATGGAGCTGCCAGAGAAGATAAGATGTTAAGGGTATTTCAAAAGATTGTGTGGATGAGGCAGAGGGTACATGTGAAATGCATAAGAGAAGAGTGTAAGGTCAAAGAGGGACAAGCCTATCATGCCATGCTAAGGACGTGGAACCTTTTCCAAAGGGCAATGGCAATCGAAGTTTTTTTTTAAATCAAGGCATTATGAAAGATGGTTTTAGAAAGATAATTTTAGCATAGTGGAGATGGAAGAGGCTAGAGGCTGAACACTGGGAAAGTTCTGCAGCAACAGTTTAAGCAAGAGACAATAAGAGCTTAAATCAAGACGATAGCAGTAAGGGCAGAAAGATATTATGGTGAGCATTTTAGGAGACAGAATGGACAGACTTTAGTATTATTTACATCTGGAAATAAATGGTGGCAGGAGAAAAGTACAACTCTTGATTCCCAGCTTGGGAGACAGAGTAGATAAGCATGTCATTTAAAAATATATCAGAGTACTAAAAGAGGAAAAGAAAGTTTGGTGATTTCGGTAAGATGATTTTGGACTTGAGGTACCATTGGGAAATCCAGACAGAAGTCTGAAAGAGAAAGTCAAACTCAGAAAAAATGTGGAAGTCATTAGCATATAAGGGAGAGTCAAAACCAAAGAAGACAACAGGGACCAGGATAAGCACACCAAACAAGGGAAGACAATCAAGTAAAGGATCTTGGGGATAAATATCTGTAGAGAATAGGCAGATGAAAGGATCAAAAAAAAGGAATGAAAATTGGTCGGAGTCATAAAAAAGAAAACCAAAAGAGGTTGTCAATTAAAACTATGAATTAAAAATATTTCAAGGCTAATCAATAATTAATTACTGCATCGAAGGCAAACGGGGTAAGGACTGAAACTGGCCAGTAGATCTAAAACTTAGCAAGTAACTGCTGACCTCTTGAAGAAAGTTATATGGCATGGTGGGTGTGAAAGCCAAACTAACTGGGTTGAAGCAAAGACAATGTGTGTAGGATACTCTTAATGATGTAGAAATAATAATAATAATAAATAATAATAATAATAATAATAATAATAATGATGTGGTAGTCTGGAAGGCAGGAAAAGATTTCTTTAAGATAAGGAGATTGGAGTTGACCCGTGACCAACATGGGTTTGAACAGTGCTAGTCCACTCATATGCAGATTTTTAAATTGTATTTTGAAGCTGTATTTTCAATCCATGGTTGGAAATCCACACACGCTGTATTTCTAAGATGAGAGGACAAAATCAATAAAGATACTATAGAGCCAAGAGATGCAGGAAATAGAAATAACAAAATAGTAGATTAAAGGACTGAGATTAAAAGCACAGGTCAAATATTAGCCTTAAAGTGTCTGTACCTATACTGCTTTGCTAAAAGAGATGGACAGAGAGAAAGATGGGTAAATTCACAGACATTAGGTGGGAAACCAGAGGAAATAAATTAAAATCATGTCTGGCTAAATTTCACTGTAAATTGAAGGCAGTCATCTAATGGAAGTGCAAAGATTGTGGTTCAGAATGGAGACTGTGAAGCATGGTAAGGTTTGGATCTGCAGCCAGAGGAATGAGAAAAGATAGCTGAACAAATATAAGTAAAAGGATTGCTCAGCAGAGATGAGAGCTCAGGAGATTTTCAGATTTACAAATCCACAGTCAGGTTATCGAGTGTAACCTGGCATCAGACAGGATGGCTATGCTGACAGAACAGACCAGACAGGTTCCTGAGGATATTGTTAAGAGGGACTAATAGCAGGTTCCCAGCTAGATAGAGAGGGAAATCAATTGTTTCCATTTGCCATCTTTTTTAATTAACTATAAACAGTAATGATAACATCTTAATCAATTAGACAATTTATATTGAAAGGAAATTGATAAGATTACTAGAAGAAGGGACCCATACACTAAAAACATATTAAAAAGTATGCTTAAAGAACAGGAAGCAGAAGTAGTTAAGAGTGAAATCAGAGTGGATCTTGATCTGGTCTGAATGTCGATTTTGCACAGAGATAATAAATAAATATTTGTGTATCCAACTACATTTGTGGAAATCAAATTTAATGACACATAGAAAATGACATATACAACTGCCTAATAGTTTAGAATATATCCAAAGTAGAACAAGTAACTACAAAACACATAAATGAAACTTTAAAAAGTAGCTTTTAAAATATTTTATTGTGACACTCATTATATTGGAAGGAGTTGTTTTAAGACTGACATTCTGAAATACACAAATACTTGGCAATCTATAAAGCTCTTAGAACATAAAGTGCATATTGATTTATTTACCCTATGCTACATACTGAGCACCACTGTGTCCTGGCCTCTGCACCCAGCTAACACTGAAAATGGAATCCCCATCATCAAGAGCTTATATTCTAGGAAAAATCTCAGTTGTTTTAATAACCTCATCTCAAAGTATTAATTGAACAGTGTACAAAATGATCATCTAAAGACAGTGAGGACTAGAAATATTATACATTACATAAATAACATATATTTAACAAAAATGTCTTCAAGAAAAAAACTTTTCACTACTTATTCAGTCAGTCAGTTTGTATGGTACATATTTATGACAGTCCCCTGATAGGCAAAACATAACTGAGGCATAAGAGTAGTTACATCGCTTTACATTCTCTTTGTTTTCTTTGATGGCAAATATCGTATATGATAAGTACTTCTCAAGTATACTAACCTGGCAGTGCCATCAGATGATGCGGTAAGGATATAGCGGTTATCTTTTGACCAGCAGAGATCATAAATGATATTGAGGTGGCCATACAATTCTCTCATGAAACGTCCGGAAGGAATCTCATATACTAATGAAAATATTGAAAAATTAGTAAGTTTTCTAACAGAGGATCCTTAATATAGTAATATACAAATTCATAACATAATAATTTACACATAAAGCACTGTCCATTAAGAATATTAGCAGACATTTTTAGTATAAAAAATTTCAAAATCTACTTAAAATTTTTTCACTTACTTTAGACACAAGAATTTACACACATAAAATTTTATAATATACTACAATTAACAATTATTCTAATTTCTTTAAAGCAATTTTTCTAATAATCTTTGATAATTAATCAAATAATAAATAACATTTAAACTTCAATTTATTCCAAAGATTCTATAATATCGGCTTTCATGAATAAGGTATTACTTTACCTGAAAACTGATTAAATTCCAACCAAAATTTTAATTATCTGAAGTAATGAGAAATTCAAACTGCACTATGGTCAGAAACAAATTCTAATACTAAAATTACAGATATAATACGGAAATCAACAGAGATCCAATCTGATAAACAAGGCAGTATAGTATTGCTATGTTATTATTTACAATAAATTACCTAAGATAACAACTTGGAACAAAGTTTCCAAGTCTCTACTTCCACCTAGTGGTCAAACCAATAGCCCTTTAAAACACTAAGCAGTACCCAAGTCCTTCTGGCATAGAGAAAAAAAGACCTCAGAAAATCTGCGTCTTCCATAGAAGCAGCAAGAACACTGACAAAAATTGTCAAATTTAACTTTTTCAGACCTCTGGAAATTAAACAAAGGCAATCTGAGGAGAATTTAGTCAAGAAAAGCAGCGGAATCTCAGTAACACTAAGTTTGTAGTATTTTAACTTGCCTTGTTCCTCCCATTCCCATGCTCCAAAGAGACCTTCAAAACCAACAGCCTTGCAACTACAATGTAAACCGGCAGCCTAGCTGCCATGGAATGAGACAGAAGAGGTCTAAAGCTCCCCAAAAGCCCCATCCCCAAGACTTAGCATTATTAGACATCCTGGCAGCTCCCTGAAGGGCTCCATTTTCATGGCTAGGCTTTATCTGACCCGGCCCTGAGCATGCTCTGTGTGAACAGCCCTAATCCTAGAGTGCCTGTTGAAATAATAATACCAGTAATACCAGCTTGGGCTAAGAAGAGGAAGACCAAAAAGCTTAAAAGTAAAAATCTTGCAATGAGATATCCACAGGGGACTTTGAAAAGCTCCAACATACTCCTGGGAAACTAGAAGGACATATACTCCTAGGCCGTGTGAGTGCCCAATAAAGACCTAAAAGGTCCTACCTCTTACTCCAGCTGACCTGAGCAGGCTCTGCGCAAACAGGAAGTGAAGGCGAAGACTGAATGAAGCGCTGAAAGTACATCCCAATGCACAGGCACAGAGCCCTTGGTAAAAAGAGACCTAATCGCTCAAGGCATTAAAAAAATCTCCCTCTAACCATCAGCTGACCACTTACCTAACCAAGTGGAGACTTTAGTGGTAACATATGACAAAAAAGACTATGGAGTTAGTCCAGGAAAGTCATTAACCAAACAGATAAAACAAATAGCCTAGGTGGGTAGATAGAGTGGGGATAGGAAGAAAATCTGATTTCCAGAGCTGTCATATTTTAATAAGTAAAATATCTATATTTCAACATAAAATTATGGACATGTGAGAAAAACAAAACAGAAAAGTATGATCATACACAGGAAAAAAGCAGTTGACAGAAACTGTCCATGAGGAAGCCTAACACTGGTCTTCCTAGACAAAGACTTTAAATCTGCTTTTATAAATACGTTCAAAGATCTAAAACCGTGTCTAAAAAATAAATGTGTGGGAATTAAGGTCTAAGAACTTCTCACCAATAAGAGATAAAAATTATTTTTTAAAAAATGACCAAAAAGAAATTCTAGAATAGAAAAGTATAATAAATGAATACACGATTCACTGAGAGGGGCTCAACGGCAGATTTGAACTGGCAGAAGAATCAAGACTTAACGACAGGTCAATTGATATTATGCAGTCTCAGAGGCAGAAAGAAAAAAAAAAGAAGAAAAAGAAATAAAGGTTTAGAAACCTGTGGGACACCATCAAGTGTACCAACACAGAAATGATAGGACTGCCTGAATGAGAAACAGAAAGGAAAAGAACATCTGAAGACAAAGAAACTTCCCACATTTGTAAAAAAAAAAAACATTAATTTACACATTCTACAAGCTAAACAAATTCCATGCAATCAACAATGAAGATTCAAAAACAAAGATTCTTCTGTTTTTTAAGATGTAAGCAATAAGTAAAGCTAAATTTACATAGTATTATGAAGATTTTTTAAAGCATAAAGTAACATATTTATCACAGAATGTAGAAAACATATAAATCAGAATGAGAGTAATTCTTTCACAGCCCCAAAGAATGAAATCACTATTAATATTGTAGAATATATTTCTTTAGAATCTTTTTTACTCTGTGCATAGGTTTCAGTGAATTTTTAAAATAGCACAGTCATAATCAAACTACACAAATAATTTGATATTTCTTAAAACTAAGATTATTTCATGAGGAGAAATATATGTTTAATAAATGCTAATCAAGCCAATTATAAGTCTTTGCTGAAAAAAAGCAAATCAATGAAGGAATAACTGTTAGAAGCTGAGCAAAGTTCAGCAGGATCTAGTGCTGACAGCAGATGCCCATGAGGACCCAGTGGCTACTTCCTGCTGAGGTGAGTTGGTTTTCATTATTAATCAGGAAGTAAGGGAAAGTATTAATGCCTCTCAATGCTCATCTACACACACACACACACACACACACACACACACACACACCCTTTAAAGATAAATAAATAATTACTCTTTTTAATATAGTTTCTTATATTTTTAAAGGAAATTTGAGAATGGGTTTTTGGCCTCTGCTGACTTCTCTATCATAATGAGAAGTCTTCATCTAGGTACTCCTGAGCCAATTACTATCACTCTAGTGCATAACAAATATGAAGGCTTTGGTATACAAGTTATCACTGCTATCAACCAACGATTTGGACTAAAATTCCTCATGATATCTCATGTTTCTAAATTCCTATAAAACAAAGAATGTTTACAAAAGTCTTCCTGGGGCCCTGATTATGCTGATTCTGAAACCAGATAAACACATTACAAAAAGAGAAAATTATAGGCTACTATCCCTGACGGACATAGATACAAAAATCCTCAAAATATCAGCAAACTGAATTCAACAATACATTAAAAGGATCATACACAATGATTAAGTGGGTTTTATTCCCGGGATGCAAGATTGGTTTAATATAAGCAAATCAATTTATATGAAAATCACATAAACAAAATGAAGGATAAAAATTATATGTTCATATCAATAGATGCTGAAGTCATTTGACAAAATCTAGCCTTCCTGTATGATAAAACTCTCAGGAGAGTAGGAATAGAAGGAACACACCTCAACACAGTAAAAGCCACATATGACAAACCCATAGCTACCAACATCATATTGAATGGGAAAAAGCGAAAAGCATTTTCCTTCAGATCAAGAACAAGACAAGGATGTTTACTTTAACCATTTTTATTCAACACAGTACAGTCATGGCAATCAGACAAAAAAAAAAAAAAGAAATGAAAGGCATCCAGATCATGTCATTATTTGTATGACATGATGCTATATATAGGGAACCCTAAAGATTCCATCAAAAAACTATTAGAACTGATGAATATATTCGGTAAAGTACCAGGATACAAAATTAATATTCAGCAATCGGTTGCATTTTACACACCAATAATTAACTTTCAGAAAGAGGAATTAAGAAAACAATCCCATTTATAACTGCATCAAAAAAATAAAATACCTAGGAATAAATTTAACCAAAGAGGTAAAAGACCGTACTTGGAAAATTATAAAGCAATGAAGAAAGAAACTAAGAAAGATACAAATAAAATAAATGAAAGCATATACCATGCTCAAAGATAGGAAGAATTCACATCAAAATGTCCATACTACTCAAAGAAATCTATAGATTCAATGCAATCCCTATCAAAATACCAATAGCATTTTTCACAAAACTAAAACAAATAATCCTATAATTTATATGCAACCACAAAAGACCCTGAATAGCCACAGAAATCCTGAGAAAAAAGAATAAAGTTGGAGGTATCACAATATCTGATATCAAACTATATAAGACTATAGTAACCAAAACAACATGTTACTGGCATAAAGACAAAGACATAGATCAATGGAACAAAAAGCCCAGAAATAAACCCAAACCTATGAGATCAATTAATCTATGACAAAAGAGGCAAGAATATACAATGAAGTAAAGTAAGTCCATGCAAAACATGGTATTGGGAGAACTGAACAGATACATGCAAAAAAAAAGAAAGAAAGAAAGAAAGAAATCTGACCACTTTCTTACACCGTATATAAAAATAAACTCAAAATGGATTAAAGACTTAAATGTGAGGCCTGAAAACATAAAACTCCAAGAAAAAAACATAGGCAATAAACTCTCTCACACTGCTCTTACTAATATTTTTTTTCTGATTATTTCCTCAGGCAAGAGAAATAAAAGAAAAAATAAACAAATGGGACTACCTCAAATTAAAAAGTTTTTGCACGGCAAAAGAAACCATCAACAAAACAAAAACACAACCCACTGATTGGAGGAAGATATTTGCAATGACACAATAGGGAGTTAATATCCAAAATTTATAAACATACAACTCAACAACAAAAAAGCAAACAATCTAATTAAAAAATGGGGAGAGGACCTGCACAGACATTTCTCTGAAGAGTACATAAAGATGGTCAATAGACATATGAAAAGATGCTCAACATCAGTAGTCATCAGAAAAATGCAAATTAAAACCACAATGAGATATCATCTCACATCTGTTGGAATGGCTATCATCAATAAACCAAAAAAAAAAGTATTGGTGAAGATGTGGAGAAAAGAAACCTTCATCCACTATTGGTGGGATTGCAAATTGGTGCAGCCACCACAGAAAACAGTCCGGAAGTGCCTCAAAAAACTAAAAATAGAACTACCTTATGACCCAGCAATTCCATTTCTGGGTATTTATCCAAAGAAATCCAAAACATTAATTTGAAAAGATATATGAGTCACTATGTTCATTGAGGCATTATTTACAGTAGCCAAGATACAGAAGCAACCTAAGTGCCCATCAACAGACTGGAGAAAGATGTGGTACGTATCTACAATGAGATATTACCTGGCCACAAAAAAGAAGGCAATCTTACCATTTGAGACAACAGGGATGGACCTACAGGGTATTATACAAAGTGAAATACGTCGGGCGGAGAAAGACAAACATATATGTGGAATCTAAAGAACAAAATAAATGAACAAAAAGAACAGAAAAAGACTCATAGATACAGAGAACAAACTGATGGCTATCAGATAGGAGGGGAGTTGGAGGACTGGGTGAAAAAGTGAAGGGATTCAGAAGTACGAATTGGTAGGTAGAAAGTATTAATGCGGATGTAAAGTCCAGCTTAGGGAATATAGTCAATAATACTGTAATAACTATGTAAAGTGCCAGGTGGGTACTAATCAGGGGGATCAGTTTGTAAATTATATACATGTCTAACCACTATGTGGTACACCTAGAACTAATATAAAACAACGTAGAAGAATGTCAACTGTAATTGAAAAAAATACTTTGCATGTTTTACAATTTACCATCACCTTCATTTAATCATTCTCATTCTATTTCTGAACACATATTGTAGAGAAAAGTGTAAAATTATTATAAAAGAATTGTTACTTCACTTAAAGAAATCAATTTAATTTAGTAGTGCTGGGCAATTATTCCAATTAAGATTTCAATGAATTTTAAAAACCAATGATTGTTCTCAATTAATACTTCAAGCAAATTAAACAGATAGGATTATTACTCACAAATAATTGGATATCCATCCCGGCTGGCACAGGCTGCTGCTAATATTCTTCCGTTGTGAGAGAAAGCGAGACAAAAACATCCTCGTTCTCCCGCATTTAGTGAGAAGAGCTGCTTGTTTGGGATACGGCAAGCCTAGAAGACATACATTTTAAAAATATAAATTAAGAAACATTAAAACATAAAGGCTGTCATTAATTTCAATTACAGTAGTGGTAGTGTTTTAATCCCCCATGTCCTTTCACTGTGGCTCAGAGAAAGAGAAAAAAAGTAAGCAATTGAATGATGGAAACCTCAGTAAATTGTTTTACTTTCTAAAGAGGAAATTAGTTCCCCATAAAATTAAGTGAATTTATACTCTATGTCTAACTAGTCCTTAATTCACCTAAAACATGAACAGAAAATTTTAGTATCTGATACCCTAAAGCTGTTACTACCACATAGCTTTTATATAAGCCACAAAAAAACAATATGTCACAGCTGAGCTATATACTTGTTCTGTGGCCTAGCTTAAGCCCCAGATGTATGAAGTCATTCTATTTTTTCCCCTCTTAAAATAACCATTTGTGGCTAACTTTTCAAATGTGTTTTCAAAGTAATCACCTTCTATTGGTTTTTCATTCACTAATTTTATTAAAATTTTTTCATAATTTGTTTTCTCTATTACCAGATGAAACCAAAACTTTCCACACAGTAATATCTACTGTAGAAAATACTGCCTACTTTTATTTGTCCTAATTCTTCTTCTTAGTGAGCCTAAGGTCTTTTGTTTCTTATTATTCCAAAAGTTCAATTTAACATATATTAGGCTCTTACTCTATACCAATAATGTGGTACTTTATTACAAATGTCTGTTAATGTATATTCATCGCAGCAACCCTATGATAAGTAACCATTATTACTATATATAGCTAATAAGGATTATTCAAAGGGTTAAGCCCAGCTTACTGGGCCTGCTCAAAAACGATTAGTTCAGTGGCCTGCTTTCTAGATAGGTACAGGTTTTTTCACAAATAGCATCGAGATTTAGCAGCATTATCAGGAGGCAGCATTATGAGTAGTTACTAGGAGGAGAAAAATTCAAGACATTTTTATGTGCCAATAATGTACCAGACACCACATTACCCATCATTTTCCTCCATCCAGATGATTTAGAAAAGGAAGGGGGGATAAAAAGAGAACAAAAATGGAAAGAAAAGTCAAGAGGTTTTATAATCACTTACTGCTGTTCCTAGAGCAGAAGGCCTGCTTGAGGAAAACTCTGCCTAATCTCCTAAGCTAAAGTCCCTGAAGCCACTACTGTTTGACACCGTATGCAGAAAAAGCAATAAAAGTTTAATAATAGGCAGGCTCTCAACATCTTTGACTCTTTCCCTTTCTTTACTACCTTATCAGGTATTAAATTATGCTGGTTTGTTTTTTCTCTTTTATTTATCTCTTATTTTTCATTTTTGCCACCTTTATGCCAAGGTTAGACCTTTTTCACCTCACACATCATTGACTACAACTGCCATCTAGTAGATTTCTCTCATTCTGATGTATCTTACCTTACGATCTTTTATGTGCCATCGCCAGCACTAATCTGTGCAAAAATACGATTATCACTTCTCTCCTACCCCAAAACTTTCTATTACCTCATATTCCACAAAATCAAGTATTAGGACCATTCAAGACACTACAGTGTGGGCCTACTCTACCAAACAACTTTCTCTCTCATATAAACTGGTTTCCAGCCAGGCAAGTTTTTGAGTGCCTGATGAATACGGCAGGTCCTTTCCCATTTATCTACAACTCTGCCCCCATATGAAATACTCTTCCTTGGCCTTTTTCACCTACCCTTAACTTGGCCACACTTTAAAGTTTATCTCAAGCTCCAGCCTGGTGAATAAACCCTTTTTCCACCACTCCAGTTAGTTCATCACTTTCATATCTGCCATTTTCAAACTTTTCTAAAGTATCAGGATGTTTCGAAATCTTAAACAAATTTTTAGGACCCCAAAAAACTTGTTTATATGACTACATCCATAGATATTTATTTTATTAGATTTTAAAATTGAGAAATTTAGAAAACGTTTGCTAGTTCATTTAAAAAAATAAGTTAACAAACCCACTAAATGTTAACATAATGTCTTTTTATAAAAAGTAACTACATAAAATGAAAACTGTTCTACACTTTTAAAAACCTCTTTAATATAAGCATAATAAAAGACAGCTAGATTTTCTTAACTGCTTTTGCATTCACTCTCTTGTGATATTACATATAATTTAACCTCTGAAAAACTCCAGTGTATAATTGTGAGAGAATAAAAGTGAAAAAGAAACTGAATCATTATGAAACCATTAGAGTCATTATGAGTCTATTATGAAAATAGACTGACTTCGCAGATACCCTGAAAGGGTTTTAGGACTCCCAGAAGTTCCCAAATCACATTCTGAGAACTGCTGATCGACACAATTATTTTTATACCTGTCTTTCCTTAAGGCTTCTCTGTAGCATACCTGACAGCAAACAACACTGTTTTCTATTTCCCCAAGTGATATAAAGGTCCCCAAGGCCACAGTATAAGTTATTCAAAAATGACATTTAGATGGATCTGTAAAACTGGCCGCCAAAAGAAAGTTAAATGTGATCCAAAATACAGAAAGGAAAAAAATCTAAGAAAATAATCATTCTTATATATGTACTGAATGTTTCGTTAAATTAAGATTTTGGATAAACTGCATCTGGTAATGGCTCATACATATAAAACACTCCCCCCTTTGTGGAAATAAGTAAGAGATCTGTAAAACTGTATCAGTAATCCTTCTTGCTATTACAAAAATATGCTAATCAAGTAAGAAAACTTTGGTAAAAACTTAAATTCTGTTCAACTTGTGGTAGAAGGATATACACATACTATCTCCCTTAAAATGTGACTCAGGAAGAAGCCAAGGACTGAAAAAAAGGTCATTAATCCATTTTTTAAAATCCACTTTTAAAGAATAAAATCCATTAAGAGACTTATCTCTTACAGATACCAAAAATCTGTTTTTTTATGTTTGTCATGGGCCGAATTGTGTCCCCAAAAATTCATTTGTTAAAGCTCTAACCCCAGTACCTGAGACTGGAACAGTATTTGGAGATAAAATAGTTAATTACGGTAAAATGAGATTGTTTGGGTGGAGCTGTAATCTAATCACATCTATGTCCTGATTAGAACAGGAAGAGACATCACAGGGATACACAAGCAAAGGAAACAACCATGAAGATGTGGACAGATGGCAGCCATCTTCTAGCCAAGAACAGCTTCAGGTAAACCAACCGCCAAACGCTTGATCTTGGGACTTGCAGGCTCCAGAACTCTGAGTAAATAAATTTCTGTTGTTCACATCACTTAGTCAGTCAGCAGTATTTTTTTTATGGCAAACTAATAAAACTGCCCAGGTCACTAAACAATCTAAGATGCTGCTTTTATGAAAATGATAAACACTCTATTATTATTTGTCAAATAATGGGAAGATAAGATCGTGATTAAAAAGAGTTAAACAGCAATCTGTCCTAGGAGCTGTTGGAGAGTTTAAAGTAAATAAGTAAATAACTAAATGAATCCAATATTATCAAATACTTCACCTGCCCAGGCAGTCGTTTCCATTTTACTACCTCCTTTGAATCTTCTAATCCAGGTTCTGTCTCTACAGAACTTGACTCATGGTGCTGTTCACAATACAATGGTTTACCCTTTTCCTCCTGAAGAGTCATCATAGAACGGTAAGATGGCTTTATCTAAGTATGTGTAGAAAATGAAAAAATTATATATCATGCTAATTTTTTTCTCTTTTCTAGCATATAAGGTTTTAATATTGAAACAAACAATATGCAAATGTTTTCAAAATGTAATTCAAAAAGTATTCTACTTATATTTGCACATTATTCTAAATAAAATGAAAGTTGCTTGAAATTATAGTCCTGTAAACAAAAAGCCTTATAAGTTAAGAGGAGAAAAAGAGAACTTTAATGGTAACATTAAATGGTTTCAATAACTCTGTTCCTTTGTTTCTGCATCTTCACCTGTATATACAAGATGTTACGTCATGGCTCTGATATACTATGGTATCTCTAATTTTAATATCATAAAACGATACCATAAAGATCTAAAGTTTTTAAATCTCCCATTTCTCAAAAATAGATTTAACTCCATTCAAATCAATGCAAATCAGCTCTGGTCACAGTTTATAATATCAATTATAGAACATGCAAAACTAACCTGAAATATAGGAAACAAGACAAAAGCAAAAGTTTCACCTCATTTTAGGACATTGTTAAGATCATTCACAATTTTAATCTATGAAAAACAGCAGTAGAAATATTATTTAGTGATTATTTGAATATTACTGGCAAAAAAGGCAAAATTGAGTTGTTGTAACATAAACTGTAGGACTTGAAAAGCCTAAAATATTAACTATCTGTTCCTTTATGGAATATATTTGTCAACTCTCACTTTATATCATTCTTTTATCTTTAATTTTAAAAATAAAAACTGTACTAATTAATAATTTTTTTCCTAACACTGAAATCTATATTTAGTACTTAAGAGTCATGTAAGTATTTTTTAAGTATCAGCCATTACAGGCTTAATTACATAATTTCTGAAGGTAACTTTCTATTATAGAAACCTATTAAAGTAATTCTAGAGTCCTTATCTTTTTAGGAATGAAATACATGTCACCATTTAATCTCAACAACAGAGGACATATATTTATATATGCTATTAACTTACACATTCTGGAACTTTCAGTCCTCTTACAGTTACATACAACGTTGATGGATAACGATTTCTTGGACATTTTGACCACCATTCAAAAACCTCAACAACATTTAACTGGGATCGAGACTTAGCAGGTGGGTAATACAGCTGCAAGCGAAGTTTTGAATTGATGTTTAAATTTCCATTGGCTCCTAGAAGCTTAAAATAAGAATTCAAATAAAATTTTATCTTCATTGAAAATAAGTATATCTGATAAAGCAATAGTATACAGTCAAAAACTCATCTAGAAAACATTATATGGCATGCTGAAATTCCTTAGATTTATAGAGCAAAGAACACTGATAGTTGGGTAAGTACAGGTACAAATCTTTTTGCCAAAAGGTAACCAAATGACTTCCAGACAGCTATCTTTTTGCTCGTACAACTTCAGATGGTTGGTAAAGCATTTACAATACTGTGCCAGATGTTATCTGGCATGAAGAAGGGGATCAATATACCTTTGTTTGAAATAATAATGATAAAGATTAAAATGCAAATTAAACACAAAAACAAATTTTCCATTTGTTTAGTATCAGTAATTTTTAATAGCAAAACTGTATGGTTTTAATTCATTCAAAATTGACATTATATTCAAATAGTAATGAGCATAATTAAACTCATTCAATCCATTCATTACATTTAAAAATATTTCAGTCTACCTTCTTAAAAAGGTCTATTCGATTAAAAAAAAACTATTAAATAAACTATGTTTAAGCTAAGTAAATGGAGATCCTTACAAAAATAATTAAAATCTCACCAAATCAAAATGGGACTAGACTATGACTCTGTATAAAATGTCTTTGTTAACTTCTGTGTCCTCTAGAAATTAGGAGACAGTTGGAAGCTTTTGCAGCAATTTGGGCAGAACATGAAGGTGACAACTAAAAGACAGGGATCGAGCGCAGGAAACATTTTCAGTAACTATCACTGATTTGGAAGATCAAAAAGGACTCTGAGGTAGGTGTTAACAGAACTTTCTGTGATGATGGGGATGTTCGACATTTGTGCTATCCAGCAGTCTCCACTAGTCACATGTGGCTCCCAAGCACTTGAAGTGTGGCTGGTGCAACTGTGGAGCTAAATTTTTTAATTATATTTAATTTTAATTAATTAATTTGAAGTCAAATAGCCACATATGACTTATGGCCATCAAAATGACAGTACCGCTCTAAGGTTGTAAATTTGGGAGACTGGGCAGATGGCGGCGGTACTAACTGAAATATCAGACAGAGAAGTGGTAATGACTTAGGTAGGATGTTCAGTTTGGTGGAGTCTCTGATATCCATGAGGTATCCAAGCTGAAATGTCTGAAATCTGAAGCACAGATAAGAAAAGTGGGTCTACGGAAGTAGACTAAAGATGAAACCATGAATAGGACTGATATTAAAGAGGTAAATGGAAGACCATGATGGAAACTGAGGGAACAGTAAAAGGAAAATCAGAAAAGGATGGTTTCTAGAAAACAAAGATAGAGTTTCGGGACAGTAATGTATCATTTGCACATAGGTGACATAAAAGAACTAAAAAATATTCAATAATTTCGCAATGATAAGTCATTAGTGATTTATTAGGAGAAGCTTTAGTGGCTAAGGCAAAATCCAGATTGCAGTGTGTTCAGAATCAAGGAAAACAGAGTAACAGATTGCAAAAATATGGCCCATCTTCTCCATACCCCACTAGGGAAGGATGTAATGTCAATGGAGGTTGTAAGCTGAGGGATGATGATATGATACAGAGGGGTAAAGAACAGTTTCAAATGAGTAACAGATGTTCAGTCATTAAATATTAAGCACTCGAGATTCCCTTCATAAACGCTACTGCTGTCTGCCTGAAGCTTATTATAAAGGAAAATTATTTTAAGGAGATATTCCCAGCTTCTGAATCGCACTTTCCATAAGTTGTTCTAATACTTACCAGGCAATCTAGTTTACACTAGTATGCTGCTTAGCATGAGGAAACAACTAAAATCCAGCCAAGGTCCTATCATATGGTTACAAATTATATAATGTAGAACTTGAATAAAGCTTTATTATTTTATAATTTAAAACAGTCACACACACACACACACACACACACACACGCTAAAAGAATTAAAAGTGTCTCTACCTAAGAATTAGGGTAAAGTCTCATTTATATCTGAACAAGGGCTCTTTGCAGTTCATATGAACCACTATAACAACTTTACAGTTATCTAGGACATTCCTGGAACCAATGGTATAGGTATTAAGATGTTAAAATTTTTATTTGATTCATGACACTTTCTCAAAGACAGCTTTTTCCTAGTCACTGTTTCCATACATTTGTTAATTTTCTCAATAGATATTCACTGAGCACTTCCTCTGCTGGTGATATTATGCAATAAAATGTTTCAAGAGACTGACATATTAAATGTGAACAGACCTGGTAAAATAAAAACTAAAAATATTCAACAAATTTTCCCAAAAGAAGTTACTGCTGACTTTGAAAAGCTTACAGTCTAATGAAGGAGATACATAAGTGTAAACAGCAGGAAGCATGTAGACTACCTCACCCTTTACAGGAGGTGGAGATGGGAGAACTCCCGGTTGCCATTTCTGCCTTTGGCATGAAATGGATAAATAAATAAAAATCTGTATAACATTTAAAGGTAAAAATACAATAAGATAACATTACGGTTTCCCAAGAGCAGTACATAGTAAATACTGTAGTTCTGCACAAACCTCATATCGAAGAAATGAAGAAAGTTTCTAACAAGACCACAAGAAGGCAATATTTAAGTGAAGTGACCTTTTTAAGTTTTGTTTTTGTTTTTGTTTTTTATTCTCTAAATCAGTAGAGAGGGGTATAGCAAAAGGTGTAATGGGTTAGAGAAGGGTGACTTTAGAAAGTACGCTGGACCAAGTGAGTCCTAAGGCCACTGCAGAATTACTTCCTCACCACAGCCAACCTGAGAGCCATTCAGTAGTCAAGTCAGAATACACCTCTTCTAAGGCCTCTCTCTACTCTCCAATGTGGATTAAGTCATTCACCTGGGATTTCACAGCATCTACTCTATAGCATAGTCATGTAAGTACTCAAGACTTTTTATAACTCAAATTTATGTTTGAAGTCAGAAATAAAAAAATATAAAATTTCCTTTTTAAAAAATGTTAATCTAGCCACACCTTTTATCTCTGCTAAAATATCCTAGTTAAAGACCATCATTTTATACACAGACTGCTGCAAGAATTTTCTAGCTTGATCTTCCATTTCATTATAATGGTGATGTGATGCCACAGGAACTTAACTCTTGTTTACATCAATTAACCTATGATAAGTTTCAGTGTATGTCGTTTTGCTTCAAGTTACAGAACCTATAGACATTAAGTGAGGACTTACTGTACACCTTGCTCCTTACAACATCTGGGTCTTTACATATACTGTACCCTCTACCTAGAACTCTCTTTTCCCTACTGCTAGCATGTACCTAATACTCAAGTTCAATGTCTCTTCCTGAGGTTTCTCTGGCCCCACATAATGATTTTCATCATTTACCCCATACATCTTTATAATACTTATA
The DNA here is from genome assembly GCF_014176215.1 of Rousettus aegyptiacus. Lineage (NCBI taxonomy): Eukaryota > Metazoa > Chordata > Mammalia > Chiroptera > Pteropodidae > Rousettus > Rousettus aegyptiacus. The sequence goes on from NW_023416284.1 coordinate 163,546,614, forward strand.
AAAATTATAATAAATGAAAAATTATGTAATTGTTTTATGTCTGTTCTGCTTGCTAGAATATGAAGTCCATGAGGTCAAGTAGTTTGTCTTCCTTGTTCACTAAGTAGAAAAGTGGCTGACTGACATATAGAAAGGTTTTAATAACTATATGTTAAGTTGAATAAGTGTCAGTAGGGCTGTGTGTTTTTTTAAATGCTGTATCCTGAGAGGCAAAAAGTATACAAACTAGGCACTTAATAAATGTTTAAGAATATGACTGAGCATCACCTGAGCTAGAATTAATAACTCTCTGCCACAATCTTACCTTAAACCATAACTCCTTAAATGAAAATAAAATGACTTGAGAAAAAGCAGCCAATCATATCTGAGATTATTTTAAAAGTCCTTAAAATGGATTAAAAACATACCTTGAGAAATGCCCAGGCAATTTTCCGAAAGCTGCATTTTTGATATTGAATTTCAGAGTTATTCCTAATTTCATCCATGCTTAAGAAATCAAGAATCTGTAAATAAACATTAAAAAATTACTTCATAGAAGACTAGGCTACCTAAAATTTAATATTTTTTAATATATTTTGATACTAAAAAATCATCTGTTTACTTAAGAAGTTTTCCTTACGGGGGCAAAAACATTTACATCTCACTTCATTCACCTTTAATTCCTCCTGTTAGTGAGGGCCCAATGGCTGCCTAGTATTCTTCTGTATTATAAATCCATAAATTTAATTAAAAAATCATAATTGATTTAGCCAAACTGTCCCTAAAATTTTTGCTATGATAAACAGGGCTTAAATAAATATCTTTGCACATATATCTTTGTGTACGTGTCATTTTCCCTTAGAAGAATTACCCAGAAGTGCAATAACAGTTTTAAAGACTTCTGATAGAATTTATTAAATCATCCTCAATAAACTCCAAGGAGGTTGAAATCAAAAAGTAGTTCTGTAGACAATATTATATTAAAACCTAAGAAGCAACCAAATGTGTTCATATTTCAACAATCTTTCATAAATCTCATATTACTAAAAATATAAAAGAATATTATAGTAACTAAGGACAAATTTCTATGACAAAGAAAAAACTCTTTGACATACAAATTATTTTACATTTTAAAAAAGTCATAGCTTTATATAAATCATACAACATAATTAGATGTGATTGGTAGATTATTTGTTTCATAAACACACATATATCACCTGAAAGTTAAGGATCATAAAAAGAAGTAACTCTACAAAAATCAATCATTGGTTCTGGTCATGCCTTGCTGTTCATGCTAAAATTTCATGCTGAAATTCTCCATCTTGCTTAAACTAGAAGAGACGCTTTCTCTACTTCTATTTGTTTATGGAGAAACAAGATGTAGTAAAAAAAAAAAAAAAAAAAGTGGGATTTTAGGTTTAAACTAGCTTCAAATAAAAAATAGCTACACTTAAAATTAGAGTAATGGGGAAAATCACTTTACACTCTGAGCCGTAATTTCTTTTGCAGTAAAAAATTAGAAAAACATATCAGCTCAAAGGCTGTCTATACCATAAAGTTTTCCCTGACTAGTCTGACCCTCCACTAACCCTTTAAAAAGTTCTACTTCATTTGGTTATATATTACATTGTATTAGTCAAGTCATCTCTCAGTCTACAAATTCTTAGGGAATCTAATATAGATAAATGAGTTTATGTGAAATAGGTTAAGAATGGAGGATTACATACAGATTAGATTCAACAGTTCAGTTAATAGCCACAGTACTGTTGTAAGGATTACATAATATAGAGTAAATCAAATAGCTAACTACTTAGAAAAGTAAATGCTCAGCAAATATGCTATCACTTAATCTCTCACTTTTATCTCCATTGTATCCTACAAACACTAAATCCTAGAGATTAAATTCTCATAATACTTTGTTGTAATAATGAACTACTAAAAGTAACAGCTTAAACTTGTGCTATGCAGCTGACCCTCTGTATCTTCAGATTCCATGCACAGATTCAACTAATTGCAGATTACAAATGTTAAAAAAAAATCCCAGAAAGTTCCAAAAAGCAAAATTTGAATTTGCTACGCACTGAGCACTACGTTGAATCAACATGAATGATGTGATCTGTAGGCATACCCTGCTGGAGCCTATATGTAAATGTAGGTTATAGGCAAATACTGTGCCATTTTATATGAGATTTGAACATCTACAGACTTTAGTTTCTGCAGGGGGTGCTGGAACCAATGCCCTGTGGATACTGAGGGATGACTATTAATTAAAATTTAATTTAAATTGCTCTATTCAATTCATACCTCGAAGAACAGGATGACTTTAGGGTTCTCATCAAATTCTCGAAGCAAATAGGGAAAGTTTTCATTAAATATAATTTGCTCTTCCCATTCTGGAAGCCTTGATTTTAACTTTTTAAAATCATATGGCTGGGTCATAATAGGAAGAATATAATCTACATTGTCTTTTTCAAAGTAAGACGAAACAGGTCGTTCACTGTTCAAAAGAAGATATTTCCATTAACACAACTGTTTATAAGTTTGAGAATATGAGAAAAAAAAATCAAAATATGGTATTCAAGGCGAGGCAACCAGAAACAATGAATAGCCATGATACATAAGGAAAATTATAAATTTTACCAGACTTAGAAGTGGTAGTACCTTACTATGATTTTGCATTTATATACTATCAGTTGGTTTCACAAAATTATTTTATTACAGAAAATAAAAGTGAGATGTCTGATTATATCTTTGGCATTTAGAGCTGAAAAAAGTAACTTTTTCAGAATCTTAAATGAGTTTGTCATAAAACAGTACAATCCACTTAAATAAAAAAATGTGGACAACAATATTATACGTTATTTTTATGCCTTAAGATGACTGAGTAATTGAATAACCTTTCTGATAATCTTCATGTTTTCCATTCCTGTCGTCTTTCTGAGCAAATAATTTTTTTGGACTCTAGTACAGTCATTTATTTTACTGTACTATTTGGGCCTTCAAGCATGTATTAGCTATAGAAGTAATATTAAGAAAAAAATTAAATTCAAGATTCATTTATCTCACCTGATAACATTTTAACTTCAAAACAAAAATGTGAAGATAGACAATTAATGCATTTACAGTAAGATGATTTACAATGTAAGTTAAATGCCATAGTCATTAAGCTTGTCAGAAATCCTCAATTCCCCTCCACTTAAAATGAATTATTGAATTTAACAGATGCTCTCTATTTCTTCTATAAAACATACTGATCAATATCAATGGTTGATAAATATCTACTAGTAAACCGTTCTCCAATACACATTCACAGTCCTATTCATAATGACTTTCAATGGCAGTAAACACTTCTACTGCAGACAGTTTAAATTTCAAGGGTTAGCTGTTCAATTAAAAAAAAAATTACCTATCATCTTTCTTGACATACTGACCAGTATTCGCATCAACCACATGAATTTTTACCATGGGCTGAGAAATCATAAAATCTGACTTAAGTCGATCAGTTCGGTGAATATAAACTCCCAGGAAAAGGTCGTCATCAAGCAAACATTTGGGATAAACTGGACTATCTCGACTTGTTATTTCATGAACACCATCATCACCATTAGTGTCTTCATTATCATCTGAAACAACACGCATGGAAGAAAATCAACTTATAACTAATTGTTCCCATAACAATATATTCAATAATATATGTTGAATTTTCATGTAACATAATCTTTATAATCATTATAATAATTTATGATCACTTGTCTTTGTTAACAAAGAAACTTCAAGAGAAAATAAAGAAAAAAACATGATAGCAGATTATATTCTTGAGAGCAAAACACTGTATTTTTTAATGTATTAAAATAGGGTATGGAATCTTTCTTATCTTTCCTAACAAGGATCAGCAACAAAAAAAGAAAAAGAGCAGAGATAAAAGTAATTTTATCTAAGTACTTTATAAGTGGCATAGATATCACTCAATTCATTTATAACTATAATTTCTGCTTCTGGGTAGGACATAGCAGAATGTAAAGATCAATACTTCTGGTAATAACTTGAAAAACCAAAAGAATTACAAAAATATTTTTTAAGGCATCAGAAAAGTACAGAAACAACGTGTAGCAGATGGACTAAAATACCAGAAAGGGAGCAATATTCAGAGGTAAGCTCATGGACTGGTAGCTGTTACAGTCTCGCGGGACATTTGCTGATTCACAGTGTGGGCTGAAGACCAAGTTTCAGACTATGCGAAAGGTCACTATTGGGAGAAAGAATAACCAGCAAAACTTTTAGTGGTTGCATGAGGCTACAATGATAAAATTGTAGACTTGAGGGGCCTCAAACTCATGGCTGATTTTTCTCACAAAACTGAATTCTGAGGCTACGCGAGAGGCTAAAAAGACCGAAATCTCCCAGTCTTTTGGTACCTGGAAACAATGACCCACCAGGGAGGGGCCTGAAACAAAACAGGCAATGCTAAAGCTCTAGAGTGCGTGGTCAATTTACACCTACAGCCACATTTCACCTGGGGTCACTTACCAATTCTGGGCGCAGCTAGAGGTTGAGAATCCTGTCGTGGCCCCTGGCAGAAGGTCCCTACTGGGGGACAGAGAAACCAGCAGAGACTTTGATGTTCACGTGGTGCTGGAGTGACAAAATTGGAGACTTGAAGGGCCTCAAACACACGGCCAGTCTCCCCTTCAAGACATCTGCCAAATTTTGAAGCTTCATGGGGCAGAAGGCTAAAAGGACTAGGCTGAAAACCTCTGAAAGGCAAAACTAAATCTCTCAGTCTTTTAGGGCGAAAGAGACAACCATTTGCCAGGCTCTCAATTTCAAACACCTGGAAGGTTGCATCCTAGGAATAGGGCCGATGAGACACACTACTTTACCAAAACTGTAGCCCAGCCCTAACCTAGCTCAATTCCTCACTGGCCGAAATCAGTTGCCTACCCTATCTGCCTAAGAGAATAGAGAGGAAACCTTCTCTAGTGGAAGATAAAATCATCTGGAGCCTCCAGGTTTCTATATGCCATGTCTAACAGTCAATAAAAAGTTACTAGACATAAAAGAGACAAGATTATATGACCAATAACCAAGAGAAAAAAAAAACAGAAAACAAAGCAGACCCACAGATGATCCAGACTGGATTAACACACAAGCACTTTAAATAACTATGATTAACATGCTCAAGAAAATAAAGGGAAAGATGGACAAAATAATTTTTAAAAAGCAAAGACATTCTACCGAGATTTGAAATCCATGGAAAAAAGGTAATCTGGAACTAAAAAATACAATGCCTGAAATTAAAAACTCAGTAATGTCGAACAGCATACTATATACAAAGGAAGGCCATGTTTAGTGAACCAGAAGATCAAATCAAATACCCAAACTGAAGTACAATGGGGAAAAAAAAGAACAAGGTAGGAAAAACCATAAGAAACTTGTGGACACACTCAAGACAACTAACATGTGAAATTATAATCTACAAGAGCACAGAATGGCGAAGCCATATTAAAAAATAATAACGGCTGAGAATTTTTCACAACTGATACTGAACATCGACCAGTAAACTCTAAGCAGGTTATAACGAAACCATATTTAGGTGTAGCATGATGAAACACTGAAATCAAAGACAAAAAGATAATATAAAGAGCAGCTACGGGAAAAACAAGACACAATCCCTTCAAAGAGACAGAAATAAGAATGGTGCTGGGAACAGAAATGATGGAAGCCAGAAGACAATTCTATGATTTCTTTAAAGTACTAGAAGAAAATAACCTTTAACCTAAAATTCCATACTAGCAAATATGCTTAAAAATGAAGGTAATTTAACATAACAAAATCCCAGGGGATTAGAAGGCCTATACTAACAGAAATACTAAACTTTTTTTTTAAGCAGGTGAAAAATATAAATTCATTAAGGAAAACCTAAATTTGGGGGTGTACCAGCTGTATAAAATGGTAACCATAGTATCTGTGAAGTTTAAAATACATGTAGAACTAAAATACATAAGGCAGGAGACAGATGCAGAGAAAACACTGACAAAATTAAATTACTGTCATGGGATGTTTCTTAAGTCACAGAAAGCACATATCATTGGGAAGAAAAAAGGATAAATTAAGCTATACAAAATTTAAAAAACTATTTTTCAAACAATACCAATAAGAGAAAAATAAAACACAGCTTGGAAGGATATTTGCAATACATATGTGCGTGTATGTATTTATATTTGAGAAAGACTATCTATGTAAAATATTTTCACAAATTAATCAGAAAAAGACAATTATATTTCTTTAAAAAAAATACACTGAAGACTTCAACAAATGTACAAATGAAGAAGTTCAAGTAGTCAATAAACACAATGTTCAACTTCACTAGTTATCATGGAAATTAAAGTTAAAATGAAATATACACACCTAAGTATGACTAAAATTTTTAAATACTGACAATATAAATGTTAGTGAAGATGTAGAGCAATGGAAGCTCTCAAATACTGCCAGTATCAATTGGTAAACCAATTCTTGAAAATGGGAAGTACCTATTAATGTGAAAAACACACATACTCTGTAACATAGTAACTCCGCCCCTAAGAGTATGCCCAACAAAAATGTAAACATGTGCTTGCCAAAAGATGTGACTAGAATATCCATTACAGCTTTATTTGTAATTGCCTAAAACTAGAAACAAGTCAAATGTCCATCAATGCATAAGTAGGTAAATTAATTGTTGCATATTTATACAATTGATATTTATACAAAAATGGAACTGATAATGAATAAGCTTGACTGTATGCAATAGTATAAATCTCATAAAAAGATAATTTTGAGTGAAAAAAGCCAGACACAAAAAAGCACAGTATTTATGATTCCATTTACATTAAATTAAAAACCTGGCAAAAATAAACTATGTGTTAAATGTCAAGACAGTATGTACTCCTGCAGGGCAATGAACTAGAAGGGGACTAGAGAGCGCTTCTGGGTGCTAATGATGTTCTGTTTCTTGGATGATGATTTTATGGGTATGTTCAGTTTGTGAAGATTCACTAAGTAATATACTTATGTACACTTTTCTGTATGTATACTTCAAAAAGTCTTTAAAAATTTAATTACAGGAACCACAAAACATCATCAATTTCATCAATAAATAAGTACCATAAATTCTAAAATTTACTATATTAGTCCCAATTTTTGGTCACGTGGAAATTGAAAAGAAAAAAGGAGGTAAGAAGTAGGAAAAAAAAGGCAAGAATAATAAAAATGAGAGAAAAGACGTGAGTAACGAGGAAATTTGAAAGCGAGAGGCAAAAGGAAAAGTGGGAAGACAGGACGCAAGCTGATTCGGGCGGAGGAGCCGGGAGGGCACCACGTGTGACGGAGGCACGCAGCAGTGCCGTCTGCTGACGGTTTACAGCTTTCAATGACTAGGAGTCTCAATTATTTAGGGTCTCTAAACTCAACGGTACAAAAAGAAGTATTCTTTACTACAATCGCAACTACAAAGTTAATGTCATTCTAGAGTTTAATTAAGTCAGGAAGTAGAGATGACTCAAGTACCATTAACTTATCACAGACACAGCCACAAATAAACGAATGTTTTAATTTAAATGAATCCAAAAACAAATATCAACATATTCCATATTGGATTTTTTTTCAATTACATCCTTTGGGATGATATTTTCTTCAGTTTTAAGGGCTAAAAGTCCTAGATTCAAGTTATTTCTACCGAGGAACACTTTTTTTATTTAATATGAGTAACAAACCTGCTTTAGGCTTCTTTTTCTTTTTTTTTGATTTGGATTTTGTGTCATCTTGCCTGCTGTCTTCTATGTTTTGTTTCGCTGAGGTTATTTCATCATTTTGATGACAATCTGAAGTAACTGTTCCAACTGGACTTTCCTGCTTTGGTTCACCTTCAGCTGGGTGATCAGAGATGGACAATGTACTGCAAATATATCCCAAGTACACATCATTACAATTATTATTATTATTCATGGTGCAGCAAAGTGAACAGTGAATAGAGGCAAGGATAATCTCAAATTTGATATGATTTCCAGCTAGGAGATACATGTCTTCTTTTTCACTAAAATGGTTAGCTGTCAAACTAGGTATTTTAGGTGTTACTTTATACTTGGTGATGAGTTATATACCACATGAGCCAATTTAAATGGAGCTCTAAACTCCGCATAAAAATGAAATTGTATTTTATGTGCAATAGATCTGTTTATACATAGGATTGGTCAAAGCATCCTCACTCCGTTGCCAAGTAAATGATTAATTAACAAATTTCTAAATTTAAAATGTGTTCCAAGTTTCTTCTGTTTTCAAGAGACTTCAGATAGTCAACCTTTGGTTTCTATGTAAAAATTAATTGCTTGTGTTTTCCAGTGGCTGATGTGCCGCTACATTTTCAGAAGACTATTATTAAAATTAAAATCTGCATCGCAATAACTAATAGTAAACGGTAACATCCCAAAAGCATACTGAGCTGTAGCAAGAAACCAGACTACTAAAGTTTTTTGTAATTTATCAAGCAAAAAATCTGCATCTAAATAATCAAAAATTGACTTCCAATATACGAATTTTAAAAAAGAGATTGAGAAATAGAGAAATACTTCAAATTAGTCATTCTAGAAAGCCATGTTATTTTATTATATCATCAAATACTATTATTTAAAGAGAACAATACCCTTTGAATGTCATAGTTGTGAAAGCCATGGTTTCATTTAAAATTCATGAGCTTACCAGTTCATTAAATAAATGGTAGCTATGAGCACATGAGCTGAGGATTTATAAAATACTGAGGTGAAGAGCCTCTAAAATGGCCCCAATAATCTCTGTCTCCAAATATTCATAGCTTTGTGTAAACCCTTCCCTTGATTGTAGGATGGACCTAGTGACCCACTTCTAAAAGCAGACTATGACAAAAGTAATGGATGCCACTAATAAGATTAGGTTCCAAAAAGACTATCATCCCTCCCTCTCCTCTCTCTGCTGCTGCTCTCTCCCTCTCTCTCTCTCTCTCTCTCCCCCCCCCGCCCCCCCTGCTCAGTGTGCAGAAGCAACTAACTACCCACTGTTGTGAGTAGCCCATATGGAGGTCTGCATTGCAAGAAATGATGTCCCTAACCAAAAGCCGGTCAGGACCTGAGCCCTGCCAACAGTCACACGAGTGAGCTTAGAAGTGGATCTTCCAAGCCTTCCAACAGTGATACCACCTGACAGATCCTCCTCCTGCCAAGCCTTGAGATGACTGCAGCCCCAAGTGACATCCTAATTGTAGCCAGAGGCACCTGGCTAGCTATACCCAGATTCCTGATTCACAAAAATTACAAGAAAATAAATGTGTAGTTTAAGAAATAATTTTTTATGTAGCAACAGATAACTAATAAATATACTAACATGTCCCTGTAGCAACTCTATGTGCTCTCTCTGTTACCACCGCCTGTCAAGCTTTTGATAAAAGGGGAATTATTTTTAGATGAGGACGTTAAGGGAAAACTGCCTCTGTATGATAGCTGAATACAGAATGTCCCCACCTCAAGTTGTTTACTTAAATGTGGATTACAGAAAACAAATTATGGTAGTTAAAGGCCATTGTTTATTTTGTTTTCCCTAAGCAGAGCATATTGAATATGCTCACAGCCCACACTGTATATGCATGCACATATATACATACATGAACATGTAAACAAAAGCATATATACACACGTACATAAGCATCATATACACAAAACACTCGAATACCAAGTCGCTAATAGTGATTATCTCTGGGTGATTAGATTGCTTTTATTTTCTTGTGTCTGTACATTGTATAATGAGCAAATGTTATTAGTATAAGGAAAAATGCTATATTCACATATCCAAATAGGCATATAATTCAACAAAATGTGGAGTAATTAGGTTTCTATTATTTAAAAAGCAGATGTCAATAATTAAGGGAAGACACTTTTGAGCAAGACTGCCAAGGTTTGGGCTCAGCTTCTGAAATGGTTCTATGACATAAACTTTTCAGTTTCCTCATCTACAAAAGACAAAATTCCTATTCCTCATAGGGTTGTTATAAAGAATAAATGTGTTAATTCTTGTAAAGTGCTCCATAAAAGTTAGCTGTTATTATTGCACTGGCAATGTGTCCAAATGAAATTCTAAGAATTTTCTTTGTGATGCAGATATCACTCAAAAACTGAAAAATAACAATTTTTTAAGAGAACATTTTACATTTATCAATGTTAAGTACCTTGTTTCAGTGTTAGATGGGATTGGAACTTTCTTTTTTTTCTTTTTTCTTTTTTCACTGCTCACTTTGTCATCATGCAAGGAAGTATCTGAGGGGAAATAAGTCAACTGTTCTTTGAGTTTCTTTCTTATTTTCTTCTTAATCTCCTTTGCCATTTCTTCAGCTACCTGGGACTGGTATACTTGCTTCAGTTCTTCCTCATCTAAATTATTATTTTCTTTTTCTTCATTTGCTTTTTCACTTTTCTGATGAGCAACATCTGACTGTGATATCTCTATTTTCTTCTCAGGAGTTTCCAGTCCCATTTCTTGGCACACTGTTTTTATAACCTTCTTATTTGCCTTTTCTTGCTGGTCCTCCTCTATGCTATCATCATCCTCTGGGTTTTCAGCTGTTGACTGTGGACTGCTTGGTTTGTTTTTAGTGACTGGCATGCTCTTCTCTGGGTTATTAGTGTTAGCAGTAATTACTTCATCTGTAGTTTCTTTAATTTTCTGAAGATTGCTTCTAACAGTGTCAAGCTAGAAAAAGAAGACACAATGACAAAGTTTCAGCTCAGTAAAGTTTAGTTATGCAGAGATGAAGCACAAGGACTAGGTGTTTGACAATGTGTAATACTGGGCAGATTATTTCATTTTTTACTTGAACACAGTGAAAGTCTACAGCATCTGATAAGCACTCTCCTAGTTTATTCTTCCAGCATGAGATCAGTAATCTCTGAGAGTAACTTCAGATAAAATGAGTTAACATGTGAAAAAGTATTTAATGACTTTTAAGAAGTTAATTAATTGCTCAAATCTCAAATGTTATTTTCCTCTTGGGGAGAATGATCCATACTTTAAGTAAGATACATTTGAGAAACTCGTAAGAGCCACTGAACTAAAGCACCTTCAGGTTCTCCAATAGAAAGCACATGCAGGTCATTTATTTTGCTTCGTAATTATATTCTAAAACCAAAGGTCTATAGCTCTAGAATCACCCTGCCATTAGCCCAAATGCATCACTGAAAATACTGCAAAGTGTTAAATATTATCAAGTTAAATGAAATGACAGACTAAGCACATATCTGAACCTCTTTCTCCCATCAAAATTTGGTTTTTAATTTAAAAAAAAAAGGTTAAAAAATCAAAAAGGAATGTTACTAGTAAAAATATTTTGAGAAATTCCCCAGCAATAAAAAATAAGCAGAATTAGCTCTATTAAGAAACTACCAGGGAAAACCACAGCCCATAGGAAAAGACTTCCCCAGAGAAAAGGGTGGTTTAGGAGAAGCCATCAGCTAAGAGTTTAAGAAAATACAGAGAAGGGGCTATGCCTGAGGAGTTGGGAGGACAGCTCTGTCTTCCACCTTCATTCGTGTTAGATGGTGACTTTCACTTAGAGGATAAAGCAGCTAAGTATAGAGAGATGTAGCAGCTGCTTCAGGTAGGTACAACCCTTGCCAACAGCAGAAGGAGACTATGTTCAACATAACAGGCAGAAGAGAGATTCTATAGAAATATGAACGATGACTACATAACTAACCCCTAACAAACACTGAAGGAAAGTAGCACAATGAATTTTAAGCTGCCAAATCTGATAAAACAAATATTAACAATGGAGGAAAGTGAATAGCATAAACAAAATAAGAATTTAAAACAAGTATGACTAACATTAATCAAGAAATTCCAAAGGATACAGGATGGAAAAAACAAACCTGCAAAAATAAAAATTTGGACTGACAGAAATAAAAGTTTAAGATATATGTGAAAACACAGAATAGACAGAAATAAAGTGCTACAAGATGGAAACCAAAATCAAAATGAAGTGAATGAGCTGATCAAAAAAGCTGAAGTTCAATTTCTGAAAATCCCCATGTTGAATAAAAACAGAAACTATCTAGTATATGTGAAAAGATGGGAAAATGCTAAAAGAACTAGTATTCCAATACATATTTTACCATCTCCAAGACTCTTTTGCTTACCAAAAACGTGTTTTCAAATTCTATCTATTCTTCAAGAATATATTATAAAGTCATATCCTCCAAAAAATCTTACCTAATTAAATCTAATAAAAATAATCTCTTTCAAAAATAAGTTTATTTTCACATGTTCTGTTTGTAGAAGCAATGTTTCATTTAAGACAGTAAGAACACAAAAAATTAAGATACAAAAAAACAGAAAATATTTAACAGAGAAAACAACATCCAAAGCTCAATCCTGGTTGCCTCACTTGTGGAAAATCATTGCTAATCTTTCAGAAACTTATTTTTGTCTTTTTTCTATGTATACAATCATACTTAATAACCTTCAATTTCTATTATGTTAAAATGGGGCATATGTAAATTTTTCTACATTCTCAGTGAATACCAAAAATGTAGTGGTGATATGATACAATTGGGAAGAAACTACTGATGGAAATAACTGGAAAAAGATAATCAAGAATTAGAAACAGAAAAATGAATTATGTTCCAGAAGATTTAAAAATGAAACACCTGGAAAGCTAATCATAAGCGGCTCAGTTTTTTATTTACTCTTCCACTGATTTGTCAAACTTTGTACTAATAACATCATTTCAATTTTATAATGACTTTATATTTGTTACTCATCTGCTTTTGTTTTATTCAATTAACTTTTAAAACCGTTTCAATAAATACAATTCCCAAAGTATCTGTGGTAGCATCTCTTAAGTTCCGTAGCACTGTACTGGTATTTTCATCACCCTTTAAAAGATTCTGTTTTTGTGGTTTTGATTTCCTTGATAACAGTTTTATGGGAATAATTTTAAGATTTCCAAGTAGTTTACAAATTTTAAATTTTTATTACAAATTTCTAGTTTTATTGTACTATCACAAAAAAGGTCTACTTTATGAAACTTAACAGTTTCATGGGTTAGATCATGACTGAACTGTGAAGTGTCCCAAATACATTGGTTCATGTTTTATTATACCTTTGCCCATCCTTTTATCTTTACCTTCCATGAATCGTTTAGGATTTTATAGAACTTACATACAATAAAATTCACTGATAGTAAATGTTCATTAAATGCATTTTGGCAAATGTATACAGACAGGTGACCATCACCATCATAATTTTAAACATTTCCATCAAACAATATTTCTTTTATAAAGAAAGAAGATCCTTTAACATTTCTTGGTGGTAATGAACTCCTTTGGTTTCTTCCTTGTCTGGGTAGCTCTTCATTTCTCCTTGAATTCTAAATGATAACCTTTCTGTGTAGTCTTGGTTGTAAGTTCTTGTTTTTCATCACTTTGAATATTTAATGCTAATCTCTTTCAGTATTTATTTATTCTATATTTACATGTTAACAATAGGAATGGAACTTATTCATAAAGTTGTTCTGAAGATTACTAGGATAATAAGATTCTTGATACCACAACATAAGTGTTCAAAAATGTTAGCAATTACTATTATTAACTATATGTAAAAGTATTAACTATGACTATAAAAAATTTCATGTATTTTTCTCAGTGAATTGGCACTTATTTTTGACTCAAAGAGTATCTCCTATGTCCGATTTATTCATTTATTCAATAAATATTTACTAAATCTTCTGTGTGCCAGCAAATAATATTCTCTTTACATGGAACGTCTTTTATTCCTTTTAAGATCAGGTTATCTTTCCAAGTTGGAAGATTAAACCAGACATTTCTATTTTTCTAGTTAAGTATTTGTCTATTAATTTAGACTTTTATATTTAAGATGTGTGAAATGTGAATGCATGCCATAAAATAAGACTCTAAATGACCTATCCCCTTAAAAAGTAAAGCAATAATATCAATACTAGTTCTTGAATTATATTTATAACTTTTTGAAACATCTGGAAAAGCTATACTCCCCTCATTCTCTGTTTTAAATCTTTTAATCTTCCTTTTTTATTCCTCTTTGTTAACTTCAATTTTGTCAGCTGAAGAAGTAGTCCACTGGAAACTATTATGATTGGGTTAAACTTAAAAAATTAGCTTGGAAAGAACTAGCACACATAAAATACAAGCCTTCTGAAGTACCTACTAATAAAATGCACAAGTGGTTTTTTTCATGTGAATCTGTACTTTTGAAAATTTATTTTTAAGATCTTTCAAGGCTTTTGCAGTTTCCATGCCTGTCGCTTTTATTAAATTTTTTCTATTCTCCTATATTATCTGTTTTCTTCTAAGTTCTCCAGGAATATTCCCCCTCTTTCCATATGAAAAAATCTCTTCATAATATTTTTTCCTCATGTACTTATCTCAGAATGAAAAGACACCTTGAATCGCTTGTTTGCCAAGAGAGGTTAGGTAACGTTACGCTTAGTCGCCTCACAACTGTCTGTCCCTCCTCAACATGTAAACTGGACCTTAAGTGAATGGACACATCATCTGCCCATTTCCTGGTTATGTCCTTAATTTAGCATATCCGGCCTAAACTGTAAATGCGAAGTTCTGACAGTAAGAGAAAATATGAGGTTCTACATTGACTGAGCCCATAAAAAAATCCTGCAGACAATCGTTTCCAGGATTCTTTATGCTTTTGACCTTACCTAAGGGAAAGGCATGTACCAATATGGAATGCTACATCCTCCATATGCCACTATTCCCTACCACACTGTACACCTGTACCACCAGAAGCAGCACATTTTATTTTAGGACAACCGCCAAGAGAGACCTAACCCGCCCCATTCCGTCAGTAATTCTAAACTGGTGTACAGCGGTACACTCATGTACTATGAATCTCTCGCATGTGTGCAGCTGGTTTTTAGCCAATGTTAGCACTTATTTTTTCCTCATTTGAGTATATACACTGTTAGAGTACACTGATGGCTACCAGATAGGAAATGAAGATGAACAGGTTACATGGTAAAATACGGAATAGAGTATCATTTGGTACAAGTAAAATGTACGATGTCTATAACTTATCATAAAACTCCCGCCAAAGAAATAACTATGCATCAATTACCAGTACATGCAGGAAGTTATGTGTGTGTGTACATACGTAAGACATGATGTCAAACAAGTAAAAGGTGCAACTGAAATAGTGAGACAGGTATGAAGAATGAATAGTCCATTAATTGTGTATATTATTATAGATTCTTTATAGTACTCAGGGAGTCACGTAGTAGATAACTGCTGATTTGTTCAGTATTGCTTTGAGTGCTGTATTTTTAATCCTTTCAAATGTGCTACCAACAATTCTACAGTTTGAAGTGTACCTCAAGTACAAAAAGAAAATTACTGTCTTAAGTTTCTATTGATTTATCCTGGTTATGTGGGGTAGAATTACAAAAGTAAGTCTAAATAAATATAAGCCATTAAATATCTGAATTAAAATATTACTTCCTGAGTTGCTCTTCTGAGTTAAAATTTTCTAATTTCTTCAAGAATGTGTAATATGGCTAGTTTGGAACTTCTCCATTACCCACTAGCGACTCTCATCAGTTTGTCGATGTTATTCTTGTAGGACAGCATTCAAGACTGAACTTAATATTCCAAGAGTGATGTTGATTCTAGTATAAACTTCACTTTACCGTGTTATACTGATCATGACGTAAATTTACTGCTTTTAATTTCCACAGTTTCTTAGACTTTTAACATAAAAAGTCATCATTTTATACAGATATATGTCACCGTTACCAAATGATCAATTACTCACTGAGATATTTTCTTTTGATCTGCCAATTTTTTTCTTCGTTTTTTTTCTTTCATGTTTTAGATCACTGTGGGTCTTAAGCAATTCCTCAAAACGAACTTTGGTTTTTACTTTGGCTTCACTCTCAACTACAAATGATAAAGATTCATGTCATTTTCCAAATAATTATTACAATACATATCTGCATAATTATCATATTAAACAAAATAGTCTTATAAATACCTGCATGAGTTCTACATTAGAACTGACCGGTCCTTCCTTCTTGGAAAATTTTTATTTTGGCTTGATAACACCATACTCACCTGTATCCCTCTTACCTTTTGGTTTACACCCTCTAAGTTTCCTTTGCTAAGTTAAATTTTTACATATGATACACAGTAGCATTTACCACTGTCATATGACCCTAAACAAGTTTCTTAAGATCTCTAAACTTCGTCTTTCTTATCTGTAAAATCAGAATCCCATATCAAAGATCGTTTTGCATGGAAAACGGCTAATACTTGACTAGTCAATAATCAGCAGTCAACAAATATTAAAAATTGAAAGTTTTTTTTTCTTTAAAGCATAAACCAGATCATGTTATTCTCTTACTTAGGATCCTATAAGTTTCCTATTTCACTTAGCAAAATAAAACAAGACTTTCCCATGTTCTCACCTTCTGGCCTGCCTGCCTCTACAGCTTCAAATCAAGACACCTACCCCCAAGACCCCTACATTCATGCTAGCCATACTGCCCCTCTCAATCCTGTCTGAACAAGATCTTTCCCATGTGAAGCTGCTTCTCCCTGGTAGAAACTTCCTCTGACTCCTCTAAGCTCTCTGGTGGAAGCTTCCTCTAACTCTTACCAGGCTGGTGTTAAGGCTGCCTGTTTAAATACTGCCTCTAAAGTAGAACATTTCCTGACTACCTCATCTAAATTTCTCTGTTTCTCACATAACAGCTTATTCTTTTCCTTCATAACACTTGACCCAACTTGAAATTGTATACTTATTTGTACATCTACATAAATAAATATACCATCTGTCACTCCCACTATAATATGAAGTTTATAACTATATCTCTAGCTACTATCCTGGGGTCTGGCACAGAGTAAATATTCAGAGTATTAAATGAATGCTGAATGGATGAATGAATGAATGCCCCAGGGTAGGGGCTGGCAAAGAAGGCCTACAGGCCAGTCACCTGTTTACATAAAGTTTTATTGAAACAAAGCCATATCTACTCTAACAACTATTATGATTCCTCCTGTGCTTCAATGGGAGAGTTCAGAAGTTATAGTAAAGACGAAGCCTAAAATATTTACTAGCCTGCCTTTTAAGAAAAAGTTTGCCTCTGACTGCTTAGAATAAAACATTTATTTTGATAATAAAGAATGAAAACTAACCAAATGCTGTAATTACTATTTACTTTGTCCAGCTAAGTCTCAAACTGTCATTCACTGAATACATACTAACCTTAATCACCAACATCTAATAGAAAAATGAATACCAAACTCTTAAAAATCTCTACATATTTGGTTGAGGACATCTACGTTATTCATTAATCTGTTAAAGTATCCCTTAAAACAATCCAAACTACGAAATAAATAAATAATACATATTACATACATACATTTCATAAAAGTCTTGCCAGCGGGCATATCTCAGCTTTACGGGGAGCACTGAGGTGTAATGTAAAGAATTAACACAATCAGGATCCTATTAAAACAAAGAGGATTTATTTGGAATATGGAAGATCCAAAGAAGTTATAATATATTCTTCAGGCAAAATTATGTCATTCTCTGTCCATGACCTCCTCAGGTTTATACCAATTTCTCTTATCTCAATCTTATGAAAATAACTTGAATACATTTGAATCAGTTTACAGTCTGAAATAAAGTGAAGCAAACTGGACCATATTTGAATAAAATATTTACATTTTGAAACATTATTTTTTTAATTTTGAAAGGCATCCAACTTGGTATCTTACATACACTTTTTATCAAGTGTTTTAAATAAAAAATGAACATTTGAAAACACTTTTAAGAAACCAAATTCCCTCTCAGGATTGACTTTCCCAAGACTATACACTCATATTAATGAAATGTGCTTGTGAAAAGGACATTCACAGATAACAAATTTAGAAATCTCTGTGCCTGCCACTGAAAATGCTGCTACAATAGAGAAGGTTAGCATATGTATTCACCTCATCTTTTTCAAATAAATACCTGGGTGTGCATTACTGCGTATCAAAACCATGGATAAACTCACTATATAGATTCCTGAACTGCCAATTTTATTTAAAGATGAAGGTGTGTCCAAAACAAACTAATCCTGCATCAGAATATGACATGCAGAGTTTTTAAGAATAAAATTGAAGATGTTAAAAAGAAAGGGAAAACAATTTAAGTTGGTTCAGCAATTATCAGTCAGGGCTTCAGATCCTTGGGGATCCATATTCATTTTCTGCTGGTATTAGGGTACTTTGTCATAAAAATCTGAGAAAAATGCTAAAAATAATAATTATACAAAAACACCTAACTACTCAGTATATAGATAAAACAGACATCACTAAATCCACATTGTAAAAACTTCTATACTTGAGTAATAGCCTGTGTCTACTTTTAAGTACAGATTTAATAATCCTGGTCCTCTACTTTCCAATTTATCCCAAATAGAAAAGAGTGGCTCCAAAGGCAAGTGAAATAACATCGGTAACTGAAACCTGACAGACAGAAGTAGAAAAAATATAAAGCACTTAATATTCATAGTACTCCATGGTCATTCAATGTACAGGAAAACAGCTGACCTATGACTATGCGTCATCAAGAAAAGGCTTACTTATATTCAGCTTAATCTGTTTTCTCTTAAGCAAAACATTTATGACATTTATGACATTTTAGAAATACCAAACTACTGAAGAGGCAGGACAAAGATCAAGGATAATTCTCATGTTTCTACAACTAGAATAATTAGACCATATACAATTAGATAGTAGTATCATTAATTGGAATATAGTGCAGTATAAAACTAGTGGAGTAGTTTGAAATCTAAGTCCTGGAATTAGTCTCTAGTGGTTACTTATGTGACCTTAGGCAATCTGTTTGCTCATCAGTAAAATCAGTTCAACAGTGCCTAGTCAAACGGTTAGAAGGGTTCAATGATTTAGAATAGTGCTTTTGAACAAGCATGTAATAGACATTTCTTATGGGGACACTCAGTGAGCTCAGTGGGCCTGCTGAGCTGGGTAACTGAGGAGCACTAAGCAGCTACGAGCACAGCCTCCATGGTCAGATGCCTGTATTCAAATCCAGTTCTCCCTACCAATAGATTAACTACTGTGGACCTCAATTTCCTAATCTTTCAAATAATAGTAAGTGACTAATAGGATTTTGTAAAAATTAAATAAGAATATGAAAGGAAAACACTTTGCACAATGCCTATGGCATGGCAAGTCTTTCAAAAATGATGCCTATTATTACTGTATACATGTGTATATCATAGTCAGATTATGCTTGGTAGGCAACAGTTTTACTGCACTTCACTTTATTATGCTTCACAGATTTTTTTTACAAATTGAAGGCAAGACCCTCAACTAACAAAAAGATACAACTTACTTTATTGCAATACTTGCTTTATTGTGGTGGCTAGAACTGAATCCACAATATCTCCAAGGTATGCCTGTATAGTAATCCAGGAAGGAGACCTAGGCTGAAGTTTTAGCAATCATTTATATTTGTGATGGCTGCACCAAAAAAAAAGCACCGAACACAGAACTCTGGGAGCCTATAAAATAAAAAGACATCAGAACGATAGGTGTTAAAGTGGGAGAAATAACCAAGGGAAAAGAGTTTTAAGACAGACATAGTCTACACTATGTGGTACCAAGAACTGCTATAAGTTGTGAAGAGAATTCACTGGATATGCAATCAGCAAGTCACATGTGCAAAAAGCTGTTTATGGAGCGGTAGAAACCTGGCAGCCACAGGTGAGGAACAAATGGGTGAAACATACAGATGAAACACAATAGTTTCCACAATTCTGCTTCTAATTCTCTTCCCCTATCCCTAAAGGCAGTGACATGAGAGAGTAGCGGTGAGAGACAAAAAAATATGGAAGAATTTTTCAGTTTTTTAAAGATTGTTTCCATGCCTCCATCATGTTACCCTTTTAAAAATCAATCGTCTTCTACACTGTAACCAGAGTAATTTTCTAAAATATAATATGATATCATTTCTTTGCTTGAAACTCTTCAGTAGTTTCCAATCACCCAATGGAAAAAATATGAAGTCCTTACCACTGGGGCCTCAGGCTACTTATAAAAAAAACGATCCCTTGCCTTTCTTTACTTCCCCTTGCTCCAGCCACACTTCACACACATTCTGTGCTCTAACCATGTAAAAGTCCTTGCCGCTCTCAAACGTGCCAAACTCCTTGCTTCTGTACCATTACATATACACCTCTCTCTCCTGAGAAATGCCCTTCCTCCCTGTTCCTCTAATAAATGTCTATTATTTGACATTAAAAGCAATTAGTATCTTCTATGAGGAGCACGCTAACCTTCAGAGGCAGTTACTCTAATCTTGTGGGGCAGTTAAATACTTCTCCTCCACGTTCCACAGTGCCTTGATCCTCATACTTCCCTCTAGCTCAGCCCTAAATATTCACCCTGGGAAAATATTTTGTAACTCCCACCAAAATGCTAGCTTTGGGGATAGATAGGCCTATGCTCTCTTTGTCTATGTGTCCCATTTTAAAAAGAGGGGTAATGTCACTAAGAATGGTGCTAGGGTCAAAAAGACTCAGGCTTAAGCTCTTGATCTGCCACTTACGGAATGTTTCTCATTGCTACTTAAGTTCACTAAAGTTTGTTTTTCTGCTGTGTGTGTGTTTTGTTTTTTGCCTGGGAAATTTAAATGGCACCTATTTTATTGTAAGGATAAAAGGCAATATTAAAAAGCGAAGAGATCAGCAGAGTGGTTGGCACATTGTAAGTTATCAACAAAATTACCTTATGTCCATTATTATAGTATTAAAAAGAAATAAGTATGTAATAAATAAAATACATTAAGTAAATTATGTATTTATGTTATTTACTATTTAGTATTTTAATGTACAACTGAAAGACATTATTTAACATAGTAAAATGTAACAGAAAAAACCTCTAAATGTTCATGTGTGTATTACGGCAAATACATTACACAATTAATGACCAATATTTGATTGGTAACATCAATGGCAAAAATTAAAGTCAGGCTTAAAACGACATTCCTGAACCTCACACATGCTATTATTTTAAAATCTTCTCCCTCATAATCCCTTTTATAGGTGCTGTTAACAGATACTAAACAGTAAAATTACCTGCATTACATTTCATCTCTTTTTACTTTTTCTCTAATCACCTTATTATTAGCCAATATATGACTAAAGATCAAGGGGAGAAAAAACTGAGAGATTTGGATAATTCACTCTTTAACCAAAATTTATAGTAGGGGGGGGAGGGGAAAGACCAAAACTCCTGTCTATGTAATGCAATTAATAAATCTATGATAGTCTCCATCAACAAATACGATTCTAAATATGGTTTTAAAAAATTCTTCGTATTTGATTTTATTTCAAATATATTTTTTAATTTCCCAGTCTTAATAATACACAATAGTTTTCCTGAAAGCCCAAGCAATAACAGCAATCATTAATGCAACAGGTGAAAAAACTGTTAGCATCTTTTCTTAAGAAAAAAAAATGAGGAAAAACTATATACTACTCCAGTCTGTAGATGTTTCACAGTAATATTGAAACGCAGCACAACCACTGGGTAGGGGATTCCTAAACAGTCTACATATTTTTCTACTTTACATGTATTGAAAAGATTCTATTAATGTAATCCCACTCACAAATGTAACACATCGATCACCTTTTCTCGGATGTAATCAAGAAGGTATTCACAGGTTCCATACTCAGGACCAGGCTGACATCCTAAAAGGAAATAAACCCATTTAACTACGCCATGTGTTTTAAAAACGTTTAAACCAGAATCCGGAGTAGGAAAAGCAAACAATACATTCGCTCCTTCGGGACATCACGCTAAACTCTCTCTGTTACCAAGAAGCAAATGCAAGGGAACGGAAAAGTACTCAAAAGGGTTTTCCCAAAACCACATCGCTCCGCTCAGCGACGCTTGGCAAGTCAATCTGCGGTGGCGCAGTGACGCCGCCACGTCCTCGGACCCGAGCAGCCGCCCACGCCGCTGCGCCCCGGGAAGGCCAGGCAGATGGAGAGCCGGGCCCGGGGCCCCGCCACCAGCGCGCCTGCCGCGTACTCACGGGGAGCGGAGTGCGGCCGACAGCCCGTCTCGCCGCAGCCGACGCCGGGTCAGTGCGAAGGGGCTTCCGCGCCAGGAGGGGCGAGCTGGGGGCAAGCGGATCATACAGCCACCCCAGCCGCCAGTAACCCCAGCGCGGAGAGCGACCCCCGTGCCGCAATGCGGCCAGCTCGCCACCGCTGACGTCAGCACCAACCTACGCCAGCGTCCCCTTGACAACCCAAGCGGCCTTGGCTGGACCGCGGCGCCGCTTCCGCGCCCTCTTCGGCCTGGCCCCGCCCCGCCCCCGCCCCGCCCCGCCCCCGCCCCCGCCCCGCCCCGCCCCCGCCCCGCCCCGCCCCCGCCCCCGCCCCGCCCCGCCCCGCCCCGCCCCCGCGCCGTCTCCGCCCCGGCCCGAAAGTTCTGCAGCGCGGCGCCCGAGGAGGCGTGCGCGCGCCCGCCGGCCCGCGCGTCCTCAGACGGCGGCCGGGTACGCGCGCCGGGGGCCGCGCGCGGGACTCCTGGAGCCCGCACGGAAAGCGCGAGGCCGCCTGCCAACCCCCGAAAGGGAGGCGATCCTCTACCCTTGGAGCGGGAAGGGGTCCGGAGAGTGCGGAGGTGGCCCTAGAGCCTCAGCACACGCCCGTAAAAACGCCTGTGCGCCTCAGAACTGTAGTCAGCCCTAGGGAAAAAACGGGAGGGGCAAAGCGAGCCAGGGAGGTTGTCTTGGAACCCGCCAAAGAAACATGAATGGAAGAAACAGATTCGCCCACCCCGCGCGATCGCGCTCGCAAAAGGAGACATCCTTTCAAGCGTAGAATGAAGAGTTGTACTGCAGAGCAAATCTCAAGGAAAGACTAATCGACCCCTTTTGGGCGCTGAATTATCTCAGTATGTGTTTAAAGCAGAACGACAACAAAAAAAGTCATCTTTTTATACACTCAATGCCCCCTCCCACTTTCTAATTTCTGCCGCAGGCGCCATCTTTGGTTCTGAGTCACCAGGACGGGAAAAATAGTAAACTTCATTCCTCGACTCCTGAATTTTCTGCAGTTGTAGTCAAGCACTATAACCTGTTGCTTCTTTTGTACAGTGAGAGCGTTATGCATATTTATTTGGAGGCCAGCTCCCCACTCTGATTGGCATCGCACGTTACAAAGCATATCGCATTGGTTTCCCCAAATCCTGCGAGAAGGCACTGAGAGAGATTACCAAGCCAATGCATCTCAAAGTGAACTGGCCATCTTCCACTCAAAACCTACTCCCCTTTCTGGATTTCCATCTCGGTTTAACCCGCCATCATCCTCCCAGTGCTGTGATTAGATACCTATAGAGCATTCTAAATATCTCCTTCATTAAGTCATGTCCATTCTACCTTAACATCCATCCTAACTCTAACTGCTTAATGCCAGCCTTCATAGCGTCTCACAGGGATTATTGTAAAACGGACTCTTTATTAGTCCCCCAATTCAAGTTTGACCCCTGAATTCCATCCTCCACATTGCTAACTAGAATGATATCACTAAAATGGAAATCTGATAATGTTATTCTCCTGAAAATTTTTCAAACACGATCTGTAGGAGAAAAATCTAGTTATTTTGCCTAGCATACAAGTCATTCTCTCTGACAAGTTTCATTTCTCATTGCCACCTTACAGGTCTATGCTTCTTCAATATTAAAGTAGGTACACCACAACGATCCCCGCCTTTTCATGCCCCAGTTCTTGCACATATTGTCTTCTTTCCCTAAAACTCCCTTCTAGTAAATTTCTACTTCTGCGTGTTTCAGCCCAAATGTAGTCCATCCTTTGAATCTTAACTGGGTTGACTAATTCCTCGAAACACTCCTGGCATATATCCTATTATGCGTTAGACACTCATTCTATAAAATATTTTAAGCGTTTACATTGTACTTTAATTTTTCTAATCCCAAGATTAATCACAGTATCTATCAAATAATTGGCACTTCATGAACTACGCATTATAGGTGTTTTATGTCCTTTTTTTTTTTTTCTGTCTGTCCTCACAACTGTGATTTAAGTACTCACTGTTAGAAACAAAGGGTAAAACTGGCTGCTCATTCTTAGGTGTTATTTTCAGAACATATTCCCTAGTTTATCAGACTGGCTGAGATGTAGACCTGTTATCATCTCTTGCCTGGACCTTTAAAATAGCTTGCAGAAGTATAATGAAGAGTGGAAGTGGCAGAGAATATTTCATAGCAGAAATCATATTTAAAACTATGTAGTATCATCCAGGCTGGAAAAGTTTCTAGGCAGGAAAAGGTGGGGTATAGTGCTCACTAAACGTAAGCTTGGCGTAATCCAAGAACTGAAATAAATTTAACATGGCTGACTGAAAAGAAGCTGAAAAGATAAGAAGGGTAAGCAAGTTACAAAAAGACCCAGACAGTGTTATAGGATTTGGAGTAAAATGGACAGATTTAATTTCAGAAAGATAACTCTGACAGCAGCGTGGAAAATGGATGGGAAGAAAGCAAATCCAGTTAAGATTTTGTTATTGTAAACCATGTAAGAGATGATGGTGATATCGGCAAGGGTAGGAGCAATCAGAGTGCAGAGAAGTGCACCAATACAAGAGATTTTTGGGAGGTAGTAATATCAAGTCTTGGTGATTGATTGGATGGAGAAGTGAGCGATAGGAAGGAATAAAAAATGATGTCTAGCTCCTTCCTCTTTTCTTCTCTAAGTGAAGAGGTAGAAAGCATGTCAGGGCCATGAAGTTTACATGAAAGAGGAATGAGAAATAAATGTATTGAGGCAAATGGGAGCCAAGTCTTTCTCTAACAGAGAAGGGGATTACGAATAGGTAAATGAAGAATTCCAGAGCTTTGTGTTGTACTGGATGTGTCAGTGTAAACTCACAGTATGTGTACACACACACACACACACACATACATACATATACAGACACATATATATATACACAGAAATACAGCATATGTGTACATGTGTGTGTTCTATCTATCTATCTATCTATCTATCTATCTATCTATCTATCCATCCATCCATCCATCCATCCATCCATCCATCCATCCATCCATCCTAATCTTATGTGCTGAAAGGGTCTAGGAGCAATGATACTCCAGAAGCAAGGACCACATAGTACCCAGATCTTGGTTTCTAAACACTACTAAAAGGGGCTATGGCCCCTTAAAGAAATGGCTGATTCCAGAGTGGGAGCAAGAAAAGTACAACAAGAGCCTGGAAAATCTTATTGAACTGGAAATTAAGGAAGTTCTTACAGAATGATGGAACGTCTCAAAAGGACACAGACTCCAACTGACAGGAACCTCCAATGGCCACATCTGGGTCAATCTGAGTATCACTATAATGTTAATAGATTATGATCCACAAGTAAAATAGAAATACTTGAGTTCGCACTGAAATGAACACGTTCTTAAAATGAGGATAAAGAAAAATTCTTTCTTACATTAAAATGATTAAAAAAAGATGTTGAAGGAATAACATAAGTAGAAACATCATCATTTAGCAACTGTTATAGTAAATAGTGATTCAGGCAAGAATCAACATTGTGTGCTAAAACTAGAAGGTAAGAGTTTTAAGAGGAACATAATATCTATATAGTTTCAAAATATGTCCTGACCCAATACTTGTTGATTGCAAAGGGAAAGATAGAAACTTGACAGTGCAGGAATCTGGCACCAGTGTCCAAAGTTAATATCTGTAGTTAATGGGTTAAATCAGCATTGTGTGCCACCTCATAGGAGATACTTATGACACACTTCTGTGATATTTCTGCCAAAAATGCATCACCTGAATCTGATCATGAGGAAAGATCAGACAACTCTCATTTGAGGGACATTCTGCAAGATCATAGGCCTATATTCTCAACAGTATCAAGGTCATAAAGGACGAAGGAATGACTAAAGAATGCTTTCAAAATAAACAAATAAGACTACATTTGTAGTCCCAAAAAACTACGATGTTTTTGTACAGCAAAGGAAATCATCAACAAAATGAAAAGACAACCCACTGAATGGGAGAAGATATTTGTTTATGATAAGAGGTTAGTATCCAAAATATATAAAGAACTCATACAACTCAACGACAAAAACAAACAATCCAATTAAAATATGGGCGGAAGACCTGAACAGATATTTTTCCAAAGAGGAAATACAGTTGGCCAATAGACATATTAGTGGCTCAAGGTCACTAATCATCAGAGAAATACAAATTAAAACCACAGTGGGATATCATGCCACACATGTCAGAATGGTTATCATCAATACATCAAAGAACAAGTGTCGGTGAGGATATGGAGAAAAGTGAACTCTCATACACTGTTGGTGGGATTGCAAATTAGTACAGCCACTTTGGAAAACAGTCTGGAGGTTTCTCAAAAAATTAAAAATGGATATACCTTTTGACCCAGCTAGTGCACTTCTGGTATTTATCCAAAGAAAACCAAAATAATAATTCTTAAAGATCTATGCACTACTACATTTAATGGTAGCACAATTTACAATAGCCAACATATGAAAGCAACTGAATGCCCATCAACAGATGATTGGATAAAGAGGTTATGGTTCATATATACAATGGAATATTACTCAGCATTAAAAAAAAATGAAATCCTAACATATGCGAAGACATGGATGGACCTAGAGATTATTATGGTGAGTTAGATAAGTCAGACAGAGAAAGATAAATATCATATGATTTCACTTATATTGGAATCTAAGGAACAAAAAGAACAAAGAAATAAAAAACAGACACAAATCTGGAGGACAATCTGGTGACGGCCAGAGGGGAGGAGAGTTTGGGGGCTAGAAAAATGAGATGAAGGGTTAAAGAAGTACAGATTAGTAGTTAGTAGATGGTCACGGGAATGGGGAGCATGACATGGGGAATGTAGTTAGCATTAATGTAATGGCTAGGTGGAGAGCCAGAGGAGAGAAAGAGCAATTAGGGGAATCATTTTATAGACTATATAAATATCTAACCAATGTACTGTCTACTTGAAACTAATAATAAAGTAAAAAATTTTTAAGGTATGTTTTTAGATTGTAGGAGATTAAAGAGATGTAAAGTAAATGAAACATCTGAATTGGATCCTTTTGCTATAGAGGCTATCATTGAGACAACTGAAAAATTTGAATGGAGCCATGGATTAGACGGCAGTATTTAAACGTTAATTTCCTGATTTTGATGACTATATCTGGCAATGTAGGAGATATATTTATTTTTAAAGAAAATACTGAAGTATTTAAAAGTAATGAGGCTTCACGTCTGCAACTTAAATGGTTCATTAAAAAGTGTATATAAATAATGGAGTAAAAAGCATATGTGTGTTATATATAGATGGATAATGATAAAGCAAATATAATATGTCAATACTTGGAGACTTTGGGTAAAGGTGTAAGTTCTTTATACTATTACAATTTTTCCATAAGTTTAAAAGTATTTTTAAATTATAAAAATATTTTAAAGGTACTAAAGTTTCTAGCTCAAACAACTGGGTAGAGAATCACTAATTAAATAACAATGGAAAGTCAGGAAAAGTAGGTATAAAGGAAAAGATGTTTTAGTTTCAGTGGGTTATATCTAGTAGGCAGTTGAACATATATGTAATGAGCGCTGTTCAAACTGGAGAAATCAGATATGCTGCAAAAGTTCTCATTAACCAAGAGTGCAAGACTAAAATCATTCTACAGGACCTAGAGAGCCAAGCAATTAAGAGCAGCAGTGGTAGTAATAATAATAAAACTGAGCAAACGTTCATGAAATAGATTTAGGGTATTTGAAATATTTAATAAATAAAAAAATAGTGAATTTATTGAATAACGCAAATGTAGTTGATAAACAAAATAGTTAATCCCCAGTGTGGTATGTACATTAACCAAACAGACCAGATGTTGGCTTTACTACTTGTATTAGTTTGATAGGGCTGCCATTTAAAGTACTGGGCGGCTTAACAACAGAAATTTATTTTTTCACAATTCTGGAGGTTAGAAGTCAAAGAGCAAGGTGTCACAGAGTTGTTTTTTTCTGAAGTTTCTCTGCTTGGTTTATAGGTGGCTGCCTTCTGCCTACGTCTTCACACAGTCTTCCCTCTGTACCTATGTCCTAAACTTTTAGGAGGCCATCAGTCATATTGGAATTAGGGCCCACCCTAATGACCCAATTTTAATTTAATTACTTCTTTAAAGACCATATCTCCAAATATAGTCATATTCTGAGGCACTGGGGGTAAGGATTTCAACATATGAATTTTGAGGGGATATGGAGTAAGATTTTGGAATTATAACAATGTAGTGAATGAATTCTCATTCAGAACAAACCAATCATATAAATACATGTCTTAGGCAATCAGATTTTTTCAGTATAGGCTAAGTATTAGATGATACTAAACTATCTTTGTTAATTTATAATGGATCGAATAATAATACTATGCTTTGTAAGAACATGAGTTTTTAAAGTGCATAGAATAGAATGTCATGATGCCTGAGACTTGCTTTAAAATATTCTAGAAAAAAAAAGATAATGCAAAGATGACATATATCCAAATTTTGATGTTTGTTGACGCTCAGATACCTAATATTTTATTATACTTTCTCTATGTGTTTATAAATTTTCATAATAAATAGGAACAATAAAAGTAGGAAAACTCATGGAGAATTTAAAAGAGATAGAACCATGGAACAAAGAAAAAAATACTCAATACTTCTACCCAAATAGAATCTCAGTCTACTTTGTCAGCAAATTATTTTTCCATCTGTTTCCCACACATATTCTAATTTTGGTCATACCATATTAAGATGTTTATTTCTGCTTTCTTGAATTAACATTATATTATATTTCATTTCCATGGTATTATGTATGCCATATAAACTTTATTAAAAATTCAAACTTTGTTAATAATGTTCATATATGCTTATAGTAAAAATTCGAACAGATGTTTATAATGTAGAAACTGAAAGTCTGCAATGTGTTAATCACTGGTAATAGTTTTTTACACATTCTCGCACACTTTCTTTCATGTATATACTAAATATACTAAATTATTAAACAACGTCCCGCTATAGACTTTGTCCTATCACCTTTTGTTTTTATCAAGTATTATTATCCCAGAAGCCTTTTCATGCCAATAATATACAACCACCTCATTCATTTTAATGATTTCATACTACCTCATTTCTATTCCAGAGTTTATTTAATCAATGGTAATAAAAATGCTGAAAGGTGGTGGTTTTCTTTTTAATTAAGAGAGCTTTTATATGTCTCTCATATCATTATTAAATTATTTCCTCAATATTTGATATAATTTTGGCACTGTTTTGACTGTAGTAACTTCTCTTATTGTATTTTCTAACTGGCGATTGCACATTCTCCTGCATTTCTTGCTTCTATGTCTCCTTTGCCTGCTTTTAATAATCTTCTTGACCTCCTGATATTGGAGCATCCCAGAGCCAGCTTCTTGGACCCCTTCTTTATTTACACTTACTTTCATGGTGGTCTCTTGCAGCCTCTAGAGTCCCATTGTCATACAAATTACTTCAAAAAGTATCTCCGAAGCCCATTCTTTCCTAAGCTTCAGACTCATATATCCAACTGAGTGCTAGATAGCTCCATTTAGATCTCTTAACGGGTATCTCAAACTTAGCTTTTCTGACAGGGAACTCCTAATCTGCCTCCTCAGACAAATCTCATTTGAAGCTTTGGCCATCTCATATGATGGCAACTCCTTTTTTTCCAGTTACTCAAGCCAAACACCAAACATCTTGGAATAACCTTTGATATTTATCCTTTTCTTATAGTCCATACACAATCTATCAGGTTAGTATAGATTTGAACCCAAATCATATGTAAAACAGGTTATGTTTATAATTCAAAGGGAGAATTTTTTTTCTCTACACAAACTTTAGCCTGGACAGTCAAGCCTCCGTATCACCCTTTGCTAATGTAGTCTTTTGAGACTCCAGTTTTATGCAAAGATCTTAATTCCTACACTGAAAATGTCTCATATCTTATGTTTTGGGAGGCCATTACATTCTAGGACTACATTCAGGGTATTAGCAAATGCCCCTAGGGCCAGGAATGCCTTCAGTCTCTGCTTGCCACTCTTACTTTATTTAGTCTTCTTTTTTTGGTCCTCGAGAAGCTCTTTTATTTTTCTAAGAGCCCAGGGATGCAATTTAGCCAGCATTTCGAGATGATTTCAGATTTTTTGTTTGTTTGTTTAAAGTATCTCTTTGCAATATTGAGTAAAAAGGTATTCCTTCTCTCTCAATGCATGTCACAGGAACTTTTATGAGTTAATAGTAGTTGCCTGGTAATAGAGATTGTCATTCAAATTTAGCGGATGACTTACTGAAACAATTGAGCCTTCCTTATAAACTTTCTGTGCTGACATGCTTGAAAAGCCTACAGACATGAGTTAGGTCAGAATTCACTGAGCTTCTCAGGGTTTATAAAGCTGTTTATAGATTTCTTGTCTACATATGAATACTGTTGTATCTGG
The DNA here is from genome assembly GCF_014176215.1 of Rousettus aegyptiacus. Taxonomy (NCBI): domain Eukaryota; kingdom Metazoa; phylum Chordata; class Mammalia; order Chiroptera; family Pteropodidae; genus Rousettus; species Rousettus aegyptiacus. The sequence continues at coordinate 163,577,230 of NW_023416284.1, forward strand.
AAAATATTTTCATTAGGTCTCAGAAGGCCTCATGAAAAACAGGAACTGCTGCAGGAAATAAGGAAAGAATTAAACAAACAAAGAAAAAAATCCTTTTCAGCATATGCTCAATCTAGGTCTCTAAAGCAATGAGCACTAGATGGCAGCAAATCAATATATATCATTATAGGTGCCTAACTGATCCCAGTTTAAAGGTAAGGCCTTATTATTAAATTTTATGCACTCGTTTGTTATCCAAACCATTTCATTTACTGATGTTAAATTTATAATAGTTGATGTGATACATTAAATGCTAAGGCTGAAAAATAGTTTCTAGACCAATAAATATAATACAGTATGGTGCCTGTACCACCAGAGTTTGTCCAGCAACACTTAGAAGAATCTAGAGCCCTTTTCTGTCACTGAAGACCACTCTCTAGATGGCTCATCTTTCATCAATGACGAGAAGCCCTCTGATTGAACAAAAGGTGTGCTGGCTGGAAAATTACTGCTAGGCTATGTCCATAGGAACATAGGCTGTCACCCATAGGAACATAACATTCTAACGATAAGCTTTCTGCTTCTGTACTCCCGCTTGCACACCTGACCTGTGGGTCGACAGGTAGTGAGTGAATAGAAGAAAAATAGACCTTTGTGTTTAGATAGAATGAAGAATGGGATTTGGGGCTTAAAAACCCTGTACCTCTACATTTTGGGGTTGCTTAATTTGGGGTCTGCGTACCACTGGCAGACCCAGCCGGCTGAATAAAGAGTATGTTTCCTATAACTAACTGAGTTCTGGTGGTCCGTGTGTCTTTCGGGGACTGGTGGCTACAACAAAGGCACATTTCCAACACTATTCCGTGTTTCTGAGTTATAAGGCCTTCTGTGGTTGCTAATGCTTAAATTTTCATCTTATTGTTCAAATGGTAAATATTCACTAAATTGAGAATTAGCTTCATCTCTCTCATGAAGTGTGAAAATAATGGCTTCCCAAACCCTGCTCTGAGTAACTACCAGACCTTCTTCTCTGAGGGGCTCAGGATAGATAACTCTGTCCTGACCACAAGTGAGAAGGTACTTTCCTTGTTTTCCCATTTAAGATTATCTTTGTATGGAACATTTTTATAATTAGTATTTAAAATTTTTAATTAAATTCATAATTTTTGTGTTTATAATAATTTAGTGTTGTTATCCCATTTTTTTCTCTGCTAACCTGAGATAATTATAATTTTTATGTATTTAAAATGTTTAGAATAAATTATTTCTAAAACAAAGCATTAATAGTACAGAAAGACTTAAAAAGGGAAAAAGACAAATCTCCGGTTCACTGCTTCCTTCTTAAAGTGCTGCTCTTGAGAGCAATCTCCTTTAAACGGTTTCTGCTTTTGTTTCTTCTAGTGATTATCTCTGTTAAAGAGAGACCCACAGGCCCCAAATGGTGTCACTTGTGCTCAAAGCTGATGATACCAAACCTAGATTTAATATCTGACTGAGCTGCTGTTTCAACCTACCTTAGAAATATAATCTTAATCAAACAGTCTGGAATTTTCTGGTCAAGCACCAACAGGGTAATCTGTCACTTGAGCCCTCTCCTTCCTTCATAGAAAAAAGAGGCAATCTGTTAAATAAAAACCCTTGCCCACTACTCCTCAACCCCTCCACAAAAAAGATTATGTCCTGGTCTAAAAATAATCCTTTCTTTTCTTTTGCTAATAGCTCCCTTGCCTCACCTTTCTTCCAACAAAACCTTCCATTTTATACAATCCCTCAGGGTGCCTTTCTACTTGCTTGATGGGAGGCTGTTCAGTTCATGAATCACCTTATACAGGCAATTGGATCTTCAAATTTACTAAGTCAAATTTTGTTTTTTAACACTTCTCTACCTCTTATCACTATTTCTTAATCCATCAGTTAGAAATATTGCTTTAATCTACTGCTAAGAGAGACAACGTAACTCATTTGCATGGCCTTCTACCTTCCTTATCCATCCTTTCCAATGAAGTCGTAAAAGGAGGCAATAGCATATAATAAATAAGAGCACACATCCTGGAATCCCACTTTCTAGTTTGCTAGCTGTGTGACCTTAGGCAAGTTAACTCAATCTCTCTGAAACTTTTTCCTCATCTGTAAAATGGGGATAATTATAGAAAATTATTATGAGAATAAATGGGTTGATATATTTAAAGCATTATGCAAGCATTAAATTTACTATACTTAATTCCTCTTTTGGTTATCTTTGTAAATTTAAATAATATATTTACTCTTTTATTTCTGATCAAAAATATATCACGTCTCTTGTCATCTCACCTTTTAAAATGAAGATATTGACAACCTTATGCTTCCCTTTCATACTCCCCTCTTTCCACACCTCAATTTTACCTCCATCTCTTAACCAGCTGTTCCATTTTCTGAGAGATTTTTGAGATTTTCTCAACTTTATTTTCTAACCAGTCATTGAAATTTTTGCTTTAACAATCTGAGTTTTACTTGATCTCTAATGTTTATTTTTTATAGGATTTTAAAGATTCAAAACTTTATTGACTATTGTGTTATTCAGGGTCCGTCCAGTCCGGGACAAAAAAAAAAAATCGAATAGAGAAATTTGAATAGAGGAAATAATTTTGAACTAAATAAATTGTAAACTAAGTAAAAGGTATTATTAGTACTAAAAGGAGTAAAAGAGAACTCAAGGGAATAGGGAGGTAGTTACTACTTCCATGGTCGAAGGGAAAGTGAATAAGCAAGGAAGGAACTTGGAACCTCCCAAGGAGGGGGCCCAGCAGCAGATTCAGACGTCTGAGTGGCCATGGTTGCCACAGGAGCACACAGCCCTGCCGCTTAGGTGAACACTAGCAAGCCCCCTGCTGGACCAGAAGAGAAAAATACTACCAGAACGAAAAGAAGTGCCTCCCTCCCCTTCCTACCTTGCAGTGCCCCTCTGTGTCCTCTTAACCAGCAGAGTCTAAATCTAGCCAGCGAACAAAGGTGACAGCGGAGTCCACTCTCAGCATCACGAGCAGGAGAAAAAGGGATGAACTTGGAGCGGAGAGGCAATGAATTAATAACTGGCGTAACTATCTCTAAGTCTATTCAATAAATAGCCTACTTTCCTCTTTTTGGTGCTTTCTTATTCCTTAAATTATTTCGACTTTCCCTGTGGAAGTCCACCCCTTCCTTGCTTCCTACCCTCCACCCCTGTTTATCTTCATCTTCTCTTTAATTCTAAAGCCTTTTAAAAATGTCTGGAGTTCCTCCCTTATTTGTTATTTGTTAAAAGTAAGGCAATGAAAAGTTGATTGAGAACTCTACGGCTGTGGGCTGGGCTTGCCAACTGATCAGCCTTGCTTTTAGGATGTTTGGCTGGGGAACAGCCACACTGTCTGCCCTGCTTCTCTAGACAGTGCCGTTTCTGTAGAGAAAAATCTTCCTTTTTTTTTTTTTTTTTTTTTGCTAGATTGGCAAATACCTGCCTGCTGGGGGTAAGAAGGACGATTAGAACCTATACTCGCTTTCAATTCATTTGCCCATTTTTAACTTCACATTCCCTTCTCTTCCTCCAATTGCTGTTTTCTGAGCTTCTCTGTATTTCTGCAAGACCAGTTTTCCCAGATTCTTTAGAAACCACTTGCATTAATTTCTTGTGGCTTCCATAACAAACAAATTAACACAAACTTAATAACTTAAAACAACAGACATCTATTCTTTCATAGTTCTGGAGTCCAGAAGTCCAAAATCAAGGTGTTGGCCGAAGGCTCTGAGGAGAATTTGGTCCTTGCCTTGTCCGGGTTCTGGTGGCTGCTGGCATTCCTTGGCTTGTAGCCACATCACTCCAATCTCTGCCTCTGTCTTCACAGGGTCTTCTCTCCTGTGTAATCGCCCTTTGCCTCACTCTTATAAGGATGCTTGCTGTTGGATGTAGGTAGGACCTGCCCAGAAAATCTAGAATGATGTCTTTATCACAAGATTCTTAACTTAATCACATCTGCAGACTTTTTCCAAGTAAGGTAACATTTACAGATTCTTAGGATTAGGACGTGGACATGTCTTTTTGGGGAACACCATTCAACTCACTATGCCACTCTTCTAATTGCTATTCTCTTTAAGAATTTTGATTACATTATCTGCTAATGGTCTACTTTCTGTTTTCTCTATTAATTTGTATGTATAGCCATATGTATAGTATATATTATATGTATGGGGCACTTTTTAATAACAATTTCTGGATTATTAGGAAGAAGAGGAGATCAATGTGTGTGGTCAGACCACAATCTTGACTTTCTCGTAAATAATTTTTACTAGGTAGTCCCCGAAAAAAATTAAATTAAGCTGAAGTCTGGGAAAGTCCAAAACAAATAAGCCAAGTTATATAAGAGTTAAAACAATAGTTTCCCCCTCTGCCTCTCTCTTTCCATCGTCTCAGTGAAGGCTGTTACACTTTCCTCAGGAATTTCAGGGTTAATCCCTTCAGACAGAGGTGGAGAGGCCTCATCCTTTGGAGGTGGAAAAGCTGCTTTCGCTGGCAAAGAAGAGTCATCAGAATTTACGGCTCAATGTCTCCAGTGTCATCAGAGTCTTCCTACATATCCCCATTCCAACTTTCGGCAGCGCGTTTCTTCCCAATCTGAGCCTTTACTTTAACAGTAGATATCCTTCGAGGCTGGGAGTTCAACTTGTATTATAATTCAGCCAGTCACAGATGAGGTTCTGCATTTGATTTTTGGCAGTTTTAGCCCTGTGGCTTCAGGAGACATATAGAAGCTTTTAGGTCCTTTGTATGACACTTAATATTTGGTTAACACATTCTTTAATTTGACAAATATTTGTCAAATGCTAACTTAGTGCCACCTAGGCACACAGTATACTTCAATGAACAAAAAGACAAAGATTCCTTTTGTGGAGCTGCCATTGTAGTATATAAGTGAAGGGTCAATTTCAATATAGTTTTGGGTTTATTTAAGTTTATTTCAGAATAAAAAATTAGTGTCTCAAGTTGACAGCTCTTGCATAGCCATGCCCAATAAACAGATACTACATAACATCGACCTATAGACACAGCACCAGCATGCTAATCAAAAGAGACTCAATCTTGGCAGGATATCAGAAGTTCCAATCCTATCAACAAACAATGTCTGGAATTCATCTATTTCCCTAAGCCTGCTGTTGAATGAGCCGGTGTAAATATCTATGTGGTCACCAATACTAAGTTCCTTGGTCCTGACCCCAAGCCTACTGGGTACCTGGACTCTTGCCTCTGCTCCGTATTTGCACTTGAGTCCCTGCTGATAATGAATTTCAGCCCTGAACCCCAGCCAAATTTTCTGGGCCAAGGAAGCTTACTAGGTTTTCCAGCCCCTTCTCTCTGGGAGATCTAGACCCTATCCCGATGTTCCCCGCTCTGCAGCCCACTGGCTAAGGACTTCTTACAACCCAGACAACCCCTCCCACTCCAAACATAAAACTGTCATTCTTGGGATAATAATTCCCACATATCCAATTTCCAGTGCCATGCCCCCATCTGGCTTATTTGAGATGATGGCTATAACATTAAGCTTGACTGGACTCAAGTTTGGTGTGTTTCTTTAGAAACTGAAATTGAGTGGAGCTCTATCCATCAGGCTTAACATGCTTCCCCTGGTCTCAGCTTACTTCCCTCTCTCCTGCAGGTCTACAGGTGGTGATGGTTGTCTTCTGGATCTGCTGCCAATCAGATCATAATGCAAAAGAGTAAGACTCTCAGCATTCTGCAGAGTTTGCTTTTCTAAATAATTTTTTAGATTTTAATGCATCTTAATTATAGTTATAAGTAACATTTTATTCTTTCTGTAGCACATTAGGCCTCCTGCAAAATAATCGTTTTCAAAAATTGTCTAAGATTCAGGTATTGCATCGAATGCTAGTACTTTTCTGAAAGCTATATGATGATCCTAATCCAACACATCATGCGGAGTACAGATAAGTGTTTCTTCTAACTTCAACAGTGATAAATATTTATTAAGCCTCTTCTACATTCATGGCACCATACCAGGAGCTCCTATAACTATTTTTCCTTTCCAGGAAAAATAAATTGAAATAAGGAATAAGAAGCCCAAACTCAAAACTGGACTGACTTTGCTTCTTAAAAATTCAATATGCTACAGCTGTGTGCTTAAACCTGATTCAAATAGGATGATGAAGTAAAAGGTTATTGCTGAGAATATAACACTGTCTGAATAAATAGCCAAAGTGAAAACTGTCTCTAAAAACCATAGCATATGTACGTGAAGACTGTAATTAAGTTACATATTCCTCTGCTATTCTGTGAAATGGTTGATTCATTAATCTTGAAGACTTTTAAAGATGCTCACTCTTCATACTCATCCTTGGAAAGAATATACAAATCTTATTTGCAATGAAAATCTCAGAATATTTTACTTTTTATGATGTACCATTTCTGTCAAATGACATCTGGAATAAATCATCTTTGGCTTTTCAGATCAAAAATGTTGTTTCAGAGTTTTAGTAGTTCTAATACATATTTACATTTTCAATACACTTCCTATGATGCAGAGACAAATTATTGTGTGTGTATAGGATAAAAACCAAGACAATTTTGTCACTTTCAAACTTCTCTTAGAAAACTTCTAATGTTAAATTTTAATTAAATGCTTGGACAATTATAAATTTTGGTGTTTTTTTCCAAATATTTTTTTAGTGGAAAACATTGTAATCTGGGATGTACAAGGTAAGTCTCTTTAATGATTTTACTACACATCTACGTGATGATATTGGAAGTAGAATTATCAGTATTTTGATTTTATACTTCAAATGTTACATCCATGAACATAAAAAACCTACTCGACTATAACTTTTCAGGAAAAAATCTAGCTCAAGTATTAATAAGTAATCCAAGTTTTAAATAATTCTGGCATTATTTCAACATATTTCCTACACTATTTTTCTCTATAAGACATCTGATCCAGACATTTATGGTTAAAGACAATATTTTATAAAATATAGTTATCTTGTATAGAAAGGCATTTGGTCTTGAATAGTGTCAGAAGCAAGTAAATGGTAAATAGTATTACACAATAAACTCCGCAGATTAGGGAGCTAAATTCTAAGGTTAAAGGTAACTTCCACACATTGGCAGATCTTTCCTAGTTTCATTAACAATTCTCTATTTTTAATAAAAGCTCTGCTTTCTTCATAACTCAGCAGATGAGAAGTTAGTTGAGAAAGCTGTTCATTCCTATATAATCTCTTTTTGTTTAATAATAATTTTCTTGTTTATTGAGTCAATAACATGAAGTTCAGAAGCAGGTTACTCTTTGTCCAATTAAATGAGTTCTAATTATCAGAGGTAATACCAGCAATCATATATTGTTTAACTTTATACAAAACAAACTTCACAGGACTTAATTAAATCAATCCTTTAGTAAGAACTAGAAGCACTAACAATTGGCATTTAGTGAGTCCTTGCTTTATGTTTGGTATTTTACTAACCATATTATATATTTTATTTTATTTTATTCTTACCAGAGCCTATGAAGTATGTGCTATTATTATTCTTATTTTAATATTGATGAACCTCACTCTGCAAGGAAAAGTAGTGTGCCTGAGAACAAACAGCTACCAGTTTGGAAATTGGGTATCTGATCTGGGTAATTTCACTCAATTTCTTCTGCCTCAATAACATTTCTCTTGTATCTCTCTTACACGGTATGTCTTATCTTCCTTGTCAACTTGTAAGCTCATTGATTTTTATGTTCATCAATTGCCTAGGGTATGGAATGTTTGGTAAAAGGAACATCAATAAAAATGTAGTAGTGATGCTATAATATATAGTAATATTTAATTTTTACTTTTTAAGGGTTAGATAGGGTAACCAATGTGATTAATTCACTTGTTTTCTAATGTCTTATAAAAGGCTAATATATTAGGTTGATTCTATTATTATTGATTTGATCACATAAAATAATTTGATATTCATTTACTGTTAAACTTATTGGTCATAAATAAAATGGCCCATTAATTCCTTGATCTATTTTGCAGCTAAGGAGTTACAAACATTTGTTTAGTAAATATTTATTAAGCATCTACTTTGTGCCAAGCACTATTGCAGCAGCTGGAAATACGGTGGTAAACAAGAAAGACAAGGTCTCCATTCTTATGAAGCCTGAATTCTTGTGACTGGGCCCGGGAGTAGGGCTGGGGGTGAAGTAAGAAACACATCAGTTAATGTCAGTCTGCCGTAATTATGTATATGATGCTTCTACCACGGTACTCAGTACACGGTAGAGACTGGATATGTATTGCATGTCTGCTTCATGGTGGGTCTGTTAGTGTCTCATAATTTTAACCTTAAGTAAAAAACATGGTAAACCAAAGATCTAAGTATGCAGAAAAACAGTAGCATTAAGAATGTGGTTTACACGTCCTGACTTTTAACTCAGAGATATGGCTTTCTAAAGGACAATTAACTTATGTAAAGCACTAATTTATTTTACTATTAAGTCTTTTTGCATTACATTATATGATCAGTGTTAGTTTTAAATAAACACTCTATTCATTTTACTAATTCATATTAGTAAATATGCATTATTAGAGACATTTTTATATCTTGTATTAAATTTGAATTCCTTTGTTTATTGTGAATATTATAGAACACTTAAAAATGGTTTAAAAATACAAGGACTTTGCTTTTAGACTCCACATTATAATTATCAACCATTCAGAGTAAATCTCTTATCATTACAATTGTTTATATTTTTAAAGAGTCCTATATAAAGATTTCTTCTCTAGTTCTCTAAGTATCCTTACTATATACATTCATTCAACAAATTTATACTGAGGTCACAGCAGTGGAGAAAACAGACAAAAGTCTATCGTCGAATAGCTTATTTTCTTGTGTGAGAGAAAACAAAGTAATAGATTATAAAACATGTTAAAGGATGACAAGTGCTATGGAGTAGAATAAAGCAGGAAAAGGACCAGAGAGTGCAGAGACCCTGTTCTGCTTTAACTTTTGAATGAATAACATATAGGACTTTTGTGCTAGTTATTTTCTATCTACCACCTCATCTCCTGATGCAGATACATTCTCTGTGCCCCAAGAGTCTGACTTCTACAGACCACCTCAGCAGACACCCTCTCTACCCCCACTCCCTCTCTGGCTTCCAATTGGGTTTAGTCAACTGACAGTAAGGCAGGAGATGGAAAGGCAGAAGGTCCGAGAGGGAGTATTTGTCCTTCCCAACTTCACCATAGTTCTAGTAATGGCTGTGTTCCTCAACAACCATAGCTCATTACTACTGGCCATCTCCTTGACTACAGTTCCACCTCTCACCAGGCTCCGATCTTTGCACCTGAGGTTTAGTGGGTTGGTAATGTTATTTCACTTTTGCTAACCTCTATGTACTTTATCCTTGTTGGTACACGTAATTCTGTTTGCACACTGGTAGGTAGTCCTTACACTAAAATCTTTTTTGAGTGTGCCATTGCCCTTTTTGCTATGATTTTGACAACTCCTAAACTATTCCAAAAGAGACATAGTACACACTATTGGTAATAACAAAACCCCCCAAAAACTTTTATATGAAGATGTTAATTGCAGCATCATATTCAATACCAAATAAATTGCAAACAACTTATTTAACCATAAAGCAAATGATTAATAAATGATGTTATATCAACATGATAAAGTTATTAGTCTCTACAGCGAGATTTATGAAAATTACAGAAAACACGGAAATAGAAATTAAGTATTCAAGGTGGGTTGATATCTATTCTAGAATTATGTAAAAGTAAAACAGTTTTGGACAAAAGCTGAAAGATAATATACAATTTGAAGATAATTATGTTTGAGTGGTGGAATCTGATTATTTTTTAATTTTGAAAATCTATATCATTAAAAATTAAAACTATTTTAAATACTTTATGAGTATCAGTATTAGGATAGTAAAAATATTATACTTATGTAAACCAAGATAAATGCTTTAAGCAAAGGAAAAGCAATTACTAAATTCTCAAATTATTCTTCTTACATTTTAATTCTAAAACCTAGCCATAAATTATTAACAGACCCTGACTTCCATGGTTGAATAAAGGTGCTTTTTTTTTTAAGAGAAAATGTTATTTTATGTATAGTTTTCAATGGCTCATGATCAAGGCAAAATCTCTTAAATAAATGATCAACTTTAGGATCAAGTATAAGCAAAGGAAAACTTGTTAACCTCTGGACAGCAGTATTAGATAACCTGATTCTTAGCTTTGCAATATGTATTTAACGGCTTTATTCCTATTTACGTATCTTCTAAAATGCTCAGATTTCATATTTCAACCTGATACACTGAGTCATGAGACTGATCCCATGACTGGATTTTAAGGAGAAAACAAAAAAACAAAACAAAACAAAACAAAAACAAATAGGAATGAGTTAACCTTTTGAACTTTATGTGTATTTTAGATTTCTCAATCAAGGATTTATAGACGAATCTGATTCTTAAGGAAACATTCTTAAGAGGAAGTTTTGAAAAGTGTATGTGGAAAATAGAGATATTCTGACAAAGTGCCAGTGTTAAAAGAACAAGTGACTATACTTAAACCATCACAACCCTAGATCCGGTTGCTTGATGTTTTAATTCAATTCACTTTCAATTATTTTACTTATCCTTCAACAGCAAGGTGCAGCACTATATATTTTTGATGATATTCCAATATTCTTCTAATTATAAGACAATGACTGTATCTCCTCTACCAGTTGTCACTCTTCAGGTGTCCAGAATCATCAAACACCAATTGTCATACCTTTAATACAGAAGGAATTCTGGCTTACTTTAATAGATGTTAGACCAGGTGACCTAGTCAAGTATTATCCAACTCTAATTTCAATAAAACACAAAAATCTATTTTTGCTTCTGACAATAGTCTCTATGAAAGAGGTAATTTGTCATATAAGTGACGAAGAGTAGTAAAAGAACCAAAATGTACTAAAAGGAATGTAATATGCATTTTTCATCTGAACGTTAAAGAACTAAACAGAAAGTTATTTTTCTTATTCATTATTTTCTGATTTTATATATTTTTAGCAAGGTTACTTATTTTCCTTTCCACTCTTTATGTGGGTACAAATGCTCTTAGTTAAAAAATTCTTACCAAACAAGTGAGATGCATTTTTTATTGAAATTGTATTTTCCCCCAAACTGACCAATTTAGACAAATTTCTCTCAATGCAAATCTAATTAAAATGTTTTTATAGAAAGTCATTCATGCATACCGGTCAATATGTACCATGCATTTCTGTGTAGCTTTTACTAGGCACCAAATCACAACATACAAATGATGCAAAATATATAGAATAGAACTACAAAATAACAATAATGCTTCCTTGCCTGCCATGGAGTTATATGACATTAAAATCTCTAACATACAAAAAACAAAAAACAAACAAACAAAAAAGAATTTAATAACAAGAATCTGAAAAACAAACTCAGAAGAAAAGAAGAATTCTGAAATTTTGAAAACAGATTTCTTTATTAACAGTAATTTGTTTTTTAACTTAGCTACCTCATAAAGGTAACAAATAGGTTAAAGTTTTCATGAAACAATGTGTTCATTAACACCGCAGAAAAAACAAATTTGACTTATTCTTCAAATTTCGCATGTGAATGACATGTTCGCTAATCGCAAAAGACAAAAGAATTACCATAGCGATTATTCTACTGGTTGGAACATCGATTCATGAAGCCTAGAATCCTGTCCTTCTCTGTGATACCAAAGAACAGTTTGTTGATAAATAAATTTGTTCTTCTTCCCATCAACCATAAATATATTAGGAATCTATTCAGAAGATGCCCCATTTTGTTTTATTACTCATTATAGACTTAATGATATTAATGTTACCTATTAAGTATAAATATGATTCCTTTTGTTTATTTTTTCCCATGAATTCATAGCTTTGATTTATCCATAATCTTCCCAAACTCTCTTGTGATTGTATCTCTTGTGGAGGAGTATCAAATAATTGATGGGTGGATGGAAGATTCCTTTCTAGCTTATGGATAGAAGATTCTAGGATGTCTTAATATATTTAATACTTTATTTACATCATTCTTGATGTGTGTTTACATATAAATAAGCTCTCTTAAACATATAAGATGATGCAATTATTAACACTTTATTGATAACTTTATATATGCTCAGACATTTCTAGGTTGTAACAGGCCCATTGGATCTCAGCAGGCCCATCAGTATACTAGACCTACAAAGAAAATGTCTCAGGTTCCATTCTAGAGTTGTTTTATTATGGACTACTAATAAACTATCCCACAAGAGGTCACTAGAGCTCCAGCTTTCTGTAGTGTGAATTTTCTGGCTTTTTGTTCTTCCTGCAAAAGAATTATAAAATATTTTGTTTCCTGATTATCTACATACCCAGTAGGCATATCTGCCAGTCTGCTTCAACTAGACATGAAGATAAGTAACTGAGAAGCAGGGTTGAGTTAGGGTCAAGGCAACTTGTGGAAGTTTGTAGTCATCCATTGTATGGCTATCCATCACATAGATATCCATCACATGGACTTAATCAAAGAATGGGAAATACAAGCAGGCAGCTTCTGACCTCAGTAACTAAGCTCCTTTAGCCAGAAATTAGATATTTTAAAGGCACATTAACACTTTTCAGGACCTGGGTTGACATTCCAGATTCTTACACATACCAGAATGATAGAACAGAGGCCTTTTAAGAGGCCTTTACTCAATAAATACCTGCTTGGGAAGACTGAATAAAGAAATACTAAATGCACTCATAGTGATGGAAAATTGTTGCTAGATATAACTACTTTTAGACTCAGTCGAAGTCCTGTAAAGAATTTGGTTTAAAAGCGTTCTTTAAGGAACAACTTCTATTTTATTTACAATAAATATGAATATTAAAAGAAAACATTTTAAAAGTATGTTTTAGAAAAAAAGGTAGCTTAAAATTCGAGGATATTTGCCACACCTTTAGAAACATTCCTCCCCACCTTACAAGCATATTACCCTAATATAAAAATAGAATCTTTCTTTAATTTCTCCATTCTCCAGATTTTAGAAGAAATAATGTTCCTTTTAGTACCCTTGAGTGGTAACATTTTTGGCTGTGTATCTCCCTAGCCAGGGTCATTGTTTGCATTTATCATATAGGGGCAGAGGGTACCAGCAGAACTTTCTCTAATGATCTTTTCATTTCCTTCTCTAAATGAGGAATATTTAACTTAAAATATTGTGATTTTTAAACATATATAAAATGTTTTATTGTTATGAATCAAGTGCTTGAATACTTTCTTGTATTCATATAAATAGAGTGTTAAAACTATAAAGAATATTAGAATTATAAGGAGGAAAAGACAAGAATGAAAAGACCTGTAAAGAGTTCAACCCTATGAACATAAAAGGATTTCATCAAGCTGATTTCTAAGGTCCTTTCCAGCCTGAAAATGTTATGACTCTGCTTAAATTTTCATGCTTTGGATTATAAAACATTCATTTCTACATCAATGACATTACTTTAGGTGGAGGGCTTTTCTTATTTGATTATCTGTCTAGTCATGCCCCATGGTTTGGGAGTTAAAAATCAGATCATGAAAATCTAATTTTCAAAAGTACCCAGATTTTGAATGATTTCCTCAGCATTGTTTAATGCATATTTTTAACTTCTCTGTTAATGAACACATTGTTTCATGAAACGCTTTTGTAATATGCCAAGTATAATTTTCTCTCATTTCCTTTCTGGAGGTGGGAGATTCATATATTTATATTAGAGATGCCCACGAACTAAAAGGCCCAAGTAAATAATAATATAGGGACACTGAATTTCTATTTGACTTGAGCTATCACCCAAAAAAGGAGAAATGAAACACAGGTCAGCCAGGAGAATGGGAGTGAAGGAGCAAACCAGTCATGAGGATGAAAAGGCAAATTACAGTACCAGAATCTTAGAGAATCACACAGTAAGCCTTTTTCATACCACTGCCATCTACTCTACCACCCTGGGCTAGTGTGAGCTGACAAGGCACTTGGGTGTCCCCACATTACTCACAGTAAGCCCTGGGTAGGCACAACCAGAGAACATTTCAAATGTGTGTTAAAAACAAGTGTGAGTCACCGACTCCTATACCAACTGAAACGACATTGTGAGGAGAGTATCAGTATCGGCGCCTCATGCACTTACCTCTCGCCTGCCACTGAGGTCCGTGCTTTCCTGAGGCTTCGCTGGTCCTTGTATTCAAGTAGCTCACAGTACAATCAGGAAAAAGAGGCAAAACCACAGACCACGACAATATTTCATCAATACTGAGTTCCGTTTCTTTGCAGTTTTACATCGCTGAAATCAGGCTTTATGTTACAAATGCTATTGTCGAGGCAGTAGTCATTAAGTGGACTTGGTTCGTGTAAATGCAAACTTGGCCACAGCTGTTCATATTGTCTATCTTGCTCTGGTATGTACATTGTTGATACTGCATGTATTGAGGTAACTGCCATTTAAAATGCCTTTAAAATTTACACCAGCATTCAACCTTAGAATGAAATGTTATCGTGCATGCAGGAAGGCTAGAAAGAGCGGGATGTCTACTTGCCATCAGTGAGGTTAATATTTATTGTTGGAGAGTTGACCCCCACTTCTGTTTTTTTCCAATTAATAAAATGCTTAATGGGTCCTAGGAAAGAAAAATACTGATAAGTTAAATAAGTTGTGTAAGGTGCTCTGGCAGATATATGCAAAGGATTGGCTATCACCTTGCTGCATCATGTGTGGACTCTGGATCAAGAGCTTCACCTGGGAACTTGTTGGAAATGCAGAATCTCAGGCTGGATCTCAGACTTACAAAATCAGAGCATGCATTTTAAGAATATTCCTGAGTGATTCAAATGCACATTAAATTCTGAGAAATACCAATATCACACGTAAAGCAATTCAACCAAAGGCAGGAGAAACTGCCTGATTTCTTTGAAGAGATAAAAGGCATTTCAAAACAACAAATAGTTGATGTGACCAATTCATTCATCATGCAGAACTATTATTTGAATGTCAATCACCAATATCAGAAACTTTCTACTGAGTTTGAAGATTAGTTGCTTAACTTTTTGTGACATGTGATTCAATTGAAGAGAAATTGAGACCGTTAGTTGGTTAAATAAGAAATACTACCAAAACTTTGATATATCTCAAATGTTAGCAAAATTTTGATGTATCTCAAAATTGCACTAAAAGAATTCTTTCAATATGCGTGAAATGGAAGTTCTGTTACAAGAAAGCATTGCTATAATTTTATTGACAGCTTTTCTGTTCCTTACCTTTCCATAAAAATAATAGTATATTTCATAATTGATGGTGTCTTAGACGTGATGTAGACCAGTTATCACATTGTACTAAATCCTAAAATAGCAAAAGGCAGGAGCGCTGTAGAGGAAATAGATGTCCGTTTCTTGTAATCAGGGAAGGTTTATTGCCTTGAGCAAAAGTTAATCAGGTGAAGAAGGGAATGAAGTGTGATGTAGAGAGGGGAGCTCTGCAAAGAGGAGGGATTTCAAGGCAAAGGCAACAAGGCTGCTTGTCAAGAGAGAGAAACGGAACCAATTTTCCCCCCTGAGTGGTTGGAGCAGGCAGAGGATGCTGGGTTAATGGCTTTGCCCTAGCTGTGGTGCCGCAGAGCAAAGGCAAATAAAAGAGTCTCCATTCCTCCCAGCGGGCTTTGGTGAGAGCTTCCATTCCCAAAAGGAGAACTGATCTTTCCTGGGACTAGTTTTCTGCTGCATTAGGTTCAGGGACAAAGGTTGCACTGTCCTTGAATTTTCCTGAATGAGTTTACACCCTCCTTAAGGAACAGGAACATTAGTTTTGATAGCTAAGGGTGAGGTTCTGAACCTTGTCTGTACATTATAATCACCCCAAATGGTGCCTGAACCCCAGTCACAGAAATTCTGAGCTAACTGTCTGAAGAGAAGCAAAAGTGTTAGTATTTATTTTATCCTCTCCCTCCATGATACTACTGTGCAGCTTATTTTAAAAACATGGTTTTAGGGTAGGTGAGTAGCTCGTCAACAGTAACCATAAACTTCAGCACCCATAAGGTCACAGAGGAAGTGAGCATCATTCAAATCTTTGCCCTGTTTAGGTGAAGGCAGTTATTTGGGCAGATAATGTTGGGGAAATGGGGAATGACTTCCTGTCATTATCTCAGAGCTCCAGGATTCACCAAACATCTTTGATAATCTTGGAATTCTTTCATTCTAGAATAAGAAATCTCTTTTCTGGCATCATATGAGTGTTTGGAGTATAAAAACTTCACATCAGGCTCTCAGATATGCAATTCTCAGGGCAGACCCAAGGTGGTGTTGCTGAACTGGCGGTCTATTGTGTCTTGGCCAGATGGGTAGAAGCCCTGGTTCTATCTTTCACAGAATATGGGGCTTTTGCAAGAAGAAAAGAGCCTAAACCTGGTGTCTGTGTATTTGAGTAGAGCCTTTAAGTTCAAAGAGGGCATATGCATTCTGGGTAAAAAAGTGGGCACTCATCCATAATGAAAGAATGGTGGTGAGATCTCTGCTACCTCTTGGCACAAATGATTCCTATTGGTTAACCTTGCACAGTCCTAGCAGTGACGGAGACAGCTGAGTGGGGGACTTGAGCGAACATACACAATGCTGGCAGTAGGCGTTTGAGCCAATGTGTACGGTGGACATATTCTAGAAAGAAAGAAAATGGGTTTGCAGAGGCTGAGGGTAATATAAGCAGTAGATCATAGGCAGCACTGTTCTTCAAATCCTGTGTCTATGCTAGTCGGTGTCAACTGTGGCTCCCCTGATAATGTCTGCTCATACAGGAGTCAGCTTGGGGCAGTGGATATACGGGTAACTGTACTTGCATTTGTTCTGCAAAGCTATGTGATGTCTTACTCTATGATTGGCGATACTTGGAGGTTTGTTATTTTGAAGACAGATTTGTAGTTCAACTAGTAAAATGTTCTTTGCTTAAGAGTTCAGGCTGGGGCACCTAGGTTATTTAAAAGCTTCCTGGCTGGTTTTTCTGCTTCCAACCTTTGCTTCCCAAAACTCTATTCTCGAGACAATAGTTAAAATGACCACTTAAGAGAGTGTGTCAAATCATGCCTTCTCTACTCAAAATCCTTCTATGGTACCTCTTTTCAAAACAAAAATTAAAGTTGGTGCCATGGCCTCTAAGGTTCTTTGTGGTTTGTGCTCCTTCCCCTACTACTTTTCTGACCTTATCTTTTCTTATTTGTTCGCTGCCTCATTCTGCTCCAGCTAACCTCGCCCCCTTAAATATCAGGCATACTCCTGCCCCAGGATCTTTGCACATGCTGGTGGTCTCTTGAGTTAAAATACTCTTCTCCTCCTACAAATCTTTGCTTAAATGTCCTCTTTGCAGTAAGGCTTTCCTTAATGACCTATTTAAAGTGATATTCAACATACTATTTCTATCAGGGTAATGAATTAGTAAGTTATATAAAGGTCAGGTGCTGTACACCTGAAACTGATGTAATATTGTATGTCGACAGTAATTGAAAAATAAATTTAAAAAAATTAAATAAATAAAATGACACTCAATACTTCCTCTTTTCTCTTCTCTTTCTTTTTCCTTCTTTTCTTTCTTTCTTTCTTTCTTTCTTTCTTTCTTTCTTTCTTTCTTTCTTTCTTTCTTTCTTTCTTTCCTTTTAATTAATTAATAAGCTCCATGATGGCAGGGTATTTTTCCATCTTTTGTTTTTTTCTGTATCTTCAGACCCTAGAACAATGAGTGATGCTCAATAAATAAAAGAATATGTGATGTGTCCCCAAACCATATAGTTATGTGGTGTCAGTAACCCTGGGATAGAGCACTGACCAGGCAGTCCACATTCAGAATGTGCAGAGATGTCCTGACTGGAAATTTGCTTGCTTTGCTGATGCCGCAGGAAACAGACAGTCATAGGGGCTCTGCCCCCTGGACAACTCCAGTGGTAGGAGGTGGCGGGGGTGGGGTTAGAAGCAGCAATGAGATCCTGGAGGTGGGTCATTCATTATGCTTTTAGCTTCAGGATGAGTTCTGTGAGTTTACTGGCCTATAATCCATCGAACCCTCATGGCCTAAAATTGTGAGGCATCACAGTGATAGGGTGAACACTTTGAGGGACCCTCTTCTCTCTCACTCTCAGTCTATATACTTCAAGTGAAATGGTTTTCCCAGAGCAAAGGCTAGCAAACTACTGCCCACGGGCCAAATCCTGCATGTCGCCTGTTTTATAGTCTGTGAGCTAAGAATGGTTTTCATGTCATTAAATGGTTACAAAAATCTAAAGAAGAAGAATATCTAATGAGATGTGAAAATTATGTAAAATTTCAATTTCAGTGTCCATAAATAAAGTTTTATAGTAACACGGTCATGCTCCTTCACTGATATATAGCTGCTTTTATGCTACAATGGTAGAGTTAAGTAGTTATGACAGAGACCAAGTGACTGCCAAAGTCAGAAATATTTCCTCTCTGGCTCTTTACAGAAAAAGTTTGTTGACCCCTGTCCTAGACTATCAACGTCTGATTCTATTCCCACGGTTGCAGCTCAGCACAAGACCCAGGATTAAACCTCTGGACCTTTGTTTGAGCGGTTGAGGAAGCTGGCTACTCCCTCTGCTGCCTCAGGTGAGAACATTAGAATGTCAGGAACCAACAGGCAGCCCCAAGGATGACATCCTAATCAAGTTTATTTGAAGCTATTCTAGCTCTGGAATTTCTGGCAATGAGAATCAATACATCCTTTTACATCCTAAATTAGCTAGAATTGGTTTTTGTTGCTTGCAGCCAGAGAAACTTCACTGATACAGCCATTTGGAAGAAATCCTACTCCAGGTGTGGAGGAAACAGGATTAATTAGTTCCCAGGATCTTGGCTTTATGATGGAAACAGCAGCTGCCTGGCAGGAGACAGGAAATCTGTCTTAATAGCACCCTCTATGACCTGAATTTGTCCGGTTTGGGGAGAAATTCTAGAAGCTCAGGAGATGCAATTAGTGTCTAGGACTAACTTTATAACGCATGTCTATGTCTTCTTTAGGTATAACTATTATGGAACTTCTGGACTTATGATTTTATATCCTCCTCTTGGAATTACCCATATATGATTTATCTTATAGACTCTTTTCAATTTCTTTGTACACAGTAGCAGTGCTAATGCATTTTTTGTTTCAAATGAAGTGCATACACGTGTTCAGGAGGGAAAAGCGTCGTAATATGTATTGTTATTCTATTTGGATTGCGTTTTCAAAACATCGGACATTATCAAATGCAGACTCATTATCAGATAAGAATATAAATATGTGTAATATTTTGATTATAAATCTATTTCCCCTCACCGATTAATCTCAGTCCCAGCCATTTAAACTACGAAGTTGCTTTCTGCTCAGTATCTGAGGGAAAGGATGTGACATGGCAGAAAACAGAAGAAAATAAAACCAAAAAAACCCAAATCCGGGAAACTTTCTGGTAAAATATATCACACCTTTAAGACAATGGAGAATCTCTGAGTATAGACAAATTATTTGAGAAAAATATCATGGGCTAGTGTTTGTTTCCTCTTCTGGAGAGGAAAAGATTCTCCAGAGTAAATGTAGGGAAGGAAGAAAAAAGGAGATAGAGAAAATGTGATGACGATAATAATGGGTGGGCCCCAGCTGCGCCTCAGACCTCTGAAAGCCCGGAGCCCTTGCTAGGGCCTCTTCCTTGGATTCTGTTGTGCCAAGAGGAGGCAGCCCCAACCCCAACCCCTTCCCACCCAGAATTCCTGATGGCTGGCTTGAGAAGCTTCTCGTGTCTTCCCTGGCCTCAATCATGGGGCATATGAGCCACACAGACACGCACAGGCCTGACTGGGTCCCAGGGGAGCTGATAAGGACCCCTGGTATGAGAGTGCTGGGAGAGGATACAGGCTGCAGCCCCATTTGTACCCTTTCTCTTTCCACATTACAGGTGAGCTCGAGGGCCCTTCCTTGGCAGAAACCCAGGGAAGTATCAAAATTCCCACAGAGTGTTGGGAGAAAGGAGAGTCCTAAATTTACTGAGTAGAATTTTCATAACCTCCTACCCCTGCTACAGTATCAAGGCTTGACATAGAATTAGACTGAGTCATAAAAATAGATTTCTCACACACTTGAGTTTATGGATGGAGACCGATGACCTTCTAGGTCAGATATATTCGTCTCCATTAGTGTGGAAAATCAAGAGTTGACTTCACTCCTCAGTCATTCCAAGTGCGACAGCTAAATTTTGGCTGCGCACCAGCAGCCAACAGCAGGCAAGTATTAGAACAGGTTATTTGTATTTCATGTCACTAGACTTTGCTTCATTGCCATGTATTGCTGTTCATTTGGAAGAACGGCTTTTTTTTTTTTTTTCAAATTTGATTATGAAGTCTATTCTTAATGGAGAAATGGTGAATCATTGGATTTCATTAGGAAACCCTTGAGATTTTCATTCTCTTTAACATATAACCAATGAAATAATAGAACAAGAACACATTTATCTTTTATAATTGTTTCCCTCCTCTAATACATAGCAAGTTTTGTAGAAATATTAGCATAGCAACGGTGCCGAATAATTCTCCTTCAACCAAAGAACAGTATGATTAATCTATTCTATTTCTAATGTCTCCTTCATTTTTCTGATACTTCTGTTACTTTTTCTCATCCTTTGCATGGGGAAAAAGCAAAGTAGGAAAAGAAGGAAAGTGAATTATGGGAAGAGGTCTTCACTGGCAATGCAGATTAAGGCCCCTGAAGTTATAAAGGCTGAAGGAAGGCTGTGAGTGCTTTGTGGTCAGTGGTGCTCAACCAGGAGCCATTTTGCATACTTGTGGATATTTGGAAATTTCTGGAGGGATTTTGGCTGTCATACCGGAGGGGTAGGAAAAGGGGGAAGGTATGCTACTGGAATCTAGTGGAAAGAGGCCAGAGATTTTGCTAAACATCTTAGAATGCAGATAAACACCCTTGCCTCCCAGCAAATAATTATCTGGCCCAAAATGTCAATAACAATATCAAGGCTGAGAAACTGTGATATTAAGATCAGGAGGAGAAGTAAGATTTGAGCAACTTAGGGGGCTCAGCACAGGGTTTTTACATATTAAGAAGAAACATGTGGACATTGGTTAAAAATGGAGGAAAAAAGAGGGAAGTCCCTAAAGAATTGAATTATTTTTTTATATTTTACAGGGAGACTGTCTTGACAAAGCTGTGCTGTTACCAAACACTTTAAGAAAAGATCAATCTCATGGTTATTAAAAAGCATAAAAACAAGATCATGATTATGTTTTACAATTTGTCTTATTAATTTCACATTCTATAATGTTTTTATGAACTGATTAGAGATAATGTGTAAAAAAAAAATATATGGAAGTGGGAAGTCTGGGATAGTTCCATTTGGCCAGATCGCATAGACCAAAAATGCCTGGGGAAAGGATGGTCCTGTGGCAGGTAAGAAAGGTCTTCAGTGGTGGATTATGAAGTTTGAGAGGAGGATGGAGGAGAAAGAATGTATTAGTGTTCTCCAGAGAAACAGAACCAATATAATATGCATAAATGTATATATATATATGCATATACATGAATATAAATATATATGTATGTATGTATGTATACTTATATGTATGTGTATGTGTGTGTATGTGTGTGTGTGTGTGTGTATATATATATATATATATATAGAGAGAGAGAGAGAGAGAGAGAGAGAGAGAGAGAGATGTATAGAGAGATTGATTTATTTTAAGGAATTGGGTCATATAGTTGTGGATGCTGGCACATCTCAAATCTGCAGGGCAAGTTGACTAGCAAGAGATTCGGGTAAAAGTTGATGTCGTGGTCTTGAGTTCAAAGTCTGGAAACACAAAATTTCCATATCTAGAGGCAGAATTTTCTCTGAGGGCTGTGAGAATCTGTTCCATGCTTCTTGCCCAGCTTCCTTGGCTTTCCTTAGCTTGTAGAAGCATCACCCTGATCACCATCTTCACCTTCACATGATATCCTACCTATTTGTCTGTGTCTGTGTCCAAATGCCCTCTTTTTTTTTTTATAAGGACAGCAGTCAGATTGGATTAGAACCCACCCAAATGATCTCATATTAGCTTAACTAATTATATCTGCAATGACCCTATTTCCAAATAAGTTCACATTCTGTAGAACTGGAGTTAGGACCTCAACGTATGAAGTTTTGAAAGGCACACTTATTGCATACCAGGAGTTGCAAATAGAGAAGTGACATTTTCTGAATTGTTCTTGTACTGGCAGCATTGCACAGGTTTCTCTTTTAGGAACCTTAGTTATAAGAAAATGCTGCAGTAAAGGCAAATGAGACAGACTTAAAATATTTATGAACCTTTTTTTATTGTAGTAATCACATAAATGTAAAAAAGAATTACAACATTGTCAAATGCTGAAAGCAGAATTGTTATCATATTGCTCCACAGAAAGAATTGATTTTAGCCGTAATAGGTACATATGTATAGGAATATGTATTTTTAGTAAAATGTAATAGGAATATGTATTTTTAATAAAAATAGGACTCATACTCTATACACTGTTCTCCAATCAGCCTTCTTCTTCTTCTTCTTTTTTTTTTTTTACACTGAAGTACATTTTAGACATCTTTTTATACCAGTACATTAAGAGTTCTACTCCTTAGCTGAACATCTTCCATTGTCACCTTCCGAGATAAAGAGTGCCACCATCAAAACAAAGAATGACTATAGGGTACAACTTGGAAGAAACTCCTAGAGGCATTAGTAGAGTTTTGTTTTAGAAAATGGTTCTGAAATGGTTGCTGCCGAGGAAAATACAGAGGGGTTGTAGACATCCAGTCATGCCACCAGAAATCATAACCAAATTTAGCCACAGCTACTGTAAGATAAGCCTCAATTTCAAAGATATTAAAATGTGCATCTTAGAATTGAATAAAATATGGTAATTAAATAATATATTTTATCTGAGGTTGTTTAATTAATTCCTTTAATCATTCAGCAAATGTTTACTCAGCATGTTCAGGTATAAGACCCTCCGTTAAAACCTGCTGCCCATATTATTTGCTGTTGATCTATTTGTGCCTTCTCTCAGATTTCTTTATTAGTTCAGCTAATAGTTAATAAATTTTATTTTTTTCTTCCAAAGACTGCCCTCTTCTATTTATTAATTCTCTTTTCTATTTCTTTTTGTTTCATTTTTCTTATTTCCTTTTATTTTGTGTTTTTCCCAACTTTTTAACTAGACTGCCTTATGAATTTTTTCAATTACTAATAATTTAGTACATAAATTTATCTCTGCTCTAGCTGTGTCCTATTTTCACTGATATGTGATATTTGAATTATTATTTCTTAGATACTTAATGCTATCAATTTAGAGTTTCTTTTCTTTGATAAGTTGTATTAGGAAAACATTTAATGTTTACATGTAGCAGAGTATTTAATCTTTCTAATTTTGTAATTAATTTTCATGTTTGTTGTAGTAGACAACACATCTATACTATTTTTACTTGGGGAATTTAGCTTTTTGTGGCCTAATATATAGTCAATAAAAAAATGTTTTATGTGAACTTGAAAAGTACATTATTTGGTTTAAATTAATACGTTTATCTTATTGGTTAGGCCACTTGGTTCGTCATTATTTTTTCTTCCACTTAATTTACCACAGAGAGAGGAATATTTCCCATATTTATTTGTAGTTCTGTGTGTTTCTTTTGGTAGTTTTTGTTTGTTTTAAAAAGAATACTTTGATACTGCTTACTATGTAAATATTCATGACTGTTAATCTATATTGTGGATTGTAGACATTGTCCAAAGTGCCATTCTTTGTCATATTTGGTGTGTTTTGATTGCATTCAACATCGTCTGATACCATCTATCATGAAATAGGTGAAAGAATACTGGATTACAAGTTAGTATTATAGCTACAGTATTACAAGCTACTTAACGTTACAGTTACAGAATCTAAGCCAGTTGCTTGATTTCTTTAGATTTCCGGTTATCTATAAAATAATTAGACTTTTACTGGTTATCTGCTAAGCCCCTTCCAACTAAATGTGTTGATAAATTTTGACTTGATATAATGGGAGGCTTTTGACAAAAATTTTAAACTGGTTCTTGGAAAAATTCTAGAAACCACCAACAGCAAAAGTTCCAGATAAAACCATGAGACTAAGTATCATAAAACCCTAAAAGTACAGATTGAAATCGTATGATAATTCACATTGACTGCTGCTCAGAGGACCCTGATGAGGGAAAAGACATGTCCTTGTTTTGGTTGCGGTCTGGTCATCAGTGATCGTTCTAATGGCAGAGAAATGTCAAACTAGTTTCCACTGAGTGTTTCACTGGCAGAGAGAAAACACATGGGAATCTGCTGAAACTCCACCTGTAACGTGCTTTGAACACAAACCTTTTCTTCTGGTTTTTTGTTCTGAGAGTGACAACTCATTTACAAAATATAGAAGTGACTAGAGAGCTCTGAAACTCACTGATAGCCTGTACAGAACTTTCTCACTTTTGAGCTCAGGCAAGAGATGGAGAAGGAGTGGGTGATAAAAGGGAGTTCCCTGTTTTTGCAACTCTTCCTCTTTCTCCCTAAATTGCCACTCCACAAAACTTTTGCTCATTTTTGTCTATGTGTAATACTATGATCTGTGTAATACTATGATCAGGATGAATCTTTCGTTAGCATTGTCTGCAAACAGGAATGAGGCATTGCATGAAGTTGTTCTGTTATGACACTTTTTTGTTACCTTTATGCAAATAAAAGAGCTTCTCAGCCAATTTACATTTTTCACATTTCTTTGTCTAGGACATAACCAATGTAACAAAATCTCTCACCCCTGCTCTAGACTTTTTTTATTATTCATATTTTCTACTGCTGGTTGGGACTTAGTCTCATATGAACATAATGATAAAAGCACTATAGCCATATAATTTGTGAAGCTTTCATTTGTTCTTGTTGAAAATTACACAGTCAGAATCATTTCATTAGTATCTGAGATAAAGTAATATAAACTTCAAGCCTCATTCAGGATATATGGTTAGAAATTGAATGAGCTTGAAAACCATTGTATTCGCACACATTTGAGACATCCATTTGGGCAACAGACTATAAAATAGCTGGTTTAGCAGACTAAATGGAATAAATGCATTAGGTTTTTATCTTGTTCGGAATCATCTTAGATAAATTCTAAATGAGAAGAACAATCCATATGCATTAAAAAGCAACTAAAATTACTATGCGTTAGAGAATATGTATTCAGAATCATTGTAAAGCTGTTTTAATAATGATTTTACATTGCCATATGATACTAAACATTTAAAAATGCCAGACACTTTTTTATTATAAAAATAATACAAAATTTTACGAATTACCCAAATATAGACAAGAGTACAGTGTCACTATCTTAACATACCATTGTGTAAATTTTGCTATCCATCTTCACAGATTTTTGTCTTGTTCAGTTTTTTATACAGTTATAATTATATTTATCTCTATTCGGTACTTAGCATTTACTATATTTTTACAATCCTATTTATAATGATGGACACAGCAATAGTCTAAGTATTTATAACTTGCTTAAACATTGCCCATTTGTTGAATAGTCTTCCATTTTTCTATTTATTTCCAAAATAGCACTACTCTAAATATGTATTAGTAAAAATGTATATGTACATATTCATATTTTACCTATTTTCGATTATGTTATTAAAAAGCATAATAATAAGTTAAAGTGTGTAACATTTTTTATGGTTCGTGACACCAACAGCTAAACTGCTTTTGAAAATGATTATACACTTTTAGAGTACAATTACCAATGTATGTAATTGCCAGTTTCAATATACCACCACCAAAATACAATTTATTAAAGAACCTAATATAATAGATTTAACAGTACTTTTCTGTGTTTTGTTTTAGGTTAATGGCCTTGGCAGAATAGGTCCAGAAATATAGTAGTAGTTAGTGCTGAAGTTTAGAAGTAAATGTAAGGAAAGTGTGACAATCAGCTGTTTCAGTTGGGTGTGGAGTAAAACGTGAGGCAGCATTCTATTTAAAAACTCAGGTTTTTTTCCTTCCACTTTTTGGATTTGGGTTTCAAAATTTGCTTCTTCTTCTATTCTCTTACTATGATTTTGTTGTAAAGAAACAATCTCTATCACCTGCCACTTTAACAAGAAATTTATTACTTTCATTTCCAAACATTGCTTTTTGTGTAGTAGCTGAAGACAGGGTTTCATCTGAAGCTTAATCTGGACTCACCTGTACACTCCCACTGCCACAGCTCCATAGCATGGGAAGTCCAGCAAATGGTTTTTGAGCACTGGCTGGTGAGAAGGCAACATTTGAATTGAAAGTCTGACTTTGGAGAATCCAGTAGATTTTTAAAAACATATTTTTATAAATTTTGGTACTTGGAAGGCCTGAGTCTTCAAACAGTCTCAGGCCATTTGGCTATGGGCCAATTAGAGCAAGTGATTCAAGTGCGTCTGCAATTGGCAGGAGGCAGGACAAAGGGGCCTGGCCAGGGACTTGTTTCACTTCAGGCATGAGGGAAAGTCTGCAGCAGGCTATCACCTTGAAAAGTGCACGCATGTGTGTGTGTGTGTGTGTGTGTGTGTGTGTCCACTGACAAGGAAAATATTATTTGGAAATATATTTGTCATCTAAGTAATATAGGGGTGAGGGAAATAATATGGCCCTGTTTTTAATCTAGCTGAAAGACCTCTTACATTCTCAGTTTAAAACTGGGACTGTCACCCTGTTACTGAGTCTGCTAACTAGGGCAAAATGTAAGGTGAACACATTAATTAGAGCAAAGGCCAAGTCAGTGTGTGTGTGTGTGTGTGTGTGTGTACACGCATGTGTGTGTGTATGAACACTTGACCTGTGTTTAGCATTTGAAATAGGTGTGGTGGACCAGTAAAAGAAACATGGGCTTGAGTGTGTGTTTTCAAAGACAGCAGGAGTTCGCAGAGTTACAGCTTCTTGGGGAAGAGCAGGTAGAGGAGACAGGCCAAAGATCCAGGAGAGAGAGGGAATGGCTAATGCAACCATGCTCCTGGGTGATAGCTTATTAATTCACAAAGATATGGCTCATCAGGCAATAGAAATTGGAGGAGACAGTCTAGGGCTTAATGGTGAATTTGCAAACTATGAGCAAGAAAATAACTGAAAGTAATAGGAACGGTAAACTTGTCTTGGTAGAACATGTTAACAATGGGGAAGAAAAAAACTTAGCTGTGAAGACCTGGAAAAAAGGTACAGGTAGAGAAAAGTCACAAATACAAGGTCAGTCTCACAATTCTCACTTTAGAAAATCAGAATTAAATTTATATCTTAGAACTTTTCAGATAAAATACATGCAGGCATCCTTTGTCTTATTAAGAATATTATAAGAATTATAGCAATTCTACCCCTGGCTATATATCCAAAAAAATAAGAAGCGAGGATTTGAGCAGAAAATTATATACTTATGTTCATAGCAGTATTAAAAGATGGAAAATAGTTAAAAGGTGGAAACAACCCATATATCTATAAATGGATTACCGGATAAACAAAACGTGGTATATAGATATAATGGAATATTATCCTGCCTTAAAAAGGAGGGAAACTCTGACACATGCTATGACATGGATGAACCTTGAGGACATAATGTGAGTAAAATAAGCCGGTCACAAAAGGACAAATACTGTATAACTCCACTTGTATGAGGTACCTAGAGTAGTCAGATTCCCAGAGACGGAAAATAGCGTGGTGGTTGCCAGGGGCTGAGGGGAGGGGAGAAGAGGGAGTTAAACATTTAATGAATATAGAGTTTCGGTTGGGGAAGGTGAAAAGTTCTGGAAATGGACGGTGGTGATGGCTACAAAACAATTTGGATGTACTTAATGCCACTGAACTATATACTTAAAAATAGTTAAAATGGTATAGTTTAAGTTATGTGTGTTTTATTTACCACTATAGAAAAAAGCAGTGGCATCTATCTATCTATCTATCTATCTATCTATCTATCTATCTATCTATCTATCTATCTATAAAATTGTATTTCATAAAAGTATAATAATCTCTTGCCAACCACAGGTTTTGGAACTCTAGGGTATACTCACAGTGATTTAAATTTTTATAACAAATTTTTAATATCGGAGGAATTTCTACATTTGTAAGGTAGGTTCTTTACACATGTTTCCAAATCTGGCTATCAAAATCACTGATTAAACTTCATGACTACACCAAATACAAATTTCTGGGCCCTGCTACAAGCCCATTAAATCATAATCTCCAGGGATGGCAGCACCAAATTAGTATTTTAACAGGTGCTTCAGTGATCCCTATGCTGCAAATTAGTACTAAACCCTCAGATTCCTCTTTTTATCTTTCAGATCAGATCTGGATAAGGGTCTATGAGGGTGCGCAGAAAGACAAGATCTTTGAAATTTTATCCTTTCAATGAATGTATGGAGGAATAGTCTGGGAAAATAACTTCTTAATCATTTTGATAATATAAAAAGGCCTAAGCATTTTGTAAAAGGGAGTGCGTGAACACCAATAAAATAGCAAATGTAGAAATTATTGACATCCTTGGTAAGTGGGGGTTCACAGGCATTATCTGATTCAGAAAAAATAAAGAAACTTGAGAGTTCTAACACCCCAAAGTTTAGATATATAAATTATTTCTTCTTTGTCTTTCATGCCTGTGTAGAGCAGGGTGTTTGGATTTATATATAAGAATACAAATGCAATTCATTAAATTGCAAGCAAGTAGGTGATGGTCCTCAATGTTTTTAGTTGGCTTATGAGTACATCTGCCTTAACTGGTCACAGGACAGCAATGGTTCTAGAACAATTGAAAGAGGAACTCATGAAAGATTTGCTACTGAAGCAGGTTTTAATGACAAATATGATATTTTTGGGACAAGATGTCTTCTAGATTTTATTTTACTTTGCTTTTAAAGATTGTATATATTTAGTTATTTAAACTTTTTTTCCTGTTCGATTTTTTATTTTCTATGCAAGAGTTTTGCCAACCATTTTGACAGTACCAGAACTTCAAGAGCATGGTTGGCAAGGGATTACTGTAATTATTTCAAGTATGAAAATAAGCATATATATGTGCATTCTTCATCACCTTAAGAAAAACCGAACAAGTAACTGAAAACATTTTAATAACTGTGGTATTAATAATTTAATGGAGCAATTTCCCTCATGTCTCACCTCTTTCTTGCCCTAGAGAAGCAGACTTATCCAAAAAAAGAAAAAAGAAAAAAATAGAAGCGGACTGGTCTCATGGAGGATTGTCATGAGGGAATTTGTGAAGGCAAAACCTTAGAAGTTGCAGCCTTATGGGCAGCCATCAGAGTTCCTGTCACTGAAGTTAGGTGTTCAGGAAGGAGCATCTTTGTAATCTCTGTGGGCTCCTCCATCAGCAGTCCTCAATAATAGGGAAGGAGAAATGTGCCATGGCAGAACACTGCTCAAAGGAGGAATAGAAAGATGGTAACTACAGTGGAGTATGAACCTGCGTCCTCCTCACTTCCTGTGACCTTGCCAGCCCTGGGGGCTTTGTTCAGTCCTTAAAAGGAGTGGAAAAAAATCCCAGTGACTGTTATTATCAGCTGCTTTCCTACCTGATTGGGTGAGGGCTCAGATCCAGGAATAATTTGATATAGAAGATAAACTTAATAATTCCAGCACCTCATGCTATGGAGAAATTTATACATGGTACACATAATGATGGATATTGCTTACCATCTGTTCAAAATTGATTTTCACAGGACCTGTTTTGTGTGAGTGTGTGTGTGTGGGGGGGGGGGCAAGAGGCTTTGATTTTGCCTACTGGAAGATGAGTCTTTCCCTAAATCAGTGCAAAAGAAAGAGGAAAAGATTATAAACATGGCTCTGAGCAAAAGCGTAAGTGACACTATTGTAGAAAAGGTCAATGCAAATTTTGGAACTAGAAGGCTTTTCAGAATTATTGACTTTATACAAATTCTGTTTTTAAGGCTGAATTAGTAGCTATTAGAATTCACATATAATTTTTTGTTTTGAAATTTTAAATTTGCTGTAATAGGCTTGCTGTGTGAAAATACCAGTGGGGGAGCAGATTTTTTTTTTTTTTTAACTGATTAAAAATGTGTGGAGCTGCTGTGATGATTTCCTCTGTGTTTCCTTTGGCAACAGATAATACCACAAAGCGAACTCAGTGACGCACACAGGCAGCTGATAACAGCTGACACATGTGGATCTTAAGCCAAGTGTGTATTATCAGAAAAGGAGCTAAAAACCCCATAAAACTCCCCACTGCCTGACTTAAAAACATTCTTTTTAAAATCTGTTAACGACATGGTAGATAATACTTTAAATTTTGCAGTCTAAAACACTTCCAGTGAAATTCAAAATGAGAGTAAAAGCGTGTCTCTTTAATGAATGTGAGCTAAATATACAATGTAAGAATTAGTGTACTTTTCAATAGCAGAATATCTGAGAAAGGCATAAATCATTCATTAGACTTTACAATTAAGTATTGGACAGTCTCCATTTGCCTTTTGAAATTTAATTTTAATATTTTAATCAAAGTTAAACATTGACAAAGTCACATAACATGATAGACTTAAAAATGGCAGCCTTCTGCTAAACCTCTTTGCATGACAGATTCCTGTTCCCCAGAGACACCACTTTCAATCATTTTAGTTGTTATTCCCATTATTTATTTTAATATTTTGAAATAACTGCTTCTACTGTTCTTTCTTAACTCTTCATTCCTAGAAATTGTCTAGTGACTTCCTATACAGAAGATATAAATTTTGGTCTCTTCCATTTCATACTTTCCCATCCTTTCGAATGCAGTTTTAGATTAAATTATTTTGGTATATTTTCCTTGGTTAAATTCTCTGCTTGTCATGATTATGCAAACATAATTCACCACTGAACCATAGTGAATTATGATCATACTTCTTTCTTATACTTTTCATTTTCTCCAATAATTGTCTTTTGTCAAGTTTAGTTTCCTATGCACTCATCGTTAATTTAGTCCTGCACTCCCCAACAGGACTGCGCATCTCCTCTCATCCCTCAGAATGTTCAAACGTGCTAAGTGTGATGGCCATGGATATGCACCGTTCTGCTCTCCGTTGACAGGGCCAGGTGGGGATCACCTCCGGTTGCTGCTCCTGTGAATGCTTAGGCTACACTCCTCCCGTGTTGCTCCCAGCCAATGACTGAGCATGATGGGGTATTAGGACCAATCTTTGCTTGGGAATCTCCATCCCCATTGACCTGGCCAAAACTTTTCTCACAACTGTGCTGTGGTTTGGGAATTTCTTACCCAACCTTTTCTTCACCCTCTCCTTTCATAGGTGTCAGATCGGCATCCCTGTCTGAAGGCTCTTCCTGCTTAACCCTCCTCCATCTTCCTTTATCTTTCACAGACATTCCCCCTAATAAATATCTTGCATGTCTATTCTCATCTTGACACCTACTTCTTAGAGGACATAAATTGGCGTAAGGGGTGCTGACAGGGGTCTGAGAAAATAGGCACAGAGTTAAAACTTGGCTTGATCTTTGCCCACATGGTGAGGAGAACCACATCCTGAGAGGAATGTGGGGCCTAGTATAGTTGGAGGCCCACTTACTTAAGATTTCACTTGTGATTTGGGAAATAAGACAGCCAGAGGCTGATTATTTCTAAATCGAATCAATGTTCTACAAATGATAATGAGAAACTGAGGGGTGGTTAAGAAACAGTGAAGAGCTACCTGTAAGCATAAGAGGGACTTTCTGGAAGCTTACAAATAAGCCAGGATATTCTACAGTGGAGTAACATTCCCCGCCAAGGAGTAGATACAGGAATTTGGAAAGTTACAGCGCCTCATAGGTGATTAATTGCTCGGCCAGGGCAGGTCCTAGGACCCCGATACATGGAATGGAGATATCTGGAAAAATGTCTTCAGGGATTTGGGGCTCTACAGGTCCTATGCAAGCTCAGAACTTACATAGGTTGCTCCTTCCACCCCACACCTCCCCCGGCAAGGACTACTGCTTCTTCTTGTTGAAAGATGCTGCAAAAGCCTCTCCCCAACATGGCAAGTGTCCCCTTTAGGAATGTTTCCACCCTCTCTCCAGGTTGCCAAACTGGTAACTAAGGTTAAATCCCAATACAAACCTACTGGGCCTGGTAGGGGAAGAAAGAAATAATACACCAAAGGAGGAGTGAGGATTACTTAACACATCCTGGCAGTAGTATGACAAGCATTGTTGTCAGATAGTAAGTAAATCAATATCAGTAATGCTAATCAAAAATTGTCTTATTTTAAAATCCAGTCATTTTACGGTAGGTCAATAAATATGGTTCAACAACGCAAACATGTTTGCCCTATGAGCCTTCTACTGGGTTCACCTATTCTGATGAGACAGAGAGCTGCTGCTTTGTACAACATGGGGAAATCAATTATTTCGCAGCTATTTAAAGTATTTTGAATACATTAAAATATCAATGATAAGTGTGGAAGTTTAACTTCAACAAGATTTCTATATTGTAATTAGAAAGATGGATTAATAGCTTGTCTTTTTTATGTAATTTCTTTCTTGTATATTCAAAAAAGAAACATTTTTAAGAATTTAAATCTCATCATATAATAAGATTACCACTAATTCATAATTTAAGATATCTCAGTTTTGTCAAAGTTTACATTGGAACTCACTTTGAAGAAATGATTTGATAATCAATGTCATAGTATACATAAAACTACAGGAAAGCTTGTGAGTTTGAGGAGTGAAGGTGGCTGTATTTAACTCATATTTTAAAACAAGCTATTTTATTGATGTGTATTTCTTAGTGACTTCAGTCATTTACTGAAGCATGCTTAGATGATATTTACTTGTACAAACCCATTAGGGTTATACTACTTATTCCTTTTTAAAATTTTGTGATTCAGGATTTCTATTATGCTGGGCTTTTAAAAATATATTATCAAACAATATTTCTGTGTTCACATCTAATTTTTATTTTTGAGAGGCGAAAATTCTTTTGTTCTTATTTTTCTATTGGTTGCAATTAGAGAGAAACAAACATTATTGGCCATCTTTACATCTGGTGACTTTGTGGGAAAAATGAAATGCTATGGCACATTTAAAACCATTCTAAAATGCAACTATAAGGCCATGAGGGTAAGTGCCATCCCACAGTGGTTACTACTAAAGCATCAATTGTGGTATCATTTTGGTGAACAGACTTACAGGACTGAGCACCTCTCAAAGCAACTCTTATCTTTGAACAAATATAGAGATGGATCAGCAGAGTGAATTACTCATCAAGGGCTTGGCAAGAAGGATGAGATACTATGAGCAAATGCTAGTGAGTTTTCTTTGGAAACATTTAGGCACTTAAGAGTCTCTGGGGTCTAAATCTTGGTAATTCACAAGTATGAAAATTGCCAGTCTAGTTAAAAGAGGCAGAAATTATGTAATGCTTTTAGAAAGCAACTTTAATATGAGAGAAGCACTGGAAACCAGACAAGACCTAGCAATAGTTTGTTAATGACTTTCCATTTGTCATGGTGGAACAGTGAACTTACTCCACGAGGAAGATGGAACAAAACTGACTTCCTAGAAATCTTTCTCCTTCTAGGAGGAGAAGTAGAAATAATCAGGACAGGATTTCTCATTTTATATCACTTTGAATTAGTTATTTTTTCTGATTCAGAAAAAATTTTTTTCCTTAATTAGTGGAGATTCAGAATTTGGAAAAATGTCATGTGACTAAAGATAAAAATACTACAATGAAACATTCTCATTCTCTTAAACAACTAAAATTAGATTCAGTAGGTCAATACAAATGTTTGAAGGACGTTTGAAGGAGTGTTTTACCAAGCATAATCTGTTCTCCTGTTTCTCAAGGTATATCACCTCCCTGGTCTTCAAATATTGTGCCTGTTACAATCCCTGCATTTCACTATTGAAATAGAATCAATGCAAATAAAAGATTTTGAACACATTTTTAAATCTTTCTGTGTGTTTCTTCTCCTTCCATCCAAGATGGAATAATAAGGACATCCCCCCTTAACCAAATAAAAAGCTAAGCAATATATTTATAAAACACTGCTTTTTAGGCATTGGACAGAAGATAACACGGGATTGTGATCCCCTAAGGAAAAGAAAAAGTGAGTTCTCTAATTGCACCAGTTTTCTGCTTAGCTTAGGGACAGTGCAATCAGAGACCAGGGGGCTTGCTGAGTTGAGGAGAAAGAGGTTTGAGTCCATTAAGGCCGAGTCAGCTGGAATTTGCAGGACAGTGTACCAGTGAGGAGGGAGCAGCATAGGGACAGAACTCTAGAGATTTGCAGAGACCTCCCACAATTCATTGGTTGAATACTGATGTCCCTAATGCACGAGAGGAAACTACCTGAGATGGGGGTGGGGAGTGGGAACACATTAGAAAGAGAGTAGGCAGAACAATTCTCAAAGCTCAGAATGGCTGGTAATAGTTCATGTTTCCACCATCCAAGTGGAAATAATTTGTCAAACAAAGGGCATTAGGCAGAATGCTCAAAAGAATTTCACCTTAGTTGTGGAGATAAATTGGCTCTATATGAATGCTCCAATAAAATTTGAAAACAAGTCACAAAATGATTTACCTGATAAAAGTAACAACTTCATGCCAGAACAAAATCCAATGCTATTTAAAAGAATACAACACAACCCAGCAAAGAATAACACAAATTCACTAAGAAGAACATAAATGGCATCAAACACAAAACAAACCAGGCATGCAAAGGGACAGGAAATGTGATTATAATCAGATGAAAATAAAGAACAGATCCAGAAAATAGCCCAGAAATGAGAGGAAATGAGCAGACAAGGATGTTAAAACAGTAATTATAAGTGTGCTCCATATATTCAAGAAGGTAGAGGAAAACATGAACAAACATGAGGACAGAAACAGCTCGAATGGAACTTCTAAAGCTAAAAAATATAGTATCTGAAATGAAAAATACAGTTGAATGGGTCCACAGTCAATTAGACAGTGTAAAAGAAAAGCTCAATGTACTTTTGGACATAGAAACTATCTGGAATGAAGCACAGAGAGGGAGAAAAAAAGACTGAGACAAATGCCTAGAGCATCGGTGACCTGTGGGACACTATTAAGCTGTCTAACATACATGTACTTGGAATCCTAGGTGGAGGGGGAGAGTCAACAAAAAAAGGCCAAATGTGTTTTCAAATTTGATTATAAACTGAGAGTTTAAAAGGAAATAAGAGGAAAAGGACTCATTATGGAGAATGACCAAGAGAAGAATCATCACAGATTTCTTGTCAGAAACCATATGCACTATAACATAACTAACGTTTTGAAAGAAAAAAAAACACCTTAAATTTTATGCTATTGATAATATATTTGAAAACAAAGGCAAATGAAGCCTTTTTACACACATACACACACACTCTGAGAAAGTCTGTCATCCGTGGACCTATACATGAAAAACTGTTAAAGGAAATTCTTCAGGTGGAAAGTTTATAACATATTTTTTCTTATTGATTGTACCTCTTTATAAATGTTGACATTCTTCCTTTAATCTAATGTATTTTACCATGAAATTTACTTTATCTGAAATCAATATTGCCATTTTTACTTATACTACTTTATTTTTGCCAAAATTAGCTGCTCTCATCTTTTTTATTTATGATATTTATAACAGATTTATTAAGGCATAGCTTTCCCAAGGAGGATAGTTTGAATGCTGCTTTAAAAATAATTTGAAGTGGTTGTCTTTTTTTAGTTGTATTTCAGGGAATTAGAATTTATTGTTATTATAAATATATTGACTCTTCCTCCTGTCATTTTGCTTTATATTTTCTGGGGCTTTATTTTCTATACCAGTACTTCTGTATTCTGTCTTAGGCAGCATTAGTTGGTTTATGTATGTGCATGTGTACTGCTGTTACTAAATGGACCAAATTTTGTTTGCTTTTACATTGCCTACCAAATTGGAAGACATCTAATCCCAGTAGTGATCACTTTAATATTTGAAAATATATTTGAATCTCTTTTTCTATTTTTCTCTTGACTTCAAGAAGGAAAAACAATAAATTGCTACCTCTAATGTAATGTGAGTAATTTAGTGTATTTTACTATTCTCCTAGACCTTATACTCATATTTGCTATTTCATTATAATATTAACTTTTTAGGAGACCATCAAACTTTTTCCCAAAGTGATTGTTGTTTTATAGTCCCATCAGCAAAAAAGGAAAGATGCGTTTGCTATGGCCATTTTAAAAAATTGTATGCATTTTAGAAGTTTTATAGTTTCAGCATTTATGTTGACATCTGTGATCCATTTTGAATTAATTTTGTAAAAAGTGCAAGTATTAAACTCCATTTTTCCCCATATGGATATCTAGTTGTTTAGTATCACTTGTTGAAATGATCTTTTGCCCTTATTGAATTATCTTGACACGTTGTTGAAAATCAATTTACTATATATGTGTGGATACTATTTCTGGACTCTCAGTTTGGTTCCATTGATCTATGTCTCTATGCTTATGTATATAGCCCACTTTTTATTACTGTATCTTTATAGTAAGTCTTGAGATCAGCTAGAGTAAGTCCTCCAATTTTTTTCCTGACTATTCTATATCCTTTACATTTCTCCATAAATTTTATAATCAGCTTAAAAATTACCAAAAAAAAAAAAAGCCTGATAAAATATTGATTGGAATTGTGTTGAATCTAGAGACTAATTTGGATAGAATTGATACTTAAACAATTTGAATTTTGGGATTCATAAACATACCTTCCCATTTAAGTATATCATTTAATTTTTTCCACGGATGCTTGTAATTTTTATTGTACATATCTTATTAAATATATCCACTCTTCTCAAAATAGAAAGTAAAAAACAATCACAGAGACTGGTGCCATCAAGAAAAGAAAGATCTAAGTACAAAGATTCTTCTCACATTCCCATTTAATTCTATAGTTTGGCCACAATGAAAGATGGCTATTTTGGAAAATGATGGTGAATTTGTCAAGTAGTCACTGGATTTATGGCAACTGTTCCATTTATGGATTCTGTGTTGGGCTCTTACAAGTGTTTTATTTTTTCTATGTCAAAATATAGAAGACACCCCAAAAATTATTTTTTCACTAACTGTGTTAATTGGTTCCTGAGGCATTGGCATGAGACTTCATACTCGTTCATTACATTGATAATATCATGCTGATAGGATAAGAAAATTTGCTTGCATGCTAGATGCCTTAGAGTACAGGTACTCCTGAAAATACAGGGGTCTGACACCTCAGTAAATGTTTTGGGCATGGAAAGATAGATATCTTTATAAACAATGAGTTCTTGAACTCAATATTTTAGTATGCTTGTTTAAATTTTGGAAACAATTTGTTCCACATATCAGAGTACTACCCATTTTGTTAACTGGATGACCTACAGAGCTGTCAGCTTTGAGGAAGGCCCAAAACAAGAAAAGGCCTCCAGTTGCCCCAGGCTGCAGTGTAAGTAGCCTAATCACTTGGCTATTGTGTCTGGGGTAAACCCATGTTACTTAAAGTGTCTAGGACAGATCTGAATGCTGTGGCAAACACTGATAAGAGAATTGCAAAGGAGATTCATACCTTTGACTCGAGAGGTAATGGGATTGAAATTTGGCTCATGTCATTTTTGACCTCACATCTCCTCCATCTACAAGGAAGATGGCAGAAACTTGCTTAGTCTGAGTCCAGGCTCTTTTATATCGACATTCGATCCTTCTCTGTCTCGTTATTCCTTGTCCTTCATTCCTACTCCTTGGGATGAAAATCTGGCTCACTTCATTTCATGCCAATTTGTACCCTCATCCTTCTTCAGGCACGGTCACTCAAGCTAAGACATTTTTCTCTTAAGGCAGCAGTCCCCAACCTTTTTGGCACCAGTGACCAGTGTTCTTATGAGACTCTAATGCCTGGTTATCTGAAGTGGAGCTGAGGCAGTGATGCTAGCTCTGGGGAGTGGCTGTAAATACAGATGAAGCTTCACTCACTCACCTGTTGCTCACTCACCAGCTGCTCACCTCCTGCTCTGTGGCCTGGTTCCTAACAGGCCACGGATTGGTATCAGTCCATTGCCCAGGGGCTGGAGACCACTGTCTTAGGGGAAAAATAATATTCTAAATACAGTTGACCCCTGAATAACATGGGTTTGAACTACCTGGGTCTACTAATACACAGATTTTTTTTTTTTTTTTTCAGTGAGAAAGTCCACACTTTCTATCCGCAGGGATTCAGCCAATCCCAGATTGAAAACTATTTGGCGTTCCCAACAGCAGTTTCGCAATAGCAGATCCTAACCACGGTGGAAAGTACTGTTTTCAATCCGAGGTTGGTTGAGCCAGCAAATGCGCATGGCTAACGCAGAGGCGACATTTATAGGCAGATTTTCTGCTGGCCGGGTACAGCGGGTACAGCGGCGCTAATAAGCTCCCCTTCTCCCTGCACTGTGCAAGAGTCAACTGTAGTATTTATTCCCCTTTCGGTTCTGAACAGTAGTTTTCTGTGGTGGCCATATGATGAGTGTGGTGCCATGTGACACAGCGGCAGCATTTCTCCGACTTGTCCTGGGGCCATGGTGACTGATGAGCAGACACCTACCACTTCCCACGTTCTTCCTGATGCCTCATTCCTACGCAAGCTTCCGGAATTACATTATCATCCTGGAGAAATAAAAGAAGGTAGGTAGAAAAATTCTTATTTTACTGAGGAAAAAATTAGAATGAACCAAGTGTATCGTATATTGGTTAAAATTATTTTTCCACAATTAAAAAGACTGAGACAGGAAATAGGTTCAGTGATCAAGAAAATAAAGAAAATGCCTGGTCCCAAATATGTGGTTTGATAAATGAGAGTTAGAAGTATTGACAGTGGCCAAATGGGGTATGGCCTAACAGGTGTGAAGAGGAAACCCAGGTTATTTAAATTTTCTTACCTGTACTTCTTCGCATATTTAAAATTTATTTCTATAGCAACATGTATTACTTTTACAATCAGAAAAATATAAGCATTACTTTAGAGGAGTATCATGAAGGTAAATACAGTACTTGAAGCACCCATGATTGGCATTAGCTTTTACTATACAGTTATTATTAAATTTATCTTAATAAAAATTATAACTGATTGAAACACTTAAATTAGTCTTACTGATATTTTCTCAGCTAATAATACCAATTCATACCATAAAACTTAGAATTCTTGAACATAAGAAACAAAATTCCCGTTTCTTGGCCATATTTACCATTAGTAGCTGTCATAGCTACTAATAAACCCATGCTTATTTGTAATCAAATCTGGGATCACATAGATCACATAACACTAAGCAAGTAGCAATTTGATGGCAATATCCTAAGTTATCGAGGTCAGGTAGATATCTAAATGGGTCATACAGGAAATGTTATGACATTCACTTTCGTGGGCAGCAGGGGCAGGGAGAATCTGTTTGCATCTCTAACTTCAACCAGGAAATGTCTCTTTCTACTAAAGGAAGTCTCATTCAACCAACCCCCTTTCCATCTCTACAGTATATCGAAAGCTGACTTCATGCAGTGGCTGAAGCAGAGGGGCCTGTCCACTCTGAGAGGACAGACTGTTTGGTGGGGCAGCGTGGACACTGAGTGTAACTGTTGGGTAGAGAGCCTCTAGGCAGGATTTAGGATCTTCTTTGATGATTCAGAAAGTGAACAATCAAAGACTAAAATGGAGAGAAAAAACACAAAGATTCTGAGACAATGCAGTAGAGTGAAACAAAAGTAACGAGGAGTAGGATGCGCAGAAAGGACCCAGACGGCATCAGTACTCAGCCCTCAGCTGGTACTGATAGTTATCTGGAAACCACCTACAACTGAGAATTGTGCAGTATGTGCCTAGATTTGATGACACAAAATGAAAATTTCAGTATATTACTAATACAATCAATATGATTAAAAAGATAAAACTACAAATTGGGAAACTATTGGTCACAAAACAGCTAATTGTTCTTTTGAATATGTGCCTGATATTGTGTTGAGCAGTTTATATGCCTTGGCACATTTAATTTTCACAACACTTTGGGGTAAGTACTATTACTTACCTAATTTGGGAAACTGATATTCAGAAGAAACGAGCATCTCATTATGATCCCAAGCAAACGGTTGGCAGGGTTGGATTCAAACCCAGATGTCTGACTCCAGAGTCTGCATTCTTAATTATTAAGTAGGCTGTCTTTCCAAATTGAGAAAAAGTCATCATCAATTCTTCCATGAGGAGCTACTAGAAACTCATCAGAAACTACTATACATTCCTTAGAGTTTGGAAAATATGACTGGGTAGAGAAACTTTTAGAGCGTGAACATAGCATCTTGCAACAAGTTTTTGTTGTTATTTATAAGTTATCATGGTATAGAACACTTTCAGGTACCGATATATATATATCATATATATGTATCATATATATATCATATATGTTTGTGTGTGCGTGTGCGTGTGTGTGTGTGTGTGTATAAAATGTGATGAGTACTTTAAAAGAAATAAAGTCAAGTCCTATGATAGCTGGCAGTCAGGGAAGACCCAAATGGCCAGCAGCAACCATTTGTGTAAAATCAGTGAAGGAGGATGCCAGGTCAGGGGAACTGACAGAGCTGCCAGCCAAGAACCAAGAAGCAGACTATTCAAGAAAGAGATTGTACAAAACACAGATTGCTTCATTTGGACAAAATAAGTGGGAGGTAACCCTTTGTCTGGTTAGGCCCCAACCCCGTCCTTATATATGGGTCATCTATACACTATTTGGAAATACTAGTTTTTTTATTACCTATTCACAAAGATGGCAGAAATAACAGAATCAGCATGTTTACATAGTGAACAGGAGACTAGTTTGTGGATAACCTAGAGAAGCTTAGCTGTGGCCAGTTTGGTAGTTAATAGGTTATTTCCATTAATTTCAGATAAGAGTTCATACTTAATTCTCTACTGAAACCCTGAAAGAGAAAAAACACAATAGAGATAACAGGAAGCCCAGCTTCTTGTTAGCATTTGTTGTTGCTGAGAAAATGGGCTACCTAACGCACAGGTTAAATGCTGTTTACTGTTTCCGGGGCTTTATTTGGAGGTCTGCTCTTCTGGATGTTTCTATCACGCGTGTATTCCAGCAGCACTGACACAAGCCTGTTATTTCCACCTTGTAGCTTACATGGTTTTATTATGGTGCTGTTGTGCGCAAATGTGGTTGTTTTGTGGTTTTCTTACAGGTTTTGGAGAGTTACAGGTAGTGCAAAAGTTTGTAAGTCAGTTTATCTCTCCAGATATAGAACAAAATAAAACTCTTCTAAAATGCCGGTGTTCAGCAAAATAATCTTGTAAGTTTAGTTTGTCTTCTCATGAGTAAAAGCAAAACCAAACAAAAAACTTAATAAAGTCAGAGATCGTTAGCACAGAATAATACTCTTGCATCTGTGGAGAAAACAAACACAAACACATGTGTGTAAACATACGTACGCACAGTCCCTCAATTACACCGGCTTCTCTTACCTCTCTTTTTATAGTATTTCTCAGCTGTGCTTTTCCTAAAGTGTGAGGACTTTTCGTGGTATTTTTGATGAGAGCAAAAATAATGTAACATGCTATAGATCTTTAATTCATGGTAATTGGTGGAAAAAGAGAAAGATTATTGAGTCTTTATAACTCAGCAAGGCTAAGCGATCAAAGTTGTAAATCTATTGGTAATTCAAGAATATTCAGAAATATCTCCTAATTGAGTTAATTAGTGAAGTATCCTAGTGGATATAGTAAATTGGTTGTTTCTAACTTCAAAGTCCCTTTTTAATATTTTAAGAGAAATTAAGATTTTAGTGAGAACATTTTTCCCTTTCTTCTTTTGTCTCTTTATGGTAAATTCTATCTTAGGGAGCAAGGTGGATCTTGTTCTCTTTAACTGCAAAAGTTTATTTTTAAAGAAAAAAACTTAAAAACAATAATTTCTGTTATAAAATTGCAGAATAAGATGTGTTGCTTAATTGTAGTCATCTTCAACCCTGGCTGCATATTAGATCCCTGCTTCTCAAACCTTAATGTGCTTATGAATCATCCAGGGATCTTATTAAAATACAGATTTTGTGTTAGCTCCTCCTCTGTCTTTTCTGATGATATTTCCAATCAGTGCATCCCAGATGACCCGAAGCATTTATAACAAGCTCCCAGATGACGTTGATGCTGCTGGTCTGTGGGTCACCATTTGAGTAGCAAAGAGAGAGAGTTTTTAAAACTTACTAATATGGAGGCCACACCCACCACAGAGTTGGACTGTTGTGTCTAATGTGGGGTCTGGGAACCCACATGTTTCTGAAACAGCCTGTGATTTTAATGCGGGTAATCCACAGACCAGAGTTTGGTCTACCTAAAAGGTAATGTCAGTTCTGATTGTGTATTAGGATCCCCTGCAAATCATTAAGGGTAGAGTTTCTGTGCCTCCATAGTCTTAAAATCTTTACAACTGATGCTGATGTAAAGAACCACCATTTCAGGGTTCAGGAAAGAACTCTGTCATTGTATGAAATTATATGAGATTATTTTGAGTATGTGTACAGTCTCAGAAGTTATAGTTTAGAGATATCAATGAATTTAAAAAGATCCGAATAACCCCTAAAACATTACGATCCTCTGACTTAAAAGAGTCTAAATTAGAGGAAAGTTTTTTGTTTTTTTACAAAAGGATCTTTTATATATAAAATGACTCATAATAACTTTAAACTACTGAGCACTTCTATTATGTCTACTATGTGATATTATGTCTAATTTTAAATGCCACTGATTGCAAGATAGGTCATTATCTAATGTATCACTGAGAATTAACAAAACGTGAAAGGGAGACATGAAGTGAGTGTGTGCTGTTGGAAAAATGGCACTGATAGACTTGCTTGATGCAGGGTTGCCACAAATTTTCAATTTGTAAAAAACGCAAAATCTGCTAAGTGCAATAAAACAAGTATGCCTGCACTTTAATAATTTAAAAGTATGCCATGCTTCTAAATGAGAAAATATCATAAAATAGCCATCTTCTCTAAATCAGATCCAAATGAAAATTTCTTTGAAAACTCCAATATCTTTAAAATTGGAAGACTAAGTTTCTAAAATGATCTCCACAATTTTTTTGTGGTAAAGTGAGTAATAGACGTGGACTCCCTCACCAAGATTTTAAATTGTATAAAGCTGGTAACAAATAAATTATTGAGGATCTTGCATAGAAATATATTAAAACATCAATGAAATAGAACATCTAGGAACAAACCTGAGCATTTTGGGAAAATTTAGTACATGATGCATATGTTATTTCAAATTGAGGGAATAAATATAAATTGTTCAGTAAATGGTATTGAAACAACTGTCTGTTAAAAAAAAGTTAGATTCTCTACCTTATACCTTTATACCAAAATATACTATAGATAGAATAAATGTTTAACTGTAGAAACAGAAGTAATATAATCGTTAAGAGACAATATAGGTGAATACTTTAAAATCTTGAGGTAGGAGGAAGTTCTCTCCAAGTAGGTCACCAAAGGGAAAATTAATAAAGGAAAAAATATATAGATTTAACTACATGAATTTATAATCTTTGTATGCTAAAAGCCGCATATAAGGATAAAAGATGAATAATAAGCTAAGAAAATATTAAAGTATATATAATAGATGAGATATATGATTAATGTAAAATAGAACTATTACAAATCAATAATAGAAAAGTAAATACCCTAACCAAACTGATGAGTGATATGAGCAGAGAAACCACGAAGGAAGAAATGTAAAGGTACAACAAACATAAAAATTAACCAAATAAGTTGAAATTAAAGGAGAACTATATCAATTAGCCATTTCTGTGTAACAAATATCCTTGAAATTCAATAGCTAAAACAATGATTGGTCATCATATCTCTCGGTTGGCTGGGTGTCGTTAGGCTTGCTTTATTTCTGTGTGTAGTTGGATCCAGTCTCATGCGTGTGTGTGTGGGGGGGGGGCGGTGCCTGGGATAGTTTAGCTGGGGCAGTCTGCTCCATGTGTCTTTCATACTCTTTTAGGGTTCCATATATTTCTCACCCTTTTCTTGGGACTAGTGAGCTAGCCTGGAATGAACTTCTCGTGGCAATGGTGAAAGGACAAGAGTGTAAGCCCAGTTGGTTGAGTGTTTATCAAACTTCTGTTTGTGTCATATCTGCCAACATATCGTTGAACAAAGCAAATGACATGACCAAACTCAGAATCAAGTGGCAAGGATACATATTTTATCTTTTTAAAAGGAGATATTGCAAAGAATTATGGCAAAGTCATACAAGCAGGAGCAAAGATTGGGGGTATTAATACAATTTGCTAGATATCATCCTTTGAACATTGGTTAGGGAAGGTTTTTTACAGAGCTTATAATATTCAGTGCTGTCAAGAGCGTTAGAAAATGAATGCTCTCATACATCGCTGGTGGGAGCGCAAGTGGATAACCAGCTATTTGGAGTGACATTTGAGAGTATGTTTCAAAATCTTTTTTAAAAGTACCTATTTTTGACCCAGAAATTTCATTTTAAAAAAATTTACTGCAGGAAAATAATTAGTCAAACATGGAAAGTTGTATAAATATAAACCAGGCTAATGTAGAGCCAGTGCACATGTAAGGTTATACTGTGTGTGTGTGTGTGTGTGTGTGTGTGTATGTGTGTGTGTAGTTGGCATCACTTTTGATTGATGCTATTATGTATTTTGAATATCATCTCTGAGTACAAGAACATTAATCACTAAATTTTTTATAATAGTAAATACTTGGAAATATCCTGTTTCATCAGTATAAAATTGGTAAACATATATATTGTATGTCCATACAGTGGGTTACTAGAGAGCCATTAATATGATGCTTGTATTTATTATGAAAGAAATTTATGCTATATTGACTAAGTGAAAAGTAGG
Organism: Rousettus aegyptiacus; assembly: GCF_014176215.1. Lineage (NCBI taxonomy): Eukaryota > Metazoa > Chordata > Mammalia > Chiroptera > Pteropodidae > Rousettus > Rousettus aegyptiacus. The sequence continues at coordinate 163,622,192 of NW_023416284.1, forward strand.
GGCGTATTTTAGTAATACATACTGTTATATGTGTGTTAAATATATGAAAAGGTATTTATCAAGCTATTTCTAAGTCGAGGACTATAGGGGGCTTTATTTTCTTACTGTTTTTTAATATATTTTATTTGTAGTTTCATGCATTTAACAGGCATTTTTATAACCATAAAAAGACTAAAAATCCATTTCTATTTTTAAAAAGTGATATTGAAGATTTCATTATAATTAGCTTGGGGGGAAATATATGGGCAATAATACTTAATGTTGTGAAGTCAAAACATTCCATGGAAAATAGCTAGTTTTTAAAGGAAAGACTTGTCTAGTCACATCACAAATGATAGCCTGTTCCCTTTCAAGCAAAGGGACATGGCTCAATAAAATTAATAGGAGAAATTCAAATGTATAGAAAGTAGAGTGTTAGTAAGGAAGGCATGGAGACTTCTATGCTGTTATATACACATACACACCCAGCCATGGTTTTCATAAAAATAGTGCTTACTTGGTTTTATAAAAGGAGGAAATATTTCAGGGTTTATGGTAAAGTCATTTTGGAGGTAAAGAAGGCTGGTTTGGAAAGGATTCCACATTTGTCATGCTTTCTTTCATGCTTAATAAAAAAAAAAAAAGGGAGTCTGATCTGATGAATGGAACATTGTTAGAAGTTAGAAAACATTCCTGTTTCTCATTATACTTTTCATTTGTCACATGATTTTGGTGAAGGACCCGCCTCTTAGGAGGAAAGCTGTTAATCAACCAAAGGTATGTAGAACATTTCCTTTTTAATGCAGACATTTAATAAACTAAACTAATGAACACTAGTTAAAAATAAAATTCTAAGAATCATTGTGTTTATTATATACTTTGAGGAGCCACTAAATATTTTCTGCTTTTGAGTACAAAGTAAGAAAAGTATATCAGAGTTTAACTAACCATAACATATATTTTTAAAATAAAAGATGCACCAGGTTATTTTATTTTTTGAAGCAATAACTGACTATTGGGATGGGGGCAGATGTACAGGTAATAAAGAATTTTAATTTTTATTGAAAGACTCATAATTTAAGTCATAGATTTTGCAGGTTTGAAATCAGTGTTTCATAGGTTCTGCATTTCAAAGTTCCATATGATTTTTACATGAAAAATATATTCTATTGCAAAAATAATTTCAAAAAAACTTTTATTTGTTCCATTTCTATAGTATATTGATGAAGAAACTGAGATTCAAAGTAAGCTCCTACTCTAGCTCAGTGATTATTAACATCTGATAGGTGTGATTATACCAAGTGCTTTCACATCATTGTCACATTTGGCCATCACAGCAATCATGTCACCTAGGCTAAGTAGATATCAATACCACCATTTTCCAGATGAGGAAATTGATACTCAAAGGGTTTCAATAACCCACCGAAGAGATCGTATGCCTATCTCCAGTCCAGGTCCTCTTCTTTTCCTCCGATTTCTTCTCCAAAGCAGTTTCTACTGGACCAGGCTGCCTCTTACCCATCCTGATTTTCTATGTGTGTTCATGCTTCAGTCCTGGAAAGTTGTAGCATATAATTCATAGTATTTTTAAAGACTTCCATTGAAACTGCTGTTATTAGAAATGATTGATTTAAAAACAGCATTTCGTGTATAAATATGTCCAATAATGACACACTCTAGCCAGTAAGTACTCAGAATAGTATGGAAGTTTAGATAGTAATTTTACAAGACTGGTGTGTGTGTGTGTGTGTGTGTGTGTGTGTGTGTGTGTGTGTGTCTGTGTGTATGTATACAAATTCCTTTTTATGTTTTCTACAGTAGGTTTTAATAAATGGTATACTTGTAATTTTAAAAGTTATATTAAAGACATTATTTGAACACTGTAGCATTGCAGGCATAAAATTTCTTTATTTTCACAACGAATCTTAATGATATTCTTGATTTTAAATTGATCTTTGCGTAATGTATTGTATTCATTTCAAGTAAACTAAATTTCTGTATATTCTATATGTTCATTAAAAACATTTTCTTAATTCCATTACAACTCTTAGGACTTGGGAGGCGGGTGGGGACACCTGTGTCAGAGGCTTCCCTGTGGTGTATATTTTCCTTGTAGATTGAGACATGCCTAAAAACCTGCACTGGACATTAAAAAGCCCCGAAGTCTGTGAAAAGTACACATTTTAAGAAAAGAGTCCTCATTCGAAACTTGTTTTTTGAGGATTTTATTTTGTCCTAAGAAATAAAAAATAAAATAAATATTAAGGCGATATTACATTCATATATTATTTGGGTTACATTACACTAGATTTTATTAAATTATTCCTCTGTCATTAAGCATTTAAGACACTTAAGATGTTTCTGAATTTCTGATATTGTTTAAAATAGCACTGAAATAAGCATCTTAGTGAATATAACTTTTCATGCATGTGTAATAATTTCCTTAGGAGAGATTCCTATAAATGATATTATTGTATTAATTTACACTTTCACAAAAATAAAATAATCCTTGTATTGCCAAGATTCACTAATACGAAATCATACATTATTTTACCAACATTACTGACAAAAAAAATGGTATCTCAGTATATTAATTTGTATATTTTCTATATCTTATTTTAGGGAAAAGTTTTTTCATATATTTACCAGTATGTTTTTGTCCTCTGTAAGTGAAGTGGGAGTCTCTGTCTTTCAACATCTCTGATTTATATAAAACAATATATGAAATCAGAGAAACCGTGATATTAACATATGTTATCTCAGGTTGAAGGATGGTGTATTTTTATACTTTAAACTTTTCATGAGTTTCTGATCATATAATATTTTATAATAAAAAATATAAAATCCAAAAGATTAATGTTTTGGGGTTTTTTGCAAGCAAAATTCACAAAATAAGATACTAAATATTATCTAATATACATGAATTTTATTGTGTTTTTATAAGACTTATTCAACATATGAAGGATTTCAGTCTGTAGAAATACTTTACTCACCTCAAAGGAGTTGTTTTTCATTTCTATAGCAGTGTGAATGTGGTACAACTATGAAAAATTTTCATTGAGGATGTAGCAGAACTTATTCTTGAAGACAGCTCTAGAGTGTGTGAGATGCCGGATACCCTAACATGTGGAAGAAGCAGTGTAATTAAGTACCCAGGCCCTGGAATCAAACTACTTCAATATTACTCTGAGCTTTACCAATTATTTCTTATATGACCTTGAACAAGATAAGTTTATTTGTGTGCTTCAGTTTCTTCATCTATGAAATGAGGATACAAACAGAACCTACATATTAAGGGTATTATAAAGACAAATGAGGTACTATACAAAAACATCATATTTATATATTTATATATGTGCAACTGTTATACTGGCTATGTAAGTTCAAATCTATGAATAGTCATTATCGTAAGTCCTGCATAATATTTGCTTTTCATCATTTATTTATATTTTGTTGTCTATAGTGTGTCAATCCTTCAGATTGTTTCTATTCTCTCCAAGATGAAACTTTAGCATTACTTAGCATTACTAAAATCTTAATGGAAGCACAGCTTTTTGTAGCCATATTTTTTAAGTACAGCCATGAGGGTAAATATTGTAAGAGTCATTTAGAGTACATTCTACTCTGTCTCCCCCACCGAATCTAGCTACAAATCCTGGACAGAATGCATGGAGCCGATATTTTAGGACTCTAAAAATGAATAGTAGCAGACGTGGTAGGAAAAAAGGTCAGGATTTGAAGAACCACTAAAATTGGTAGTGGGTTCACCATTTTTTCCTTGAATCCCCTGACCTAGATTCAAGGAAGCCAAAAGTCTATAAGTGCACATTAAGATGGTTAGCACAAGCTCCAGAAGTTTACTAGTTTGGACTCTGGGAGAGGAAAAGTGGTCTCTTGCTAGTGATAAGGGTAGCAGTGAAGGTTTACAGGTTCCTCAAACTCTGAGAGCAGGGAACTTTCTTCTCTGATTGGAGGATATATGATTCCAAGAGGGCAGGGCAAACGCATTACTATTTTTCTATATTTGTCCTCCAGCATTTGGTCTAGATGTGGATGCAGTCATAGGAAGGGTCTGACAAAGAGGAGTAAACAAAGCACCAGCTTTTTGGCTAGAGAACTGCAAAGAGGAGCTTCAAAGAACCAGAAAGTAGAGGAAAGACAGCATAGTGGAAGGAGTTTTAGAAAGGGACTCTATGGACTTGTTTATAAATTTCTGAGCTCACTCCCAAGAAACTGCCAAACTGATGTCCAAAGCGATAGCACAATTTATTCTCCCTTCCAAAATATATGAATTCCAATTGTTCTGCATCTTCACCAACACTTGGTATTGTCAGTGTTTTTAATTTTAGTCATTCCAGTGTGTACATGCAGTGATATTATCATTATAATTTTAATTTACATTTCTCTAATGACTAATGATGCTGAAGATATTTCATTTGCTCTTTGGCCATTTATATGTCTTGTTTGGTAGAGTTTCTGTTTAGATGGTTTGTGTTTTTACTATTAAAGCTTCTTACTATAAGGTTCTTTACAAATTCTGGATACAAGCTCTTTTTCAGACATATATAATGGGAATATTTTCTCTCATTCTGTGGCTTTTTTAACAGTGTTTTTAGAAGAGCAGACTACTCATAGTTGAACAAAAATAGTTTGTCTTCGTTTTTCCTTTTTGTGTTCTGTCTCTTAAATCTTTGCCTAACGAGATTGTGAAGCTTTTCTCCCCACTTTCCCCTTTAAATTTTATAGTGTGAGCATTTACAGTTAGGTCTGTGATCTATTTCAAATAAATTTTTGTTTCTGGTATGAAATGAGTTAAGGCTAAGTTTTGTTTTATCTTCTACAGATATCCAGCTGTTCTAGCACCATTTGTTTAAATGGCTATTTTTTCTTCACTGAATTAGTTTGGAACTTTTGTTAAAAATCAACTGACCATATATGTGTGGGTCTATTTATTATGGACCATATTCCATTCCACTAATCTATATGTCTTGCCTTTCCCCTGATCCCCTGATCTATGTGTCTGTCTTTAAGCCAATACTTCACTGTCTTGGTCACTATAGCTTTATGGTAAGTTTTGGAATTAGAGAGTAAGTGCTTAAGATGTATTTATTTATTTTTAAATTAGTTTAGGCTATTTTAACTCTTAAGCATTTTTATTTAAATCTCTGAACCAGCTCTCTTGAGTATAGAGCATGGCAATATGTTTTCCAGTATTGATAATCAAAAGATAGAATATTTTATTTTTCCTTTGGTTAAAGATCAGTTTTCTTCTTTCATGTTTTGTTTTTATTTGTTGATAAAGGAGAATAAGAGGATAACAGATGTGAATACTGAATCATGGTGCTTATTATTAGCAAGGAAAACATAGTTTGCTTTATCTAGACAGATGTGATTTTATAAAATAATCATGAATAGTCTTTTTGTTTGACTTGAAGAATAATTATACACAAAACTGGAGTTTATTTCTTGGAAAGATCAATTTGACTTCCAATGGATCACATTAAGCATTTATGATTTCCACTTTCAGATTAGTATGGTAGAGAAATAGAGATACATTTAACTCTATTTTGCTTTATAGGAAAATCTTGAGTAAAATAAGGTAGTTGCCTAGAAATTAGAGTTGTGGTCACTTGCAATAGTTTACTCTTTAGCCTTCTTAATGTTTTTAAAATCTTTAGATCATTCTTCCTTTCCTATTGTTTTCAGATATCGTAGTTTATGCCCAATGGTGGGTGAAAGAACTAATTCATTTAGTATGTCTATGGTGACACTAAATTTATAATTCAGGGTAGTTAAAATTTCAGCAGATGCTGAATTAGTCAAGGGAACAGTTTCAATCTAGTGAATTATTTGGAATGGCTGGTACATCATTAAATAGTAATTAATCACCAGAGGCTTGAAAAGGCTTATAACAAACAACGAAAAGTTTGTATATTAGAATGATGATATAAAATTCTTGAGTTAATGTATATTTTATATTTTATGTAGTAATTACATGGTGATAAATAAATTATATAATATTTCATTATTGATAAACTCATTACATTTTATATTTTTATATAGTAATTAGGTAGTAATTGTCTACTGTGTGATGATGAACAGGAGAACACTTTGTATTTTTTTAAAACTCATTATCCAAGAAGATAACATAAAGTTGGTTCACTTTTCTTAAATCTTTATAATGGATAAAACTTCAATATGGATTTTGTTTCTGTAATGCATATTGGAAAATGTCACTTTTTAAAATCATTGAAAATATTTGAGCTTTTTACAGCCAAATAAGACACTTGTTTTAATAAGTTTGTTCTTTTAGTCATCTGTAGCCATAATACTTGGTCCTACAGCCCTCCGATTGTACGATGTGGATATGCATGATGCGTACAGGGAAGAGTTATATTTCAAATAGCACAGTTGTCAAACCTTGTATCTTTGGTATGTGGCAGGTGAAAAGAAGTGGAACCATTTTATTTGAGCAGTGGTGTATCATGGTGTATGGGCCAACCATTGCAAGCTACAGTGAAAGGGCACAGCATTTGGAATTGATCCATATGCCACCAGTATGCTCAGCTCAGATCAAATATGAAGAGCTCAGGAATTAACATAACTATCATTTATCAATGACTAATCAGGCACAATTATAAGCGTTTAAAGTATATTGAATCATTAATCCTCACAAAAATCTTCTGAAGTAGGTATTGGTACTTATTAGACACCTGTAGGTACAAGTATCTTGCAGATACAGCATAGTGAGGCATGGGGTAGTTAAGTAACTTGCTACAGAGCTAGAAGGTGGTATAGCTGGGGTTGAACCCTGGCAGTTTGTCTACCCAGTAAGTACTCTTAACTCCTTTATTAAAATGAAATGGTCTGCTTTTCTTACTTTTTCTTGGTTTAAGATGGAAGCTTCCTGCTAATAAAATGTCTAATTCAGCTGGAACTACTACTATCTTAAGGATTTTCAAGTTCCAGAATTTGTTTTTCATCCCAGTGGTCAGTCTAATGTCGAATTTAAGTCATTGATGAATTCAAGCCTTTTGTTTGTATTTAAAAAGATGGAGAGAATATTCTATGGCTTTCTTATGGTTTGCTCCTGAGTCTTCCAAGATATCTCTCCTGTCTTTCTCCTTTTCTATACTCCTTTTCCACCAGTCTATTTTAGGCTCTCTTTAGCTTCCTCAATGATAGTTCAAACATTAGTCTTACAATTTATTTTCTAGATTAACTTAGGCAATGTTCTAATCACAAAGCCTACTACTATCTCTCCATTTCTTACTGTATGCACCCCAACTTTCTTTATTGCATAGTCAAGGCCTTGGTGCCCTGGATCTAACTGCCTTTCTAGTATTAACTAAAAGTTCATAATAGCCATGGAAGCTAACATTTATTGAGCACTTACTCTGTTTCAAGCACTGTGATTGCTTCTGGTCATATAAAAATAAATTCAACATACTTTTTGCTTTTGTGAGCATCACAGGGATTATTTCACTTAATTTTCACAGAAATCATATGAGGTATGCACTGTTATTAACTCCATTTTACTGAAAAGAAAAGAGAATCTTGAAGAGTTTATGTAAGTTATGTAATGTCACAAGATTGCTAAGCGATAGAACTGGGATTAACATTCTCATTTTCCAGTCCAATATTATTCTTTCTGTCATTTTTCTGACCTTAACCCATCTTTAACTATTCTGGGCCACTCACTGCTTGCTTGCTTCTTTCTTCTTCTTTCTTTCTTTCTTTTTTGCGTTGGATTTCGTGAGGAGTTCTTGGGTTTCGGATTTTGCTAGAGACTAGGATAGAGAAGCTAGGGGACAGACGAGAGAGCCTCATCGGCGTCGGAATGACGGCTTGGCCTTCATTCGATTCCGTACGTCCTGCGACTTACTCCTCTCTCTCTCTTCTTTTCTTTTCTTTTCTTTTTTCTTTTCTTTTCTTTCTTTTCTTTTCTTTTGCTTTTCTTCCGCCTCATGGTTATGTTTCCTTTTCTTTGTCTCCCCCCCCTCCCCCCTACTTTAATTGAGACATAATTGACAGACAACACTGTGTGATTCACTGTTCCCTTTTTAGGCCACACTTTTTCCACATCGTGGTCTTGTCTCATTGTCATTCTTGAATTTTTTTTTTTCCAATTCCCTTCCCCATCTCTGTCTGTTAAATAACAATCGCCTTTAAAGCTAAAGATATGATTGACCTCTCCCACCACAGAACCAAAGTTTCTTTATTGATAAACTCACATAGTGCTATAAATTTCATTCTGATTATGCATACTATATTTCTGTACTATAGCTTAAGCATGTCTTGAATTTTGAGATTTACCTTTTTGTTCCACAATGAGCGTAGCAAAATTTAGTGGTTAATCAATAATTTTACATAAATTCATGCTTTAAAATGATTCCCTTCTTTTCAGAAAGAAACAAGAATGAATTCTAACTCATTATTCTATTTAGCATTTTTGGGATTTAAAGAATTGTCATTAGCAGCCTTTTATGTCATACTAATAATTTATTTGGCCATTTCGGTACCAAGCTGAGCTTTATCAAGAGTACTAAATTTTAATTTTATTTTAGCAATAGAGACCTCTAATTATGTAACATAATAAGGAAGGTTTTCAGAGAAGCCGATTCAGACTTTCCATCAGAGGGTTGTACTGGGCACGGAAGACATAAACATCAACCACATTTTAACACAACTTTCATCATTTTCTTGTGGTTTGACTTTTCTGATGATGTCTAAACTTAAACATAAAAGGAAACCCCACCTTATATGGATAACTTGGAGTGGAAAAGAAGCTCCACAGCTTTCCTGTTTGGCTGGCGGGTTTGACGTTCTTCACACATGCATTTGCTTTGAACTCCTCCTAAGTTAGGTGCTATGTAAATACAAGTTATAATTAACGTGCTTTCTTTGGTTTCCTTGACCAAAACAATCTCTCTCATGGTATTCTTTGCACATTGACTTTGAATGAATATGAGTTTTGAATTTAGATTTAGAAAGCAGATAAAGTGACACTCATGTCTGTTCTTTGCCTTTAATCTAGGGCTGAAGGATTGGGCACAATGCGAAGGGAGTAAAACATGGGAGAACCTTTCTGTTTAGCCACGAAATAACGAGGGATGAGAAATTGCACTTATAGGCTCTAGCTGACTGTGTTACTTTTCATTTTCATAAAAACCGGCCTATGGTATTACTGTGCAGCTGCCAACCAGCTTCTTCCTTTCTATTGTGCTTCTTGTGATCTCTCTGCTTGAAATTTATATATCGCTTGAGATCTTAAGGGATGAAATAATATTCATAGGTTAAAGCTAGTGTTTAAGATTTTGTTTATTTTCAGATTTTTAGTTTAACATGTTTAAAATGTTTTCTATTAATCACTATTATGGATATGTGGATGTTTGTTTAAGCCTGTCCAAACTGTCCTCCATTATCAAGGGAGGGAAAATATTGCAAGAATTAATAGGCTAATTAAAACCATGTTCTCACCTCTCTCATCTGCCCTTCACTATTCTGCCAACCTTGTGTGATTGCCTTAGTTTCCAATTTAGCATTGGAGACTCGTACCCCAAAAGTGGAGACATTTATATGCCTACAAGTTTACACAAGTTTTCAGTCATTTCATGCCTTTACTGGTTCGATGGCAGAGTTTCACCAATAGAAGAAAACCCTTTGAATTGTCACATTAAGTGTGATTGGGGGTCAAATAGATCAAGAAATTGTAAATCAAAGACATGTGGACAGTCTATCTGTATTATTTTTCAGGATTCATAAATAAGCTATGGAATTTAAACATAATAAATTACGTTTATGTTATCATTTTTATGATTAGAAAGTTGAGTTTAAATTATAATAAAAACTAACACTTATAACGTCACATCCTGTTTAAGTTTTCTACATGCATTAATTTATTAATCCTCTTGTTAATTAGGTATTATTACCATTCTTTCTTGCAGCTAGAGAAACTGAAACAGAGAAATGGCTAGATACTTGTACGTGATTATACAACTTGTAAGTGGTAGAGCAACCTAGCTGTTTGCTCTATACTAAACTGCCTTGACACTGCAAAGAGTAAATAATTAAACAGATCCATTTTTAGAGATTTAGTCTAGTGGCAAGTGACTCTAAAATTCCTGTGTTTGGTATGTTTGATTACCTTCCCCTAAACAGGTTGAACACTTTTTCATGATTTCTGGAGGGTGGGGGTGGGGGGGGGCAAAGCTTCTATGCAAGGGATTAGTTAAGTCAAGATAAAGAATCCTCACAAAACATATCAGGGCACATCAGAGTATACTAGGCAAGGTCAACCAAATGCAGAGCGTGTTGAGCTGAATTTACTGCATCAGGCTCCAGTAATTTAGATTCTACACAGGAACCCCATTTTCTGAAACCAAGTTCACAATTCTCATATATTCTCATATGACTTTTTGTTAAATTTCAGTGCACATAAAGGTCTTGTTACCTTGATATTACTTTGAATTAACTAGATCACACTGCTGAGTCCATAGTAGGAGCTTCCAAAATATTTTACGTGTTTGCTTTTGGATGGCTGGATGAACGAGTGGATAAGTGAAAGAGAACTAAAGTATGTAAGATTTAGACTTGTCATGGTTTATTGTGGTTACCAGGAAGTAATGGTAAGTGTTAAATGTTTTTCTCTTCTTTCAAAGCTTTGTCCACTTCTAATCTTTGATAGGCAGGGAAGAGGAGCCGTAGAGGGAGGGAGTGCTATCCAGGTAGTTTTTCCTTTTCTCTTCTTTACCATAATACTGAATATAGAACAATTTAATCTCCACATTATTTTTAGTGGGGGCCAGGAATATAAAAAGGAATAGAAACCAGAACAACAGCAAACACACAAAGTAAAATGAAATTACTGAGTTAGCAACTGAGATGTATGTAATGACAGTTTAATATATAGACTCTGTAGACCATGTCATTATAGGGTGGTTCCAGTTAGTATCTTAGAGCAAGGAACGATATAGCAAGAGTACTATTAAATACTTCGCAAAGCAGTACTTGGAGTTGAATGCAAAAGACCTATAATTTATACACCTAAGATGTATACATGCTATACTCGTCTTGCGAACATTGGTTTTCTTTGATTTAATGTACACTCAAATATCCATTGGAAGAAACTGGTAGGCTTTAGCAATAGCTTTAAATAGCCAAAACAAGGTACTAAATGAATAAGGTGACCACTAGTATGTGCTTTACATATAGTAGACATGCTACAAATATTGAGAAAATGCAGATAGACATGAATCGGTGGAGATGAACAGATAAACTGATGGTGCCAAACTCTGAAATTCTGTGGAGGTGAGGTGGGTGGTGGGTGGGCGTTGAGGCTCACCCCTCTGGCAAGGTAAAATGGCAAGAGAAATTATTGCTAGGAGAGGGAGTTTGTCAGACTGTAGGCTGAGACCCAACTGAATGGAGTGAGTGGGTGGGGATTATTCTTAAGGACTCAGAAATTAACAGAAGCAAAGTGCTTTCTAAGGTGACGTACTTGCCTTAGGTGAAAATAAGGATGGCTATTGTTTAAGAAGTGGGTGAGAAGTATTATCTAATAGATAAGACTATCAGATCAAGAAATTTGGCAAGGCAGAAGGACTGGCCCAGGTAGGGCAGTATACAGGGGACACCCGGGAGAGGTGAATGGGACTAAGCAGCATTTCAAACAAGAAAACCATTTTAATACAATGATTCAAGACTTTTCACTAGATCACTCTCTACTTTTTTTCATTTAATCTTTAAAAATATTAATATAGGATACACAAAGCCATCAATATCATGTAATAAAAAGATAAATATAAAATTTAGCACTTAGTTTAAGAGACAGATTACTTAAGTGGAAAATGGGGCGGGACAACAAGCTCAATAGCACTTTGCATGAGAATAAATTAAAAAAATAAAATGAAGCATCATTTTAGAATTTTTAAAATTTAATCTTGCCACAAATTAACTGTGTGACCTTTGGTATAAAGGCTTGTAGTTTCTTAATTTTCTCATCTGAGAAAGAGGATGTTAGAATAATGTCATCTTTGCGGTTCTATCTGGATTTACAGTTCTATAATTTCAAGGTTTTCATTAGTGCATATTCAACATGAAGCAATGCTATGACCTACAATGACCCAAATCTAATTCCCTAAGGGAAATACAGAGACTAGATCATCCCCTGGTATTCAACGCTAGTCACTTCATTTGGCTGGATAATCAAATTTTGATTGTCAAATAATTGGAAGGATTTTGAAAAATGAATAGCACATTTGGAGGAGGATTACTGAAGGGATTTTGACCCTAGAAACAATATTAGAGGAGAAACGGTAAGATAAGCTTGGGTTGGTTATCCAAGGCCAGAGGAGAGGAGGCCCCCAACAACTTTCTTCTAATATCTCTTCTTAAAGCTCTCAGAGGAGAGGTTATAAAAAAATTTTTCTAAAGGCTACATAAAAATAAATAAAAAGAAGAACTTTCTAATGATTAAGTTTGCTAGTAATAAACTAAATTGCTCTGTGATGAAACTATTTCCCTCACAAGAGTCACATTCAGGGAAAAGTTGAACAGCCATCTCTGGGTGGAAAGCAGGATGTGATGACCTTTAAGGGTCCCAGGCATTCAAAGTTGCTTCCATCCTATAATTCTTTTATTGCTAATGTTAGTTTTGAAATTATAATAAAAACAAATTCAAGTGCTAACATCAGATATGACTACTTTTGATGTCAAGCTAGCTATTTTTTATCGGAAATGAAATATCATAGTTATCAAACCTCAGACAATTTCATTCAGGTCTAAATAAGAAAAGTATAAGACGTTGCAACATGGTCTGGAGGTTCTAACCAGCACCTTTATTCCCTTATCAATCATAAGTGTACCCCTCAGCAAATCTCTCATGTAATTCTGCCTTGGGATCTGCTTCTTGGAGGGTCTGAACTGGCATAGCAATAAATGTATAAGTGTTAGCTATTTTATATAAGTTTTAGTTTTTTGCTCTCTCCTCTATGGCTCCAAATTCATTTGTTTTTTATATGAACAATTTTTCTCTGTTGGTGGATATAAAATTAAAGTGAGTTGGAATTTTACATTCTTCTCTAATAAAAAAAAATGGAAATGATCTTCCTGTTATAAAACAATCCATTATTAGGAGGATAGTACTACTTTAAAATTGAAGAATTTTAAAAAGAATGACTATTTTAAGTAGAAGTATTTTAATATCACTTAATATTAGACTTCACACCTAAAAGGACTAGTAAAATTTATATTGGTGTGTTACAAGGTCACTATTAATGTGTAGACATGGCTTTTTGGAGAAACAGCAGGCAAAAGTGAAGAAAGTCACCTGGCCAGGCAAAAGTTTCTCCACTATCTAGATATTGATCTAGATATTGTGTTAGCTCCTCCTCTGCCTCTTCTGCTGGTATTTCCAACAAGTGCATCCTGGATGACCCAAAGCCAGACATTTCCTGCAAGGTAGCAAGAGGGACAGGAAACACCATGTGCTTCCTGGTTTTAGAGGTGGCACAGGGCTGTGCGGCAGCCAGTAAAAGCAAACTCCCAAAGCAGGAAAGGATTTGGTGACCTCGTCAACAGAGTTTTGTTTTTCAGCAGAATGACACAATCTCTTGTCCAATTTCAGTCTGGATTCAATAACTACTGGGAATACACTTACTGTAGAACCTTTATTTTCAGGGCTCCAACTTAATAAGGTAGACAGGACAAACACCAACTGATTCACGGGTGAGAAACGGACCCAGCCTTAGCAGCCTTGGAGCTTGGCAGTGCCCTCAATAGTGATAAGCAAACATTTTTTGCCCTAGGGTGAGGTAAGGCTATTCAAGAATCATTTCACTGAGGAGGAGAGTCCTGAGGAAAGTTTAGGAGAAAAGACATAAAATTATGTTTTTTGATGGAGAGAGAGTGCATTCTGTAATTAAAGAGCACCGTAGTAGGCCATAACTCTGAGGGAAAATGATTTGTGCATGAGGGCCATGAACTTGGGTAAACCTTTGAAGTTCTTAAACATAGTATAAAACTCCATATTTCAAGAAGTGAGTCTATAGGGAAAAAAATATTTTAATTATTTAAACATGTCTTTTAGGGGAAGGGAAGAAGGTCATGACTTCGTGGCTTCCCTGAGATGGCCCGTCACTTCTCCTGGTGCTAGTGCCTACTTGTGAGGCTAGCAGAACATTAAGTTTTTGAAAAAGGAAGGAGCTTTTATTCCTGAGTGAGAAGCCATATAATATAAAGATTAAACGCAAGAGATTGGGATGCAGCATGGAGATGAATTACAGTACAGTTTTATCTGCTGGTCATGTCACCTTGGGAAACTTCCTTAATCTTTCTGTATTTCAATTTCCTCACAAGGTAAATGGTTAAGTTACAGTATATGTCACAAAAGATTTTTGTGAGGATTACATGAGATGTGGCATGTACAGTATTTAGAACAGTGCCTGAAATATTTAATAGGAGCCCAAATTCAAAAGTGACTAACTAGAATTACTGAGGCGTCTTGGTATAGTCTTGCTTGCAAAAAGGGGCACAGGAGGCTTTTTACATTTTCGGTTAATTAGCAATTTATGGTAGCTTTATCAAAATATGTAACTGAGATAATCAGCTTTTATCACATAATGCAGTTTTCAATACAGTGAGATCAAAAGAACAAAGATTTTCTGCATCCTGAATTAGAGCTGTCATTTGCTAAGAAACTTTTATGATTAAGAAACATATTTTTACATGATAGGAGTACAACAAATATTTTAAAAAATGAATAAATCCACTCATTTATTCAGTAAACATTTATTTTAAATAGTGATACATGTTATAAAAAATAAAGCAGGGCGATGTGATAGCGAGTTGGGCTCTCAGTTTGTATAGGAGGAGTCTTTCCCTGCAATTTAAATTGGGAGCTAGCCCTAAAGTCTACAGTCCAAAATTGCTTGAAACAAGCAACTGCTAATAGAGTATGTCTAACTCAAAAATTGCCAAAAGGTATTTAATAATATGCAAATTCAAATTCAACATTTCCTTGGGGAAAGTTAAATTTTGCTTATTTAGGGTTCACAGACTTTTCCCAGTATTTTATTTTCATTCCATTTGAAAATGAAATTAGGAATAAAACAAAGTTACTTTCAGTAATTGAAGGTAAATCCTTAAGCATGGATTTTTCTCTCTTTGGCTAATGTTTCATTGACCTCTGCAAAGCTGGCATTTCTCAAATGCCAACAGGTGATTATTCTGGACTCTCCCCAGTTGACTTTTGTTGACACTATCAGAAACTGTCAGGAATTCTTTTCATGATTATACTTTTTTGTGTTTGTGCAGTAGTTAATTTTTAATCATACACTGTTTTGTTAAATATTTGAAGTTGACTTCCTGATGACTTCCTTTTCTACGATGCATTTACTAGCTAGAGTAGGATACATGCCTGAATTCTCAGGCTCATCCATTCATTTGAGAAGACTCTATCAAGTGCCTATTGTGTGCCAAGTGCTTGTTATATGAAATTGAACCCTGTGCAACTATTGGCATTCCATTCTGTTTAGCCTGAAAAAAAAAAAGATATGGTTCAACTTATTCAAAAACTTCAGGTTTCAATTGAACATAAAGCTTTAGATGTATAAGCAAATGAATGCCTTTAAAAATTTATTTATACCTAATTAAAAAGTTTGTGGTCATGGAAATCTAAGATTTTATTGGTCAAAAATATTTCTGTATAATGAAAATATTTCCCTGACACATAATCTCATTTAGAGGGATTGGTTTTCTATACTAAGCATCCCAGGTAACAAATGTTTTAGTAATCCTATACTTTACCATAAGGGATTACTTATTTGCCCACTTTGTTGTGATATTAAAAACTAATTTAGAATCAAAATTAAAATGAGGAGTTGAATAGTAGCCCAGGTTTTCTTCCTGCTTGGAAGAAATAATTAATCTTTAACTTCCTGTTTCTGTACCTACTCTTTCAAAAACACAAATAATCTCTCTTATCAGGAGCTTCCTAAATCCCCAAATCCCGAAGCATTCACAATACACATGGACTTGATGCAAGAAATTAGAATGGTGCTAGCATAGGGTGCAACATGTATGTGCTTGAATTCAGACCCTTCTCCCTCTTTTGATTTAATGTCTGATAAGAGCAATGGCATGTGGATTCTGTTCTTATTCAAAACCTGATAGTGGTTAAGATTTATGGCAAATATGTTCACTACTACAGAATTCCACAAAGGACTTTGAATTGTCGACCCTATTTTACAACTTTAAAAGACTTCATTGTGCTAGGTCATCTGGGGACAGGGGAAGGAGGAGAGGGTAATGGGAAAGGGGTAAGGAGGGAAAGCAAGGAGAAGGATATGAATATTGTCAAATGCCATTATTTTAAACATGAATGTTTTGTTTTCATTTATACTCAGACACTATTATGTAATGGAGAGAACACAGAATTAAAAGTTAGAAGGATAGGGTACCAGTCTGTTAAACTCAACATTCCTTCCCCATGATAAACAAGTACTTCTCGCTTCCTCCCCCTTCCGTTGCTGCAGAGAAGGTTACCTTCCTTGTCATGGAGCCTGCTCTCCATCATGCTCAAGTCCCATCCCCTTTTTATCCTCTCTACAGTTTCCTCTCTTCTGTATCTTCACTTCTCTTCCTAATGGATCCTTCCTGTCAGCGCTTGACCATATGCAAGCCTTTTCATTTTAAAAAGTCTCTTCATTCTCTCCAGTTACCACCCTAACTCTTTCTTTACCTGCACACAGGAAATCTCATAGAAACAAAACAAAACAAAAAAAACAGTTGTGTTTACTCAATGACTCCATTTCCTTAGCTCACATTTACTAATTAACCTTCCTATGATAGGGTCAACTAAAGTCATCATTCTTTCTCCAACTGATGTTAAGTCTAGTACACATTATTCATTTCATTAGTTGGCTTTTTATCCAAATATAATAGAACTGACCATTCCATTCTAGTGGAAACTTCTACTGCTTTCATTCCCATGATACTGGATTCTCTTATATTTTTTACTAATTCTCCAGTCGTTGCTTCTCATCCTCCTTTACCAGTGAATCCTCCTCCATCTGCTCTGGAAAAGTTGAACTGTTTCAGTCTTCACACCTAAGCCTCTCCTCTTTTCCCTAGACCAACTTTATTCAATAGTTTTCTGGTCTTAGGGAATTCCTACATTAAAAAAAAAAAAAAGGTTATTTCTACAGCTCCTGGTATGTTAGCATGAGCAGTAAGTTATAGATATAATAAACCAATAATAATGTTATTGCTCTTTTGAGGAGAGAATGATAGTTTTCTATGGATATGTTTATTTTGGCCAACTTATTACCAGACTACTTATTTCATGTGGTTCCCCTTCTCATTAAGAATATCAACTTGAATGATGATAGAAAACACTTTAGTATTTTCTTCTCCTTTTTGAAGTTCTTACTTGATTTCCTTAAACCTTATTCAAGAAGACTTACAAAAACTTACCACGACTTTCCACTACACACGATGCTAACGAGATGTGATATATGATGTATACTGTATGGCAAGAGTATTTTCTTCCTATTTACAACTAAAAATAACTTTTTAAAATTTACCTTTGTTGAAAAAATGAAAGAGTAATTAAGTTTAGCTTAGCTTTAAAAATTACTTTATTTTATTTTCATAAAGTTTTAAAAGGCATAAGACAAACAGAACAGATTTATATAAAATAACTGGTTTAGGCCAAAATGAGATTTACATTGTAAAAAGTAGATTTGATCAATTTAATTTAAATAAGCCTGTAAATTGATTTTATAACACAAAGATTTATTGTCAATAACGAATAATAAACCTAAAATCATAAGCCAAAATAGTATTAATAAAGATATACTTAGTATATATATAAAAACCAAAGGCTTTTATATGACTTGACAAAATGTTTTCTTACTGACATGTTTAAGCTCAAATATAAGCCTAGTGGTTATAATATTATCGTGCTGATGTGTTGGTTTCTAGATCTTTTTTTATAGGCCTACATTTGGATTTTAAAAATTGTTGGAACAATGAAGAAAAAATAAAATTGAAATATGTAACATGAAAACTGTGCTGTTTTTGTTGCAAAAATACACAATTCTGGGTCAAAAATGTGAGATTAAACATACCTGTATTTCATTTTCAATTGTAATCAGACAATTTCTGCCCTTGTTTTTGATGCTGGTTAAAGAGGAAACACTCATAAATGAAAAGTTGAAACCACAGCAAAATGGTCACTGCTTCCTTATAAGTGGCAGGATATTGTGCTTCTACAAAAATCCAGAACTCATCAAGAGGCAGAGCGCTGATTGTGATCTTGGGTGTATAAGCAAACTTCAGCTCAAGTTATTCTGCGTCTCATGCTTTTCAGTTCTCACACTGAGAAGGAAATAAAGAGAAAGAGTTCTTCATACAGCCATACACTTGGATTGAAAGGGAAAACACTTTCAGTGTTATTCTGAAGTTCTCTTAGATAGTTTCAGTATAGCTTGATACTTGTCCCCTTCTCAAAGCCAAGTAGCAAACATTTCAAAATTTTCTTTTGAAATGTATATTTTTTAAAATATTTGATTTACTTTAAATTCAGAAATCTTGTTGCTTAAAGTAAAAACATTTTCCTGGATTTTACAAAGACTGTTCATCTGGATAATGTGATGAAAAATGTCTGCTAAGCAGTCTAATTTCTGCAACTATTCTTCAAAGCATTCAGCAAAATCTGGCCTACTAATATCTGGAAAGTGCTCCTATAATTCACTTTTAGCTTAAACTGCCCTGGAAGAACTGTCTCTCGGTTAAGCCACTGGATTTCGGCATGTAGAAATTTTCCAAATTTTCATACTGTCTTAAAACTACCTTCAGTGAACTGGTTTGTTTAATAACAGTTTTTGTAGTGTTATTCATTTATTTTCATTTTGTATTCAAGAGTTTTTGACAACAGTAGGTCTTTGGAAAGAAACCACTGTATTGTGATTCCAGTGTGTATGTGAATTTTCTTGGGGCACCATCAACACATGTCAAATACAGTTCTTGCAAATAGAACCTCTGTTTTCAGATACGAACACAAACATCAAATGCATCTTGTCCTTCGCTTGTTTAGAGCAGCAGTTTGTAGTAGAAAGTATTTTCTTAAATTTCACTGGCATTTACAATCTCAGAAATTCTACAGCATGACATGTATTGGTGAAATTTATTCATCAAACTGAAGAGAGAAGCTATTATTTTCTAGTCGTTATACAAAACCTCTTAATGTCATATGGCATATCATTAATATGTAAACATATCACACTGGTTGAGAGTGAAACTTTCAAAATTTCTTGTACAGAACCTCACCCTCACATTCTACTAACTATAATTTTTCCTGCTATTTTTATTAAATTCTCACCAAGAATGCAACTTTTCCTTTTCTAGGTTTTAAATCATGCTCTTAACTCCTAAATAACTTGCTTCCTGAGCCTTTTACCTAAACTTTTTAAAACAAAATCATTAAATTTTTAAACCAAATCTTTAAATTCCAAATTGCTTTTTGAAATCATCAGCATCTTTCTTTGTCAACTGGCTGTGATTTGTAGGTATCTTTTAAATTTTTCTAGAGTTATTGCTGCCTTTCGGTTGTTTGACACAGACAATATACAACGAATAGGATGGCTAGGATGTAAATTTTATTGAGCAGCTTTTGTTATAAAGGTGAAATTCCTTTGGTTCCCTTGCTGTACTGATGCAATGAGTAAACTAAGATTATAATCTCTCTCCATTAACCTAATTAAAACTGTCCATAGGCCTAACCCTAGAATCCTCCTTCTTCATCTCGTACCTCATCTTCAGAAATCACCAGTACCTGACTATCAGACATATTTGTGAAGAACAAATGCAGATGAAATATAAAACAGAAAGGCACAATAATGAGATAAGAAAAATCTCAAGGAATATGAAGACCTCACAATACATTTTACTTTTAACCTACATAATCCACATTTTACAGCATTTACTGTAACAGTGGCAGGAGGCAGGTTATTGTTGGAGTATATAAGTGTCTTCTTTAAAATGAACATTTCCTTCTAGTTTTCTATTATATCAGTAAAGCTTATTCGCTTCCTTAAGTAAGTTTGTTGTGCATAAAGGGAGGCGGGGAGGATCATTTGAGAGGTAGAGGTTGACATCTTTCACCTACCATTCTTCACTTTGCAGCAGCAGCACGCATGAGACATCACAAGCCTCCCCCCCGCCTGGCATCAGAATCTGAGAATGGACCCAGCCCATTGAACGCTATCCTGCTGCCCACTGCTCTTTGGGGCCAAAATCCTCTAACAGAATTGCTAATGGGAGCGCTCAGTCACAGCCCATCACATTGTGCGGCACCCGAAGTTCAAATTGATGTTCAATATATTTTCAATCATTCTTTACCAGCAGCCCTGGTAATATCTCACAGGCCCTGGGACTCTGCAGAACTTTTGTTGTGAATCACTGCCGAGATAATCTCACCTATTCTTGTGGCTTTACTTATCTTTTTTTTTTCAAATTTATGTCTCCTCTCAGTTCTGGGCATATAAAATTGCTTGCTTGACTATCTTCACTTGAACATTTCATAGGTACATCAAACTCGGTATGCTAAAAACTAAATTCCTGTTTGTGTCTTCTTTCCTGACCACTCCATAAAGTGTTGTCTACCTCAGAAAATACACCAATATGCACCAATAGCACACCCCAGCAACCTTTGTGAGTCATTCTTTACCCAATCTCCACAACCTTCATATTTAATCGATCTCCAATTCCTGTTGATTCTATTTCCTCAATATCACTGAATTGGAAATTTCTCTCATTCTCTATCCCTGCAATCCCTAGTCAAACTGTTCCCTATTTTGGGGTTGAATTTCTAGAAAAGACCCTAAAGTGATCTCACTGATCTACTGTTAGCCAGCTCAGTATATTCACCCTGTTGCCAATTGGATGGTTTTTTAAATGCAAAATCATATCTTGCCTCTTCCAACATGAGCTTTCTTAATAACTACCAATGTACTGCTCCTAAAATGAAGACCATAATACCCAATAAGACAGTGACGTGAGTGATCTGGTCCCTGATCACCTTACAAAGCCTCACTTTTGATATTTCCCTTTTTGTCATTGCACTCCTTTTATGCAGAACTACAAATCCCCTAAGAGACTCCTTTTAATCTCTGTACTGTTAGTAATGCCATCTTCCCTCTGCCTCTATACTTCCCACTCCTTTCACTCTTAATCAGCCTTCAGATCTGAGTTGAAATGTCATTTCCCCAGAGAAGCTGGAATTTCCCTAGTACTGTGTACTTCTGCCTAATTTCACTTACTACAAGTCTAATTAAACAATTAATTGCAGAAGTTGGTGGTCATTACCTATCCCTGAAGAAACTCCGATTGCTCCCAGAAGGCAGAGAATGTATTTTTCATGCATACCACCTTATCTCCAGCATGAACACATGTTAAAAAACAATTGAAGGATAAATAAGTAAATGAACGAATTCTTAAATTCATTACTTTGCTTCTTTCGTGTTATGAGTCTCAACTTTAGGAATAGAATTACCAAAATCATCACATAAAAGACAATTGAATTTCTATTTTAGTTTTTTTAAATTAATTAATGTTTTTACAGTAAGCAAATTACCTAATATGAGAAACACTCTTAAAAAAATTATGCCTACCCTACCATGTATATGTTATAAGTTTTAAGTGATAAAGTTTCTATACAGAGCAAAGTAATAAGCAATGTGAAATTTTGTTATAAAAATAATTATCTATGTCATGAAATTATTGGCATTAAAAACCATCCTATCTATTTGTAAGAGCAAACACAAATATTTAGGTGAGATTAGCATTGTAGCTGTTGAGTATTTCAGTGTCCATTAATTATTATAGGAAATAGTTTTAAAACATACAAGGAAAATACAAAGATCATTTTATAGTTTTATTTTTCCTACTACTTTGTAGAAAATGATACTTGAAATCAGTATTTTCCATAAAGAAAAATACATAAATATATAATTTTAATAAATTTACATACCAAAATTAATATTTATTTTCTTTTTTGTTTGGATACAAACCAGCATAGACATGAACTTTGCTCTTTTCTCCTGGGATACAAGAACACGCTATTCAAATTCCATCAGAACATCCAGATGTAAATGAACTGTTCATCCAGAGTTCACAGGATGTTCTCTTTGGCTTCAGTCCTTCCAGACTGGATCTATGTAAAGATGTTTTAAAAAAATTAATTAGTAGTTCTGGCAAAATTAAAGAGTGTTATTATTTCAGCTTGAAATCATGTAGATTAACTAGTGATCTCAAAAGGGAAGTTGTCAAGATGTGATCCATAGTTATTTAAAGTATGAAGATTAATTATTAAACTCCTGATATGTCTGTGAGCTTTTTCCTTCCACTGTATTTTTGAAAACCAGGGTAGGCATTTATCAGAGAGGAATCCAAAATCAGAGGTAAAAAAAGGACATGTCTTTGATGATCTTTTCTATCCCTCTGTAGTCTCCTTTTTCTTTCCACATACTTTACATCAGACTGATGCACTTCTGACTGTCCACTGCTGATGGCTAACTCCCTCCTGGCTGCTTGGACATGACTTTACCAAGTGTTAGATGTTTTGACTAGAACAACCTACTATGGCCATGGGAAATGTTATGTTTTGTACCTGCTCCAAGGGATAAACGTGTGACAACCAAAACCAACAAAATCCTCCAAAGAATGTCAGATATGCAAATTATTTATTTAAATTACTGACATTGCATTTTTCTGGATAGTAATACAAGAGATCAACACATTTTTAAAGTTTGGCCTTACCTTTCCAACATGGCAATTTGTTTTCTAGAAGTTACCAGCTACTAGATTTAAGATAGCTATAGCCTGGGGCTTTCACAGGCCTTTGAAGTGTAGGAGTCTTTTACCATCTAGTAAAATAAAGTTGGATTTGTTGAGTGTCTGGACCAAAAAATTTTCCACACTACCTTCTATTTAATATGTTAAAATTTGTGCAGTACATTTCCTAGAAGAATTCTACCTATTACTCATGTACACCCTAAGCAGGACCAATATAAAGGAAACTATTTCTAGCTACATCACAAGAAAAAGACACATTATATAGGGAAACAATGAATGATGGCCAACTTTAGAGGCAAGAAGACTGTCAATATATTTAAAGTACTGAAAGAAAAAAAATTAATCTAGTATTCTATGTCTAACAAAAATATCCAAAAAATTGGGTTAGCATCATACATATTTTCTACTTAAGTAATAATAAGAGAACTGGCATTCTTCTGACAGGGCAGGTTATCGTTTTCTCTGCCTAGAGCACTCCACACTAAATGTGGATTGCTGGACAATTTTACTTTGTTTCTTACCTATTACTTAAACTTTATCTCTTCTGTAAAGCATTTCTGTGCTGCTGTAGGAAGGGAAAGCCATTCTCTCTGATCCTCTCCAACAGCATTTATTAGTGTGTATCTTTTCCAGCTCCATTGGGAACTTTTTGATCAGAGATAGTGTATTTTTCCTTCTGTATCCACAAAACCTAACATTCCTGACACATGGTTGAGGCTAAATAAATCCAAATAAACACTGATACAAATTCATTATTTTTTTTTTTTGGCAATACATTACATAAACATGAATTGTATAAACGAGAGTGGTATAGGTGGATGGATAATTTAAGAAACATTTTTATTTTAAGCAATCTGTCCCACACCTTTTTGTAGGATTTCAATTATTCAGGGTCCATGGAGACATTTTTAAAATACGTGTCCCTAACTGGGTATCATGATTAAGTGAATAGGAACCAGATTCAAACTAGCTGCTGTGTTGTGCTTTCACTAAGAAGTCTGTATATAGCAAATGCTTAAAAGATGGAGATTTTTCCAATATCTATGGTTTCTCTAGGATAAAGAATAGAAGATGCTAGCAGAGCAAGACCAAGGGAGAGAGGTGGGGAAGGGTAACTTCCATCATGGAAGTCATTTTACCTTATGGTAGGCAGACATATCAGGACAAACGCTTCAGAAACTGTAAGAATATTTTCAAGTATTTGAAAGCTTTCAAGCTCATTATAAATAACCAACTAAAACTAAATATTAACAAGAAAAACAAGAGACTTCAAAGATAGAGTGTTTTTTTTTTTCATTCTCACTATGCCTTCCAATCATTTTCTAATTGTGAATATAATTACACAATAGATAAACTTCTTCAGTTTTGGTGAGCGAGCAATATGTCTTATCAATCTACCTTCATTCATTCTCATATTCAGAGCAGATATAGCTGTATAAAGCTCTGCTCTTAACAAATTTAATATCAGCTTTAGCTTAAAAATAAGATAAAGTTATATGACATTGCATGACTCCTTATGTATTGACTAATAGAGAAAAACATTCTTGTGTATAAAATTTTATATTTTATGGAGGAAATTTAATCTTTTGACCCTGAAAGATTTAAAATGTTTAATATGTATATAAAAATGATTACCTACATTTAGAAAAGTTATCTATTTAAAATTGCAGAAATTTTTTTATTTTATGAACAAGATCAAATAGTTTTAGTTCAATTAAGTCATAAGTGGTTTTACAGTGACTTTATTCTATAGAATGAGTATAGGTACTATAAAGCATGTCACGTGAACTATGAAAGGAAGACACTTCTATTGGTTTAAAGTTAGCTGGCTGCCTGTCTGATCTGACCCAGGTATGAAATGTACAGGGTATGTTGGCCATTGGTGGATGCATATTGTTTCATAATGAATGAGTGATTTCTGTTGTTTTAGAGAACATCTAAGCCAAAATCTACAACTGTTTTCAGTTTGGGTATATGGTTGGCATTCAATATATATTTTGTATTTCCTAAGACTCATTAAAACATTAAAATTTGGGAAATATTTAGTAAATATAGAACTTTTCCTTTCTATGAAAGTTAAAAAAGTGAAAGAAGACCTTTCCCTACATAAATAATATGGTGGCAGAGTCAAGAGAAAGTGCTGAAAATACACATGAGAGATGCAAAATGAGAGCTCAGGGTCAGCGAGGGATAAAGTTCAGACTCTTAAACACGGTCAGTTCTGATCAGATTTGGAGTGTGTTGACCTTGCTTACAAAGGTGGACCAGATGATAAACACCAAGTAATTCTGGGGCTGGTGAAAAAAAAAGAGAGGCATTACCCAAAGAAGTTCATAGGTTCATTGGAAAAATGAAGAAGTAAAACTATTGTCTTGAGTGGCTGGGGTTATAGCCAGAAGAGATAGAATGTGCTCTAAGACTAAGGATGAAAACATAATTGTGATAGGGGGGGAAAAGCCAGGCCTGAAGCCAGGGGTTGAAAAAAGAAATAAATGAGGGGAAAGGGAATCAAAGAGTTGGGTGATTCAGGTAACTAGGTCTGTGAACAAAGGGTATGCAACAAGTCCTTTCCTTGATGCAGTGCTCATGGAAAGCTCTCCAGGGCTCAAGTGGCCCCTAAAGGCATTACTTTGCCAGGCTAGACTCTGAGCTAAATATAATTGTGCTGTCCCTTGGTGCCTTGTTTATTGACCATAAGTGACCACTTCTCAAGAGCTCCGTGTCCTTGGTTCTATTCCTGAACTTTAGTGTTCTTATCAACAAGACCATGTTTTGCCCCTCAGCATCTTAGCATGGTACCCCAGATGTCTCTTGCTGATTTTGAATACTTGGTTTAAAAACACAATACCCTTCTTGAGCCCTCCTTTCACCGCCCACCAAATCAAAATGCCAAGATATAGCATTCCTGGGTCTAAGGGCTGTTATAGTCATCACCCCAAAAATGAGGACAACAATCCCACAAATTACAACTCTTTTATTTAGAATACAGATCTGATATTCTTGAGCTCATTCAACAAATATTTATCAAAAATCCTCATGTAAAATACTCATTTGAATGAATTATAATAACATCTTTCTGAGGATTACCAAAAAAACTTCAATATTTAAAAAAATATTGAGAGTTTAGATTTGATACTAAACTTGTACAATACCCGGTATTAAAAATTTTGCCTGAGTGTATTTTCAACTGGTTCATCTTTTACAGCAGTTCTCAAAGTTTTTGATCTCAGGGGCCCTTTATACTCTTAAAAACCATTGAGGACCCCAAAGATCTCTTATTTGTATGGGTTATATTTGTCAATACTTATCAGATTAGAAGTTAAAAATGAGAAATTTAAAAAATAGTTATTTATTACTCATTTAAAAAATGACAATAAAGCCATTTCATACTAATGTAAATAACATATAATTTATGGAAAATATAATTTTCTAAGAGAAACACTGTTTGATATTGTTTTACAAGTCTTTTAATGTTTAGTTTAATAGGAAACAGATAGATTCTTATCTATTTCTCCATTCACTCTAGTATGATATTGCACATCATTAGACTTGTGGAAAACTCCACTGTATACTTGTAAAAGAATCAGAGTGAAAAAGGTAAATCAATTCTTATAATTATTATGAAAGTATTTCTGACTTCATCAACTCTCTGAAGGAGTCTCAGGGACTTCCAGGATTTTTATGTACCACACTTTGAAAACTGTTACTCTTTTGTAACTGAGAATAAATGATTAATCATATATCACACACACACACACACACACACACACACACAAACACACATACGTGCGCACAGGCACACACGCTTACAGTGGTAAAAATTATTGACAGTTCCCTTAGGTATGTGGTATATTTCAAACGTTTGCTTGTAGGCAACCTGAATACTTGTTGAACTCAACTGACTTGGATAAATAGTATTTCAGAATCAATCTGTTTAGTGTGTTAAGGATTGTGTATGAAAATGCATTCAGAGTCCAAGCCTGGATGACAGCAGTCTGGCTCTCTTCTTGCTGACTAGCAGTTGTGTTGGAACCTCAATTCTTGCATCACTCCTCACTAGCCAGTAAAATTTGGAGCTGCTTCAGTTCAAAGCAACTACTAGAGCTCTGCTAGCCTGAGGCTGGAAGCAAACACATGATGAAAATAGGCACTTGGTGTGGGTCAGGACTAAAATGACTTTTCTATTATAAAATGCAGGAATTAAACATTTGTCACCCTATTGCTTTTGGACTTTGGGTTAAGTTTTATCTTGTTTTCTTCAGAGCACAACTCGATCTCACTGTTTTCTCCATATCTTCCTGTATTTGTTAAGCCTCTAACAATTCAAACTAGCTTAAAGAAAAGATTATTGGCTCACGTAACTTGAAAAGTCTGAGTATAAAAAGTACAGTTGACGTCAGATAGGTTTAAATGTCATCAGGACTTCATCTCTTCATCTCTCAACTCTACTTTCTCTGTGTTGGCATCATTCCTACTTAAAATGGCCCTTTTCATTCAGTGAAAAATATGGTAACCAGCGTGCATCATCTTTTCTGAAGGAAAGAGACTCGCTTTTTTTGCCAATGATAATATCAGTGCTGGATCAAAGGACGTTAACAGACCAGACCAGGTCACATACTTAATGAAGAAGTGGAGTCCCTGATCGGAAGCCCTTCCAGAATCTCCTGGAGTGTGATAGAGGAGTCCTTAAAGGGATTTAGAGAAGATAGCAACGAAAAATATGTCCTGCAGTTCTTGCCTCTAATTGAAATCAAGGACCTATTGAGGTTTTCTAAGTGTCTTTTCAATTTTCAAATTATAGTCATTAAATTGAGTACATTTGCTATAATAATTTGCTTTGAAGAAATCTGCGAAATAAGATTCCTAACAATAGATAAGCTACATAGTTTCAGAAATCTCACTCTACTTCCCACCTAGTATTTCTTACCTCCAGCTAGCCATGGCTTCCTGTTCTGGAAAACATGTTCGTTTCTGTCTCCATCCTTCCTGAAATTGCTGTTCCCTTATGTCCTCTCAGTACAGGAACTGCTATACCTTTTTTATTGAGAGGAAATCTGAAACCTAGTGCGGTTAAATAATTTGTACATGGACTTGATAAGTAAATGGTAGAACTGAATCTTTCTCACCCCACATTAGTTTTCTTTCCACCATAGTTGCTACTTCTTTATTAAACATCTTGCTAACATAGAAAGTCCTAAATTGATTTATTCATTCACCAAATATTTATTGACAGGCACTGTTCTGGGCACTGAGGATATACAATGAGCAAAACAGACAAAGCTTTTCTCTCATGGAGTTAATGTTCTAGTGAGGGAGACAGAAAATAAACAAATTAATATATATGATGTCATATGGCAACATGTGCTGGAAGGAAAGTGATCAGAAAGTGTGCTTTTTAAGTAGGGTGATTAGGGACAATATCTCCAAGGTTACATTTGACTGGAGGAGACCTGAGTGAAGCCAGGAAGCATGCCAGAGGGATATTGGAAGGAAGGGCATCCCAGACAGGAGAACAGGAAGAACAAAGGCACTGAAGCGCCGGTGTTCTTGGCATGTTTGCAGGGAACAGCAAAGAGGCTAGGGGCCTGGAATTAATTTTGGGGTAGGGGTGGGAGCAGTAGGGAATTAGGTCAGTGTGGTAGCCAAAGGACACTTTATCCAGAAAGTTTAGATGGATGGAAACTATTCAACAATGTATTCCCATTTTTTGAAAGAAAGAAAGAAAGAAAGAAAACCCTTATATTAAAGTGTTTACCTTGGGAAGATGCAAAAAGAGACTTGAATAAGCGAATATTCAAGATTATATGTTACATCATTTATTCATTTATTCTTTCAATCAACCTTTATGAGGCACCAACTATACTGTAGAACCTGAGCTAGATGTTGGAGCTGCGGAAAAGGAAAAAGGTCGTTTCCCTGTCGTTCAGGAGCCATCCTGTGTCATATACAAGAGGGTGATCAGGTTAACGAGAGCATCTTGCATTACTGTCCACACATATTTTCCCCAGAAGGTGGTTTCCACAGGCATTAGCTGGAAGCCTGCCATTTACTGACATGTTGCTATAAATTTTTAAATTAAATGTTCTACTAGAAATGGAATCAGTGTGGTAACAGATCCATCTTACTACTGTTTCAGAAGAGTTTAAAAGCATTTAATTTCCATGTCGTAGCCATTAAAAATGCATGATGTCATGTCATCTGGGGAGCAATCTGTTTCACAGTTTGAAGTAGAACCAACAAAGCATGATTCAAAAAGGAAATGAAGGTGACAAGGTACAGAATAACATGAAGCAATATACATACACCAATCATGAACCTTTCTGAGATTAAGTGACCTGACAGAGAATGGAGTCTAATGGAAACAAATCAGGGAACCAAACCACATTTTATTTTCCTCAGAGAGAGGGAGTGTAAGTCAGGACAAAATAAAGTTAATGTGATATGCAAAAAACATTCTTAGTGTTGGTTTCCTCTGTACTGAAATGAGGAAAACAGAGCGTAGAGAAGACCAAGTGAGGCGACTGCATAATGAGCTGTGGGATTAAAGAGGATGCAGGTCTGCGGAGTGGCCTCGGCCTCCACAGTCAGAAGTGCTGCCGGCCAGCTGGCACCCACCCTGCCCAAGGCTCTTTCATGTGCCTCGACTTCAGAACGAGAGAGGAGAGCTGTGGATATGTTCTCTTTCTCCAGTATCCACTCCCCTTTCCTTCCATCTCCTTCCAACTGTCTTACATTTGTACTCGTGTGTTTCATACGGGTCATGAAAGGTGGTTATATATTATTTCTACAAAATACTATAGCATGTTTTCAAGGGCAGAAAAAGGCTATATGATAAGCTGCCAAATAAAACCTTTGCCAAAATGGTCCAAGCTAATGGGAAAGTTTGTAAATTACAGTTAAAAAGATGAGATGTGGAGAGCAAGGAATACAGAGGAGTCAGATATTTGTATGATATCTGTTGGAGTACTTGAGAATTCAGCCTTGATGTATTAATGTTTTAAGAATTCCTATAAATTTGAAGCTGGAACTAGGTTGGATGTTATTTAAGCTAAGAGAACTATCACAATGTTTTATACACTACAGTTGGTCAATAAGTAGCCACTTCATGAAAGAATATATATTTACAAAAATAAATAGACAAATATCAAATTGCATAAATAAGAAGTGAGGAAAGTTTTATCATTTGAGTTAATTCCTGCCCTGCCTTATGCCATGGAGGGGAAATTCTATTAAACTAAGAGTTTTCCACATGTTCCAATATGATTTAATTTTAACCAGTCAAAACACTGTGCTATTAGCTGATTCCTTGACTAACAGACATCAACTGATTTTAATTTCTAAATTGATCCTCTTCCTCTTTTTGCAGTTTTTTGAAGTTTTGTTTTGTTTTTTTTTTTTTATAAAATTGCTTTGGGCTTAAACAACAAAGAATTTTAAACATCATATGTCTTTAAGTCATTAGACTTTTTTCAAGCCATAAAGCTTGTAGTTTCAGAGACTTTCCTTTTGCAGCTGAATGCAAGTGACTTTAGGAATCCCAAGATGAGAAATTCTTAGAAGTGCCTGATCAGAAAAGTAAAGCAAAAGAATTTCCTGGATATACTTCCTATTTTTGGTTGGCCAGATATAAGGCAAAAATTGATCGATTTCTTATAATTTGCCTAAGACATATTTTCTATGTATATTCATTAAAAAGCATAATACATTTATGTGATGGGTCAAAATTTGATGAAATTAATTTATTTTTAGAACTAAGTTATTTCTTTAATAAAGACAATCATAATGATTTAGAGAATAAAAAGCATTGAATTTTTTAAGAAGTAAATATTTTCCATTACCAAATCAAAAGCATTGTTACGAAAGTTACGAATACATTAATTTTAGATGTAGGTAATGTTAATTCCTTGGGAATTGCCAGAACATCAGTAGCAAAATTTAGTCAGATAGATAAAATTAGACATCAACTTAATTTGTCTTTTCCTCAGGTGCTTTTCTTCTATGTAATTATAAACTAAATATCTAAATGTTTATAGAGGTTTTCTGTGATATTTCCATTCTCTATTTTCAATAAATTGAGTTGGAAAGAAAGGAAAGTAAACTGTTTCATTTTTTATAAAATCCAGTTAGTAAAATCTATAGTGCTGTTTTTTTGTGTGTGTGTTTAATTCATTTTTTCTTGATTGTTTAATAGTATTCATTATGAGGAATTCTGTATAACTGAGAATTAATGGTAAAAATAGAATAGACCAAAAGACAGGAGGATAGAAAATAAAAGAAACAAGAAAGGAAAAAAGAGCTATGCTTCTGTGTGATGTGTTTTGGATCTCAGTACAAAATGTAAGGAATAGCGTCTACAGAGAAAATGTCTGGAGTTTTCCAGGTAGACTAGAGTGAGGATGGGGGACTGTTATATGCAAGCCATGACACCCTTCAAGACCCAGAAGTGAGTAAACAAGTTCACTTGAGTGCATGCAGGTAGTGAGGCTCAGGGAGAGTGCTCAGGGCCATTGAGAAATGAAGCTGTAAGGCAAGCTATGTCAGACAAACCATGGTATAGGTGACATGAGAAGCCACTGAAGAGTTTTGTGCAGGACATAGAGATGAAGTGCTTATGACATGATAACACATTCATTTTAGAAAGATCACTTTTGTGGTTGTAAAGAGGATAGAAATAGGGCTGTCCTAAGGATGAAGAGACCAATCGGTAAGTGTTAGTCCATATAAGCTAGGTTCTGATGTGGTAACAACCGATGCTTAAATCTCAGTGGCTTAGTGCAACCAAAAGACGTTTCCTACTCTTTCTATATTCCCTGCACAGGTCAGCAGGGGCTCTGTTCCACAACCTCTCAGGCTCCACCATATTTTGGCTGTACCATCTGGGACACCTGGCGTTTTTAGTCACTGCAGCAGGAAAAGAGGCAACTACAGGGTTGTGCACTGGCTCTTTCATTTATCAGGAAGAAAGTGACATGTGTCATTTCTTCCTACAGTCACAGCCAGTTACCTGGCTCTGCCTAACCACAAGGAACTGGGAGATGGCAGAGAGCAGACAGAGTGCTTGCTGAGCATCACGGCTTCCGTCACAGTAAATTCAGGTAACTAGATGAAAGTCGTCGTGGGACTGGAGAGGAGGCAGTCAGCCGTGAGTGGTCATAAGGTGGTAGAAACAACAGATGACTGAGGTTATTTGGTGGGGAGTGAGAGAGGAGGGAAAAGGGCTGATTATTGGGTAAATACTAAGTGGTGCCAATGTACTCAGCTTAGTGAGTAAAAAAACTGGCAGAGGAGTAGCTGTGGGGTGGAGAGCGATAAGGTTCATTTTGGCCAGGGCTGGTGTCTGCAGAATCAAATTAAATATGTCCGGTAGTAACTGTAAGTCTGGAGCTCAAAACAGAGTTGGGGTTAACTATTGACATGTGTACACAGTCATGTGTTTATAGCTAGAGATTGGAAACATGCAGGTGGATGATTCTTCTAAAGGAGAAGATATAGAATGAGAATAGGTGAGATCTGAACATGTCAAATTGTTTATGCCCCCTGGGTCCAAAGTCATCATACCCAGAGAGATTCAGGAAATAGAGAGCCAGAATGTCTGCTTACACAAGGCTATAATTAACTGGGTTTTGATGTATGATCGCAGAAGCTGGAGACACACTGAAGATTTATCGAGTGCAATATTTATTCTTGCCTAAAGATATAAAGCAAGTTTCTTATGAACTCTTGCACAGATTTACTTTAGATAGTGAAGAACAACTTGACACTACAGATTATTAGACACTAGAAGAGTGAATTAAATAAAATGTGTGAAAACACTGACTCTATTTCTTAAACATCTCTCCTCAGTGCAGTGGTTTCAAACTGTGTTTCTCAGGAGGCCCCTAGGAGCTGCTGCAGGATGCAAAGGGAAGGGGGAGCAGAGTGACTCACATCTTCCGCCTCCACCTTCACCAGCTTTGCAGTTATTTGTTTTATGTTGTAGGTTCACAGGAGTTCATTTGTGAAAAAGAGTTCCACACTACAAACAACAAACAGAAACAAAAACATTTGCCTCTCCATCTACAATCTTAAGAAGCCTCAGTTGAAGCTTTTAGTTCTTGCTTGGATTATTGTATTCCTCTTCCCATTGGTCTCTCTACCTCGTCTCCACGCTTTGTTACCCACCCCCCACATCACTCCCAAAGTGGTCCTTCTCGAACACGAATCCAATCCTGGTGTTTACTTCTACAGGCATTTATTGACTTCCTATCACCCATAGTATAAAGTTAAACTTTATAGGATGACACTGAGACAATACTTTGCAATTGACCTCTATTTACCTCTCTCCAGCTCCATTTTCAGGAGGTCTCCATTCGTTCCAAGTGCATCAGCCTTGCATTTGCAGTGCCCTGAGGTCTAGAATGCCTTCTGCTTAGCTAATTCAGCTTTTCAGATGCAGCCTCAGCATAACCTCTTCTTCCCCAACCTCCACTAGTTATGAGTTTTCTGAGGCTCCTGGAGCAACAAAATGCATATTTCTCTGAAAACACACATTCCACATTAGTGTAATAATAAATGCCTTGGGTTGTCTCCTTACCGGACAGCGAGCAAGCACCTCGGGGAAAGGGACTGGTTTATTAATCCAGTTCCCTCAGACATTGGCCTTGTACTTGGCCCCCCACCTCGTTAACAAGTACATGAATGAATGTCTCCCTTTCTGGAGATCACTAAGAGCAATAGATTTTTATCTGTTAAATTCATTTGACAAGGTTTGGCCAATGAATATAGACTAAATAGCTTCTTAAGATTTTATTTGTGTTGTCTTGATGTTTTGTTTTTTTATATTTTTAGAATTTAGTAGCCCTTGTAAATGTAATATTTGAAAGTAACATTTCAGAATATTAAGAAAGACTTTTTGAATTTTTAAATATAAATAAAAATACAAAATATAAAAAAAGCTATAAAACAAGAATTTGGACCGAAAGCTATTCTTCAAAGGAAAATATCACAGCAGTATTCCTGTTTCAAATGTTCTAGAGCATCACATTTTTTTTGTAGTGGCTCAACCACCAATCTGTTAACAGCGCCCATCTTCTACGAGATAAAGTCCTTGTCTTGGATCCAAAGCTTCTGTAATCTGCCCCCAAATGACTTTCTCAACCACATCACTCACTAATGTTTGATACGATTTTTGTTCCCGCCTCCCTTAGGTCTTTCTGCTCATGTTTTTACTTAATTCTATTTGACTCTGGGTGGATATTTTTAATGTAAGGACCTGTATCTTATTTCTGAAAAATTCTCTATGAGTACATCTTAGAATATTATCTATTCACTCTTTGTTTATGTCTTTGGAATTTCTTTGAGGCAGTTATTAGAGTTTCTATGATTCCTATCTTTTTTTTTTTATACCATTCATTGCTTTATCTTTCTCCAGTGTACTACAGAGAGGTTTTGTTCTATCTTCAAATTTATCTTCAAATATAACTTGTCTTCTATATAATCAGTGTGCTGAATATTTTAAAAAATGAATGACAGTACTTTTACTTGGCTTTTTAAAGCTTACTGCAAAGCTCCCTGTTTTTATTCTACAGATGCAAATTCTTTTATATTTTAAACATTGTAAACATACTTGTTCTAAACACCCTTTCATATTGTTCTATGATTGCTAGTTTCTCATGTCCTGTGAACTGTCTTTCATATTGAGTGTTCAATTTCATTTTAGCGTTTTTGTTTGTGCATTTTCCTCAGAGGGAATAATCTTTCGTGGATATCCAGATAAGTTCCCTGGGGCGATCTCCACTGGTGTGCATATCAGCACCTCCAAGACTCACGGATTCTGAATTATTTGTTGGGCTAGTTTTTCAGCCTGTTTTTTTCAGAGTGCATTAGTAATGAGAATTCAGTTCCCACTCCCACATGCAGCTCAGTCTTGGGATGCTGTATCCCTAGAAGACTCCTTCTTCACCCACAGGGTGGGGCAGCTGGCTCATTTCCAGAGGCTATCTTGGATCTGCAGGTGTTCTGCTTCATTAGTAATGCTTTCTGAGTTCTCCTGATTTTGCACAGGCAGCCCAGGTCTGATTCCTGCTGTGCACACATTTTCCTGGGCCAGATTCTGGCCTTGAACGGCCATGAAAATTCCAGACGTTGAGATCTGTAATGTCTCCTGGCTCTTTGTTATGGTCCTTCTATGTTTCTAGCGTGTGGAGATTTCCTTTTTCGCTTTTGAGATCTGCTATATACTTAATATCTAAAAATACTTTTTGTCTCTCTTTTTATATGATTAGAAATGGTGAATTCAATTGATTTGATCTGGAAAACTACCTGCAATTTTTTGACTGTCTAAGGATGCTGTCCTTTGCTTCTATTGTTCTCTCCAATTTGAATAATCTCTCAAAATCTCTGCAGGTTGCAAATTTATTCTAACCTTTATAGGATTTGAGGATTTGCTTAAGGTAAGCTTTTCCAAATTAACCTCTAATCAATTCCTTATATGAACTCCTTTGACATCCATTTAATACTTAATCATATTTTGTTGCAATTGCTTTCTGACTACTATTTTCTTCTTCTAAAATTATAAAATCTTTGATTTGTGAGCATTTCTGAAACTTCTTGGATTTCTTCATGGGGCTATACACAGAACTGGGTACTCAAATAAATACTTCCTGATGGAAGAATGACTGAAATAAAAGAAATATTAGAATTCGACTATTTCATAGCATTTTAGATTTAATTTAAGAGGATCCAAACACCCAGGAAAACACAATTTGTTTGAATTCCATTTTCCTTTGTATTTTGCTTAATCATTTTATTCAGGACTCATGAATTAATAAGGTTAGAGAGATTTTATACAAGATCTCAGGTAACTGAAGGAGAACAGAAAGATGTTATTTTAAGCAGTATAGAATTAATATGATATATAAAATCTTTTTTAAAAAATGTATTTATGCCAACAAAAGAAGCTTCCTTAAACCAGTAGGAAAAACTAGCTACTTTTGTGGTTGTCTGCTTAGAATTTGGTCTTGAGTAAATGAACTAACAAACAGCTGATTCTCAGAGCTACTTTCAAAGGGAAACATTTGAGTTCCAGTTCATGGGAGCTCAGGAAGGTATGGGATGCAAATTACATTCCAACAAAAACTGACCAATCAAGGCTTGAACACTTTTGAGGTCTTTGGCTTTGCCTGTGAACATGGGAACACCCAAGGGCACCTTCAAATTAAAAATAAACACACTGTTTTAAAGAGCCCTGGATGTGTAATTTGGTAGAAATTTAAAGGATGTCTTTTTATAGTAACAGCATCTATAAAGAAAGTAAAATTCAGGTAAGGTTAAGTCTTTTTCAGTCATAAGTGTATGTAAATTACCTTCAACTCTACATACAAATACTTTGGGCATTTCCCAAACCCTCCTCCTCTAAACTTTGTGGGTTAAACACATGGTACAATATTTATTTCCAGACAGGTTTTTATAACCTATCGGATGATACAACATTAATAAAATTTATAGCTAAGTTACGTTTTTATACTCTACAAATATTTCATTTCATACCTAAATAATCCTATGTCGCCGTTATTATAATCTCCCATTTGCAGACAGAGAAAACCGAGATATAGAAAAATTAATTAACCAACCACATCGCAACACTCTTACATGATCGTGACATTCCTGCTGGCTCCCTATTCTTGCTCCTAATTTGGAAGGCATGTTTGGGCAGAGTTCTCTTGGAGAATCTATATTTTATTGAAATTAGAGGGGAGAATGGCAGTTGTTTAACTTATCACTACCTTGTTGCAGTCTAACTCGATTTAGAAGAAAAGGTTTTAAGGCAATTTAATTCTAAAAACATGAGAGTGTCTATAATGTGCAGTTCACTGCACTTCGCAGTGAATATGAGAAAGACTCTGAAGCTCTCTTTATCAATTCTTCAAAGGAAGGAGCATTTCTGTTATAATTAGGTGACAAGATGCACAGCTAATTGCTCATGCCAGTTCACTAAAAATTTGTTGTTGCAATAGTGTCATGAAAGGAGTCACAAAACCTTGGGGCTTAGTTGATTCACCTTTTCTCTGGAGTCTCGTAAGATACATACTATAAATGTCAATTAATTTCAAATAAATAACTCCTATCTTCTAAAAATCAGACATGAATTAGTAGTTCTCATAATATTAATATTTGGAAAACTTTTTTCATGCTGAATGGATTATAGAAATTCAATAATTAATTACGTTCTCATTATTTAAAAGAACCTGTATCGAAAAGGAAGCTTATAGATGGTAGGGGTTTTTTGGAGGGGAGAATTAGAACATATTAACATGTTTCCTATATTAATGGAGTACTTTTAATATAAATTTAAATATGATCAAATGAACCAAAGCATGGAAAAGAGGACGTTTTGGGAGGAATAATAATCTCGTGGGTTCCTAAACTTGGCTGGCCATTCGAATCATTTGGAAAGTTTTTTAAAAATACTGATAACTGAGTCCAACCAGCAGAGATTCTGACTTAACTGGTCTGCAGTATGGCCCAGGTCCAGTGACGCTTGCATGCAGCGACATTTGCGAACCACTGGTCTAGAATCTAGAATCTAATTTATCGCTGCTTCCGAGTCATGCTGCTCCCCCAGACTCCTAGCCTCTTTTCTGATTTCATAGGTTTGTCAAGTAGTTTGGGGAATGTTAACTTTGGTTTCCCAAGTAGGTATTTTTTCTGGAAAGTTATCATACTCCTTGTAAATGATTAACTGACTTTCTAGTCAAATCAGTCTTTGGCGAGTGCCCTCCTCCTCTCTGCAAACCCCAGATGATGTGCCTTGCGTAAGCATACGACTATTAAGATTCCAGACCTACAGAGATAGCAGACTAACCTTAGAAACAATAAAGGTAATAGTCACATGGAGGCCATTCCAGTTTGTCAGTCTGCTCCCAAATTACTACATGCTCGTTTCCTACATCTGCTTAATCATTTCCTTGGGCCAGTGGTTCTCAGTCCTGGCCACACATATAGATCGCTTGGGAGATTTCAGGACTCCTGATGCCTGGGCTATACCACCAACCAATTACATCAGAATCTCTGGGGGTGTGACCCAGTCATCAGTGTTTTGTAAAGTTCCCCAGAAGACATTGAGAACCACCGTCTTTCGCTTTAATACTCTTACATATGTACTTCAAACATTCCCGAATCTGTGGGAAAGCTGATGTTCTAGAGCTTCAGAGAAGTGGACTTATGCATCTTTTTAATTACTCCAATTCAAGTTGATTTTATTAATGATGGATAGATATTATTAGAAATCTTTAAAAAAACTTTTAAAATTGAACTCCCTGGTAATGTACTCACACAGCCCTTACTTTGAGCCAGGGGCTTTTCTAAGCATCCTACATAGGTTAATTTATTTACTCTATCATCATTTTACAATGAGGAAACATGTCAGAGGTCACGCATTTAGTGATATGGCCATCAAGGAGATAATCTGGCTCCAGAGTCAATGTGTGTAGCCACAGCCAATCACATCTGGTGGTTGTTGCAACCACCACATGCAGTAAGGGAGGTGATAGACTTACATTTTATAGATACAGAACTGAGGCAGAAGGTAACCTTCCTAAGGATCACACAGCTAACAAGTAGCAGAGCTGGGGTTTTACCTCAAGCCCTTTGACCCTAAAGTTCATGCTCTCCCAATCTAGCATTCTCGCACAAATATGCAGCTTTTCAGAAAATGCTGTTACTGCAGACTGCAAATTTGGCATGTGCTTCTGGGCTTACTCTTAATATCTTACCCAGAATTTTATCCAGGATCTTTTGCTCTACTATTACTGTCCTGGAAAAGTCATTCATAAAGAGATGTTATAGCCGCTTTCTTAATATTAGCCCATAGTTTCAAATTTTCTTTGATTTGTGCATATGTTAGCTGCTATAAGTCCATCAAGGTTGCATGTAAAAAGAAGAAAAGATTCTCCATGGCTCTTCCCAAAGCTTTGCCACTTTGCGTGTCTGAAAAACCTTTAAATTTTCTTTAGTAGTTTGGTGCATACTTCATTTAGTATTAAAAATCCACATTTCTTCCAGCTATTGGACATCGTCCTATTTTCAACTCTTAAAAAACAAATTTTTCAGAGTTTTACAGCAATAACTATGTAAATAGGACAAATACATTTCAGCCCTTTGGCAAGCAACCGTGATAACTTGATAAGTTTCATATTATGGATTTCAGTCAATGTAACAAACTTATTGAGTATACAGTCCTTTTATAATGAATCAATTCTAGATTTCAAGAGGCAATTTTAGAAGTTCTTTGTCTCATTTTTTAATGTGATGCAAACAAATCACCCAAGGCTCTTGTTTAAAAAATGCAAAAATCTGTTTCAGTGGCATAAGGTGAGATCCTGGACTCCGTATTTCTAACAAGCTCTCAAATGATGTCAGTGTTGCTGGTCTGTGAACCACACTTTGAGTTACAAGGACACTGTGCTGGTAAAGTGGCTCTCTAAAAGAGGAAAACAAAGGCTTGATTTGCAGTGTTTGTTGATTTTCATGATATAAATACTCCCACAATGGCCAGGTTCAAGCTACCAACACGATGTCATTGGAACTAGGTTGGGAAGAGCTGTGTAGCACAGCACACCCCGTGTGCTCTCCCGAGGGGGCACAAGCCCACTCCAGTGCACCACTGGATCTACGTGACTATAAGCACCTTCTATTTCAAGGTTCAGAATAATAAGCAATGCTGTTCCACTCTGCAAAGAATTTTAATACGGTTAGGGAGGCAAAGAATGTTATAGGGAAAATGACTA
Organism: Rousettus aegyptiacus; assembly: GCF_014176215.1. Taxonomy (NCBI): domain Eukaryota; kingdom Metazoa; phylum Chordata; class Mammalia; order Chiroptera; family Pteropodidae; genus Rousettus; species Rousettus aegyptiacus. Next base: position 163,661,794 of record NW_023416284.1, read on the forward strand.
GAGATTAGGTACAAAGTGTGGAGAATAGGTTCAAAGTAATATACTTCCAAGGTTACATAGACTGGATTAGAAGACACAGGTAAGGAGTTAAAAATCCACATAGGGCCAATAATAAAGCCTTTGGGGAAGCTTTGACCGAGATTTTGATGGTGATGGTTTTAGATGAGTGGGAAAGGAGAACAATCATAGAAAAGGAAGTGGAGTAAGAGCTAGCTAAATGTCTGATGCAAACAAGGCGAGGGAACACCTTCGATTTACTAAAGAGTTGTGAGTAGAGGAGTTGTTCTAGGGGCAGCACAAAGGCTCCTACTTTTACAAATGTTTTATTCTCTGTCATGACTAGGGAATAAAATATTCAGAGTAATCAAACATTCAAGTTCACAGAGAGTTGACACAGGTACCAAAGAGACAGCAGTGTTTAAAGTAACGAAATACATTGAAGTGCACAGAACCTAATTTCTTTATTCTTTGATGGAGAAAGAACTTCTAAAGCTGCCATTTCTCAGAGTCATTTTTGAGCATCTTTGGTCTCTATGCTGGTGGAGTCTCAGATGGAGCCTGGGAAGTTCTGTTCGCAGTGTGCTATAAGAAGAGTGTGTTCTTTAGCCTTTCCCCAGGGCTGCAGGGTGAGAGCATCTTAGGAAACCCCATCTCATAGAGAGCATTTCTAACTGGGAGAAATGCTCTCCCTTGCAATACATCTTTAGGGGTCCAAGTTCAGTTTCCTCATCTGTAAAATTGAGCTAGTAATACCTATCTCATATGGTTGCTGTGAGGATTAAATGGAACATGATCGAGACATATTAGTTCTTATTAAATACAGGTTTATACATTCTGAATACATCTTTGAGAGAACCTGTGGCCAACTGTGAGCTATGTTTGAATATCCAAGGACCTTTCCTGCTTCACCAGTACAGGGCTTTCCCTAGACCCTCTGACTCCTTCTTTATTCCGCCAACCAATGTGACAATGCTTTCTTAGATTTCTGAGAGTTGAATACAGATTTATTTTGGAAAAAAAAATATTATTTTCTTTCCCGTGTCTTGGAATGAACGTGCTATTTCATTTTCTCAATTTGTACTATGTTAAGGACCAGAAGAGGGAACTTAAGGTCAGTCAGTCTCTCAGGTTGAGAAACTCTTAAGCTATAAGCTCCAGAATCTTGTCTTTGTCTCTAATGGGCTTGTGGGGAAAAGTGATATAACCATGAGATCACTGTGTTCTTTTAGATGATTTCCTGTTTCCTGTGTATTTAAATACACAGGGAATAATCCCGCTATTAAAATGAGACCCTGTATGTGTGTATGGGCAGCAGTTCAATGAAAAAGGAAGAAAAATATGCTTGCTGAATACCAGATGTAGAATGCATAAATCCTGTCAGAACAAGTGGGGAATAGCTTTATGGCTGACTTGCAGGAAACCTAAGGGAACTGGGAAGTCAGATAGGCATGTGTCAAACAGACTTATTTAAATCATCCGCTTCCTCAGCAAAATAAAAGTTTGAGAGGATTCTGTTTTCTTTTGTGGTTTGAAATTACAGTTGTAGGCCTCAGAGGCCCTGCTTGATTGAGGGCTTTTAAGCAAAGAAGTTACACGACCCAGTTCAGTCTCCCAGCAACAGTGGGATCGCCCAGCGCCTCTGATTGAGCTCTCCAACCTTGCCCTATTTGTACTTTCTGTTCTTTGTCATCTCAGAAACAAATTGCAGTGCATTTGACCACTGCTTCATGGCCCTCCAGTTTGTCACGGCTCAAAGGCTTTTGCATTTGAAAGAGAATGGCTCCCATTGGCTTACTTCTCAGACCTGGCTTCAGGTGCTGGATTATAATCCTTAGCCCTGCAGGTTTGGAAACTAGGCAACACTTTCTCTCCCCAGCCTTGTCCTGTCTACAGTTCATACAGCATTGATGGCCCTTATATACCCTCAGTTTGGGTTAAAGCAAACAAACCTGATTTTAAAACTAGTAGCCTGTGAGTTCTTGGCTTCCAAGTTTATATTAATCTCTAGTGAGAGACAAGACTGGATGCCAATTATTTTCAGGTATGACCTCCTCAGTGGTAAATCTGTCAGGAGACCCATTTTGTAGTTTCCTAGGTTATTGATATAAATAGATCCAAAGTAAAAGTATTTAAATATTAACCATTTCCTTTAAGTTATGGTAGCTCCCAAAACTGTTTTCCTCAGTATATATTTATTTAAAAATATCCTGTTAAATATATTACGTCTGTTATGCCTATACTATATAGTAGAATAGGTGCCATGAAAAGACTATGGACTTTGTAGCCAAACTTGAACATGCCACTGTACTTCTCTGAGCCTCAGTTTCCTTATCTTCTTCCTCAGAATATATATGTAAAAGGCATGTATATAGAACCTAGTACAGTATCTGCTACTTTGGGAAACCCTGACAAATTCTTATTTTTCACCATCCATTCAGCCATCCATCCACCGAACCATCCTTTCATTAAATGTCTATTAAATGCTTTTTATGCGCCAGCCACTAGATTTCCGTAGTGGAGCTACGAACAAGAGTAAGATGTGTGCTTTGACTTCAGGAAGCAGTCCCACTGTCTAAGATGGAAGCAGACATGTATTTAAAGGCAAGCAGCAGGCACGAAAGTGATATGAAGAGAATATTCAGCTCTTACTGCTCTGAGTGTGAAGTGTCAGGAAAGTCTTAGCCAAGGACGTGACTCATAAACTGAGCCTTGAAGAGTGAGTGAGAATTCTCTGGCTCAGTGAGGTGAGGGGTGGAGAGGTTGCGATGGTGCAAGGAGGGGAACTTCAGAAAGTACAGAGTGTGAAAACCCTGAGAGACAGGGAAGAGTGTGGCACCTTTCAAGAATTTCAGATCTTCTGTGTATGAGAGCATATGGTCTGGTGGGAATGGGAGGGTGTGAATAGCAAGAAAGATGAGTCAGAAGCTGTCAAAGGCCTTGGCAGACACGCAGAGGCATATGCCTTTTGTCCTGTGAGCAATGGCAAGCTCTGGAAATATTGTGAGCAGATGCATTCAGATCACTCTCCTGCTGATATGACATTAACTACCACATGAGTGCTTATTAATTAGACATGCATAATTTATTTTTTATTCCTTTTGATGATATTTGGAAACATGAATATGAGAAACATTAAAATAAGCAACTCACATGTCGACACACTTTGGCTTCTCTCTAATATATTTTTTGGGGGAGCGGTAGTCGGCTTATGTTACTCTGTGTTCTTGTTTCGCGGGTCGACAATTTTGTTAAAAGAGTACGTGTACTACCGATGCTCATAGCGGCATTATTCACAGTGGCCAGGACATGGAAGCAACCGAAGTGTCCTACGATAGACGATAGATGGCTAAAGAAGCTGTGCTACATGTACACAATGGAATATTACTCAGCCATAAGAAGAGATGAAGTTCTGCCTTTTGTGACAACGTGGATGGACCTTGAGATAATCATGCTAAGAGAAATAAACCAGTCAGAAAAAGTTGAGAATCACATAATATAACTTATATGTGAGGTATAAACCTAAAAGCAACAAAGGAACAGGACAAACAAACAGAGACTCATGGACATGGACTATAGACTAGTGGTTACCAAAGGATAGGGGATGGGGGAGGAGGAGAGAGGTAGACAGGGTAAAGGGGATCAAACATGTGGTCACAGAAAGAAATCAAGAGGTGAACACACAGTGTAAAAATATATGTATGCCTTACTGCTAAAGTGTACAGCTAAAACTTATTGGATTTAGTTAACCAACGTCACCATAAAAAAAGAAAAAGAGAAAAGTATGTGCACTATTCATATTCACTTTCTCCTGTTTCAAAAAACACCAACTTTTTTAAATAAAACTTCTGGAGAACTGGTGTATATTTTCTTGCTGTGGAAATAGGGGAAAATGACTAACTTTTTGTGCTTAGCCTGTGCGTGATAGGATCACCAGTCTGGGTTTGGGTAGATACTGAAGTAATGGGAGGAATGCTGCATATGGAGTGTTCTGGGAACTCAGTCGCGAAGCCATTACAGATAGGAAAGATGGCTGGGGAGAAACGCAGATTTAGGGGCTAGAGAGCTGCAAGCCCTTAATTACTGAGCCACTGCTTTGTTGCAGCTCCAAACAGGATGTCCAAAGAGCATGATAAGCGTAGGCATTAGACCCAGCCTGGTAGGCAGAGGAAATGTACAGGAGACGAATGCCAGATAAGCAGACGTGAGCATGGTTGTCTTGCCTTGTGGAATCAGTTCCCAATCATGCAGGTAAAGGTTCAAAGCAAGATCGTTGGTCTTGGTAGGGAAATAGTATGTTAGACTCAGAACCTCACTGAGAACCAGTAAGCATGGTGGATGAAAGGCAGTGACAGGTTAGTGTCTATATGGGTACAGCGTCACCTCTGGCCCGTCGGATATGAGCTCTGCTGGTGGGAAGGTGTGATTTGAAACTTTACGGTATGGTAAGGATGAGGTTGCTGGTTTCCTTCCTCTGTCAGATGAAGGAGCAACTGGTCCAAAGGACAAACTATGATGTGTGAGTCTCAGCAGAAAGAACGCCTGGGCGGTGTTGTTTTTCTAGTAGTAAGCAAACTGAAAAAATAGCATAACATCTGCCATGTCAAAGGGGATGATTTTAAAGTTCCGTGTTTTTATGTGTGTTTAAAGTTGCCCTTAGTGTGTAATAAATTTCTTTTAGTTTGACCTTTGAAAAAATGTGTATAATCTTTTAAAATTACAGTTCCAATGGGACGCAAAGAAGTCTTCAGAAGTCATACTATCAAATCATGGACTGGGGATGGAAAGAGGGGAGGGGGAGAGGGAGAGACAGAGAGAATATGAGAGCCATATAAAGCAAAATGTGGAATGCTGCAAATTCTGTTGACTGTGGACCCTAGAATATATGGTAAAATTAATTGGAACAAACTTACACATATTTTAAGAGGATTCAGTTTAGAAAAAATAGTTATGCTAGCATCTTTTTTCTTTGTTCATGTTGCAGTGTTATATTAGTAAGCCCTGAATCCTCCCATGTTTTTGGCTCTTATTGAAAAGCCAGAGTGTGTACCACCTGGGTTGAGAGAAGGAAGATGAAATGAAATTGGGGAACTCAGTGGTGGGAAGTAACCTGAAAGAAACCAGCTAGATCTGTTCAAGTCAGCAGGTTCTGAGAAAAGTTATTATGTAGTAATTTGAGAATTGTGTAAGTAATGTTCCGACATGTTTTTTCTCTTGTGTTTTCTTTCTCTTCTCCTAGAACCTATAGTGATTATTATCACCTCTCTTGACCCCTTCCTCTTCTCTCACTTGTCCTTGGAGCTGGACCAAACAGAAGAGCAAGCAGTGCCTTTGTGGTGAGCTTAAAGATACCTGGGGGGTGGGGTGGGGTGGAGAGCAAAAGACATTTATTATCTGTTCATTACTACAGAATAAATTATACCAAAATTTAGCAGTTTAAAACAACAAACATTAATTTATTTCACACAATTTTTGAGAATTAGTATCCGAGAATGGCTTAGTTGGGTGGTTCTGTCACAGGGTCTTTTATGGAGTAGCAGTCAAGGAGTCTACTGGGTCTGCAAGCATTCGAGGGCTCAGCAGGAGTTGGAGGCTCAATTTCTAAGATGGCCCCCATATGGCTATTGGTTGGGGATCTCAGTTCCTCACTCCAGGAACTGCCATTCCTCTGAGCAAATGACTAGAGAATGAGGGGTAAAGGGGAGCTGGGTATATATATATATATATATATATATATATATATATATATATATATATATATATATATATGCTAACTTACTTGTCTATTTTCTATGGACCCCAGGATAATAGTTATAAACTATGTGTCTTACTTTCTTCAGATACCGCTTCTTAGTAACAACTGAACAGATTTTATCCAGTTTTTTGGAATAATTAATGTATACACATGGTACAAAGTTTAAAAGGTACAAAGGTTCGTGGTTAAAAGTAGAATTTCTTTTCCAGTTTTCTTGGCGATTCCTGGAATACAATTACGTTTACTAGTTTCTCATGTAGTTTTGCAAAGGTCGTCCATGTATGTACAAACATTTATGCCATACTTTTTTTTCTCTTCTACAAATAATAAAATACCATATGCACTATTCTATACTTTGCATTTTTTAATTAACAGTGTATTTTAGAGGACTCTTATAGTACCACATGTAGACCTGTCTCGTTTTTTAATGGCTGCTTACTACAGCATTATATTTATTTAAGCAGTTACCTACCAATGTTGTTTCCAGTCTTTTGTTACTACAGACAAAGCCGCAATGTTCATCCTTGCTCACCAAGGTGTCGAATTCTTATATATTTTAAATATTAATGGATATTGTCAAATTCTCTTCCAAAAGGGCTTTAAAAATTTGCTTCTACAAACGTATGATTGCCTGCTTCTCCAAACCCTTCGCAATATAATAATCTACTCTTCGATATTTGCCAATTTTGTATTTACAAATTTGCAGTCGTACTTTTTAATTTCTATTTCTTTTATTGTGAATAAGGTTGGGCCTCTTTTATATGCTTAAAATCATGTACATTTACATTACCATGAACTATTTGTTTTTAATTATTGCCCACTTTTATATCAGGCTTGTCTTTTTTCCCCCTTATTAATTAGTGGAAGTTCTTTAGAGACAAATAAATTAGCTCTTCTGGAATGTGAATGGCACATATTTATTCCCAGTGTGTCACTTGTTTTTGATTTTTTTCTCTTTTTTTCTGCCATGTAGTAATTTAAAATATATTTTATATATGATCAGTTTTTTTCTCTTATAATTTCTGGGTTTGTGTCATTCTTAGATAGTCTTTCTGCTCTAAGGTTATTAAGAATTTCCTATGGTTTCCTTTAGTACCATCATAGTTTTATTTTATTTTGCATTTTAATCTTGATTGAATTGGTTGTTTTAATGCTTTATACTATATTAAAGTATAAATATTGTGTGAAGCACTATTTTGTTTGTGGTTCAAAGATCTTTATATTATTCTCAGTTTTCTCATTTGTGAAATAGGGATGATAAATACTGCTGAGTGCCATCGTTGGCTTTTGGTGGGAAGGGACCATTTTCCAGACTGGAAGCTAAGCCAGAACTCTCTTCCTCATTACTTAGAAGCCTTCATTCAATAATTATGTTTTTTCCCCAATGGGAGAATTAAAACACATGGATTAAAAGATAAAACCAAAACTCAAATTAACCATTTCTTGTCTGCCTATATGGGGGACCTTGCCTTCACTTATAATGTTTAATAGCATTTTAAAACACACACACACACATATGCATATATACATATATACACACATACACACATACATACATACATACATACATACATATGTACGTACAGATATAACTGTTAAAGTAATGTTGATTACCTCTGAAACAGAATTGGAAAGTTTCTCCTATCATCATGAATATTAGGTACCAAAGTTAGTTTTGAATTGTTTTTTTTTTTTTTTTGAAAATCAAAATGTTATTCTACTGACACAATATTTTAAATGATGGTAAGGCTTTCAGGCCTTTTTACAAATTCCAGGTTTATGTATATATGATTCAGTATAAGAGGAATGGTGCTATGTCAATAACACATAATAATATTTTATGACACTGTTTCTCTGCTAATGTACATCTGAGGGTTACCTCAAGAAGCTCACTCCGCCCTAGCAGCAGAAGAGAGGGCTCCTTGGAGGAGACAGGAACGTTTGGGAAGTAGTCGTGGACTCCAGAAAGAACATTCTGGCCAGGAGAATACATTTTACATTTGTATTAGGGAAAGCAATTTCCTAATATTTGGCAGTTGTCCTGAGTGGGATACCGAAATAAATTATGTTTTTGGTACAAAATTTCAGAGATATACCATTTTTTTTCTCTCAATACATGGCCATAAGGAGCCTTTCTGAGTATAGTTCGAGAGGCTGGGATCTGGATCTTGTTTGGCCAAATAGGGCATAGAGGTGGAAGGGATATTGTGGGGAGGGTGGGCCTAGCTTTGGAATATGGGAAACTAGAAGTCACTTAGAATATAGTATCTTAAAGAGTATAGAGAAAGTAATATGCACTCAGGTTGAAATATAAAGAAAAAGTGTCATCTTTATAAAAAATTAAATTGTGCACAAAGGGAAATGATTAGCTTTCTGGAAATCTGCAAGTATGAAATAGGGTGTCAGCTACCAATGTGGATTCCAGGGGAAGAAAGGTCCTGGATAAGATGAGGCAGGAGGCAGATTTCCAAGGTAGGGACTCAGTAATACACAGAAACAAGGTAGCAATCCAGCTGTCGAGCCTGGCACAAAAGATGGGAACGGAGGCTCAGGGTCAAGGGAAAAACTGGTTGTCAGGACTGATGCATAAAACTAAAGCCATGAACCACTTAAAGATGGGATCCATACTGAGAAATTCATCATTAAGTGATTTTTGTCGAGCAAAGATTGTAGAGTGTGCTTACCCAAACCTAGATGGTATAGCCTACTCCACATCTATGTTCTCTGGTATATCACCCTTGAACAAGTGGTCTGTTGTTAACTGAAATGTCATTAAGCGGTGCATGATACCCGGAAAGGTGAAATGATGTTAAATCCCACGCTGATGGTTTGGAGATAATTAATCCCCAATGTCCAAGTTGGGACCTATTTTGGGAACTGGATAAAGCATAAGTAGGAGGTAAGAATGAAATTGGTCTGATTGTGGGGCAAGGAGGGAGCAGAGGTCAGGGGTGAAAAAGACAGTTTTCCGCCACTGAGAAAGTGTGGCTGACTGTTATTTGGGAAACTACCTGTACTGCTGTATTTTCTGTCTAGTATAAAATATATATTTGTTCCAGAATCATTTAATGATTTTGTCCATGGAGAAAAATATATATATATACTTATTGTATTTCTCAGTGACACTTATGAATGTCATAAATGTAATGACAATTATGAAATGTTGACTAACAGATTTGTGAACAATATTTCTTTTGTTCACAAATAAATTTTTATTTAGGGAGCCAGATCCGTTAAAAAAGAGAGTAAAGCTCAGCTGTTGCAGAAACAAATTATGATAGCTTGGGATAAAAATCTGTGTTTTACTCATTAAGACGTTGTACATGCTATCTGTATTCTTTGCTTTCTTTCTCTCTGTCTTCTGGCTGCTCATTGACACCTCCACTGGGAAGTAGGCAGGGTGATGCCAAGAAGTAAAAATGCAAGCTGAACTGCAGCTCAGACTTTCATATTTTTTTTATAATGCCAACGTAAGAATGTTGTAAATATTTTAATTGTAAACACAAATTGCAACCTTGGTTAGTATATGGTATTCTGGGTATGTGAAAAATGATGAGGAATTTGAATACATTCCACACACAAGAGCAAGTTCACAGAATGTTATCAGTAGACAGAACCACATAGATATAGACGGCAGGAGCATCTGTCCCTGCAAGTAGGAACTGTAAGAAAGTTTATTTGAAACAATGAATTAGCAAGTACACACGTACTCTTAAGACCTAACCACATTTCCAGAAATAAATTGCAAAGCTTGGACTAAACTTGGAAGAGCTGAGGTCACTTGCTAGAGGCAGGGACAATATCTACAATAGAAAGATTTTTTTTTAAAAAAGAAAGTTATTTTAACAACTTTTTTTAAAAAAGGAGGTTGGAGTGGAAGTACATGACACCAGATGAGTATATGTCAAAATAATATAATATTTATGCTATTTAGGCTATTTTTATTATCATCTTCATAATTTGTATCTCAACATTTCTACAATGAACGTGTGTTAATTTTATAGTAAGGAAGTAATTTTTAAAGAAAAATTTTATGTTTCACTTCCCTTTGTTCATCTGCCAATGGAGTTTGTTCTATGAGTTTTAGTCAAATCCATTTCACAGTGGAATGGAGGCAGGGATCAAGACTGGGAATTTTTATCACACAAGTGATTTTAATGATCAGAGCATGGAAGTTTGCCCTAATATGGTCATATACACACACTGATTAGGTTTATCGGACCAATTCCAAAAAGGAAAGAATTTTAAAATTTAAAGACAGTGACTCAAGTTATAGTAAATTCAGTGGTTCAACTTATTATATTTTCTAAATGATGTCACAAGATAACTGGACACAATTAACTTGCAACTATAAGAAAAACAATTGCCACCAGAAATATTAATGATTTTCTCTAGAAATTGCCTATATTCAGTCTCAGATTAGAAATATGTACTAATGTAATATGTATATTATATGTGATGCATATGTAAATATATTATATATGCACATATATGTGTTAAGCAAAAGATAATTGAGGGTTACATTTATTATCTATTGGCGAATTTCCTTGAGCTTCAAGAAGATTATAGATTTCAAAAAATTTTAGTGACATCTGCTGCAAATGAAGTCAATTTTAAAAGAATTTCAGATTCTTTTACGAGGATAAATAAAAAGTTTTTAATATATTTTTATGGTACAAACCTAAAGAAGTGCCTGAATCATCTACCTAAATGTGGAGTTTATTTCAAGATGTACTGATTAACTCAAGAACACAATTCCAGATGTTTTCAAAATCAGTTATCTGAAAACAGCCTGTGATTTCTGGCTACACTGCAAAATCTGGGCAAATTTTGGTAACCCCTCTATGTGAAAATCTCACTTGCTTATAAATCTGCTAAACTTTATGCTGAGATCCACAGCAAGTAATGCAGACCTGAATTCACAATTGAGTATGTTCTCAGTATGCCCCCGGAATTCACCAAAATAGTCTAATTCGTTAAACATAAATTTTTTATTGAAATGGATAAAAGTGGTCAGTGACTAGCATTAAAGCCATAGATGTAGACTAAATGGTTTTTATAAATTGCTTTATAATACTCCCGATAATACATCTGTATCATTTTCCATTACGTTATATTTCACCCATGTTTATCACTAAGTACCCATATATATCACACACACACTGCTTTCTGAAAATTTAAGTTCATAGAAGTGAAGTGCTTTTTTTTCAAAATGGCTGACTAGCTGGCTAGACCCCTGATACACAAAATCATACATAATAAGTGTGCATTCCACTAAACCATGCTGTTTCTCCCTGTCATTAAATAGCTAGAAGGATCTTTGAAGGAAATTGTTAGGAACTGAAGGTCCTGGCATATATAATCATGAGACATAAAGATTAAGAGAGTCCCAGAAAAAACTTTTAATTTCAAAGATTGATTATCAAAAGGTTAGAAGATTAAATTAACTACCATTCTTACATTTTATTGTCATTGTATAAGTTATATAATTTCTGCCTTGGTTTTTCATATAAAATATGGAGATAATTGTTGTGTCTATCTCACAGGGTTATAGTGATGACTAAATGATTTAATAATATAAAGGGCTTCAGGCAATGGATATATTTCAGAGATAACAGTCTGACATAGCAGGCCGGCTTCTTGTACTATTCATTGTAAATAAGACAATTGGTTTTCTGGCTAGGTTGCAGGTCAAAGTTCTGTTTTTATGTATAGTCTGACCATTGTCTGTTTATATATTCACTCCATCAATAATAAATGCTATACTGATGCACCTTCATTCTGACAGTATTGTAAAAAGAGCGATCCAATCTTCCAGGAAGCATGTGAAAAGGCTTCACAGTAAAGGCAATATTTGAAATGAATCTTGAAGTCTAAGGCAAAGGGAAGAGGAGTAGAAATCATTATCGGAGATTACAACATTTGCAAAGAAGCTCAAAGGCAAGGCGATTGAGTGTGTGTTGTTTTTCGGGAAGCAGTGACCTTTGAGAGAAGCTTGAGCATAGGAGGTTTTGGGACAGAAGATGAGCCAGGAATGAAGGCTGAAACCAAAGTATAATAGACTTTGAATGTTCTTCTGAGACATAACCTTTATGGACTCCTGGAGAGAGAAGAATGTTTTCAAGCCAATAGTTATAATATTAAATTTGTGTTTTAGGAAGATAATTCTTATGACAGTAGAAAACATGCATGGGGTGTGTCAGGAAACTAGATGTTTGATTGGCAAGCTAGGATGGTATTTTAGAGATCAAAGGAAGTGGTGATGAAGGCCTTGATCTTGGCAGGGGCAGTGGGGATGCAGAAGAGGGCAGACAGAGATGACCAGGGTAGCATCTTGGTGAGTGCTTCATGAACATATTCTGGTTTATATTATTTTATTTTGTTGAGTAAATAAATGGAATATCTAGGAAGTGCAATGGATTGGGCTTGGTGACTTAAATGGATGTTACACTATGAGGATAGGAAAGAGTCAAGGACTATCAAAGTGTTAGTTTTAATGACTGACTGTACAGTGATGCCATGGGCGAAAGTATAAAAATTGGGACCGTGGCAGGTTATGGGTGAGGATGCACAGTTCAACTTTGAGCATGTCTTTAAAGCTTATAATGTTGGAATAAGGTTTTGGCGATATGGTGTGGAGGCTGGCATCTGGTGGTCACCGGCAGCACATAGGGACTACTCGGAATCATGAGAAGGAGTATGATTGTTCAAAAAGTCCTTTGAAATTTAGGAAAGGGGTCCAGTACTTGAATACACTGATTTTTAAACAGTAGATAGAGGAAGAAATGACAGTGATTGCCAACTAAAAATTGTCCCTATGCTCTTTTGGAATTTCCCCTTTAGATTGCTTTATGCCCAGTTTAGTCATTTGTCTGCTTAGTGGTAGGGAGATGAAACAGATAACTTTTTAAGAAAAACTGTAGAAATCAGGTTACGTGGAGTGTATAGAACTCTGAGGATCACACTTTTTGAAGTATGGACTTCATGTGGGTGAATGACCCTGCGACATGAAGGGACCCAAGTTGGAATCCAAGCTCACCCTATTTCTGTGACCTTGACCATATTACTTCTTAAGCTACATATTGAGGGTAATTATACCCGTCCCTCATTTATGTGGATTATCTATTCAATGTGTCTTTTTTTTAATGTAGAAGAAAATTGTGTAAGAAGAGTCTACCAGTACAAAAAAAATACTAAATAAATAAGCCGATATAAGTCATAAAAATGTTTATTTTACATATTTAAAAAAATGCTAATGAAAATTCAGAAAAACCAAAATAAATTTTATTCACTGTTGGTGTCTCAGCTATAATCTAAAGCAATCAATCTTTTCTTTTTAATTGGTACAAAGTTGCTGTCTTCATCTCTCAAAATATTCGGAATTACTACTTTGGTTTATTATTTGTATGTTTTTGGATGATCTTTTTCCAACCCCAGCTTTTGCTAAGGTTTCATAAATTTTTCAATATCAAAAATTGATTTGTTTTTATTTCTACAGGTATATGTCTCCTTCAAAATTGTTATAGGTAAAAACAGTTCACATAAAATATTGATTACTTGTATTTACTTACAATTAGTTACGACATGTTATCTTTAAGTGCTAGTGGCGTGATCACAAAGTAATAAGCATACAAGTTACGAGTATCTTTGATTAAATCATGATGCAACTAGTAATTTAAAATTTTGTTAAATTAGTTTCAGCTGTTACCGACCATGGTGCAACAGTCCATTTTCAAATGTTCCAGTGATAATTTTGTGTTAGTAAGTATTATTTCTTTATACATTGTTGAGTTAAGCCATCATTTTTTAGAAAATATAATCACCAATAATGGAAATGAAAGAGAACAGTTTAAATGATAACCATGTATAAAAAGTCTGTGTAAACTGGAGAATATTTATCACATATAAAAAACTCACGCAAAAAATAATGTATAAGTCAAGGGAAGGGTGTATATCCACCTTAAAGAGTTTTTATGATTAAACGATACAATTCTATATAAGGTATGTAAGATGCCTAGTGGTATCCAGCACATATGTTGTGCTCAAAAAATAAAAGTTGTTATTATGAAAAACGCCAGAAGAGTGCTATTCGAGGAAAACTATAAATACAATTGGTACTTTACCATATGCAAAATTGTGTATATTTTGAAGATAATCATGTGAACTTAATTATTTTTCTCTTAGTTCTTCCTCAAAACGGTATTTTGCTTCAATAAAAATCAATGTTTTTTTTTCTTAGAAAATATATATTTTTTTAACTTTCAGAATAGCATTTTATTATTTCTTTGGTGAACATCTATGCCTATCTTTATCCACAATGATTCTGAGGATCATTTCCTGCTATGGGACTCTTAGGTAACTAGCGTTTATTGGGTACCTGCTATGTGTCATGGTTGTGTCATGTCACTGTGCTTGGCACCAGAATCCAAAGATAAAGAACGCTGCTCTCTTGAGAAATTCATTCACTCTTTCACTCAGTAATAGATTTATTTAGAACTTACTAAAAGGTGCGTGCTTATCTTAGTGGTGGAAATGTGGCAGGGAATAAAAGCACACAGGGATTTTAACCTTTAGCTGGCTTCATTTAAGTGAAGGGAGAGGCAAGAAAACAATAAAAAGGCAAATAAACAAGATAAATGCAGATGGTGCTTATGGACAAAGGAATAAAGAAATAATAAGTAGAAAGTGACTGGAAGAGACCCATATGTGTGGCTCTCTGAGGGTGAGGTCAGTGGAGAAGCATGACAATAATGAGTCAAAAATAATATTATGAAACAAAAGTAGGAAAGAAATCAGTTTTCTTAGGTTCTCCTAAAAATTCACTTAGGGTAAACATACTGATTGCCAATTAAATTCAGGAATGTTGGATATAATTTGTTATAAGTAAAATTTTTGTGTCAGTAAATCCCCAAACAAGTAGATCTTCTTCTGTATCTTTGAAGTCCTGTCTGAGGGTCTTTAAGTTCTTAGTTATCCAACCAGCATGTTGAATCAAAGGTGGCATTTAAAGTTGTAGGACTTTGTAACTGGAAAGGACCATCGGTCTAAGTCACCCTTATTTTGCAGAAGGTGAAACGGAAAGAAATAACAATAACCAAAATAACAGAAAGTTAAAAAAAAAAAAAAGATAATTGGCAGAACAAGAACAGAAGCAACAGAGATTATAATGGCTATTACAAATATTCCCTAAATTTCAATTGCTTCCTACATAGAAAGTTTCTTTATCATTCATCACTCATGGAGCAGTTGGATGCTGGCCTGGGTGGCTCTCTTCCAGCTTTATCTATTACATGGTTCCACCACCTAAATTTTTTTTTACCTTCAGCTACAAGTGAAAGTAAGCCAAGGACCCTAAGAAAGACAGAGTATGCTAGTTTTGTCCTGAAAATGGTATACTCATTTTTGTCCACACTCCACTTACTAGCACCAGACTTGTGGTTTCAACCTAACAGGAAGGAAATAGCCTTGGTGAGCATCCAGCCAATCTCTGTCATATGACTGACTTCAGTTTCCATACTCCTTATACTTCTATTCAGGTCTTCTATGTCTTATTGAGTCAGTTTTGTAAGCTGTATCTTTCTAGGGATTTTTTCCCCCCAATTAAAAAAAATATATATTGCCATAAATTTGCTTTTATATTATGGAAGGTTAAATCTTTGCTGTTCCAGACTATTTTACAGCTTCCTGTCCCAACCTCTCAGCTTTTAGTCTTATGTCATTAGCCTATGCCATGCACTGCTTAAACCTTGTGACAGTCATCCACATGTTACACACTCTTCTGGGAGGTAGCTCCAGACTCATTTTCAACATTTACCTAGATACTCTTTCCATACATTGGCCTTTCAATTTCTTGACCCCTTCTCCAAGGATCTGTCTTTTGTTCTACCTCAATCCTCACTCCCACTGTCATATCCTAGACCTTATCATTACCAATAATGGATCCATAATATCAACCTTCAACATCCTGTTTTCTCCATCGACCACATCTAATATTCCAACTCATTCTATCCTTTCCCACTCCTTAGATAGTTTAGATTCCATGGTTCATTACTACATTCATTTCTTGCACACATTGTCAAGTTTGCCCTGTTCTCATGTTATGTTATGGATCTGATAAAATTCTACCCTGGAAAAACTCAACTCTGGCTATTCTGAACCTGTACTCTCCAAGATGAATACGGCTGGACAGTGACTACTATCAATGTTGACTACTCTCACTTAAATTCATTCACTGTTTATAGTCAACAGTTCTCATCCTCTTCCTAAACTTAAAAGTTCTCTCCATCTCTATCCTCTCTCTCAGCTAGTGGCTTTCCATCTCTTGCTATTGTAAAATCAATCAGAAGAGAATTTTCATATTCACTGAATTAAGAAAGAAATCACCCCTCCTTTCTCCTCTTCAGCTATATCCTCATTTATATACTCTTCTTTATAGGTAAACATTCTAAAATTGATTTTCTGTACTCTTTCTTTTAGCCATTCTACTTCTCCCATTCCCTCTAGAACGCTTTTCAAACAGTGTTTTGACCCTATCCCCTTACTAAAATTTCTTTTGTCAAAGTCACTAATGAATACCATGTTGCTAAATCTCATGATCGAGTCCAAGTTTAGATCTTATCAGTAACATTTTGCAAAGCTGATCACTTACTGCTTTTGAAAGCACTTTCTTTTACTTGGCTTCTCAGACACCACTTTCTTTTGGATTTCTCCTACATCACTGGCCACTCTACTCAGCCTCCTTTGTTTGCTCCTTTTCATCTCTATAACTTTTGAGTGTTGTAATGTCCTGAGGGTGAGGCTTTATAGTATAGTGCTTCTTTTTCAATCTACATTACCCTTGGTAATCCCATCCAGCCTCCTACTTTTACATGCCATCTATAAGCTAACTTCTTCTCTCTTTTTAATCTTCAGTTCAAACCTTCTCTCCAAACCCCAACTCTCACATTCAGTTATTTACTTAAAATCTCCACTTGGTTGTCTGTCATTTCAAAATTAATACATTTCAAACTGAGTTTCTGATTTCTTTCACCAAACTTCATTCTGTTGCCATCTTCCCCAACTTACTAAATGCCAGTTTCATTTTTTAAGATGCTGAGGTCAAAATTTTATCCTTGATCTCTCTTTTTCTTATTCTATCAGTAAATCTTGTTGGATTTATTTTCAAAATATATTGGAATCTATTTTATACCACCTCCACTGCTGCCAGGTGGTCTAGCATTATCTCTTACTCAGATGATACATTAGCCACACAGTGAGTCTCTTGTTTCTGTATTTGCCCTCCTACTGTCTGTTCTCAAGAGAGTAGCCAGTGCAATCATAGTAAAATATCAGTCAAGTCATATTTGTTTTCTATGCCCAAAATTCTTTACTGATTTCCTATCTCATTCAGAGTAAAAGTCAAAGTTGTTATAGTGCCCTAAAATGTTCAATAGAGCCTGTCCATGTTAACTCTTTGATTTTGTCTTCTGTTATTCTCCTACTGAGTCTCTCTAGTTCAGTCATACTGGCCACTTGCTATTTTTATAACACACCCATCAAGCTCCTGTCTGAGGGCTTTTGCACTTGCTGCCTTATATCTGAAATGGTTTTCCATCAGACCAATGCCAAGCGTGCTCATTCTCTATGTACAGAGTGAGGCTCTCTTGACCAGTTTATCTGAAATTGCAATGCTCTCACCAACCACCAACACTCCCCAATTTCTTTAACTTTAGCTTTCCTACACATTTTATCTATCTATCTATCTATCTCTATCTATCTATCATCTATTATCTGTCATCTACCTATCATCTACATTTCTCCACTTAAAGGAAAACAATGGATTTTTTTTTCTTTACTTTATTCATTGCTAAGTCCTCAGCACGTGTTAGATTCTCCGTAAGTACTTGTGATGAATAGTGTTTTATATAGTAGTTGTATAATATACTTTTATCTTTTTTAAAAAAATAAGGTAGTTTGTTTCTTTCTAAGCTTATTTCTTTTTAAACTCATTTTAATTTTTTTTAGATGATAGGGGGCTTTTAGGTCAAGAATGGAGTGGGAAGACATATTAAAATCACCTGCCATACACCAAAAGCAAATTCAAAGAGAATTATTTTTACAACACAGTAGGTTGTCCAAACCAATCCATTCTTATCATAAAAAAAAAAAAAATTAAAATAAAAAGAAGAAAATATCCAGGGGCTAGAAAAGAGAGAGAGAATACATCAGAGTGGAGGTAAAGTTGCCTGCCTACTGGCAAGCCAGGACCAACTGGGATAAAAGGGGCTGGGATTTCAGTGTCTGCTCAGGACAAGGAGCTGAATGTGTGCTAGTCAAAGCAGAGGACCAGAGGACTCCAACAAGGAAAATCTGGGGGTGGGACCTTATAGGGAGTGGAAGCCTGAATTAGTTCCACTCAAAGAAGAGGGAGAATTGTCATGAAGAATTGGAGCCTGGCCCATGTCCCTTGCATGGGGTCTAAAATTGCACAATTTGTGTGATGCAGAATCTCCAAGGCTCTAATTTAAGGCCAAGTTTGGAGCCGTAAAACCCAGAGGGCCAGACCGTGGCCCATCAAACTCAGGCTAGTGGTTGCCTCTATAGAACAGGAGGGGGAAAGGGTAGTGGTCAAAGAGGACTTCAATTTTATGTGTAGCATTTTTTGGGAGGATAAAAGCAAATATAGAAAAATGTTATCAATTTTCAATTATTGATGAAAATATGGGTATTTTTCTGTTATTCTGTATACTTTTTAGTCATTATTTTAATATAATAATTATTTTTAAAAAGAAAAACATGTAAAAATGAATAGGAGTAGCTTCTCTAGTTGTTTTGTGATAAATCTAGTGGCTTAGGTTTATTTCCTATATAATTTATTTGGTAGGATAAGAATGATGGAAAAAACAGAGTAAATACCAATTTATATATATATATACACACACACACACATATGCACACACACACACATATTTGTACATTTCTTGTAATTTATAATGTATTACAGTCTGTTAAATAGTACTCTCTAGGGATAAAAGTAAAAAAAGTATTACATCTAATCGTCTCCTTTGGTACCCTTGATCAATTGTGATAGCACCGATTTGGAAGGAACTCAAACCCACAGGACTTCCCATGCAGTTCACATCTTATGACATTTATCATGAATGAGAACTGAAGTCAAAAGAAGCACTTACGTATCTTTGGACGTTTACGTATGATTGTCGAACTAGACCTTATATTAGGGAATTGGTTTTGTGTGTATGTGAGTGTGTGTTTTTGTGTGTTTTGCTTCTTTAAATTAAAAAGAAGTAATTTAGGTTTTTTATTAAGTGAAAATTGTTCAAGCGTAAATCTTTCTGAAATTTTCTAGTGGATACAATAATCAATCTGCTACAGATAATGTTAATATTCTGTATAAAGAGTAATAAGTTGCTGATAGCAAATGGCCACTTATGTTGATACTTCTGGATGAAAACAAAACTTATGTCTTCTTGAATTCTACTTTGGAATAGGAACAGCTTTGTTATTCTGCCTCATATATTGTGCTGTCAGATGTGAGTTTTCTCTCTTAAAATCTCACCTTAAAAGAAAATTCTCTGCTTTTCATAAAAAAAGCATTCCCCTGTGAGAAATAACTCCACTCTAAATGTCATTTAAAAAAATATGCTTTGAATCATCCTATTGCATCCCCTGTTAACTTTTTTATTTTGGCTCACTGTATATCTGAAAGCTGCTAAATAGATCTTACTCAAATTTTCCAAAACAATTCTTTATTGGAAAAAGACCAGGAATTATAAACACAAATGTTTGGATCCCAAAATGCTCTTCCAAATTTTAAGAACATGATGAAACTAGACATTTAAAATATACTTTTTCTCTTTTATGCATTGAACTAATTTTTATTGTAATTACTTGACACCTCCTGTAGATCTATATATAGTCAAATTTTATAATAACTAACAACATGATCTGCTTGGATCTCACACCCAATCTTGGACCCTGCATCCTGGAATGACAGCTTGAACCTGCTCAGGAGGGAGTGACTGTCTATTCCTGTATACTTATCACATCTACTTACTGCATTTAGAGTATCAGAGTATGTGCATGTTAATGTCCGCAGAGCACTTTGAGAGATTCAGAATAAAACAAGTTTTTTAATTTCAGATTTGTGACTAAAGTTGAGTATTTTTTAATGGGAATGTCAATTGGGTTAGAAGAGTTAGAAGAAACATTTTAACCAAGAAGTGATGAGTAAGGTAATGAAAAGTGGAAATATAGAGAAGAGAAATATAAACAGAGACCTGGATCTTACATCATCCCCAGCACGGCATGTTCAGTTCTAACAATAGTTGATAATGTTTTAAAATTCATACTTTTCCATCACAATTGTGCTTGAAAATCATGCAGAGCATTAATAATAAAGTACCTGTGATAGGCTTGAGGGTATATTTGGTCATTCCTGTAGAAATTGCAAGGATAGTCTAGCTTTCATGAAATGAGTGTGAGGCATGCATTCTAGTCTTCAGGCCATCACAATTGAGAAAGATGATTGTATTAATGAAAGGGGACTTAAATAGAAATGAGCCCTTTGAGAGGAATTAAGTCATTTTGACTATTATAATTACCTTTCTTATTGAATTAATCATGGTTGAGCTCTAATATATAACCCCAGATCACTACCTAGAATTCTGCATCTGTCTGAAAACCAAATTTTGGAACTTAGTTTTCATATGAATTCATTATTGTGGCGTACCCAAACCTAGCTAGTCAGCAAGCATAACTGTGGAACTTAACAAAAGGTCAAAATTCATGGCCTCCACTCCAGACCACTAACTCAGAATTTCTAGGGTGGACATTGGGGCTCTGGTTTGCTTTTATAAACTCTCCAAGTGTTCAAGAATCCTTGTATAATAGAGATGTGACTCGGATATTAAAAAATTCAAAGTAATTTATTTCCATTTGTTTTATGACATAACTATAAAATTTACTATTCATTGTGTATGTACTAAATAATAGATGTTAACAGGTATTTTCTCTATTTGTACAATAATGCTACTAGGAACTGTTATTCCCAGTTTTCAGATTAAATACCTTGTCAAAGTTCTTATAGTTAAGAGGCAGAGATTCCGACACACTTCTGCCTAACTCTGGAGCTTGTTAGTCTCTGAGAATAGCATAGATATCATGTTCTCATCTTTTGTACAATGTCCTGACTGCATTAAGTTTGGACCTGGCATTTTTAGTAAGAGTTTTATGTTTATTTTCCAGTAAGTTTCAACAATGTTCGGCATGCCATTTCAGTACCATTACTGTTCTGTTGTGCTGTTGAGGATTTTGAATCATGAGATGGTGCTAGAGTTTTATGCCTGATTCCCATGATGCTTTAGCTGGTAAACTCTTTGAGATTTGAATTTTGATGATGATAAAGAGAAAAATATGGAAAAAATGCAATATGCTCTCTCCTCATATGGAAGGGAGATGAACTATTGCATGTTTTTAGGAACCTAGTATTAAATAAAATGTCCCAGCAGTAAGCTTCTCTCTCTTTGCCTACTTCCTACACCTTTTCTCATGCTGGCTAAGTTTTGATGCATTCCTAATGGTGCAGGTGGCTATAAGGGCACTTGGGCTACTGGGGAGAAGGCTCATTGGTAATGTTCTCTCATTCTTCTGCCAATAATGACCACTCAGAATTTTCCACAACTAGGTAAACCTTTGAAAATTGGCAGGAGGGTTGAGATTTTCCTCATTTCTGGGTCATACCTTTAGATTTCCAGCAGTTCATTCCATTTTTTGTTCTTGTGATCTATTCTTTTGTAAGATTATCTGAAAGTTTTATTGTAATCTATGTTGTACTATAAGAAATGAGAAACTAAGTGGGTTTTCTATAGAAAGGCAATGCTGTGAATAAAAACTATAAGAAATCAATTATCATGATCTGGCTTAAATAAGCAATAAAATATACTCATCTTTTAAATATAAGTGTCCTAAAATGTTAAAGCAAAAAAAGTGATAGAAAAAATACAAGAACATGGAAATGAATGAATCATGCTCATTCACAAATGAAAGGCACTCTCTTCAGTTCACACCAGGCTTTTGGTTGCCAGGATCATCCTGCATATATATTTAGAATTGTGTTGTTTATGTTTTTTATCTCTCTGCTGCGTGCTGTGCACCAGGTGGACATAGACAATTCAGCATATTAGTTAAGGGAACGAGATGCTTTTTTGGCCACCTGGAAGCCATTCAGGGGGAGTGTACTCGTTCCATGTTCACTTGCTCCAGTCTCCCAAAGTTGTCAGGCTACTTGCATGCAAGCTGGATGTTTACAGTTTGGGGCTATGGAGGAGGGGAAAATATTTTGGCTAATGTGCTCTGACGTCAATGGCTTAAGTCCCAGTCAGTTGAGGCACTCTCGTTGCCTAACAAATGCCTGCCCATTTTAGTTCAGCTTTAAAAATGCTGACAGTTTCTTGTAGATTGTAGTAGGAAAGAAAACTCTGTCATTGAAGCAAAAAGCCCTTCTGAGCACAAGCACAGCAATAACTGACATATGTCTTTCATACACGTGCGTGTGTGTGTGTGTGTGTGTGTGTGTGTGTGAGTGAGAGAGAGAGAGAGAGAGAGAGAGAGAGAGAGAGAGAGAGAGATAATGATTGAATTTCTATGTGAGAGAGGAACAAAAATAAAAAATAGCATTTAGATTGCAGCCTGGCTGTGTAGCATATATAATTGAGCTATTCCCCAAACGATCTACTTGAAAAATTTTGTTTTTCATGGGCAAATTTTTGAAAAACTTTGTTTTTCATGGACAAAATTTTAAATCATAAAAGTTCAATATTTTAAAAGAATAAAGGACTCTCCCTTTTCTGGCTTTTCTCCACACCCCGATCTAGTCTTTGGTAGCATTTCCTCTTTAGAGATCTGTACTCTGGCATCATTTGAATTACAGAGCAGAACCGTTCTGCTTAAAATCCTCAAGAATAGAATAATACAGTATGAAAATGTCAACTTTTCAGAAATAGATGCAAACACATCTCCATGCTAACAGCTGAAATTAGCAAAATAAATGGAAAACATTGATTTTTATTTTGTTTTTTCTCAAGAAACATAACCACTGCTTAGGGATTAAAGATTTATAAAGATACAATTATAGTATAAAGCAGAATATGATTAAAAAAACTATAAAAATATAAGAACATATAATAGGAAGTTGCAGAAGATAAATATCCTACTTTGGGGTGCTTCCATTTCCAGAAATAGGGTGAATGAGATACTCTAAAAACTTTCCACGTAGTATACTGGAAATCTAGATAAAATATAACAAATATTTTTTAAATGCATAGGCAATCATGCAAGAAAGTATGGTAAATTTCCAAATAGTAGAGCTTTAAAGAGAAAGATTGAAACCAGAATGATAAACTGATACTCAACATAAAGCTATCCTATGAAAATAAACCACTTTAAGTAACTCAGAGTCTTGGATTTTAATGGGTGCACATGTGACCACAGTCAAGGCTTTAGGCCTGTGCAAGGTAGAGAAGCATACTCCCTCAAAAAGCCAGAATCCTTTGAAAACTATATATTCAGTTAGCAAAATGAGATTACCAAAATAAACACAAAACAAAAAATTTTTGGACTACCGATAAAGGCAGAAGACAAAGAAACTCACTTGTCCTACATGGGATCAGGGTAGATAAAAACTGGTAATTTCGGGCTTATTCTTGTAGGGTAGTTTAGAGAAATTGGCTTTAGGTGGTACTAAGTTAGTAGTGTCCCATAATCAGAAGACGTGACTGTAGATAAAGTGAGAGTGAATGTAATGTAGGAAGGACTTGACCACCCATTGCTAGCTTTGAAGACAGAGGAAGGGGCCATGGGCCAAGGAATATGAGTAGCCTCTAGAAGCTGAAAAAAATCAAAGAAAGGCTCTTATGCAGAGCCTGTAGAAGGGGATCTATCTCTGCTAACAACTTGATTTTAGCCTGGTTGGATCTGTATCAGACTAATGCCGTACAGAACTTAAATAAAATTTAAATTAATTTACTATACTTGTGATAATTTGTTACAGCAGCAATAAAAAACTAATACAGATACCAATGTTGTAAAGAAAGAAGATACTTGAAGCTAAAGCATTTTACGATGTACTTTTTCAGAGAAATTTCATGACAATGAAAATGAAATAAAAAAAAAAGCTGGGGTACCTAGAGGTTATGCTGAGTGAAATAAGTCAGATGGAGAAAGATAAATACCATATGATTTCACTTATATGTGGAATCTAAGGAACAAAAAGAACAAACTAATCAAAATAAAGAGGACAATCTGGTGATGGCCAGAGGGGAGAGAGTTTGGGGGGCTGGGAGAATGGGGTGAAGTGTTAAAGTACCAATTAGTAGTTGATAGATGGTCACAGGAAAGGAGAGCACGGCATAGGGAATGCAGTTAGCATTAATGTAATGGCTAGGTGGAGAGCCAGAGAAGAGAAAGAGCAATTAGAGGATTGTTTTATAAACTATATAAATGTTTAACCAACGTACTGTATACTTGAAACTAATAATAAAATTAGGTTTTTTTAAAAAAGCAGGGGTAGCTATACTTATACCAGACAAAACAAACTAAAACAAAAGCTATATCAAGAGACAAAGAAGGACCTAGTAGTTCCACTTCTGGGTATTTATCCAAAGAAACCGAAAACAATTAAAAAAACACATGTATCTATATATTGGTTACAGCATTATATACAATAGCCAAGATATGGAAGCAACATGGGTTTCTTCCATCAAAGAATGAATAAATGAAGAAGAGGCACTACATATACAAAATGGAATATTACTCCACGATAAAAAAGAGTGAAATCTGCAACAATATGGATGGACCTAGAGGGTATTGCTGAGTGAAATAAATCAGACAGTGAAAGACAAATACCACATGATTTCACTTATATGTGGAATTTAAAATAAAAAATAAATAAACAAACAAAACAGAAACAAACATAGATACAGAGAACATTTTGATTGTTGCCGGATGGGGGATGGGTGGAAGGGGGTAAGGGCAGTTACGAAATAGTGGTAGTCATGAAATAGTAATGAGGATGTAAGGTATAGCATAAGGAATATAGTCAGTAAGTGTAATAATTATGTATGGTGTTAGATGAGTGCTAGATTTATTGAGGTGATCACTTTGTAAGTTATATAAATGTCTAGTCACTATGTTGTATACCTGAAACTAATATAATATTGTATGTCAATTGTAATTAAAAAATGAAACATTATTTTAAAAAGGATGTGCTTTTTCAGAAGGAAGGTAAAAATGCTGATCAATTTGTTAAATAAAGTACGCATATTAAACTTTTTATGAACAACCATAGAAGGAATAGATAGGACATGTAAATTCCTAACCTCAGAAAGAAAAAAATGTAATAAAAATTCTAAAAATTCCAAAAGAAATCATGCATGGAGAAAATAAGAGACAAGAAAAGCAGGATGACATAGAAATTACAAAATAAGTTGATGGCAATAATTCCAACTATATCAGTGATAATAAAAATATAAATAAATTAAACTCACCAATTAAAAGATTGTCACACTGAGTGAAAAATCAAAATCTAGCTATTGCTTCTTACAAGCGATGTACCTAACGTGTAAAAACAGAACGATTGAGAGTAAAAGTATTGAAAAATAGACTGAGAAAGTACTAATGTAGAATAATGCTCGTGTAGTAATTATATAAAGTCAGATCAAACATCTAAAGGTAAAAATATTTTTAGGTTCAAAGAGGATCACTGTATAACAATAGAAAAGTATAACCTAAAAAATGTATGATCATTCCAACTTTTACACACCTAACTACATACCCTTGAAACTCCCAAAGCAAGCCTGACAAATTTCAAGGAAAGTTTAACAAGTTCATCATCATAATATGGAGTTTTAACATATTTCTTAATAACCGAAAATTCAAGTTAGAATAGCTAAGTAAAATAATAAGCATGATCTACCAGGAGTATAGAAAATCAACAACCCAAATAAGAAAATATATATTATTCTCAATCACACATCAAACATTTATAAAGCGTAACAATTTACATTCATAAATAGGTTATAATCAATAACTATATAGACTTGATTACCTGATCAATTCAAATTAGTAATTGTTAACAAGAAAACACCTCAAATAAATCTATTCGTTTGGAAACAAATTTAAAAATTCATAATTAATTTGAGTTAAAGAACAACGGATTTTGACAAACATTTAAACTGTACATTGTTATAGACATCGAAATTTGAGTGAGAGCTTGAACTTTAAATGCTTGCATTCAAAAAGAGGAAAGGCTGAATACTGATGAGATATACATTCGAATTAAAAAATTTTAAAAAAGAATAATGGAAATTACTCATAGGTAATTGAAAGAATTAAGGTAAGAAGGAAATTAATCTCATCTATAATGAAGAAGGAGAAAACAAAGCTGAAGATCTTTTATAGAAAATACTGATAAAAAGGACAAAACTTTAACAAACATGAGCAAAGGGAAGAAAAGGAAGTGAAAGGCCATATAAGCAATATTACAGATAAAAAGGGCATTATAACTATAGAAAGAGCAAAATTTATTCTTTTATAATGTTAAAAGAAACTTTATGGCAATATATTTTTTAAATTTGGAAAAAAAATCCCTAGAAAGATACAACTTACAAAACTGACTCAGGAAGAAATAAAAGACCTAAATAGAAGAATAAGTAATATGGAAACTGAAGTCAGTCATATGACAGAGATTGACTGGATGCACACTCAGGCTATTTCCTTCCTGTTAGGTTGAAACCACAAGTCTGGTGCTAGTAAGTGGAGTGTAGACAAAAACGAGTATACTATTTTCAGGACAAAACTAGTATACTCTGTCTTTCTTAGGGTCCTTGGTTTACTTTCACTTGTAGCTGAAGGTAAAGAAATCATAGATGGTGAAGCCATGTAATAGGTAAAGTTGGAAAAGAGCCACCCAGGAGAGTTGCTAGACCAACATTCAACTGCTCCATGAGTGATGAATGATAAAGACACTTTCTATGTAGGAAACAATTGAAATTTAGGGAATATTTGTATAGCCGTTATAATCTCTGTTGCAAAATACACACATCCCAGATAATTGCACAAACAATTTCTATCAAATGTTCAAGGGATACATTATTCCAATCTTACATAAATTATTCCAGAGAATAGAAAGAGAGACAAAAAAAAAGTCTATAATAACCTTAATAGCAACATCAGATGAAAATAGTATGAAAAGGAATACTATGATTTACGAAATGATGCTGGAAAATTGCCTTGTAGAAAAAGCTTGAATTAGACTCTCGACTTGTATTACAAACCAAAATTAATTCCAAAACTGTTTAATGACTTAAATGTAACAAACAAACCAACAAAAAAATACAAAGAGCAAAAAATATGACTGGCAAATGTTAATATAATTAGCAAGAGTTTTATAAAGTGATAAAAAACAAACACCCTAATAAAAAATAGACAATTTAAAGACTAAACACAAGAGCCAATAAAAAGTAAAAAATATCCAAGCTAACTAGTAAGCCAAATATGCACACAAAAATGCCAGTTTCTTCTGTCAATATAAGAAATACCTATTACTTAATTCAGGCAAGATTATAGTAATGTGACCATTTCCCACATTGCTGTTAGAAGAAAAATGGAAACTGGTACATTATTTTAGTAAAGGAAGCTTTTAAAAGTCATACATTTTGATTCTCTATAAATTTAGCCCCCCCCCAATATAATTTTAAAATTTACCGAGACTTGTCTACAGATCTTTTTCTATTTTTTATTTATAAATGAAAACTAGGCATAAATTATTATGTATAAAAATAGAATAACAGAAGTACGTTATAAAACCACATGATGGAATTCTTTGACTACTATTTAGTGACACAGAAAAATGTTTACAAAATAGTATTTAGTGGAAGAAAAAGCCAGATACACCTGCTTTTACAGTAGATCGGTACATTTACAAAAGCAACATTTGATTATTTAATGTTTCACTCTTTGTGATGGACTTCTATGGTTCATGATGAATAGTATGTTTCCATTTGGGGAGATTGTTTGTAAAAGATCGCAGATTCTTTTCTAGTCAATGTTTATTTATATATTTAACTCTCCATCAACTCATTTGTTTTTATAAAGGTCTATCAAGACAGTCAAAATTCTTTGATATCAGAATACTACTCAACAGATATGGATATTTAAGATATTTTGTTTTTCTCCTGGTGGTTATCATCCACAGCCACCATCCCCTTACCCCATTCTGTCCCCAGATATTTATTAGGTCCTGCAGCATAGAGCTGGATGTGCTGGTTGGATACAGAGCATTGGATTGACAGAATTTGATTATGAATGCAAGAGACCTCTAATGGCACAGTGTCCCAGCAGCGAGTCAGTGAGGCTGCTTGAGTACTGGACAGACAGCTGCCCCTGTAGAGTGTACCATATTAAAGCATAGGAACAAGTACAATAAAAGAACACACCAAGATACGATCTCATGATTCATCCTTCAAAATTTATTATAGTTAATAAATCTCATAGCTGTATTATAAAGGAAATTGAGGGAACACTTTGAATGTTCCCCACCAGCTAGCCAGGCTCCCTCACTCCTTATTACTTCAGGCCTTACTTGAGTGCCATTTCCTCCCAAGAGCCTCTTTTGACCCCCAAGAGAAGGTATTTTCTCTTCTCACACTCTCTATTAGCATTGTATTCTTTTCTGCACAGAACTAGTTTGAAAGTTAAGCAGACTGCATTCAAACCCTGTCCTGTGTGACTTTGGGCAAAGAATGTGACTCAGCCTCAACTTTCTCATCTATAATATCTACCTAGTAGGGAGATTGGGAAGAATATGAGATCATTTAAAGAACCTGGCATAATACATGATGCTCTATAAGCACTTAAGCTGTAAGCCATTTCTATGAGAACAGTCAGTAAATTTGTGCTTATATGCATTTTTATTTGTTTACCGTCTTATTTCCATGAAGGCAGGGACTATGTCTGCCTTGTTGCCTGCTTTATACCCTGTACCTAGCAAACTGCCTGGTGCCTAGAGAAGACACAATAAAGATTTGATGAATAAAAAAATGAAAGAGCCAAGGTTGGAATGAAGCTACCCTTAAATCCTAGGATCAGCAATTTGTGTAAGGTGATATTTTCATTTTCTTGTCATGAGCTATGAGTTGCATGATTTATATTTTTTATACAGTCATTTGGACTCAAAATGTGCATAAAATGAAGAAAGGACTAGAGATAAGGAACTTACTTAATGGTTTCTAGTTTCTGTCATGGCGTCCTGGACAGACCTGTTCTGGAATTTTGGAGTCTGGGGTAGATAGTTGGTCTCATGAATTCCATTCAATTGTAAGAGCGTAAAACATTTTTTTTTTTAAATGACCATATTATTTGGGGTGACAACTAGATGGCAGCAGGACTAAAAGACTAATGTGACATTAGCTTTGTTAAAGTAAGATCATAGAATGTACTTAAATATTTTGCTTGTGTTTTTCTGATGATCAACTTAACACAGGCTTATTTAAAGAATGTAGAAAGAATATATATAACATGTAAAAAGAAGAAAATATCACAGATACACCCCATTAAGAGCAAGTAGTGTTCAGATTTTGGCATATTAATTTCTTCAGTCTAGAGTACAAGATTTTTAAAACTGAAAGAACCCTTAGAATTCATCTAAGTCTCACTTTATGTCAGGTCTCCTATCTCCCAGTTGACCTTTCTAGTATTTCGTGCCTTATGAAAAGAACGAAGGAAAGTACATGTTGGAGAAAATAAACCAGACTGGAAATATAAAAAGCATAAAAAAATGATTAAAAACAACCCTTCAACATTTATTTCTCAGCATCACATGAATTTGAATTTGTATAGAGTTCTAACTCCCCTCAACTACAACCTTCTGTTAAATGATTACAGAATTCAATATTGAAACCAAATCACAGCAAACCAAACCACACCAACCAAACATCCTACTCAACCCACAAAAGTGATCCATAAGAATTATATGCCCAATCTGTACTTTACCTTAATTAGTAATTCCTTAGGTTAATAACACTACAGTAATTTTAGTTATGTTCCTTTCTCACATGTACATGATATTTCATGAGCAAGTAACAAATGTTCAATAGGTTTGTCCATTTGGGACAAAGTGATGTTAGAAAATAGAAATAATTTAAAGTGGTTGTGGTAAATAAGCATGGATCATATAAAAAGTATTTCCATAGCCATAGTGAGTATAAAAGTAAAAAATTAGAAATAAAAATGTATAATAAATACTTGGTTAAATAAATTATTGCATTTTGATAAAATGCAATGATATCACAGAATGTTTGATAGCATGAGAATATGATCACAATATTTGAATTAAAAAGCTATAATAAAATAGAAATACAGTATGATCTGATTTGTGGAAAAGTATATTTTTGCTTGGAAAAGAGACATGGTGATTTTACCGTTCGCATGGGGATTACATGGGCTCATTCGTACTTTTTATTACTTCCCAAGCTTTCTACAGTGAATATATGTTTCAGTAGATTGTTCTATCTAGACAAGTGAACATTTTTGAACTCAGATAAGCCATCAGGATTCTTAACCTGAAGTACTTGGGCTCCCAGAGGGTCTATGGATAGGTGTTAAAGAATCTATGAATGCCGTGGAGTGCTACACACAATGTCCTATGTGTGTGTATACATATCTTTTAGCAAAGGATACATACTTTTTAGCAAGTTCTCACAGTGGTCTGTGATTCTCCTGGTTTAAGGAAAACTATTTTCCACTTGTTCTAAATCTTTGTTCTAAATCCTGTTCATAGATGACAATTCAAAGTTAGTGTCTCTAGACTCCTCATTTCAAAGACTGTATATATGAAGTCTTTGAGCTTGTGGGCCTCAATACTAAATTTTAGTCTTTTATATACATTTGGAACAAAGCACAGAATATTCACAGGAGTAAGTGAAACTAGCATCTACTCAAAACTACAACAGAAAAGGTAAGTTATTTATTGTGTGATAGGAACTGTGTCTTAGTCTTAAAACTCTAATACATCCTGCCTTCTTTAAAAATAAGAATCAAGTTTTCATATTACAGGTAAATAGCATAATGACTTGTTTCTGTTATAAATCTTTTTTCTTGCATTCATTTGAAACATTACCTACTGAGAAAGCATTCAACGTTGCTCCCTCTTGATCCTTATTTAAATAATCATATGACATTGACTCTTTATAAGTTTTCAAATGGTCTTTGGCTGAAAGACTATTTGAATGATCTTTCTTAAATACACACATTTTGAATACATTTTGAAGCATTACCTACTGAGAAAGCATTCAGTGTTGCTCCCTTGATCCTTATTTGAATAATCATATAACATTGACTCTTTATAAGTCTTCAAATGGTCTTTGGCTGAAAGCAAAAAAAAAAAAAAAAAAAAAAAAATCCTTAACTGATCTTTATAAATGTATTTATATTTTCCTCTTGTGATTGGAGATAGAGAGGCACTCAAAGCTGCCCTGTGCTTCTTTGCTCATGGAGACAAAATCTTATGGGTACAGTGCCAATACCACCAGTATACTTGAAACCCTGAAGGACATTAGTTTATTTTTTATTCAAAAATTAAATTTCTTGAAATATTTTTTCACTTTGTTCCTACACTTTCATTTTGGATAATTGTACACACAGATTCGCACAAACCTTTCATGCATTAACTGAAGAATTGCAATCTGGCTACAAAGACCACACCATCATAAGTACTTACTAAGTTATAAGGAGAAAGAAGTGGATTCATTTTTAATTTATTATTCAGTAAAATTATTATTTCCCATTTGGGACAGATAGAGAATTTGTGGCTCTTTTGAAATACCAGCTTGAAGCCTCATTTCTGTCTAGAGAACAGTACAGCCCTTTTGAGATTGACCCGGTGAAGTGTTTTGTTTATTTGCTTTTTAATTCCAGGGTTGATCTTGCAGTCTTTACACACACTGTTTCATGGTGAACATTGGGAGCTTGCCTCCATAGTCTTTGGTCTTTGGGGGAAGAAGGCGTGCAGTGGCTCTCCTTTTTTTTTTTTTTTTTTTTTTGGTTCCCCTTTTTAAAACGTTCTTTACAAATCCACAGCAGCCGACTTGGATTTTAAAGAATTTCACCTAAAACTGACATTTTGTAGATTTTGCACTTTAAGCCACCGATGGTGCTGCCTTTCTGTGACACATTCATTTCTTGTTTCTGTTTGATGATTGTGAAGTTTTCATTTAAATCTTTAACTCTTTAGGATTAAGAATTTAGTTCTAAATGACATTTTTCTAAGAAGTGGTTCCCTAGGTCTATAATAAGGATTCTGATTAGGTCACTTACTGTATACAGGCATACCAAGGCAGAAACAAAGAGTTTGAAAACATGGACATTTCCTTCAAGAGACCTCAGGTAATTTGCTAGTTTGACAGGATGAGATTTAAAAATAGAAATAGTTTTAAAAAAATAGAAATAGTTTTACTTTTCAACTTTTTAAAAAACTTTCTCCTAAGCTTTAAACTATTGAAAATTGGATACACAGGGAATCAGAAGCAATGTATGGCAGAAGGCATGTATTTGGTTAACATGTTTCATTATATGTTAAAAGTAGCTTCCAACTACTCATGTTTAACAGATACAGAATTCTTATTATGTTCAAAATAAAATGGAAGCACTATCATGTTATGATTTGAATTATTACAAATATTAATAATGAATATATTAAACATTTCAGACTTTCCAAGTGAATTCTGTCTAACAGAAGAATGTACTCATCTTCATTGTCACAATCATCTGATATCCAGGGAAAAAACATATCTCCATTAGCCTCAATCCAGTGGCACACACCTATTCTTCATTCTTTTTGCCAACACAATGACTTCAACACTACTCTTGGTTTTTCTTCCAATCTCTGGTCTTATGTCTATTATCTTTACAGAAGCCAAGATTTTCATCTCCATTCAATTTGGCCACTCTATTTATGATTATAAAAAGTCTAATCATCATTTAAGACTCCTTTATTGCTAATATCCTACACCCTAACATTTCCTGTTTTTACCCATGAAGTCTTATTTTCTGCTCCATTCATTCCCTCGTTTCTACTAATCAATTGGTTATTCTCTTTCCTACTTTAGGTTCCTAATAATCCTCTCATCTTCTTGTTCAGTGGCTCTCAAACTTAACAGTATATCAGAATGACTTGTTGAAACACAAACTGTGGGCCTCGTCCCCAGAGAGTGTCTGAATCTAGGTCTGAGATGAGGCCTGAGAATTTATATTTCAAATGAGTTTCAAGTGATGCTGATGCTTTTGGTCTGGGAACCATCCCCTGAACTACTGTTCTTTTTCAATAACAAAACCTTTACTCTATTAGAGAAAAAATTGGTTAAGAACAGAACCTTTGGAATCGAAGAGACTTAATTCAAATTCTCTTCATCAGTTTTGAATATTTTAAATTCTTTTAAATTTTACCCAATAATCTATTAGGTAAAAAATAGTATCTTATTTTTGCAATCGGTATATTATTTTTTGTATTATTACGTGTAGATGATCATGTTTTCATGTTTATCAATTGTCTTTTACTTGTGTGAATTGACTATCAATTTCATTTCTATTTGGTCTCAGTAATTGGTAGAAATTTTTATACATTATAAGTGCTAATTCTCCATTTGTTATTATATAGTGCAATTTTATTTCATTACAGTCTATTACTTGTGTTTCAACTATGTTTATGATATCTTTCTACATTTTAATATAATCAAGGTTATATATCTT
Source organism: Rousettus aegyptiacus (assembly GCF_014176215.1). NCBI lineage: Eukaryota > Metazoa > Chordata > Mammalia > Chiroptera > Pteropodidae > Rousettus > Rousettus aegyptiacus. Next base: position 163,695,344 of record NW_023416284.1, read on the forward strand.
TACATCATCATTTTTGGCTTTTGTGTCTTATTTAACAAGGCCTTTCCTTCCCTGACATCATGAACTGATACTACTAGATCTTGCTTTAAAAAATTTAGAAGGTTTTTCTTCTGTTTTTTATACTTTCTGAAATTAATTTCTCCATATGCTATAATGTAGGTGTCTAATTTTAATTTTGTCCTTATTAATAGTCCAACTTTCACTCATATTTATTTATTTAAAATGCTACTCCTATCATATATCAATACCAATTATGTATATGAGTATACTCTGTTTGGTCATTTTATCTAATATTGTGCCAATGCCACACTGTTGCTTTTATTTTAATATCTGGTGAAACAAGTTCCCTCATTTCATTCTTTTTCAAAAATTTTGGGTGTTTTCTTGCAACGTTCTCATTGTGTAACTATTAGAATTGACTCGTAAAGTTCCATGAAAAATCTTTTGGGGATTCTAGTTTGGTATTGCATTGAATTACTGTATTAATTTGGAGGAAACAGAATTGTCAAAATAATGGATCTTCTCATTTATGCACGTGGTAACCTTTCCACATACTCAGATCTTCTTTTATACTTGTCAGGAAGGTTATATAATTGACTTCACAGACATTTAACATGCTTTTTCTTGATATTTTAAAATTTATTTCTCAATATTTATGATTTAATTTAAAAAGCCCTTCCTTAAACATTGGTTCTCTCTTCTGAGCTCATCCTGCTACTCCAATTCCCTAAATTGTCCATTTTTTTGAATGATTAGTTCGGAGATTCTATTTCCCCTATTTCCACACCACTTAACTTTATTCCTATGCAATCTGGCTTCCTTTCTCGTCAATGTGAAAAACTACTTTTTAAAATGTTACTGATAATCCCTGAATTGTCAAATCCAATAAATTTTATTTTCAGTTGTATCATCCTCAATTTCTCTACAGTGATTCTTACACCTATCTCAACATTCCTCCATTGGTGTCCATGGCATTTTAGTCTCCAGATTTTCCTTTAAATTTTCCTTTAAATGTTCCCTTTGCCTCTCACCAGGCTTTTTATTCTCCCATTTTGTAAACATAATATTTTTCTTGTGACCTTTTTTTTCCTATGTGATTTCTTCCTGTGTTCTTCAGAATGGCAAGGATTTCTATGTGATTTCATCAGTGATTTAAGCGTTTGCCATATTGTACGTGATGAATAAAAGCTTCACAAACAAATAAATGACTAATCATAGCTTTAAATTCTTATCAACACCAGTGTCAGACAATTATTGCCTGTTGTTAAAATCTGAACTCTACTTACCATTTTTGTGCCACATTATTATTGTCTCATCCTACTTTTAGTCTTACTTCTCTTTTACATTGTAATTAAACCAGAGTATTCACTATTTCCTAATCCTATCTTTGTTCCCAATGTTTCTCTCTCTGGGATCCCCTTCTTTTTGGTTTGTTGAAATCCTCTCTATTACTTAAAGTCCATGTCATCTGTCTTCTTTTCTTAAAAGTCTTTTCTCATTCCCCCTGATTTGATATAATCTCTTTCACTTTTAAATCTTCATAGATAGTGTTTGATTTCTGCTACATTTCTTGCATGTGTATGAATTAATAATAAAATCTGTTTTTAAAACTGGCACAAATTAAGAGGAAGGAAAATTTCCAGTCTTGGTAAAGGTGCAGAAAGAGAAAATCATAAATATTATTGGTAAAAATTTTCAGAGGACAATCTGGCTAAATGTATCAAAACCTTAAAAATGTAAATAACCTTTGGCATAGCAATTTCCATTTCTGGGAATTTTCTCAAAGGAAATAGCCAGAAATACATGTGTAGTATTGTTCATTAGAGCATTTTTTTTTCAAAAGTAAAAAAAATTGTAAAAACTTAAGTATCCAATAATATAGTTTTAGTTCAGCAAATTTTGGAATATCTGTATAATAGAAAACGAATCCAAAATAATCTTGTAAAAGAATGTTTATTTAGAGATTCTTCAAAAAACTAAAAATAGATATATCATACCACCCAGAATTCCACTTCTGAGTATTCATCCAAAAAAAATTGAAAACACTAATTTGAAAACATATATGCACTCTTATGTTCATTGCAGCATTATTTACAATAGCCAAGATATGGAAGCAATCTAGGTGTCCATTAATAGATGAATGGATAAAGAAGATTTAGTATGTACATATTTACACAATGCAATATTATGCAGCAATAATAAGAATGAACTCTTGCCATGTGCAACATCATAGATGGATCAGGTAGAGAAAGGCAATTGCCATATCATTTAACTTATTTGTGGAGTTTAAAAGCAAAACAAATAAAACAAAAATAGACTCATAGAAAAAGAGACCAAAGGAATGATTACCAGAAAGGGGGGGCATGGGTGTAAGAGGAAGAAGAATATAGTCAATAACATAGTGATAAGTTGACATGGTGACAGATGGTTACTAAATTAGTGGAGTGATTGCATCGTAAGGTATAAATGTGTCGAATCGCTATATTGTACACTTGAAACTAATATAATCTATGTAAGATTATGTATCAACTATACTTAAGTAAAAAATAAAGTACAAAAAGCATGTTTTTTTACATGAGAAAATGTTCAAAATATGAAAAAAATAGGACACAAACATTTTTTTCATTATTTTAGAGGAAAATTAATATGCTTTAAAAATATTGGAAAGACATACCAAAATGTTGACAATGGCATTGTGAGATTGTGGTAGACACATTTTAAATGTTGTTCTTCTCTATATTTTCCAAAAATCTTTTGTTCATGCATTATGTTTATAATTATTTTTAAAGTGTCAGGAAAATTGATCTAACATTTGAAATGAACTGTGTGTTATGCCAGATTCTTCCTCCTCATTCCCCATTACCTCATTTATTAGGACCATAAGCTCTCATTTCCTGCTGCTGGAGGTACTGAAGGCTGACTGCTCCCAGGTGAGACTCCCTTCCCTTATCTTCAGCAACTGCCTGTCACTGAACAGAGCTGCTGCTGAAGAGATTTACCTCTTTGAAGGTTACATCCCCTTCTCTTAGGTAGTTTACATCCAGTGACAGTAGCTATAGGGCTCTGAAGGCCTTACTCCCTTGCCCCAGTTGAGAGAATGCTATAGGACCATGCCACTCCAGAGCCACTCCCTGTGCAGTTAGCTGTCTCTGTTGCAACTGCTTGGTAGCCCACCTTTTCCCTTTGTTCAGTCCTGCTTCCTTCACTCCCCCACAGCTGTCATTCTGAGAGCACACTGTAATGAACTTCCTGGGTGGAATTTTCCATTTCAGAGTCTCTTTCCAGGGAACCTGAGCTGAAACATCTACTGTTTTCTGAGCACTTTACATTTATTATTTACAAAAAGCCTTGCAATAAAATTTTCAGGCAATTATTGACATCCCTATTTTGCAGAAGAGAAAAATGTTGTTCGAAATGCTTATATATTTTGTGAAGAGACACACTCTATTACTAAATAGCCAGGTTTAAAAGCAGGTGTTTTTGAGTGTAAAGATAATGCTTTCTGCATTAAGCAAAATAGCTCTCTTTAGTCGACCTTGTGTTTTCTTATTTTTGTGCTTTTTTTGTTCTCTCTGGTAGAAGGTAAATTCTTTGGCCGCAGAGATTTTGTTTTATTTATCTTTGAATCTCTTGTCAGGTCTTTCATAGTACCTTGCACATAATAAGTGCTCCATGTTTGTGATATTGACTTGAACTAGTCAAGGTTTAACAATGTAGTTCTACTTCTGTTCCATAAGAAATAGATTCCCTAGGAGGGAAAGAAAATCAATATGGTAAAATGTAGACTTGTAATTCAATTTATATTTGTGAAATAATGTCCTGTAAAAAGTGATAATAATTTTTATCTTTCTTCCTCAATATTAGATTACAAAATGCATTTCCAGAACTTTGTCTTTAATTACTATAGTAAACAAATCAGAGAGGTGCAATAAACTTATATTGAGCTTTAATGGCAGTATCATGATTTTTACCTTATATCCCTGATTCGGACATCTATGAAATCAAAGTTATTTGATCAAAGAATTTATTAAGAGTAGAAAAATGTAAAAAGATAAGTTCATTTCTTTTTAAAAAAATTTTTTCTATTTTTTTTCACTTGATGTAGTTTACATAACTTCAGATTTTACATACTGACTCCTTGTACCCCATCTATCTCCCCCACCGTCTGGTAACCACTAGTCTATTGTCCATGTCTGTGAGTCTCTGCTTGTTTATCCTGTTCATTTATTGCTCTTAGGTTTATATCCCACATATAAATAATATCATATGGCTTTCAATGTTTTCTGGTTCATTTCTAAAATAAAAACTGAAAGTATACATTAACTGAAATGAAGTCGTTGTGGCAGCAGACAGAAATGCCTGAATGAGGTTTCTAGCACTGATTCGAATTTGCAAATACAAACTGAATTTTTCTTAAAAATAAAATATGCCAGATTTATCATTTTAAAAATACGAGTGAGATGAATATGTCAATGATGGGTTATATTGTTAGGAATAAATAGATTCAGCTTTAGGTTTAAGGAAGGGGCATTTTAAAACAGACTGCAAAAGACACACAGTAGAGAAAGTTTTCCTATTGAATAAGCGTTATTGTTCTTTTTCTGCCAGGGAATCAGTGTGAGAGAATGTTTCTAACACCAAGTAAGGGTCGAATAAGTTAAAAATTGTTAATTCTGTAAGGCTCTGGCAAAGGGCACATGCATCTATATAATGCATTATTGATAAATGACCTAAAATATATATAAAAGTGACCGATACAAAAGCGTGGATGTTTTCCTAGTAGATGAAATATATAGCCATGTAGGTAGGATGATTTTGGATGTCATCATCCCCATAAGTGGGTTGAACACTTAAGTCCTAAAATGCCACAGTTAGGAATGTGTCACTTTAATTGACTACTTTGTTTTCTATTAAAATGCACATCTCCCTAAGGAAGTAATACTCATCCATTCTTTAATATAAATATGCCTTTTATTGGAGTGAAGTGCAGAAACAGAGGCCTGAAGTCATGAAATATAGCTTAAGAATTGAATAAAATAGATCATAATTATAGTTATATATGGTTATGATCAATTTGCACATAAGTATTTGTGTTAACGTGATGGCAAGGTGTTGTTTACTTACAAACTTCACATTTAGTTGACCCTTGAATAATGCAATGTTTAGGGGCATCACCCACTCACAGTCAAAATTCGTGTGTAAGTTTTCCCTTGGTATCTGAAGGGGATTGGTTCCAAGACCCCCACAGATAACAAAATCCATGGACGCACAAGTCTCCTATATAAAATGTCATTGATCAATGCATACAGTCAGCTCTCTGCATCTGTGGACTCCCAACCTCAGACCATAAACAATATGAGTGTTTTTGAAAAAAAATCACGTATAAGTGGACGCATGCAGTTCAAATGCATGTTGTTCGAGGGTCAGCTATATTTTCAAAGGACCAGTACTGGGTCATCCCCATTCTGTTCCCAGCCTCAATCCCTCACCCCGATAGAAGTTTTCTTTCCAGTTCTAAAATGAGAATTGATGTCTCTTTGAAAAAGCTTAGACATTTTGAAATTTCTTATTATATCAGTTGAAACTTTTCAAATTAGTGAACTTAAGACTAATAAGCATCCTCTTATAAAATTGCAAATGCCATTAAGTTGAGAATAATTTTATAAATTGTTTTAATTTAGTATAAATTATTTTCAACAATTGATGTATTTTGATTCCTACCTGAGATCATTCACTGAAAGAATATGATTTTTAATTTGAGAGGAAAAAGGAAGATAGAGGATTGGATGGTAAAAAGATATTGGTGGGAGTTCTTAGGAAACCATTAAAAACTGGGACTGCAGTATAGAAAAAGACATGAGGTAGTGTCAGATAAACTTCTTGTTTCACAATGTTGTCTTGGATGGGCTTGCTTAAAGATAAGGGAGTCCAACTTGTATCTCATCTCACTCGTTGCTTTCTACTTCATCTCTGCCTCTTTCTATCCTTATGCAGGACGAGTTTCCTTCTCCTAACAGGAGACTTGAACTAAGGCTAATTTTATGAGAAATAAATTCGAACTACATTATGGGTTCATTGATTGTTGCAGGCTGCCTGGCGTTTATGGTACTCACTTTCGAGAGAAGATGTCTTTGCAAATCTGAACAGCAAACACGTAGGAAGGATTTACAACAAATTGATTTCTAAATCAGGCACACAGTTACAGACACCACTTTAACTGGAGAAGGCACCTACTAAAGAAGTCAGCTGCCCATCAGATGATTTAAATAGCTGTCCACTGAGCAAGCAGAAAAGCATGGTGAGCTCATTCATTTTAGTCAGAACATCCCATGTGGCAGGGTGGGCCAACTAACGAGGGAAATGTGGGCTTGTAAGTTTTCAGTAATTATTTAATGTATAAAAACTTTAGCCATGGAGATATTTTCTCAATTTAAAATTATGTGTCTTTGATTGGAGTTTCAACGATGTGTATGCATTTTTGGATAAAAAGCTCACAATGTACATACAGAAAATATAATGAAACAAAACATTGCTCAACACAATCAGAAAAGCTGCATGGCAGCATTCTATGAACTTTTAAGTATAAGTTATGTTTACTGAACCTTTGGGTGAACTTATCGCTTACCCCCACCCCCTCGAAGAGCCCCCTTCTTCTCTTCTTGTAACAGGCTATTTTCCCTAAGATAATTCTGCACTTTATTTCCTCATCCCTGGATCTTCCTGAGGAGGATTGTGTATAAGAATGATAGTTTTTATCTGTTCAAGTCATTAGCTTTGTTAGAACGGCACCAGATAAAGTCAGTGGGCATCTTTCTTCCCTGGCGTGAACTCTGTTAAGGTTATGTTTCAGGTAAAGTTTATGGTTGGTGCAGGGAGGTTCAGAATCTTAACCATGACATTGTGGAGCATATGGAAACTGACACTTCTGAAGGAAACTTTCCACTTCAGTTTTTGGCAAAGAAAATAAGACAGAGAAGACAGAGAATTAGATCATGACACATGTTACTTGGCAAAAAAGGAAGCTAAAGAAAATAAGATGAAGAAAAGCCTAGGAGACAAAATGCTGCTGTCACTTTTGTATATAGGACTCTCTTCTTTCTTTTAGCTGGCTTCTAAGCTCTTTTAAAAATTATTCTTACTTTCTTTATGTTTTTTAAGACTTCGTATTTAATGAAACATGTGTTGAAGGCCATTTATTTATTTTCGTAGGGAGTTCTTTCTCCAATTTCAGATCTCTGATAGTTTTATGGTTAGTCTTCTTTGATTTAAAAAAAAAATTGACTAGGTTCCTGAAGGCAATATATTGTCTTATTTCTAGTTTTTAATTTTTGGATTATTCAGAAGAGGGAGTATTTTGTTTTCTTTTTGGGTGCTTTTCAAAGTCTATATAACAAATACCTTAAAAACACAAAAACGAATGTTATAACATATTGGCTGAGTAAATCTGGCAACAACAAAGAAAACAGAAAAAACCTGGCATCTTGAACAGTAAGAATTTATTTCTGAATGAAATTATATTTTCAAGAGGATGAAATTATAGTCTAACTATAGAACCAAGAGCAGAAGGAAAGTTCATGTATGCTGATATTTTAGAGAATATGAGAAATATGAATTTGGGTAAGCTTTTTTGTTTTCTCTTTGTTATAGAAGAGAAAAATTTTGTATGTGCATTAAAAAATTTCTTTGGAAATATTTTACATGATAACGTATTAAAATATATATGATGCTGTCAAAGATTAGTCTATTAACATTTAATGAATAGAACTTTCATAGAATTACAGGATAAAACACAATTGCCAGTAACAATACAGAATTCTTTAAAGTCTGAAAAATTATCTCTAAAGTTTATTAATAGCATTGGGATTCAGAAACACATATGTAAAATAAATGAAAAGAAGAACTGCATGTTGAGAAGAAATTCTGTAATATAAACTATAAAATAGGGAAAATTATTTTGATGATCTTGGGTTAAAATTATTTTTTGATAAAACGTGATATAGGTATCTGCTTTCATCTAATGAGATCTTATGTTTTAGCCAGAATACCATCTCTTCCTGCCATTAAATTCTGTTTTTACTATAACTATCCTTACTTAGATCACTATTTACCTTTTAATCATGATTATATTTTAAAGATTCATGTAGATAGAGTATTAATTCATAATAATGATATGAAACCTTTTTTGGACAAGTATCTTTTTAACTGAAAGAAATCTGTTCATAGAGACAGCTATAAAAACTTTGGAAGCCACATAAGATATCAGGGCATTAGTCAAAGAAAGATTTTTCTATAAAGTATGAAGTAGTATACATTTTTGAGTCTATTTGTTATATAAGCCTAGCCTACACTTATTAATAGAACTACCTCAAAATGAGCACCAAAATGCAACAGATATTTGATTTCATATGATGCACGATGCTTCCATGAAAACATTCTCTTCATAAATACAATTAAGTTAACTTTTATTTTACTTAATTTCAATGTATTTTTATCTTACTATTAGAACCAGATATCATTAGACCTCTCTGATAATTTGTAGGGTTTCCATCTAAAATAAGTAAGTGATCAAAATAGGATTTTCTCCACTATATCGATGTCATGAAGCAATAACTAGATTAAGAATTTAGCAATAAGAAGGACACTTCTTATGGGACACAGTTTGTATGACAGTCTATTAAGCATTACTTTATGTGTTCCTTATAAAATCCTGCATGAAAACAAGAGAGGAAACAGGAGCCCAAAATGTAACACCCCAATTGGGACTCGGATGTTCTTTTGAGAACTTTGCTAGGGGACTGGGTCAAAGTAGACCAAAGCAGCATGGAACAAGCTATAGTATCTGATGTAATTACTATATCTATGCCGGGTCTGGATGAGAAAATTCAGGAAAAGAGCTCATTAGCATAAGCCACATAGAACTTGTCAAGTAGCACTCTGCTAATTCTTTTACCTTCCTACATAAAATCGTAGGATTGTAAATGTAAACAACATTAGGGGCCGTTTATTTCAACGTATCTTTCAAAGCAAGAACTCAAGTTTCACATCTAACAGAATGTTGTTTTTCTAGTTGTTCATCCTGCACTTGAATATTTATATGTATACTTTAAAAAGATAGTCCATTCCACATTTAGACAATTCTAATTGTTAGACATTTTGCTTTCCATTAATTGAATCTATCTCATGGAACTTTCAATATCCTGAGACAATCAGACTTTCTTTTACTGTAGCTTTAACTCTGATGTATCTCAAACCCTTCCTGACAGCATTTTTTTCTACCCTTTTCAATTTGAAGATCAATCCTCTTTATGAGAGAAGAAAGAAGCAAAATCAAAGTTAAGTGGCTTTAGTTTCTCTTTGTCCTTGAATAATCTTCAGGCGGGAAGATTATTCTTTTTTTATTTTCTTTATTTGTACATAACTTTTTTTAAAAAAAAATCACTGTTTCTAGTACTCTTGAATAGGTCAAGGAGTCTCCTGATACTTACGCAGGCATGCCAGGGTTGTTATTTTGTTATCTTAAGAAAATTAAATGACTCCTCTTTTATTCTTTTCAAGTGATATTATTGTTCTTTCAATTCCAGCAATAAGTAATGCAAAATTGTTTTTTTTTTAAGGATAATAAACTTTAACATGATCTACATCACATTTTAGTAACATCAAATTAAATCTCAGATTGAGTGCTGCAAATGCATTTGTGGGCCTGTCTTTTTTCTGTGGGGCAGTATAAGTGAGCATGTACTGAATGAGGCTCAGGAAACCTGAATACTGATCTGTCCCTGATGCTATCTAAATACTCAGAGATCTCAGCATTCATATTAATGGCTCTCGAAGTTAGTGATCATTAGGTATTTAGTATGTGTATTCTGTGACATGTTATTGTTGCTTTCAACTTTTCTTCCATTGTTATATGGTGGCTCCTTTTATATGGTGGAAGATCGTATATGCAACAGTCTCCCTTTGAACTAACTACATGTCAAATTATGCTAACTTCAGAGCTCAAGAACTCACCTGTCACAATACAATACCTGGCACCATCTATATTAAACATGAATTTAGCCATATCTGACTTAATTTTCAACTCAGTAAATTTTATTAGCTAATGGAACTGCCTTAACATGGCACGTATAGCTTTGAATTGCTGTGATCAAATAGCTAGTGGACTGATACTAATTCTCATATTTCTTCTTAAGTATAGCTATTTGTTTTTTATCTAATATAGGAAAATCATGATAATTTGCATTTGTATCAAAGTTTGCAGCTTAAAATTAATCTTTCTATACATTTGATCCTTCTAAACCCTATATAGAAGCAGGGCTGGTATTGTTGATCTTTATATTTAGCAGAGGAAATGGAAACTTAGAAAGAAACTAAAGGAAGAACTATCCATCTATCTTGTTGAATATTTTCTATTTCAAAATAATAGCTATAACACTATGTTCCAAGGACTGTTCTAAGGATTTTAAATATGTGACTTTATTTAATCCTCATAACAATGTATGGTGTGTGTAGGTACTATTATTATCATCCCCATTTGACAGATAAGAAACTGGGAAATGAAGTCACGCTGCTGTGAAGTGACAGAACTGAGTTTTGAACCTAGGCGCTCTGTCTTTAGAGTCTGTGGCCTTATTTCTCTCATGTTCACCTTGGCAAACATTTACTGAGAACATGATAGGTGCAAAATGCTGTATCATGTACTCTAGGAGTTATATCAGCCAACGAAATATTTAAAGAGATAAACATGACCATAACTAATGAAAATAAAGCTACTATGTGCTTTAATTTTTTTTTTTTTAAAAAAGAATTTTCCCATTTTATTTAGTGGGAAGAATGAATTTTGAAAGCAAATCTTGGAAATCGGTTTGAAGGAGAAAAGATATGAATTGCTCTTTACAGTCTGAGAAGTACTGGGATGAGCAGAGACCTGGGGAAAAGGATTCACATAGCACAGTGTAAGCAGAGGTCTGGAGAATGAGACACTTGGGGTGAAAGGTGAAATTTCCTATGTAGCTAAAGTCGAGGGTGTAGGAAGAAAGCAGGATTTAGAAAGAGATGAATTTAGAAACATAGCCTGTAGCCAGATTGTAGGGAGCCTTGAATGTTAAACTAAGATTTGGATTCATTCTATATGCAGCCTGGACCTAGTAAAGATTTTTAAGGACATGAGTTACACAATCAGATAAATTTTATAATGAAATCTCTAGCAGCGAAGTATATGTAGGATTAATTGGAGGAGAGGACATGGCTGGGAGAAAGAAAGCCAGTTTGGATATGAGGAGGGAGCCTTTTATCAAAAAGAAAATATCTCAGAAAAAAGATCAATAAGCTTTGACAAATGATTTATTGTATGAACAGATGGGAAGAAGACATAAGAGATGCCTCATTATTGTGTAGCCTGAACAGGGGAGAAGGTGCTCCTCTTAGTGAAGGGGGACAGAGGAGGAGAGGCGTTTGAAAGGAAAAATATGCTCTGTTTGGGGGTTTTGTGAAAAAGTGCAGCCTGCAATAATCTTTCGTACTTTGTAATTGTAATAATTCCCTCCACACAGTTTGGTTCTCTGCTTATCATATTATGATATACTTATATATTATGTGATATATAATATATGTTATTCTCTTTCATATTATATTATCTCTCATAGTGTATGTGTGTATTAGAGCTTTGACTGCCTGGTTAACATGTAAATCTGCTTGCCACTCTATGAGAAATCTCTGTGCTAGTCCTGGTCATCTTTTACCAGTTTATTGGTCATGCTATTATTTCTAAAATATCAGTAAATATTTCTGTCAAATATTGATATACATTTGAAATAGCTATTATGTAGGATCGATAGTTGGGTGATGTTCTTTAAGATGCCATCTATATGTGTCCAGCCTATCAAAACTGAATCCAAGACAAAGGGGTAGAGTTCAAGACATTAGTCAGATGATCCTGGCAATTGTTTCATCGATTGCATTATTGTTAAAATAATGTGCTGATTTTGGGTCTTTCTCTAACTTAGTCCTTTTTTAGCCCCAAAATTATACATCCTGCCCTATTGACTTCATGCTTAGCAACATACCTTGTTTTGGCCAGTCAAATGTATATGTAAGTAACATGTTTCACTTTCAAACAGAATCCTTAAGCTCCATGGCTGCCAGATTCCATCGACATTGTTGTTCTCTCTTCTTCTAGAATAGCGTGTCGTAGGGAGGGGCTGCACCTTCAGCCTTGCTCTCAAAATAAAATATCCTTGGAGCAGAATGTTGGTCAATCTTAGTCATATAATTGAGTGAGGTATAAATCTGTGTTTTTGTGTGCTACTGAAATTTTGAATTATTTGTTAACTGCACCATATTTACTTTACATTGACTAACCCAAATAAGTGTCTGCATTCCTGATTCTTATTATCTATTCTTCATTGGTGTAGACAATTAAGGTGGCTAAATATATACTTATGCCTTTATTGTTTGAATAGTATAATGTAGTGGTTAAGGGTACAGTTTCTGGGACAAAATTTCCTGGGTTTAAGTTACTGTTCTACTACTAACTAGCTGTGTGACCATAGGTGAGATACTAAATTTGTTACCTTGTGTAAGAGATTTATTTGTCCTGTGACACAGTAAATCAGTTCTTTATTGTTGAATAATTTTTCAGTGTTTTTCTATTATAAGAACATGTTGTATAATATCAACACCTTCTCTCTCATTCTCACTTCTGTGTTACACAAATTTCTCACAAATACCAATTGTTTTAGTTTTAAAATATCTATCTGTCCTTATACCCAGTACTACCGCTACCAAACTATATGATGATTTTGATACATGTAAAAGAATGTGAAAGATTTAGTAAATTAATAGCCATTTTTGGTTTAATTAAAACTCTTGAAAAACTAACTAGTAAAGAAGAAAATATCATTAACATCAGAAAGACTATCAGACAACATATTTCCTATTTGCAAAACATTAACAACATTTCCATTAAAATAAATGACAGAACAAAGATGCCATCTGTTATACCAATACTGCATCAGAAAGGCATCTCTCTTAGAAAAATAGATTGACTCAGCTATTTGAAATACACTGTTATGAATAAAATTGTCTTCAGAGGGTTCTCAGAACTTCTTCCTGATCTATTCCTTCATACTATCAACTAACAAACAATTATGCTTTCTTTGACTATGATATTAAAGCAAGCCATTTACTTTTGGTGCCCTGTTCAGCCAATAATGATTTTCTATACATCAAGAAACAGATGTTGGTTGGCCTCCCTGCTCCAAGTGGAGAGGCTGGATTAGGTTTGCTCATGCAGCAGAGGTCCCTTGGTCCTGAGACCGAGGGTGTAGATGTTTGGATCAAGGAGAAAGGAGGCAGGAGTACCAAACTGAATCCCAGAGAGGGAGTCAAAGGTGAAAGCCAGAAAAAATACTCTTGAATGTCCTTTACATCTGCAAAAGCCTGGAGTTGGCAAGCAAGGTGAGAAGAGCACCAGGAAGAGAGCATTGCAGAAGAAGAGGAGAAGCAGGATTGATAACAGAGTGCCACTTGGTCACGTGGAATCCAATCCAAGGCTAATTATTTGAGCAGGACATTTTCAAAGTCACTCAATAAGCTTTCTGTGGTTCCAAGTTGACATGTATTTCAGATATACCTAGTCTTTGTAATTCATTGTTCATCTATATTAAAATATTATGGGGAATATGAGTGAACACCAGAAAAAGTAATTAAAGAAATATTTCTGCTACTCCAATGGACAATTTGAAAGCAAGAAGAAAAATATGCACTGCTAATCAGTGTTCTCAGAAGTATTTCATTTTATCTACCAGTGGAAAGGTGTGGAATTCAAAGGAAAAATGGAATGTCGTTAGATGGGTCAAAGTCAAATATTTTCTTAAATGTTACTTGGTGTAAACAAAGAAATGTTAAATCTGGTATTTTCATACAAATAGCTTTGGCCTCAAGAAGCCCCAAGAAGAAGTGAAAGAATTTTGACCAGTACTACAGATTTCATCATCACCTACATGCAGATCATAGCACCAAATCTCAAGGCAGGATGCTCAGAGAATTTTCATTGGTGCTGCAGTGAGGTTTTCTGTTAGTTAACACTGCTCAGGAGATTAAGCACAGAGCATGGAAGATTACAGACCTGTGGTTCTGCACTGTTCGCCTTCTCCATCACTCAGTCAGTCCATGCACAGGCAGATAAGGAGTGCCTATGGATGGAGACCAAAATCACACAAGTTTGCCTAACATGGTATTTTAAAGAAAAACAAACAAACAAAAATAGCTTTAGGTTTTGAAACTGAACTTAAGATGATGAGAAAAAGCAAATATTGGGGAAGAGGCAGAGTTACAAATAGGAATAATTACCCTAACCTCTAACTAAAAAGTAACCTTTATATGCAACAAATGTAGGAAGTACTTTGAATTCAACATTGTAGATAGAAATTATTATATGAGTTCAAAGAAAAAGAGAAATGTTATAATTAATTTTATTATACAGTCAAGGGTCAGTCTATGTTTGCAAAACACAAAGTAATTTTATACTCTATACAAATATTTTTGAAGATTTAGAATTTGGCCTGACTGTATGTAATATATTTGATAGCTCTACCTTTGAATGGAATTAAACTTCTTAGGTGGGATGTTTGACTTAACTATGAGCAGATTTGTTATAACTTTCAGGATGTTTTCCAGCTGATTTTTCATCAGTTCTTGTGTTGAGGGTTCCTGTAGACTTAAAGGTCTAAATACAGTTCAACTGAGTAGAGGGAAATTTGGCCACTAATAACGTAGTAAGCACAGCGCATGGAGAGGGATTCTGGCAGAAAATATTCCTCTCGCAAGGGACGACAGAGTCTGTCAATTGCATTGGCAACTGTGGAAAAGCAACACTTTTTACATTATTAACCATTTTTTAAAAATTCAATTTCATGGCTGGCTACACATTCTTAATTTATAGGACAAGAGAATATATAAACCAAACAGCCATCTACTCCTAAATCAGCCCTAAGCATGTGTCAAATAATTTTACAAATTTCCTACATGCCTTCTGCATGTTTTTCTGATTTGTCTCCGAATTTGTCAGAAGCCCCATATGGGAAAAGAACTGTGTCTGACAAGATGGTTGTTGAAAAGATAGTTTGTTACTCACAGTTCCCCAGAGGAGTGGGTGAAGCGCACCGTACAGAGCCAAGTAGGGAGGCATCAGGGTCTGTCCAGAGGCTGAAAGAGTGAAGAGAAAGCATGAATGAGAGCCTTTATTGTGATTTTTTGTAGGAAGGAACGGGCTAAGCGGGGTAAACAAGCTGAGCAGGTTTAGGATTGGCTAGTTGGAATAATCTGAGCTATCGGGGTCACTAGTTGTCTAGTTTCTGGCTCTGGGGCAATTTAGAGCAGGAGGGACAGCGCCCTAAACTGCAGGAGGCTGCTAAAAGAAAGCAGGTGGGGGGTGTAGACTTGGGGTTGGTTGTTTTTTATATCAAAGGCAGGCTCATATTTATTATTTCTAGGAGTTGGCTAACCCTGGGAGGGACTGTCTCTCCAATCAGTAAGGCCCCAGATGCCAGACCATCAGGAATACAGAAAATAAAATATAGTTAATATACCTCATTATCAGATAACTGAGTAACATATTGGGAGCATCAGTCCTTGAAAATTTATTGATTAATATATAGAATGTAGGCACTAAATCTATTCACTTAACAGGATTTAAAAAATATATTTAACTTTCTACCCACTGTGCTCGGTATATTTAAAAATTAGAAGCTCGATCCCACAGTTGGCCTTATCTGTCCAACAGATAGTCTCATTAAGTCACCAGAGCTCTATGTCTTTCCCATAGTTAGAGTTCCTCTCCAAAACATCTTTCTGATGACATTTTTTCAGATATGGGCTGGACAGGTTAGTTGAAGACTATTTTGTCTCTTGATACATAATAGGTTAGGAAACCAATGGAAATTTTGATAAAATAAAAAGTAGTTGTGGAACAACTTTAGATAGCAAAAATTTAGTTTTAAAGTTTGAGAATCTCTTAGCTCATCCCTAAGTTTTTAATCATATAATTTCACTGGCCCCCTTGGTACAGCAGGTTTAGAGGAGATTATGTGGAGGACTAGGAAGAAGCAATTTATTCCTTCAAAGCCAATTTTTCACTTATGCACATCAATTATATTTTAATGTTCAGCACTTCTTCTTGGACATAATTTTATATTTCTATTTCTGCTGTACAAGTCTATCTTTATTAATTGCCTTAAATTATTTTTAGAAAAGGGAGAAGTACAAACAGACATGCATGTAAATATGTATCTTTATATCCAACAAGAAGTGCCTTTTCAGAGAGAAGATATTTTGGTAAATGAGTAAGTCAAAAATGGAATAAAGAGTAAAACTATTGCTGTTTAAGGAGTTTATACTAAATAGGAGTTTGCTCCAGCCTCCTCTTGAACTGAAAAGGAGCCACGCTTCAAGGATGTAAAGTTTGGGTTCTCTTCTCAGATAGTCCTGTGTCTGCCTCAGAGCTTTACATCAAAGTGTGGGAGCCTCATGTGGAGCCTGCTGCATCAGATCAACACCTTCTGGGCCTGATTCACATAGATGTTTGGTCTAATCACCAATAATTACCCACCAACTCCTCCCCACTCAGCCCTCTAGTCTGTCCTCAATGCCCCTCACCAACAGTGGAAGAGAGGAAAAGATTAACCAGTTACGTCAAAAAATAACGAGACTGCAGTATAGGTTTAAAGATATGCAAACAGTACTACAAAGGACAAGAGGCAGGAAAAAGAAATATATCGCTTGCTGTTTCTTACATCATATGTGGACTAGTGTAATATTTGATGGTAGAATGCAAAAATTAAAGGTTGAATATTATAATCTCTTGAGTAGCTATCTAAATAAAAAAGTGAGCTAGTAATCTAATAGAGGATACAGTGAAATATTAAAAATAATTAATTGAAAATGGAAAAAGAGGGAAGAAGGAACAAAGAACAAAAGGGACCAATGGCCAATAAGCACACTAAAAGATGCTCTGCATCCTTAGTCATCAGGAGAATGCAATGAATTAACACCACAATCACATACCACCACACACCCACTAGAATGGCTAGAATTTGAAAATAATGGTAAGCACAAATGTTTAAGAGATACAGAGCCGCTGGAACTCTCATTTATTGCTGGTTATAAGTATAAATTTTTATAACCAGTTTGGTGAACTCTATGCAGTTTCTTATAACTAAATATGTACCTACACTATAACCACTTCAAAATATTTACCCCAAACATATGTCCACTAAATGATTTATTTGAAAATATTCTTAACGGCTTTTTTTCACAATAGCCAAACTGGAAACAATGTAAATGTCTATTAACAGGGAAATGGATAAAAATTTTCTGGTCTATTCATACAATAAAATGATAGTCAACAATAAAAACAACAAACTATTGATATGTACAACAACTTTGATGACTCTCAAAGAAATTAAAATGAGCCAAAGAAATCAGACTCAAAGAAGAGGCCGTCTTCCATGAATCTACTTAAATATAATTCTACGGCAAGCAAAACTAATTTATAGTGACAAAAAGCATATCGATGGTGGCCTAGACCTGAGAAGGGCGTAGTGTGGAATTGACTGCACGGGGGCAGGAGGCAACCTGGTGCTGTTGTGGAAATGTTTTATAGTTTGATTTAAGGAGTGTTACATAGTCATTACATTTGTGAAATTCATCACGCTTTACACATAAAATGGGTACGCTTCGTTGATATAAATTATACCTCAATAAAATGATTTTAGAAAGAATAATCATAATGCAATAGAATAAGTTTAATAATTAAGGTATATATAAACTAACATCATATATTAGTTAAATTACTCACTTATTATTTGAATCACAAACTGCCAGTCTGTGAGAATTTCACATTTGTCTGAAGTGGTCTTTTAAACTTCCTCTGAGTACTTTCTCACCAAAATACCGATTAGTAAATATTTTCCAAAGCTTCACGTTAGTTATAAATGAAGTTAAGAATTTCCCAAATGTCTCAAATCGTGAGAGTTATAAAAGTGTGTGGTATAAAGAAGTTACAGGTGCTCAACTTTCAGTGAGCTAAACCTTCTTAGACTGTTTACAACACATAGAGAGATGGCAAGGAAATTTTCTAGAATTTCACTTCTTGAAATATAACTGACCAGTTTTGTGGTATATAATAAATATTATAATTATTTGGCAGCTGAGTTTGAAATAAGACAGATGCCATGAATCAGTCAGGTAGCCAAGCTGCCCATATTTAATTCGAAAGTAAAGGTTTTTGTTGTTGTTGTTGTTGTTGTTGTTTTAAACATCCTTTAGTTTGCATGTGACTCTCGGGAATTAAAAACATGGTTTGTTGGTAATGACAAAAATAGCAAGGGACCTGTTTGCAAGTATTTCTTATTTCTGCCCTCTGGTGTTGATCACTTATTACGAGCCACTGAGTCTCATCATTTCACTTCATTCCTATCATCTGTACCAACAGAAAACGTGAACGGTAAAGCATTGATTGAATTCATCCTTAATAACAATAAAAAAGTTACCTAGTCATTGAAACTTCTCTCCCCACTGCCAACCAAACGAGTTATTAGACTTATGATCAAAGAGTAAAACTTAATCTTTAGAATTTTGTTTTGTTCCCTTTCACAAGTACTGAGAGATACCAAAGAACCAGAAGTCAGTTAACTAAAATCTGATTTTTCCTTTCTCAACTAACTGTGCAACTGTCAGATCTCTAAAATAGGTAGTTGATCTTAATTTTGAAAAACTCTTTCACTTTTAAAATTCTTTCATGTGAAATTATGGTAAATAGCAGAAGAAAAGAAATATCAAAAATAATGCCTCCTTCTTGAGTATTCACAAATATTTCCTAACATGCACCCATGACACAGTTACTTAGGGAATTTATTATGTTATCTAAAGAAATTAAATTCAGACACTTTAAAATATATGTAGATAGATAATTTTAACATTTGAAATGTGACCCATGAAAGTGGAATCATTTTTTTTTTATGTTGAAGTAGATGTTAAATAAATTGATACTGATAGCATTTTAGAAAAAAATTAGCATATAGTTGTTATAATAATTTCCATTATATCACTGAATTATGTAAGAATGTAAAAAAAAATAGGTACTTTTGTTTTTATTTGAGAACATTTCTATATCAATGAGTAAATAATAATCTTATGTTGCTTTGTGGTAATTAGGAAAAATGCAGACTACTGTTCTACTTATGCTGATTTAATTGCCATATTTACATATTTTCTGCCTTTTGATTAACTCATACATCTGTTCTTAATGTTTCTATGAAAATTATCTTAAAACCACAAATTCAAGGTTTCGATGAGTAGCTCAGAAGCAACCTAAATGCAATATAAACATTAGAACATAATGCTTCTCATGGCTAGTGACGGGCAGGGCCATTTTTCATAGAGGCTATACAGCCAAAGAAGCCAAAAATTAGAAATATGTCAGCCTCGAAGTTTAAGATAATTTTTAATAGCTAAATGCTTCCAAATGTCCAAGTTTGGACATTTGATTTTATTCTTTTCCTATACTAGGAATAAAAGTTTCCAAGGATAGATTAACACTTTCTGGTGAAAATTCTAAATCATCATCAGAAATATTAGGTGAAAGTCTTTTTTATAGGTTCAGGGTGGTAGTGATGTTCTTGCATGCGAGGCATATAAAAATATAAAGACATCTAATGAAGTAGTCACTGAATACATAATAAACAACATGTTAGAAAATGAGGAAATATATTTCACTTGGTTTTGAATCTTGACTGATTCAAATGGCAACCTATCAAAATAAATTTAACAACCATTGAACAAGGGAATTAAGTAAGTTATACATCCCAAAGTATAGATAATGCTGATTGCTTAATGTGGAATCAGGAGTATTTATCATTTGTCTTTTTATGGTGGCTTGAGTGCTTGTCCTGAATGGACACTAAAGTGTTGTCCTTTAACCTCTCTGACCTTTATCTTCAAATCACTTATATGTGGTGACTCAACCAGTCAGGTACAATGGATTCAAATATCATTCTATTATCCTAAGACATGTGATCTAGGTGTGGAGTAACTTCTCAATGTCACTTTCAATTATAAGATTCTTGGTCATTATTGCTTGATTTTGTTTTGTTTCAATATTGAGACGAAATAATAAGGAATATAAGCCCCAAATTGACAGGAAATCTAGTGTTTAATAAGAATATTATCACTTCCTGGTCATCTTTCTTCCGTTTCTCTCCCTGCAAAAAGTTAAATCAAAAAAAAGATAAAAGGGAAAGAAGATTCATTATTTTTCGGTTCTGACTTCCTTATTCTTCCCTATTTAATATGAATAATATTAAATAACCAAAAAAAAATTTTTTTTAATACATGAAGAAAGATGTAGTTGTATAAATTGGTTCTACCATTTTGGACAATTTGGCTTAATAACAAATATCTTTAAAATATTGAGAAAAAAATTGCAGAGAGATACTCATGGTATGATATTTTTATGGTTGAAAATATTCAAAAGTATATTATCTTTTTATTTTACTGGGTACATACCAATATAAGAATAAAAACATGTAAATAATAAAAATAAAATAAGAATAATGTTTATACTGGGAGGAGAAAAGAGAATAATATCCAGCAAGAGAAAGACACAGAAATATTCAATTACATTAGTAATGTTTAATTTTTTTTTACTCCAAGTGTTAGGTTTCGGGGTGTTTATACAGTATTCTTTTACCTTTTGGCATTTCTAAAATATTTCATAACAAAGTTTAAAGAAAGCAAGAGTGTTCAGCTCGAAACTAGAAAAGTGATTTAGTTTTTTACGTGAAGCACAAGAACCAGCTGTTTTCTGCCTCCATAAATAGATTTGGAAACTTAGGTTAAGCATAAGGCTTATTTTCCCAGTTTAATGAGTTCTTAAATATTAGCATAAGTTGCAAAGAAATGTTTATATTGCTCTTTCCGAGCATCTTGATAATGAGGCTGGATTCTTATCTTTCTCAAGGAGCTTGGTGGCCTTGGTTTAAAGTGGACTACATCACTTCCTTCACTCTTGCTTTTCAGTTCTTACTATAAGATGATAATAGGTTAAGATGAAGAAGGAAAAGGGAAAATATTTGTATTTATCAGTACAAATATCAGAAATTCAAGCCCCCAAAGCAGTCCAAATAATAAACATCATAGAGAAGTGATCTCTTATTTTCTTCCTTTATGATCAGAAATAATTTTTTAGAAAACCAGATATATCTGTGTCTTTTCATTCAATATGCTAAATCACATTTTTTATTGTAGATAGAGTCTCCTAGGAAAGGACCTTTAAAATATCCCCAAACATTGAGCCAGGTGATAGAGCAGTTGGAATATCTTAATCTTTAACTTTTCTGTTTCTATGTCCAATTGAGAATCTCACAGACTGCCCATGTTTATTATCCCTTTTTATTGATTTTACTTGATCCCACATCTGGAAATAGGACTTAGATTAGAACTTTTACATTCTGGTATTTCTGAATGAGGGATGACATTTGCAGACTCCATTTTCTAAGTATAGAAAGAACAAACATTTCTTCAATACCATTAATCAGCTGTTAGTGTTTAGATTTATATTTTGTTGTGATATGCCTGAAATACAGCAACTTCTGTTACACGATTAGGATTCAATCTTCATGTTTACATAGATGGGGTGAAATTTGTTTTATTTCTTTCTTCCTGACTATCTGCTTCCTAGGGCTGCTAGAGAACCTGACAGTTAAAGTAGGAATCATGAATCTAAGGCTTTTTACATTGATCCCTTTAATGACACACTTCCCGGGAAGTGTGACCAACTTTTATCAGGAAATAATGCAAGGTCCATGACTACCAGGAATTTTGTCTGTTTTGTTCACTGCTATGTGCCTGGTGCCTAGAATACTACCAGACAGAGTTGGTGTTCAAAACTTATTTGTTGACTATGCGAATAGATTATAATCATGTTTTCATGCATGAATACTTCCTAGAGATTCCAAAAGATGTCCTTATTTCTACAAATGTTAGGATTTTGATGGCTTTTTTAAATTCTCACTATATATAAAACAAAAGTACTTTTGACTTCTCAATAAGAAATGTTTATAGAATAAACGTTCAACCTAAATGTTATGTGGTAAAATTATTTTTTTAAATGTTGGCAGAATTTAGAGAATCCGGGGTTGTTTTTCATATAATTCTAGTTATTTATACAGTAGCACAAATATTGCCATTTACATGTGTATTGTATATGCACACACATCAGTTAGGGAGGAAAATTATATATATGTTCAGAATTGTTTACTCATCTATAAAACCTGGCTAATATTATTCCTGATTTGCTCCAAAGGTTGTGGTAAGAATGTATGCTAGACCCTACAACATACATTCTTTTTACAATTTCGTGAGTAAAAAGAGTCACAAATAATTAGTGCATCTCCTAAACTCCTTCATTTTAAAAATTAAGCAGATAAATTTAATCTCAGTGTTTTCGGGTTGCTTCTTCTTGTCATATGTTTTAAACATTGACCTGTTTCAACTGTAATTAAAGAAATAAGCTTAGTTTTTGACCACATCCATTTTGAATCTAGTACAAAGCAGAGCTTATTTACACTATCAAACCAATCCCACAGATTGAAATAATGATCTCCACTAATCAGTTATGTCAGTGTTGAGAGAAAGTCTATACTGTACTCTGAAGCCTACGTATTAAAGGAGTATTTTCTATTTTACTAACAAATAGTGATTTTTCCTAAATGTTTTGTCATCACAGATGAATTAAATTTATGATCAGCATACTTCTCAATTGTAAATACGTTGCCTGTTTTATTAGGTCACATGTCATATTTGTTTCTATTTCTAGCTAGCAAAATGGACAAACACTCTAATTCTATTCAATAAGATTGGAATATTATTCAACCTACAGTAATTTTTTTCTAAAACACATACAAAAATGTGTATTTACAGAAAAGTTACTAAAATTGCAAATTTTAAAAATTAGTACTTTATTATTTAAATATAAGATTCAGACAGAAAGTTAGATTTTGTTTAGCTGTGTATTTCTGTGCTGTATTATAGTAAATAGAACCACAGTAAAATATTAGCATGTTTTTACCTACTTATTTATTCCCTCAAAATAACATATTTTGAAGAACATCTATCACTCTGCTAGCTAATGCTCAATTATTTATTAATGGGAAATTCTGTATAGCCAGATTTTTTGTATTTTCATTTTAAAGCAATAAATCTTTATTGCTTAATAACTCAGACTATGATACTCCACTAAATATTCTCATTAATATGTCCTCATATTTTGGATATAATAAAAATAGTGAATTCTAAAGTTGTATGTCAGGTGTTATAAACATTTATTGAGCATGCAGAACACGGATTAAGAACTACAGACTTCTGCAAGTACAAAGACAGTGAAATTTGCTTTAGAATGATTGTCTTTTATTTCTTTATTTAACCAGAACCATTAGTATGGTAGCAAGTAAAGACTTTTTTCTATGTGTGGTGATTTAATTGCATTTTTCACTTTTCAAAACCACATGGGAAAATTTCTCTTTAAATTAATAAAATTAGTGATGTATGAAAATCTCTTTACATCCTTTGTTTTTTCTCCTCCATTGCATATATTTTATAGCAGTTGAGTTCTTGGAGTCATAAAAAATGTATCATTCTTTTTAAAACAGTATGAAAAAAGATTGTGTATACAAAAATGATTCTACTAAGCCTATTAAAATAGCATTACCTTTTACTCAGAACTAATAAGCAAATAAAACTATAATTATAATTACTGGATGTAAAAGTTCTAATATTGAATGATTTGTAGACAAATATTTTCCCAAAAGCATAGTAATGAGCATATCCAAATGCTTTCTTTCCAGATAAGAATGAAATAGCTACTTTAAATATAGGTATACAGTCTATCAGCTAAAGAAATAGTATGTATTTTAAAAAAGTAATTTTGAAATTTTTTATTATTTAGAAAAATTTACTTCCATAAGTTAAATTTATTTCTGTCCTTTTATTTATGAAACATGAAAAGACTTCACATTAACATTACCACAAATATTTAGCCAAGAATGCCAGATGCTGATTGTAGGCCTGTGACAGCAAATTTGGCATATTTCCAATCAGATGCCTCTACTATATCCAAAACAGAGCATGTAAAAATATGGCACTTCTCTGATGAAAGATATTAATCTCCAAATGAACATATTCAAGAGAATGCAATGTAGACATTGATGCTAACCCATTAGAGCAGGGTAACATAAATGTGAAAAGCAAGGACATATCTGAATAATATGGCACCATCAAAGACCAGAGAGATTGTAGCTGTACACATTACAAATTCAAATTCATTTATATACCAAATAATAATAGTAAACATTTTTGAGTACTTACCCTGTCTAGGCTAAGTGATTTACATAGACTAGCTCATTTAATCTTATAATCCTATAAGCCAGGAACTATTCTTAACACCATTTTAGAGACAAAAATAAATGTGGCATACTAGATATTACACTATATGTCCAAGGTCTCAAAGGCTATATCATACAGTACTATCTCAGGTACATGCATGCTCTAATGCAGAGACTAAAGATTTCAACATGACAATTCTCATATCTGATTAGGTATATATCACTCAGTGAGTGACCTCTCCAATATGATGCCATGAAGTAGATCGAGTGACCTTTATCACACTAAGTCTTTTGTCTTTTGCTTAATCATCCCTGTGCCTAAAGTTGCCATTTATCACACGACTTCCTCTAACTTCAATGAATAAACCCCCATAACTTGAAAGTTGGCTCCAACAAGAGAACATCCACACAGGAACAGAATGTCCACTCTGCTTTCCTGAGCTTGCTTTCTCCTGAAGGTTTCTGTCTGTTACATGCTGCTTCCTCCACTGTGACCTCAGGTTCCTACTCTACTTTTTATACCATCTGTGCACAGTGAACTCATAACAAGTATAATACCAACCACCACTTTTGGAGTGCTACCAGAATTATCTACATTTGTACTGAGCATTTGACATACATTGGCTCATTTAATCCCAAATAAAAGTTATTTTCATTTTTTTTCCAGATAAAAAAGAGGTCCATGAAGATTAATAAAGGTTACTGAGCTAAGAAGTGGTAGAACTGGGTACAAATAGCTTTATTTTAACTCAATACCTGCATTCTTAATTTTTACATTTAAACTTTCTCTTTCCAAACTTCCTGAGGTATTAGACCTTAAAACAAATTTACTCAAAATTATATTTGGAAATGTTCTATGTACCTAGTACTGCACTAGGATTGTAGGTGCTAAGAATATATCAATATCACCTTTTTTAAGGAGTTTAGAGTTTACTAGGTAAGAAGCATATAAAACAAGTAATTAAAAATATGTAAAGGTTTGACAGGGTTAGGGCTGGGAAGGAAACCGAAAGCAGGGAACTATTTTAGAGTAGAGATTACTGACACACGATGCAGTCGGTTAGGTAAAGTGGAGGAGGCTAGAGGGGAGAGGAGAGTAACATCTCAGGTAGATCACAGGTATAAAGGACCTTAGAGAGAACATGTTATTTTTTTATTAATATTTTCTACCATTTACTTGTGTTATCAAAAATAGTTTAACTCTTCTTGCAAAACAAAAATAAAATAGTACATACTAGACACATATCATATTTTCTTGTTACGGCTTTAGCTGACTCTTACCCCATCAAAAGAGACCAAAAAAACCCCAGAAGATCGCAAAACAACTTTGACCACATTCACAGAAAATAATATCAGGAAAATCAGAAAATGCTATTTAACAAACGATGTCATCTGCTCTGTGTCTAAACATTTCTTCTCTATTTCTTGTATTAGGCAAGTAACCATTGTTGAACATGCTCTGTGCCAAACCAAAACATAACTTCAACATATGCCGATCTCACTAGAGATGGCAAAACAGTAGAATTTGGATTTTTTTTCTAGCAGTATTTTTCTTTAAACAATGAATGTGTTCAGAGTTAGATCACAAAATAAGAAGGGATAGAATAGTGAGCAAAGTCTAGCAGAGAATTCGAGACCAAATTGTATAGGACCACGTAAATCACAATAAGGAACTTTTTTTAAAAATCAATTGAAGATACGGCTACACACGCCCCTTCAAAGTCATATTTTGGGTTTCTTTGGATAAATCCCCAAAAGTGGGATTACTGGGTCCTTTTTTGTCTTTTAGTATGGCCTTTGTTTTAAAGTCTATTTTGTCTGGTATAAGTATTGTTACCCTGGAGGTTTTTTTCCTCTCCTTTTCAGGAAATATCTTTGTCCATCCCTTTACTTTCAGTCTGTATGTCTTTCCACCTGAAGTGAGTCTCCTCTAGGCAGCACATGTAAGGTCTTGTTTTCTTATCCATTTAGCCACCATATGTTCATTGCGGCATTATTTACAATAGCCAAGATATGGAGGCAAGCTGGGTGTCCATCAATAAACAAATAGATAAAGAAGAGGTGGTTGATATATACAAAGGAATATCACTAAGCTATGAAAATAAATAAATAAACAAACAAACAAACAAACAAATAAATAAGGAAATCTTGCCATCTGCAACAACATGGATGGAGCAAGTCAGATAGAGATCAAGACAAATGCCATATAATTTTACATACATATAGAATCTAACAAACAAAATAAACAAAATAGAAACAAACTCATAGACGCAGAGAATATTTTGAGGGTTACCAGATGGGAGGGCAGTTGGATAGTTGGGTGAAAAAGGAAAAAGGGATTAAGAAGAACGCATTGGTAGTTACAAAATCATAGAGATGTAAAGTACAGCATAAGGAATATAGTCAATAATATTTTAATAACTGTATACAGTGTCGGATGGGTACTAGATTTATGGTGGCATCACTTCATAAGCTATATAAATGTCTAATCACTAAATTGTATACCTGAAACTAATATAACATTGTATGCCAACTATAATTGAAAAATTGAAAAATAAAAAAAAATATTTAAAAAAAATAAATTGAAGAAAAATTACCATTGGGTACAAAAAAGTTATCTTTTGTGCTATTCCTGCTAAAAATGCATAACCCAACTCTACTATGAGGAAATATCAGACAAAACCAAATTGGGGGATATCCTACAAAACAAGTGACCTATACTGTTCAAAAATGGCAAGATCATGAGAGTCAGAAAAGACTAAAGAACTGTACCAGATTAGAGGAAATTAAAAACATAAAACAACTAAATGCAAATTGTGATTCTAGATTAGATCCTGGATCAGGAATGGTGAGTATATAAAGAATACGCTTGTTTCTAAGAAATAGCATGAAAGAATTTAGGGACAAAGGGTTATTATTTCTGTAAGTTTTTCTAAAAGTAAACAGAAAAATAAAGAGACATACACAAATACACACAGAAACCAAATATGATAAAATATTAACTTGGGGAGTCTGAAAGTATAGGAGAATTTTTTATACTGATTATGTGATTTTTCTGTAAGTCTAAAATTATTTCAAATTTTAGAAAAAAAAAATACTTGGAAGATACCTGGAAACTCAAGTAATCGAAAAGACTTTATTGAAGAACAACAACAGGAAAACAAATACCAAGGATACAAATATATTCAAAATGGCACATAAAAAATAAAACTTTTTCATTCATTTCTCCTTCATCTGTAGGAGGCTGGAGCATGCTTTAGATTTACATAGTCTTTTCAATCCAGATTGGAAGAAAAGTTATGACACAGGTTGTGTTTTCCTTTCTGTTTAACAGCTAGTATCTCAATTCCACTTTTCTGCCTGTAGTTTTTCTTTTGTATTCTCTCTAGGTAGGTACTCTATACTCCAGTGACTTCATTCTGTCTCCTTTCTACAGAACCGAGTTGTCCCTGAAAGTTTTCACAAGGTAAACAAATTAGAATGCAATCAAATAATCTCACTATCCATGAAAGAAATATAGTAGATTCACATTTTACATTGGAGTTAAAATTGAACTTGAATACATTATAGTCAAAACTATCCTTGAACAATCTTTAAATATTTCATTAAGTAGGGGATCATTGATATGTATAGTTATTCTCATGCACAGTAAATTTTGACAAACCTCTGAGCTGAACAAAGTAAAAAATTTACATGCAAATGTATGAGCATTTAAATGATTCTGCTTTTAAGAGTATCAAATCCTGAGGGGTAGGGCATGGGGTGAGAGAAGAATTTTAAGTGATTCTGCTTGCTGTGGAGTTTATTCCATTTGGCTTAATATCAAGCTTCTAAAAAACATTGTATGTATATATAATATATATATATATATATTTGTTCGTTGTCAGGATTAAACAAGCATAGAGCAAATAAATTGTACTTCCAGCCACAACAGAGGAACTGGTATCACAGCAGGCCTCCCACCACAGCAACTATAAAATGAGAAAAAAAAAATGAAATTACTGCTTTCAGACATTGAACAGAAGACAGCACAAGACTATGATCCTTGAAATAAGGGCAGAAAAAAAGGAGATGAGCCCTGTAATTGTATCAGCTTTCTGCCTGGCATCACTTTGTAGACTGGCTGAGTGAGAGGGAGCCCAAACAGAGCACAGCAGTCTCCTTGAGCTGAGGAGACAAAGGTCAGAATTCAGAGCCAGTGAGGTGGCTGGAATTTGTATGGCAAGGTTCTAGGGGGACGTGAGTGGTGCAGAGAGGACTCCCAGAAATCTGCATAGGGATCCTTTTGAGTCCTTGGCTGAATATGTATATGCAGTGTATATGCAGGTTGAAACTCCCTGAGGTAGGACAAAGTATAATACCTGGTAAGAAAGAACAAATACCAAAGAGCTGAAAATTGAACTCTCAGAGCTAAACAGAACAGAAAGACTTTTGTATTCTGACTTGTGAAGATGAAAATACCTATGAACAATATAGATTCAATAGAAACTCCAGAAAGAACAGCCTTTAGTAGTACTGGAGTGAAAGTTACTCTTGACCTACCTGAACAACAAGGTCTGAATGGATCAAACTCTTCTGAAAGTAAGTAAACTCCTTATGGGAGGAAAACACTCTATTAAGGGAGAAAATAAAATCCAGACAGTCAACAATAAAGCATTTATAATGTCCAGTGTGTAACAAAAAATATCATTAGACATGCAAACTATCAGGAAAATGGGAGTTTAAGTAATTTATGACATAATCTCAAGTAGATCCAAGAAACTCAAGTAGGAAAAACACAAAGAAGACCCTGCCAGAGCATATCTGTTAGAGTCTAATCAGGCAAATGATATACAATAGGGATTTATCTTAAGGATTAGATCATATGCAGTATGGGAGCTGGTTAGCAGTCTATGTAAGACTGTTGCCTTGTGCCAGTCTTAGGGCTGAAGTCAGCAAAAAAATATAGACACAAAATGGAAGAGAGCAAAGATGAACCTTGAAGGAGCCAATGGAGAAAAATTAAAATCCGTGAGGAAAATCTAGAACTTACTAGAATAAATAAGAGCATTGTTTGTCCCTCAACCTCATGTAGCTGTATATGACCTGGCGTGGAATTCAGAGGGTCGGAAAGAGTAGCTCTGATTAGAACTGTAAAGCCCCATGGTGGACTAGCAGATCAGTGAGCATGCATGAGCTGCAACAGTGCCCAGCCCTGAGCCAATCATTAATAATATAATGATTATTATATCATTTCCAACTTCCTAACCTCACACAAACTTCTGTTGTGGCCAATCATGAACTAGGATGATACGGCGAATGGAATTCTGAGAAACAGTGCCAGTTTAGCTAAACTGTTCAAGGGACCACAGTCCCCTTTACATCTTGGCACCCATATAGAACATGTTTAATTTCCAAATAAAGGTAACAGTAAAAACATCTTTCATCATACCATGATAAAAGTATCTGTTATACAAATAAAACATGCTAACACTTTCCCCCAAAGAAGATAAAACATCTTATTACTCAGTTTTGATTAATGTTCATTACTCTTCTTGTTGAATCACATTTGCTCTTTGATATACTATAACTTAAATACTGAGATAGAAACTTAAATACTATTAACATACTTTATATGTCTGGGATATGGGTAAATATAGCTGGTTAATAAAAATACAAATTAATATAAAAATAAGGAAGAAATAATTACTGGTCTTTTTGTAATGTGTCTCGTGGTTTCAGCTAATATTTGTAACTTGATTCTTCCATCCATATTTCCTTTGCTTTCAGCAAGCACCTGTCCTGGTCATAATTCTTTGCCTCAGGGGATAAATCAGACCTTCGTTCCCAAAGGATATAGACCATTAGCAGTTTTGCTGCACTTTTTCACTGACTTTTAGTACAGAGCTTGAAAGTACTATGACATGTTTCAAGAGATTTTACGAATTGTAAACACACTCCTCCTTATCCTCCTAGTGCAGTAGAAATTTAATATCCTCCCGATAGAATCAATCACTTTAAGCAGTATAACGGTCCCCTTCTCTGCCCATTGATTCACTACCATGAGGATCCTAAAGTGGCCATATGACAGTGTCAAATTCCCATTTAATAGAACCATTTCTGTGTCCCCTCGTAGAAGCATTCCTTTCTTGAAAACTAAGATGTCTAGACCTGAAGAACCCAAAGATGTGAAGACGAGAAACAATAATTTCGTTAGTAACTCAATAGGAGTAAATAGTGAGATAAACCTCTCTCATTTGCGCTTCTTGATTCCCAAACCTGTGAATCCTAGCTAAGAGAGGAAAAGTACCATAAACTGGACACTGATTCAGAATGTATACCCCATCCTGGATGACATTACTCCCTTTCAAGGTGTTGTCATCTACCTGGCACCATATCTTAGTCTTCAAAAGACCATTTTATCAGGTGAGCTGCTTCGAAGTGGTGATGAAGATAATAATACAAGTGAATTCCTGTGCACAGACCCATTGCTGCCCTTTCTTAGCTGTAGGATGATTTCCTTGGTCAGAAGTGATGATGTGTGGAATATCGTGGTGATGAGTAAGGCATTCTGTAAGTTAACAGAGGGTGATTTGGGCAGAAGCATTGTAGGCTGGAAAGGCCAGTGTATATCTATGGTAAGTTTCTATTCTGGTAGGAGACAGCAAAGTATCTGCCTTCTAGGATGGAAATAATATAATCTGCTACTACCCTGTAGCTGGCTGATTCCTCTGGAAATGGCATTATATTGGGGCTCAGTATTAATCTCTGACAACAGATTGGGCATTCAGCAGTAGCTGTTGTCAGATCAGCCTTGCAAAACTTCCTTCCCTGTGGCTATGGGCACTTTGTTTATGAGCCCACTGAATAAAGACAGAGGTAGCTGCAAAAACATTGTCACTCATGTCCATAGAATGGATCGTTTGCATCCTTCTGTTCTGCTGAATTGGCTCCTTGGTGATTCTTGATGTGGGACGCAAATATCCTTATGATCTATGACTAAAGTACAGCCACATCCTTCTTCCCAAACCTCATTCTCACCCATTTTCCAGTCATGTTCCTCTTACTTGATGATCATCCAATGAAACCATGCATCAATGTAAATTTGGCCATCTCTTCTTCCAGATGAAACTTTCCCCAGAGATTAGGAACAAGGCGAGAATGTCTTCTTTGTTCATTCCATCCAACATTCTACTAAAAGTTTCAGTCAATGCTGTAAGACCAGAAAAAATAAATAAAAAAAGGAAGTAGTCTAATTTATACTAAATACTAGGAAGAAGTAAAGCTATCTTTATTTAAAGGTAACATGCTTATGTATGTTGAAAACTCTAAATAATCTTAGAAGATACTACTAGAGCTCATAAGCGCTTTTAGTAATGTTGCAGATACAAGGTGTCAACCTAAAATTATTTCTATATACCAGCTAAGAACAATTGGAAAATAAATAAAAATATAAAAGTTAAAATAACATCAAATAATAAAATACTTAGGAATAACTTAAAATATGTGCAAGGTCTGTTACACTGAAACTACAAACATTTTGGAGGAGAAATTAAGGAAGATCTAAATAAATAGAAATAAGTATAAATACCACATTCATGAATAGGAAAGCAATATTTTTAATATGATTCTGTCCCAAACAAAATCTCAGAGATTTTTCTTTCTTTTTTGTTTCTGGTAGAAGTTGACAAGATGATTCTAAAATATTTGCTTAATTTGAAATTAAATTATTTTTTATTATGCCCCCATGCACATTTTTTTTTAAGTTTTATCTTCAGCAGTTGTTTCCTACCTTTTTAAGTCAAATTTTCATGTTCAAACTGGACTAAACAGTTAGCATTCTCATGCTCTTCAGCATTTACTTTCAGGACTCTTACAAGCTTTCACTGAGTTCTCATGATGACTATCAGAAAAGTCAAAACAGTCCATAGGACACACATGCACAATTACTGTCAAGTTCACCTGCTTACCAGGCTAAACTGTCTCCTACTAGACTGAATTTTAACTTAGCAAAAACGTTTATTTACAAAAGCAAGCAAAACTGGGTGAATTGTGTAGCATCAATTCTTATCTTTTAGAGAGCCTTAATGTTTGATAAGATTCCTCTTCTGTGATTGTGTATTTGACACCCAGAAGCTGACTCAGAGCCCAGCTTCACATGCTGCTTGCCTAGCCTAAATCAATGTCCACTGGTCCAGGAGGGATTGTTAGTTCTGTCAAGCCATAATCACTAATAATGCCTGCAGGTATCCATAATGTCTGGTGAATGACTTTGCTGTTTTACTCAATGAATGAATCGATTCCTAGGACCATAACAATTGCAATGCTTCAATGAAAAAGAGAAATAAATAAAAATACCACCCCCCCCCCAATTTTAAAAGAACAAACAACAAAAAAAGCAAATACAAAACAAGAAACAAGATAATGGATGATGAGCAGGATACACACACACACACACACACACACACACACACACACACAACGTCCCATCAATCTCTATTATTATAAAATGACTTCGAATATTTGCATTGATTTTTTCTTTAAAATACATACCTTTATTACCCACACTAAAATAATTTAAATCTGGAACATACTTCCATTTATTGAGTGTTTTCATTCAGAAAATTCTCTTAATAACACAGGACTTTCTGCAGAGGATCCAGTTCATTAATAATCTAATGATTAAAAATATATTTAAATCATGGCTTTATGTCTTCTTATCAGCCTCTTAGTAAGCCATGATTTTTGGTGGTTACAATTGTGAGCTTTCAGAAATTCCTGATTTATCCTTGTAAATTAGTTTGGAATATTTGTATATCCTATAGCTACTTCATATTCTGACCAAACTTATTAGAATTAAGTATTTGCTATTAAGAAAATAAATTGAATTTTCTAAGTAGGAAATTTCCTTTAGGAAATAGGATGAATCATTTTCCAAAGGCCTGAAGATCTTTTATACTTTCTGATGTACAAATGACCCTGAAGTGTCAATATTTTATGTTTCCTTATCGAACAAAAAATTATTCTTGCAAATTTTGTTTGATGTGTTTTAGCTACAATGCAAATCATATTGCATGTATAATTGTCACTTAATTTGCTTAACTTTATTCACCTAATCATATAACTATATTGCTTAACTATACAACTATGTAGTTAGTATTGCATAATTATAAATAATTTAATGAATAAACATCAGAAAGAAAGATTCTATTTTATAAACTACCTAGAACTCATGAATAGTTTACTTTCAATTTCTTAGCAATTTCTACTGATGTATATGTGACAATGAACTGTCTTGGTATATCTTGTCTGGAAATTGAAAACTATGACAAAAATTGAATGTCATTGCTGAGATAGGCTTAGATTAGTGGTTTTAAGTTGTTTCTAGTAATATTTCAACAGTCATATTTATTTTATAGTGGTATTTCACAGAGAAAAACCTGAAGCAAAGATGATTACAGTTTTGAAGTACCCTAAGCTCAAACAATGAATTTATTTTCTCATAGTTCTGGAGAGTGAAAGTCTGAGATCAAGGTGCAGGCAGGATTGCTGTCTGATAAGGATTCTTCCTTGGGGTCACAGATAGCTATCATATGCCATGGCCTTCCTTTGGTGCAGGTAAATGAGAATAGAGAGAGTGAGCTATTGGTGTCTCTTCTTATAAGGACACTAATCCTATTGTACCAGGGTCCCATTCTTATGACCTCATTTAACCTTACTTACTTCCTTAAAGGCTCTATCTCCATATATAGCTACATTGGGGGTGGGGGTTAAGGCTTCAATATGTGAATTTGGAGCGGGGGCAAATTCGGTCCATGATAGTCATGAAAATGTTAGTTTGGTTTAACTCCAAAATCAATAAGGCATTGCTTTATTTAATGAGAATGAACCAACTTCTGATTCCCAGAGCTTGTGTTCTCATCAGCAACCCAGGTCATTGAATCAAACAGAAGTAATTTCTGTTTGAGATGCTATCTAAAAATGATACAAATTGAATATAAGACTAATCTGTCAATAGCTTATCTTGTTAACAGAATTTATAAAAATATTTTAGTAACTTCTGTGTACCACTTACATACTAGAGATTATTATTAAAGAAGACATAATGATATGATAGCAATAAGCCCTACTGCTATAAACATACTCCACTCACTATTGAGGAGAAAGAGCAAAAGAACGTAGCACTGTATTGAAAATTAGCCTTTCCAAAATGAAGTAGTGATTTGAAACAGTTTTATAGCTATAACAAAAGAAAACTTGTTAAATGAGGAAAAATAGTCTGAGGTGTGAATTAGCTTCCTAATCATTTCAACTTTTACTTTAGCTATAGCATGCTCACATAGTTACCGTGGGATAGATTATTGAGGAACTAGAAGCTTCAAGCAGTGATAACTTGGTCGTCCAAACATAGAAGAAAAAAGAGCCTGAAAAATACTGCCCTTGGAGAAATCAGAACTACAAAGAGATGCTTTCCAAAGTGGAAATTTCTGTGGTGACAGAAGCACCTCATTCTCATGAAAATGACAACTTCTTAGAATGGATACCAAAAAAAAATAGCAACTGGGTACAGCTGGATAGCTGCCCAGTTTTTAGTGCAAGAGTTCTGATGTTTTTCAACCAAGAGGACAGTTGTCCTTTAGTTTTACAGAGAAAGACCTTCTCAGCCCTGGTGGACCCCTCACTCATTTGTATATGTGCACATTCTAAGTGGAACTCTGTTCTGTAACTGAGCATTTCATACAGAGCCCTGTAACTCTCCTGGGAAAGTGGGAACAAGGAAAGATAAGAAGGAAGAGAAGGAGAACCCCTCTTGACAATTAGAACATCAGTCAAAGCACTATAAAGTGGAATTTACAGTGCACATTGGCACAGGATCAGATTAGCTGGATGGATAATTTAGGCATCGAAGGGACATAAATCATGAGGATAAAGTGGTTAAAGTTGAGTTTTAAAGTGAAATATTTGCTTGCTAATAAAATATTTTCTAACAGGTAAAGAGTATTGAGATTTTTCTTTTGTTTTACTGAAACCCATGATGAGACATATCTATGATTTGGATTGCTAGTCTGATAAAACTTGAATGACAGAGCCAGTGTTTGGCTTTTTTTGTTTGTTTTTTAAACAAAGCTTCTGGTAGGTGGATCTGGAGAAATGAAAGATGAAGAAGTCACTAACAATTTGATTCAGCCTTTAAATGTCAGTTCTTGAAGTGAAAAATAAAGTTCTATACTGTAATTATTAACCAGATTAAAAGTTATAAGAATGTCATTATATGTGAAAAAGAGTTTCATCTTTCCTGACAAGAAGTCATAAAAATAAATGAATCTAATAAAGTAGTCTTTAAAAATATTCACTAGTATTGCTAGCATTTCATTTAACATAATTTATTTAAAATTTTATAATAGCCTGACTATAGGAAAGTTACAAAGTTTATAAGAAACTCAATAGGAAAGGCAAACTCATAAAGCAAGTCAGACTTATTGCAGCCACCTACACCATGCTTGTCACATAACAGTTTCCCTATAAAGATTTGTTGACGCACTGACTGCTTTTCTTGAAGGCCATAACAGCACAACATAAATTTTTTATGAGCTGCTTTCTAAATATCTTGCATTTATCTTCTAAATGTAACTTTTGCTATATTCTGGGTCTGACTGTGTCCTTTATTGTGTTATAACTAATAGACACGATACCGAGTTAGTAGCTTTGCTTTGCTTTTCTTTGTGTATTTTCTTTCAAATCTTTATGAGAAACAGCATGGGAACTGTAATGTTTATATTTCACATCCTCTAAGCCCATCCTATGTTAAAAGAGGGTGGAGAGAGAACAACAGGAAATTTCATGAAGCATGCCTCAGCTCAGAGACAGAACTTGTGTTCAGAACTTTATTGGGAATAAGAGAAAGGTCAAAGCTATGGGAAACAAATAACAGTAAGAAATCAACAGATGTATATGAAGAAAACTGCAAGACTTTGGGCTCTGGAAGCAGGGAGACATGGGTTAGGGTCCTGGCTCTACTACTTAACCTAAAAGAGCTTCAATTTTTTCATTTATAAATTGGAGCTGATAGTGACAATATGGTTAGGTTTTAAACATGGTAGGGGCTCAGAAAATGTTACCGATATTGTTCCGAAGGACTTTTGGTGCAATAAAAATATAATAATAAATATCATCCAAGAAATATGGAGGATTCTGTATAGATTATAGTCTAAACTCCACACCCAAAGCCTGTTTGTGAGCAAATCACAGTGGAGCCAAGGAGCGCTGAGAAGTATTGTGATCTTAGGCTTTAAGGGAGTCGTGGAGAACTGTTCTCCCATTGGGTCTGAGAAACTAGCCAGGGAGCTGTTTCTGCACGGTTCTAAACGGCATGGCTCTCTGTGACCTGTGACACCACACCCACTCAATTTTGATTCTCACCACAGTTTAGCAAGTGTCATTGCCACCAGCAGACAACAGAGTCAATAGCAGTCCAGACCCCCTGGAATACTGTGATTTGCATTTCTGGACACGTCTTATCACTGGAAGAATATGCAGGAAGAGAGGATAAGGTATAGAAGGTAGAGGCAGACTCCTGTCTTCTCAAAAAAGCCTACCCTCTCAGCCCCACCATTGCTAGCTTTCTTGATCCCTGTACCCACCTCCACTGACATTCCAGATCTCCTGAGTTTGGCTAAGGGCCTCATGAAAACTTTACATTGCTGATGCCCTATATCCCTTCTTTGGTTGCCAGCCATTCTCTAGGTCTCTAGAGTTGGGACATTTACAATCTCCATTTAGATGAAAATTGAGTTTGTTGCCCATTCTGCAAATTTTTATTGGACCCTTACTAATGGGTAAGGCCCACATTTCTACCTCCAGAAGGTACATGTAATACTTGTTCCATAATTCAAAATATCTGAACTTTTAATTTAAAACTGCTTGATGGCGGACCTGGAATTCACTCATAGGCAGCCTGCTCTTGAATCCATATTCTTATTCTCATGCTATACCACTTTCTCTCTAACTAGTGTGGATTTTAGGTGGGGAGGGGAGTGTGGGGGAATGGAGCTAGAATGGTAGCTTATGGAGTCTTATAACTTGTATGGAGTCTTGAAAGCTAAACCAAGGAATTAGAATTTTACCATGTAGTCAGTTGGAAGTAAGGGATAAAACAATGAAAGTTGTTTCTAAGAAAAATTGATCTGGCAGAATGGAAGATTTAACGGAAAAAGGAAGATATTAAAAGCCTGAGCGAATGTCTAAGAGGGGATTACATTAATGGGAATTCAACCTGGGAAGTAATAGCAGAATTAAAAGGGACTGATGGATGTGAGCTAAGAAACATTGACAGGACCTGGTGACTGATTGGAGTGAAAAGTAACAATAATGACTCTGGTTTTAAGACTGGATAATAAGGAGAACTAGTTAAAACAGATAAGTAAGCACACAACAACAAAAATCCCCTAAGCAACTAAGAAGTTGTAGCTGTAAATAATAAATTATTTAATCTGTACCTAAATTTTATATTTCTCAATTTAAACTTCCTCTCTTGTGTTAAATACGACTTAAATATTGCTGTTTAAATTCCCATTAACTATTTACACTTTCGACTAAACAATTGCAAAATTATCATTTTTGTCATCCCTCATTTCTCCAATACCTATTCAAATGTAAGCTTATTAATGGACAGAATTAGTATGCTTAAACTCTCTGCCACTTCTCTGTAAGTGGAAGCACGAAAAGGATTCTGGAAATAAAAATGACAGTTCTTTTTTATTGAACTCTTATTAT
Organism: Rousettus aegyptiacus; assembly: GCF_014176215.1. Classification (NCBI taxonomy): domain Eukaryota; kingdom Metazoa; phylum Chordata; class Mammalia; order Chiroptera; family Pteropodidae; genus Rousettus; species Rousettus aegyptiacus. Next base: position 163,733,533 of record NW_023416284.1, read on the forward strand.
GTACCTACCTCTGTGCTGAGCTTCTTATATACATTATCTATTTAAGGCCCCCATCAACTCTATGAGGTAAGCACTATTATTATTCCATTTTCCAGGGGAGAAGACTGAGGCTTGGAGGAGTATATGACTTCCTCAAGGTCAAAGAGCCAAAAATGGCAAGGCCGGTATGATACGCCCTGTCTATCTCTTATAGGTCCCGCACTCTTAGCCACTACTGATAATAGAATGTAATTGATTTTCAATTCATTTAGAAAAAAATCTGGCAGGAGAAGTGAGGAAAATTCTGACATTCTCTTTCAAATAATGACTTATTTATTGCTATAATTTACTTGTCAAATAAGAATGTTGCTGTGGTTTTATTTCAGACTTGACTGTGAGAAAGACTATTATCACACGTTAATACAGTCGTGAGTGTAACATATTTCCTATGAAAGAGAATTTGATGCGATTTAGAGAATCTTGAAACCCATTCAATAATTTATTTTTTTAATTGAGATGCAAACAAATTTATGAACAGAATGTCAGTGCGTTACAGCATACCCTTAGAGAAGCCTGACTGTATAAAGCAATTATTATATGCCCAATTAAAGAGAGATTTTTTAAAAAGTCATTTAAATGAGAAATCAAAGTGTGTAGGAGTCAGTAATTTAAAGACACTGTCTCAAAAGTATAGTGATTGCTTTGATTAATGATCTTCGTATTATCACTAATCAACTCTTCATTTGAAAAAACTACATAAGGAAATTGTTGGAACAGTAGATATTTAAATTTAATTTCTTCTAAAATGTCTTCCCTAGTTTCAAACACATCTTTCAAATCTGGCATTCAAAGTTGCCTCTACTTTGGAATAGCAAGAACAACAGGCCTATGAGGATTCTAAGTGGCACTTACTCTGTAGAGTAATTGGGAACTGCAATGGTTATGCAAATAAATGTCCCTTAAAGGGAAGAATGAGAAATTTGCCTTACAACTACAGCTGTGAAAAGCTGGTGCTAAGTGGAGAAAAAGAGACTAGAAGACAGTGAATGGAAATTAAGGTAGAAATAACTAACAAAGATGACTGTGGTTGTAATAGTAGGGTAGATATTCAAGTCTTTGTGTGTGTAGCAAATACCAATCCCAACCCACAAAATAAACTGAAGATGAAATGTATTTTTGTTTTTCCGTCAAGTACATTTTAATCTCTATTATGAGTTCTCATTCTACCAAAACAGAGGCACCATCATATACCTGGGCAAAAAGAGCATTCCAAGTGCAGTGCCTAGAATTTCTGCAGGGGATGGAGGTTTATTGCTGACTTCCCTCACTGGGCCATCACTATTTCATTTCTTACCTCATTTATTGAACTTATTTTTAATGTTCATGTTTTGTTATTTGTTAACACTCTCTTATAAGTGATTTTCAAATAAGCAAACGCACATTAAATAAAAAGTTTATTTGATTCATTTGCAAGTCAGAATCTATGAATTTTTGTTGTTGTTGTTGGTCCTTTTTGCACTTTCAGTGGAACAAACAGTGCAGTTTTTATCCTTCCTGCATTTAGAGCAGCAGCTGTAAAAGTAATTAATGGTTAAAGAAACTCTAGAACGTTCCCCAGAAGGCCATTCTACATACATCACGAGCTGGGGAACCAAAGCTGCGGTATTTACATGCTAACAGACTTCAAAAGAGCACGCTAGTTTGTTATAGTTAATTCTATGCGTCAATTTGATGAGCCCATGGCATACCCAGGTATGTGGTCAAACATTTATTCTGGGTGTTTCTATGAGGAGGTTTTGGGTGAGATTAACATTTAAATGGGTAGGCTGAGTAAAGCAATTTGCCCTTCCTAATATGAGTGGGCCTCATCCAATCAGTTGAAGGCCCGAGTAGAATGAAAATATTGACTATCCCCCAAGTAAGGAAGAATTCCTTCTGTCTGATAGCCTTTGAACTAGGATATCAGCTTTTTTCCTGCCTTTAGACTTGAACTGAAACCCTGGCTCATCCTGCATCTTGAGCCTCCCAGCCTTTGGATGGGAACCACATCATCAGCTCTTCTGAATCTCCAGCTTTCTTAATCACTCTGCAGATCTTGGGCCTTGCCTACCTTCATAATCACATGAGCCAATTCCTTATAATAAGTCTCTTTATATATTTTTTTCATTTATAAAAAGAGAGCGAGAACATGCTTTTAAATGTTGAAGGACTCGGGCCTCAATCTTGGAATCTCCTCTGCACCCCGATTCATTTTGGCCACTGACACCCATAAAGAAAAAATTGAATCAATGAGTGTTCTACTATTTTGAATGATGACTTTGGTACATGTACAAAAAAATTTTTAATCTCTGGAAGCTGACAATGATATCCTCTGACTTTCTACTCATAATTAGAAAGAAATGAGAGTAGCTACGAATTTTATAAAAGGACGCACATTTTCCCTTGATTATTTTTCCCTTCCTTTTCAATTTCTACTTTTTTTCTTTTCGTGTCCCTACATTTCCTTCCAAATACACTTATGTGAAGAACATGCTTGCGGTTAGGTAATTTCAAATATAATGAGGAGGCCTGCCATATATGCCATCTGCATAGTTAGTGGACCTGATGTTGGATTGAAAGGCAGACGAGCTGGCTTCCAGGCCTGGCAAAGCTCTTGCTACCTGTGATCCTTGAGTAAATTGCTTGACCCTCTGGATTTTTAGTGTTCTAATCTACAAAATAAGGATAACAATACCTGCCTGGTTCACATCACAGTGTCCATGAGAGATAATGAATGTGAAAGTGCTTTGTAAACTATGATGTTCTACACAAACATAAAGAATGGCGGTGGTGTTGATTTTGACACAAGACTGCACAAACAGTGGTGAGAGAGGAGTCAGCTCGGGATTCCTTTGTTCCATCTCATTGACTCATCTAATAACATTGAGTCAATGACTCTATGTCTTGTTTTCTCTGGTGGAGAGAACATACATTTGCCAAATATGGAGAGGAAGATGAGCCTTCTGAACTCCCTCCCACTTCTGCCCCGAAGCTGAGCCAAGCTGAACCTCCAGAGGTTACTGATCTAAGAAGAGTCATGCTAACTTCATTCAGCTTTGCTGCTGCTCTGAAACCCAGCAAAGTGATGTTAAGTTGTTATAGCTGTTGCCCCACCCTTGGGAGAATGCCCAGGGGATGTGGACCGCCCCCAGGCAGCCCACAGGAAGCTGGACCAGAAAGTGCAGAGTCACTGTGCACCCAAGTGCCAGCAGGCAGGTCTTTTCTCCACCACATACGCTTTCAATGGGCTCCCTTGCAAATATCCACTATTTGACATTTGAAAAAGTTGGGAAAATGTTTTGTTAGTCTTTTATTCATCATTGTAGGAGGAAGATAAGATAACATTTATCCAGCTGGAATTGGATAAAATTGGTAGAAATTATGACTGGAATATAGACCTAGGACCTAAAATTGTTCTGACTGTGGCCAAGTAAAAATCATTACAATTTGAAAATAGCTTTTAAGATATTTGTGAAGACTTATTTTAAATTTATTTTTTCCCTTCTTATACCCAGATTTGAGTATGTGAAGAATTAAAGACATCTGAAAAAGCCATTAAAAATGCATCTGCTAAACTGATAAATAGCCATATTCATTTCATAAAAATGTCTTAATTTTTGTAATGTCTCTGAAACAGTAGTTCTCAAACTTCTTGGTCTCAGAACCTCATTAAATTAATAAATTATTTAAGACCTCAAAGGGATTTTTTTTATGAGAATTATATCAATAAATATTTACTGTATTAAAAGGTGAACCTGAGAAGTTTTTAAAAAGATTTATTAATTCATTCAAATTAACAAAATAAACCCATTATATATCAACATCAGATCAATGGTTTCATCATAAGTCATATAGCTACTGAAAATCTCAACTGTAATACTGAACGGAATAAGGTTGAGAAAAGCAAATAACTTCTTAGTGTTTGCTTTTTGATAAACACTTTGAGAACTTACACTTCAAAATATTTTGATCTCCCTAAAAAGGTATCACATCCAAATAAGGAACTATAATGTATCATTTTTTTTAAGGGAAACAAAATAATTTTTTGAAAGTTTTTTAGTATATTAGCACTGTTAAGTTTGTGGGCAATGAGTTTGAATCCCCACCCTGCCACTTACTGATTGAATGCTGTTAGACAAGATATTTAAGCTTTCCAGACTTGGTATCATCATCTATAAAATAAGGATTGTAAAAAAATACCTATCTCTTGGGGTTATTGTGATGAAATGACTTTATACATATATATTAATCACAATTTTCCAGAGAAATAGAACCAATAGAATGTTCATGTATATAGGTGTGTGTGTGTGTGCGTGTGTGTATAAGATACCAATAGAATGTACATGTATACATGTATATAAGTGTATATATATAATATACTTGTTTATCATATATTACATACTATATAAATATAGTTTGCATTTAGAGAGAGAGAGAGAAAGAAGGGAAGGGAAGAGAAGAGAAGAGAAGAGAAGAGAAGAGAAGAGAAGAGAAGAGAAGAGAAGAGAAGAGAAGAGAAGAGGAAAAGAGAAAAATTTATTTTATCTTAAGGAATAGGTTCATATGATTATGGAGTCTGACAAGTTCAAAAATCTATAGGGTAGACCAGCAGGCTGAAGACCAAGGGACGAACCAGTGTTACAGTTCAAGTCCAAAGGTCATCTGCTGGTTTAATTTCCTCTTGTTCAGGAGAGGTCAATCTTTTGTTTTAATCAGGCCTTCAACTAATTGGACAAAACCCACCCACATTGTGGAAGGCAATCTGTTTTACTCAAAGTTCACCAATTTAAATGTTAATCTCATTCAAAACACCCTCACAAAAACATATAAAATAAGGTTTGATTACATACGTGGGCACCATGGTGCAGCCAAGTTGACAAATAAACTAACCATTACAATATAGAAAGCACTTCGAATAATATATCTGTAATAATATCCAAATTCTCAATGAATGTTATTTATTATATATTGTTATAATATATTGTTTGATTTTAAATATTGTATGAAAAATCAAGTAATATATAATAATTTAATTTTTGTAAAGAAAATAATAACCAAACCCCAACGAGAATATATGAGATTTTATATACGAGAATATGTATATACACACATATATATAAATATATAGCAGGTCCTTGGATAAGGGTTGTTTTGTTCAATATCATTTTGTTATTACATTGATGAGATGCTGTAAGAACTTAATTCTTGTTTACATTAATTAGCTTATGGTAAAATTTGTTTCATTATATGACATTTTGCTTAAAGTCACAGAATTTATTGATGATGTTAAGCGAGAACTTATATATATAAAGATATATATCTTTAAAAATTTGGAAAAAGTAATAATGATTGACTTGGTTTTTCATATACAAAAAAATTCATATTTTTGTGTCAGTGTAAAGAGGATTTAGATAAATCAATGAAAAAATATATGTATCCCAGAAGTAGCTCTTAATTTGTATAGTGATACCAGATAAAAATTGGCATCACAAATTGTCATGGAATTTGAGTCAATTATTCAGTTACACCATTAATAGAAGTTCGTTATTTGTTTAAAAATCACTTTATATCATCACTTTGCTCCAAATATAAAATAAATTTCAGTAGAATTTAAGAATATTCTAAAATACTACACAGAAAATACAGAAAATCTGTAGATTTATCTATTAAAAACTGTAGATGAATAGTTAGCTTATCTCTGTGTAGTAAGGACTTTCTTAGAAACCATTGGAAAAATTACAAAACATCGACATACTGATTACATTAAATATAGCAACATTAAAGCTAACAAATTGAGAAAGAATATCCACACAAATATAATATATGGTGGTTAGAATAATTAAAATATGATGTGGTTGTATAAATTGATAAGAGCACTCTAAGACACCAATAGAAAAAATGCTAAAGGTATCTTACTGGTCTCTCAACTTCCTTGGAGTCAGAAAGATGTAAGAAGCAGAGGTTACTTATTATACTGGAAATTTATGTTGGATTCCTGGGAATGCGAAGTTACAGGAAAAATTACAATCAATTTGTATCTCACAATCACTTGAACTAGAATAGAGGGTTGACATCAAGAGCAGTTATGAAACTTGTTCAATTAGAGAAGAAAACCTCTTTGTTTACCTTGCATTTGTACTTGTAAAAACCAAAATTGATTAAATGGTTTAGTAACACTGGATGGGTTGAAGAAGCTGATTTGTGGGAGTACATTTTGATGGAGATTTGCAACATCAATAAATAAAAAGTGGATGTTTTCTGGACTTTCTCATGTTCTAACTTATGTACAATGGCTTATTTAAAATGTTAGTAATTTCCCCTCCCCTCGCTTTTGGTGGGATTTTATGGTCTTATCGACATGGTCCTTTTTAAGACCATGATTCCATGACTGATAAGGACTCTGCCTCTCACAAGTGCACCACACACCTCTGTTCTCATGACCACATAGAAAAATGCTTGCCTTGAAAGATTAATTGGCACTTTTTAAAAAGTCTTTGAAGAAGAAGCCAAATTCCTGTTCCTCCCTTTCCTCTACCATTCCCAGAGAGGCACTACACACATTGACTCTTATCTCTGGTTGCCCCAGACCAGTATAAAATGCCTGGCTTGACCTATGAAGTTTGGCTTAGGCTATTGGACAAAAGAACCAAGTCCTGATCCTGATTGTTGCATAAGAGCCTTCTGTGTGGTCTCATGAAGAGGCTACTCAGCCAGGAGTCAGGAAATCAGAGATATCCTTTGTTGGACTCTAGTGAGGCTTATATACCTCCAGTCTTCAGATTTCAGTACTAGTTTAAAAAGCAAAGCCTATGAATTTACATACCTTTTGGATTGAATTTCTTATCACTCGTGAGCTTCAACTATTAGATTTACCTCTCTAAATCTCAATTTTCTCATAAAATGGAGAAACTACCTCCATCATGTAACTTAAGTGAGGACTAAATGAAATAATATGTATGGCATTGTACCATAAAAATAGAGTATTGTGCTTGGTGTATGATAATCTTGGTAAATGAACTTCTCTCCACTTACTCTTGGAGCTTATCTCGCCATTTGTTTCCTAACAAACCGACTTTTGATTACTCTTCAGAGAAGAAAGAATAATATAAATTCAGCTTATGTTATCGGCTTTAGTGAAGCATAATAAGTGTTCCTTCCTAAGTATTGCATTTTAATGAGGAAAAATGAGAAATTATGGCTATAATGATCATATTGAGGCAGCAATGAGAAACCAATAGGGATTGTGCCTGGAGATTAATGAAAAACTATCCAGGAATTCTTTGCATCACAGAATTTTTGGCTCAATATTTTGATTTAAGCCTTCAAAACTTAAGTTTCCAATATTTTAAAATAGCAAAATTATTATCAGTCACACCTTAGTGTAGTTTAGCTTTTCAGATCCTTTTTCAGAAGGATAATTTTAATCTGTGTGTTAAGAGAAATACGATGCAGTTCATATAACCTGGATATTCGAGGAGTTAAGGGAGAAAAGGAAGATGGGAAATATGAAAAAAAAAACCTTCATGTAATTCACACTTGTACCCAGAATTGTAAGAACAAAATAAATTGCCGGTATAAATAAGTAGTAGTTTTACATTAAATGGTTTAAAATATTAATGTATGATATTTTTATTTCTTATTCTTTATTTTGAAATTTTCTACTCAAACTCACGTTTCAAATACCCTTACTCATCATTATCCTCCCCCACTTATCATAAATGCCCATAGGAAGTCACACATTTTCTTCCTGTTGAACTATTGCTCTACAAATCATAGTTATTTTCCTACGATTTTACTGTCTAAAGTTTCATTGCAGTATTTGTGGTAAACTCTTATTGTGTATGATATTACATGACAACAACAATGCATAGTGCCTAAAAGCTATAATGACCAGCTATTCTGTGGTCAGTAAAAGGAAATTATATAACATTTGTTGCCAATATGCTGTTAAGGGAATAGTCTTCACATTGCTCCAGTCCACCCCCTGCCCTTGTCACTTGCCACTAATAGCAGGTTTTGCAAATAGGTTGAGGGTAAGTGGACCCCGGAGTACTATTCTCTGTACCCCCAAACCACGCCCAACCCTTCCGCTTGGTTATTTCAAATGAGTGGTGGGCAAGTTTTGGTGTACTTAACTCCCACACAGTTTACTTTGTTTATTCTATCAGAAATAATGTGTGCCGAATGCCTTCAATCTAGACACTTTTGTTATTATTTTATTTACATAAAAAAAATTTTAAAAGAATAGTTCGACCCAAGGTACAGGTCATCTAGGACTTTCTCATCATGTTTATCCTGTCAGTTGTGTTGTGTTATTTTTTATTTTTTTACTTTTTTGAGCATTTATTATTTAAATTAAAAGTGGTGACAGCAATGGTTACTGTTTCCATGCTTCATATCTGCTTCTCTTTCACAAGTAATTGGCTTTTAAATAAAATCTCTACTAATCTCCAGAGTAGAGAGAGCCATTTCTCCAGGAGACAAGGCCCAGCCCTCCATCAGGCAATGCTGGCCACGTGCTTGCCCTGACCCTTGTCTGGCTTGTGTTGTCCATGATTATGGCTCTTGCTGGCAGCTCAGTGGCCCATCGGTCAGAAAGCAGAAAAGGAATTTTGAATTATAGGGAGAACTGATGCTTAAAAAGGCAACAGTTTATTGATGTCTTTTTTTTTTTTTTTTTACTCTGAGATCTTTTTTATATAGTTTGTCCTTCATTTTAATCAAGTATGTTTGGTTGCACTTCTTAAGGAATTCTATTTCATTATTTAGTAGGTTTTGCAAATAGGCTGGGGGTAAGTGAACCCTGAGTCTTGATGAAAAAAATCTAAGACTTTACTTAAGAAGTATTATATATCCATAGCTTTCTTCACCCAATGTGTGATAAAATAGATACTGAGGATCCTAATTTTAAAAATGTGTTTGAAATGTAAGGAATAACATTTTCCTTAATTAAAATCTATTAAGCTTATTATGTTATACTTTTTGTTTATATTAATTAGTCATTTATATTTATTTTATGTACTCCTCCATGTAGTGAATCACTTTATGAATTTGATCTAGTACTTGAAAAGCAATAGGCATCTTAAAAGAAAAGTTAGCAAAGATTAAATAATAATGCCCATCATTTTATATAATTTTTTGATTTTTTAAAAAACTGCTAAAATTTTTAGAAAAATGAATGCAATTATTGGCTCCAATACTTTTAATGATAAAAACTTTTAAACAGAAATTTTCTCATTTACAATCTTTAAAGTTAATTCTTTATTTATTACCTTCCTTCTTTTTAAACCTCAAGTTTTATCAGTAGTGATGCATTTCCTTGTTTCTTACCCTACCAGGCTTGATCCAGTCAGATTCACACACCTGAGATGAACCTCAGGCCCCTGGCAGCTATGAAATCATTCAGGAATGTAGGCTTATAAGCAAGCAATTAAAACAGGCTCTGGAGTCCTGCAAGGCATGTGGCATTCATATTAGGCAGCAGGCGATATATTTTCCATCACCCTTTCCCCTTGTTCCAGATACCTTCTCTCAAAATAGAGAATATGATTTATTCTATTAAATATGTGTGTGTGTGTGTGTGTATACACACACATATATATATTACCTTTCCTAGACATTTTACTGAAAACAGGTAGAGAATAAACAATAATTAAATAAGAAATCATAATTGCTCATTATAATACATCACTGATTGTGTGATTTTGTAATAGAATTCCTATTCAGGTTCCTATTGACTTTGGATCCTATGTTTCTCCCGTCCTTCTTCCTTTTAGGTTTTTTTGTCTTTTTTTCCTGAGACTTTCAACGTATTTCTCAAAGTGTGTTCTTTAGCAAAACTTCTGTATCAGAGCCACTTGTGTGCTTGTTCAGAATCTTCCTGGTTCTCACACCCCACCTACTGCTAACAGAATCACATTCTCTAGAAGAGATATCTCCAAATATGCATTTCAAATAAGTCCTCTTCCCAACCCCAGGTGGTTCTTATGCATGTGAAAGTTTAAAAAACCGCTGAGAAAAATAAACCTTTTAGCATCACCTGCAACACAGTTATCTTCCCAATTACATCTTTTCTATGCACTTTCTCCTTTTTTGTGTATGCCAATTCCTTCATTTTCAAGATTTGTGAGCTAGTGCAAAACAGTATTGCTTGGTCCTGCACACCAAATCTATGTCCAGCCTTAGATTTCATCTATATCAGGAGTCAACTAAAAGAACAGTCTAGACCCATCCTTCATTATTTAACACAGTTCTAGAGACCTTCAGGTATTCCATATTTGTATCACATCATTGAATCTTTTTTGCATCATGAAAGTCAAAGTCATATTGTGACATTAAGTTGAACTTACCTTAAATAACAAAAACAAACAAAACAACAAAAATGAAACAATTTTATACTTGCTTAGTTTCTCCTTTTATTATCTATTTTCCAAAGTTCCAGGTCCTATTTAATTGACTGATTGAAGTAACATCTTGGGTAATAGAGTGTATCACAGATAATCTGTGAAAGCCCCAAACCTATTTAATTGATTGATCAACATGCTGGTCCCATTTTCTAGAGTTCTCTGGGGACTTCGACTCAGGCTTAACGTCCTAGCTATTCTCAGTCTTCACAGCTTTAGGAGGCTTTCCCTGATCTTGCTCCAGCCTTTAACCTAAACCCTGAAAGTCTGGTAAGAGAGGGGACCAAACATTGTATGTCCTTGTGAGTGTTTTCAATCTAGCATTCTAACCTCCAAGAGATCATGAAAACACATTTTTTTTTTCCTTTGATTCATTTTATCTAAGGGTCTTAGCAGTTCCATAAATGGAATTGTTGATAGTAACTATGAACGTGTTTTGTTTTAAACTATCTTTCTGATGTGTGGCTATCAGAAAGAGAAGTTTTTGCATGCTATTAGCATGGGAGGCTAAAACCTGAAGTTTAAACGGGTGAGCCTGGCTTCAAATGATCTCATTGAAGCAATAACGTGTAAAAAAATTCTTACATTTTAGAAGGTTGTGTATTCGATAGAGCCACATAAAGGCTTTTACCACCCAGAGCTAGCTTTGGGAAGGGCACAGGCTTACATTTTCATATTGTCAATCTCAAATTGAAAATGTCTCCAGATTTTCCAAAGGGATAGATCTGTATCTCTTAGGCTTGTTGAATAGTGGGAGCAGAAGGGTCAGGTTTTTCATTTGAGAGGAAAGTAATTACACCTGCTTGGTATCCGGCCCGAGCAAAATAATTTTTGAAGAGGACCTCTCTTAGCCATTTTTAAATTATTTCTTAGTTTTTTTGTGTGTGTGTGTGCGCGCATTTTCTCAAACTGTCTTTAAAGCCTACACATTGCTGGCATCAAGGTGGGCTATCAATGCAATGACAGCTTAGTCAGGAGTGCTGCCATTTGCAGGAGCCAGACCCAGGCTTAATTGAAACTGTTTTTAGAGAGAATGACCTTATCAGTTTACAATCCCTTATTTTTTTTTATATTTTACACCTACAGCACCTAGTCTTCCTAGGTGGTCTCCCATCCAAGTACTAACCAGGCCTGACCCTGCTTAGCTTCCAAGATCAAGCTTGTTCAGAGTAGCATGGCCATAGAAGGCTCACATCCTGAAGAGCCTTCTCTTCTGGCTGATGGACCAGCATTCGCAGTGCACTGCCCCTACTGCACAATTGCTGCAGATTTGCCTTGAGCTGTTTATGCTATGTAGGAAAGAGATCTCAGCAGAGTGAGAAAAACGGCCTTGAATGGTCTCAAAGGTTCTAAGAGGCAATTTTACTTAGAGCAAGAGATAGGAACTTGGAGAGCTAGACTTTCAAGCCCCTGACTCTATTCTTACAGTGGGCTTTCTCCTCCTTGACCAAAACACTGAAGTAGTGTAGTCCATGGCTAAAAGTTACTCTTCTGAGGTGACATTCAGGGCCATTCTTAGGGACATTCTTAGGGACATTCAGGAAACTTTTGCTATGTGTTAATGTTCCTCCCCTTTTAGACTATTATAGATTACAGATCAGTGAATAGCTTTCCTATTTAAGATTCCGGTTGAGTAGGGGAAGGCAGGAATGTAACCTTGTGGTGGGGATAGGAGAGCAATCAGCAGCTATATGATTCCTTAGGGGTTGGCAGGAGCTGGAGCAGAGAATGGAATGGAAAGTGCTGGAAGGAAATATGTCTTGTACACATCAATTCCTCTGAGGGGGGAGCCAGGAAGTAGGTAGCTGTGGTGTGGACTGTCAAAGTAGCCATATTTGTCAAGAAAAGATGTTTAAAGAAGAAATATTGCTTTACCAGGAGCATTGACCAGAAAATGGAAGCAGAAGTATTGGTGCAAAGTGTAATGAACCCAGAGTAGCATTTGTATGTGAATGGAATCACTGGAGGACTCGTGGAGAAGTCAGAAAGAGAAGGGCGAGAAAAAGTTGACTGCTCTGGTGAGTTGACGAAAAGCAGATTTCTAAAAACAGTTACTACCCCTTTCAAGAAAGACCAGTAATTGTCTTAGAGGGGCAATGTTTTTGAACCTGGCCATAACAAGAGCTGAAAAAAGTGCCTGCCCAAAGTCAAATGTCTAAAGCAAATATAATTTTATAAAGAAAGTACATAGTATATGTGTATTTTATAAAGTGTAAAGTATGAAGTCTATGTTTCTCTAAAAAGTTTTATTTATGCAACTAACACTCATTTACTTTTTTAAAACTGACTTGACATGTTTGGCTATTTAAAATTCAAAAGGAAATAGGTATATTCATGTGTCTTCTAAGTATTCTCTCTTTCCATTATACACATACGACTAATAGTAGTTTTATAAAAGTGATGCTTTTCACTTCTTAGAAGTTGGGCGTTATGAGTTTGTTTGCTCATTGCCCTTCTGAGAAATGTGGCCCCGTTGTCATAGACAAAAATAATGTCAAAGCGTCTCCTCCATTGCTGAAAGGCACAATGGGAAAATATATTTTATAATTGGCGAAAGGTTAGAACCAGTTCTTAAATGCTTGCTTGGGGGTTCAAATTAAAACAAAACATATCCACTGACCATGTTATTCTTATTAAAATATATTAACATTACCACCGACTATGACTGTGAGTATCCACACAAATGAGGCTCATCAAAAGAGAGTGCATGGATTCCTCAGAAATGTTTTTTTCTGTCACTATTTTGATTTTAAATGGGATATGCAGAATATATGTGAAAATAAAATACTATTTTACCTTCAGTATTAATCCTTATCAAAATAGGTACTTCTTCTAGAAATTTAATTTAAAACTCATGTATTTGTCTCTTCAGCAGTCTCCCCACTACTCTCCCCTGATTCCTCCCAGGCACCTTTCCCTCTGAAAGCTGACCATTTACTCCTCCATGACCACCTTGTGGCGACCACAGAAACTGCCACGTTACAAGACCCTCCACCTCCTTTGGCCCCAAAGTGGGCCACTGAGGCTCTTCTTTGGTGTGTTGCACTTGGAGTATGAGGAAGACACTCTCTCATGGCAGAAGCTGTGGAATGTAATTTTGAAAGGTATAGGTAGCCATGTATGGAAAACTTCTCTAAAGTGAAAAAGATCGAGATCGACACTCCAAGGAGAGCAAAGACAGGACACGGAGGGATAGTCCCGTCGGTATTTAAGTTCCTGGTTCCACTTATTTTTCTAGATCACTGCCTATCCTGGGATTTGGTTAGTTCAGCACTTCCTTGGGTTACTTATTTCAAAGAATAGTAACTAGAAATATTAACCTATAGCCAGATGCATCCATGGCATGAAGTATAGATGGAATATGTACCATTGGCCATCACACGTATATGGTGATTTTAAAATATGTTGCAAACTCTTTGACAGTAACCCTCTCTTCTTAAGATAGGATATAATTTTCCCACCATTCGAATATGGACCCAACTTAGTGACTTGCTTCTAACAAGTAAAATATACCCAAACTAATATTACGTGACTTCTGAGACTAGATCTTAGAATGATAGTTTTCTCTGTCATGGTTTACTTCCTCTGGGAGAATCTAGCAATCATGTCATACAGACACTCAAGCAGCCTTAGCAGAAGCCCAAACAGAGGGGAACTGAGGCCTCCTGCCAGTAGCTGGCACCTACCTGCTAGCCATATTGAAAGTACATCTGATCCCAGTGAAACCCTCAGATAACTGCAGCTCTGGTCAATGGCTTGACTGCAACCTCATGAGAAACCCTGAACCAGAACCACCCAGTAAAGCCATTCCTAAATTCCTGACCCACAGAAATAACAGCATGTTTATTGTTACTTGAAGCCACTACAAATATAAAAAAATGTTGCACAGTAGTAGATCACTAATACTACGTCCAAAATTGAAGGAAATTATTCTGAAGAGGTTAGTAAATCAGCTTCAGTAGTAAGTGATGTCAGGAGATCTCAAAATATACAACCTAGTCATGATTTAGAAGTTCAGTCTCCTTGAACTTAAAGAAAATATGGTGAAGAACAGGCAGAAATAGAATCAACCAGTATAAAGAAAAGGAGATAGAGTAACATGGTGGTTAAAATATAAAGTCTTGGGGTCAGACATATTTGAATTTAAATTTTGGCTCCACTAGCTTCTGTTTGAACTTATTACTCATTCACGTTTCTTAGGGTTTTATTTCAGGATGATTTTCAGCTTATTAAAATGTAAAAATTATTGAACGAGTTCTGGTGTATCCTTAACACAGCTTCCCCAAATGTCAACATTTTAGCGGTAGAAACCATGGCATAAAACAAAACAAATGTGTCCTAATACCATATCAATGAGTAATTTTTCTCATGAACAACTGGAATCTCCATGTAAGATTCATTTATTAAAAGTACACCGGCTTATCCCATTCCCTCTGCCTCTTTTCCTTGGCCCTATTTTTTGCAGGGCGCTTAAGTTCTCCTTTTCTCCTTGCTGTGCCAAATTCTTCTTTCCCAATGCAAATTAATGTGTCCAAGCTCATCTCTCTCTCTAAAAGATGCAGCCAGGAGCTAAGAAGTCTGTGTGAAGTTTCATTTCTCAGTATTAGCAAACAAAATTTCTGAATTGAATGATCCTTCCCTACCACACCCCACACCAAGAGAAATGGAGAAATCGATAATAAATGTCTCAAAAAAAGATGATAATTCAAAAAAATGTGCAAAATGTAACAAATTCTCAACATATCTATTTTTTAAAAAGAACATTCTATTTTTTGTCTTATGACATAAAGTAATTTGCATTCAAAACTCGAACGTAAGAAATATTCAGAGCAGAAACATGAACAAATCAGAGTTAAATCATAGATAGAGCCAGACATATATGTGTGTCGGATACTCACCTGTTTCCCCATCTCAAATGTCAGCTCCTTGAGGGCAGGAACTATGCATTATTCAGTTCTGGGTCCTTCGCATCTAACACAGTGCTTGGAAGATAAAAGCTATGTTGATTGACTTCAATATAATAAAGAGGTTTCCTCTTAAGTATTACATTTTTCAACGATTGATTCAAAAGTTGAATATATACTCTCTAAGAGATCAAAAAGGGAAGAAATGTTTCTTATAAAGAGTCATTTTGAATACTCATGTCAGTTACACGAACAGATCCTTCTGTGTCTGTAGCCAGATGTGAAGGCCGACTGATGTCTTCACATCTGGCTGCAGAGCAGAACTTGGTCCAGCGTTGCTGCGCTGAAGTCAATGGCTCTCTTTTTACTTTTTTAAAAAATGTTTTTAACATTTTAATTTTTGAAGAAAAATGAAAAGCAAACAACAGAAACACAAACATGGTGACATAATAACAGTCATGGTCCAAATTCAGTTTTCCCAATTTGTGACTGAGGAGGAGCTCCCTGCATTTTGCCAGGTATCCATTCCTGCATGCACTTTACTCTTTGTTCATTTCCTCTTGAGTTTGCATGCGGGGTCTTCTTCTTAGTGGACATAGCATTAGGCAATATCCACAAGTGGTAAAGTGGTCAATAAGTCATTGCCGAATTAGTAAAAAAATGAATAATGTGACTGATTTTTTTACTGATCTGACTGGTGGGTGGATTCCATAAAAAAAAAACACTGCCAGAGTGAAGGGGGTAGACGGGGAGGGAGCGGGGAGAATTAATATATAGTTGCAAGGTAGCAGAGAAAGAGAGAGACAAGGCCAATCACTGACACAGATGCAAAACATTCTCAGCGGGAGTTTGACTTCCCTACATAGTAATTATGTGTCATATTGTGTACATGTTCTATAGCTTGTTTCTCAAAACATATTTGTGGGTATATTTTTGCCAATGCTACTTTCGTAAGACATGTTCCACATAAAAGACCTAGAGCCACCAGAAGCAAAACCCACCAAGTTCTGTTTTGCTTCTTTCTCTTCACTAATATAGGGAAGACAAGACAATCGAACTAATGCTTTTCCTACCTAAAACAGAATTATTTTATAAGTTATTCAGCTGCCTATAAATAATTTGTCTTGATGTCTACAGAGTTAAAAGCCTGTAGAACATTCTATTTTGTGTGTGTGTGTGTGGTTGGTTACCGCTTTCCTGGCATCCAGCATGGATATTTTTGACTCTCTCCTTGCTGACATGAGCTATAGAGCCCAGTTGAGAAAACCATCTGAGTGAAAACAAACAAAAACTCACCAGAACAAATTAGGGACAGGGGAACTTGGAAGAAGTGTAAGAGTTGTGAAACCATCAGAACATTAGGATTTAGAATGCTCCTTTAAAGTTCTTTAGAATTTCTGAGAACATTCTTTGGGAAGTGTTTTTGTTTTCATGGAAAAGTTGTTCCATGCCTGACAGCACGAAGATGCATGTGAAGACTGGAGACTGAAAACATTTTTAGCAAAAGCCGGTCTGGTAGCAAGTCTAAAAATTGCATTTTCTCAGCTCTGTCAGGATATGAAAAAATTTCTTGTCCTTATCTACTTTATGAAATTAAGAATGATTTAAGGCAATTGACACTTTTGTTTCCTCCAAGGGAAAAATATATTTTGCACTTCCGGCATATATCAGTACGTGATTGTTTTAGATCATCATTTCAGTGAAAATATATTGTTGTATCAAGGCTTAGCTGGTATATTTTTGGCATTCAAGCAGCAAAACTCAAAAAGGCAGATTAAATTTTTTTTCATTGAAATATAATTGACATATAACATTGTGTTAGTTTTAAGTATACAACATAACGATCTAATATATGTACACATTGTGAAATGATTATTACCACAATAAGTTTAGTTAACATCAATCACCATACATAATTACACATTTTTTTTGTGATGAGAACTTTTAAAATCTATTTTCTTAGCAACTTTCAAATATACAATATGGTGTAGTTAACAATAGTCACCATGCTGTATATTACATCCCCATATTTAAATACTTATCATCACCACAGTGTAGAAATTTAATGAAAAAATCCTATCCAATTCTAATTCCATCATTAATTTGTATCTGAAAGTATAAGGATACATTTTAGCGTATCAGTTAGATAACCTGGATGTTAGCCATTCAGGATATGAAAAAGGATTTAGGAAGATTACAAAGACTTTGAAATAATAGACTGAAATAATCAGATGTGAGAAAGAACATAGATCTCATCTTTCTAGATTAGCTGCTTTTTGATGCATATGAGGTGAAACATAAGAGGAAAAGGAAAATAATTTCACGTTACATGAAGAGTAAGTTACAGCAGATCTAAGTGGTCCCAGCCGAGCTGGGCCAGAATGTCCTTAGATAATCAAATGTGGCTTTACTGATACAGAGTTATTATCCTAAAGGGGACCTGTTAGAGTAAGCCCATTTCTGCTATTGTACAGCATGACCTTTGGTGCTTTACCTCTCCTTTCTCTCCTTGAGAAAGCAGGAACTGCAACATAATGGATACAGGCACACAGGCTTTTTTTGCCGGCCATGCCTGGTTTGGAGTCTTGCTCTGATACTTACCAGCCAACCATGTAATATGTCTGTTTCATAGCCTCTATGCCTCCAATTTCTGCTTTGTAAAATGGGCCTGGTGATGCTCACCTCACAAAGGGGAATAAGTTTAGATAAAGCACTTTTCTGTGGAAGAAGGATTCATTTCCTTCTAGCTAATATCTCTTGCAGGAAGATCAAGCCATTTCTTATTAACCAACATGAACCAACTGGCATTATAAGTTGAAAATCCCTCAGCAACCAGTTAGCATTAATTACAGGTTCTCTTAAAATTAGCACTATAGTTAGGCACTAATTCTTCCACATTTAAACATTTCATAATAGTAGTCTGTTTAAGATCAGTGTTTGAAAAACAAAAGTAACTTCAGATTTTGTAAAGAAGCTTTATGCTACTTTATTTCAGAGAAGGATGCTGAGTAGTGTTCCAAGAAAAATGCAAGCATTTTTGAAAGTACCTTACGTGCATGAAACAGTGAAAGGGGAAAAGCACAGGGGAAAATACAGTATAATTTTGAACACTTTTAAATCATATTAAAGCCACAAGCTAAGTTTTGTGGTGTTTTTTTTTCACTGACTGACTGACTGCCAGAGTTTGTCTTCTTATTTAGCCCATAGAGATCTCGGCATCTATATGGTCTCGTTAGTGAGGTGCATGGAGCCCCCAGCTGCTGGATTCATCCTCTCACTTAAAAGAGATTTCTAGTTCTTAAAATAAACATACATAAATAACAGATTAAGTGTTTTGTAATCTGAAGTAACTCAATGGAAATTCGGGATGAACGTAAAACAAGAGGTCCTCATCTTTCCTGACGTGTTTTTTTTCAGACTATAAACATGCTAAATTCATGTCCACATCTAAACTAACTTGAATATGACTTGGCATCACCCTCAAGCTGCTGCTCTCGCTCTCTCCTTGGCAGCCAAGACCCCTGACTGTATTCATCTCTTCTACTCCTATTCACTGCTCAGCCTTCTGCAATTCCTGCCACCCTCTTGAAATTGCTATCTGCTTAGAGGTTACTGTGGACTTAAGAGAGAGAAACCACCCACAGCCCCTGTAGGGTTCCTCTGGGATGATAATAAAGAAACAGCCCTCTGCAAGCCCAGCCAGTGGTCACACCATTACCAACCCCCGCCCTCAGAAGCTGGGTGAGTTGGACTGAGCAACAGTATAAGAACAGGCATCATAGACAGACACAGGACACAAGCCAGGGAGTCACACAGTTACCAAGCAGAGGGAAACACTGATCATTTGTAATCAAAGCCTGTGTTCATTCCCTGAGAATTCATTTGTATTTCGAATGATCCGAATCTCAATTTATCTGAGTTCCTTAAAGCAATAATAATCATATTCATTTAATTTCAATGAATAGATAAATTTGTTTGCTTTATAATGGCACTTGGGTTTTCACTTGAAAAATTTACAAGAAAGAGCCCCTCCATCTTTAGTCAACTTCCTAATTATACTAATTTTATTTGATTGATATATTAGGCTCTGGGGGAAAGCAGGGCCAGGGAGGCCACAATACAATCCCTTATTCTCAGCTCCAGACAGCACAGGAAATCCTCAATTAAATTGTACCACTTCCCTAAGCACTCAATAAAACATATGCATTATATTTAATATCTTTAAACTCATTTATAATAATGATTTTATGTGAAATAGTGAAGTAAATTCATTCCTTACAGGCCTTCTTTTTTATTATTATTGCAAAATAATGCATACTTCTTGTGAAAATTCAAGATTTAAGACTAAATCATGAAAAATTAAAGTTGCTTTCTGCTTCCCTTATGTTTTTATTAGAAAACTTCCTGGAACAGTTTCTTTCAGTTCAAGGAGGTAGATAAGAAGACATCTTTCACTCACAGTCAGGAAACAGTGCATTTAATATTGTGCTGGGACATTTTCTTGACAGGATTGAGAGGAATATAAGATTGCCCAGATCCAAGGAAGACACAAATACAGTAATATAGCATCTCAGACAAGGGAGAGAAAGTCTAGCCACAGTTATGCTGTAGAATTTTTTCTTCTGATGCGAAGTCTGACTGAGAACAATGTCTGCCTTGTGTGAGCTGTGTCAGAAAGGGTTGCTGGGCCCTGACAATTAGTAGCTTGGTACATAGCCTTCTGAGTTGGTGGCCCAATAAGGGTACAGAATAGATTTTCCTTCTACCTCTGCTCCCCAACCTGGTCTGGCCCATCACCCAGATGAATTTTAGCAGAGGAAGAGCCATTGGCTTGGAGAGGAACTTCCATTCCCCATTATCCATGGCTGAGCAACACAAGGCCTAGAGGCCTGGATGCTCACAGTGGTGGGGAGTGCACTTACTCTGTGATCATCCATGAAGTTCCATCTCCACCTCTAGGACCTGCTCAGACCAGTGTGAAAGGATGACTTAGCCTCGTCTACTTCCACTGTTCTCCATCCTGACCTGTATCTATCCAGGTGCGTGCTTTCCCCAGAACTATGTCTGTGACCCACTGTGTGTCCCCCACTCAATGTGTACCACTGAGATAAATGTTAAGGCCATACCTCTATGGCTATTCTATGGTAGAACTGGAACAAATAGCTAACAGCACATCATTTCTCAAATTTTTCTGATCCTGATTGTCTCTGGATTCTGAGGAAGAAGGTGAACATCAACATCCGGGTATCCCTAGTGTTTGAGAATACTTTTAGATGTCCAGTAAACTCTTAAAATCTTCTCAAAAATGTGCATCAGTTTTAAGGACATTTTTAGCATCAAAAGATTATTTGGTTACAGAATTAGCTCAATGATTATTATGCTCGTAAAGATAATATTTTAACATTAAATCTAATTTAACTAATGAGAGCAAATTATCATTAGTCTCAGGATAGATATTTTTGTCTACTTTAATAGATGTTTGAAAATCCTTCACATTTTTATATTTCTCATATATTTGAAATGTTGTGTTATCTAGATTATTGACATCAAGCCTCAGCTGCCCAAAGTAAAAGGTAGCAGAAATTTATCTTCTTGTGCCCCTTTGTATTTCAAATGTACTTTGGACACAGTGAGTGCTCAGTAAATAAATAATAAATTGATGGGGACCGCTTAGAAGTGCCAAGTATTTTAAATAGTCTTACAAGCCGATTTGTTAGTGATTTAATCTTATACTTTGCTTTTGTATTTGGAGAGAAAAAGGTATACTGTTTGGGAAGAGTAGCACCTGAATTTAAATCCTACCTCTTAGCCATGTGAATTTGGACAGGTTAGTATTTTCTCTGGGATGCTATCTGCTTATCTATAGAAGGCAGATAATGATGCTTTCTCACAGTGTCTTTATGGGGATTAACCATGGTCACGTATGAAAACACCAGCACAGGACATGTTCTGAGTGTGTAGCAAATGCAATTTCTTTCCTTTCACTTTTACATGGTCCAAAAGACCTGTTCTCTACAGTTGTTAACACAGAAATTATAATAAACATGAGACAATATGTTCTTTACTTTAAGTTACATTAGGAAGGTAACATAAACATATTTACCCACTCAAATATTCATCAGCCCATTCACTTAACCTTTTAACAAACACTCTTTAAGTATCTGAATCAGCCAAACATGGTAGTAAGCAATGAGTTTACAGAGAATTATAAGACATGATCCCTTCTCTGAGGAACTTATCAATTCTCACTGCAGTCCGTTGTCTTTCCAACTGTGGAGAGAGGAGAGAAGTAGACTAAAAAGTTTAAGGGAAAAAGATAAGAACAAAGAGAAAATTTTGTTTTTGTTATATTTTTAAAAACAAATTGGTATAAAAATGAATTTGTTTACAAATATAAAATAAATTAGGCTGGATATTGTATACCAGAGAAAATTGTGGCATTACCTTCTGTTTGTAACAGTCAAGACCAAGTTAACATTTGCTTTGCAACATGTATTCTGAAGTTTTCATTGAAGTAAATGATATTTTGCTGTTAGTCCCAGCCTATTTTTCTGAATGTTTCTTTGACTTGTTCTTGTTTGAGTTGACAGACTTTTTTAGGGTATAATTAGTTGATATCATTCAATTCATAAACTCTTCCTTTTCAAGAAGTGTTTCCCATCATTGCGGTGAATAGTATTGTGTTCTTTTGCAATTATTGGGTGTATTAATATTGAAGCCAGCATGTGCCCAGAGTGATGGCTTCTGCCATTCTCTTTATACATTTTTGCTATCTTTTGAGCATAACCCTTTTCCCAGGTTTAAATTTCATATCAGGAATGAAGCCTGTATCTCTCTCAGGTGTATCTGATACTGACCAACTACTGAATAAGAAATATTTGACTTCTGTTTTTGCCTGACTTGAAAGGAAGAGGAAGGAGTACTCATTAGACTTACTTCAGAATGTTGAAAAGAAAGACATAAGCATGAATATTTCCCAGAAGTCCTTTCTGCTCCCTCTACTATTTCTACTAAGTGGGAGGGAGGTTGAATCTGATAGCTATCTGCAGGGAGGAATTTTTAGCCATTCTCACCTGTAGTTATCTGTCACTGTTGGTAGCATGAATATTGAATATAGAGACAGGTTCTTTTTAATGGAGGAAAACACTCTTTATATTCTCTACTTAGCATGTATTTTAGTGAGATAAAAGAAAAAAAAGTCTGATAATTAAGGACATTGTGGGGTTGAACCCTGTTTTTGACCCTAAGGCAATCCAAACTGATCTTTAAAGATCAGTCCCGAGCAATTTGCCTTTCCTTCTTGGAAAGTTATTAGAGTTTTTCCACAAAGTCCCAACTGGCTGTGCCCTGGGAGCAATGGGGGCTGAAGAATGACCTGTGCACCATGCTCAAGGTCACAACTACCAGCAGTCCCAGTGATCTCTGCAGAGCACTTATATCCTTGTCATCTTCAGCTTTAGTCTGTTGAGTACCCATGTTCCAGCTTCTTAATGTCTTCCATGGGGTCTTTGAAGAATAGAAGCCATATCCTTACCTAATGGTCTGAGGTTTACTTTCCCTTCTTAAAGTAAGTTCAGAACAAGCAAACAGCCAAGATGGAAATATGTCAAAAATTAACTTTAGTGTATCTGCTGCTCTTAAGGAAGTTTAGGCATTAAAATGGAAAATACAGACCAACAGACAGGACGTTAGTCTCAAATTTATCTAATTATCAAAGATCCTTTTTTTGTTGTTTATGGATACTACAATTTTGAAAGATTTTATCTACAAAGCAGACTGCGTTCTACATTAATTTTAACTTTCTACTCAGGTTTCTCATCATATCACATAAATATAACCCATTTTACTATAGTAATAAACATGTCTTCCATTTTTATTTATTTAAGAACAAAAGTAACAATCCACCAGGGTCTTTAAGCAGCACATAGTAGTAAACAGGGATTTGCTGAGTTAATAACATTCCAACCAAAAATGAACTTTGACATTTTTGTTGGGCCCTGAAAGCCTATCAATTTAATTTAGCTTTTTAAAGATGTAAGAATTGCTCTAGCATTCTTGCCCCTCTATAATTAGTGTTCTTAGTGAACTTTAAGTTCCTGGGCTCCTTAAGGTGGGGATCCCTGGTTAGAATTTGTGAAAAATAGACTCACACTTTTACCTTCCTATTTCTTACAGCAGCTTCAATACCTACAAGTCAATGCTCACGGAGCAATAAAAAAGATACAAACATGATGTCCTGTGATCCTAAAACAGGTTATCTATTGTGCGCAGCATGCTAGACTCCTTGCCATACATAGTCTGGGGTAGAAAATCTAGGAGATAAAAGGGTCAAGAAGAAGAGCACGTGAATTGAAAGAATGTGCAAAATTCAGCTTCCCCCTATAGATTTTTTTCACTCTAAGTGCCATTCACAGAAATTTGGTATCCATGGAGACAAATGCAGTACACGCTAAGGTTATATATTCTCTGCAGATACAACAGGCTAGCTATCCAATCTGATGCTACGTTGAGGAGTAGCAGAGTAAGGGTGTTTGAGAAAAGTGTTAGTTAATTGAGTACCTACAGGTTCAGGGAACCATAATTAAACAATGAAGATATAAAACATACAACAAATGATGATAAATATAGGACCATTTATTTCCATGCAGGAGTCTTGGCAACATTTAGCATTCTGGCTTTTCTTAAAGCCAAAATATTACCTATGAAAATATGAGAAGATGTTCCTGTCATAAATTTACATCTTACCCCCCACTGCAGGTGAAAACAAGATATTGTCAAATATAAGATGGTATATTCGTGAGACTTATTTTATAATTGGATGAGAAACAAGAAACCAAGGATTCCCAGAAACTGAATGAAAATATCATAACAGCCGTGCAGGCCGGTGACCAGAAATGAGGCAAATCTGGGAAGAAAGGGAAATAACTGAGAAAAACCAGCGTTCAGTAGCCTGATGATTTAATCGGGGGTGAAAGAGCTGTCACTGAGAGAAGAAAAGAGTGCGTTCAGAGAAAGAGAGAGTAGGGAACAGGCTGGAAACAAGAACCCATTCAAGGAAATTGACGTAGGTTATGATCAGGAACAGGAAGTTCATGGAGATTCCCTCAAGAGAAAGGGGAGAAGCATCCCTAAGGATGATAGGAATTCACTGGGCTGCCACTCTGCCTAGACTTAAGGGTAAATCAAAGAGAGACAAGATAGGACTTTACTTTCCTAACTATCAGTGGAATTGAGTGAGTTTTGACATAGCCTTGGGAAATAAGCCTGGGTGTCTAAAGGATGATAAAAATGGAAGAATTAAAAGCTTAACACTGTTCAAATTGGACTTGGGGAATAATATATTTGGATCAATTTCATAGCTTCTTAAGAAACTAGGAAGTTACTGGTTCCTGCAGTTTATTCACTGGTCAATCCACATGAGTGATATGAGTGTTGCTTTCATCTCCAGCACACATGGAGAAGACGGTAAAATCGGTATTGATTTTAAGATCATGCAGCACAGACAATGTGGGGTTGACTTGTGCCATGGTAACAACCAGGCAGGGGAGATAAAGGTGGGGAAATATTGAACACTGTAGAGAAAAATACATCTATATTTTCAATATCTTGCTGAAACATGTCCCTAGGTATTCTTTAATCTAAGAATTGGAAATAGTTTCTTATTGACATGTCTACCTCAATAAATAAGGTGAAATTGCCATCTTAGGCATCTAAAATGCTATATGTGTATGTCTATATGTTCACATACTAAACATTTTAAATACTGTTCATGTTACACAATTAATTTTACATGTGATTTTTTTTAACACGATTTGATGTAAATAGTTTTTTTAAAAATTTAACACAGCGATTATAGCCAACAGGACAAATCCACACTGTATCAGGCACCTGCTTTTGCCCCTCTCTTCAGATGAAGGTTCGGAGTCATCACAATATAATTGCAAATCTGAAGAGTTATCACAAACCCTGGGGTCTTTTGCAGTGGGATTCTATAATATATGTGATATAGACTTAACTATATGTAGGTGATTCTGATAATATTAAAAGTTGATCATCTCTTAGGTCGTGACTCTGCAAGGGACATACAGTCGTTCTTTTTTTTAAGTGATTGGTTAATGATATTGAGATAAGAGACCTGAGATGAATAAATGGCCCCTTTCTTCAATACAAGGATCTATTGCTCAGGGACTATCTGGTTTACTATCATTAGAAGACCAACTTCTCATTTTACTGTCTACACCCACACTATACTAGTTCTGTATATATTCCTGTTGTTATTCTGAAGTCCCCCGAATAAATATTAAGGTGGAGTTTTCTGCTGCTCACAGTCCTCCTTGAGACATAATTTCTTATAGCTCTTCTTTAATGCTAGGTAGAATATTTGTTCTAGTTGCCCTGGCCCAAATCCTCATCTTCCTATAAAATAAGAGCCCCATGCCTTGATCACTCAGTAAAGTATCCAATATCTTTCCCTTGGGTTCACATAGTCTAGACTCCCCAGCACAGTTTAATTGCTCCTGACTTACTGGGTGTGCTGTTGAAAAGACCTCCTTTCAGTCTCTTTGACATACATACAACCTCTCCACCCACTCCCCTTTGTTCATCGATTCAGTCATTAAACAGCTACGTATTGATGGCCTACGAAATGTCAGGTACTGTGCTGGGTGCTGGGAACACATTACATAGCTAATTAGACTTGATCCAATGACCTCATAAAGCTTGCTGCCTAATGGGGATATATTACTGAATACTTAAGAAAGGCATGTGTGTGCTTTCCTAAAATACAGGTAAAGTAATTTCCTACTCACTAGAAGACTCCTGAAAAATAATGTGTGAGTTCAAGCTCTGTTAAATGGAATTCAGGTTTTAAATGCCCTCAGGTAGCTTGCTATTTTAGGAAATCTTACAAAGTTAATAATCAAACTTTAATTTTTATTATGAATTTGAACTTTGCAATGATAATTCTTTTAATGTAGATTACTTTAATAATAGCTCAAAAATTCAAGCATTTTTAAAAATGGACAAAAAGTTAACCATTATAAATGGAATGGATCTCTATTTTAAATGCACTCAGGGTATTACTGTTTAAGGAAATCCTGTTATAACATTGCTAAGAAAGTAATCAACCATTCACTTATTTTTAATAAATTAGGACTTTTAAATTATAATTGCTATGTCACAACAAGCAAAACTTTTAGCAATATAAAGATGAAATCAATAAGAAAACAAAATGTGAATTATGGGAAAATATATGTTGCTGTAACGAAAAAGGAAAACACACAAGCAGTCCAATATATAAAACCCTTTACCTTTTGTGTTCTGAAAAAGCAATTTTCCTCAAAGCCTCTGCCTTAGGACCTATGTTCTGGTGTGTATTAATTTGCCAGGGCTTCCATAACAAAATACCACAGACTGATGGCTTAAGCAATAGGAATGTTATTTCTTCACAGTTCTAGAGGCGAGAAGTCTTAAGATTAAGATGTCAGCAGGGTTGGTTTTACTCTGAGACCTCTCTTTTTAGCTCGTTAGATGTATGTGTTCTTTCTTTGTTCACATGGCCTTCCCTCCGTACCTGTCTGTGTCTTAATCTCTTCTTATGACACCAGTCATATTGAATTAAGGCCCACCCTAATGACCTAATGTTAACTTAATTATCTTTTTAAAGGCCCTGTCTCCAAATACAGTCGCATTGTGAGGATCTGAAGGGTAGGACTTTAATGCATGGCTTGTGGAGGGTAACAGTTCACTCCATAACATGTCTCTAGTTTAGAAAATTCCATTTTGAAAGCAAATAGCCATAGGAGTCATGACACAATCTTGTCCCCACTCCTGTTAAAATTTCAGTGTGGATTAGGTTATCAGATAACTGCTATGTTCAAAATAGGCACTTTCTTAAAATCTGTTGATGATGTGATAACAGCTCCTGCCTTGGGCAGCAGAGAGCAGAGGAATGGAAAATTGACCCACTGGGCCATGCCACCCTGAACAAGCCTGATCTCGTCTGATCTCGGAAGCTAAGCAGGGTCAGGCCTGGTTAGTACTTGGATGAGAGACCACCTAGGAATACCAGGTGCTGTAGGCGTAAATAATAAAAAATAAGGGATTGTAAACTGACAAGGTCTTTGCAATCTGTGAGGTCAACCAAGGGTCGCCTTGCCTAAAAAAAGCAGGGGGAGGGGGGCGGGGAAGAAAAAGGAAAAAGGAAATGGACCCGGAAGTGGGTGGAAAATGAGTAGAAGGATGGCACTAGAGAGTGCTGCCAAGAAGTTGCCTTTGAAAAAATGTGCTCTCAGTTAGCCGGATGGAGGTAGGGAGGCTGGGCCCTGCAGAGAAAGGCTTCTGATGTTGGCAGGCTCAAGGAGATTCCAACTACACTTGAGGAAGGGCATAACCAAAGCTAAATCGTGATCCACGAATTTGCCCTGATGAAGAATGAGTGATGATAAACATTCAGTAGTAGAGTTTAGAAGATTTTTGCTTCTCGCTTTTTTTTTTCTATTTGATATATATATATATATATATATATATATATATATATATATTTTTTTTTTTTTTTTTTTTTTGCTGTGGTTCTGAGCTAAATTAGCATTTCAGAGACACGTCTGTTGATTTGAGGCACAGTTTTGATGAAAGAATAGTAAGTAGTTTTAGAATGAACAGAGAAAATAATTTAAAATGAAAAGCATTTTAAATGTATAGGAGGAAAATCCAGTAGTAGGACCAATATTTCTCCTACCAGATTTTAAGTAATTTATCCTTAATGTATTTTGTTGCTGATAACATTAGTTCTGGCTCACAGCAGATACTCAGTAAATATTTGTAAATATTATTTATTTTGTTTACTAATATTCCTATGAAGAAGTAAAATTTTATTTTTAGAGGCATTCGTTTCAAAGCCTTTACTGTATCGCTATTCTAATGCCCACAGGGAGGAGGGTTCAGATTGGCAGGTAGGTTTATAACGAAATATAAATTAGAAGTTGGCATAAAATACAGCATCAACTGAAAGAAATGACAAGTCGATAGAGAGATCTGGAAGTGATGTGCTCCAGGAAGTTTGGACCTGGGGCCAGGCTGAGGGGAGCCCAAGCATGGTGTCGTGTATGGGGAGTGGAGGGCAGAGAGAGAGGGTGATGGGCTGTCGCAGACCCCCACCCTCACCTCCACCCTCGAGGGCATTAGAGATTATGCCTGTCTTAACTTTTAAAAGTCTTAACATTTCTGATCTTTGGAACCTTGGCTGTTTTACCTTTCTCAAAGCACAAATTCCTTAGATTCTATGATACAACATTCTCTATTTCTCCTCTTAGAGTGTCACTTTTTCTTCACATTTTTATAGGCTTCTCCTCTTTTGCTTTAATTATTGGTGTTCTTTTTTTTTTTTTCCAGACTCCCTTCTCTGGTATATAAATCTGATTGGAGATATATTAATGTATCATAATGTATATTACATATTTACTTATTATAATGTATGTTACATATGTTTTATATAGGTTGAAAATATCTTTCAATCGATCCCTGGTCTTTGAATTTTATTTATAATGTCTTTGATCATGCAGAAGGTTTATTTTGGTGTAAGATATTTTGTCAATTTTCTCTGTGGCCTTTGCTTTTCTGTCTTTTTTAGGAAGGTCTTCTTCACTTTAAGGTCATATACAGCCAATCATATATTTTCCAACAATTTGTAGTTTTGGTTTTTTTATTTAAGGTATTTATCTAATTGCAGTTTGTATTTGTAAATGGATTTTGGAATGAATCTAAGTTTAACTTGTTTGTATTTTGTATTTCACAAAGGACTAGCTTTGTCCCAACATCATTAACTAAGTCCATTCTTTCTCCGCTCATTTTAAACACTAACTTTATCATGCACTAAGTTTTGGTATACACATTGATTCACTTTTAGATTTTATTCTGTTCCATCATTTTTTTAAAAAATTTATTTGCACCTACACCAATACCATAATATTTTAGATTTTATAGCTATTTAATAGCTGTAAAAGGTGTTGCATTTCCCTTTCAGTAGATTTAACATTGTTGGCTACGTTTTACATTTTTAAATATAATTTTCCTTAGATTTAGTGGCACCATATTCTCTTTTCTTCTTTTTATGTTGCAGTCTTTGTCTATATTTTTATAAGTGTCTCTTGTCTATCTCCTACATACCGAGGTCCCTTTTGTTTTTTCCCAGATCCTCTTCTATTCGTATGCTGGGCAGACTTCCTGAACGATCCCATTAGCTCATATGACTTATGTCACCAATATGATGATACTCAAAACTGTTTTTCTAGTCTAGGTTTTTCTGCTGAGTCTCATAACAACATATCCATCAACACTTTGATGTTAAGTTCAAAACTAAACTTATCATCTTCCCTGTCAGACCTAACTCAATAAAGTGGCACCCATTTGTCATGCCTAAAACTTGAGCGTCATACTGATTGTCCCATTCTTTATTCTCATCCCATAGCAAATCTCTCATCTTTTACTCTCAATCTATCACCAAATTCTATTGATGGCATTTCCTAAACAACTGTTAAATCTGCTCATATCTCTTCTTCCACAGTACCTCCACCCTGTTCCAAGCCACCATACTTTCCCTCCTGATCTTCCTGTCTCTGCACTTCCTTCTCCTGGTCTCCACCTTGTCAAAGTAATATTTCAGAATACAAGTTTGATCATGTCCTTTATTGTTTAAAACTCTTCAATATATTACTATTTCTCTTGGAATAAAGTCCCAATTTCTTAATATGATTAAAAGATCATGTATTGTCTTCACTTCTTATCACTCTAGCCAAACCAAACTTATTTTGGTCTCTGGAGTGAATTATGCTCATATTCACTTGTCTGTCTTTGTAAATGTTCCCGTCTCGGCATGCAACACTTTTGCATCCCAACACCCTCTCTTTTTATTGGAGTATCTCTTACTCATCTTAGGTATTCCTCTATTCACCAGAGTACCTTTCACTTATCCTGGAGACCTCATCTGAGATGTCATTGTCTTCAGGGAGAAGTTTTTATTGAGCTAAAAATCTGGTGTTGATTTCTCTCCTGTATACACCCTGAATTTCCCCTATCACATTACTCATTCCATTGTATTGTAATAACATGTTTAATGGTCTATATTCAGCACCAGACTATTTTGGTAATAAGAACACACTACTGCTATTTTAATTCCCTTCTCACAAACAATAATCTCTTATTCCCTACTAAGTAAAGTTCATATTCCAGACTTAATTTTCTATAATTTCGCACCAATCTGCCATGTTGGGGTCACAATATATTATTCCTTTTCCATATCCTATACTCCCATTATACTTAACCTACAGGTCAGCCCCTCAACATGACATGTGTCTTGCTGGCTTAGGACAAATGAAATCTCCAACGTTATGCAAAGTCTTCCCCAATTTTCTCTTATGGAAATAATCTTACCTTTATTTAAATTTCCATTACATCTTTTCCATCTTTAGAGATATTGTTGTACCTTTTCTTTTATCATTATTATAAGCATATGTGTCTTACACTTGAAACCAAGTATATGACTTTTAAAGGAAGAGTTCACATCTATTGATCTCTGTCAACCCCAATAGTATGTTGAGCATATGCCACTGGATTCAGCCAATATTATATATTCAGTAAATATTTCTTCAACAAATATAATATCTGTAAAGCCACTAAAAAGTTTATCTTCCTAGAGATGCAGCAAGAGAACAATCATATTTTCTATCCCATTAATAGAGAAAATAGAGAGTTGGATTATAAAGGAAAGGAAATGACTAGGAGTGGTCATTTCCATGAGTCATGGACTATTTAAGAAGAGGATTTGGGAAGAAAATGAAGAGGCTGAAATAAAGTAGTTCCTTTTAGATAATTTTTATAACTAATAAATTGCAAAAATGTAGTTACATCAAATGTTTTGTTTCAAAGAACGCTCTAAAGTACGTATTAGATAATTGTGTCTCAAAAACCAGTTAACACTTTAAACAATCATCTTAGATGGATATTACTGAGAGTGGCAGAAATGATTAGATATATTGATGTAGATAGAGACATAGATATAGATACCCTTAAAGTTTTCTCGGGTTGCATGTGGTGAGATATTTATATCAGGGAGAGGAGAGTTGACAGTCATTTGTAGAAAACACTGACACTGTCTATTGAACTTGTTAAGACTCTTCCTGTTATGAGTAACAGAAAGCCAACTTAGATGGCTGCAAGCAATAAAGAGAATTCATTGACTTACAGAACTGACTGTATTTGTCCACTTGGGTTGTACTTAAACAACATAAATTATTTCTTCATACTTCTGGAAACTGGAAGTCCAACATCAAAGCATCAGCAGACTTGGTGTCTGGTGAGACTTCTCCTGGATTGCAAACAGTTGCCTTTTGGCTCTATCTTCACATGGTAGAGAGAGCTCTGGTGTTTGTTCCTCTTCTTATATGGGCACAAGACCTATCGGATCATGGTACCACTCTTAAGACCTCGTTTAATCTTAATTACCTCATTACTATATCTCCAAATATAGTCACATGGGGTGTAGGGCTCCAATATATGAATTAGGGAAACACAATGCGGTCCATAGCACTTACTGTTAGAACTTGACTTCTGAGAGACTACCATCTTGGTTGTTCATTTACCTCTGTAGCTATTCCTTTTGGTCTCCTTTGTTGGGTCATCTCGAATTTCCCAAGATCTAAACACTGGAAGATCCAGAGTTCAGACTTCAAGACTATTCCCATTCCCCAAGTGATTTCATGCCCTCCCATGGCTTTCAATACTATTTTATTTGCCCTCGGCTCTTTAAACTGCCCATATGACATTTCTGTTTAAGTGTTTCACAAATATTGTAGAGGTAACATGCTGTCTGATATCACTTTAATTCATGATGACTAAACTTAAGTAGGCCCTTAGTTTCGTTGGACTTCATATTATACTTCTCTGATAATTTCTGCTCTTTATTGTCCTGGATGACTATTTCACATTGTCTCTCCTCATACCTCTGCCACTTCTCCTAACCTCTCTCTTAGCCTATACTCCTCATTTCTACTTCACTGAGAAATTGGAAGTCACAGAGAACTTGTACAATCTTGTACTACCATCATAGCCCACCTAGCGGTACCTCGACCATTGACTCTACCTTTTCTTCTGCTTCAATAGGTGAATCATCCAGGCGGCTTTCTAAAACCAGTCACTCTGTATCACTGTTCCATCACTGCTGCAACTAATTAACACAAACTTTGTTCTTGAATTCGTAGGTAAGCTTGCCTAAGTACTCTGCTTAGAATCTCACAAGACTGAGAACAAGATGTCAGCAGGGCTGTGCTTCTTTCTCAAGGCTCAGGGAAAGAATCCCTTTTCAAGTTCATTCAGGTTATTGGAGGAATCCAATTCCTTGTGGTTGTGGGACTGAGGTGACTGTTTCCTTACTGGCTGTCAGCTGGGGGCAGCCCTGAGCTACTAGAGGCCTCTCACTCTGGTCCGTGCACATGGGTCCTGCATCTCGAAGCCAGTAATAGCACGTTGGATAGTTCTGATATTTGAAATTTCTCCAACTCCTGCTGCTGCTGCATCTCTCTTCCACTTTCAGCTAGAGAAAATTCTCTGCTTTTAAAGGCTCATGTATTATACTGAGCACACCCAGATGATCCAGAACAATCCTCTTCTTTTAAGATCAATAATTTCAAATATATCTGCAAATTCCCTTTTGCCATGTACTATAGCATATTCGTAAGTTTCTGGGATTAGAGAGTGGCAGACCATTCTGGGTATCATACACTTCATTTGTGTTCTAACAATTTTCTCCTCTTTCTTCTGCAGCACTAATATTCCTTTCAACTGGATCATTTTTTTCAGCATGCAAAATGCTGATATTTTTACCATGTTAAAAATGCTCCCCTGATTCCACCCTCCCTTCCAATCACTACCCCATTTCTCTGCTCCCTTTGGGAAAAACACCTCGAGAGAATTGCCAATACTGTCTGTTCCCAATTTTTCCTCCATTCTCGGTTGATTTTTCACCCTTTCTACTGTACTGAACCTGATTCTGTCAAGGGTACAAATTATTACACATTCTAAACTCCAGGCTCAGTTCTCAGTCTCCATTTAACTTTCATTTTACAAAGCCAAAAATTGGAAATTTCATTTGGTTTCCAAGGTATCACCCACTCAGGTTTTTTTCTTATTTCTTGGAGGTTCTTTTTTGGTCTCCTTCACTGGTGCTTATTCTAACTACCTAATCTTAGACTGCCTAGAGTTTTTCATCTGTATGCATTCCCCTCATAATCTCATCCAGTCTCATGACTTTAAATACCATGCATATAAAATGACTTTCAAATTTATATCCATAATCCTATACTGTCCCCTGGAATCCAGGCTTGTATGTTCAACTACCAACCCACTGTCTCCACGTGGATATCTTATAGGCAAAGGTAACATGCGTATTCACTGTCAAACTCTTCGTCTTCCCCACAAAACTCATTCTTCTCTATTGGTCAATGCTAGCTCCGTTCTTCTGATAGATGGCACTCAAAATTTTAGAGATGTTATTGGCTTCTCTCACTAATCTCCCTGCCTTATTATACCTAGCATCCAATCCATTGAACAAATCCTATTGTCTCTAACACCAAAATACAATCAGAAGCCAACCATTTCTAGCCACTGGTCACTGTCTTTTTTTCTTCACAAGATTATCATTATTAAATGCCTATATAAGTTTATAATTTATTGTTATGGTCTGTCTCCCCTCGGAAAATTAGAGTTTCATGAGGGGAAGGGCTTTTGTATTTGTTTATTTGTTGTTTGTTGTTTGATTGCTTTACATTCAGCACTTAGAACAGTGCTTGGTACAGAGTAGGCAATCAATAAGTATTTGTTTTTATTGAATGAGGGCCCAGAACCACTCTTTATTTCACCCAAATACAAGGTTCTTCTCCCAGTCTTCCTCATATCAGTAAGTGGCAACTATATTCTAGTTGGCTCAAGCCAGGACCCTAGGAATTATTCTTGGTTCCTCTCTTTTTCTCACACTCCACATCTTGAAATCCTGACAATTGTATATGCAAACACACATGCACACGCGCGCACACACACACACATACACACACACACACACCCCTCCAGAATCTGGCTATCATCTCTTCTCCACTGGTTTCACCCAAGTTCAAGCCATTATTGCATTATTGCATTGGCATCATTATTGGTCTCCTTCTTCTACTCTTGCTGCCCTAGAGTCTGTTTTCCATACAGGATAGAAAATCCCTTTAGAATTTACATCAAATCATTAGCATTCTTTAGTTTAAAACACTCTGAATCAGTTTTTCATCTCAGAACAAAGTCTAAATCATTTATGTGGCCTATAAGATATTCCTGGTATTATTCCAGATATATCTCCCTATATTCATTCCTTCCCTTTGCTCCTTCTCTTCCAGCTACTCCATTACCCTTTTTGTGCCTTGCATATGCCAAGCATTCACCTGTCTTAAGTTTTTACACTACTTCCTCTGTTGGGAATACAGAGACACACATGACCTACTTCTTCACTTCATTCAGGACTCGGCTCAAAATTGCTCTGTCAGAGTACTTCTCTGATCATTAAACCTAAAACAGCAAATACAAGCACATGAACAACACACACTCTACTCTTTGTCATTACTTTCTTTTATTTTGAAAGCCTTATTAACAAGTGACATTACATATTTACTTATTTTTGTTGCCTGTCTTCACCCTTATTCAAAATATAAACTACATGAAAGCAGATAATACCTGTTTTGTTCACTGCTGTATCCTCAACATCAAAAATGAACCCCTACAACTGCAGGCTTGATTAACCCTAGCATATAGGATCTTAGAAAGATATAAATGCCTTCATTCTCTAAGAATCGGTATAAATATTTGAAAAAGGACTCTGGCTTTCTTGAATGATGTGCCTACCCCTAAAACATGTTCTGTGTCTAGAACAATAGAGAAATCCGATTGGCCAGTCTGGGTCACATGTTCCTTATAATTCTGTCATAGGGGGTGAGGTTTGTGGAGAAGGCTGTGCAATCCATAGATAGAGGGAGGAAAGTTTCTAAAAGAGAAAAAAAAGAGTTTCTGTTAGCAGAATGAGGTGGGGAGTGGAAGGGGGGTAGAAGGGAGAGGCTATGGGGGAAGCAGAAACAACAGATGGCCACCACTGAGCTTTCGAGTGTGGGAAGAGAAATACAGGGATAAGCTGGGGCTCCTGGTAGAGGAAGTATCCTTAAATAACTGTACCTTCACACACTTTGAGAGAGAACATGCTGATACCCCAGGCATGCCTGTATGGCATCACCGTGCCCTGCTTCTTGAATGACTCCCTGTGGGGCGTGCAGGAGGGATCTCCCTAGCCTGAATAATCCCGATGCTTCACCACATAAACTGGGGGAAAGATAGAAAAGTGGGGATCAGCAGCATACACATAATTTCTATTTTTCACTTCACATGATATTGTTCACCAGCTCATTTGCTCAGCTGTGCATTCATGGCTATCAAAATTAAGTAACAACTCATTTTTCGGTAAGGGTAAAAATAAATTAAATTGAAAATAAACAACAGCTGTAAAGTGGGCATATGTACCTATACTCACATTTGGAAAAAATATAAATTTTGCTGCTATAATTTAACTCAGAGTTTTTGTCTGTTTCGTGTATGTGTTTTTGATACACCTCTCACCACGAGGTATTTAAATTTTTTTTAAATTTATTCCTGAATATAGAAAATGTTTCTTGAGTTCTCCTGAGAGTGGGGTGCCCACGCTAACCACAGGCACACACACATTCTTCCCATAGTACAGGACTTTAAAATTAATAGCACATGCAGAGGAAAAACTAAACCCTTTGACGTCACTCTTGAAATGAGGAAACATAAACAGAAAAGGCTCCACTCCAGTAAGCTGCCAGAGTTGAAGCCGATTGGTCTCTGCTTTTCCTTGCCTGTGGCAACTGACAGCACCTCCCAGCCTAGCAGGCCGGCTGCCTGCTCCCCCAGCCAGTCGGTGGGTCTGGGCACTGCAGCAGGCTGGGCTCTGTCCCAGCACTTGTCTGGGAGAAAAGTGGTGTACTCGCCCAGAGAGAATCTCTTTTTCCACCTTCCTTCTTTCTCGATCTCTCTGTGTGCTTTTGCGTTTCTTTCTTTCTTTTTTTTTTTTTTTTTTCTTACTTAATTATATTCCTAATCCTGGATGAAGTTGCTGGATTCTGCAGCACAAGTCTTCATGAACAAGCAGCACCGCTCAGAGATTTCACGGCATTCAAAGGTCACAGAACTGCCACTATGGTTAAATGTCTTGTTTAATGGTTGAGGTAGGTACAACAAATTTAACCGGCAAGCTCATTTTTCTTGAGAGAGCAGAATCACAGAGAGATGGCAGGAGTTTTATTTAAAATGAACCTGTACATATATATTTTTTGGTGTGTGATTGTTACTACAGCAACCAGCTTTTGAATTTCCTTCCTTTTTCTGGGAGAACTGACTAAACATTATCACTTACTCTGAATTAACCATTTCATCCCAAGCAGCCTAATGAGACTCGGGCATTTCCACAGCACTTTGAGTCCCAACTGAAGAGTGCTGCGTTCTTTCTTTCTTCTTTTTCTTCTTCTTCTTCTTTTTAAATGAATGCAATATTTCTTCTCCAATGTAAATCTTAGAGTTGGGTCATTTTCCTTTTTGGTGGGACAAGATTGGAAAATATTGGTAAAGAGATGGGTGAGGGTTGCGGAAGAGGGGGAAAGAAAATCACTGTTTTTCTAGAGTTTGTCATGTTGGTTGATAACAGACTTATCTGAAGAAATTAGTAGGAAGAGAGGAAGAAGCTGGTAATGAGAATGAAGGTAGAAAAACCGATAGCGGTGTGTTAGAAAAATGAATTCTTAAGGAAAATGCACTTTACCACCTTGTTGCATTTTTTAAAAAATGTTGTGCATGTAGAAGTCAATAGGGAAGATGTAGGCACTGATCAGTGATTTAGATCTTATTATTTATAAAGGAAAATAAAAAGTTCTTTATTAGCACTGCAAATTTGCTAATTATATTTTCTTACAATAGTTGAAAGCAGAGTGAGATATTTAATTAGGGACTTAAGTGATTGAGCCTGGGGACTAATTAATCATTTATAGATTCATGTGCTCTAGCCAGACTGACTATTAAAATGTTAGAGTAAATCTCTGCACCGGAAGGTAGGCATATGCATTCATATACAATAAACACACTAACTGCTGCAGGAAGCAGGGCAACGAAACACAAGGCTTATGTTGTTTCCAGTGTCACATTATTAATATGTGTTGAGGGGGACCCCTGCTTAAAAGCATTCCGGAGTCGATTTTTGTAAACGCAATTCAAGTAATATATGGTTGACATGGATTTCCTTATTACCATTCTCGAAGTTATGCAATGGCAAGTAAGACAGGATTATTTGACACTGTTACTGTTTCCAAAATTTCTTACTTGAATTTTTTAAAGGTTTCTGTTTTCAACGTCGAGAAACAGAAAATTTTAAAAACTGGGTCATATAGCAGCAATATTAAGCAAGATATCAAACAATGCATTTCAAAGGGTTAACAAAATTAACTGCATAAGACTGTAATGTAACAAATTAAGAACTGCAAAAATATTAGCTCTGAAATGCAGAGGATGTGCTGTGAATGGACAATTGCTTTTCTGCAGCGCCTAGTTGGAAAACAAGGACTTTGTGTGTTGCAAATGCCTAACTGCAGCTCCTCCATTTCCTCTGCTTTATCTTTTATTATTGACTGGTGAAACAAAGACGGGTGTCAGTAGTTTCTTCTTGATTGACAATTTCTCTAATAAAATGAAGTTGCTTTTTGTCTCAACTAGAAGCCCAGCGTTAACTAGTTTCAACTCCAAAGCCCGTATCCTCGTTATAAGGATTTTTACCTGACACTGTAAGCTGTCCTATTTGAGTATACTGACTCAATTGAACAACATGAGACATCAGTGGTTGACAATGTGTCAGCAAATTAGCTGAAACTCTTTTTTGAATTAAGTTACTTAGGGCAAGGGCAGAAAATCCAAGATATGTCAGGAATAGACATCAATTTAGGGAACATGATTGTACCAGTACATCTTTTAATGCCTTACACAGTGTTCAGCACAAAGCTACCCATTGTCAGCTCTCAATAAGTGCCTAGTTAAAATGTCACTTAGAATTTACTACCCTTCATATACTGTAAATTGTTGAAATGATTTTCAAATATAGCATATTTGACTGTCTTTGAAAAATGTTAGTCCAGCCTAAAATATAATCTAGAAATCAACACATCAATGGTAGAAAGGAGGGCATTCCCAATATTGACTTGCATTATTTCCAACCAAAGGCTTTTTACTCCAAACAGATGCAAAAGTATGATGACCAAGTTTTCCCAAGGTGGGAATGTAACACCTGAAAATTAGTCATCCAGAATCAATTTGTGTTTAGACAAGCTCAAATCACAGGGGAATCTGCTTGCCAACTCACAGAACATGGTATTGGAAGAAGTTTTTTAGGTGATAAATTAATCCCAAGCAAGACTAAAAGAGCTTCACTATAATAAAGGGAACCGTCAAAATTAAGAATCAGAATAGACCAGAATATCTCAATACAAAAGCTAATGATATTCTATGTAATTCAACTCACAATGACTTCTAGGGGATAACATATTGGGAGACTCTGAATGTACAGAAATTCTTACCCAAAGAATCCACTATCCCATGGATTCAGCTCATGTATCCCAAAGAAGTCTACAAGCAAGTAGAATCTCTCTTCTGGGAGGCACATTGGGCTGACGAAGAAGGGGTTTAGCTTTCAGAAATGCCATGAGACCCTCTATATCAACGCCTCCCTATGGTGATATCTCTATTTCACCTAAGAACACACCTTGGAGAGTACTTCCATCATTCCTGTGGGAACAGCCTTGGGGTCAGTATAAGCATCCTAGATGGCTTTGCCAACAGGCTAATTTTGACTCTCTAGATAATTCCTACTTGGTGAATTTGCTATCTTTAAAGTAGTTAATATGGAAATTTAGGGCAGAGAAGGGAAAAAGGGATGAGAATCCAAACTGAGTAACTGAATATCTGCTGTGTACCAGACATTGTTAGAGATTTGAATACACAGAGCGAAATGTGTCAAAATTCTAGTGCTAGTGCAATATCAAGGTGTTTATAGTTTCCTAAGAATCATGTTTCTAGATGAGTTAATTTGTATTTTGAAAGTGACTGAAAGGAACACATTAAAAACAAAAACAAAAACAAAAAAAAGAGCCAAGAGAGACAGGATGGGGTAGCCATCCTCATTCAGGCTCTAACTAGTTGGATGACTGACTCTGAGCCACTTAACTTCAGTTTCACCATTTGTAAAACAAACTGGTTGTGTTGGGTTATTTCCAGCAATCTTTTTTAGATCAAACTTTTTATAGTATTCTTACCTTCAACTGGGAGTTCTTTAAAAATTCCATTTATAGATAAATATGAAAGTGTCAAACCTGTATTCAAAAACATTACTTTATGCTTTCAACATGTGAAGGACTATCTATACCTGTTGATGTGAAATGAATAAAAAGATAGCGAAGAGATGATTCTCACCTCCAATAAACTTATATTCTAATTGAACATATAAACAAATAGTGGAGTCTTTGCAGACAAATGGAAAAACAAAGGAGAGTTTGGAAGGGAGGTCCTAATGAAAAAAATGAAATAGAAAAGGCGACTTTATACAAACTGAAATTCAAGAAAAACTAAATTTTCTATCTATTTATTTATTTCTATTAGTGTGAGCTTTAATGTGATCAGTTGAAGACATTGCCATTCTTTTGAAATAATATATTTGTGATGGTTTTCTTAAAAATATAAATTGGTTGGTTGATTAAGTTACTGTACAGGCCTGGGAGGGTGAACTAAATCACTGCATTGGTATCATCTCTATCATCACTTGAACTTGAAACCACTAGGAGTTATGGAAAGTAGGAGTCCTTTGAGAACTTTGACAGCAGCTCCAGATGCCAGCAGCCATTGCATACAAATAAGAAAGGTTCACAAAATGTGATGGGCTTGAAAGTTGGTGCAGCGTGGTGTCATGAGAAATGCCCTTGGTATCAGGAAACCTCACATAGTAGCCCAGAACTTCCAGAGATCACCTGTGTGAATTAAGGCAAATTTCTTAAACTTCAGTGGCCTCAGTTTCATCATCATTAAAGCGAGTCTGTTAGAACACTTCTAGGATGCCTTTCTCCTTTCCCAATTTTGTGTTTTACCCTGACAAAATTAATGTTGATGCATTAGCATTAATTTGTTTTCATTCTTCCATGTCTCCCAACCTTTATTTCTACCACTTTCTTTTATAGTTCGCTTTTACTCAATTGTTTAGATTTATATAATTTTACCTCCAAAATACTCTTATTGCTCTACAAAAACAAAACGAGGCTCTAGGTTTTGGAGTATTTTTTCCTAGGAGGATGATTACTCTCCATAGAAGGTCACCTATCTTTGCCCAATTTCTCTCCTCCTATGCTGATGTGCTTCTCCATGGCAGTAAAGGGACATACTTTATGTTCATTGTAGCTGGGGACTTTAATGTTACATGGCAAGTATCTTCTTCCTAAGTGCCAATCACTGTCCTAAATTTTCTATATTATTTCACTTAATATCTCCTCAATTCCAATTCTGGTCTCTTTAGAGAGTAACTGAAAACATGTTGATAACTAAGTTGGAGGAAGCCTCAGAAGAAAAATTTTTGGTGAATTGGTTGTCCATTGAGTATCTGCTCTGAGACTTTGTCCCAATGGTACAGGGTGGATGCTTCATCTTCCTGGTAGGATTTAATATAATTCAGTTACCCTAATCCAGACATTGGTGGGATCCAAATAGACCAGAGCATTCCTGCTGGCATCTCTTCTGGGTAAAGTTTCATAGTTAACAGCTCAAGCATGGAAAACAGAGAGCAGGATTTGTAGTTCATGGTAAACTTAAAAATAACATGACACAAAAACACAGAAATCAATTAAAACAATGTATAATTCTTAATATACTAATGTATAAATACCCCAATATTTGAAAATCTAAATCCTTGCATGAATGCTTTAATACATTTTTATTCACATATCGTGTAGAAATATGAAAATAATAGCCTCAGCCAATATACCAGTACAAAAGAGTTTATGTCATACATTTAACCTTCCTTCCTTCCTTCCTCCCTCCCTCCCTTCCTTCCTGTCACCCTCCTTTCCTTGGTCCCTTCTTCCCTCTCTCTCTTTTCTCCCTTTCTTGCCTTTGTAATGGAAAGATGGAAAAAATTAAGATTGGAAATGAGATTTTGATGGAGTTTCCTTTTGTGAAATGCTTTTGAGTAATGCTTGTCTTAGTTTTTCTTTTCAGTTGGTTAGTAAATTTGCATAAAATTTCTCACTGAAATCCCTGGTCGGATTGTATTCTTACTAATACCATTTGTATTTTACATTTTCACAATTAACATATAAATAAGAAATATATAAAATACCCTTTTTAGATGATGTGAATCGTCCTTACTTGCCCACTGTCCCAGACATACAAAAGTAGGATCCCGTTCAAAAAAATGGTTTATATGACTTAAGTATACTGAAGGACATGTGTAAGTTTCAAGTTCTAAGACCATTCATTCCTTTATCTCCTGGGATAGGAGATGGGGTCCAGGGCTACTCTGTTGTGAGGGATGTTTCCATGGGTCCAGGTGTAGACAGAAGGAGGTTGACATATGCCTGGATTGGTCAATACCAAATAGTTGATGTTTTACATATTATTTTGACCCTAGTAAATCTTAGTCTAAGAACATATCAAATTTTGTTCATTTTTGCACTGTTTATAATATAAAAAATCAGAAACTCTCTGAACTCAGTAATAAGTGAGTTGTTAAATACATTATTTTAAATCCATATAATAGGATATCATATAGTTATTTAAAACACTGAAGTAGAACTACATGCACAAGTCTGGAATGATTTTCAAGATGTATTAAGTGGAAAAAAAGGTACATCGATGTCTGTATGACTGCATATACACTTTCATACATAATGAGAAAAGTTCTGGAAATTCAAATAAAAAAACTTAACAATGGCTGCCTCTGGGAGGAGAACTTTGAGTATGGGACGGGAAAAGACTACTATACATGTATATACCTTATAATTGTTCAACTTTTCTCCGCATAAAATTATATTTACAATGGAGAAAATTAAAGATATTATTATTGTATGATATTTAAAGTTGAGATAAAAATTAAAAAGTAGAGGAAGAAACAAGTCTATTTTGTTTTTAAATTGCTTCATTAGCTTCTTCCTTCAATCCTATTGAAATTCTCCCTCATGCCTTTGACACAGCTAAGAAACACAGCTTGACCTGGAATTAAGAGTTCTGGAAGTGAGGAGATATACAGCTCCTCACTCCTGCTTGAGTAACTTTGGGCCAACTGTACAAAATGAGAGACTTAATTAAGCTCCAAGTTCCCTCCAGCTTTCGTATGTGTCTAAGAACACTTTTTGGTCTATTTATGTCTAACTATTTGAGTTCTTTCTCCATAACTGAATGTATATCTTTCACTATACATATTTTATTGGTTTGAACATTTAAACTAAATTTTCTGTTTTAGAATTGGTCGGTTTGATTTAATTTTTTAATTAATTAAATATACGAAATTTATAATTGTCCAAATAGTGTTTGGGAAACCACATATCATAGACTTTTAAAATTAAAACGTACTATACTATCAGTTATTCACAAACAACAAAGAAAACTGTTTGTATCAAAATATATAGTTTATACAGTAATACAAGAAGCTAATGCTTCAGTTCGAATATGATTTATACATTTCTTGGTTTTCCAGGAGAAAAAAAAAAAAAGACTCTCATTTCCCTTCCTCATGATGCCACTCGCCAGCTGCGTCCAGTCAGATGAAAGAACTCAGTCATTCACAAAAGTATAGAAGCATTCTCATGAAGGAGATGCTGCAGTAATACAGAGGTCTCAAGAATGCCTTGATTTAGAAAAGGTCATTAAATTTAAGAAAAAAGTGGGGTTTTTTTCCCCCCTGTGATAGAGATATAGTATTTTTCCATGTCTTTGAGACTAGTATTCTTTGTTTTTTCAATTAAATGAAAGC
This sequence comes from Rousettus aegyptiacus, assembly GCF_014176215.1. NCBI lineage: Eukaryota > Metazoa > Chordata > Mammalia > Chiroptera > Pteropodidae > Rousettus > Rousettus aegyptiacus. Next base: position 163,776,996 of record NW_023416284.1, read on the forward strand.
TTTTTTTTCAATTTGGTTTTTAGTTTGATTTGAAAAATGTTAAGTATTAGTCATTTTAATTATCTAGTGATTTTTATTTTTTATTTTTCTAGACCTTTATTATTGTTTGGAGTAAAGAATAATATTTAAGTTAAAATAAGACAAAAAGGATTTGTGTGACAGCAGTTTTAAATGACCAAAACTGACATTCTAAACTTTTCACTATAAATCATTTAATTATTTTAAGAGATCATTAATTGTTTTTTTAAAAAAATTCAATGGCTTATTAATAAAAAAATTGAGAAATATTGTCCTTTTTTTTTTTTTTCATTAATACATTGTTCTCAAATGCCCAGAGGAATTTAGGGCAAGGTCCTTGAAGACGAATGTATACAAAAGCTTTTAATGTGCTATTTATGTCAACAAAAAAAAAATCCCCAAATAATGAATTGAAAAACGTAGCCTAATTGAAATGTCTTCTTTAATGTAAAAAGTTTAAAAATAAACAAATCAAATGCATTTATTGAATTAAATGGCAATAATATTATATAATTTTTAAAAATCCAGTTTGTATATTTTACCTGGAGAGAGAGAAGGGAAAACAGGAAGAGAAAAATGAGGATCAAACTTTTTTTAAGGCGCACTGAACTGTAACCTAAAGCCCTGAGTGCATATTCCAGGGACTAGTCTAGTCTAGATAATATTTTCAGCAAATTATGTAGTGTTTTTGACTTTAAAGTCTCACAAATGACAAGTCACTGCATTCTCTGACTATTTCTGCTAAGAAAGGATTAGTTATGCCCATTTCAATGGCAAGGAAATTGAGGTTCACAGAAGTTACCACTAATTAAACCCCTACTTTTTTATGACAATTTTAATTGTTTTTATATGTTTGAAATGTGTTATATTTAGAATTCATCTTTAATCACTCAAAAGATATTAGTAGAAAACATTTTTAATTATTGACATAAGCATAAAAGTATCAGTTTCTAAATGTTAAAGCAATCTACTCAATATGTATACACAGGCGTTCCAATATAGAGAGGAACAACATTGCTTCATTTTAAGTTCATTTACAGTGGATGAATCTGACATTTTAAACTTCAGAAGTTTTGCTTTGAGAAGCATTATAGTGAGCAGAACCTGACACCATCCACTGTGCTTCAGCCTTACGATCCTGAGCAAGTTATTTAATCTCTCTGGGCTTCTCTCTACTCATTTATGGGATGAAGGTGCTTATAGGATCTGCCTCATTAGATAGTTGAGAGAAATGAATGAGTTTTATTTGTAAAGTGCTTAGAACAGTGGATGAAAGAGAGTAAGTATCATGTGTGTATCAACTAGTGCTATTTACAAGTTATAAAAATTGTTTTAACTATTTTGCATATAGTGCTGTTGGGTGTTTTAAACATTTAAGAGAAATAATGTTTTGAATTTTATTTTTAACTTTCTATATTAAACTATAGCACACATACAGAAAATACTCAACATACAAAAATGTACCGAACAGTTCACGTATTGTAAGTGAACCTCTGTTGTAGCCATTACCCAAGCCAACAAATAGAACATTATTACATTTTTGCCACCTCAGAAATCCCATCATGCCTCCTTTATTCTTCGATTCACCACTGTATCATGAGACTCATTAGATTGTATATTTTCATTATTATTTAGTGTTTAGTTATCTGAATATGCAACAATTTATTCACCCGTTCTACTGTGGAAAAACATTTGAGTTGTGTCTAGTTTTTAATATTATGAATAATACTGGCCTGAGTATTCTTGTCTTTTGTTGCGTATGTACATAGATTTCTGTTGTGCATACCTAGGAATTAGTTGCTGGGCCACAGGGAATGTTTATGTTCAACTTTAGTAGAAAATTCAAAATTGCTCAAAGTGGTTAAAATAATTTACAGTCCCACCAATAATGTACAATAGTTCACTTCCTCATTAACCTTATGTATTAGCATTTCTGGTAGGTGTGTAGTGACAGCATATTGTGGTTTTAATTTGCATTTTCTTGGCTACTAATGAGTTTGAGTACCTTTTCATATGCATACTGACCATGTAAATATCTGTTGCTGAGTGCTAATCAAGTCATTTACATATTAATTTATAGGAATTTTTATGTGTGCTACCTTTGTTATATATATGGTACAAATATTTTCTCCCATTGGTAAAATCTAATTTTTCCTTCTTCAAAGAAAAAAATTATTCTTGGTTCTTGACATTTTTATATAAGTTTTAGAATTAATTTAAGATTCCTCCCTAAAAAAAAATTCTTGTGATTTAAATCAATTTGGGAAGATTGACATCTTTCCTGAGTCTTCCAATTCATGAACATAGTACATCTTTGGATTTATTTAAGTCTTTGTTAATTTCTCTCAATAATATCTTCTAGCTTGCTTTGTGGTCATTTTACACATTTCTTGCTGGATATTACTATTAAGCACTTAGCAATTTTAAGCTATTCTAAATGGTATCTCTTTAGTTTCAATTTTAACTTTGTATTACTGGTACATAGTAAAACTGTTTTTGTATTTTGACTTATTATTAGTGACCCATTTATGAATTCTAATATTCTATTTGTAGGATCTTTTGATTCTCTACGTAGGTAATCATGCTATCCGAGAATATTGTCAGTTAGATGTCTTTTTTTTCAATACAGATAACTTTGTCTTGTTCTGGCTAGGATTATCAGTACATTGTTGAAGAGGTAAAAGTAGGTCACACAATATTGTTTTCAGTCTCAGAAGGAAAGCTTTCAGCATTCTGCCATTCGGTATGATATTCTACATAATAGTTGGAAGTTTTTTTTATTCCTAGTTTGCTAGAAGTTTTTAGCATGAGTAAATATTTGATTTATCATACGTTCTTTCTGATACCTATTATGATTTTTCTCTATTATTCTATTGTGGTGGTGATTGATTTTAGAATATCAAATCAAACTTAAACTCTTAGACTAATCCAAATTTGATCGTGACATGTTATGTTTTTACTTTTAATCCCTTATTATTTTGTTTCTATATTGCTAATAATTTTTAGGATTTTGAAAATATGTTGATGAAACAGGTTAGGCTAAAATTATCCTCTCTAGTAACAACATTATCAGGATTCATTTTAGGGGAATTTATATAAATCCATGTTTTTTCTTTCTTAAATATTTGTTAGAAATTATAAACAAATTCATCTGGTCTTGGAACATTTTGTGGGCAAGTTTTTAGTTATAGTTTTAATTCCACTAATTTTTATGAGCTATTCTTATTTTCTATTTTTATTTTCAGTTTTGTTAAGTTCTATGTTTCTATTTTATCTAAATTCTGCAATTTATTACCATGAAGTTGTCCATAATAGTCTATTTTAATTTAGTTTCACCTTTTATTTTTGCTATTAGCTTATTGTGCCATTTCTCTTTTTGTTTTCAGTTTCGCACAGTTATCAGTTTTATTAGATATTTCAAGTAAATAACATTTGACTTTTTAAATCCTCTTTATGCATACTTGTTGTCTGTTTTAATTAATTTTAGTTCTTTATTATTTCCTCCGTCTTTTGGGTTATTTGCTGAGTTTTCTCCCATATTCTCAAGTTTTGTTGTTGTTGTTGTTGTTTTTCTCGTTATTTTGACGATTTCTGCCCCCATTGTTTACCTTTGGTCTTGGCGTTCTTCCTTTTGGACATTTTCTTTTGACCAATATTTTATTTTTGTTATTCTTTCTTCAACTATATCTAATCTGTTACTTAATCCATTAAATGAGTTCTTAATTTCAGTTATGATACTTTTCAGTTCTCAAATTTCTAGTTTATTTGTGTAGTTTCTAAATCAGTCAAAATTTTCAATCTCATCTGTCATATCCTCGAATATATTAAACATGTAATTTTAAAGTCTTCGTAACTTGGATTTACCTCTTTTGAGTGTCCATATATATTGTCTGCTAGTGTTCTGGGTTGGATCAAATTGTCAACTTTCACACACCTGGTTATTTTTTATGGAGCACTGGACATTGTACATAAAAATTATAGAGATAACTTGAGGCCCAGTGTGATATTATCTTTAATTAGTGTCAAATTGCCAGTGGCATTAATAATTCTGATGGTCTTAATCTGATTTTGTCAACAAAAAATATGAATATACATTATGTGCTTAAAACAGTGGCTAACACATAAGTACTATACAACTATTTTTTTCCTTTCATTGTCTTCCTTAAAGGATGTGAAAAGAGAAAAAAGCAAAAGTATTAAGAATAACATATATGATGTTAAAAGACTCTAGTGTGTGCCAAAAGTAAATTCTCAATTTTTTTTCATTTTGTCTTTCATATCTAAAATAAACTTAAAAATGGGAAGTTGAATTCATCAAAATCATGTACTAAATAGATAAAAATAAGTATATGTTCACCTTCCATATTTCGCTATGGCCATTATAACTATTATGTAAATTTTTTTAAAAAATTATAATCGCATCAATGTAACTAACTTATTTCATAATTATTATTTGCCAATAGCGTTTTGACAAACAATATCATTTTGGGGATATCCTAAAAAGCCACTAGGACAAAAAGCTATTTGTAATAGACAATTTTTCCTCTGTACCCCACGTTTCCAAGCAAGGATACCTACCAAAATATCATTTAATTCTTGATTTATAGCTTTTGTGCATGGAAGCTAATGTTGCCTCATATAGTAGCTAATATATATTAGCTACAATGAGCTATTAGCAACTTTTCTCATTATCCAAATTGCTTCACAGTTTATAGTTCCATACAAGCAAATGAAATTAAAATGATCATCCGCCTGTATGTGTGATAAACACTCAAAGAGGTTTATTATCAGTATACTAGCTGTGCTCTGTGGAATAAGCAAATTAATTATTTAAATAGGTACAAGCAAAACATATCCAGTTGCAAGCTTAGCTATGCTATAGTCAAATTCTGATCACCAGGTTTTTAATGTTCAGTATTTATCTATTGCCTCTGGCAGTTTGTTGGCTTTTCTTAGGTTTTTGTGTTTTCCTAATACTTTATTCAGGCTTTTCCAGTGCTGAGGTATCTTTGGAGCACAGATGAACTTGATGTTATAGCAAATAAATACAAAATATGCTGTCTTTAACTTAGAGTCCAATTGCTAATTACTTATGAGGAATTTACATTTTTAGAGGAGAAATATTAAAGTGAAGAAAATATGCTTGATATATACTGCTGTATTGATTTTCTTTTTAAGATTATATATTTCTAGTTTTTACCTATTGTGTGATCATATTTCTTTTTAAGTTAGAAATTTAAAAATTACAATTTAAGAAGAATCTCAGTTCAATAATTTTCAAATATTTTACTAAATGAATCTTAAAACATATTAAAGACACTAAACGATAAGTTTTTATGAAATATTACTATTTTCAATTGATAACATAACACTTTTTAGGTAATAAAATAAGAAAAATTGACTTAATATTTAAGACAAAATAATAAGGTTTATGTGTCACTCCATGCATTTTTAAACTTAGAAGATATTTTTAGCTTTAGCACATTATACAGTAACAACAAAGAGTTACTACAAACTATTGTGTAGCTACATAGCGGTTATGCAGTTTTTAATTGCCACTTCCTCAAATTCTTGAGAAAAGGTACATGAACTATATTTGTTCTGTTTTTAACGCAACAAATATTTAGTGTTTTTTTCCTTAAAGGAATGCACAAAAGAATACATAAGTGAATTTTTAAGTTAATTAAATGTGTCGAATTTAAATTTTAAAAAATTTACATATGTGGTAATTTTGACCTGTATATAAATTTATTCATGCAATTTTAACCAACAAAATGATTTCAATTATTTTCTAACAGTGAAATGAGCCTAAAATTATGTCATCTATCTCCAAAGAAGTCTGATATCATAGCTTGAGTTAGAGTTTCAAGAAGAACAAGTTTATTAGTTTAGTGAAGGTGAGTTTCGAGGTCCACATAGCTGAGGGTTCTCTGGGTCCTTGTTCTTGTCCTGGGCCATGGTTCCACTGTTTGATGCCGGCATGGCTGTATCAATCCTTTGCTTCTGACCAAGCTAATGGTTAAATATTTCAACTTTTATCGCTTTTGGTGCCTACATTTTATCAAGAGAATGGTCTGACAAATCAATACATGGAGACAATTTTAAAAGAATATTGCTAGTAGGGGCTGTCATTGACACCCAGAATTGTAAAACGGTAGGGCTTCTGAGCTCTTTTGATAGTGCCCAGGCAGCATAGGAACCGTGTTCAGTATTCAATCTAAGTGATTCTTACACATGCTCAGCTGAAATTGAATTTTAAGCCCAACATGTTACATTTTCTCTTGTTTAGTTCTACATATCTTAAATATGCAGGCTCGTTTTTTTTTCTTCACTATGAAAGCCTCAGATAAATAATCAGATGATTCTGATTTTTTCCAATCCAGAAAGTTGTATACATATCTGTGTATCCACATAAATACAGATATAGATACAAAGTAGGCAGATATAAATATTAGGTCAAGCCACTGAAATGAGCAATTTTTTAGCCCAATATCAGTATATCAAATATCAGTAATTTCATATTATTCAATCATGTATATACATATCTATGTGCATATGTGTGTATATGTGTATATACAAGTACACATATAGAAATATCTAGGCAGGTAATAAATCATAAAGCTGTCTTAGAAGGTGGAGGTAACATATTATTTATAAGACGTCATCCTACTGAGATCATAGCTAAAGCCTGCCAACTCCAGAAAAATAAATGCTTTTCACTATGGTGTGTGTGTGTGTGTGTGTGTGTGTGTGTATTTAGGACTCAGTTCGATAGTACGTACTATGTATTATTGTGCATATGTCATTTTAATAAAATAAATTTGAGAATAATTGATGAATTCTAGATCTGGCGCTTGCATCACTGCCTGTACCACTGATGTGATGGGAAAGACTGAGGAAGAATGAAGCTGGTGAAGGGAGTTGCAGGAAGAGGCTAGGAGTTCTATTTAGGACATATTAAGTTTGAGATCAGTATTCAGAGGAGAGATCAGAACCAAACTTAGATCTATCAGTACACGTGCTATTTAAAGCCTTAGCACCGATGAGATCACGTAGAAAGACAATGTAAATAGGAAAAGGGTGGAGGATTAAGCCTTCCACCAGCATCCAGAGGTTGGGAGAAGGAGGAGGAGCCAGGAAATGATTCAAATGTATACGCATCTGGTTTTTCACATGGTGCTGCCTATATTATTGGAGCCTTGCCAGAGCTCATGCTTCAGAAGACTCTATAGACATGAAAGCTTCTTTATACATTCCTAGTAGTGAGGGGCTGAGGCTTCCGGCTTGGATCCTGATGACAGGAATTTTCCATACATACTTGAGAGTAGCACAAAGAAACTGTGATATAAATATGCTGCTCCATGTTTACTCTTAGATGTTTTTAGCACAATCATGGTTATATGTGGTCTCTAATGAGAGCTCAGTTGCTTTAAATTGTGCCATTATTGTATATTTTCCTTCTCTCAAAAGTATGGGCATCTGCAATTTAGAAACACTTCTGCTTTGATACAGAAGTTTAGAACTGGACAAGAATGTTCCATAGACACTGTATTATTTATGACAGTTTGATTTCCAGTCAACTCAAAAGCCTTCGCAGCCCACGAAGATATGAAATCTAAGTGCCAAAAATACATAGACCCCAAACAACATCAGAAACAGCATTTATGAAAATATTTGCTTCGACATCTTAAGATGCCAGGAACATATTTTCTTCTCTCTTTAGGGCCTAGCAAAGTAAGGATGGAGAACTGCCTGTTGTGTAGAATGGTGGGGCAGAGAAAGGTGCTCCTGTGGTCACAGTCACTTACATATGAGATAATGGTTATAGAAAACATAGGCATGTGAATTGAGGAAAAGAATCTTGAGAAAAGATAGGAAACTAGAAATGTAGTTTTGGCTTTAACATTCGCCTGTGCTATGATCTCAAGAAAGTCACTAACTTTTGTGGCTCAGTTTCCATTCATTTTATGTTGGCTAATAATAATCCCTATCAGTGCTGTTAGAAAAGGTTAGTTATATACAAATATATATACACACACATGTGTATGTATGTGTGTGTACATGTAAAATATCTATTCATGCGTTGCAGTATGGGTGATGAAAAGATCTAAGTAACTATTAACTGCTGTTCATCATTGTTGTCTCGTAGCCTCATGCCATCTCTTTCGCTTTTATTTTAATTAATGAACCTTAAGAAAACAAGAATGGCTGAATTTTCGTAATGTCGAATAATGATAACAGAAACGAAACAAAAGAAAACGACGAATTCAAACAATTCAGAATAAGTTCTATTCGTAATAACATTGTGATTATGTCACCTCATTAGCTCTTTATATTTTCCCTCAGCGAGTTGTCAAAAATGATCTAATTTGCTTTTTAAAGGGCTTGAGTGCTGGTAGAAAAGAGTTCAATTGCCTTAGAAAGTTTTATCTTCTGTAAATATAATCAGTAGCTTTCTTATAATTTACCCTCAGAAAGCAATCTAAAATTTCATTACAAATTGTTATTCACTATTTTAGTGCTGCTTTGTAGACTAAGTCGGGAAGAATTCCTGTCTAAGATTTTATAATTTTATCAATGACTTCCCAACAATGACATTGCTTAAATTTTTCTCGTGCAGTATCGTTCACAGCACACTAACACTGCTGTTTTTTTTTAAAGGATACTTTCGATTTTACATTAAGAGCTGCCAAACAAAAATCATACGGAAAGAAACATATATACCATATAATTTACATAGCTTATGATTAATGCAGTCTGTCAAGTGCAAGAGTTCATAGACTATTTAAAAATGAATAGAAATTAGCGGTTTCCTTTTTATTCTGTCTGATTAAAGTTTTTCACTTCGAGATAACACAAGGAAGGAAACCCAATTTCGTGGATCCTCCCTACTTAACAAAATCTCACAAGGCAAATTCATTCTATGTTTGAAGTGGGTCTGTTAGATAAAGACTACTGAGAACTGTGTAAACACATTAATTAAAGTCTACCACAGTAGATTCACCTGTAATCTCACTTTTCTTCCCACTTAATCAACTTTTTGATTAGTTAACACACAAATTGCATTCAGCGCAAGAACTCTGAGCTTTGGAAAATATCTTGAATTAACACTGCACATTTATACATTTCTATTGAGTGGATGTGTTATACTTTTCATTTTCTTGTGTCCAAATCTTTCACTTAAGTTCTGTTTTTGAAACCCTTATCAGCAGATTACAATGATCTTGGATTTAGTGAGGATTTTTCTCAGTTTATATTTTATTCTACAAATAGAAAGTGTTCTATGGAACACAACAATTTTTGTGTCTTGGCGTATTGTCTAATTCATTAGTGTTTTGATCATCGGATTTCAATTAATTTTCTATAATTACTTTTGTATAATGAATTAATTTTACAAGCATGAAAAAAAAATTCACTCTGGTAACAGTCCGTGTACATAGTCACTTTCTAAAACAGAGGTATCTGATTATTGTACTTACATTGAAAATGGAGAGACAGAGCTAAGAGCAAAAGCGATCTAGTGATCTACAAGTAAGTGGCAACTATTGTTCAACTTCCTTCGCTCTGTCACAAACTTCTAAATTTTTCTTGTCAAGAAACAACTGACTATAGCCATGCCATCCTGAACAAGCCTGATCCTATCTGATTTCGGAAGCTAAGCAGAGTCGGGCCTGGTTAGTACTTGGATGGGAGACCACCTAAGAAGACCAAGTGCTGTAGGCGCATAAAAAATAAGGGATTGTAAGCTGACGAGGTCCTTGTAATCTGTGAGGTCAACCAAGGGTTGCCTTGCCTTAAAAAAAAAAAAAAGAGAGAGAGAGAGTGAGAGAGAGAAAGAAAGAAAAGAAAGAAAACACACCTGAATTCCTAAACCACCCACAAACACAAAACAACATGACAAATGAAAGTACCTAAGAATGGAGGAGGTGATGTCTCCCCTATACTTTTATGTTCCCCTTGTCTTCAGGTTTTAGACTTGACATTTAAGTCCAAGAATATTCTCAAAATTTTTTTTTTTACTGAAATAATAGAGTGTCCTGTGACTATTTTTAATACAAAGTTTTCTTTTAGCCTAAATTATTTTTGAAGGATTCTTTAAAGATTTTTTAGTACAAAAAAAATCTGGGAATTTCACTAATTCTGGAAAAGAATAGATGCTTTAAAACAGTAATTTACTGACTATATGATCTAGACATATATGATTCATTTTAAAGGACATTATTTTCATCTTTGTCATGATTGTAAAAGTAATATAAACATGTAAATTATTGGGAAATATAAAAATGTAAAAATTGATAATCATGGTCAATGTTTTATATTAATAGGCATAGATATTTTTTATTAAAATTTTTACATTTTTAATTGCAAATATTTCAAATGTATGAAAAACTACAGAAAATGATTGGCAGACATCTTCATACCCAGTGCTTAGACAACTATAAAATCATTCAACGTATATTTATTGAAAACTGCTAAGCTAGACATTGTTCTACATACCTGCACATTCATCAGTGGACAAAATAGATAATGGGGTGAGGGACACAGAAAATAAATTAAATGCATGTATAAAAGATGATAGTGATAATTGTTATACGATAAAGGAGAGCAGGGAAGGTGATTGTGGAATGTTGGGGGTCTGGGCAGGAAAATGTAGAGTGCTTAAAAGGCCTTACTGAGCAGAAAATACCTGAAGGAGATGGGTGAACCACGAAGATACCTGGGGGAAAAGTGTCCTAGGCAGAAGGCACAGCCAGTGCAAATGCCCAGAGGTCAGAGTGTACCTGATGGATGGGGCCTCTCTACTACCTCTTTTTTTCTGTCTCATTAATTTCTCTCACTAACCCAGTGGTTTCCTTTTTCTTACTGATTTCAGTTTACTTTATTGCTGAATTTTAATCTTTCTTTCTTTCTAATTTCTATATTTCAAACTATAAGTTTCCTTCCCAGTACCTTTTCATTGAATATTATAATCTTTGAAACATGGTGTATTCATTGTGGTTTATTTCTAAATATTTTATAAATTTCATGATTTTTTTCCTATTCAGTAATTACTTAGGGTGGTTGTTTTAAATTTCTAAGTGTGGGAGGTGAAAAGGAGATTGTTCCCTTTTAGTATTGATTTCTAAATTTGATGCATTGTGTTTGGCGAATGATACTCATAAAATAATTCTTAGATATTTCAAGACTTGCTTTGTAGCTTAAGTTTCTAGTTAATGTGAAAAAAAAAAATCCATGTGAAAAAGAATACATTTTCTGTAATCGTCGAAACAGTGTTTATGTACAATCATCAGATCAAGCTTGTTAATTGTGTTGTCAAAATCATCTAGTCACTTACTAGTTTTTTGATTGTTGGATCAATGACTGCAATAAGTATGCTAAAATTTCCTGATCTAATTATGGATTTATGGATTTCTCCTTGTAATTCTTTCAGTTTTTGCTTTGTATATGTCTAGGTTTGTCTGGTAAGTGAATGCACATTCAAAATGATTATCTTCCTGGTAATTGTTACTTTCATTTCTGTTATAAAGCCTATTCCATCTAATATTAAAATATTATTAATACTAATAATATTTTTTCTGACATATCTTTTTTTATACTCATACTTTTAGCATTCCTGCAAGTACATATTGTTGCTGTGTCTTTTTAGATAACACATATCTGACTTTTAATTTTTAATTCAATTGTAGACTCTCTTTTAACTGTCGAGCTAAATCCATATACACATTACAATTTATGTATTCAATTTTACCTTTGGTTTTAACTATTCATTGTGCTTTTTTGTTACTTCTTATTTACTCCTTTTCTTTCTCCTGGATTGATTTAAGTTTTTAAATTCATTTTCTCTCTTTTGGTTTGGAGATTGGACATTTCATTTTTTATAGTTTCAGGATTACTCTTAAAATTTTAACATTCATACTAGAGTTAAAACATAAATAAGTTTATTTGTTTTTAATATCTCTCTCATACCCCAGAATAATATGAGGAACTTACTGATATCAGATTATGTCCACCCCCCAAAATGTGTTATTATTGTCTATATTTCAGCTTTGACTCATATTTCGACCTTGAGCTATTATCTTTTTGAATTTTTTATAGTAAATGCTTATTTAAATTTACCTGTAACTTTCGATATTACTCAACATTGTTTCCCATATCTCATTCTTTCTTTTTAGGTTCATGTTTTTTCTTTTAGGTCTATAAGTGGTAAATACTTTCAATGTTTAGACTGAAAAATATTTTTTAACCCCGACTCTTGAATGATGATTTAACAGGATATAGAATTCTCTATGTTTCAGTCGTTTTCTCTCAGCAATATGAGGATAATATTCACTGCATTTTAGTCTCTAATACTACTGTTAACAATGTTCTGTGATTCTAATTGCTATGACTTTGTGGTGAGCTGTCTTTTCTGGTCACTTTTAAGGGATTCTCTCTGTGTCTGTCAGGTCTTCTGCAAAGCACACTCCAGACAAAATTAGAACTACAAAGAATGACTTGGGGGAAATGGCCTAAGGGTAAAGGGCAAAGGGAGCAGGAGTGGATGGGGAGAAATTCAAACCACAGTGCAAGTCTGACTCTGGGGAAAAAAAGAGAGAAAGGAGTTTGGTGTAGGGAGAGGCTCAGTCTGCCCTGCAGCTCCACCAGCCTGAGGCAAGCATACAGCAATCTCTGAGGTAGAACTACCTGTTCGAAGAGTTTGGCATTGAGCCAGAAAGGCTCAGCTTTGGGCTGTCGTACCCCCATCACGTCTACTTTGGCCTGGAGCGGTCTGCGGGAGAGCTTGGCCCCAGCGTAAACACTGTTGCGGGTACTGAAGGTGCAGCAGCTGCAGGCTGTTGGCTACTTCTTGCATCCAGTTCTCTCTCGCAAAGACAGCTGAGGGCTGCCTCCCAGTCTTTCGTATTCTGCAGGCTCGCCGAAATATCTAGATTGATTTACTTTTATTTACCCTGCTTTATAATCTCATAGTTCTTCTATTCTATGTTTCACATATTTGATCAAATCTGATAAAATTCAGCCACACTTTCTTTGAAAATTGTGTCTACTATTCTTTCTCACTTTCTTGACCTTCTATTACATATATATGTTCGGGATTCTCATTCCATTATTCATTTTTGTAAAATATGTTTCCATATTAGTTATATCTTTATTTCACTGTACTTCATTGTAACAAATTTCCTTAGATTTCTCTTTCAGTTACCTAATTCTTTGAGTTATGTCTAAAAGGCTTTTGATCCACAGTTGAGTTTTCATTATCAATTATCTTATTTTTCATTTCTAGAAGATACGTTTGTTATTTTAAAAATTTGCCCATTCCTGTGTCAATGTCCATTCTGTCCATATAATTTTGATCCTTTTAATTTTTCTCTAGTAATGTTCAACCCACTCATTTTGTGGATTCTTGCAAATTGTTCTATTAACTTGTGTTCTGATTCTCCTGTCTACTGACTCCTACTTGATAAATTTTCTTTTTTATTGTATTTTTAAATCGGTTAGTTTACATTCAGCATAGATTTACTTTTTTTCATCTTGTACATGTTTTTTGTTTCCTTACAAATAGCGTCCTAGGAATTTTACTATTCTGGAACCAGTTCATACATTTTTTTTTTTTTTTTTTTTTTTTTGCATTTTACATTCTTATACCACTCAAATGCCAGGACCAAGTTTTGGTTTTCAGTTCATCTCGTGAGTTTTTTTTTTCTTCTTCTTCTTTGTGTAGGGCAAAGAAACTAACTTGCCATTTCTCTGGAATGATGAGCAAAGATCATCACTTTGTCTTCTGAATGCACATTAAAACCCCAATCCTATACCTAGGTCCTTAAAGTTATTAATATCTTTCTTAGTTTTGGTTTTCCTAAAAACAGATCCTGACACAAGGACTCAAGGGCATATAGACTTTGAGGGAGCTACACAGAATACCAGTAAGACAGAGGGGAAGCAAGTGGAAGGGTGATAAAGGAAACCAATAATAGAGTTTGTAAGCCAGCTATGGCAGTGGACAATTAAAGTGAGAAACTCTGGGATAGGGAGCAATATATGTGCCTCATAATTAACCCACCACAGATGGTGAGGGGAGCTGGTGTATCTATATACCATAACTGGGGAACTCATTGGCTGAAGGTTACTAGGGCTGGAGAAGGAGGAGATATTCTCTGACATTTCCAACATGCCACTGTGCAATCAGAGCAGACTTCCAGAGTTTTGGGGGGAAAAGCCCTAAGTTACAGAGATGTGGATCCTGGCCATTGAAAATCCACAGGAGCCCACAAAAAGGCCCAAGGGATGCAAACCAGTCTCAGCATCTGCTACAACATCCCATTGGTTGCCACGGTCCTCTCATGACTGAAACACCTGGATTAAAATGTCCTCTTTACTCTGATTCTTAGGGTCTTTCTTTGTTTTATGTTTAGCAAGATATTTACAACTTTTTTTAACATATTTTATGAAACTTTTATTTTTAATGTGTGTATAGTCGGAAAGAAGTCTACCAAGATCAGTTCTCCCGTTTCTGGAACTAATATTCCAAGATATTTTAATTTAATAAAATAATACTAAATATTCCATCATAACTTGCTCTTATATTTAAAATAACTGAATTTTTTCTATAACCAGAAAGTAGGTAGGTCTACCTCATTCTTTTAAATTTGTTTCTCCAAATTCTTGGAGCTATTTGTTTATTGAATTTCACAATTACAAAGAATATGATAGACATTATTTTACCTATATTCTTACATATTTATTGCTAGTATGTCTCTGGAATAAATTTCCAGTATTAGAACTTTTAGTAAATTTACATTTTAAAAAATATTATCTAATCCACTAAATTGGGTGAATTTTTTTTACCATTTTTATTCTCACCCATAGAAAATTAGTGTATCTTTTTTCCTTATCTTTACCAAAAATACATAATGTCAATCATTTGATTCTTTGATGATCTGAAAATTGAAAAGTGACAAGTTGCTTAATTTGTTTTCACTAATAATGAAAACAAATAGTTTTATATGTCCTGGTTATTGGTAGTCACTGGTATGTCTTTTGCTATTTTTATTGGCTTGTTTATTTTTTAAAATTGATTCATAAGAGCTTTTTTATATTATGAACACTAACCCTTTGTCATATATCTTGAATATATTTTTTGAAGTTTATATTTCATTTTTTGAATTTGTTTATTGTACTTTATTACCCATGTAAAATTTTATGTAATCAATTTCATCCATTTTTAACTTTGTGGCTTCTCATTTTCATATTATACTTTTAAAAAGCTTTCTATAATTATTAATTATAAAAAGAATTTAAACGGTTATTGAATGCTGACTGCGAACTGGGTATACTGTGGCATGAGTGAAAGGGACAAAGATGAATAAGAAGCCTTTTATTGCTTCAAAACGTATCATATTAAATATAAAATATTTTGTTCTGTGGAAGGAATGAAGTAAATAGACCTTTTCCCCTCTACAAACAAACAAGGAAACAGATAACAATTCTCCAAACTTGTGTATCTTTTTTTAAAGAAAAACTCAAACCAGTCAAAACATCAACACATATAGTAAATAATAATATTTAGAACTGATCAGCAAGAAAACCAGGCCTAGAACTCAAGGTCTGTTTACATACTGATACTGTGAGACTGTCAAACAGTGCCACTTCTTTATTAGCTGAGGCAAATTCTCCAGAACCTACAAAAAGAGGTTTTTTTTTTTTTTTGAAGTACACTTTTAAAAAATATTTAACCAAGACTCATCTTAGTAGCATTTTTAGACACCTACCATAATGACCAGATTTTGCTAACTGGTGATACAAGAGAATACTATTTAAGACACAATCCCTACCATTAAGGACATATAGTTGGAAAGGCAAAATATACATGAATGAAACAAAGAAAAGTTTGAAGGCAAATAGTGCAGGACAGACCCTGTGTATATATACACACACTGACAGCTTAGCAAAAGAATACTTAGTGGCCCTGGGACAATCAACAAGTATTCATACTAACTTAGTGTAGACATTCCTTAGGTTGTAACCTTTCAGATCATATTGACATTTGCTGACATAAAGGGCTTTCAGAAAGTGGAAAAGATATAAATACAAATAAAATGTTGTATGTTTAGAAGTATATAAAAACAGAAATATCTACCAAAAACGTAAAGAAATAAGCACAATCCAAAGTTGTTGTTGTTGTTGTTTTTCTTAATGTTAACATAGTTGTGCAGAACAGTGAGCAAGCCTTGAAGGCAGGTGCTTTAGAAAAATCACTCATCTTCGATTTGTAAAACTTCGCCCCACAACTCACATACTGACATTGCCGACACTCATCCCTCCTGTAAACATACCAGGCCTGACCCTCTTTAGCTTGAGTTACCTGTCACCAAAATGGGATTCAGAGGGAAGATCCAAAGAAAAAAACCTGGACTGCAGATCATCCACCAAACAGAAAATCTCAGGGAAGTCTCTGCTCTGGGCCATATACTTTGGAAGCAGAAATGTTTGTGTATAATTTAAAGTTTTATTAGTTTATTCATCTAACAAAACCTTATCAAATAAATACACACTTCCAGCAAAATGCCCATACGTTTAGGTGGATGGAGTCATGTCACTTCTTAACCAATTAAGGAAGGAAAATCTCAGGCAAGAGTATGATAAATTGAGATAATGAGTTGAATGTGTAGAACCAAGAAAAGCACTGCAGACATGCATAGTCTGATTGCTAGAATGAGGCTTCAGATTGGAAGTGGGAAAAGTGAAAGTAAAGTAGGATTGAAGGCAATGCTGGAGAGGACCTTCATGACTATGAAGACTTTAAATTTGTCTCTAGTCTTCTGTCCTGGAACTTAAGAAGAATATGGAGTTGATCTTCCACTGGCCCCTGAAGGTGAGGAAGGTAGAGAAAGTTAAAATCAAGATTCCTACAGAAAAGAAATCCTGCAGCAAAGGATATTTCAAAGACTTGAGCTGAATAATTCCCATTTGGGCCTGGTGAAGAGAGGGAGAGTAGCATTCAGGAAAGGAGGCAGGCAGGAAGAGGGCAGTCGTCTGGATGTTTTCTTTGCAATCTGGATAATACTAGAGCTCAGCAAATGAATAAACCAAACTAAAAGTTTGCTAATAGTTTCAATCTGAGAGATGCTGAAGAGGAAAACATTTTCTTTTCTTTTCCAGGCAAGAGTCATCTCAGGGTAAATCGCAGACCAGGTTTGGTGTTTGCATATTTACCTCAGTGTATTTCAGAGCCTAGGAAGTACAGAGGTCCCCCAGGGAGGGTATGCATCATTTGCTTTTATTGCATTTAAGTTTTGGAACATGCGAGTGGCCCGTGCTGTTTTATCAGGCTACATGGGGGGCATATCTTCGAGAGAGTCTGTGTTGTAATCACAGTGTTGTATAAAAGAAATAATAAGTTCAGTGCTGGAGTCCACATGCTAATACCCAGGTCCTGCAATATATTTTTATAACAAACACCTACTACAATGACCTATAAATCTAGAGCAGCCATGAGCCTACAGTCGGTAAAGTGCTATAAACTAATAAAGCCAATGTTTACTGTAAATAAGACAATTTGCATAGACAGCGAATTCAAATTTATTTGCAAGCCACTAGCTTCTCTGGAACTTTTCCTCTCTTTATGTTACATGGGATTCTACTTTAGAGGAACTCAAAGTATTTTAGATTGCAGTCATAATAATTGCATTGTGTAATTGAATTAATTACACAATTACACAATTATTTTTGTTATACATTGTTTAAAAACATTTGAAAAAAATTTGATAACAACTTTTAGGAAGACTTTTCTATCTTAACTTCTTCCTTCCTCCTCGATGCTTAAATTTGTAGGTTTAGAATAAGTAGACTCTATCATGTAGAGGTAAAATTTTCTTGCTATATTTTTGATTGTATACTTTGGTACCATTCCTCAAGTCAGATTTAAATTTGCAAGAAGTGATTGGACTTAGGATGAGAAGTAAGGCCAGCAGGAGCATTGGCCCTGATTTGTCTACAGGAATCACTCACAGCCTGTTAAGTGTAAGATTTGTGGCAAATTCTGTTGGGTGGCCACAGCATAGCAAGTTCTGGTTTATTAGAATGCAGGGTCACCACCTGGGAACAGAAACTTTTTAAAAAATTGTTTTATGCTTCCTCGAATTTCTTAGTGCTAAAATGTTCTATGTACTTCATATTTAAAAAAAAAAAAAAAAAGTCTTCACCTCAACTGAGAAAAGATTATTTTCAACTTGCCTTTTTTTCTACATTTCTCTTGCTTCCTGGCCACTTTTGTTGTTGTTGTTAGTTTCCCCTCAATATCAAATCATATTCCAAACTGTGTCTTTCAGTTTGCACATTCTCAGTTTCTCTCTTTCCTTTCATCCATCTTTCTGCCACTTTCCCTTAAGTATTTCCTCAATTTAAACCTTATTCAATAATAAATATACTTCACAGACTGAACAGATGGATTACAGGACTTTCCCCCTTAAGATTTCCTTGAGCAGCAAATTTCAATTCTCAGACAAAATAATGGTGATGATGATAATGATGACAAAGCATTCAATCCTCGCAAAGTGCCTACGCAGTTTTTAAAGCAGTTTTTGCACTGCATGCATGCCATGCTACTTCAGAAAGTAGGCTCCTTACCCCTCTTGATTTGTAATGTTTGTTTTGTTACCTACATCTGTTCTATAGTAAGAATGAAGATTATTCTCTAGCTCTATTTGAAACTTGCAATAACTGAAGGAGATCCCAATATTTTACAAGATGCTCAGTTGCTTGATATTTCCAATCATTATAAAGTCTTCCATTATACTGAGCTGAAATCCATGTCTGCCTTTCACTATAAGTACAACAGAGAATAAATGCACTATTCCTTTCACAGGCAGGCGTTCAGCCATTGCAAGACAAATCTCCTACTCTTTAGACTAAGCACCCTCAGTGACTCTGGGCATTTCTCAAATGTCAAGGCCCCTGCTGTTTATGGTTTCTTTGACCTGGTATACTCCAATTTGTCAAGTTTCTTCTTTAAATCTTGTCATTGATTTGGGGGAATGGATTGGTCATAAACAATTCATGACCACCATTAAAATATTAAAGTGTATCCTAAAAATGGTACCTTCTCCCCAAAGCCCTGTTAAGTACATGGCCCAAAAATGGGGGTTGCTGTCAGCAAAAGAAGCTGCTGCATCAGTTGGACATACACAAGGCATCTAACAGCTCTGCTGAAAGGTAACACTCAGCGCTTACAATTAGGCTTGAAAGCTGCCCAGTCCACATATATGTGTGTGTTTTCTGCTGCTCAAATAATAATAATTCAACAAAGCTAAATGAGACAGTGTTTCTTGATGTCTAATCTTTATTAATAAGGTATATTAATACTCCTAGGCCATCAAGTCATAAGAAAATAAAGCAAATTTCTCTGAAAAGTGATTTATAATTGTGTCTGCAAAATCTGATGATGTTTACTGCTTCAAATGTGAGCCTGTAATAGACAATGCTTTAGTCAATGGGGCAGTTATAGTGAAGGAGTTTTGTCAATGAGATCAATGAGAAACCTGCTTTATTCAAAGAATTTTCATCTAAGTGCTCACATGTGTCAGCCACTGAGTTAGGCTAAGTTCTCAGCCCTTGGACCAGACTCTTTTAGGATTTTAAATATGGGTCAAAATAAACAAGGAAAGTCCACATAGTCCCGGGTCACCAAATGTTCTCCGCTGAGACACAGAGCAATTGTTTCAGGCCTCTCTATCAGTGCTGAGGCCCCCTCCCATTTGGGTCCTGAACTCTGATGTACTCAGATCACCAAGGAAGCCAGTTCCTCATCAGCTCCCACACATTTACTGAGTTTGGGTGCCAATACTGTCCATGTGGAATAAATACAGGAACACCCCTATATATTCCATGGATACATACTAGCCTCATCATTTATTTAAACACTAGATATGATTAACATATTCCAGATTCACTACAGAAGTTGGATCCTTTGAGTAACCAGTTAATATGTATTGACTTTTCATAATTTTCAGAATTTTCCCAATTCTATATCATACAATGTTTTATAGGTTCCCTGGGCTCTCCACGCTCAAATTGGACCCTTCTTGTAATTTTTTTTAACCATGACCCTTGGATTTCATGTCAAAATCTGTACCCTAGTCCTGGTACTTTCTTAAGGTCACTAGCAGTCTACACACCAAATTCAGGAGCCCTTGTTGGGTTTTATTCTCTTTTACTGACTGTGGTGTATGATACTATTGACAGAGAGCAGTATTTCTGGAATCCTCTCTTCCTTATTCTTGGGGACGCTGTATTTCTAATCTTATCTGGTCAGCGATATTTATTGAACACTGTCTTATTCTACTGCCCTTTTTATGGTCCCTGAACTCAAATCCATTATTTTTTTTTTTTATTCTCTTCTTCTGAGCTGTTTTCCTAAGAGTCAAATTCATAAAATTACAGAAATTTTGAGTTAGAAGGGACTATAGTGACCAGTTAACCCAAGCAGCATTCCATAAATGAGAAGATTACACCCAGTAAAACTAAGCGTCTGCCCTAAGATCTTGCAGTTAGTCAGTGACAGAGCCCATACCGACTCATGCAAAAGTCAGAAGGATTTTCATCCTCTCTCTTCAACTTATGCAGAACCTGACTCAACATCTTCTGAAGCCCAGAGCCAACTCTCCTCTTGATTTTCTAGTTTTGTTATATTATTTCTGTTCTTCTCTATTTCAGAGACTAGATCTTAGCTACATTTGACATCTCCCAGTTTCTCATTTCTCCCTATCCTGAACCAAATATTTAAAAGGTCTATTAGAGCCTTTCTTTGTGAAACCTTAAGAATATACTTTATTTTTATTTTTATATTTTTCACTGCCACTACCTTGGCTCAGAGTTGAACCTGTGTAATGGCAATGCCTTTTTGACAGTCTTTCAGGCTTTGGTCTCTTCATCATCAATTTATTCTGTACTTCAATATTTAAAATATAATTTTTCCACATCAGTCTGTCAGAAAGCCAGTGCTTATATCCATTTATAAACAATTCTTTTAAAATGTTTGTAAGTATTCAGAAAAATAAAAGACAGCCCATTGGAGAGGCAGCATCTGTGACAAATGGAGAATACAGACATCCTGCCATGAGGTATAAAGGACCCTATATCAAGGAATTAGACTTTGAAGGTGGCGTGGGGGGAATGAGGTTATTTAGGGGAAAAGCTGACTTCTAGGAAGATTGTTTGGAAAGAGAACAAGATAAAATTTTAATAATCATATGTGATAACTAGAAGAAAGAATCTATATTCAGTCCACATCAAGTAATTGGCCAGGAGAAAACTCGTGATATATATATATATCCATATATCTAGATATATATTTAGATATATGGATATATTCTATATCCTTAGAATAGATTCTTGTCATTATTTCATTTATGGTAATTACAGGTATAAAATAAATGTAACTATCCTAGATTATTTAGAAACATAGAGCAAAGAAGCAAAATTAATGTCAACGGTGAAGTGTCGTAGCCTTGTTATTCAGTGTTTGTAAACCTTTTTTTCAGCTCTGTAATTCAGGATACCCAGAAGATAAATGTGATTAATATGATCTACTGCAAAGAACATATACTTAAAAACAAACAAACATAGCTACTATAAATATATCTAAAGTTGTGTGGTTTCGGAAAGTTAGGGAATTTTAATAAATATCCATTTCAGAGTATTTTTTTAATTATTCATCCTTCTCGGTTAGAGAAAATATGTCTGGAGGAGTCTTGGTATTCTTGAAGATAATTTAAATGCATTAATCCATTTATTACTTTATTTAGGCAAACGATATTCATTAGTACCTATTTTGAGCTAGCAATTCGGCTAGTATCAGGAAATACAGTAGTGAAAAGATAGTTCTTATTTTCATGGAGTTGAGAATCTGAGGAATAAGAATAATATTAATAATCATGCAAATAACTATTTGTTTACAACTGGGAAAAGTGTTTTAAATAGAAGCATATGTTTCAATCGGAGTGTTTAAGTGGGAAAACAAATAATAAATAAAGTAAAAAGTCTTTCTTGATAAATAGAAATTTTTTAAGCAGGGAAACCAAAGATATGTAGGAGTTGATCAGCTGAAGCAGGTCAGCTGATAACCTAGGTTATGTTATATTTTTCAGATTTTAGTCTAAAAGAAATGGGAGTCAACTAAAGGATTTAAAGTGTTTATGTGTAAAAAATTGGCAACATCACCATATTTTTATTTTAAATTTCTCTGACTTGTATGTGGAGAATAGATTTGTAGGAAAATTCTTGCAATCTACCTCGAATTATGGCTGTAATAGGTTGCGTGGAAAAGGGGATGGAAAGTAATTGACAGATTTGATGCGTAATTTGAAGGTAGAATTAGCAGAGATTGATGAACATTTGGGTGTGAATTTAACAAAGAAAAGATATCAAATATGACTCCAAGGTTTCTGGCTGAGCATACTGTATCATTTATTTTGATAGTGAATATAGAGGAGAATGAGAGGGAGAGGAGGAAGAATAAAGAAAGGGAGGGAGGGAGGGAGAGATAGATGGAGCGAGGGAGGAAGGAAAAAAGAACGAGATGGTCTTACAGAGAAGACTATAGTACCATCTAAAAAAGAAGATGTAGTACTCCTTCTTGACTAACCTACAGTGACGTAGTCCCTATATCCTATCCCTTTCATCCACCCCAGTTAATTTTACTATTTGTTTCTAATCTTCCTTTACTATACTAGCAATATGTTCTATTTGTTTTTGAACTAACTTCAGTTTGGAGCAGAACTTTCTTTCTGGATTTTGCCTGAGAATATAAATGGAATCTCTTCACTCAGTTCGATAATCCTCCATAGATCATGCCAATTTGTAGATTTTAAAAAACATCTTTAAGTTCTCTCAAGAAAACTGGTTCATTCTAGAGGAATCCTGAGGTTTGGATAATATAATCCGTTACCAGAGGCCTTAGGCCTATGGCAGAGAGTAGGTCTAAGCCGTGTCAGGCTTTGCTGAACCACTGCCAACCTGACCCGGAAGGACCCTGGCTCTGGGCCCATCCTGTCCAGCTTGCTCCAGCTGGAAGATCTTGCTTCTTTTTCATACCAAACTCAGAGTGTGAATAAGACAGGATACCATTTATATTCTTTTTTTACTGTATATTATACATGATTCACAATAGTTTATGAACTTTATCTGACAAAACAATGGCATTTTCAAGAATGAAGTTCTATTGTCAGAGATTTCTGAAGAAAAATAAGTTGGGTCGTGGAGGACAAGTCAAGAGCTTCCTTAGGAAACTGTTCTTTACTCTCTCATTTGTTAACATAGAAAGTTCTAAGCATCCCCTGTGGTGTCTGGAGCTGCAGACCTTTTGTGTGCTCACACATGCCAAAGGAGCAGATCAGAGCACTGCTACTGATTTGTTTCATTCTTCTGGTGAATGTAAATGATTCCTGCTCAGTGGGACTTGTCCTACTGGAGATAAAACAGAAGAAAAGAAATATGCATGGTTTCAAAGGTTCAACTTAACTCCACTGGTAACCCAGCATGACAATCAGTAAACCTGGCATTTTTAAGTACGCATAACCTCTCCAGGGGCTCAGCATCATTTACTTAAGAGTGTTAAAGATCTACAAAAATGAGCAGAAGGAGGAGAACATGGAGAAGGATCAAAGGAGGCAGCAACTACAAATTCACCTTTTTTTGTTGGTGTGAGATAAGTTGTGCTGAGTTCAGTAAAGCAAATATACAATTTTTAAGGGCCATGGAGGAAAGTGAGGAAATTACTACTATGAAAATCACCCTAGTCAGCTTAGTACTATGATATTTGGGCTGCTAATGCTCTACTAATACTTCTCTACTCATGTGCAACCCATTATCCAAGAAACTGCTTAAAGTGTTTACTCACATGTCATTTTTAAAAGTCAATAATATAAAAGAAAGGCGTATTTTAGTTTTCTGCGACTGTAAGCCATATGCCAACAAAGCCCTTGTTTCGCCTGCTCCCAGGAATCAGAGGGTTTCTGCTAAAAACAGTCTCGGGTTGTGCATGCGCGTGGAGTACCGTGCACCTTGGCTTTCTCAGGACACATTTCGTGGGTAATGCTAAATTTATAGGTGTCGCATATTTTCTCTTGATCCACACCGAAGAGCAGGGACATTCCTAATCTTTCTGCTAAGAGCTTAACTATAATATTGTGCTGTTCTGGGAAAACTGGATTTCAAAGCAGAAGCAATATTTATAACTTCAAGATGAGAACACAAAGAATAATTAAAAAATGATGGATGAAGAGAATTTGAAAGAGCGAGAGAGACTCATTAAAGTGCAAGTCTTTATGGATATGAGTGCACATAAAGTCATAGATCATGAAGACCAAATAAGAATGTGTATGCCAGACATTGAAATAGCCAGATAGTTTTATCATTTCTACCATGGGTTAAGAGTTTCATCTACATGTCTCATCAATAATTCTGGGGAAAACGAGGCAACTTTCAGAGAATTATAAATGTTACAAATGTATTATGATGAATTCAGACCAAAAGTGAGGCAAGCAATTCAAAGAACTTCTATTACGAGTTCTTAACCAGGGAGGGCCTTGCCACTATTTTCAGGAGAGAACTTTTCAAAATGTTCGTTTTGGGGATTCCACTGCCAGTCAGTTTTATTCATCTAGGTCTTACTGAAACTCATGCATACGAATTTTGAAATTTCCCCCAAGTGATATTGATGATAACCTTGGTTAAATAAAGAAAGTATTTTCTACTTTATAATTATATATCTGCCTCCTTTCCCGCTAAACTGGAAACTCTGAAAGGAGCCTGCCATGTCTACTTTGCTTTTTGCTATGCTTAGCACAGCTAGACTGTGAGCTCCAGAAGGAAAGACGGTGTGCTACTTTTGTTCATTATTGCAATTCCTCCTGCCCTCCCCACCTTCCTACTGCCGCCTCAGATAGAGGAGGACATGGTCTATGGTTGGTGCCCAAGAAATTTAATTTAAAAAATGAATACTAGGTATCTAATTATGTACACATGAATGGGAATTGATTTTTCTTTTTTTCTGTTATTATTATCTACCTAGTAAGTCCTCAAATGTTTGTTAAATGGAGATATTGAGTTTTGAAGGTATTTGTAAAAATCAGTCTTCTTACTTTATATTTATGTTCTCTTTTGGGACTTCTGTAAAATATAGCTTTGGTTCATACCAGACTTGATGAGAACAGCTCTATTGTACCAGTTTTCAGAAACATGGGAATTATATAACTAATCTGAAGTAACAAAACAAGCATATACAGTTGATACTATGGTTTAGGTACCATCCCAAATGGCATTATTGATAGATCATGCCTCACAGGACTAGCATAAACCTTTATTTTTATAACTGATGCATCAAAAAGCTATTTGACCCATATGGCTGACTTCTAAGGTCCTGTAATCCCAGTTCTATTATGAAGACATTCTTCTTATATGTTCTAGTAAAGTACATGATAGGAAATAAAAGCAGTTCTAACCTTTAAATAATTATTGCAGTCAATACTGACATAGTATCAGGTAAGAGTATATAATATCTAACCTCTTCCATGTTATTTGAATATCATTCACTGATAATTGAAAATAATCAGCAATGATAAAATCGATTGACATCAAATGTGAGTTGTTATTATAGGCCATCATCCAAGCTCATCTATAGAAGGTATAATTTGAAATGTTCAGCTAACCACCTTTGTATGAATTATAATAAGCTGTGTATTTCTCAAAATCTTTATTAAACCTGCCTGTGCTTTAGGTGCAGTATATTTATAAGTGGAATGTGTGCTTTGTTTCCATCACTATTGAACTTATGTTCCATAAAGTCTTTCTTATTCCCCCTCTACCTATGATCTTGCCCCTCTTTGGACCCATATAAATTGATCGTGTAGCTAGCTCACTTATGCACTTACCATGTTCTGTCTTCTTTAGACAATCTACCAAATTGTAAAAACCTGTAAGGATGAGTGTCCTTTGTACTCATCCCATGTCTCCTGCTATGACAAGCGCATAGCTGGTACACAATTATAGACTCTCTAAATTGCTAATCGGTTATCTAGAAATTAATAATGACAATATCTTCTTAATCCCCCCCCAAAATTACATCACTGTCACTGAAATAGAAAGAGAACATTTAACTTCAAATTCTTTTTAAAATAAATGTAATAAGCTGATTTAAAGTAGATCTTTTAAGTTGTCATGAAAGTCATTTATTCTAGTTAAAAACCCGATCTATTTATATATTAATGTATAATTTATATCACGCTTACTGCCAAAAATTAATCAAAGTGGCTGGTAAAATAATACCAATTATGGAAAATACTAAAATATTAGTAAAAAAATCAATCACAAAAAGTTTTATTACCAAGTTCACCTTGGTATTTTAAAATGTTTATAAGTCAAAATATTATCTCTATACCATAGAGTTTTGAGAAGTTATTTGTTACATATTTTAAGCTAGCTAATAGTTTATCATATAATTCTATTTTAAATATTGCATTTTATGTTCTTTTTCTTTTAATCTACATCATTAATTTACATTATTATTTTTTTATCTATTTATTTATTTATTTATTTATTTATTTATTTATTTATTTATTTATTTATTTTAGGCAAGACAATCTTTGGTTGACCTAACAGGTTGCAAGGACCCTGTCAGCTTACAATCCCTTATTTTCTTTAATTTTTTTTATGCATACAGCACCTGGCCTTCCTAGGTGGTCTCCCATCCAAGTCCTAACCAGGCCCAACCCTACTTAGCTCCCAAGATCGGATGGAATCGGGCTTGTTCAGGGTAGCATGGCCATAGACTATACTATCATTTTAAATGTTATGAACTATAGAGTGAATTTAAATGTATATATATTCAGGTGAAAAATACCTTAACTCCTGACTTCACATAAGTTTAAATATGGAGAATTCTAAGGAGTTGAAAAACCAGTGAAACACTTTAAGTTCTCAGCAAGGCCGCGATAACAAGAATTTATAACCTGTTCCTATTTCCCTTAAAAGATGGTATATGAGGTAAGAACCTTAAGGAAACAAGAAAGTTCTACTTTTAAGTGAGGAACATGAGACAAATGAAGACCCCAAGGACAAAAGCCTTTCGTATTATCTCTGACCCAATTGTAAGATTCCAATGAGCCCTGCAGAGTTAACCTGTCGAAAGGGCTTGTTTGACAAACTTAACTTTCCACCCACCTATGTTGAAATGTACAGAACTTGTCATTTAAATTAAAAATAAAACATTTGGACATACTACTATAAGATGGATCTCACTAAATATGGGAACATGTTTACCCAGGTGGGTTCAAACATAATTTCTACTCTGTGAAATAAGATTTCAATCTAGCTGGCAAAACTAAAAGTAGATTTTAGAGGTTTTTTTTTTAAAAAAAAATTTCTCAGAAAAAGAATTGTAGTTCATCTTTAAATATTAGATAATTTGATTTAATGCCTATTTGAGATAGGATTACAAAATAAAATTTTATTAATGAATACTCATTAAAATTGTGTAGGCAGTCAAATCAGATAAAGCAGACAAATCCTCTTTGTTCAATAAAGATGATCATATGATGATATCAAAGTAAAGGCATCAGATAAACTTTGTGGGTTTTTTTTTTTTTTTTGAGATTTAGGCTCTTAATTGACAATAACATAAAGTTTGCCCCTCAGCTTTTAGAAGGCGCACATGCAGGAAAAATTTTACGTCATCCAGAAAAAAAAAAAAAAACAACAATAAATGAGTAGAAATCCATTAATAATAATAACAAGCAGTAAAAGCTAAGAATTTCATGTCTAAAGTTAATGCTGTTTAATCAACCCCTGGAAAATAAAATCACATTTACTTTTAACGCACAAGATGAAGCCACTGCCAAATGTGAGACACATGATAATCCGGAACAGGGAGAGGAAGATCTGGTTGTAGACTAGAAAGAGACCTGGTATCCTATGTCCTTTCTCGAATAGCTGCCAACATTGCTGGACCCATGGGTAATGCAGTTACACTAGTACGGCCATTCTTGACCCAGAAAGCTCTTTATTCAATGTACTTTAAGTTCAATGCTGGTCTGCCTGTAAGAGTTTTAACATAGATCAGAATTCAGTGTGGTTGTAGGCTCCTCCAGGGCTATTATGGGCAAGGAGAGTTTGGGAATATTGGCTAAAAAGTACACTCATTGTAACTGAGAATGAAAATAAGGCATTATGAAAAAACTTAAAGCATTAGGACCAGGCAGAGCATTCTACTTTTAAATAATGTCTTCTGTTGCATACTGGGGAGGCTTGCTAAGCTGTTAGCTTTAGTGTACTTGGAGGGGCCAAGGAAAATAGGTAGTTAGTAAAAAGAATACAAGGGGTATTTTGGCAGAGAAAACATAGTCTTGTGTTTTGTACTTCCACTTCAAATACTCCCTTCAACTAACACTTGTTTCATCACCTTTCTTCCCTTACCCCATGGTCTCCTGAGTTTGCCCCAAGTGCTCCTTCTTGTTTCCTGCGAAATAGACAACTTGAGAATGTCTCACTCTTTCCACACATCTTTCTCTGCATCGAATACAATTCTATGTGACTAGCTTCAAAACTTACAGAACTACTTGCAAGTTTAACTGTTGAACAAATAGAGGACAATTTCTAGGGAGCTCAGGCCTAGAATGTACCAAGAGATAAATACGTGAGAAAGTGGTAAGGATGGCTCATTCTCTTTGCAATGATTCACGATTGGGTGACGAACACAAGTAGCCAACTAGATTAGAGCTGGAGCAGAGCTAACATATATGAGTCTTGGTTCACATGAGCATGTTTATACAGGAATAGGTGGACCCACTTCCCCTGGTCACTGCTAGAAAAACCTCCCTGGGGGCCCAAGATAACTACTCTAAGCCACTGTTCCCTGGGATTGACCCAACCAATACCATTCTAAACACATTTTTAGCCCTTTAAACTTTAGCACTCACAGTACAGCCTTATCCTCTTATTGTGCACTGGTTCTTATCTGACTAAGTCAATCTTTTGCTTTAACATCTTCAGTTATAATCATTGCTACCATGTATTGGATGCCTACTATACACCTAGTAATGTGTTAGATGCTTTACATGTAACTACAATAGTCCTTGCAACATATCTACTATGACTGTTGCTACTATAAAGTACATATTGCTTCCTCATTTTACAAACGAAGGAAAAGAGACACAGAGAGATGTACGAATTTGCCTAAGAGTGACAAAATGGTTATATAGCTGAGAATCAAAACGAACTAAGTCTATGCTCATTGCACCAGAGCTAATACCATTGAACACTTCCTAAACCCCCACGATTCTGCTGCTGCCTGTATTCCAGCTCCCGCTCTGGCCCTTCCCGCCTTCCATTTAATACTACAGCAATAAATAGATAAATTCTAGTAATGTTCACCACCCTTCCTCATTAGAGTACATTCATGCTCATTCCTCTGCTTGGATTACTGTTCTCCCATTCGGCTTAGCACCCCTCAGCTTTCTAGATATGGGTTCCTTCAAGAAGGACTCTGTGGTAGCCCCCTCACATACACAGCAGCCTAAGCCCATCCCCCTCACGCAGTTGCAATAGTATTCTTTCACAATAATTGTTCTAGGTGTGTTCCCGTCTATGCAGTAAGCCTCACGAAATAAAAGTGTATTTCTCACCTTTACATCTCCCAGCACAATGCATGGCACAGGCAGAAAAAGTGCTTATTGAAGGAAACTTAATTGAAACTGTAGAACTGCTTTCCCTTTGAGGCACGCATATGCGTGTATGTGTGTGGGGAGGAAGGGAGGGAGCAAGAGAGAGAGAGAGAGAGAGAGAGAGAGAGAGAAATGTGTTCTAATATTCTCAATTCGATTTTATGGTTTATAAAAGTAGGGACAGTACCTTCTACTTTTATTATTGTTCTCTTTCAAAACCCTTGGCCTGCTAAAGACAACAGAATGAATGACCTTATTTTCATGTCAGCGTCAGATAGATGCATGAAGGTGAACTCTTCAGAAGAGAAGAGCCGTGAGGGGGACAAGTGGCAAATGAAAAACTGAACATTTACTTAGTGCATGGATCTCGCCAACTTGCTAAAGGATGTAAGATTCTAACAAAATTAAACAACAGAAAGCTAGGCAATTAAGAATAAATATTGAACTGTGACAACAAAAAGGGAAGAGAGAAGTGACACTTGAAGTGCACTACTTACTTCAATTTGGGCACTTAATTTAGCAATGCTTCCTGGCAACTAAAACAAAATCAGAAACCCTTCAGGACTGGCTTATCAGTATTCATTTCCCTATAAACAATAGAAAACCTGGCTCACAGTGGTTTAAACATAGAGAGTTTATTCTTCTCACGGAGGTCTGAAGTGGCTGCCAGCCTTGATTCAATAGCTGAATTGTGTCAGGACCAGCATCTCTGCGAGACTCTTGGTCTTTTCCTCAGGCTCATCACCTATGATGTTGCAGGATTTCTGCTGTTGTTCCAGACACCACATCCAAGGTTAAGGCATAAAAAAGGGAGGGAGACTTAACACACCGTGTCTGTTTCTTATATCAAAGAAAATGAAAGCCTTTACAGACTCTTTCTTATATTTTATTGATCAGAACTTTGTCAAACGGTCACTTCTAGGTAAAAGAGAGTTTTAAAATCATATGTCCTACTGCGAGAGGTTGCATTGCTACCCAGATCAAAACGGGCACTCTATTTGCAAGGAAGAAAAAAGCCATATGTCCTGGACGAGCAACTCACATTGGTTGCAGATCACAGTTTTTATTGTTTGTCAATAAATATCATAGAAACTCCAGGAGAAATTTATTGTATACTTTAGTAATTATTTGATGAATTAATAAACACGTTTTTGGTCTGTTAACTGAACTCTTTGGGAAAAAAAACAAACTTTATTTTTCTGCTTATAAAAGTAACTGAAAAATTTTTAAAACAAATGAATTTACAAAATATAAGATAATAGTGATCTCTAATCACAGCCTCCAATGACAAAGTATTTTATTTAAAATGCTATTTTCCTAATCTTAAAAAAATACATTATATATATTACTGTAAAATACTTAGAAATCACTCTGCACATAGCATATAATTAATATCTCTCACAATTTTACCATCCATAAAACATAGACCAATTTGGCCATTTTGATGAGTGAGAGAACAATTTTTTCACAAATTGAAATCAGAGGGTTTTTCTTTAAGAGAAAAAGAGACCTTAGACATTTATCTTGATTAAAAAGTTCTATAAAATATCATTTGTCATGGCCAGAATTTTGTGTTCAAAATTTATTAATTAATATTGTATTATTGGACATTTAGGTGTTTTCATTATAAAGAGCCAAGATTAATACTATCATAAATATATTGGGAGTAAATCATTATTTCCTAGGGAAAAAATTCTACAACTAAAACTCTTGCGACAAATGTTATTAACATTTTCAAAATTTTTAATACATATTGTCAAATTACACCAGAAGACTTCTGCAATTTACAGCTCACCAGTAGTAAATAAGAATGTCATTTTCTCTGTACCTTTGCCAACATGATGTATATGTGAGTGTGTGTATAATCTGCTTTGCAATTGAAATCTACCTTGCAACCGAATATGTTAAAAACTGATATTTAAAGTCTGCTGTTATTAGTTTTGCTTTGGTACACTTGTATGAGTAAACATATTTTAAAATGGCTTATTAGAATGTGTGTGTCTTTTTGTCCATGTTTTTTATTTATAACTCTTGCCCATTTTCCATTGGGGTATTTATATTTTTGTATTGATTTATAAAAGCTCTTTCCACATTATAAATAATCATTCTTATTTATGAAATAAGAATAGTCTTCTGAGCAAGAATATATCTACTGTATTCATTTTCGAACTTTTAATTTTATTTATAGTAACATCTGAATCTTTCCTCTGTCCTTTTAAATAGAGGCTTTTTGCAAAGTTTTAAAGAAACATCCATAGATAGTACATTTTTGAAACCATTGCACGTAGGACCAAGTCCTTGCGTTGTTTTCACATATGTCTGTGGATGACGTTTCTCTGGATCTCTAATTCTTCGTTAACATCCTTTTCTTTTCAAAACTCTGGTTATTTCCTCACATGACTTCTGGAATTTAATGTTGCGTATGATTCTTTGTTAACACCCTTTTAAACCTTCAATTCTAGCTGTTTCCTTATTTGACTTTGTGAATTTAATGTTGTCCACAAGCTGTCTAAAGTTAATCTCAGATTGTTTCTTTGTAGCTAACTTTTCCATCATATCCTGGATTTTATAAAAATGTTTTCTTTATCTTTAATAAGGGAAAACCTCTGTCAGTGTGTTAGCATAAATACTTCTCTTTGTTATTTTTGAAATTTAATTTTTTAGAGCATAGCAATCAGGCTCAAACTGAGTATATGAATCTTTTTAGCACAAAAATGTTTCTTTAGCTATGTCTTCATCATTGTTCCTTTTTATTTCTTCTTTAGAGACATTAGTAAAATTTAGGTTGGATGTTTAGTATATTATCCTCCATATCTATTAAATTTGCAACTCTGTTCCCAACTATCTTTGGTTTGTTCGTTTGTTTGTTTTGGCTACATTCTAAAAGCGTCTCCTATGATTTTCCTGTATCTGATTCAGTTTTCTACAGTGTTAATTCTGATCTTTATTCTTTCCAATGAGAATTCAGATATACTGTTGTACTTACAGTGTCCTTTCAATTCTACCCTATTTCACCCAGTTATTTTTAATTTAAAGATTGTTGTCTTCAGTTTTCATCTTGATTTTTTTTCACCTTTTCTGTCTTCTCATATTTTCTACTCCTATTTCCTGGAAGGCGTGTCTACTTGCTACCTCTGTTAGGGACCAAATTCTTAAATATTTTCTTTTAGCTATAACAATAATTATTTTTATGTATCTTTAAGATAATTTCATTATTCTATAATTATTTTTCATAATCCTCATATATAAAATAACCTTCCATACTCAATATTTCCAGTTGGATAAGATATTTGATTGACCTTGGGCCTTCTCACAGTAATTTCAGCGTTAATGATTGTGGCAGATTCTCTTACTACCATTTCCAGTATCAAGGTAGCAGTCATCTGGAGAATTTATATTAGATTGATGCAGTAGTATCTTCTATTCTTACTATCTAGTTCTTTGACACCATGAATCTGAATGCCCTTGGTCCTTATAAAAGACTTTTTCCCAAAGTTTTTGATTCTTGGGTCCATACAGCACCAATGGCTAGACTGGGGAAAATAAGACCTTGGACCTTCACCTACAGGATAAGAATTTGACAACCACAGATATTTATCAAAGAAACGAAAGTAGCAAACACTGCTAGGGGCTTCAAACCAGACGGCTATAGAGGAGATGACACACTTCCAACGAAGAATGTGTCTCTTTAGAAAGTAGCAGAATCAGGCAAAGCATAAATTGGAAAACTTTATTCATACAGAGCTTCTTCTATGGGCTTAAATTTATAAGGATAGCTAACTAATAGGTAACCATCCATACTCAGATGCAAAATAAATTTACATATTCTCTTATGTATGTGAGATAAACGATTACTAAAGTTAACTGTGGTTTATATAAGACCTTTTACTGGGTGGGAAAAATAGTAATTATATATTTTAATTAAGTGATTTTTTAAAGTTTGAATTTGCAAATGTTTTAAATAACTGAAAATTTACAGTTTGGCTCATAGTAGATGTTCAAAAAATATTTTTCAATAAATGTATGAATGAGTAGAGACCATATCTTTGGAAGAATAAAACTGAATGGTGTGAGGAGCTAAGGTAAAGTTGAAGCTACTCTCTTCTTCCTGTCCTCAAAAGGTCACCTCTCCAAGATAAATAGGGTATATGGAACTGAGAAGGTCCCAGGTGGTAGCACAAGCTACAAATTGATACTCGGCAGAGTACCCAGGGAAGAGCTGTACCCAGCAGCATTGTATGAACCTCCAATTTTCTCCATAATCTATTAAATTCTAACAGACTATACTCAGTTTATTTTATTTCAGCTGTTGTAAAATTCTGCAGTGCACAAAGCCCCAAATTTTCAAGGACAGTCACTTAAGTGCTTGAGATTTATATAATGAGAGATAAGTATAGAGAAACATTGATTATTACATATCCAATTGTCACGAAATGAATAAAGAACTAGAAAGCATAATGTCTGGATTCTAATCCCGTCTTGAATCCTGTCTGACTTTGAAATGTTTTTGAATCTCTCTGAGTTTCAATTTCCATATCTAAAAAATGGAGGAATTGAACAAAACCATCTCTAAAGACACTTCAGCTGTAACATCTGCAGTTCCTTTTCAGATAGGACACTTTTCAGATAGGACACTGTTCCTCTTACTAGACACTAAGAAGGTTTATTCTGCAAACGTGGCTCTCAGAGCCCTACAAGGCTGTTTGTTTAGATGTAAACAGGAAAATTGCTTATAATGCTCCTCTCCCTACTGTAGTTTGATATTTAAAGGGTGCGTTTTTTTCAACATGTTCAGTTTTCAAAAGACATGCTTGAGGAACTCAGCCAATTTCTGCCCACACAACTTCCAAGTGACGTC
The DNA here is from genome assembly GCF_014176215.1 of Rousettus aegyptiacus. NCBI lineage: Eukaryota > Metazoa > Chordata > Mammalia > Chiroptera > Pteropodidae > Rousettus > Rousettus aegyptiacus. Next base: position 163,811,583 of record NW_023416284.1, read on the forward strand.
AATGGGAGCAGAGCACACAGATCTCTAGGCAAGTTTTGGCTCATTATGTGAGGGTTTTTTTCTTCTTCTTTTTTTAAAGAACAACTGCAAAAATGATTTCTCCCAACTCAAATTACACAATTTGTTCTTCTTTATGCCCTGAGTCAGCAATAGACATAATGTGGAAAATAAAGCAAGATCTCCTCTTTACACACCAAGAAAAATAGGACAGTTGTGTGAAACACAAAATTTTTAAAATTCTAGACCACTCTCTAAACAATATTTCTCTTGCCGTGGCCTTCTCCTGATTTCAGCAGAGATGGTTGATAAATGATCATCAGATGGAAAACTGAAAAAACATACCTAATTATTCTTACCTGTTCCTAGATTTGATCTCAAATCTTGTTATTGATGTTGTATATTTTGGAGTTAAGGCTTAACTCTCGGAAATATTTTAAAGTACTCTCCAGATGTGAAAATATGATTTGTATTTTGTCCTCAACTCAGCTTTACATGATAAAAGTCAAATCAATCTGTTAATTGTACTCTATCTTATATAAATATGACTAAAGAAGAACACCGGTTAATAGGCATGTAGCTCTTAATATGTGATAGACATAGCCTGGCTCAATCCTCACAGTGAGCCTATAAGGTTAGTATTGTTATTCTCCTGGTTTTACTGATTAGGAAAAAGGATCAGAGAAGTTAGGTAACTTGCCCAAAGTCGCACAGCTAAGCAAGTGGTATCTGGATACCAAACCAGGAGATCTGCCTTCAGAATCTAACTGCTATGGCTATCCACACAATAATTTATTTTTCCATTCAGCACCGTCTAATGGTACCTAACTATTCTAGGTTCTTTGTGTAGTCAGTAATAGGTAATGTGGATTTAATGACATAGGAACAAAGTGAATAGATAGGAAAGAATTCAAATTTCTTTTGTATCTACACACTGGACCAGACACTGTACTTAACAACTCACATCTATTTAATCTTTGCAAAAACTTTATGAGCAAAGCTATACTGATGACATTTTACTGACAAAGAAACTAAGTTTTAGGGAGGCTGTCACTCACCAAATATCACACAGCTGGTAAGGGCTTGAATTCTAATCCAAGTTCGTATGTCTCCACCACCTGCATTTTCTTTACTAGAACATAGGTTTATCCTGCCTCTATGAACACGCATAAATGAAATACAGTTTAGTGTCTTGACTAACACATAGAGCATGCAGATGTGCCCCAAATTCTGGAGACGCTCTTAAAGTTTTTCTAGCTAATTATGACCAAAGGGAATTTCTAGATTTGAGAACTTCTCTTATTATTACTACGCTGTAGTCTGCATAGCCCAAACAGTGTTGGGAAAATGGCATTCAAGTCTAGGTCCAAAGAGGTTCATGGACAAATTGGAACATAATTTTGACTAATAATGCATATTTGACATAACGTAGCATCAAAATATTAAATTTAGTTTTATGTTTTATGTATAAACTCTGGTATTTTTAGGGGAATTAGTACAAAATTTTTAAATAAAGATGCAGAGTTTTTCATGAGTATGTGCAGAAATGAAAATTGGTATCCTGTATATGATGTCCTAAAAGGACAATTATCTAAATAGTAAAAAAGAAATATAGTAGAAATATTTAAGAAAGTACTTTAAGTTTTTCAAAATGAAAATGTAATATAAATTGAAAGTTATTTTATTATGCCCTTCTTTATTTGAGTAGAACACTTCTCTTCAAAAATATTACCAGTTAAATAAGGCAGTTTGGATTTAAATTGTCCTCCTTTCAGAATTTGTTCACATCACACCAAATGTCTTATTTATATTTAAATACCACAGGGAATGGGCAAGAAATTGTATGTTTAAACTGGACTTTTTCAAGTCTTTTAAGGCCAGGATATTTGCTTTGCCAAAGACCAAATTATTGCAAAGTGGAGCAAGCACCTGATCTTGTGGTGAGTCAGAATAAGTAAATATCTCCACCTGGAAATGAAAACGAATGCTCTCAAGACCCCAGAGTACAATCTATTAGCCTGGTGACAGCTCTTCGCTTGTTGGTGGCTCAGCTTGATTATACATATTGAGATTGTGGATCCCATGGTGAATCCCTCTCCCAAACATAGTCCACATTATTTATGTACTTGCTCTTACAAATTTCAGCACCTTCCAGGCCACCACAAGTTCTTGAAAATCCAGAAACACTTATAGACAACAGGCCACCTCAGTCCATACTTTCTGTTTAAATGGACATTCCATAAGAGATAATACTTCTAACCAACCTTTATTCAAAAAGGTCTCAATAAACTTTCTTCCCAACCATGTCATGGTCTTCTAATGAGACAATATCAGCTGCATTATAATATTACATCAAATACTATAATGTAAAACAACTTAGACATGTGTAGGGATATAATATGACTTTTAATCACACTATAAATACAACGTTAATGCATTTTTAAACTTCTCTGTCCTTTCTGGGAAGAGATCTGTGTATATACCAAAGATCGGAGACTGGCCATTCCTATCTATCTTGCACGAGTAACATAAAACACGACTCACTGCTGTTCATTGACCTCACAGAGTTAATTTATCTTCTGTGAATGCAAAATTTATTTGCCCTTTTTAAATCTGGGTTACGGAACTTTTCGCTTCCTGAAAGTCACATTTGGGGTGACTTGGTTCACGGGCATATAACTTGTATAGTTGCAAAGGGCTCCATGCTCAGAAGGGCCCATGCTCATTTAATGCTGTCGTCATCATCGCGAAATCCTTAATCCTTGAAGCCCCTTAATAAACACAGGGCTTTGCAACTTTTTTTTTCTTTTTTAACACTAGGATGTGCAAATTAGGTAGCCAGTCCTTGTCACATTGTAATGTTAATGTATTAACAAACTTAAAAAGTTGATTTAAAGTATAAAAACTAAAAGGAAAAATTGACCAAAGTGCCATTAACATATATTTCTTCAAGTAATATGTTCCATTATGTGAATACACCTGAATTTCTTTTTCTGTAAAATAATCCTATTTTTTCAAATGATTTAATTCTCTAACGTGTTATACAGTATGTGTACTTATGTATATATACAGTCTTTGGGCAATGAATACTTCTTTTTTAGTAGTTGATAAATAAACTGAGCAGGAAGGAAGTGAGAAAAGAAAAAAACCAAAATCTGTTTTGAACACTTAAAATATTCAGCACCGTTGCCTTTCACTATACACATTACATTGCCTCCTTCTCTTTCAGAAAATTCATAATCCTCTCTTGTTTATTTTTTGACTATTGTTGTTTATAAAAATATTGCAGATGTGCAAAATGTCACCAAAGTTGAGACTGCACATGGCCAAACAAACAGCTTGGAAAGCTGGGGCCTGGATGTCTTTATAACTATCAGCGAGCACAACCGGTCTTACCATGTTCCTCTTTCTTTGTGTGGGTGCAAGGGCGTGGGGAGTGGGCCATCATGACGCTAAATGCACTATGCAAACGCCAGCATGAATCTCAGGCCTTTTTGGGGACAGAAAGAACTGATTGTGTAGTGAGCAGCTGGAATGCATGCCGGTCACTTTTTGGAGTGGCATTAGCAGGCTTCATTTTGCTGGATTGTTCGAGGAGTGGTAGAACAAGGACAGAAGGCAAGACTCCTTCTCGGTACTTTGGTGGCTCTATAGTTTTCCTCCTCTTCGTTGTTCAAAGCATAAAGAAGAATCCCATACATCCAGAATTCTTCAACCCTCTTTTCTCAATTGGTTGCTGTTGTTGCGAAAGTATAACCCTCCCTGTCAGGCTGGTCGGAAGTAGACCGTTTAGAAAGTGTGCCTGGAATGACATGAGTTAGGGAACCCAGCAGAACCAGCCTTTGCTGGAAACTCAGAGGACATTTAAATAAAGGGTCTATGGACAAGTCCTGGATGGGACAGTAAAAAGCTTGTAACAAGTAGTATTTTGGAGAACCTGTATAGAATGGGTAGATAAAAGCCAGAATTTTTATCAAGGTATATTAATCAAAATTTTCAAAATTCTTTACATAACAGTAACCAAAATCTTTACCTATTGGAATATTTACAGACCTATTGGCTACAACTTTACAAAGATGGGTAACCCCCAAACTCTGCTTTTGTCCTGACATTTGATATTTAACCATCGCTTGTCCAGTTTGGGTTTCAGTTTTCTGATTATTCATCATGCTGTACCACCCCACCCCACCCCAAAACTTACAGCTCCTGCCCTCTCGGTATCATCTACTAAGAATACATATTATACGTAAAACCTTATAAGAGGAAGAGGTTACGAATGTCTTTCATATTTTGCTATTTTTGTTGGATTTTACTCTTTAACTTAAAAGAGAGTCGAAGGTCTGGATTATGTGTGATTTCTCTGCAAGCATATACTGAAATAAATGGTATGAACTTATACAATGTCCTCACATAGTGAATAACACAAATATTTTCAGTTGCATGAATACTTACGTTCCTTATTTTGACTTAGATTTAAATGAGGCTTTTGAAAAATCCTCTAGGCTTTTCCCAGGATGTCATTTTGGAAATGTGGTTAATGAGATTCCACTTGAGCCCAAACGCATTTTTAACGTCCATGAACTCATTAGATTGATTGCTAATTACTCACCTCACCTATCCTTCCCATCTCATGAAAGCTCTAGAATGACTTAGTAACATAAGAGGAAAATAACTGATATAGCCTAGTACTCAGCAAATTGCAAACTCTGTCTCCCCACACCAGGAAACCTCTGTCGAAATTTCTTCTCAGTTCTAATTTAGCTTCTGCCCACAGGTTTCTGCTGCTTTCTGTAAGATTCTTGGAGGCCCTCCCTATATATGCACAGTTTATGAGGCAGTCAATAATTCAAGAGGAATTTTGCAGAGATTTGAAGATTCCTCCCGCATGGCCTTTTCTTCTTTAATTCTCCTCTATCAACCAGATCGTATTGCAACCTTAAACTCTGACCTGTTTTCTTAAGCCACTAAAAGGGTGCCTTTCCACTGGAGCCCTCTTCCCTGGTATCCCAAAGAAATATGGAGCTCACCTTTCTTTCAAGGGTCATCTTCCTTCCATTTTCTGTTTGCTTTGATTGCTAAGCCATGCCTTCAGTCAGCTGTTTGTTTATATTTTATCTAGTTGTTATCAGAAGGAAGGTTTGCCCAGTACAAGCTACTCTGCCATGCTCAGGCTGGAACTTGTGAATTACTATAATTAATAAGAGAGCATTAACAATATTCTGGCCAAAAGTTAAATATACACAATCAACTTATTTCTTTATACCCGAAAAGAGAAGTTAGACAATTTAATTTTAATTTAATTTACATTCACAATTTCATAGAAGGATATAAAACACCTAACAATCCTACGAAAGATGTGCAAGACTTTTATACGGAAAGTTATCAAAATTATTGAATAAAGATTTTTGGAAGATTCTCACTATTACCTTCATAAAGACTTATGTGTCATGTTCTCAGATAGAAAGACTAGATATGAGAAAAATATTAATCCTCCATAGGGGGAAAAAGGGTAAAAGACTGAAAAAGAGATGTCACAACAAAGGAAATATAAAATGTCTCATAAATGTTTGAAAGGATGCTTGATCTCATTGGAAATCCAAGGCATGCAAAATAAAATTCCTAGAAGATATTATTTTATGCTTACCAAATTGGCAAAAAACTGAAAAATAAGATGATATCAAGTATTGTGGAGAAATAAGAAGGCCCATCAACTGCTTATAGAAATGTAAATTGGTCCAACTTCCTTAGAAAATATTGTCATCATCTATTTCACACACCAGCAATTTTTCCCCTAGATAAAATTTACCTGGAGAAACTTTTACACGTCTATGTGTAAAAATATTCATAAGCCTATTATTAGTAATAGTAAACACAAACAAAACCTGAAAACAACTCAGATGTCTATTGATAGCAGAAAGAATACATTGTAGCATTAGACTACAATACCACAGTAAAAAATGATTAAAATACTACATCTATCAACATTATAAAAACTTGAAAATATAAGTTTGAAAGAAGGAAGCACAAGTATCTGGTTTGTTCCCATTTGCATAAAATTTAAAACCAGGTAACATGAGATAACATATTATTTGTATATTGGGATGTATCCCTATAGATGGGTCTGGTGAGGAAAAAAGGAAGAGAATTATACCATAAATTTCATAATGAGTGTTTTCTCTGGATGCATAAAAGAGGATATGACTATGGAAAGTAACAAAAGAGATCTCAAAAGTATAATACTGTGATGTTCTCTTTGCCATCATAATGATGGGTACATGGCTGCTCTAGTTTCATTTTTTTAAATTATGCATAAATATATACGCTTCTTTGGGTATATTTCACAATAATGTATATTATTTATTTTTTATTTTATTTACATAGTTATTTTAAACTGCTTTCTGGAGTTGCTATGTAAGACGAAGTGTCTGGGCAACGGGGACCTGGTGATAGGGCGGGGTACAGAGCCCAGGGATGGTGGGGACAAGGGTACAAAGGGCAGCATCTCAAGGTCAACACCTACTGCCTTAGGGTCCTCAGCGAACATGTAGATTGATTTTAGGCTGAACATCCCAAACTAAGTACCACATCACTTGGATATTGCACAAGCTACTGGTTATCTTGTAGTAACATCCTCGACTGCTTACGTAAACTAGAGCACATTCCTGTTGCTTGCAACCCACATCCCTGATTGGTCTGTTGCCTTTGAGATGTCTGCGGGAAGGTGGAGATGTTCAATATGACCATTAAAAATATGAGTTTGAGATTGAGGAATGATGCCTGAGCTTGATGCATAGAAATTACCAACATACGGTTAAACTGGAATTAAAGATGAATTCACCAATAAGGGTATGAAGCAAAAATCCCCGCAGGACCCCCTACAATTTCTGTCATGGATCCAGCTTCTCATTTGCCATTACCTTGTGCTGAGATGATGTTGGAGCAATGTTGACATCCACAGGCTCTATTCCTCCATAAATCAAGATTACAGTCACTAATTTAGAAACATAGGTACCATCTATAGATACACCTGAATACTTACTAACTGGATTTTTAAACTTTCTTTAATTACATGACTTCCACGCAGCCAAAGATATTATTTTATGATATGAAGATAATTTCTCTGAGTGACTCTATACTCTTAAAATATATCAGAGCATTAGTCTATATTCTGTCAGAGCATGACCAAGAAAGAGTTAAAAAATAGGTTATTAACTAACAGGTTATTATTTAATCATATAATAATAATTACATAGTTGACAACACAAAATTCTACCTGTATATATAAATATTTGAAATGTTAGAATAAAAGGAAAAAGTGAAAACAGTAGACTATGAAAAAAGATTCAGTAATTACAGTGAACATCTCATTAAACATTATTTGCAAGAAGGCTGGAGAGCACTAATTAAGTTATAAGCTGTCCCTATGAGTAATTAACTGTGGCAGGAAAATTCTAGGTGGTCCATTAAATCTCCATACCCACAGCTGTTCAGGGAAAAATGTAAGCAAACCTAACCTATGCCTTGATTTTGTATGGGTGGTAAATTTTCTCCAGTGGCTGATTGGATGGCCTTGTCCACCATAGGTCATATATATATAAAAAGTTGATATTTTTTAAAAAGTAAAATATTTCACAAATAATTTTATATCAATTATATGTTGAAATGATAAATTTTGAACTACTGCAAATAGTTAGCTACTAGAAATTTTTAAATTTTATATGTGGTTTGCATTTATAACTTGTATAATATTTATATTGGATGGCACCGGTACAAGTGGCCCCTTGGATTTGTGGGCCAAAAGCACACCTGGGACTATTTTTGAAAAGACGTCAGGAGACCCTAGAGCTATAGAGTTTCCTAGTCAGAAGAGATTTTATAAAGCGAATGATATAAAAGTGTTTATATGTTCCCAGCATAGCCCCACTTTCCACCATACACACACTCAACATTTTCAAGTTTCTGTGCATCTAAAATTGTGTTTGGTATAAACAAAGAGCTGTTGTAAAAGAGTTGGACATCACTGGAAGGATCTCTATCTAGTATTTCTAAATGTTCTATTAACATGTAATTGAGGAGTTAGAGAAAGAATATAAATGAAAAAAAAAAACAGAGAATAGGCAGGAGAGATCATTGACAGAGATTAGAAGGGAAAGTAAAAGGGCATTCTGGAAAAGAAAAAATAAAATGAGCAAAAGCTGAAAGAAACAAATAATCATGGGTCTCTAGGAGAATAGTGACAAACATACTATTGATAACAGTAATTAATAGCTTAAAATAGTTTTTAGTTTGCAAAGATCTCTTCTCAGGCATTGTTTTATTTTATCATCATAGAACTCTATTCTTATCATTCCCATTTTACAGGTAAGGAATTAAAGCCTAAATTTAAGAAACTTGCTCAAGATCACAGTTAACTGTAGGTGGGTCTAGAACTTGGGGGACTGATAATCCAATTTGCTCAGGACTGGAGTTTCCCAACTCATAGGACCTTCGATGCCAGAAGGAATGTCCTCGGCAAACCTGAGCTGCTTGGTCACCCTACACTTGAATACACATCTTAAGACTCTAAATCTCATTCTCTTTACATTAGTTATAATGACAAACATTTACTGAATGATTTATGTGTTCCAGGAACTATATAATAAGGGCCTTACATAATTATCTTTTGCATCTGAAAAACCAGCCCATGAGTTAAGTTGACTTTTTCTTTCCATATAGATCAGGTAAAAAAAAACCAAATTGAAGTCTCTCAGATCATTGATAACTTACCCACAGTCACACTTGGTAAGTGTCCAGAGCCCCTGCTGCTACCCACCATGCAAGCTGCCCAGCCCTGAGCTGCCTTCTCACACACACACTCAGGATCGCTGTCCCTGTTGGGCCTCCTGTCCCACTCATTTATTTTCGTCATGTTAGTATGAAAATATAACTTAACTAGAATCTAGAGGTTTTATCTCCAGTATCCACTTTCTACTGCAGACACTCTACTGCAGAAAACTTTCCTCATGGCTTTGTACCTTGGCAATCTCCATTTGAAATAACCGCTCTTACTCAAAGCCTACAGGTAGGTATATTCATTTAGGAAGAGTTCTTAGAAAGTAAACAAACCAACCAAAAAAAGTTTCAGGGCAGGGATGGGGAGAGTGGGGAGGTAGACGAGGTAAAGGGGGTCAAATATGTGGCAACAGAAAGAAATCTATGGGAGGCGAACACAGTGTGAATATATATACGCCTTACTGTTAAAGTGTAAATAATAATAATAATAATAATAATAATAGTAATAGTAATAAATAAAGCTATATCTAAGTTAAAAAAAAGTTCTTTCTCATTTGACACATACCATCTAGGGCTGTCAAACGACATGTCCTTAAAATTATAAGCAATCATATATACTCTAGTAAAATCCTACTTTTTTGTTATCATTTCTGATATAGTTTGCTTTAAAAAAAAAAAAGTTCCTTGAAAGAATACACATTATTTATGTATAACAAATACTTGGCACCATTTAAAGCATGGAAACAAATATGCAAATTTACTTCATGATCTTATTCTCATTATGAGAATAACAAGCTTGTCAGCTTCCTACAACTGTAAATCCCTGTAGGGTAATGACTTTGTCACTTTCTTTTCTCTGTAACCCACTCATTTATTGGCCTAGTGACTGACATAAAGAAGGTTTTCTAGAAATGTAGAATCCAGTGGAATGTAGTGTTAGTCAAAGATCTTACTGCCCCAGGGCTGAGGCCAGAGGATTTATTTGGTTCTCTTATTACCTAGGGCTTTAAGCCATATTGCTTCTTCTCATACCTCAGCTTTCCATAAACGCACGTTTTAAGTAGTGTTGGTATATAGTTGCCACTTCAAAAGGAAGAACTAGCATTGGCTATTAAATTATTTAGTTTTTTATTTTAGTTTATATACCCTAAAATTCAGTCTTTTGAAATCATTGAGTTTTGAAAAATGTGTACAACTGCCTATAGAACACAACCAGAATATAGAACATTTACATCCCTCCAAAAAATTCCCCGTACACCTTTGTAATCTATCTCATTCCGCACTCTGAGACCCTGGTCCTAGACATCTGCTTTCTGTCCCTGTAGTTCTGCCTCTCTGAGACAAGGAACCATGCAGCAGGTAGCCTTCTGGACTGGCTTCTTTCACTTTATATGTTTTTAAGATTCATCCCTCTTGTCTCATACAACAGCATTTGCTCTTTTTTGTTGCTGATTGTTGTTCTAATATATGGATACATCAAAATTTAACTATCTATTCCCCAGTTTGTGGACATTTGAGATGTCTTTTCTGAATAAAGCTGCTATAAACAGTCTATAGATCTTGGTGTGGATGTATGTTTTCATATCTCTTGGATAAATATAGGGTAGGTATATGTTTACCTTTATAATAAACTTCCAAACTGTTTTCCAAAGTCATTATAACAAGTTGCATTCCTGTCAGCATTATATGAGAGTTCCAGGTGCTCCACATCCTTGCCAATACTTGGTATCATCAGTCTTTTCAATTTTATCCATTCTTGTAGGTATATCTAGTAGATATATCTCACTGTGGCTTTAATTTCCATTTCCCTGTAAATACAACTAATAGATCTCTTATGTGGGTATAATTTGTATATATGATATTGATCTTATGTGTTAGGGTTAGAGGAGTTTTGACAAATGCGTGTATCTTATGTAACTCACACCAGTTCAATATATAGACCATTGCCAGTCCCCCCACATATCATCTTATGCCCCTTTCCAGTCAATCTCCTCCCACCACGAACAACCACTGTTGTGATTTTTTTACACCATAGATTACTGTTGCCTGCTGTAGAACTTCATATATATGGTATGATACAGAATGTACTTCGTGTGTGTGTGTGTGTGTGTGTGTGTGCGCGCGCGCGTGTGTGCGCAGGGGCGGGGTTTGGAAGGGCCTGGCTGGCTGGCTTCTTTCACCTAGGCTGATGTGTTTTGGAGCTCATCTAAGTTGCAGCATCTATCTGTTGTGCAATTCCTTTTATTGCTGAGCAGTGTTCCGCTGTATGGATAAACCACAGTTTATCCAGTCTCCTGTATTTTCTACTATGTATAAAGTTCCCATTTTTTTCTACTATGTATAAAGTTCCTACAAATATTTTTGTTTATGTATTTTTGTGAAGACGCATTTTTTTTTTCTTTTGAGTAAATAGCAAGGAGTAATTGCCAGGTCATGATGTAGGTATGTGATTACCTTCACAAGAAGTTGCCAAGCTGTTTTCCAAAGTGGCTTTCTCACTTTGCATTTCTACTCACAAAATACGAGTTCCAGTTGTTTCACATCCTTGCCAAATTTTCTGTTTCTTTTTAAGTTTAGCCATTCCAGTAGATATTATCTCACTGTGATAATATCTCACTGTGGTGATACCGCATTTCCCTGATGAATAATCATATTCTTATCCCCATTTGTATATCTTCCTTTGTGAAATGCCTGCTCAAGTCTTTTGCCCCTTTGTGTCGGGTAATCTGTTTAATACTGAACTGTCGTCATTTGATTGAGTTGTAGTTTTTTATATATTTTGCGTGCAGTTCTTTTTTCAGGTATACGTTTCTGTAGCTTGGGAGAAGTATAAAATATAGTATTGTATATTACATATATAATATCTTCATGATGTCCTTATAATACATTTTAATGAGTATATTTTATGCAATACAAATATGTTTAATGAGCAAATGCTTTAATTTGATGTAGTCTAATTTATCAAAAATGTTTTTGTCGTCGATTCTTTCTGTAGTCTATAGAAGAAATCTTTGCCTATCCCAAGGTTGCAAAAGTATTCTATGTTTTCTTTCAGAAACTTTGTAGTTTTCACTTTTTCATTCAGGTCTAAAATACATAACTTATTTTCTTTGTGTGTTTACAGTAAAATGATACTACACTATCATGATTATTGCAGCTTTATAACAAAATTTAAAATCAAGTAATCTCCCAACATTGTTCTTTTTCAAGATTGTTTTGGCTCATACATTTTTGCATTCTCATATACATTTTAAAATTAACTTGTAAATTTTTACAAAAATCTGCAGGGATATTTTTTAACTTTTTTTCTTTTTGTGCTTCAATTTTTGTTTTTATTTTCTATTTTTTAATGGCACTTATTTTTCCTCTTGATTGTCAAATCTGTTGTTAAGCTTCACCCGGTGATTTTTTAATTTAGAATATTTTGATTTTTGGTTTTAAGCATTTCATTTGGTTGTCTTTTACAGTTTTCAGTTTTTCACTGAGATTCATCATCTGTTTACTCATTATGTTGATTTTTTTCCTTTGAGTTCTTAAACATAATAGCTATTTTCTTTTCTTTTTTTTACATGGTAAACTATTATGCTGCAGAGACTTAAACTTGAGCATCTGCCTTGTCAGCTAAGCAAGACCCTGTGCACTGCTTTGGCTCCACCTCTCTGTGCCCCGGCAGAGATCTGGGCTCATCAGAGAGCTCTTATCATGTGATTCCTCTCTCTCAGAGACCATGATTCTACACCGTCTTCCAATATCCGAAAGCAGTTGCTTCAAATATTTTGTCATTTTTCATTTGCTTATGGCTGGATGAGCTCGTTATTACCAGTTACTTCATCATGGTTAGGAATGGACTACCCAGGCCATTTTTTATGAATATGAAAAAAAAAAAAAAAAGGTATATTAGGTATATTAAGCCTTAGGCCTCAGGCAATTTCTTCATCTTTCACATTTGTTATCATCTCTGAAACCGGAATTCTAATTTTGTTTCTTTACTGCTACTAATATATGTGCTGCTAGGAAGCAGAGTAAAGCATCTGCAAAGCACAACATATGTCCTGCGAAAGTATTATGTTCCTAAGATGCGATTCTGTGTTAGATTGTATTTTATAGGAAAACTTTGAATAATATTCGAAATTTCAATTTTACTTAAAACAAGTTTACTTTTTTAAAAATCATAGACAGTTTCTATGTATGATTTATAGAGATGCCACAAAAATGTTTGTTTAAGGTAGGAATACAATATCTATGACATTTAAGGCATTCTATGTTTGCTTGGGCAGAGAGTAAGTACAGATTCCTATAGTGTTTGAAGTATTGCATCTAAAACTTTATAATGAATGAAATGTTTCCAATCAGATTCTATAAGTCCGCTGGTATTTAACATGGGTATTGTTTTACACTGTATTCATTTCCACTTTGACCTTATGGGAACCTTTTTAAAGCTAATTGCCTTGTGTACTAATTTAAAATACTCCTCAAATTATTATTCCTAATAGGGAGAAATATGAGAGCATCAAGATATCATAACACTTTTTCAGGTCAACTGCATATAGGAGTCATTCTCCAGTGTTCAGTTTGTGGAAAGACTCACAAATAAAAATAAAAGAACTTCTCAGAATAAAAGAACTCCTCTGGCTATATAATATAAGAGGATAATAATCCAAGCCAATCTTTCCACTGTGCTACCAAATGTCTCCTTTTTCAAAAGTCTCTTACTTCAGTTTCAATCTAAAATTAAGGACAACAGATAAGCAATACTTTGTTCATTTTGACCTAACAATGAGCCTTTTAGGATGCTCACCTAAGGATCCAGTTTTCCAGATGTTACCTCTGTAACTCTCTGGCTTATTATGACTTCCTGAATCTTACCAAGAAAAAAAATCAAAGGTACACCCACGTAATAAAATGTTATTAAAACATGTAATTTATTCACTTAAGTATCTCGTCCTTGCTGTGAATGGCCCCCTATAACAACTTACAGATTTATTTTTCTCAACATAACAGTAGCATACCCCTGCTGTGATTGCATAAGCTCCATTAGAGTACTTGGATTGTGTTTATTACTTAGGTGGTCTTTAGGCAAACACAATATATTTTGTCTTTCCTAATGTACTTTACAGTGTGACATAACTCCACACACGAAAGACCCAGTTTAAATTCAGACTCTACCACTTAATAGCTAACTGACCTTGAATAAACTATTTAACCTTTCTGTGACTCGTATTATATGTTAAATGGTTATTGGGATAGTATTTGCTTCATAAGAGGGTTGTGAAAATTAAAGGAGTTAATACAGATCAGAATAGTGTCTGGCATACTGTAACCTCTGAGCAAAACTTCCCTGCTATTATCATCATCATGATTATTATTACTGTTACAGAGCTCTTTAGAATTAGTTTACTTAGTCTTCACAACAGATCTTTAAGCAAATATTGTTATCCTCATTTTATAAGAAAACCAAACTTGGGTATAAGTCTTCTAACTCTAAAAGGTTGTATTTTTGTCTCAGTTTTCCTAGATAACATTAAGACATTCAAACTTGTTTAATGTCACTGATGAGCCTTTGCTAACTTTAGGTTGGTCATCTGCTTAAATTAAAAAATAATTTCATAAGGGTATTTTTAGGGTCATCCAAAAATTTTCTTGATGAAAGAAAGTTCAAAATTATGATGTATTTCTACTAATAGAAAATGTTACTATAACTGTTTAGTCCCCTAATGTTGTTTATAATTAGAATATAGAACTGTTTATTATAATAGATAAGAAACAGGTTAAAGGTATAATACCTTGGCTGGCACACAGCATGTCAATTCCCCTCCATGCTCCTTTTTCCTTCTAAATAAATATGTCCTAAATTTGTGATCTCTTAATTTTTTAAGAAGTTATATCTTTGGTCCTAGTTTTCATCTCACAGGTACACATGATCTCCTCTACCAACGTGGACAATTTGCTTTTCAAACCATTTGTAACTTGACCTCCTGAAGGCCTAGGCTTTCTCTGGAACTATTTGTGCGTGTTATCCATACAATAGGTTCCTTAAACTTATGTCCATTTTCATAGCAATGCTCCATTCGTCTAACAATGTTTCAGAAGGAGATTCACCTAAATATAAGTTATGATAGTTTACTTATCAACCCATGAAAAAATACACAACATAGGAAGTTTTCTGGAATCCTTTTAAGGACTGATTTAGTCTGAGTCTGTGATTTAGGTTACTTTCCACTTCTTTTAAGAGCTAAATACAACCTAGTAAAGGAAAGGTCTTTGAAGTGAGAGCTGGTTGACCATTTCCTGCAAAAAGTGTCCAATCCAGTTGAAAATGTCTTGGAAATGTCTCCAGCTTCATCAGCAAGTGCTGGGGGATGATGTCACTGTGGGATTTCTACCGAACTTTATGTTCTGATAAACAATGTGGTACTGGTAGTTGCCACTGGTGAATTCTTTTTTCTCTTGGGAGGAGCCAGTAGAGTTTCTTATTCATTTTCAGTCTTTGTTTAAGCAGCAACAGAGGGTAAGACAGAACGAGTTTGGGAATGGTCAAATGCCAAGGAGGACCACCTATTAAAATTTGTGAGTGCTGAGGACCACACGTTGGTTAGTTCCACTCCTCTTTGAGTACAACATATGTAAATATATGGAGTTTCTTGGAAAATAAGCTATTTCTAACTAACCACTATTTGTCTCCTATTTCAATCTCCCTCCTAACACCCTGTGTTAGAATCCAAGCGGCAAAGGTTATCTTGGAATTAATTCTTTTCTTAGATGAATAGATGTATTCAGGAGGCTGGTAGAGTGACATAGTGGTGGTGAAAGCTCCTCCAGCAGCACCAATAACAATGAAAGAACCCAACAGGCAGTTTTGCAAGCTTTACCCCTGAATGAAAGCCAAGAGAACATATTGCTTGTCACCAAACTAAGAATAAAAATAATACGAACGTTTTTAAAGAAATGAGCACACACACACACAAATTCCCTGCTTATTAAGCTGCTTGCTTTATGATATGTTCCCTTAACTTAAAATTTTCATAGCAGAATGCATTCCATCATCTGGGCACTCTGAGGGTTTTTATTTTTATTTTTTCAGGAAAAACTACTTGAGTAATTGTTGTTTGTAGAAAAGCATTCACATTTTCTTCAAGAATCAAGGCTATATGCTAATAAAAATAAATAAAAAAAATATAGCTCACAATTTTATTCTAATGCCTTCAGAGAATGTTAAACTAAGTTCCAAAGCCATACTTAATTGTATATTGTAAGGTTTTCAGAGTTGGAGGAATATTATTGAACCCAAAATAATGACAACCAGAGTTTCTTTCTAACCTGTTCTTCATAGCTCTTCCTGCTATGAAAATTTAAAAAGCTTGAAATCTGTCTTATATTCCTATCCCAACCTTTCATTTCAATATTCATCACCTCTCCTACCCTTTCTAAAAGCATCCCCAAAACAATGAAAAATAAAATTTACTGAGTCAGATGGAGAACAGCTAATTTACAGCTTTTTCCCTCCTACCTTTCAACATCCATGAAATGAGCATTAGCATTAGAACTCAATTTTTACGAGTTCTTTTTTACTATAAGGTAAATCTTGAATCCAACTTTTTATCCACTAACATTGTTCATTCTATATCTACTTCCATTTTCTCTTCTGCAGCCTTTCACTCTCAAGCTCTCTCAAATTAAAAGTCTTTATTTCCTCATATACAACTCTGGAAAACATAAGCCCAAAGTGGTGTTTTATATGTCAATAAGGTGCTCCTGTGTCCCAAACGGCACTGGAACCAGGGATTCATTTTGAACTGCAAGTTTCAATAGTGAAACTCTATACCTTTCTTGGCCCTTACAAAACCAGGTCACAGCTGCCTGGCTTCCTAATTTGGTTTGATATACTGTGAATTCCCAAGGGCATAAGTCACTCTCTTATTCATATGTAAGTACAGGAACTATTCCAAAACAAAAATCAGTCAGAGTTCATCTGTGATTTTAAATGCCCTCTACCACCCCACTATGCAGATAGTTGAGCTTTGACACTCAGTAATTATTTACCCTATTGGAGAGGAAGTGTATTACATTGTACATCTTTTTAGATATATGACTTTATTACTGCGAATATTCACTAAGATAACATTCCCAGGACATTTCTTTTTCTGCTTTAGGAATGTTTCACAGCAGATGGATATCTATTATAAAACACTGAATGTGAAACCAATCACATAGAGAGGAAATGAAAGTAGGAAAAATTAATTACAAAATATCTTAACAGAGTCTTATGTCAAATCCATGAAATAGCACTATTATATATTTCTCTCGTCACCTACTAAGCTCACAAGGACATCATAAATCATCTTGCTTTATAAGATTTGATGAAGCAGAAAAATCTGCCCTATTGGTCATCAAATTAAGATGTGGTATTATTTTACTCGTTGTTCCATCTCAGAATCTGGCTGTGTTCAATCTCTGGTTTCCCAGAGCCAACCACTTCAGGGTGTTTGGGTCTTTGCCAGTGGTTGTGACACAGATGCTTTTAATAAAAGGATGCAACCACCTTCTGGAAAAGCTCTTTGCTTTACTACAAATTTTAAGAGATATCAATCCTGTTTTATTAGTGTTTATTTTTAAAAGAGAAAAAAAGAAAAGAAACTAAAATAGCCAGCATGGTCTATGTAGTCTTCTTTGTGTTCCTTCTTTTATTGAACAAAAAGAACATTCCTCCTAAAAAAGGTTCATGCAATTCCACAACTACATGTTGAGTGACTGCTATGTACCACACTCTGCACTAGGCATGGTAGACATCATGAAGATACATAACCTCTGTTGGAGGAGCTACACAGATACAATAATACTTTATACAAACTGAATCCAATAATCAAAAGTAATCTATGAGATTCATGGAAATATTTGTATAATATATTTGGTAGACTATTTAAAAGTATATAAAATTGAGTCTAGGTGACTTTATTTGAGATGAAATAACTTAATATGTAATAAGCAATGGGAAAGTGGTGGATCATTCAATAAACGGTATAGTAAAAACTGACTATGTAGGAATAAAAGTAATTTATACCAACCTCAAACAGAACACCAAGAAAAGTAGATCAATAGTTAATTTTATTAAGAAGCATACAAAAATAGAAGGAATTGTTGTTGTATATATAATGGTATCCAGATAGGGAAGGACTTTCTAGGTATAAAAGTCATGGAAGAGAGAGCAAATGTCAAATTTGACAACATAAAAATGTAGATGTTATGTATAGAAATTTTGTAAAATTAAAATGCAAGTGACAAACTCGATAAAATACTCATAAGTTGACAAATTATTATCCTTAATAATCAAAGAACCAACACGAATCAACTAATATTACTGATCGTACAATAGAAAAATAGCAAGTGAAATGGTTAGAAACACATAATGAAAGAAATTTGAAGTGATGATATGAACATATATTAAACTTCATTAGTAATAAATCTAACAACAATAATTTTTTTTTTTGCTATGAAATTGACAAATATTTTTTTAATATAATAGTGGTTAATTCTATGAAGGTGCACATGCAACCTCATTCAAGTCTGGTTGCTACTAGAATGAATTTTCTGGAAATTTGTTTAACAGTAAGTAGTAAGAAAAAATTTTAATTATATTAGCCTTTGATTCAATAATGCCAGTTCTAGAAAAGTGTCCTGAGCTAAAAAAACAAAGCACTCATGTAAAAATACATTCATCACAGTGCTCTTTATTATTTTAAAAGTTGGAAACAACTTCATTGTCTGTTGTAGAGAAATAAAAATGCTGTAGTCTACCCAAAGGATACAATTTTTTCAAAATAATGACTGGAGGGAAAGCTCTTACAATATCGATAAGTGCTAAACCTTAGATGCACTAAAACAATAATTTAAGAAATACATGTATTTATTCAACAATTACAATTAAACATTTACTACATGACAGGCAACATTCTAAGTGTTTTATGTGCTTTATCTCTTTTAAAACTCACAAAATTCCTATGAGGTAGATACTATCATATCCTCATTTAAAAAGGGAGGGAAAAGAGGCACCTGCCTAAGATAATCATTGTTAGATCAAACAAGGTCTTTATTCTCCTACAGTTCAATGAACTATCATAATAAATGCAAAATTACAGAAGCAATTATAACCCACAAAGTACAGGTCTACTCTAGGAGGACTGACCTAATCTGAGAGATGAAAGAATCCTTTCTTCAAGGGACAATGATTGAGCTGAGAGACAGTAGGAGAGAAATGATGTGAGACAACCTTCGGAGCATTGATATGTGGTCCAAAGCTGCTTTGATTTTACTTGAGCCATCTGAGAGCCTGAGAGGCAAGGCGACTTGCCCAAAGTCACGCTATCTACTTGGTGACAATTTGAAATCTAATTCAGGTCTTCTGAGTGCAGGACCAGGAGTTGTTCCACCACATTATGTTTGCTTAGAAGAGTGGTTTTCAAACATTTTGAGTGAAATAATCTCATGTGAAATTTCCAATAAAGGAAAGAGATCAAAACATTGTAGGAATATAAATACAGTTTTAATTTCAAAGTATAACTTTTAATTATAGTCAGTCAGTGAAAAGAATGAGTCTGTTTTAATAACACAAAAATTTGAAGTCTGAGTGATAAATGGTATTTGCAGTTTTATATCAAACTCACCATTCAATGTATTTCTGTAATATGGGGAATATCTCATTTCAATTAAGTAGCTGCAAATGGTTAAGTTTTGATGGTCTGGTAATCTTAGGTGGTTTCAATTAAATTGAAATAGAAACAAAGAAAAATAGAAAGTCTTCTATTTTTAAAATAAATCATGAAAAATATCTAACAAATATATTCCTTATTTGCTGAGTTCAGCCTGAACAGAGTCAATAACAGATTCCTCAGCCATTGCAGATCTTCCATGAACCCTGGTGAATGTTGTCTTAGTCTATCTGGGCTGCTATAACAAAATACCATAGATTGGTGACTTAAAGAACGAAAATCTGTTTCTCAGTTCTGGATGCTGAGAAGTCTAAGATTGAAGCTCCCACAGATTTGGAGTAGTGAAGACTCACTTCCTAGTTCATAGTTGGCTATCTTCTTGCTGTACCCTTAAATTGTAGAAGAAGACAGGAGAGCTCTCTAAGGTCTCTTTTATAAGGGCACTAATCACATTCATGAGGGTTCCACCCTCATGATCTAAACACCTCCCAAAGGTGTTATCTCTCAGTACCATCAATTTTGGTTTCAACATTTGAATTTGGAAGGCACACAAATGTTCAGTTAATAGCAAAAGTTATAACATTTTAAGTTTGATATGTCATTTGAAAAACCCTCAGATTATCCGTAAGAGAATACTTCACCCTCTGCCTCAGCTGGATGTTCACATGAGTTTTCAGTCAGATTTATTTCATCGTTGACATTTTATCAGTGATTTTAAGCACAACTGTAATGTGATCTTGTATGGACAAATTGAGCTTGTTTTATTTAGAGAAAGGCATGCAAACCAAGAAAACTAATGTTTTAAGAACTATTTCACTAGAGGAAATTTAAAAGAGAAAATGAATTCTTACCATCACCTGTGGCAAAACAGCCAAGGAACTTCAATATGAAAATATCAGTTCTAGAACTAATGTCACACATATTGACCCCCTCCAAAAAAAAAAAAAAAACCCTACAATTTAAAGGTAATGTTTTAATAATATTTACAATTAGAATGATCTTAAAGCATTGCCTTGATATATTTTAACAGCTATGTTCTTCTATGACACGTAGCTCTTCAGAAATATCTTTTACACAGGGCACTAGACTTGTTCTGTTGACACTCATTTTGCACAACTGGCATAACCTTTTAAAGAAATTTATTATTTTAGTTTTTGTTATTTTGTTGGTCTGTTGAAAACCAGTCTACTCACTCAATCTAAACATTTCTACTGTGTAACAAGTATTAATAAAATTTCATCATATTTTTTTCTACATAAACCTACTGAACAAAGAAGGAAAAGAAAAATCAGCAGTAGTAATATTCTCAAATATTGAATTTGTAGATGTAATCCTAGTCTTTGGATAAATTTATCATTTCTTTTGAATTTGTGTTTTTAGATTATTCTCTAGGTTATAATATCATGATTGTAATTGTTTTTTTCAATAGCAGCCTACTCATCTAATATACTTGCTAGCACATGGTTTAGTGAGCTTTTTATGGAGAAAAATGTGTTTCTTCCCCACATACTCTATAATACTTTTTGTCATTACTCCAGTTTCTTCTGTAATATTTATGCTAAATTAAGCTGAGAATCTTATTTTTATGCTCATATTTTGTTTTAAAATAACATTGTAAGTTGGCACAAAGTGTAGAAACTACGGGGCAAAATTTCACGGCCTAAAATACCACAAGGACTTAGGTGATTTTTATCACCATAAAAAATGAATCCTGTAACTAATAGTGCTCAGTACAATTTCCAAGTTGCTCTCTAGGATATTTTTCTGAACACTGTTTTTATTTTTCTCACAGTGTGGTGAACAGTGGTGAAAGAATCCACTGATACCAGTATATCGAGTTACTTTTTTATCTCTATGATTTTACCCAATTCATTGTCATTTTCTTCCCAAATTTCTGATTTTAAAAGGTGACAGTTCTAATTTAAGAGTTCTTGTCACATCATATTTTTTAGAATTATAAATATAAAAGTTGATTCAAGGGTACTTAAACCTGATAGTAGGATTATGGAAAATAAAAGTTGACAAAAAAAGCACCTAGTAGTTCATGTAAGAGTTTTATTTATAATTACACTGTCTGCATGTGGCTGCTAAGCACTTGGAATGTAGCTAGTCCAAACTGAGATTTGCTGTAAGTGTAAAATATGTACTGGATTTTGAAGATTTAGTACAAAAAAAAAAAGAAGAAGAAGAAAAAAGAAAAAGTAAAAATTAAAATACTTCATCATTGATTTAATGCTAAAATAACATTTTAAATATCTTGGGTTAAATGAAATCTATTAATTAATTAACTTAATGTTTTTCTTTTTTTTAGTGTTTTTTTCTGTTTTCTTTTCCTTTTTATAAAGTGGCTACTAGAAAATTTAAAATTACACATATTACCTCTGATGTATAATTAATGGTTTCTAGTATATAATTAATATTTAGTCATTTATTCTGCCATGCCAAGAGCATGTATTGCACAAATGCACTTGAATTTATCTGGCATTTATTTGAGTGAGGGACACAGAAGCTCTAGTAATGTACCTTCTGGGTTAATTTCATGTGAGCAGACACACACAGACCTACAGAATCATAATCGTTCCAGTCAGGGACACACTTATAAGTTCAAATAGAAGGCCAGAGATGGCAGGAGATGTTCTATTCCTAATGGCACAAGTAGCTCTACAGTGGTCAATGTTTAATCAAATTATTAAAAAAACCATTTAGTTGTGCATATTTTTATTACATTTTTAAGTATTAAAAATATTTTAATTAAAATTTTTATCAAATATTTTGTACCCTCCCAGAAAATAACATCTGGAAATCCATAAGGTTTCTCAAAACCTGTTTGAAAATTAGTGCTTTTAGAAAAGTTTTTACACATTATTTGGTTTATTAGTTAAACATATGTATCAACCTGAGTTTAGCTTTGCTCCCTCTCTCTTTGATTTAAATTAGTCGTTCTCAAACTCTTGTGTGCATGACAGTGACCTGGGTACTTAATTACCACAGCAGAGATAGATTCAGCTGGTCAATGGAGTGGGGACAGGGACCTGGGATCTGAAATGTTAATAAGTGTCCACTCTGACACAATGGGACTCCACCCACTGAGAAGTCCATTGAGGGCTAATGTTGCCAGTCATCATGGAGATCAAAGTCTTGTTCATCTTAAACATCTCTTGAAATGCTGCCTTTGAGGTCATTAGGCTAGGTCCTGAGATAAACTGCAGGGTGTGAAAAATGATAGCCAATGATTCTTGCAAAAATAGCAACTGATATTCTATCCATTGCTGTTCACAGTAAATTATCTAGATTTTTAAATTTACTTGTGAATCTTGGAATTGAATGCACAAATCATAAATTCTACTGCATGCATAAACATGAAGTCATTGTGAGATAATGTATGAAAAGTGCAGGACACTATCTACCATGGAATGAGTACTGCCTTTTCTTTTCCCTATATGCTCTGTGTGTGTGTGTGTGTGTGTGTGTGTGTGTGTGTGTGTGTGTGTGTTCAGAAGCGGGGTCCTTGTCTACCACATATGTATAAGAGCTGAAAAGTTGTTTAATCAGGCACACAAGTTATGGTTATTTAAATATGAATATCGAAATAGTCTTTTTGTCTTTCTGGGGTTTCCAAATGCTGTTGCTACACGCTTTTTAACTTCTGTCAATGACTAAAAATTAAATTGCCAAAAGAAGCATATTTCTATTTGCAAGAAACAAACTGTTAGTAAGCTGTTTTTTGAAAAAGCGAATTGAATGTCAACACTGGGTATTTCTTAATAGACTAACAGAAGAGTCCCCATAGGGCACTGAAATATCACATAAGACACAAAAAATATAAACCCAAACCAACATTTTGTTATCATTCCATTGGATTATATTAAATCCAGATGGAAAGACTGGTCTTACTTAGACTTTTCTTGACTTCAGCGGTTTGTGTGTGTTTGTCAATTTTAAATAGAGTATACTTTTGAAAAGCTCCTATCTTACTAAGGTAGAATGAAGTTTTAGTTCTAGCCTAATTCTCTAGACTACAATCTATAATATGGTGTGCAATTATGAGTCACATTATATTTCTAAACAACTCCTTTCAGTACATTTATAAAAGTACAGTAATCCCTGTGGTCCATAAGATTAGTTAGTTTTGTTTATACTGATCTTAGGAGGAGAAATTCTAGTTGATAGTATATTTTGACTGTTTTTCTGAAGTATAAAAGCTGGCAAGATGAGTAATGTTTTACAGAATACTGGGAAATTCCCTTTTTATTAAAGATACATGAACTCTGCAGATTATAAATCTAGCCCCTTAATGTCATATTTAATTTCATTTTCCTAATTAATTTCAATTTTTTTGAATAAATAGTTATTCTTTTAAAAGAAAAAAATCAGAAGATGTAGTCACTAATGGGCTTACTCTTTAGAGAATAGTATTCTTCTCATCCGCCTTCATGGTATACTTGATTCATTGTGCTTATGGCCAAGTCTATAAAATGAGGCAAACAGGAACTATTGGAATAAATTCAAGTACTTTTTAAGACTGAAGGACCATGAGTGATAAGAAACCTGTCTCAGGTCACAGAGCTGGACCCGAGACTCAGGTTTCATATGTTCCTGGGACTTGGGGCAGTTTGAAGGTATACTCTTTGCTCACTACTAGATGATGTTTGAAAGAAAATCACAAAAGAAAAAAAAAATAGGACAGAGGGAGTTGTGGAATGTCTAGTCCAATTCTCTTGTTTTCCCAGTGAGGAAGCTGAGGTTCACAAAAGCTAAGGAATTTGCTAAAGAGCTGGCTCTGGAACCCAGATCTCCTTGCTCTTAGTAAATGCATTCCCAAGGTGACATCAAAGGACACTAGCATCAGCATCACCAGGGATGCTTCTTAGATGTTTAAGAAGCATCCCCTGGGTCCTGTTCTTTACTGTCTCATTGTAGGGCCCAGGAATACCATTTTAGCAAACACATCACATAACTTGTATGCCGACTAGAATTTGAAAATCAATGCATCTTACATATCACAGTTTTAAAGAAAAATGCAAACTATTATCTTTATATGCAGAAGGTATATAAAATAAAATATATTGAGACAGGCAACTTTGAAAACTGATCCAAATTAAGAGAAATTAATTATGAGAACCTTCTGTAAGGAAGATAAATAAGGTAGTGAAATGTGTGATGGTCCTACATTAGTGGGGTTAAATGAAGTAACGGTTCATCTTGGATAAATGCACAGAAGTAGATATGAACAAGTCACATATATATGTGAAAAAAATTCTATCAGTGAGAACCAGGAATCATTCTGGGAAGTGAGGAAAAAATAAGATTGTTTAGAAAGGGGTTCTCAGGAGGTAAATGTTACCGTGTAACTGCCAGGTTTTCATGCTACCAGAAGCCTTGGAATTTTGGAAGTGTTATTGGTAATAAAATGAAAAACACAAAAACAAAAACAAATGCATGCTTGTTATTTATATATGTCAGAGATTTAATTCAATAATTAATTGTTTTATCTAGGTCATGCTGAGGATCCAAAGAGGAGAAGTATTTCCATCCTTTAAAAAGCTTAAAATCTAAATAAGAATAATGTATCCTAATATAAAGATTGTTTATAAGGCAGACAATTCAGACCATAGAAATATGGAAACTGGCATGAAGATTTGGAGAAGGGAGAAATCACATATGGCTAGCAAAGCAGTGCAATATGAGGGGTTGGATTTGAGTGTGCAGGTGGAATTGATTTATATTCAATGACATATTGGTTTTGATCACCTATAAAGGTCACTATCACTGCTTAAAATTGAATTTGAATTTTGAATTTCTGACATCTTAATGAAGTTGCCTTAAATAGAAAATGTGTCTTTTTTAATTAAATTTTCAAAAACAAACAAAAAATCTTATCTTTTGAGTTGGGAATAAGAAGAAAATAGAATTTAGTTAAGAAACTAAGAGTTCAGAAATTAAGACCATAAAATTAACATGATAATTGTAGGTATCACTAAACTTGCTGAGGATTAGATATTTGGCTCTCATAGAAATTTTTAGTGGCTTGTACAATTTTTACATGTATGCTTGGTAATATATAATATTGATCTCAAAATATTATGTGTGCTGATGTAGAGAAAGATGGCATTTCATTTTGAAATTTCTGACCATGAGGTTCTTTTCTTTAATAAATCTAAACTTCAAAATGCCAACAGATCATGCAGGTATATGATAAGCAGAAGTCCAAGACTAAAACCAATCCCCTGTACCTTAGTTTCTGCTCTTTTCCAATGATATTTTTTTGGTGCTAATAATAAACCATAAGTATATGATGCATCTGGTTTTCTTTACTCTCAGCTCCAGAAGTCTTTGTTCTCCAGCAAGAGAAAAACTGGTGTCAGAAAAAGTGTTAGGGTTTTTATTGTTTGGTTGTTATTTTGAGCCCAGTTTTTCTCACCCTTTGGACAGCCAGCACTATTTGACTGCTCTTGGATGACTCAGTAGACTTTTGTGAGTGTTCCCTTTTGTATGTTATCATCACATGTCCTTCTACCTCTACTTCTTTCCTTCCTTTACTCAGCAAACATTTGTTACGTGCTAATTAAGTATGAGACACTGAGTGAGGCACTAGGAAAGTAAAGTAAGTTAGGAGCCTTTCGTGACTCTTACTCTAGGAAATGACATCATTGCAATTAACGCTTGCATCGATGTCTATCCTGGGTGCTACTACAGCGCTCACAAGGGGTACTCAACAGAAAACTTGGGAGCTTAAAGAAGGTCTCCAGAAGGAGCAGGTGAGGTTAAATCTGTAACCTGAAAGATAGTTAAGAGAAGCTTTCGGTGGAGGTGCAAGGGCCCACAGGTGAAGAATTGTGAGATTTGGTTCATTGAGCCTAGAGCAGTAAACAATTGGGGCACAAGAGCCAGGAAGTGAAAGATCTTATGTGCTTAACTAAGAATTCTGGGTTATTTTGAGGGAAAAAGAGAGCCACTGAAGGCTTTGAGCAGGGAAATAACTGACTCAGATGGTAGACCATTCCAGCTGCTACATGACAATTAGAATGCAGCAGGGCAATACTAGGAAAAGAGGATTTATTGGACCAATGTACAAAAATCTAAGCACAAGATGAGAGTACTATGGGAACTGAGGTGCTGGGAACCAGGTAGGGAAAGGAAGATGGATTTGAGAAAGCAAAAGGACTTGGAAATTCATTAAATTGTTTTGAGACTGAGGGAAGTAAGAGTGGGAAGTGGCAAGAGAAAGAGAAAAAGAAAAATCAAGTCAGGCACCTAGGAGCCTGGCTTGTGCAACTAAGCTAGAAAACAAGGAAGAAATCAAAAACGTTATAAAAATTGTTTTTAAGATATTCAGCTTCTAGATATTTTAGTGGTGCGTGCCTGACCAAAACTTTAATATACATTTACTTTATTATTCACCATAAGATTTCTGAGGCTACTTGGAGTTAAATATGTAACTCAAATTTTGTGTCGTACTTCATTTTTTAGAAGTATCATTTATCACAATTCTTTGGCTTTGTAATTCTGATCAGCAAAATAGTTTCTTTATGAGGAAGCATCTTTGCCAATTCACCTAACCACATATTTAAAATGTCAGTTATTAATAGATTGGCTGATATTTTATCTTCCTTAAAATTTGCCTTTTATTAAAGGCTTCACACATTAGAGGTCACACTACTCCTTTTTAAGTGTGTAAAAGCCACACACAGATCAAAAATTTTTAAATGAAATAAAGGCTAGTAATTATTTCATCTAACTAATATACATGCCCAATGAGTAGCTAACTTAAAAGTACTCAGAATCGGATCTTAATTTTAGAACTTTACTTTGAACCAAATTTCATAATTTTGCTCCTTTACTCATCAATTTCAATGAAATGCTCTTGTGAAAAGAATATTATTGATTATCCGACTGGGCGATACCATACAAAGTACTGTTGACCTGTTTATAGAGATGACATTGTGAATGTTATCCAACATCAAGATCATGCATTTGAAACAAAAAGGAATTACTCTGGGGGTTTAGATGAAGAAATGTTTCAATAACAAAGGGTTCTAAAAGAATGTTGGCAATGGTAAAAGTGAAAGGTATGAATGATGGCAGGCCAAGAAACAATGGAATATTACTTCCTTGATTCCAAAAACTTAATATTTTCATTTGTAATGAGTAACAGTGGTCAAAATTTTTCCTGGAATAATAACAAAACATATTATGGGAAGTGTTACAAGAGAATGTCTCCTCTCTTAATAACTTCAAAATAAGTGGGAGATTTCACCATGGACAACATAATTTCACAACAAGTTTAGCATTGTGCACCATATATTATTTTTAGGAATATTTTCAGGTTTTAATTCCAGACTTTACATTAGATAATTACAAGCCATCAATAACACAGTACCTATTGCCCCAAGTAATCTCCTTTGCAATATATGTGTATGCCAGTTTGTGTATGGAGGTGGTGATCTGTATATAAGCATGCACATATATACACAAAAAGAAATGTGCGTTTACCTCAAAATCTTTGTAGAATAAAACAGAGTCGTAACAAGATTTTAAAAACAGATGCTTGCAGATGCTTTATAAATAATTTTTATTACCATATACATTAACACACACACACACACACACACACACACACACACACACACTCATGTGTACATACTATTCCAGAGGCTGAATGGGATATATAAATAAAGTAGATCTGGATTGAGGCCTTAAAGACCTCATAGTCTAATAGATAAAGTAATAAAAATGTGAAGTAAGAAGTAGAAGTAGAATTATAGGCAATTCAAGAAAGGGAAAGGTTAACTTGAGCAGGAAAACAATTAAGAAACTTAAAAGATCACTATTTTTCATGGGGCTTGACTAATATAGATAAATTTAACATATGGAAAAGGGAAGGTAGACACCAAAGTTTAAAAAAGCCTAGAGAAAGAGCTAGATAACTTCGGAGATGCATCTGTACATGTAATACTCTTGAGCCAGGAACTTTACTGGTAATGTCTCAGGACAACCCTGTGAGGTAGAGAGGTTCTTATCACATTCTGGAGAGGATGATGCAGGTTCAGAAGTTTTTCTGAGGTCACATGGCTGGTAAATTCACCCCACAAGCTGTTGGACTCCAAAGCCCAAACTCTTCATTGCCACTTCTTTACACTTCCTCAAAAATTTGTGGACACGAACTTGTGGGACAAACAAAGGGCACAGCAAAGAGTCATTTTGATTAGAGGGCAAGGTGAAAAGTAAGGCCACAGTATAAAAAGATAATAGTTGTAGATGGCATATATTGTCTACTTCCTATGTAGTGGGTACTGCTGAGAATCTCGTGTGTGTTACCTCATTTAATCTTAAAACAACTCTACATTGTCTTAGTTTTTCTAGGTGAGGAAACAAGAGGCTTAGAGAGAAATAATAAGCCAGTTTCCAAGGTCAAAGAACTAGGAAATGGTGAAGCTGGGATTCAAACTCACTGTTATTAGACTCCAGATAAGAGCCTGGATTCTTAACCAGTAAACTGTAATGCACTAGAAAGCACAATTATGTGATATACATTGTGTGTTTGTGTGTTCAAATACACACACACACACACACACACACACACACACACACACACATATACACTTCATACCTAACAATGATATCTAGAAATTCTTGTGTTGATGTGTCTGAGTATAGTAGAATTTGTTTAACCGATGATCACATTCTTTGGCATGTGATATTTTCTTCATTTGACCATGCATTAAAGAGCATTTATTGCACACTTGTTTTATGCTAAACGTTCTGCTAGATACCAACATTCAACGTTAAGATATATCCTTTAATACCTTAGCCTTTTGAAATTTAAGGTTAGTAAATTAATACAATGGATCCTATGTGCATTATTTTATTTTTAAGGTTATTTTCTATTATTGCGTTTAATTTCTTTCTTGCTTTGCTAAAAATATATACAGAAATAGTTTTATGTCATTAGGTTAAAAATTCAGTAGAAGCAAAAATCTACTAGTTTGTTAAGCATGGATTAATTTATGGGCATTATTAGTTAATGAATATATGTCATATTTCCACATCAGTTTCACAGTTTGATTTACTGGGAAGCTAATGAAACATGATCTTTAGGATTCCTCGATTTTACTGACACTAATAAGAGTTAAATCTCAGATCAATGATCATCTCTATTCGTAAGAAGGCTGCAGAAAATCTTGAAGCAATAAAGTGATTAGAATGAGAATTACAAGCCATCAATAACACAGTACCTATTGCCCCAAGTAATCTCCAAGTGACCTTTATATGATTTTTCTTCTCAGACACTTGAAACACTGGCACTTGAAACACTACTGGTTTAACCCATTAAGCATATACTAATGGGGCAGAAGATAGTTATTACCTCCATTTTTTTGGTATGGACTCTGACCAAGAAGATTTAAAACAAATTTTTTTTTTGTCTGTTTCTCTGTTTAACTTTAGAGATATTCATCCATAGAGAAAGCTGCTGATTCTTGATTCCTAGGGAAAATTATCTTTTCAAAATATAGTATTTGGAGAAAACTTTGCCTTTGGGTTGGACTCTACTTAGTGCATTCATAGTAAATTCACTGCAAAACTTCAGAAGCCAATTTCTTAATGGAGTAGTAGCATTAAAACTTATTTAAAATTTAAGCTTATTTAAAATTTAAATATAACTTTATTCTCTTATTCCTCTCTTTCAATTTGAGTCTTCACCATCTTGTAGATTTTTAACTTGTTTGCAATGAATGAATTGGGTATATTTTTGTCCCAAATCATTCATTCATTCTTTGTTTCAAGCAATAGCTATTGAGAGCCTGCAAAATGACAAGACGTTGATGTAGGTACTGGGAACAGCAGTAAATTATGGACTTTCTGTCTATGGGAGAGACCCAAGGGGAGGTGACTTTCAAATATTGCTCCAGTCAAAATAT